>NC_057402.1:15476306-16742278 GCF_019320065.1 Cervus canadensis | reverse complement strand
AGAAATTAGATCTACAAAATCAACCCCAAACAATTAAGAAAATATCAATTGGAACATCTATATCAAAAATTACTTTAAGTGTAAATGTATTAAATACTCCAACCAAAAGACACAGACTGGCTGCATGGATACAAAAAGAAGACCCACATGTATGCTTTCTGCAAGAAACACACTTCAGACCTCAACACACATATAGACTGAAAGTGAGAGGATGAAAAATATATTCCCTGTAAATTGGAATCCAACGTAGGTAGTTGATATGATGTATCATAATATAATACTTTACATTATAATACTTTATAATGTGTACTTATATTACCAGTATATAAGTATACTTTATATTATATGTTATTATCAGTATAATAAAGTATTTTATAAGATATACAATAAGGCTAACACTGTAGCATCAAAACAATATATCCTCATAATTCTAACTAAATATATAGTTTCTAGGGTGGAATTACATGTATATGTAAAATTTATTTATATATATATATACACATCATGTTTTAAAGACCTATAAAACTGAAAAAAATCTTACAACTTAATAACACAAAGACAAGGAAGATTTAAAATGGATTATATGTTTAAGCCAGCATCTTTAAAAAAATAATAATACATATGATAAGCAGGGCTTCCCTGGTGGCTCAGTTGATAAAGAATCTGCCTGCAATATAGGAGACCTGGTTTCGATCCCAGGGTTGGGAAGATCCCCTGGTGGTGGGCATGGCAACCCACTCTAGTATCCTTGCCTGGAGAATCCCCATAGGCAGAGGAGCCTGGGGGGCTACAGTCCATGGGGTTGCAAAGAGTCAGATACGACTGAGCGACTTTCACTTATAATAAGCAAATGAAAAGATCTGTCAATAAGAATTTAAATACTCACCATAATACCATTATACATCTATTAGAATGGCTAAAATTAAAATAGTATACATACCATGTACTAAAATTCTTTACTTTTTTGGTACAACTTTCCACACAATGTTTTATCTATCCATTCTATTTAGCCAGCGACATAGGTCACCTTCGAAATATCATCTAAAATTTGCACCACTGATATAATTCAAATTTAGAGTGGTTTGTCGCAACTGATAGTGTATATAAAATACCAGTATCTAAAATATAACATCTAAAAGACTCCTACTCTTTAACCATCTCTTTCTATTTCATATATTCACCAATTTATTTAATAAATATCTGTTGAACCCACTATGTTCCAGACAACGTTCCAGGACTATGAATATATCAATGAACACAGCAGTCAAAATGACTCAGATCATAGAGTTTCTTGTTTAGTTAGGTGAAAGAGGTAATAAAGAAAAAAGAGAGATTATAGGGCATATTGTCATATAGTGACAAGTGATGAGGGAAAAGTAAAACATGAACAGGTCAAAGAAAGTGAAAGAACGCTCCAATCTTGAATAGGGTTTAGAGAAAGCCTCACTGAGAAGATGGACTACGAAGGACAACCAGGAGTAGAGGTGCTGATCAATGCAGGTATGTAAAGTTCCAGGCAGGTCTCCCTGTTGCTGAAAAATTTCAATGACAAAGAGAGCTGATGTATGATAAAATGTATGATTGTTAACATATGGAAATATAGACTGAATGTTAGATTTAAACAACATTAATGCAATTCATTATGGTCATGTGGTATGTTCACACTGCAGATAGGGTACTCTCTCTTCAACTACCACCTCATTTCCTCCGATCCATTTAGACTGTTAATTATTTAGTAGATTTGCCTATTAACATGGTAATTATTAACATGGTAATCATGATAATCATTATTAATATGCATTTATTCTGAGGGCAATTGGAGCAAAATCCCTTGCGGGATGTTTGAATTTTCTCATTTGTAAGTTCAAGGAGATGGTAAAAATGACCAACTAGACCATTAAACTTCTATAACCTATGGCAAGCTCTTCTCAGAAGATCACTGAGAAAGAGTTAACCATCAAAATAAAGGTGAAGACCTCTTGGTTACATTTCATTGGATACACATGAATACATCTTTAGAATAAAGACTAACTTCTGTAATTGCTGAAAGGGCTATAGAACTGCATGATATTCCATTATTAATCTCAGAAGCAATACATTTATGAGTGTGTTACCTTGTTATGTTTGTTGTGTAATGCCTGCATTATAAAATACTATGCATTGTTTAGAAGTTGGCACTGTTGTAAATTTCTGAGAATTGAATTAAAAATATATTAGGACTATGAACATTGTTTATAATATTTCTCAGAATTATACTCTCAGTTATATATATACACATATGTGTGTGTGTGTATATATATATATATATATATATTTATATATATATATGTTTTTAAATTAACATATTTTAAATAGTGTACTCGGGAGAAATTCAGTTTTTTACATTTTATTGTTTTATATTGGATGCAGTGCAAAAGTGACAGAATGATCTCTGTTCATTTTCAAGGCAAACCATTCAATATCACGGTAATCCAAGCCTATGCCCCAACCAGTAACGCTGAAGAAGCTGAAGTTGAACGGTTCTATGAAGACCTACAAGGCCTTTTAGAGCTAACACCCAAACGAGATGTCCTTTTCATTATAGGGGACTGGAATGCAAAAATAGGAAGTCAAGAAACACCTGGAGTAACAGGCAAATTTGGCCTTGGAGTACGGAATGAAGCAGGGCAAATGCTAATAGAGTTTTGCCAAGAGAACGCACTGATCATAGCAAACACCCTCTTCGAACTACACAAGAGAAGACTCTACACATGGACATCACCAGATGGCCAACACCGAAATCAGATTGATTATATTCTTTGCAGTAAAAGATGGAGAAGCTCTGCACAGTCAGCAAAAAGAAGACTGGGAGCTGACTGTGGCTCAGATCATGAACTCCTTATTGCCAAATTCAGACTGAAATTGAAGAAAGTAGGGAAAATCACTAGACCATTCAGGTATGACCTAATTCAAATCCCTTTTGATTATACAGTGGAAGTGAGAAATAAATTTAAGGGACTAGATCTGATAGACAGAGTGCCTGATGAACTGTGGATGGAGGTTCTTGACATTGTACAGGAGACAGGGATCAAGACCATCCCCACGGAAAAGAAATGCAAAAAAGGCAAAATGGTTGTCTGAGGAAGCCTTACAAATAGCTGAGAAAAGAAGTGAAAAGCAAAGGAGAAAAGGAAAGATACCCATTTGAATGCAGAGTTCCAAAGAATAGCAAGGAGAGATAAGAAAGCCTTCCTCAGTGATCAATGCAAAGAAATAGAGGAAAACAACAGAATGGGAAAGACTAGAGGTCTCTTCAAGAAAATCAGAGATACCAAGGGAACATTTCTTGCAAAGATGAGATCGATAAAGGACAGAAATGGTATGAACCTAACAGAAGCAGAAGATATTAAGAAGAGGTGGCAAGAATACACAGAAGAACTGTACAAAACAGATCTTCATGACCCAGATAATCACAATGGTGTGATCACTCACCTAGAGCCAGACATCCTGGAATGTGAAGTCAAGAGGGCCTTAGAAATCATCACTATGAACAAAGCTAGTGGAGGTGACAGAATTCCAGTTGAGCTATTTGAAATCCTGAAAGATGATTTGAAACTGTGAAACTGCTGCACTCAATATGCCAGCAAATTTGGAAAACTCTGCAGTGGCCACTGGACTGGAAAAGGTCAGTTTTCATTCCAATCCCAAAGAATGCTCAAATTACCACACAATTGCACTTATCTCACATGCTAGTAAAGTAATGCTCAAACTTTTCCAAGCCAGGTTTCAGCAATACATCTACCATGAACTTCCAGATGTTCAAGCTGGCTTTAGAAAAGGCAGAGGAACCAGAGATCAAATTGCCAACATCCACTGGATCATTGAAAAAGTAAGAGAGTTCCAGAAAAACATCAATTCTGCTTTATTGACTACACCAAAGCCTTTGACTGTGTGGATCACAATAAAGTGTGGAAAATTCTGAAAGAGATGGGAATACCAGACCACCTGACCTGCCTCTTGAGAAACCTATATTCAGGTCAGGAGGCAACAGTTAGAAGTGGACATGGAAAAATAGACTGGTTCCAAATAAGAAAAGGAGTATGTCAAGGCTGTATATTGTCACCCTGCTTATTTAACTTATATGCAGAGTACATCATGAGAAATGCTGAGCTGGAAGAAGCACAAGCTGGAATCAAGATTGCTGGGAGAAATATCAATAGCCTCAGGTATGCAGATGAAACCACCCTTATGGCTGAAAGTGAAGAGGAACTAAACACCCTCTTGATGAAAGTGAAAGAGGGAGTGAAAAATTGGCTTAAAGCTCAACATTCAGAAAACTAAGATCATGGCATCTGGTCCCATCACCTCAAGGTAAATAGATGGGGAAACAGTGGAAACAGTGACTGACTTTATTTTGGGGGGCTCCAAAATCTCTGCAGATGGTGACTGCAGCCATGATATTAAAACACGCTTACTCCTCGGAAGGAAAGTTATGACCAACCTAGACAGCATATTAAGAAGCAGAGACATTACTTTGTCAACAAAGGTCCATCTAGACAAGGCTATGGTTTTTCCAGTGGTCATGAATGGATGTGAGGGTTGGACTGTGAAAAAAGCTGAGCACCGAAAAATTGATGCTTTTGAACTGTGGTGTTGGAGAAGACTCTTGAGAGTCCCTTGGACTGCAAGGAGATCTAACCAGTCCATCCTAAAGGAGATCAGTCCTGGGTGTTCATTGGAAGGACCGATGCTGAAGCTGAAACTCCAATACTTTGGCCACCTCATGGAAGATTTGACTCATTGTAAAAGACCCGGATGTTGGGAGGGATTGAGGGCAGGAGCAGAAGGGGACATCAGAGGATGAGATGACTGGATGGCATCACTGACTCGATGGACATGAGTTTGAGTAAACTCTGAGAGTTGGCGATGGACATGGAGGCCTGGTGTGCTGTGATTCACTGGGTTGCAAAGAGTCAGACATGACTGAGTGACTGAACTGAACTGATTGTTTTATAAGAGGAAAATGAAACTGAAGAATCAACTTAGTTAAATTTATCTAAATGAAATGTTATATACTAACCTTTATATTCTGAGTTAAGTATTTAAAAGTACTAAGGTAAAGACATAGCCACCCTATGTATGAGACTCTGACTATGGTTCAATATAACTTATTCTATGCTATCTTGTTATTTCTAGGGCTTTTCTTTGGGTTACTATAATCATTGTTGTTATTGTTATTAGTACTGATAGTAGTTGTATATTGGTTCAGCTTCAGTTCAAATCAGTTGCTCAGTCACGTCCAACTCTTTGCAACCCCATGAACCACAGCACGCCAGGCCTCCCTGTCCATCACCAACTCCCAGAGTTTACTCAAACTCATGTCCATTGAGTTGGTAATGCCATACAACCATCTCATCCTCTGTCGTCCCCTTCTCCTCCTCCCCTCAATCCTTCCCAGCACCAGGGTCCTTGCAAATAAGTCAGCTCTTCACATCAGGTGGCCAAAGTATTGGAGTTTCAGCTTCAGCATCAGTCCTTCCAATGAACACCCAGGACTGATCTCCTTTAGGATGGACTGGTTAGATCTCCTTGCAGTCCAAGGGACTCTCAAGAGTCTTCTCCAACACCACAGTTCAAAAGCATCAATTCTTCTGAGCTCAGCTTTCTTCATAGTCCAACTCTCACATCCATACATGACCACTGGAAAAACCGTAGCCTTGACTAGATGGACCGTTGTAGGCAAAGTAATGTCTCTGCTTTTTAATATGTTGTCTAGGTTGGTCATAACTTTCCTTCCGAGGAGTAAGCATCTTTTAATTTCATGGCTGCAATCACCATCTACAGTGATTTTGGAGCCCAGAAAAGTAAAGTCAGTCACTGTTTCCACTGTTTCCCCATCTATTTGCCATGAAGTGATGGTTCAGCTTAGGCTCTTATTAGAAAGCAGAAAATTGCAGCTAGGTTAGTCTAACTTGTCTCAATACTGGAGAAAAACAAAAACAGAAACAAAAACCTAGCATGGAATGAAACCTGGAAAAGTTGGGAATATTTAACTTGAATTTAAAAGATACTTGTTTCAATATTACATGTGATTTTATTCATTTTGTTTAGGTCCAGATTCCTTTTCTTTAACTCTCATGCATATATGTATAATAAAAGACAGGCTGAAAAATTCAAATTTTTTTTATTTCTTTCTTTTAAAGAGAACAGAAAAACTGAGGAGGAGTAAGAATAAGCATTGCATAAAAAAGGAACACAGTGGGAAACCCTCTTACAGGCAGGTCTGTGGGGAGTTTTGGAATCTCAAATGGCAACATAACTGGAAAAAAAAGAAAAGAAGAGAAAAACCCACAGAATACATGCCTAACCAAAACTCAAAAGGCTCTAACGTAACAACCTAACACACAGCCTGCCCAGCTCACAAAATGAAGGATTGAGAGAATACCAAAGGAGGGCTAGCCTGCTGCATAACGACCCCTCCCCACCTGGAGATAGAGAGGCAGGCTTGCAACAGCCAGAGCCTGTTACAGAGGCTGCTGCAATCTCAGCCCCAGAGATGGCATCTTCCGTCAAACAGTGAGCAGGCTCCCAGCTGCTAACCATGTCTTCCTGAGATCCTGGATGGCTGACAGCCACCACGCGAGTCACAGTCTGAGATCAGCTCCCCAGAGGAGACATACGGCACACCTGAGACAGTGCTCTCGCAGCACACCCAGGACAATGAGTGGCCGGGACCAGGGAAGTGGATGCACAGCTCACCTGGGACAGTGCACTCGCCAAACACCTGAGCTCTTCAGAATTGGGAATGGCATAAAACACATGTCCAACCCACAGAGACTGAGCCAGAACTGTGTCTGAGTGTCTCCTGCCGAGGTGCGGGTCAGCAGCAGCCTGCTGCAGGGGCAGGGGCTCTGGGTGCAGTAGACCTGGGTACGGCATAAGCCCTCTTGGAGGAGGCCTCTATTAACCCCATTATAGAACCACCAGAACTTACACAGGACAGAGGAAACAGACTCCTGGAGGGCACAAATAAAACGTTATGAATGCCAGGACACAGGAGAAAGGAGCAGTGAACCCACAAGAGACTGACTCAGGAATACCCATGAGTGTCCAGGAGTCTTCAGCAGGGTCAGGGGGACTGAGTGCAACAGTGTGTGCATGAGACCTTTTGAAGGAGGTTGCCATTATCTAAATTACTCCACCATAGTTTGTTCTCAGGTCAAGCAACAGGGAGGGAAATAGCCCTGCCCATCAACAGAAAACTGTTGATTAAAGATTTACTGAGCATGGCTCCACCCATCAGAAAAAAACCCAGTTTCCCCCTCAGTCAGTCTCTTCCATCAAGAAGCTTCCATAAGTCTCTTATCCTTATCCATCAGAGAGAATACAGAATGAAAACCACAATCACAGAAAACTGACCAAACTGATCACAAGGACCACAGCCTTGTTTAGCTCAATGAAACTATGAGGCATACAATGTACAGCCACCCAAGATGGACATGTCATGGCAGAGAGTACTGACAAAACATGGTCCACTGAAGAAGGGAATGAAAAACCTCTTCAGCATTCTTGCCTTGAGAACCCCATGAACAGTATGAAAAAGCAAAAAGGTATGACACTGAAAGATGAACTCCCCAGGTCGGTAGGTGCCCCATATGCTACTGTAAAAGAGTGTAGAAATAACTCCAGAAAGAATCAAGAAATGGAGCCAAAGCAAAAACAACACCCAGTTAGGGATATGACAGGTGATAGAAGTAAAGTCTGATACTGCAAAGAGCAATATTGCATAGCAACCTGGACAGTTAGGTCCATGAATCAAGGCAAACTGGAAGTGGCCAAACAGGAGATGGCAAGAGTGAACATCAACATTTTAGGAATCAGTGAACTAAAATGGACTGGAATGTGTGAATTTAATTCAGATGACCAGTATATCTACTACTGTGGGCAAGAATCCCTTAGAAGAAATGGAGAGGCCATCATAGTGAACAAAAGATCCCAAAATGCAGTACTTGGATGTAATCTCAAAAATGACAGGATGACCTCTGCTCATTTCCAAGGCAAACCATTCAATATCCCAGTAATTCAAGTCTATGCACCAACCAGTAATGCTGAAGAAGCTGAAGTTGAATGGTTCTATGAAGAACGATAAGACCTTCTAGAACTAACACCAAAGAAAGATATTCTCTTCATTATAGGGGACTGGAGTGCAAAAGTAGGAAGTCAAGAGCGACCTGGCATAACAGGCAGATTTGGCCTTGAAGTACAGAATGAAGCAGGGCAAAGGCTAATAGAGTTTTGCCAAGAGAACGCATTGGTCATAGCAAACACCCACTTCCAACAACACAAGAGAAGACTCTACAGGTGCACATCACCAGATGGTCAATACCAAAATCAGATTGATTATAGTCTTTGCAGCCACAGATGGAGAAGCTCTATACAGTCAGCAAAAACAAGACCGGGAACTGACTGTGGCTCAGATCATGAACTCATTATTGCCAAATTCAAAATTAAATTGAAGAAAGTAGAGAAAACCACTAAATCATTCAGATATGACCTAAATCAAATACCTTATGATTGTACAATGGAAGTGACAAGTAGATTCCAGGCTTATATCTGATAGAAAGAGTGCCTGAAGAACTCCAGATAGAAGATTAGGACATTGTACAGGAGGCAATGATCAAGACCATCCCCAAGAAAAAGAATGTAATAAGGCAAAATTTTGTCTGAGGAGGCCTTACAGATAGCTGGGAAAAGAAGAGAAGATAAAGGTAAGGGAGAAAAGGAAAGATATACCCATTTGAATGCAGAGTTCCAAACAATATCAAGGAGAGATAAGAAAGCCTTCCTCAGTGATCAATGCAAAGAATAATAGGAAAATGATAGAATGAAAAAGACTAGAGATCTCTTCAAGAAAATTAGAGATATCAAGGGAACATTTCATGCACGGATGGGCATAATAAAGGACAGAACTGGTATGGACATGACAGAGCAGAAGATATTAAGAGGTGGCAAGAATACACAGAACTATACAAAAGAGATTGTCATGACACAGATAACCACAATGGTGTGATCACTCACTTAGAGCCAGATCCTGGAATGCAAGGTGAATTGGGCCTTAGGAAGCATCACTACGAACAAAGCTAGTGGAAGTGATGGAATTTCAGTTGAGCTATTTCAAATCCTAAAAGATGATGCTGTGAAAGTGCTATACTCAGTATGCCAGAAAATTTGGAAAACTCAGCCATGGCCACAGGACTGGAAAAGGTCAGTTTTCATTCCAATCCCAAAGAAAGGCAATGCCTAAGAATGTTCAAACTACCGCAAAATTGCACTCATCTCACACGCTAGCAAAATAATGCTCAAAATTCTCCAAGCCAGGCTTCGACAGTACGTGAACCATGAACTTCCAGATGATCAAGCTGCATTTAGAAAAGGCAGAGGAACAAGAGATCAAATTGCCAATATCCGCTGGATCATTGAAACAGCAAGAGAGTTCCAGAAAGATATCTAGTTTTGCTTTATTGACTATGCCAAAGCCTTCGACTGTGAGGATCACAACAAACTGTAGAAAATTCTTCAAGAGATGGGAATACCAGACCACCTGACCTACCTCTTGAGAAATTTGTACTCAGGTCAATAAGCAACAGTTAAAACTGGACGTGGAACAAGAGACAGGTTCCAAATCAGGAAAGGAGTACATCAAGGCTGTATAATGTGACCCTGCTTATTTAACTTATATGCAGAGTACATCATGAGAAATGCCAAGCTGCATGAAGCACAGGCTGGAATCAAGATTGTTGGCTGAAAAATCAATAACCTCAAGTACGCAGATGACACCACCCTTATGGCAGAAAGCAAAGAAGAACTAAAGAGCCTCTTGTTGAAAGTGAAAGAGGAGAGTGAAAATTTTGGCTTAAAACTCAACATTCAGAAAACTAAGATCATGGCATTGGGACCCTTCCATTCATGGCAAATAGATGGGGAAACAGTGGAAACAGTGAGAGACTTTATTTTTTTCACTGTAGATGGTGACTGCAGCCATGAAATTAAAAGATGCTTACTCTTTGAAAGAAAAGCTATGACCAACCTAGACTGCAGATTAAAAAGCAGAGACATTACTTTGCCAACAAGGTATTGTCAAAGCTATGGTTTTTCCAGTAGTCACGTATGGATGTGAGAGTTGGACTATAGAGAAAGCTGAGTGCCTAAGAATTGATGCTTTTGAACTGTGGTGTTGGAGAAGACTCGTAAGAGTCACCTGGACTGTGAGGAGATCCAACCAGTCCATCCTAAAGGAAATCAGTCCTGAATATTCATTGGAAGGACTGATGCTGAAGGTGAAACTCCAGTTATTTGGCCACCTGATGTGAAGAACTGACTCATTGGAATAGACCCTGACGCTGGGAAAGATCGAAGGAGGGAGGGGAAGAGGACGACAGAGGATGAGATGGTTGGACGGAATCACGGATTCAATGGACACGAGTTTGGGTAGGCTCAGGGAGTTGGTGATGGTCAGGGAAGCCTGGCATGCTTCAGTCCATGGGGTCTCAAAGAGTCAGATACAACTGAGTGTCTGAACTGAACTGAACTCGAAAAAGGAACATAATTTTTCTTGGGAATATAAGAGGAATAGGTAGCTTTATATTGTCACCCTGCTTGTTTAACTTCTAAGCAGAGCACATCATGTGAAATGCTGGGCTGAATGAATCACAAGCTGGAAGCTCTTGGGAGAAATATCAAAAACCTCAGATAGCAAATGACACCACTAAATGACCGATAGTGAAGAGGAACTAAAGATCCTCTTTTTGAAGGTGAAAGAGGAGAGTGATAACACTGGCTTGAAACTCAACATTCACAAAACTAAGATCATGGAGTCTAGTCCCATCACTTCATGGCAAATCAAAGGGGAAAAAGTGGAAAAAGCGACCGGTTCTCTTTTCTTGGGCTCCCAAATCACTGAGAATTCTGACTGCAGTCATTAAATTAAAAGACTCTTACCCCTTGAAAGGAAAACTATGACATAACTAGACACTGTATTAAAAAGTAGAGACATACTTGCTTACAAAAGTCCATATAGTCAAAGCTATGGTATTTCCATTAGTCATGTACGGATGTGAGAGTTGGACCATAAAGAAGGCTGAAGTGAAAGTGGTACAAGTGTGTGGGACTCAGTGACCCCATAGACTGTAGCCCCCTGGACTCCTCTGTGGAATTCTCCAGGCAAGAACACTGAAGTGGGTTTCCATTTCCTTCTCCAGGGGATCTTCCCAGCCCAGGGATTGGACCCAAGTCTCTCATGTCTCCTGCATTAGCAGCAGGGTCTTTACCACTAATGCCACCTGGGAAGCCCATGCTGCAGCCCATAGGGTCGCAAACAGTCAGACACGACTTAGTGACTGAACAACAACAGCAATAGCAGAGGTAGTATATAAGCAATATTGTAACCTATTGCAAATGAATGAAGATAAGAGAGAAGAGAAATAAGAACATAAATATCTGACTATGGTCTGACTTTAGCGAGGAATATGTTACTTCAAATCTGTTTATCCTTTGAATAACTAATGAAGTATATAATGAAAAGTCTCCCTTCCTAACAGCCAGCCAATCAGTTTCCCTACATGAAGGCCAGGCAAGGTTTATAGCTTTTAGAAAATCTCTACATCTGTACAAAGATAAACACATATATTATATTTTGATTTTCTTATACAAAAGATAGTGTGTTCAACACATTATAGTATGTTTTACAATTTATATCATCTCTTATAAATCACTCTGTATCAATACAGAAACATGATTTTTAATTTAATTTAATTTTTTTTATTTTTAATTTTAAATGATTTCATTATATGGATAAATTATAGTAACTAATTTTCTACTGGTGGCTTTGGTTGATTGTTGTTGTAATTTTAATGTAAATAGAATTAATAGTTATGAGATTATCTTCTACTTACATACCTGGAATCCTATTATTCTCTGCATTTTGAGTGGTAGATTGGTAAGGAGACATTTTTATATTTTAATATTTTGCTTATTTTGGATTATACCTATCCCTAAGTATTGTTATTATAAATGAACATGTTTCCCATTATGTTTTTAAAGTAATTGATTTCTGTAGATGTACTCAGACAATTTAAAACATATTTTCATTAACTACTTTGCTTTATGTGATTTATTTTATGTAATGTAGTAGATTATTTTGGAATTCCAAAGTATACAACTTTCAAACAACATAATATGTGCAAATATTCTTCAAAGAAAGTTGGAAAAGAGATATACTCATCCAGGAATGAGTTCAAGTGTGTGTAAGAACCAAGCATTACATGCAGAATGGCACATCTGGAATAGAGCTTCCACAAAGAAGCTGAACTGACAGATATCCAGACAAACTTGCCTTTGCAGTTTTCAGAAGTACAAAACAAGGACACATTAACATACCCAACTGACTTTTGTGACTTATAAGGCAGTCTTGAAAATGTTTCTACCAATTAGAATAGATTTGTTGGACATATTATTTTGTTGATAATGTCTTTATTTTCATATAATTTTTATATAGGCTATAATAAATAGAATTTTTTATGTATTAGTTATTATACTTTAAAACCAAAAGCTCCTGATGCTGGGAATGATTGACGGCGAGAGAAGGGGACGACAGAGGATGAGATGGTTGGATGGCATCACCAACGCGATGCACATGAGTTTGAGTAATCTCCGGGAGTTGGTGATGGACAGGGATTCTGGAGTACTGCAGTCCATGGGGTCACAAAGAGTTGGACATGACTGAGTGACTGAACTGAACTAAACTGATATCAAGGTAAAGTGAAAGTGAAAGTGAAGTCGCTTAGTCGTGTCCGACTCTTTGCGACCCCGTGGACTGTAGCCCACCAGGCTTCTCTGTCCATGGGATTCTCTAGGCAAGAATACTGGAGTGGGTTGCCATTTCCTTCTCCAGGGTATCTTCCCAACCCAGGGATCGAACCCAGGTCTCCCTCATTGCAGGCAGACGCTTTAACCTCTGAGTCACCAGGGAAGCCCCAAGGTAAGCTATACCAAACAGGAAAATACTATATTTATAAATGTATATTTAGCTGTACTCAAATGGACATTACTATATAAACATATTTCATTTTGAATTGTTGAAGTGATTTAAATAGCATCAAAGTATAGTTTTTAAAAAAATCATTTCAAATTGGTAATACTGAGTAAAGAAAGATATTTGAAGATTTTTTCATTCTTTTTTTTGTCAGCTCAACAGTTAATTTTTCCAATATTCATAAGAGAAGCTGAAAATTTCAGATGCTTTTCTTGCTTCTTGTGTCTAGAGTATGGTACTTGATCTTACTTTATTTGAGAGGAAAGCATTAAGGGGAAGAATTCACCTGGCATATATGGCAGAAAAAAAGGATACACGCATACTTTGTTTTAACGTGTTTTGCTTTATTGAGCTTTGTAGATATTGCCTTGTTTAAAATTGAAGATTTTTTGGCAGTCTTGTACTGAGAATGTCTGTTAGTATCATTTTTCAAAAGCATTTGCTCAGTTCTTGTTTTTGTGTCATATTTTAGTAATTCTCACCATATTTCAAACTTATTCATTACTATTATATTTTTATGGTAATCTGTATTACTTTGAGGTATCACCTGTGAAAAATACTGTGTGTGTTCTGACTGCTCCACTGACCAGCATTCTCATATCTTTCTCCCTCTCCTCAGACCTATTTCCTGAGACACAACAATGACTTCTATGTGTTCAAATGAAAGAAGAATCAGATGTCTTTCACTTTAAATCAAAAGCTAGAAACGATTAAGCTTAGTTAGGAAGGCATGTCAAAAATCAAGACAGGCCTACAATCAGGCCTCTTGTGCCAAATATAATAAATAGTATGTGCCGTGTTGTGAATGCCAAGGAACAGCTATTGAAGGATATTACAAGTGCAGCTCCAGTGAACATATGAATGATAGGAAAGCCAAACAGCTTTAATGCTGATAAGGAGGACGGAAGATCAAACCAGCCATATTTCCTCAAGTCAAAACCTAATCTAGGGCAAGGCCCTAACTCTCATCAATTCTAGGAAAGCTGAGAGAGGTGAAAGAGCTGCAGAGAAAAGTTAGAAGTTAGCAGCGGTTGGTTCTTAAGATTTAATGAAAGACGCCACCTCCACAACAAACAAGCAGAAGGTAAAGCAGCAAGTGTTGATGTAGAATCTGCAGCAAGTTATCCACAAGATCTAGCTAAGGTAATCAATCAAAGTGGCTGCACTAAGCAAGAGATTTTCCATGCATATGAAACAGCTTACTATTGACAGAAGATGCCAAGTAGGACTTTCATAGCAGGAGAGGATAAGTCAATGTCTGGCCTCAAAGTTAGGACCTGCTGATTCTCTTGTTAGGGGTTAATGCAGTTTGCAACATGAAGTCTGAAGTCAGCGTTCCATCACCATTCTAAAAATCCTAGGGTCTTAAGAATTGTGCTAAATCTTGTGCTTGTGCACTGTAAATGAGCAGGAAAGCCTTGATGACAGCACATCTGTTTACAGCATGGTTACTGCGTATTTTGAGCCCACTATTTAAACCTACTGCTCAGAAAAAAAAAGAGAAAAGGATTCCTTCCAAATATTACTGCTCACTAACAATGTACTTGGTCACCCAAGAGCTCGGGTGAAGATGTATAATTAGAAGAATGTTTTCATGCCTGCCAACACAACATCCATTCTGCATCCCATAGATCAAAAAGTCATTTACCTAACTTCATAAATTAGCCAGATTCTGTCCTAATTACTTTTGTTAAAAAATGCTAAATAATGAAAATACAAATTAGTATTCTTTCACCTTGGCACTACTGATACGTTGGGCTAGATAATTCCGTATTTGTAGCCAGGGACTGGGTGTCCTTTTCACTGTGGGATGCTTGTAAGCCTTTATCCACCAGTGACAGAATCATATGTGATGATAACCAAAAATATCTCAGGACATTGCCACATGTTTCATCCAAGACAGAATTGCCCACACCTCAATTGAATACAAGAGCTACAAATATATTGATAGATCCTGGGAAGGAAAATTTGATGAAATGATACATACTGTGATATTTTCTAATAAAAAAGATGTATCTTTCAGTAAACAAACATGGAAAGATATTCCCTCATAATGATAAAAGTAACTGAAAATGCTTATAAAATTTTAATATTAAATATGTATTTTATTAAAAGAAAGGGAGACACACATTTTATCTCTCAGAATAAAACTAAATCAGGGATTCTCCAGTGAATAGTTCAGAGGGAAATTAAATTTCTTTACAATACATAGTATTATCATTAGTGATGGAACAGTAACATTAGCAATATTGCTGAAAAGATGAAATCAATATTTTGTGCTCTCTGTTTCTCAATTATGTGCTTTTTGCACAAAATAATTTCCAGCTTATTATCAATTACTTATATAATTCTTGTGGATATATAGCATTCATTTATTAATTCTCTATTAGTGATTTAATCATGCCATATATCTGGATGTTTGTGTCACTTTCAATTTTTTCACTATTTTAACAACATAATATGGATAACATCATTCATAGCACTTTTCTGTAATTTTGTATTTGATTTTATTTCCTTACTATAGAATATCTAAAGTAAATTGTCAGATTAAAAAAAATAGAATATTTTTAAGTTCTTAATAGATTTATGGTCAAATGCATTAGTAATATTATTCCAGTTTTAGTATACAAACAATATGTAGGAGCTTCTATTTTACTGTGTTCTTAATATAATTGGATTGATTTCTATTTGCAATTGAATTTTTATAGAAAAAAACTTAATATCAGAATAAAACAGTAAAATCAAATTATGGAGTTCAACAGATTTTTAAAAGATAATGAGATTATTACCTGTGGAATCTCAGCCTTCATTCTATTTGTCCATCTACCAATACCTTTTACATGGATAAATTACATACACAAATATATGTAATATATATCATATATGTATACACATATGCAGTAATTTGAGTAGTTACTTGGTTTGCTCTTAAAGTATTGCACCTTATTTATAAAAGCCTAAGGAAAAAAAAATCAAAACAAGAACATTTGATATTATTAAGAGAGTTGTTGAATAATTCACCATTTTTTCTGTGTAAAGTATGGATATGAAACTATTGCATTTCATTTCAGAGAAAATGCTCGGCAAAAGTTGATAAATTACTCTATGGAAAGGCATGAATATGGTTAATTTACTGTCACTTGGAGCTTTGGTCCTCTGTCATGCAGTTAAACTTATTTTTATCTGTCCACTTAGAAAATTAGTAGACCTCAGTGAGGTGTTCATAAAAATAAAATTTACTTAAGACTGATGAATGGAAAATGAGTTGAATGCAAAATAGGAGGTTACATCTTTCTAGTGACTTAAACATTCATACTCCTTATTGACGATAGCACCCTGCTCTCTAAAATCAGGATTTATTGCAATTATATTAGTGATCGGTTGCTTTTTCATACAGGGGTAGACACAGTAATCCTTATGTATTCATGATTCACTTTTTTCTACCTGATATATAGAGCTAAACACTTATTTCTCAATATTGCCACACTGTCACTGATAGTTTTTAAATATCCCTAATTTAACTCAAGCAATAATTTTTCAGATATAGATAATCATTTCTCTTCAAGCATTTTTCATGCTATTTAAAAAGTCCTATTTGTTAAAAATGCCAAATTACAATGTACAATTTCTAGGCGTATTTTAAAGTGTACACATCTGTAGCAAGTGTCAAGTGGCTAAGTTATGAATGCAAGATGTTATGAAAGGTAGTTTATTATTGTTAGAATATGAATATTAGTTTTGGTTATATTAGAGTTAAGGATAGAAAATATCAAGTGAAACTAGCATAAAGAAGTTTTTACTACCTTTATTCTGACACTCATCTATAAACTAGAACATTGAGACCAATATCCAGAGTCTCTTAAGAAGTGATGTCTTTGCCAATGAAAATATTAATAACATTCTTACCAAAATACCTTGAGAACTATGTATGTCAGTCCATCCTAAAATTCAACAGTTACAATCTTTTTTCACACACAGAAAAGAAGATAATTTGAAAATGTCAAACGAGATTTTCTCTAGAGAAGAGAAAAGCCTGGTCATGAAAACCTAGAATTGTTATTGATTCACAATACACACATTTGGTTAAGAGCAGACTTGTGCACACACACACACAAACATACTTACAGAGAATTAAATTCGGTCTCTCAGCTTGATCTCAAATGATATCAGCCAGTTTTTTTTCAGTCTATGTAGGCCTCAATTTCCTACTCAAAAGAATGATGCATGATTGGGTTCATTTGAGGTAATAATCATATTAGCCTACATATTTTATTTGACAAGTACTCAACATTCCAGAAATATCAGCTGTTATTATTAGTATTATTTTCCCATTAAATATGTGATATGAGGAATACTAATAGAGAGGCAATGATCAAGCTTAGAAATAGTCCAGAACACCTGTTACTGAAACAAAGAAAAGGGAACAACGGCATTCCCTTTGACTCAGAATCATTAATATATTTTTATTACATTTCAACATGGTTCTTTGAAGAACCGTAAATTGGGTTATTTGCTTCAATGTGTAAGATGACATTGTAACAATTCTTTGGAGAGTCAAACCCAAATGGCATCATCAACAGAAAAGGATATCTACTTTTTTTTGGGGGGCGGGCTGTTTTGAAATTTCATAATTCCAGTATTTTTGGTTAAAACAAAAACTGCCTATAACCAATACAATAGCAACAGCAAGAGAAATCCAAACTCCCTCTATAAATGGAGGACATTCATGACTTGAAGTGATGTATGAACATTTGAGGGTCTTCACTTGATTGTATTTCACATCAATCTGCAATAGCATCAGAGGCTCTAATACTTTAAAATACAATTTGCCTACTGACATGGGACTTGGCAACTTCATCAGAGATGTTCCTTCTTGTTTTGGCGGGGGGGCGGGGGTTTGGTGGTAAAATATGCACGCATGCTCAGTTGTGTCTGACTTTTTGTGACCCCATGGACTGTAGCCTGCCAGGCTTTTCTGTCCTTGGGATTTTCCAGGCAAGAATGCTGAAGTGGATTGCCATTTCCTTCTCCAGAGAGAAGGAAGATTAATTTTAACTATGTTTACATGTACAATTTTGTGGTACTAAATACATTCACATTGTTTTGCAACCATTACTAGTATTCACCAGCAGAATTTTTTCATCTTTCCCAACTAAAACTCTGTATCCATTAACACTAACACCCCTTTCAGCCCTTTCTCTAACCCCTTCCAACCACCATTCTAATTTTCATCTCTAGAAACCTTATATGGGTAATACAATATTTGTCCTTTTGTGGCTAACATTTCACTTAGTGTAACATATTCAGTGTTGCAGTACATATCAAAATTTCCTTTTTAAGGCTAAAGATTTATATATCACGTTTTTCTTATCCATTCATCTTGTTAATAGTCACTTGGGCTGCTGCCAGAATTTGACTACTGTGAATAATGATGCAATGTGCATGAGTGTACAAACCAGTTGAGGTAACTTCCTTTACTGATTATTGCGTATATATCCAGAAGCAAAATGGCCAGATCACATAGAAACGCACTCTTAATTCATCAAATTTATAGTTATTTTGTCAAGTAAATAGAGCATAGAAGATCTCTTATTTTTACTATAGAAACATATATTTTAACTCTAGAGTAGGGGAGATCTTTCCAACAATAGCCCACAAATCAGTAAGCCATTACATATTGAATTTAAAAATATTTCCACATGCACAGAAAATATGATTTGTAAAATGAAAAAATAAATGATTGAATTTAAATAAATATTTGTAACTCATATAACAGCAGGATGTATTCAGAGATTATGAGAAATTGAAAACTCCTTAGAGAAACAACCAATGCACTATGTGTATTCACGGGCCCTATTCACCAAATATTCATTTCCATTTTGGACTCTCATAGGATTGCATGTCCTCAGCCACTTGGATTAAATAACATCACATAATTTATTTTGGACAATAAAATGTATACAGAAATGAAGTGACGTGTATCACTTCCAAGTTGAAACTTTTAGATCCACCATATCTTCATCCTTCTAATTCAATGGTCATGGAAGTACATTTGAAAATTGAACCTTGGTCAGTCTAATTTCTTTAAGATTATGATGAGCAGAGTTTCTAGCCAACTTCTGATGAATATTTTGCACAACCAATAAACAAATCTTTCTTTCTATAGCCTCATGGACTATAAATTAGGGTTTGTTGATGTTTGTTATTAGAGCATGAACTGATCTTTACTAATTGATGCATAGTATCTAACAAAAAAAAGTCAACAGAAGATAAGCAATCCAAAGTATTGTTACTGTTGTTCAGGCGCTAAGTCCTGTCTGACTCTGTGACCACGTGAACTGCAGCACACCAGGCTTTCCTGTACCTCACTATCTCCCAGAGTTTGCTCAAACTCATATTCATTGAGTTAGTGATGACATCCAACCATCTCATCCTCTGTCACCCCCTTCTTCTCTTGCCCTCAATCTTTCTCAGCAATCTAAAGTATGTTCTATGTGTTTTAGAACGTTTTGAAATCAGTCCAGATTCCACTATATCCTATTATCTAGTTCCAGTTCCAGTTCAGTTCAGTCGCTCAGTCGTGTCTGACTCCTTGTGACCCCATGAACTGCAGCACGCCAGGCCTCCCTGTCCATCACCAACTCCCGGAGTTCACCCAAACCCATGTCCATTGAGCCGGTGATGCCATCCAACCATCTCGTCCTCTGTCGTCCCCTTCTCCTCCTGCCCTCAATCTTTCCCAGCATCAGGGTCTTTTCCAAAGAGTCAGCTCTTTGCCTCAGGTGGCCAAAGTATTGGAGTTTCAGCTCCAGCATGAGTCCTTCCAAAGAATATTCAGGACGATTTCCTTTAGGATGGACTAGTTGGATCTCTTTGCAGTCCAAGGGACTCTCAAGATTCTCCAACACCACAGTTCAAAAGCATCAATTCTTCTGAGCTCAGCTTTCTTTATAGACCAACTCTCACATCCATACATGACCACTGGAAAAACCATAGCCTTGACTAGACAGACCTTTGTTGACAAAGTAATGTCTCTGCTTTTCAATATGCTGTCTAGGTTGGTCATACCTTTCCTTCCAAAGAGTAAGCATTTTTAATTTCATGGCTGCAATCACCATCTGCAGTGATTTTGGAGCCCAGAAAAATAAAGTCAGGCACTGTTTACAAACATACTAATTAACATTCTGCTTCTGGGACAAGAGCTTGAATTCGCTACTTAACAGAAATAAATTTGTAGATAAAGTAAACTAACACCTTTACATTTTGGGGAACCAGAATCCTGGATCAAACTTTGGCCTGAAAGGCAACAGAGAATACAAGAAAGGGAAACTTTTATTTTAAAATCAAGAACCATAATAAGCATCACATGTGCTGGAAAATCCTTATGATAATCCCAGTGGATAATTACTATGTTTCTTCATAACTTTCCTCTATGTCAGATCTATCTGGAAATATCCTGATGTCTGAGACAAGCAAATCCTCTCTTGAGGATACTTCTCAGTTAAATTACTTAAAGGAAACTACATGTACATTGTGTTTCAGAGCAAAGATGACAAATTGCATATGCTGCTAGGTAAAGCAATGAAGTGTTCATAATTGAAATTAATTAGAATATATATGTACATATTGGTATATTTATTGAAAAGTCTAAGTAGTCAAAAAAATGTGGTTATTGCCTTTTTGTACACACGGTGCTGTTGCTGCTGCTAAGTCACTTCAGTCGTGTCTGACTCTGTGTGATCCCATAGACAGCAGCCCACCAGGCTCCCCCACCCCTGGGATTCTCCAGGCAAGAACACTGGAGTGGGTTGCCATTTCTTTCTCCAATGTGTGAAAGTGAAAAGTGAAAGTGAAGTTGCTCAGTCGTGTCCGACTCTTAGCGACCCCATGGACCGCAGCCTACCAGGCTTCTCCATCCATGGGATTTTCCAGGCAAGAGTACTGGAGTGGGGGTACCATTGCCTTCTCCTGTATATAGGGTAGCCACATGTATGTCAATTTGAGAAGATACATCACTAAAATATATTTTTCATTATGTTTTCTTTTCAGGATAAAAGTTCCTTTAAACTGCAAAATGATTATTAGATCACTGTTAAATAATGTGTTTAGTTCAGCTCAGTTCAGTCGCTCAGTCATGTCTGACTCTTTGAGATCCCATGACTGCAGCATGCCAGGCCTCCCTGTCCATCACCAACTCCCGTAGTTTAATGAAACTCATGTCCATTGAGTCGGTGATGCCATCCAGCCATCTCATCTTCTGTCATCCCCTTCTCCTCCTGTCTTCAGTCTTTCCCAGAATCAGGGTCTTTTCAAAGTATGCATAATGCAAAGTAAAACAAACCTATTTCATATACTCTCCTCATAACTTTGCTTTCATAGCTAAAGAACCAAGTGATAATGTAGCTGCTCTATAAACAAAAAATTAAGCACTACATTTTTATTGACTTCTTAAACATCATGACAGATATATGTATACATATAAATTAAATATAATTATAAGGACTTCACTGCTTTATCTAAATATTATATATATATTTAAAATTTTTATGGAATTTTCAAAAGCAAGAAAAGATAATCAAGTCAAAGTATACCAATCAGAGTCATTTCTGATTTATACAGTTTCTGATGAGATTTATTCATGAACTAAATTTCTATATATATGTATATGAATATATATATATATACACACATACACATGATCTAAATGAAACAAGTACATCTTAAACTCAGTTTAGTTACTCAGTATGTCCAACTCTTTGTGACTCCATGGACTGTAGTACGCCAGGCTTCCCTGACTATCACCAACTCCCAGAGCTTGGTCAAACTCACGTTCATCGAGTCGGTGATGCCATCTAGTCATCTTAAACTCTGTCATTGCCTTCTCCTCCTTCCTGCAACCTTTGCCAGCATTAGGATCTTTTCTAATGAGCTGACTCTTTGCATCACGTGGCCCAAGTAATGGAGCTTCAGCTTAAGCATCAGTCCTTCCAATGAATATCTAGGGTGGATTTGCTTTAGGATTTAGGATTGACTGGTTTGATTCCCTTGCAGTCCAAAAGACTCTCAAGAGTCTTCTCCAACATCACAGTTCAAAAGCATCAGTCCAACTCTCACATCCATCCATGTCTACTGGAAAAACCATAGCTTTGAATAGACAGACCTTTGTTGGCAAAGTAATATCTCTGCTTGTTAATATGTTGTTCAGGCGGTCATAGCTTTTCTTCCAAGGAGCAAGCATTTTTTTTAAATTTCATGGCTGTAGTCATCACCTACAGTGATTTTGGAGGCCAAGAATATAAAGTCTTCACTGTTTCCATTGTTTCCCCATCTACTTGTCATGAAGTGATGGGACTGGATGCCCTGATCTTGGTTTTTTTAATGTTGAGTTTTAAGCCAACTTTTTCACTCTCCTCTTTCACCTTCATCAAGAGGCTCTTTAGTTCTTCTTCACTTTCTGCCATAAGGGTGGTGTCATCTGCATAGTTGAGGTCATTGATATTTTTCCCAGCAATCTTCATTACAGCTTGCACTTCATCCAGCCCAGCAATTTGCATGATGTACTCTGTGTATAAGTTAAATAAGCAGGCTGGCAATATACAGCCTTGACAAACTCCTTTTCCAGTTTAGAACCACTCTGTTTTTCCATGTCCAGTTCTAACTGTTGCTTCTTGACAGCATACAGATTTCTCAGGAGGCAGGTAAGGTGGTCTGGTATTCCCATCTCTTTAAGATATTCCACAGTTTGTTGTGATCCACAGTCAAAGGCTTTGGCATAGTCAATAAAATAGAAGTAGATGTTTCTCTGGAACTCTATTGATTTTTCTATGATCCAACGGATGTTGGCAATTTAATCTGTGTTCCTCTGCCTTTTCTAAATCCAGCTTGAACATCTGGAAGTTCTCAGTTCACATAATGTTGAAGCCTGACTTGGAGAATTTTGAGCATTACTTTGCTAGCGTGTGAGATGATTGCAACTGCAAGGTAGTTTGAACTTTCTTTGTCATCGCCTTTCTTTGGGATTGGAATGAAAACTGATGTTTTCCAGTCCTGTGGCCACTGCTGAGTTTTCCAAATTTGCTGGGATATTGAGTGCAGCACTTTAACAGAATCATCTTTTAGGATTTGAAATAGCTCAACTGGAATTCCATCATCTCCCCTAGCTTTGTTCGTAGTGATGCTTCCTAAGGCCCACTTGACTTTGCATCAGGATGTCTGGCTGTAGGTGAGTGATCACACCAGTGTTATTATCTGGGTCATGAAGATCTTTTTTGTATAGTTCTCCTGTGGATTCTTGCCACATCTACTTAGTGTCTTCTGCTTCTGTTAGGTCCATACTGTTTCTCTATTTTGTTGTGTTCATGTTTGCATGAAATATTGCCTTGGTATCTCTAATTTTCTTGAAGAGATCTCTACTGTTTCCCATTCTATTGTTTTCCTCTTTTTTTGCATTGAAAACTGAGGAAGGCTTTCTTTTTTTTTTTTTTTTCATTTATTTTTATTAGTTGGAGGCTAATTACTTTACAATATTGTAGTGGGTTTTGTCATACATTGACATGAATCAGCCATGGATTTACATGTATTCCCCATCCCGATCCCCCCTCCCACCTCCCTCTCTATCCGATCCCTCTGGGTCTTCCCAGTGCACCAGGCCCGAGCACTTGTCTCATGCATCCCACCTGGGCTGGTGATCTGTTTCACCATAGATAATATACATGTTTCGATGTTGTTCTCTCGAAACATCCCACCCTCGCCTTCTCCCACAGAGTCGAAAAGTCTGTTCTGTACATCTGTGTCTCTTTTTCTGTTTTGCATATAGGGTTATCATTACCATCTTTCTAAATTCCATATATATGTGTTAGTATACTGTAATGGTCTTTATCTTTCTGGCTTACTTCACTCTGTATGATGGGCTCCAGTTTCACCCATCTCATTAGAACTGATTCAAATGAATTCTTTTTAATGGCTGAGTAATATTCCATGGTGTATATGTACCACAGCTTCCTTATCCATTCGTCTGCTGATGGGCATCTAGGTTGCTTGAGGAAGGCTTTCTTATCTCTCGTTGCGATTCTTTGGAACTCTGCATTCAGATGGGTATATCTTTCCTTTTCTCCCTTGCCTTTAGCTTCTTTTATTTTCTCAGTTATTTGTAAGGCCTCCTCAGACAACCATTTTCTGGTTTTGCATTTCTTTTTCTTTGGGATGGTCTTGATGAAACTTGCACAAACTGCATAACAATTATACCAATTAAATCCCCACATTGTTCTAGGACCCACAACAGATTTTCCAACCTGTGCATCTGGCAAAGTGACTGAGACACCCGGGATAAATGACTTTGGAGGCCAGTGGGATTTAATTACAGAACTTATACAGGGCTGTGTAAACACTCTTGGAGGCTACAAACAAAACTTTGTGTGCACCAGGACCCAGGAGAAAGGAGCAGTGACCCCCACAAGAGACTGACCTAGATGTGCCTGTGAGTGTCCAGTAGTCTCCGATGGGGGCCTGGGTTGACAGTGGCCCACTGCAGGTCAGGGGCACTAAATAAAACAGTGCGTGCACAGACCTTCTGAAAGAATCTTCATTACCTGCCCCACAGTTTGGTATTAGGTCAAAAAACAGGAAGGGAACGCAGCCCCGCCTTTCAAAGAAAACTGGATTAGAGATTTACTGAACATGGCCCTGCCATCAGAACAAGGTCCAGATTCCCCCACAGTCAGTCTCTCCCATCAGGAAACTTTCATAAGCTTATTATCATTATCCCTCAGAGGGCAAACAGAATGGAAACCACAATAACAGATAACTAATCAAACTGATCACATGGAATACAGTCTTGTCTAACTGAAACTATGGACCATGCCATGTAGGGCTACCCAAGATGGACGGGTCATGGTGGAGAGTTCAGACAAAACTTGGTCCACTGGAGAAGGGAATGGCAAACCACTTCAGTATTCTTGCCTTGAGAACCCCATGAACAGTATGAAAAAGCAAAAAGATAGGACACTGAACGATGAACTCCCCAGGTCTGTAGGTACCCAATATGCTACTGGAGAAGAGTGAAAAAATTACTCCAGAAAGAATGAGGAGACAGAGCCAAAGTGAAAACAATACCCAGCTGTGGATGTGACTGGTGATGGAAGTAAACTCCAATGTTGTAAAGAAAAATATTGCATAGGAACCTGGAATGCTAGGTCCATGAATCAAGGTAAATGGGAAGTGGTCAAACAGGAGATGGCAAGGGTGGACATTGACATTTTAGGAATCAGTGAACTAAAATCAACTGGAATGGGTGAATTTAACTCAGATGACCATTATATCTACTATTGTGGGGAAGAATCCCTTAGAAGAAATGGAGTAGCCATAATAGTCAACAAAAGAGTCAAAATGTGGTACAGGGGTACAATCTCAAAAATGACAGATTGATCTCTGTTCATTTCCAAGGCAAACCATTCAATATCACAGTAATCCAAGTCTATGCCCCAACCACTAATGCAGAAGAAGCTGAATTGGAACAGTTCTATGAAGACCTACAAGACCTTCTAGAACTAAAATCCAAAAAAGATATCCTTTTCATCATAGGTTACTGGAATGCAAAAGTAGGAAGTCAAGAAACACCTGGAATAACAGGCAAATTTGACCTTGGAATACAAAATGAAGAGGGCAAATGCTAACAGAGTTTTGCCAAGAGAACACACAGATTATAGCAATCACCCTCTTCCAACAACACAAGAGATGACTCTATACATGGACATCACCAGTGGGTCAACACTGAAATCAAATTTATTATATTCTTTGCAGTCAAAGATGAGGAAGCTCTATAGAGTCAGCAAAAACAAGACCAGGATCTGACTGTGGATCAGCTCATGAACACCTTACTGCAAAATTCACTCTTAAATTGAAGAAAGTAGGGAAAACCACTAGATCATTCAGGTATGACCTAAATCAAATCCCTACGATTATACAGTGGAAGTGACAAATAGAATCCAGGGATTAGATCTGATAGACAGAGTGCCTGAAAAACTGTGGATGAAGGTTCCCGACATTGTACAGGAGGCAGTGATCAAGACATATCAAACTAGGAGATAATAAGAAAAAACAAGTATTTTTGTACTTTGCAAAATATAAGGAAATGAATAATTCATTAAAATAACAAACTTGTCTACATAACCCATATATACATAACCTATATATAGATACTACATAACCTGTATACACACACACACATATATATAGAGAGAGAGATTACTGAATTTTCTCCTGTTTTATTAATCCTTTCTTTTCTTCATTCATCTCCATTTCATTCTTTCTATTTATACACTGACATACTATTATTTCCTTATTTTCTGTCTGCATTAACTAGATGAAGTCTTAGATAACAATTTGAGACTAGAGAGGTTTGCCCTAACAATTTGAGACTAGAGGTTCCTTTGGCTTCTTAGCTTATGGGAGTTATCGTCTCAAAACACATTCCTCCCTCATATTTTAACTTACTACTAAAATTTATGACTGTATTATGTATTTCCATTAGCCTGCACCAAATATCATATATTTTGATATCTTAATTATCTAGATTTAAATCTTAAGCTCTGCACATTTTGCAGAGTTGATTCTTACCAGAAATGAACCTCAACTTACTCTTTGTTAAATGAAAATAATTTTTCCTGGCTCATTGTATAGCTGTGGAGATTGAAGAAGAGACATGCAACTAGAGGTATGGTAGCTGAGTTTTAGTAGATATTAAACTGATTCTGTCTCTCTTGACATCTTGCTAAACAGACAAATTAATCTGTGCTAATGGAATAACAAGGAGAGATTTTAAAAAAGCCTTCTTAAGTGATCAATGCAAAGAAATGGAGGAAAACAATAGAATGGGAAAGACTTGACATCTCTTCAAGAAAATTAGAGATACCAATGGAACATTTCATGCAAAGGTGGGGACAGTTAAGGACAGAAATGGTATGGACCTAACAGAAGCAGAGGATATTAAAAAAAAAGGTGGCAAGAATACACAGAAAGACTATACAATAAAGGATCTTCATGACCCAGATAACCATGATAGTGTGACCACTCACCTAGAGCCAGACATCCTGGAATGCGAAGTCAAGTGGGCCTTAGGAAGCATCACTATGAACAAAGCTAGGGGAGGTGATGGAATTCCAGTTGAGCTATTTCAAATCCTAAAAGATGATGCTGTGACAGTGCTGCACTCAATATCCCAGCAAATTTGGAAAACTCAGCAGTGGCCACAGGACTGGAAAACATCAGTTTTCATTCCAATCCCAAAGGAATGCAATGAGAAAGAATGTTCAAACTACCTCACAGCTGCACTCATCTAACACATTCGCAAAGTAATGCTGAAAATTCTCCTAGCAAGGCTTCAACAGTACGTGAACTGAGAACTTCCAGGTGTTCAAGCTGGATTTAGAAAAGGCAGAGGAACCAGACATCAAATTGTCAACATCCATTGGATCATAGAAAAAGCAAGAGAATTTCCGAAAAATGTCTACTTCTGCTTTACTGACCACGCCAAAGCCTTTGACTGTGTGGATCACAACAAACTGTGGAAAATTCTTCAGGAGATGGAAATACCAGACTACCTGATCTGCCCCCTGAGAAAACTGTATGCAGGTCTAGAAGCAGCAGTTAGTACGGACATGGAACAACAGACTGGTTCTAAATTGGGAAAGGAGTTCATCTAGGTTATATATTGTCAGCCTGCTTATTTAACTTATATGCAGAGTCATAAGTGAAGTTGCTCAGTTGTGTCCGACTCTTTGCGCCCCCATAGACTGTAGCCTACCAGGCTCCTCCATCCATGGGATTTTCCAGGCAAGTGTACTGGAGTGAGTTGCCATTTCCTTCTCCAGGGGATCTTCCAGACCCAGGGATCAAACCCAGGTCTCCCACACTGCAGGCAGATGCTTTACCATCTGAGCTACTAGGGAAGCCTTATATGCAGAGTACATTATGCAAAATGCAGGGGTGGATGAAGCACAAGCTGAAATCAAGATGGCCAGGAAAAATATCAATAACCTCAGATATGCATGACACCACCATTACGGCTGAAAGTGAAGAACTAAGAGCCTCTTGATGAAAGTGAAAGAGGAGAGTGAAAAAGCTGGCTGAAAACTCAGCCTTCAAAAAACTAAGATCATGGCATCTGGTCCCATCACTTCATGGCAAATAGATGGGGAAACAGTGGAAACTGTGACATAATTTATTTGGGTGGGGGGGTGGAAGCATCAAAAGAATTGATTCTTTTGAACTGTGATGTTGGAGAATACTCTTGAGCATCTCTTGGACTACAAGAAGATCAAACCAATCAATCCTGAAGGAAATCAGTCGTGAATATTCATTGGAAGAACTAATGCTGAAGTTGAAGCTCCAATAATTTGCCTACTTGATATGAAGAACTGACTCCATTAGAAAAGACCTTCATGCTGGGAAAAGTTGAAGGCAGGAGGAGAAGGGGATGACATAGGATGAGATGGTTGGATGGCATCACCGACTCAATGGACATGAACTTGAGCAAGCTCTGGGAGTTGGTGATGGACAGGGAAGTCTGGCGTGTTGCAGTCCATGGGGTCACAAAGAGTCAGACATGAGTGGGCAACTGTACTAAACTGAATGGAATATGTTGGTGGGTAAAGTCAGGCTGACATCTATATTTTACAGTCTCTGATTTTGTTGTTGGAATTTATTTCAGCTAAGAAACTTTCTAGAGATGTCTGAAGGAGTGAATAATACATACTGGGTGTGATTTTGATCTTATGCAACTTAAACTGCAAGACACTTGCTTTTATCACCTAAGACTGAGGTCAGTCAAGGGTGCAATATAACTGGTGATCATAAAAGAGAGTCATGCTAACTGCTTCACAGGAGAATTGAATTGTGCCTTTTATGCCTTTTAGAAATTATTTTAGACATTTTAGATTTCTAAATCATTGAACATTAAATTCCTAATCATGAATTATTTTGATATTAGCAATGACATTTTAGTTAAAACTTATTAAAATAAAAAAATTTGAGATTTTTTTCTCAAAAAAAAATTGAGATGTACATATTAAGAAGCTGTATAGCAAAAGAATCTAAATCTATAATAGTGAAGTTATACTGTGACATCTGTTCTTTTGAGTACATGTCCAAAGTAATTAATACAGAGAGTCACATTTACTTTTTCTTATATCATAAGCTATGGTGATGACGATCTCATGGTTGACAAACCTATAATATAGAAAGTGACATGGCACACTGGGTTTTCTCTGAAGTATAATTCTGACATTTACTTTGAAAATGCCAGTAGTAATGAGAGGTCACATAGCCATAATAAAGTCTTCAAGAACAATAAGGGTATATACATTGTGACTATGTTTTAAAGAAAGTAACTTTTCTTACTTGGTTCCTCAAACAACTAACAGAAATGATAGTCTGTCAATTACAAATGTTTTTCTTTTCAAAACTAGCTCCTGTAACTCCTATGGAATAAGAGCATCAAGAGATAAATGTTTAATGCCATCCCTAAACTCAATGCTTTCTAGAGAATATCTTTTAATCAGTTCTTTGAAAAAAATTGTGAAGAAAATTGTTATAAATTTTATACATACATAATTTAAACTTTGATGGATTTTTAACATAAATATGAAGAAAAAATGCCAGTGGTATTCTCAGAAAAACAAAAACAGAAATAAAAGCATGCCATTGGCTAATAGCAAGAGAAGGTGGTAGCATAGTTTCTACACAAAGCACAACATTAATTAAAATTCCTGATTTCATATATGTTGTCCCTGGAGAGAGAAACTTACACTAGTTTTAATAAATATTTGTCAAAATTCATCTTTGATATTTTCTTTCACATTTTTCAACAGCTTTTACAGTGAACCATTGAGGAAGGTATAATTATCATCATTTAAAAGAGAAATAAATTAGAACTTAATAGCAGTCCCAGCTCAGTGGACATGGCTTTGAACAAACTCGGGGAGGCAGTGGAGGGCAGAGGAGCCTGGGCTGCTGCAGTCCCGGGGTCTCGGCGAGTTGGACATGACTCGGCAACTGAACAACAGCAACAATAACAGTGGTAGGAACCGAACTGAAACTCAAGTTGTTCGCTTGATGTTAGTGCTCTTTTAATTTAAAGCATTTTTTTCTGCTACTTAAAAAAGTCTAGATATGACAAATATGAGTAAATCTGAATAAATTTCACTCTAAAATTGTATGTTAATACCAACATAAAATGTTTAAATTCTGAGGCCTTAGAGAAAATGAGGCATCATTTAAAGACTGTGAGTGGCCTCATAGACATGACAATGGGAAAGCCTGCCTAAGATTTATGCATCATGGACTAAGGACATATATTAAGATCTAAGGTAGGTATGGTATCTGATATTGCGGGACTTGAAATGTGATAAATGAAGCAGATATATAACCATGCTTTATAATAGATATAAAAAATGAAATGAATAAATTATAAATTTCATTTGAAAGTCAAGGCATCTACTAACTAGCTTGGCAACTTTGGGCAAATTATTTAACCTTGCTGAGACATAGTTTCCTTATCTGTAAAATGTAGATGAAAAGAATATGTATTTTATGGACAGCTGTGTGAATATATTTTAAGAAGAACCACTTTGATGTCCTCAGAAGTTCTGATTCCTTTAGCAGGCTCCAGAAGAAAATGTGTGCATTCTTTGTCTATTTCAGATTCTGTTGGCTGCACGTTTTACTTCACTTCTGCTGCTTCACTCCAATTTCTGCTTCCTTCTCTTCTGGTCAAATCTCTACTTTTCTCTTAAGTGCAGTTAATACATTTAGGCTTTACCTGTATAATCTCATCTCCAGATATTTAATTTAATCACCTCTGCAAAGTCCTTTTTGCCATGTAAGGTAGCATTCGGAGGTTCCAGTGATCAAGGAATCATCTTTCAGCCTATCAGACATGCCTATGTTTTTGCGTAGTTTCATTGAATCCTCTGAACACACATATCCACTAGCTAGTCTGATGAATATTTTATTTGAGGATACAGATAAATACAGACTAAATTGGAAGTCATGCAATAAAGCTGTCATTAAATTCTCAAAACTCTGACCCTAGTTGTTTGTTGTTGCTGTTATTCACTTGCTAAGTCCTGTCTGACTCTTTGTGACCCCATGAACTGCAGCACGTCAGGCTTCCCTGTCTTTCACTGTCTCCTGGAGGGAGTTTGTTCAAACTCACGTCCCTTGAGTTGGTAACGCTATCCAAACATTTCACCCTCTATTGTCTCCTTCTCCTTTTGCCTTCCATCTTTCCCAGCTCAGGGCCCTTTCCAATGAGTCCGCCCTATGCATCAAGTGGCCAAAGTATTGGAACTTCAGCATCAGTCCTTCCAAGGAATCAGCCCTTCCAACCTTCAGGGTTGATTTCCTTTAGGATTGATCTCTTGGTGTCCAAGGGACTCTCAAGAGTCTTCTCCAGCACCATAGTTTGAGAGCATCGACTCTTTGGTGCTCAGCTTTTTTTTTTTCTTCCTTTTCTTTTTTTTCCTTTTCTTTCTTTTCTTTTTTGGGGGGGGTCCAACTCTCACATCTGTACATGACTACTGGGAAAAAAAAAAACCAGTTTTGAATATACGGACCTTTGTCAGCAAAGTGACGTCTCAGCTTTTTCATATGCTGTCTTTGTTTCTTATAACATCCCTGGTTGTGCTAGTGGTAAAGAAACCGCTAGCCAATGCAGGAAACATAAGAAAGGTACATTCAGTTGCTGGGTCGGGAAGATCCCCTGGAGAAGGGCATGGCAACCAACTGCAGTATTCTCTCCTGGAGAATCCCATGGACAGAAGAGCCTAGTGGGCTACAGTCCCTAGGGTCTCAAAGAGTCAGATATAATTGAAGTGACTTGGCATATAGGTTTCTTATAGTTTTCCTTTCAAGGAGCAAGTGTCTTTTAATTTTGTAGCTGCAGTCATCATCCACAGTGATTTTGGAGTTCAGGAAAATAAAATCTGTCTCTGCTTCCACTTTTTCCCTTTCTATTTGCCACGAAGTGATAGGACCAGATGCCATGATCTTAGCTTTTTGAAAGTTGAGTTTTAAGCCAGCTTTGTCACTCTCCCCTTTCACCCTCATCAAGAGGTTCTTCTAAAATTAGACAGTGAATAAGTAAAATCAAAGAATTAGATAAGTATAGCAGCGCAAAAAAGTATATATTAGAAAGTCATAATCGATGTGGAGTAAAACATATGCATAAGGAAATAAAAGCATAAAAACTTAGAGCTTCTCAGTTCTTAGCATTATCAATCCATACACAATATGTTAAAGACATTTATTGTAGTAGAACATAACATTAATGGTATCAAAACAGCTATAGTAATCCACCTTATCTATGAGAAATATGTTTCCAGACCTACAGTGGAATGTCTGAAATATCTTATAATACAAAACCCTATACACACTATGTTTTTTACACACTATATTAGAAAGTCATATTTGCATAACCTTTGTTATAGTATATTATTATATTTGTTCTATTTTATATTTATTATTGTTAACCTCTTACTGTATCTAATTTTATAATAGATATCATAGAAACTTTATCATCAGTTCAGTTCAGTCACTCAGTCTTTGTGACCCCATGAATCTCAGCATGCCAGGCCTCCCTGTCCATCACCAACTCCCAGAGTTTACCCAAACTCATGTCCACTGAGTCGGTGATGCCATCCAACCATCTCATCCTCTGTCATCGCCTTCTCCTCCTGCCTTCAATCTTTCCCAGCATCAGGGTCTTTTCAAATGAGTTAACTCTTCTCATCAGGTGGCCAAAGTATTGGAGTTTCAGCTTCAACATCAGTCCTTCCAATGAATACTCAGGACTGTTCTCCTTTAGAATGGACTGGTTGAATCTGTTTGTAGTCCAAGGGACTCTTAAGAGTCTTCTGCAATACCACAGTTCAAAAGCATCAATTCTTTGGTGCTCAGCTTTCTTTATGGTCCAACTCTCACATCCATACATGTTTACTGAAAAAACCATAGTCTTGACTAGATGGACCTTTGTTGGCAAAGGAATGTCTCTGCTTTTTTTTTTTATTTTTAAAATTTTTTTATTTTTTATTTTTTTTTTATTTTTTCAATTTTTTTATTTATGTCTCTGCTTTTTAATATGCTGTCTAGGTTGGTCATAACTTTTCTTCCAAGGAGTAAGCGTCTTTTAATTTCATGGCTGCAATCACCATGTGCAGTGATTTGGGAGCCCCCCAAAATAAAGTCTGACACTGTTTCCACTGTCTCCCCATCTATTTCCCATGAAGTGATGGGACCGGATGCCATGATCTTAGTTTTCTGAATGTTGAGCTTTAAGCCAACTTTTTCACTCTCTTCTTTCACTTTCTTCAAAATTTTCTTTGGTTCTTTTTCACTTTCTGCCATAAAGGTGATGTCCTCTGCATATCTGAGGTTATTGATATTTCTCCCGGCAATCTTGATTCCAGCTTGTGCTTCATCCAGTCCAACGTTTCTCATGATGTACTCTGCATATAAGTTAAATAAGCAGGGTGACAATATACAGCCTTGAAATATTCCTTTCCCGGTTTGGAGCCAGTCTGTTTTTCCATGTCCAGTTCTAACTATTTCTTCCTGACCTGCATACAGATTTCTCAAAAGGCAGGTCAGGTAGTCTGGTATTCCCATTTCTTTCAGAATTTTCCACAGTTTGTTGTGATCCACACAGTCAAAGGTTTTGGCATTATCAATAAAGCAGAAATAGATGTTTTTCTGGAACTCTCTTGCTTTTCCGATGATCCAACAGATGTCCGCAATTTGAGTCTTCTCAATCATGGTGCAAAGTAAAATGAGAGGAGAGCCAAGCCCACTCTAGCTCTCAGCCAGGGAAGGGATTTCGTGCAGGAGATCAAGGGTAGTCTTGGAAAATAAAATGAAAGGGATGTGCCCCCTTTGTGACTTACACTTAATCATTATCTTGATTGAAATTTTTAAATATGTGAGTTCAATTCAGTTCAGTTGCTCAGTCGTGTCCGACTCTTTGCGACCCTATGGACCATGGCACACCAGGCTTCCCTGTCCATCACCAACTCCTGTAGCTTACTCAAACTCATGTCCATTGAGTCGATGATGCCATCCAACCATCTCATCCTCTGTTATCCCATTCTCCTCCTGCCTTCAATCATTCCCAGCACCAGGGTCTTTTCAAATGGGTCAGTTTTTTTATATCAGGTGGCCGGAGTATTGGAGTTTCAGCTTCATCACCAGTCCTTCCAATGAATATTCAGGACTGATTTCCTTTAGGATGGACTGGTTGGATCCCCTTGCAGTCCAAGGGACTCTCAAGAGTCTTCTCCAACACCACAGTTCAAAAGCATCAATTCTTCGGCACTCAGCTTTCTTTATGGCCCAACTCTCACATCCATACATGACTACTGGAAAAAACAAAGTTTTGACTAGATGGACCTTTGTTGGCAAAATAATGTCTCTGCTTTTTAATATGCTGTCTAGGTTGGTCATAAATGTTCTTCCATGAGCAAGCATTTGACTTTAAATATGATTCAAATTTTTTTTAAATATTTGAAATAAAAGCCACCAATTTTGTTTTACTATATTAAAAGAGTCTTCTCTTCCTTCTCCCAACTTTTTATTTACCACCTTTCCTTTTTCATTTCTCCTTCCCAATAAACAACTATTAAAATGATAGCTGATAACATTTTAAACACCAAAGTAAACTTCTATCAAGTGAGGAGTATAATGGCTACATGGGGGAAAAAAGGAGGAAGGAGACTTTGCCACTTGTTTTTAATATTAGGTTAATATCTCAAGGTTCAAAAGAAAAAAAAGTCCACTTAGTTGCGGGAAATGTTGTAACCTTCAGCAAACCTCATATCACTACTCTAAAAGCAAGTTTAAATTTAGTATCGCAATCATTTATTACATGACAAAATGTAAGGGGAAGGAAAATGTTCTCTTGTGTAAATGGATGAGACACTTACTGTGACAGAGCTAATTAGGCTCTTGGGAGAATTTATGCACAGCTAATAAGAAGCAGAGCTAAATGTTGTCTTAATTTACCCTCAAGCTCTCAAAAAAAAAAAAAAAAGAAAGTTATTCATTCAAGTTGCACTAATTGAGCCAACAACCATTAACCCCTCTTTTCTGGATATATTCTTGTGTTAATACACAGAAACTAAGCTATATCTTTCCCAAAGAGTGAAATTTTTCTGTTTCACCATGTGGCTTTGAATACGTTTCCAAAGTAAATTTTATTTAAATATATTGAAAATGTTCAGAATTCAGAGATTTTTTTTTCCCTTCTGTATGACAGTTTGACTACTGCTTTTACCTTTTAATACAGTACAGAAGAATGAAAAGGATTAATAATTACCACTATTAAAGTGGAGTTAAACAGGCTCTCAGACAATGTTTGTGAGTGTGATTTAGAATACCACTGATGTGAAGTAATCTGTTTGTAATTCAAACTTTTAATGTTCTGCACCTTTAAATGTCTCTTTAGGAACATGTATAGAGATGTACAATAATAGTGATATATGCAAATTAAAAGATTATAAATATGATTTGGCACAAAGGACCCTAAATTAGACACATTTACATTTTATATCACAGCTATAAAAACTGATGCTGCTCTGTGTATAGTAACTGGGACTAACATTTTCAAAATTAGGTGTAATATTTATCTGGGGGAAGATTTATATCAAATTTTTAGCTCTGGTCTTTTTTCATGGTGAGATTGGATGAACTTTCATTTTCCAGTTTATGGATTTCTTTTTATTATTTGAAGAAATTACTATGAATATACATTACTTTGGAGATAAGTTTTAATTTTGTATGACAAACCTTATTAATAGAAAAATGTAATTTATCTTAAAGGATATACCTGGCCATACAAGTTTTATTTTTTTCCCAGTTATAACAATATTTTATTGTTTTGATTCTCACATTCCTGGTAGAATTGGGCCATACAAGTTTTAAATTATCAATAATATCAGATCAAGGGAGTAGATAAATTTAACTTATGTTGTAAAAGTTGAATTACACTCTTCTGAAATTAAAAAATGAACACACAAAAAAATAAAGCTTCTGGAATACATACTAATAAAGTAAAATTACATAAAAAGAAAATGAATTGGTAACAATAGGACAAAGGAGGTTATATAATAAACAGTAGTGGAATGATAGAGCACAACAGAGCTAGATAAAATTTATTGCCAAGTCATAGGTTATGTTGGATGGTGATTTCAAAGTTACTTATTCCCTTATTAAAAGAAATCTAATTTATTATAGAGGAAAGGGGCATCCATGAACCAATAATCTCGATTATTTTATTTCTGTAGCCCTGAGTTATATAAGAAAAAAAATGGAAAAAAAAAGTTGTTGTATGAAACTAATACCCTAAAGCATCTTTAACTTATTTTAATTTTTAATATTAAATATTATCTGTTAAACCTCATAACTTATACACAATACAGAAATAAAAAGTAAACACTAAACATTTTAGTATTAATTTTCTGTAGACTGTGTACTTAGATAATTTTATTCATCTTCTTTCTAAAATTTCTCAAGTTTTTATAATAAATATGTATGGTATATTATAGAATTTTAAATATTCAGTGAAACATAGTTTGTATTAAAAAACTAAAACTATAAATTACAAGAAGTTTTTCTAGACATGTTTGAAGGTCACTGGGAATTTTAATCTGCAATTCTCTTCTATTCTTTTTGATATTGCACAATAGAGACTAATGAAGGAAAATGATTCCCTTTACCACAAATTTTAGTTATAGTTAAAATGAGTGTTTAATAATGTGTACAAAATGTCTCTCCCATTGACCACATACCAAGGTCACTCAAAGTGTTTTTATTTCTGTGAAAGAATTCTACTCTAGCTTTTGCTGAAAAAAAAAAAATTAGGGCAAAACCCCACAAAACTATTTTTACCTTTGATCTATCAGCACTGTGTTTTTTAAATATTAAATTACTTTCAATAAAATATGCTATGTTACAGTTACTGAAAAATATCAGACAATCTGATTTCCAGAAGCCTGGGGTAATCAACAGGGAGATTTGATGCATTTATATATGTGCTTAGTCACTCAGTCATGTCAGACTCTGTGACCTCGTGGACTGTAGTCCACTAGGCTCCTCTGTTCATGGATATTCTCCAGGCAAGAATACTGGAGTGGGTTGCCATCTTTTTCTACAGGGGATCTTACTAACCCAGGGATGGAACCCAGGTCTCCCGCATTGCAGGTGGATTTTTTTACCATATGAGCCACTAGGGAGCCCCTAAGGCACTGCGTTACAAACACATATAACTATAACTATATATAAACCTGTGTGTGTGTAAAATACATATATATGTGTATATACATAAGTCCATGCGTATATTCTTACCTTGAGAACCCCATGAACAGTATGAAAAGGCAAAAAGACACGACACTGAAAGATGAACTCCCCAGGCCTATAGGTGCCCAAAATGCTACTGGAGATCTGTGGAGAAATAACTTCAGAAAAAATGAAGAGATGGTACCAAAGCAAAAATAAGACCCAGTTGTGGATGTGACTGGTGATAGGAGCAAGGTCCGATGCTTTAAAGAGCAATATTGCATAGGAACCTGGAATGTTAGGTTCATGAATCAAGGCAAATTGGAAGTGGTCAAACAGGAGGTGGCAAGAGTGAACATCAACATTTTAGGGATCAGCGAACTAAAATGGACTAGAATGGGTGATTTAACTCAGAAGACCATTATACCCACTATTGTGGGCAAGAATCCCTTAGCAGAAATGGAGTAGTCATCATAGTCAACGAAAGTCCGAAATGCAGTACGTGGATGCAGTCTCAAAAACGACAGAAGGATCTCTGTTCGTTTCCAAGGCAAACCATTCAATATCACGGTAATCCAAGTCTAAGTCCCGATCTGTACTGCTGAAGAAGCTGAAGTTGAACAGTTCTATAAAGACCTACAAGACCTTTTAGAACTAACACCCAAAAAAGATGGCCTTTTCATTATAGGGGACTGAAATGCAAAAGAAAGATCAAGAAACACCTGGAGTAACAGGCAAATTTGGCCTTGGAGTACAGAATAAAACAGGGCAAAGACTAACAGATTTTCCCAAGAGAACGCACTGGTCATAGCAAACTCCCTCTTCCAACAACACAAGAAAAGACTCTATACATGGACATCACCAGATGGTCAACACCAAAATCAGATTGATTATATTCTTTGCAGCCAAAGACGGAGAAGCTCTATACAATCAGCAAAAGCAAGACAGGGAGCTGACTGTGGCTCAGATCATGAACTCCTCATTGCCAAATTCAGATTTAAATTGAAGAAAGTAGGGAAAACCACTACACCATTTAGATAGGACCTAAATCATATCCCTTACAATTAGACAGTGGAAGTGAGAGAGAGATTTAAGGATCTAGATCTGACAAAGTGCCTGAGGAACTATGGACAGAGGTTCGTGACATTGTACAGGAGACAGGGATCAAGACCATCCCCAAGAAAAAGAAATGCAAAAAGGTAAAATGGCTGTCTGAGGAGGCCTTACAAATAGCTGAGAAAAGAGAAGTGAAAAACAAAGGAGAAAAGGAATGATATACACATTTGAATGCAGAGTTCCAAAGAATAGCAAGGAGAGGTAAGAAAGCCTTCCTCAGTGATCAGTGCAAAGAAATAGAGTAAAACAATAGAATGGGAAAGACTAGAGATCTCTTCAAGAAAATTAGAGATACGAAGGGAAATTTTCATGCAAAGATGGGCACAATAAAGGACAGAAGTGGTATGGACCTAACAGAGGCAGAAGATATTAAGAAGAGGTGGCAAGAATACACAGAAGAACTGTACAAAAAAGATCTTCATGACCCAGATAAACATGATGGTGTGATCACTCACCTAGAGTCAGACATCCTGGAATGCAAAGTCAAGTGGGCCTTAGGAAGCATCACTATGAACAAAGCCAGTGGAGGTAATGGAATTCCAGTTGAGCTATTTCAAATCCTGAAAGATGATGCCGTGAAAGGGCTGCAATCAATATGCCAGTAAATTTGGAAAACTCAGCAGTGACCACAGGACTGGAAAAGGTCAGTTTGCGTTCCAATCCCAAAGAAAGGCAATGCCAAAGAATGCTCAAACTATCCAAAATTGCACTTAACTCATATGTTAGTAAAGTAATGCTCAAAATTCTCCAAGCCAGGCTTCAGCAATATGTGAACTGTGAACTTCTAGATGTTCAAGCTGGATTTAGAAAAGGCAGAGGAACCAGAGATCAAATTGCCAACGTCTGCTGGATCATCAAAATATCAAGAGGGTTCCAGAAAAACATCTACTTCTGCTTTACTGACTATGCCAAGTCCTTTGACTGTGTGGATCACAACATACTGTGGAAAATTCTGAAAGAGATGGGAATACCAGACCACCTGATCTGCCTCTTGAGAAATCTGTATGCAGGTCAGGAAGCAACAGTTAGACATGGACATGGAACAACAGACTGGTTCCAAATCGGGAAAGAAGTATGTCAAGGCTGTATATTGTCACCCTGCTCATTTAACTTTCATGCAGAGTACATCATGAGAAATGCTGGACTGGAGGAAGCACAGGCTGGAAACAAGATTGCCGGGAGAAATATCAATAACCTCAGCTATGCAGATGACACCACTCTTATGGCAGAAAGTGAAGAAGAACTAAAGAGCCTCTTGATGAAAGTGAAAGAGGAGAATGAAAAATTGGCTTAAAGCTCAACATTCAGAAAACTAAGACCATGGCATCCATTCCCATCATATCATGGCAAATAAATGGGGAAAGAGTAGAAACAAGGGTTGACTTTATTTTGGGGGGCTCCAAAATCACTGCAGATGGTGACTGCAGCCGTGAAATTAAATGCGCTTACTCCATGGAAGGAAAGTTATGACCAACTTATACAGCATTTTAAAAAGCAGGACATTAAAAAGCCAACAAAGGTCCGTCTCGTCAAGGCTATGGTTTTTCCAGTGGTCATGTGTGGATGTGAGAATTGGACACTAAAGAAAGCTGAGTGCCAAAGAATTGATGCTTTTGAACTGCTGTGTTGGAGAAGACTCTTGAGAGTCCCTTGGACTGCAAGGAGATCCAACCAGTCCATCCTAAAGGAAATCAGTCCTGAATATTCATTGGAAGGACTGATGTTGAAGCTGAAACTCCAATACTTTGGCCACCTGATGCGAACAGCTGACTCATTTGAGAAGACTCTGGTGCTGGGAAAGATGAAAGTGGGAGGAAAAAGGGATGACAGAGGAAGAGATGGTTTGTTGGCATCACTGACTCAGTGGACATGAGTTTGGGTAAACTCTGGGAGTTGGTGATGGACAGGGAGGCCTGGTGTGCTGCGGTCCATGGGGTCGCAAAGAGTTGGACATGACTGAGTGACTGAACTGAACTGATATCTTCCTCTGAGAATTCATAGCCTAGAAGAATGAGACATATGACTGGATACTGTGCCTGAATGTTATTTCATCTCTTTTAGAGATGCGTCCAGGGCCTTTGTATTGCACATGTGAAGGAGTGCATTTATATTATAATTAATGCTGGCATGCTAAAGCCCTGAAATCATTAATACAAACAAAAAGAAAGACAAAAAGAATATGAAACCTCAATATAGATATGTTCTTATATTTATAAATGATATGCATCTACTATTATGTTTCCAGTGATACATATGGAACATTTCAAAGGGTTAAGTAAATATGAAATAAATGATACTTTATAATTTTTGCTCTACTGTGAAAGTTTTTGGCTGTGTTCTAAGTTTTAGTTTGTAAATGTCTACAACTACATTTTATAAATAATATTAGCATACTGTATTCCTAGGGAGAAATTTATTTTTAACTGCAATAGACACAAATTTCTCTTTCAAGCTCTCTTTTTTCTTTGAAAATTCCAACTTTGGGGGGCAACTTCTTGTCAAATTTGAGTCAATGATGTTGCTTCTAATTTGTTATATAGCTGCTGGTCTATTTGTGTTTTTCTGCTTACTTACTATCCTTACTTGCAGTATAAGGATTATATTCTTCCTGGAGCTTTGTGTTTTTCCGGGTTGTTAATCTCATGAGGATTAACATTAGACTATTTTTTCTATGAATTCATATACCTAGGACATATAAACTAAAAGCACTACATTAAAAAAGGTAGAGACTATTAAAACCCTATATATTGGGAAGGACTTCTCCCTCATGTGCAGGTAAAAACTATCATATGGATAAATTATTTTCCTTTAAGTGGTGGTTGTTTAGCCACTCAGTCATGTCCAACTCTTGGTGACCCTAACGACTGTAGCATGCCAGGTTCCTCTGTCCGTGGGATTTTCCAAGAAACAATACTGGACTGGGTCTCCATTTCTTCCTCCCAGGGATCTTCCCGGCCCAGGGATGGAATCCCCGTCTACTGCATTGGCAGACAGATTCTTTTACTACTGAGCCACCAGGGAAGCCCTTTTCCTATAAGTATCAGCATGTTAAATATCTCTTAAGCAAATTCAATATTTATTTTAGTTAAAAAACTCAAACAATATCCTTACTCTTCCAGTATTGCACTATAGTATCTGGAATCAACTGTGAAGAAATGTGATCAAATCTTGGAAAGCAATGCATGATATGTTTAACAGCTTGGATTTTAACTGGCAGTCAATAAGAATCAATAGATTTTTGTTTTATTTTTTTAAGTTACCAACATGACTTGAATCTTTTGGTTGGATGGACCACTCTCAGGCATGAAGGAGGGTAAACTAGCAGAAAAGAGTAACTTGTGTGTTTCAGAATATTCTCCTTCACTTATGCTCCCCAACTGCGTTTGTAGGAGCTTTCATTTCTAGATAGGTCATATTTTCCCCTATTTAAGATCCACTTGAAGTAAAAGAGTGATGCTCATTAACATCAGTTTGTCAGTTAACAAATTACTGAGGAACTCAGCCATGTAAACTGTGAAGAGGTAAGAGGTTGAATGCCATAGTGGTTAGACAAAAAGTTCTCAGTGCCTGGAAAACGTGTGAAATATGAAAGAGCAGATTTTGAATATAGGTTGCCCTGACTTCACCTATTTAATAATAAAGCCCATTCTAATTGAAATCTCTAAGATATTGTCTCACCAAGTCCAGGAAGAGATCATACTAATTGAAGCAGCATGAACATATCCTCCTGGAAAGGCTTCTCATAGGTATGACTAGAAAAAAGTTAAAAATTCATAGTGTTGTGGATGAATTCCAGGAACTCTCTTCTTTTGGCTTTATTGACGAGGCATGTTTAAGCTTTTTGCCTCACGCAGAGATCTATTTTATAATTAGTGAACCTGCCTGAAATCACAGCTTCACACATAACTAAGACCATCAAGGGGACCAAAATCCTATTTCACAATTCTATCTTGAAAAAGAAATGCAGAGCAAATGGACACTAAGCACAAAATAAAGAAAGGGCTTAGAAAATTATCAAATCTGATTTTGTGACTAAGCATAGGCAGTGTGGGTGAGGATTACATCACTCCAGCATGTGTGAATTTGCTGGTAAATTTACAACTTAAAAACAAAAATCTAAGTATATGTAGCCCAAAACAATCCTATTAACCTAGATCTTTTTTTTTTTTTTTTTTTGCATCATAGAGTTAAATCTCTCAAGAAATTTGAAACAAAGTCCATAAATTCACAAAATAGAAGTCATTATAATTTTAAAATAGTCTCTTTATAGATATAATGGAGAAGGAAATGGCAACCCACTCCAGTATTCTTGCCTGGAAAATCCCATGGACTGAGGATCCTGGTAGGCTACAGTCCATGGGGTCGCAAAGAGTTGGACACGACTGAGCGACTTCACTTCACTTAACTTCACTTATAAACGTCTATATAACTCATCTTACACTTGTCAAGCCTAACAATTGAAACCACATTGTTGAAAGTTGGGAACACAAGGTAAATAAATAACAAATGTAAAAGAGCAAACACAAATATTTTAATAAAATGGATATGACAACTTCCAACTTGATGTCTTCTCTGTGCCTATGCAGACTTTACTATGTCTCAGGAAGCTTTCTTTCTGTCCGTGAGTCTAGGAGCAGATAGGAACTTTATAAACAGTTGGAGATGACAATTGATTACTATAAGGAAGGACTTTACGTATTCTTACCCTGTCCTTGCTAGGGTCACCAATGTCACCTTTATGACATTGAGCATTTGAGCTCTTGGGAGAATTTGGCATTTTTGATGATTCCTCTAATCATAGAACTCCTTCCTCTTGATACCTTTGATAAACTCCTCCACTTTTTGACCAACGCTATAACCCTTCAATTTCTTTTAGATTCGTAACTTCCTGTCTGGACTATAAATGTCAGTTTCCTTAAAATTTCAAGCCTGCCATTTCTGTACCTTTTGAGCTCTTTAATTTTTTGTGAAAATCCTTCTACATGGACTACTACCAGCTTATGCCTATAAGTATACATTCCTACTCTCACTTATTTTTTTTATGCTGCATAATTTTTTTCAATATTAGATACTGTTTTTACTTTTTCCCCACCATTCTTAGTTGCCTAGAATAGGCGGCATTTATCTTTTGTTGATAAATTAATGTAGAGTTACCAATGATTTTTCATGAATTTAAAAATAACACGTATATTAAGCAAAGTGGCCTTGAGGATGTACCTGCAGTAGCTATGCCATGTCACACTGCGCTAAACAGGCCAGAAAATGCTGCAACATTCTAATGATCCAGATGGGCTTAGGTATTTTCTAATTAATTCTATAATCCTATTCTAACATTACAGACATCTGAATCCAACACGTTTAAATGACAAAGCTTAGGCCCTACATTGCATAATAATGTTAAGAGGTAAGAGAAGAATCAAGTTTCTAGAGTCACATACCAATTGTCACACAGCAACTCGCTGCCAGGGAAACTGGCACAACATTAAAAGTCTAAGATGGTCACAGCAATCTGCTTGAGTTACCTTTTATCATATGTTCCTTCCTATTGTCAATTCCCTGTCAGTGATCTCACTGTGAATAAACGCAAAAGGAACTGTTGGGTACAGTGACTGAAGCAAAAACCTTACAGCTTACTTCACAAACAAATGAATTTAATTCTTATGGAAAGTGGTTAGTGATTACCTAGGTGCAGTCATCGCAGGAGAGGTATTTGTTCAATAATGTCTTGTCCTAACTATACTCTCACTCTTCTCTCCTATTCTGTTAAATATTCAAGTTTTAAAATATACATGAACATATTTAAATATTGGTTATGGAAGAATCATTTGGTGATAATCAAGACATTATTAGATCATGACTTTATATTCACAGTTTCTAGCTGGAAATAATACAGAAATAATGATTAACACTTGTTAATCATTCACTCATTATGGATTCAGAAAAGGAGAGCTTTTGCTGAGTGACTCATAAAGGATGCTAATCACATTAATTTTACCACATTTGGGATGTCACCAAAGTAGAAGGGCTGGTAAAACATTTTGTGGACTGGTAAATAGTTTTCATCTATTTGCATGGTTGACTGATACTGTTTACTAAATTTGTTTTAAAGAGCCCCATGCCAAAGGCAGTAAAATGTAATATGAGAGTAAACTAACTAAAGCAAATTACTGCCAAGCAAGCTAAGTATATTTATATTTTAATACATTTTATGCAGTGGATTTATATCTATATCACATCATTACAGGTTAATCAAATGTAGGCTACACGCTTAAGAAAATAAAGAATTAATAAATTTGATTCAGCTTGTGAGAAAATATGATTGAATTGACAAAAAGACATTTTCATGAATAAGATATATGGTCATAACAATCTATATTCTTTCTTTGGACAATGTAAAGTATTATCCCTTTTAAAACAATATATTAAAATTGTCCATGTCAATGTATGACAAAACCCACTGAAATGTTGTGAAGTAATTAGCCTCCAACTAATAAAAAAATAAATAAATAAAAATAAATAAATAAAATTGTATGTAAATATTTTGTCTTAATGTGCATTTTTTATATCCCATATGAAACTGATGCTTATTCAAGAATTTTGGTGTTTACTGAAAATTTTATAACACAAGTGGAAACAGACTTTAAAAAGTTATGTGATTTTTCATTTTATTATGATATCTTAAGATATGTGGCTTTTTATCTTTCAATTTATCTATCTACCTATCAACATATTTATCTCTCTATCTACCTACAGATGCTGAGGAACACATTTTATATTTTATGTTCATTCAGTTCAGTTCAGTTGCTCAGTTCAGTGTCCAACTCTATGCGACTCCACGGACTGCAGTATGCTAGGCTTCTCTGTCCATCACCAACTCCATGAGTTTACTCACTCATGTCCATTGAGTCGGTGATGCCATTCAGCCATCTCATCCTCAGTCGTCCCCTTCTCCTCCTGCCTTCAAGCTTTCCCAGCACCTAGATCTTTTCAAATGAGTTGGTTCTTTGCATCAGGTGGCCAAAGTATTGGAGTTTCAGCATCAGTCCTTCCAATGAATATTCAGGACTGATTTCCTTTAGGATGGACTGGTTGGGTCTCCTTGCAGTCCAAGCGACTCTCAAGAGTCTTCTCCAACACCACAGTTCAAAAGCATCAGTTCTTTGGTGCTCAACTCTCTTTATAGTCCAACTCTTACATCCATACATGACTACTGGAAAAACCATAGCTTTGACTAGACGGAACTTTGTTGGCAAAGTAATGTCTCTGCTTTTTGATAAGCTGTCTAGGTTGGTCATAACTTTCCAAGCAGCAAGCACCTTTTAATTTCATCACTGCAGTCACCATCTGCAGTGATTTTGGAGCCCCCCAAAATAAAGTCAGCCAGTTTCCACTGTTTCCCCATCTATTTACCATGAAGTGATAGGACCAGATGCCATGATCTTAGTTTTCTGAATGTTGAGCTTTAAGCCAACTTTTTCACTCTCCTCTTTCACTTTCATCAGGAGGCTCTTTAGTTCATCTTCACTTTCTGCCATAAGAGTGGTGTCATCTGCATAGCTGAGGTTATTGATATTTCACCTGGCAATCTTGATTACAGCTTGTGCTTCTTCCAGCCTGGCATTTCACATGATGTACTCTGCATATAAGTTAAACAAGCAGGGTGACAATATACAACCTTGATGTATTCCTTTCCCGATTTGGAGCCAGTCTGTTGTGCCATGTCCAGTTCTAATTGTTTCTTCCTGACCTGCATACAGATTTCTCAAGAGGCAGGTAAAGTGGTCTGGTATTCCCACCTCTTTCAGAATTTTCCAGTTTGTCGTGATCCACATAGTCAAAGACTTTGGTGTAGTCAATAAGGCAGAAGTAGATGCTTTTCTGGAACTCTCTTGGTTTTTTGATGATCCAGTGGATGTTGGCAATATGATATCTAGTTCCTCTGCCTTTTCTAAATCCAGCTTAAACATCTGGAATTTCACGTACTGTTGAAGCCTGGCTTGGAGAATTTTGAGTATTAATTTACTAGCATGTGAGAGGAGTGCAATTTTATGCTCACAAATGTTAAAATAATTTATTATAGTGTAGTAGTGAGTGAAATTAACATCTTAGACATACCATTTAATAGCATGTCATTACACTGTATATTAATGTACATTTGTTCCCTGGGTCAGAAAGATCCCCTCCCTATAGGAGGAAATGGCAACCCACTCCAGTATTCTTGCCTGGAAAAATCCCATGAACTGAGGAACCTGGCAGATGACAGTCCACGGGACTCCAATGTCCTTTTGCATTACATTTACATTAGAATTCACTCTTGATAGTATATTTTCTGTGTTTTTTTTTTAATGTGTAAGGACATGTATCTATTATTGTAATGTCTTACAAAATATTTTTAGTGCCCTAAACATCTGTGCTTTGCCATTCGGTCCTCCCCCTAAACCACGGCAACCACTGATATTTTTACTCTCTCCATAGTTTTAACTTTTCCATAAAGTCATCTGGTTGAATTCTATGTTAGGTAGCCTATTCAGATTGACTTTTTCTCACTTATTAATGTGCATTTAAGGATTCTCAATGTCAGTCCATGTCTTGCAAGCTTATTTCATTTTGGTGTTGAATAACAGCCCGTTGTCTGCATGTACCAGTTTATTCCATTCGTCTACTGAAGGACATCTCGGTTGCTTCCAAGTTTTGGGCATTATGAATGAAACTGTTATAAATATCCATGTGCACGTTTCTGTGTAGATGTTTTCTAATCTTTGGGGTAAAAACCAAGGTGCACAACTGTGGGACTGTATGGGAATAGTATGCTGAGTTTTTTAAGAAAACACTAAACTGTCTCCCAGATTGACTGTACCATTTTGCATTCTCCCCAACGGTGTTTGGGAGTTCCTGTTGATCCACATCCTCCGAGTGCCTGGTGGTGTCAGTGTTCTGGATTTTGGCCACTCTCCTAGGTGCTTAGTGGGATCTCACTATTATTTGAACTTGAATCGCCCCTGATGGCATATGATGTGGAGCATCTTTCAAGATGCTTATTTGCCATCTGTTTTTCTTCTTTGGTGGAATCTTTATAAGTACTGTTTGTGTTTTCAGATGTAAGTGTTTTAAGCTAAGGTGTTCATTTTTAAATTTAAATAGCAAGAATCTGAAATATTTTATAAATTATATACCTTTCTGGATATCTTACTTTGACAGGTTGTTAAGTGCCATTTGTTTTTGTAGATCTATTTTCTCTCTCTCCCTCAACAATGTAAAAAGTCATATTTGCTTAACTAATTGGTTTTACTACTTTAAAACTCTGTAGAAGTCTTCATTATTGTCATAGTTCATTTACGTTAAGTTTTAGATTCAGGTATCTATTATTAAAATATTACATATCATGAAATGACAGCTTAAATACTCATAGTAAACAGATATGAAAACATCAAACAAGAACAACATTGTTTCAGAAAGAGAATCACTGGGGAACATCTGTCTCTCCTTAGTTACATAGTCAGGTAAATGGAGCCATACGTATTAAGTGATTCTTATTGAGTATATCTGCATTAATCCTCCGATCATTTCTGAAGTACTAGCTTCTCTGAAATCTGATATGGCATATATTATAAGAAAAAAAAGGATTCCTAGATTTAAAAAAATATTTTTTTTCTCTTCTTTTACATTTATGTATTCTTGTCTGGAGAACCCCGTGGACAGAGGAGCCTGGTGGGCTAGCAGGCTACAGTCTGTAGGGTCACAAAGAGTCAGACATGAATGAACAACTGAGCACTCACACACAACTCCTCAAAACTGAACCAGGAAGAAGCAGAAAATATGAACAAACCAATCACAAGCACTGAAATTGATTGTGATTAAGAATCTTGCAATGAACAAAAGCCCAGGATAAGATTGCTTCACAGGTGAATTTTAACAAACATTTAGAGAGGAGCTAACACCTATCCTTCTGAAACTCTTCCAAAATATTGCACAGGGAAAGACACTCTTAAACTCATTCTATTAATATGAGAGTACCATCACTCTCATATCAAAATCAGACAATGATATCACAAAAAATAAAATTACAGGCCAATATCACTGATGAACATTGACATGAAAATTCTCAACAGAATAATAGCAAACATACCCCAACACATTAAAAGGATCATATACCATGATTGAGTGGGGTTTATCCCAGGGATGCAAAGATTCTTCACCATGTGCAAATCAATCAACATGATAAACCATATTAACAAACTGAAAGGTAAAACCCTATAGTCATTTCAATAGATGCAGATAAATATTTTAACAAAATTCAAGTCAACATCCATTTATGAAAAACAAACAAACAAACTCTCCAGAAAGTGGGCGTAAAGGCAACATATCTCAACATAATAAAGGCCATATACAACAAACCCAAAGCAAACATTATTCTTAATACTGAAAAATTGAAAGCACTTTCTCTAAGATCAGGAACAAGACAAGGGTGCCCACCCTCATCACTATTACTCAACATAGTTCTGCAAGTCCTAGACATGGCAATCAGAGAAGGAAAAAAAAAACGAAAGTAAGAAAAGGAATCCAAATTGGAAAAGAAGAAGTAAAACTATCACTGTTTGCAGATGATATGACACTTTACATAGAAAACCCTAAGGATGTTACCAGAAACACTACAGTTTATCAATGAATTTGGTAAAGTCACAGGATACAATATTAATACACAGAAATCTCTTGCATTTCTATATACTAATAAATAATTAAAGATCAGAAAGCAGATTTTTAAAAAAATCTCATTTGCCATCACACTGAAGAAAATAAAATACCTAGGAATAAACCTAGCTAAAGAGGCAAAAGAGCTGTACTCAGAAATTTGCCCACAATAAATGAATGCATATGCCTACACAAAAACATGAATGTAAATGTTTACATAGATTTTATTTCAACTACCGCAAAATTGGTAACAACAGAAATATTCACCAGGAGGTGGATGAATCAATAAATATCTATGTAATGGAATGCAAATCTTAAAAAAAGAAACAAATTACTGATAGACATGAGAGCATGGATAAATCAAAATAAGTATGTTGAGTGATAGGAGCCAAAACTACAGGAACTACAGGTATTTACTACGTTTCCCCTTGTATAACAAATTCTAGAATATGATACTAATCTATGTTAACAAAAAGCAGATGAATATGGTGGTTAGATTAGAGAAAAACAATAGGAAACAATAGGAAGCACTTGGTGTGATACATATTTTCATTACCTTGATTATCTTAATGGTTTCAACAGCTACATACATATAATGTATATCTGGGCTTCTGAGGCAGTTCAGTGGTAAAGAATTTGTCTGCCAGTGCAGGAGACACAGGTTTGACTCCTGGGTCGGCAAGATCCCCTGGAGAAGGAAATGGAAACTCACTCCACTCCAGTATTCTTGCCTGGGAAGTCCCATAGACAGCAGAGCCTGGGCGGGTGAGTGTGTGGGTGTGGGTGACAAATCAAATACTTGAAGAAAATATATTTAAATTCATAAAAGCAGTGGTGTTCTTATGATCTAAATTTGAACAAAGAACATATAATAAAAATATTTTAATATGATAAATACATATATATAATATGGGTCATATTATATGGACTCTGGTAATACATACAGGGCATCCTAAATAACTGGATAAATATATTATAGGGTTAAAATATTTTCATTTGAATATCTTACAGTCATTTCTAATTTAACATTTCTAAAACTGATTTTCAAATTCCCTTTATCTGCTACTATTGTGCTTCATGGTTCATTCATTAACAGGCATTGCAATTTTCTCAGCTACACAAACCAGAAGAGAAAAGGAAATGGCAACCCACTCCAGTATTCTTGCCTGGAGAAGATCATGGACAGAGGAGACTCGCAAGCAACAGTCCATGAGGTCACACAGAGTCAGACACGACTAAAGCGACTTGGCACACAAACCAGACTTTTTTTCTCCCGTGTCTCTATATCCTAGCCAACATCTTGACTCAATGTTATTTCTAAAATTGGCTTATTCTACATCTCTCCGTCTGTAATTTTATGACCCTACCTTTTTAACATTGCTTCCTAATGCCAGGAAGATAATGAAATCATTATATAAATTACTTTATGACATTTACTTGCCTCTGTATACTCATCTCAAACTACTGCATTCTCCATCTACATTATGACTCCATGTCAGTAATGCACTGAACTTGTTTTCTTTTTAAATGTAGAATTTTATGATCTTTGTGGTGCTCATAGGTATGTTCTTTCTCCTGAAAGACTAATTTTCAATTTTGATGGCATGCTAATTATACATGCTTCAGTTTCAAAAAAGATTTTCAGAGTGAAGCTTTCCTTAAACATTAGACTAGGTTGAGACGCACTTGTTAACTCTCTCATAGCATAATCTAGACTCTTATTAACTGACATGTGTATTTATAATGCCATGAAGACTGAGATCCCCAAGGACAAGCACTGTGTCTGTCATATCCTCCTATGAGATTAAATATTGACTGATTGAACGCATATATATCTAATAAATCTCCAGCATCATACAGATGAAAAAACTGAGGTCTCAGTTCAGTTCAGTTCAGTCACTCAGTTGTGTCCGACTCCTTGCAACCCCATGGACTGCAGCACACCAGGCCTCCTGGTCTGTCACCAACTCTCGGAGTTTATTCAAACTCATGTCCATTGAGTTGGTGATGCCATCCAACCATCTCATCCTCTGCCATCCCCTTCTCCTCCCACCTTCAAACTTTCCCAGTATCAAGGTCTTTTCAAACGAGTCAGTTCTTCGTTCAGATGGCCCAAGTATTGGAGTTTGACCTTCAGCATCAGTCCTTCCAATGAATAGTCAGGACTGATTTCCTTTAGGATGGACTGGTGGGATCTCCTTGCTGTCCAAGGGACTCTCAAGAGCCTTCTCCAACACCACAGTTCAAAAGCATCAATTCTTTGGCGCTCAGCTTTCTTTATAGTCCAACTGTCACATCTACACATGACTACTGGAAAAAACATAGCTCTGACTAGACAGACTGTTGGCAAAGTAATGTTTCTGCTTCTTAATAATGCTCTCTAGGTTGGTCATAACTTTCCTTCCAAAGAGTAAGTGTCTTCTAATTTCACAGCTGTAGTCACCATCTGCAGTGATTTTGGAGCCCCCCAAAATAAAGTCTGTCACCATTTCCACTGTTTCCCCATCTATTTGCCAAGAAGTGATGGGACCGGATGCCATGATCTTAGTTTTCTGAATGTTGAGCTTTAAGCCAACTTTTTCACTCTCCTCTTTCATTTGCATCAAGAGGCTCAATAGTTCTTCTTCACTTTCTGTCATAAGAGTGGTAGAGTGGTATCATCTGCATATCTGAAGTTATTGATATTTCTCCTGGCAATCTTCTTTCCCGCTTGTGCTTCATACAGTCCAGCATTTCTCACGATGTACTCTGCATATAAGTTAAATAAGCAGGGTGACAATGTCCAGCGTTGACATACTCCTTTTCCTATTTGGAACCAGTCTGTTGTTCGATGTCCAGTTCTAACTGTTGCTCCTTGATCTGCATACAGATTTCTCTGGAGGCAGATCAGGTGGTCTGGTATTCCCAACTCTTGAAGAATTTTCCAGTTTACTGTGATCCACACAGTCAAAGGCTTTGGCCTAGTCAATAAAGCAGAGCTGAGGTCCAGAGCTTTCTTAAGTTCACAGTACTATTGGTTGAAGACCAGAGGTATTAATAGTAATGTTTCCTCATTGTCAGTTCAGTATTTTATCCACCAACTACATTACGTCAGCTATTGTTACCTATTGAAATACCTATTGAAAAACCCATCTGTCAACGTAGGGGACATAAGAGATGCGCACTTGAATCGTGGGTTGGGAAGATCCTGTGGAGGAAGGCATAACCACCCATTCCATTTTTCTTGCCTGAGAAATCCCATGGACAGAGGAGCCTGGCGAGGTACAGTCTATGTGATCACAAAAATCATACAAGACTGAAGCTACTTGGCATACACACACACACACACACACACACACACACACTATATATAACTTAAAGGCAATAAAGTTATAATCACTTCTTCCGTGTAAAATATTCTAATCAGTATATTAATTACACTTCCAGTCTTGTTAGAAGAACATTATTACAGTAACTTATTCTACTTCATAGTTTCACCCTACTGTTAAAAACTAAGAGTCAGAGCAATTATTTTCTGTGCTTAAAGGATGAATTATCATAAAGGTCACTGATATCCATGTTCTCTAGAAGCAAATAAGGGAGATTTTATACTTGAAGTGAAAATAAATATTTCATTTCACTTATCAACATCGAATTTAACTTCCCTTCAATTTCCTGTGCTGAGAAATACACTATATTAGGGTTCAGGATTATAATGCCACTGTAAGTAATGGACAAAGAGCCCAGTGGTTATAAGCTGAGTTGACTGAAACAATGCAATCCACAACAAAATTAGGAAAAAATACACATTATCAAGAAGCATACATAAAAACGAGGAGTCATTTTGAAAGCAATCTCATTTTTAACTCTATCACTATTTTTCTTTCAAAAGTATCTTTTGCAAAAATTAATAACTTTATACTGTTATATAATTCACTAATGTTGCAAATGGTTTGGTCTCTATTTTTTACAATGTACAGATAAATTTCCAAAAGAAAAATCTTAAATTTAGCATGATGTAATTGTTAGAACACTTGAGAGATGATAATAATTTGCACTGTCTCAGTTTTAATTTGTATTTGAAGAGAACATTCAGTTTCATTAGGCCTAAGGTATATGCTAAATTTCTTGCTTATTTTTATGCATACTTTTTTAACCCTGGCAAATATTACGTTGGCACCACTGTCAATAATCAGGGAATAATAAAATACAAAAATATATTCTTTAAAGACAATGTTACACAAATTATTGCTGATTTTATATTTATAGCCTCTCCCTATTTTACATGAATCTGCTCTCCATCTTTCTGTTTATGAATTTATTGAAAAAAATCCTTTGTGAGGCAGGTGGTGTAAATAATCTGCACCTGAGGGACATGTTACTGTTTTCATTTACTATTTTTTTGGCTACATGTCCTTATATAAAAAGTTTGCTATTTTTAATGGAGTAATAGTAGTTATCAGACTGATGCTGATGAGATACATTGCCTTATCATTTATTGCTCATCAATTATGTGAAAGCCACTCTTTGGGGCTCTAAGAAACACAAAGGAGTAAGATATGAATCTCATCCTTGAATAGTCAACTGTATATTTACCACTATATATCAGAGATGCTGTTGCTACTGATTATGAAAGAATTATTTTATATTGTATTAAGAAAGAAAAAAGTGCAGTCAGTTAAAAAGATCTAATCTTCTCTTATCGCATCAATTATAACACATATCCATATTTTATAGGTGTTATAATGTAGGAAAATATACATGTGGAATATTTGCAGTATGATATTAGCATCAGTGTGATAAATGCTTTATCGAGGGATAGAGAGACGACAAAGTGAAAACAGAGGTGGCTAAGAAGAGGATATTTGAGCCATGTCATAAGTGATAAGTGATACTTGTTATGTCATAAAGAATACGAAGGGAGTTTTAGGGCAGCAAGTGTAAATAAAGAACCTATTAGGTTGGTATACAAGTAACTGCAGTTATTAAATCATTATAACTTGGCTCAAGCATCTTTATTAATCAAAATAGGAACCATTACAATCAACACATTTTTGCCAGTAAGAAATGTTTGTTTATTCCTGTAGTGTAAAAATCCATGCTTCAGGATTCAACAAACTCTTAAAAGCATTTTCTGCATCCTGCTGGATGTAGAAGCATTCCCCGGCAAAAAGTTGTCAAGATACTTGAAGAAGTGGTAGTCAGTTGGCAAGAGGTCAGGTGAATATGGCAGATGAGGCAAAACTTTGTAGCCTAAGTTGTTCAACTTTTGAAGCGATGGTTGTGTAATGCATAGTTGGGTGTCATCCTGGAGAAGAAGTGGGACCTTTCTGTTGGCCAATACTGGCTGCAGCTGTCATCTCGTCAATTTGCTGAGCATATTTCTCAGATATAATGGTTTTGTTGGGACACAGAAAGCTGTAGTGATACAGACAGGCAGCAAACCACCAAACAGTGACCATGACCTTTTTTTTTTGGTGCTAATTTGGCTTTGAGAGGGCTTCCCTTGTGGTTCAGCTTCAATCTGCCTGCAATTCAGGAGACCTGGGCTTGATCCCTGGGTTAGAAAGATCCCCTGGAGAAGGGAAAGGCTACCCACTCCAGTATTCTGGCCTGGAGAATTCCATGCACTGCATAGTCGATGAGGTTGCAAAGAGCCAGACACGACTGAGCGACCTTCACTTCAATGGCTTAGGGAAGTGTGTTGGAGCTTCTTTACCCAACCACTGGGCTGGTTGTCGCCGACTGTAAAACCCACTTTTCTGACACATCAGTAGTAGTAAAGAGCTCTGCCTGCTAATGCAGGAAACGTAAGAGATGCTGGTTCAATCCCTGGGTTGGGAAGATCCCCTGAAGGAGGAAATGGTAACCCATTTCAGTATTCTTGTCTGGAGAATCACATGGACAGAGGAGTCTGGCAGGTTATGGTCCATAGGGTCGCAAAAAGGCAGACAGGACCGAAGTGACTTAGCATGCATACTTTCTCTCATGTCACAATCTGATCGAGTAATCATTCATTGTTGTTGCATAGAATAAAGGATGATGCCTCAAAATGATTTCTTTTTTTTATTTTCAGTCAGCTCATGAGGCACTTATAGAGCTTATTCATTTTCCCAATTTGCTGCAAATGCTGAGTGACGTTGGAATGGTTGACGGTGAGTGTTTCTGCAACTTCTCATGTAATTGCAAGATGATCAGTTTCGATGATCCTTTCCGTTGGTCTCTGTCAAATTTCAATGGCTAGCCACTACACTCGTCATCTTCAAGGCTCTCGTCTCCTTTGCAAAACTTCTTGAACCACCACTGCGCTGTACATTTTTTAGCAGCTCCTGGGCCAGATGCATTGCTGATATTGTGAGTTCTTTCTGCTACTTTATGACCCATTTTGAACTAAAAACAAACAAAAAAAATACACTGAATTTGCTTTTTGACTAACATTGTTTCTGTAGTCCAAAATAAACATAAAATAAACAACAGGTCATCAACAAAACAACAGTCATCAACAAAACAACAGTCATCAGCAAAAAAAAAAAAAAATACAGCAAGAAATGTGCATTAGAATGATGTATAACATAATAATATTTATTTAAGAATATATTCCAATATCAGATGGCAAAGTTCAAAAATGCAAAACTGCAATCACTTTTGCACCAACCTAATAATATCACTCTTCTGTGTCTAAATTCTATGATCCTACAGTGATACAGTAGTAAAATTCGTTATGTAAGCGTGATATGTCCTCATGGAGTCCATGTATTGAGTGCTACTCTCTGTCCTTCATCATGATTTTAACAGTTTCAGCTTTTGTCTCTTCAAACCAGTTTTTAATGGGAATGGGATAATTTCATGCCTTTCTTATCTGTACTGTAACAGTTTGCAAACTGCTATTAGCTACTAGCTTTCAATCATTCACTTTTATTTTTGATGTTACAACACTGAAGTATTTCTCTAGCAAATTCTATGTGGAAATGCCAGAGATGTTTTTGAGAGTTTACACGCATTCTATTTCTGTACTGTCTAGCCATTTTACTCAAAGAGTACCATGTCAAATGTATCTGAGATGCATGATTCCTCCTAACTCCTACACTGTGTGTCATAGTTAGGGATTTTCTACTATACTTTGATGTGGAATTTCAGCACATTATGCTTATTGACAAAATATAAGCATTGGATGCAGTTTTGATGAACTATGATCAGATTCAAAGGCAATATCTAATTTCTGTGGTCATCTAAATCATTTCAGTTATGCAATATCAAAGGCTGTTATTTTTATAAAAATTCACATTTGAAGGTATATGGCTTAGATAATTTTTTGAATAACTTTCCAAAAATATTTTATTCAATTTAATTTAGTAACTGCTAAATGTGAACAATTAATAATTCATAACAGATAAACCAATAGAAAGAATGTGTCTATTTTTCTTCCTAATTTTGCTATATTAATATTATTGCTTGTGTTAGGTCCATACTGTTTCTGTCCTTTATTGTGCCCATCTTTGCATGAAATGTTCTCTTGGTATATCTAATTTTTTTGAAGAGATCTCTAGTCTTTTCCATTCTATTGTTTTTGTCGATTTTTTTGCACTTATCACTTAGGAAAGCTTTTTTATCTCTCCTTGCTATTCTTGGGAATTCTGCATTCAGATGGATATATCTTTCCTTTTCTCCTCTGCCTTTCACTTCTCTTCATTTCTCAGCTAACAGAAGCAAGGGATATTAAGAAGAGGTAGGAACAATACACAGAAGAACTATACAAAAAAGATCTTAATGACCCAGACAACCACAATGGTGTGACCACTCACCAAGAACCAGATATCCTGGAATACAAAGTCAAGTGGGCCTTAGGAAGCATCACTATGTAGTGGAGGTTATGGAATTCCAGCTGAGCTATTTCAAATTCTAATAGATGATGCTGTGAAAGTACTGCATTCAATATGCCAGCAAAGCTGGAAAACTCAGCTGTGGCCACAGGACTGGAAAAGGTAAGTTTGCACTTCAATCCCAAAAAAGGGCAATGCCAAAGAATGTTTAAACTACCACACAACTACATGCAAGCAAAGTAGTGCTCAAAGTTTCCAAGTGAGGCTTCAACAGTACATGAACCAAGAACTTCCAGATGTTTAAGCTGGATTTAGAAAAGGCAGAAGCAGCAGCAATCAAATTGCCAACATCTGTTGGATCATAGAAAAAGCAAGAGAATCCCAGGAAAACATCAACTCTGCTTTAATGACTATGCTAAAGCCTTTGACTGTGTAGATCACAGCAAACTGTGGAAAATTCTTCAAGAGATGGGAATACCAGACCACCTCACCTGCCTCCCAATAAACCTGTATGCAGGTCAAGAAGCAACAGTTGCCACCGGACATGGAACAATGGACTGGTTCCAAATTGGGAAAGACACATGTCAAGGCTATACATTGTCACCTGGCTTATTTAAATTACATCCAGAGTGCACCATGCAAAATGCCAGGCTCATGACACACAAGCTGGAATCAGGATTGCTGGGAGAAGTATCAATAACATCAGATGTGCAGATGACAACACTTGGCAGAAATCAAAGAGGAACTAAAGGGCCTCTTGAGCAAAGTGAAAGAGGAGAGTGGAAAAAGCTGGCTTAAAAGTCAACATTCAAAAAGCTAAGATCATGGCATCTGGTCCCATCACTTCATGGCAAATAGATGGGGAAACAATGGAAACAGTAATGGACTTTATTTTCTCAGGCTCCAAAATCACCAGAGATAGTGACTGCAGACATGAAATCAAAAGAGGCTTGCTCCTTAGAAGAAAATCTATGACAAACCTAGACAGTGTATTAAAAGACAGAAACATTACTTTACTGACAAAGGCCTGTCTAGTCAAAACTATGACTTTTCCAGTAGACATGAATGGATGTGAAAGTCGGAATATAAAGAAGCTGAGTGCCAAAGAATTGATGCTTTCAAACTATGGTGTTTAGAAGATTCTTGAGAGTCCCTTGGACTGCAAGGAGAACAAACAAGTCAATCTTAAAGGAAATCATTGGAAGGACTGAATATTCATTGGAAGGAGTGATGCTGAAGTGAAGCTCCAATACTCTGCAATGAGTATTGGAAAAGACCCTGATGCTGGGAAAGATTGAAGGCAGGAGAAGAAAGTTCGGCAGAGGATGAGGTGGTTGGATGACATCACTAACTTGATGAACGTGAGTTTGAGCAAGCTTCGGAAGTTGGTGATGGACAGGGAAGCTGGTGAAGGACAGGGAAGCATGGCATGCTGCAGTCCATGGAGTCACAAAGCGTCAGACACGACTGAACGCCTAACTAAACTGAATATTATTGCACAAAATTATATGAAGATATATATTACACCCAAGTTTTTAAAGTCCTTTTCCATGAATATAAAAACAGAACTTAGAATGAACATAAAAAGCAGGTCTGAAGAAACATTTTCAAATCATATAATGCCATCAGTAAGCAAGGCTATTTCATTGAAAAGCTCCTTCAAAAATCTTAATAGGGATTTCTTTCCAATTCTCATAAAGAAGATAATGACTAATCTTCATGTTAATACTATGACCCTGATAGAGGGCAATTATCTTTGAAAACCAATCAAATATTCATTAGAGCTGAATAAATTTGTTATTTAACTTTGCCGTTTAGAAATTCAAATGTCAATTTTAAAATGATTTAAATATTTGGCTGCATTAGCTGTCTCATGTTTTAAGGTGTTCTCTTTTCATATACTCTATCATATCGTCTTAAACACCAATATTATTAACATTCTTCTATACCAAATTTATATGAAATGATCATACTCAATATGATGTATGACAGCATAAAAGTCCAGAATGCAGCTATAGTAATAGTGAAGGGCAATTTGATGCACTCCATCCGGGCTGATCATGTGCCAAAGAAGATGATATTTAAGCGAATGATAATAAAATTAGCTGAAGCAGGTCCTCAGATAGACTTATTCCGCTTTGTGGTAACCGGTAAAATGGAGGAGTATCAGAACTCGCATGCATTATGTGCTTGTAGTCATAAAACAATATATCCAAAGAATTTGAAAAAACAGAAAGGAGGGATGCTGTCACTTTTTCTTCTGCTTCTGAGTACATAATTCACTTATGTTTCAGCTTTTGTTCTAAAAGAATACCACATGTAGGATTTCTTCTTTCAAGTAAACTATCTGAATTCCCAAATCGAATTTTTCTACTGAAAATTTAAAAGTGATTGCTATAAGGGTAAAAATTGCTGACCAATTAATTTTTTTATTTAATTTTTTCCATTTTTTTTCTTTAAAATATATAGCTGTAAACACAACATCAAACCTAAGCAGTAGAACGTTACCTGCACATTCTACTTGTTTATAGTCTCCTCCGTTTGTCCATCTTCCCAACTTCTATGGGCTTTCCAGGTGGTGCTAGCGCTAAGGAACCCGCCTGCTGAAGCAGGAGAAATAAGAGACATGGGTTCGATTCCTGGCTCAGGAAGATCCCCTGGAGGAAGGCGTGGCAACCCCCTCCAGTATTCTTGCCTGGAGAATTCCATGGATAGCAGAGCCTGGTGGCTTACACTACATGGGGTGCAAAAAGTCAGATAGGACTGAAGCAACTTAGCAAGCACGCATGTACCACCCTCTATACCTGAGAAAAACATGAGATGAACACAGATAAACAACTGTGTCTAAACTCTATCTCCTTTGAAAAATAGTTTTTCTACACACATTTAAAAATAACAGGTTAATCATGTTTGCTTGTTTATAAATTCTGGATAGAGACTATTTCTGTATATAATTTGGTAATTTTAGAAATTTCATTTTTCATGGAAAATTAAGTTTCAAAGATTCATCTATATTATTATACCCTTTCATATATAATATATGATATATACCCTTTCATATATATACCTTTCATATAGCTAGGCATTTTTTATGTATCTCAATATTTTTAATATAACATTTTAATATTTTAAGATAACAACTTGTATAAGTTTGGGTATATAATTTCTAATTTCCTTAAAATTTTGTGGTAATGATAAGTAATAGAATTTTTGTTTCATATTAGGTTTTGGAAACTTTACTAATATAAAAAAATTGATTAATTTTATATGACTTTTTATCCAATTATCAGTTTTTGAACTTTTAAAATGTTAACTGTCATGAAATACACATTGTTGTTGTTCAAGGGATTAGATCTGGTAGACAGAGTGCCTGAAGAACTATGGACGGAAGTTCCTAACACTGTATATAAGACAGAGAGCAAAATCATCACAAACAGAAATAAATGTAAGAAGGCAAAGTGGTTGTCTGAGGAGACTTTACAGATACCTGAGGAAAGAAGAGAAGCAAGCAACAAGGGGAAAGATATACTCAACGGAATGCATAGTTCCAGAGATAACAAGAGAGAGATAAGAAGGTCTTCTTAAACTAACACTGCAAAGAAATGGAGAAAAACAGTAGAATGTGAAAGACTACAGAACTTTTCAGGAAAACTGGAGATATCAAGGGAACATTTCATTCAAGGTTAGGCACAATAAAGGACAGAAATGGTAGGACCTGACGGAAGCAGAAGAGATTAAGAAGAGGTGGAAAGAATACACAGAAGAACTACACACAAAAGGTGGTAACGAGACAGATAACAATGATGCTGTGGTCATCCATTTAGAGCAGACATCCTGGAGTATGAAATCAAGTGGGCCTTAGGAAGCATCACTATGAACAAAGCTAGTGAAAGTGACAGAATTCCAGCTGAGCTATTTAAAGCACTAAAAGATGATTTTGTGAAAGTGCTGCACTCAATACGCCAGTAAATTTGGAAAACTCAGCAGTAGACACAAGACTGGAAAAGATCAATTTTCATTCCAATCCCAAAGAAGGGCAATTCCAAAGAATGTTCAAACTAACACACACTTGTACTCATTTCACACGATAACAAGATTCTGCTCAAAATTCCTGAAGGTAGTCTTCAACAGCACTTCAACATGTACAATTTGGATTTAGAAAAGGCAGAAGAACCAGAGATCAAATTGCGCACATTTGTTGAATCATGGAGAAATCAAGAGAGTTCCAGAAAAACATCTATTTCTTCTTCATTGATTACACTAAAGCCTTTGACTCTTTGCATCATTAAAAAACTGTGGAAAATTCTTAAAGAGATAGAAGTACCAGACCACTATACCTTTCTCCTGAGAAATCTGTATGCAGGTCAAGAAGCAACAGTTAGAACAGCACATGGAATAATGGCTGCTAAGTCTGCTAAGTCACTTCAGTCGTGTCCGACTCTGTGTGACCCCAAAGATGGCAGCCCACCAGGCTTCCCCGCCCCTTGGATTCTCCAGGCAAGAACACTGGAGTGGGTTGCCATTTCCTTCTCCAATGCATGAAAGTGAAAAGTGAAACTGAAGTCGCTCAGTCATGTCCGACTCTTACCGACCCCACGGACCGCAGACTACCAGGCTCCTCCGTCTATGGGATTTCCCAGGCAAGATACTGGAGTGGGGTGCCATTGCCTTCTCTGATGGAATAACTAACTGGTTCCAAATTGGGAAAGTAATTCGTTAAGGTTGTATATTGTCACCCTGCTTATTTAACTTCCATGCAGAGTACATCATGTGAATGCCAGGCTAGAAGAATCACAAGCTGGAATCAAGACTGCTGGGAGAAATATCAACAACTTCAGATATGCAGATGATAGCACTCTAAAGGCAGAAAGTGAAGGTGAACTAAAGAGCCTCTTGATGAGGGTAAAAGAGTAGAGTGAAAAAGCTGGCTTGAAACTCAACATAAAAAAAGAAAAGAAAACACACAAAACTAAGATCCTGCAATCAGGTTCCATCACTTCATGGCAAATAGAAGGAGGGAAAGTAGAAGCAGTGATAGATTTTATTTTCTTGGGCTCCAAAATCATTGCAAACAGTCACTGCAGCCATGTTATTCTAAGATACTTGCTCCCTGAAAGGAAAGTTATGACAAACCTAAATAGTGTATTAAAAAGCAGAGACATCACTTTGCTGACAAAGGTCCCTATAGTCAAAGCTATAGTATTTCCTGTAGTCATGTACAGATGTGAGAGTTGGACCATAAAGAAGTCTAAGCTCCAAAGAATTGATGCTTTCAAACTGTGGTTGGAGAAGACTCTTGAGAGTCCCTTGGACTGCAAGGAGATCCACCCAGTCCATCCTGAAGGAGATCAGTCCTGGGTGTTCACTGGAAGGACTGATGCTGAACCTGAAGATGCAGCACACTGGCCACCTGATGGGAAGGGCTGATTCACTTCAAAAGACCCTGATGCTGGGAGAGATTGAGGGCCAAAGTTAGGAGGCAGCAGAGGATGAGATGAGATGATTAAATGGCATCACTGACTCAATGGACATGAATTTGGGAAAACTCTGGGAGATAGTAGGACAGAGGAACCTGATGTGCTGCAGTCCATGGGTTCCAAAAGAGTCAGACTTAATGACTGAGAAACAACAAAATACACATAAAATTCACCATCCAACCATTTTACAGTATATAGTTAAGTAGTTCAAGTATATCCACACTAAATATATATCCAGGATTATTTTCATCTTAAAAACCTGAAACACTATACACAATAAACAACTCCTCTCCATTTTCCTCACCCCTTGTAGCCATTGACAACCATCATTCTACTTTCTATCTCAATATATTTGACTACTGTAGGTATCCTTTATAAGTGGTAATTTTTCTTTTTGCAACTGGCTTGTTTCATTTAGCATACTTCCCTCAAGGTCCACTCCTACTGTAACCTATGTCAGAACTTTCATCCCTTGCAATGTTAAATAATATCCCATTGTATCTATTTACAACATTTAGCTTATCTATTCAGCTGCCAGTAAGGACTCTGGTTGCTTTCAAATTTTGTCTTATCTAAACAAAGCTACAATGAACATGGGTATACAAACATTTCATTTAGAACCTGCTTACAATTCTTTTGATTATATACTAAGAAGTAAAATTGCTGGGTCATATAGTTATTCTATTTTTAATTTTTTGATAAACTGCCAGATTGTTCTACATAGCAGCTGAAATATTTTGCAATCCCACCAGTATTGCACAGTTTTGATTTTTGCCATATTCTTGCCAATTAATGTTACTATTTTATTTTTTGATAGTTGCCATCATAATGTAAGTGACGTGCTATGTCACTGTGGTTTTGATTACATTTCCCCAATAATTAATGATATTGAACACCTTTTCATATGCTCATTCACTTGTATATCACTCTTGGTGAAATGTCTATTAAAATCCTTCGTCCATTTTTTTTTTTGAGATAAATTAAAAATGTATGTAATTTAGTGCAAAGTAACAAAAATGAACAATAAAACTGTTCACATAAAATAGTGAAAAGAAAACAAAGTACAACTATAAAAGTGCAGAGGTTATCATTACAAGAATCAAGTAAATAAACTAATTTTTTTTCATTTACCTTATAAAATTCTGTTGGTTAAGTTGGAGAGGGGAGGGTCTCTGAAAATCTAATGTGTAACAAAATAACAAATATACAGAATTTCTTTAATAACAAATTATACCACACAAATCAGGTTACTCTTTCTGCCTGATTACAGAGCTAACAGAACTTGTGTCCACATTTAGAGCAGTAACATACAATTTTACGAGGAAGACATTCTGTATATGGACCAAAGGGCTGCAACATGTACTGAGGAGGTAAAACTGGCAACTCGGATGCAACGACTGCAAGAAGATTCAGGTTTGTTTTCCACGTTTTTGACTCTCCAAAGGGATAATACATTAAGGGGATAATACAGTCAAAGAGGGGATGATGTAGAAAATCACAGGAAATTAAATGAGGACAAAAACAGCACAAGGGTCATGAGAACTCGAGAAGGTGTGAAAACCAAGCAGTGAGAAGGCAGCTCCTGGAGCTGCACCAACCCTGACTGCTCCCTATCCTATGTGAAACTCATCAGACTCTGCAGCTGGGCGTTTCAGGCCGAGAAATCGGCTAGATTAATGATTTTTAGACAAAGGTTTATTTAGATACAGCTGAGGGAGAGAAAGTTAAACATGAGGAGTATTAATTCCTTGAGAAATCAAAATTGTGCAGCTAAATGAAAGCAAAGTATAAAATTTGGATAAAAATGTTTCTCTAAGGGTAAAATTCAGTTTCCTGAGAGATTTAAAATCAAACACATAGTGAGGGAGTGGTTTGCAAAGTGGGTCTCAGGCCCATCCTTTCCTCTTCAAACTTTTCTTATACTCAAACACTTCTAATTCTGGTGTTATCTTTTGTGGTTTCAGTAAACATTTCCTTTTATAGAAAAAGGAAATCTGATGCCATCTCCAGCCTTTGCTATTGTTTTTTTCTTTAAGTTTAAAAATCACTGCTATGAGCAGTGAGATCTATGACATACTTTCTTTGTCAGTATTACTCATCGCTGATTTGAACATTATCCTATAAAATAAACGAGTAAAAGAAGTTCTTAGGAAGAAGTTAAACTTTGCTATGCCCACTGCCCCTAAATCTGTTCTTCCACTGCCTCCATGATTTCAATATTTCTGGACAGTGTGAACAAAATTTTAACAAACATTCCAGCCACACCTTAGTCCAAAAACATTTCATTCAACAGTTGCAGAGAATTTCTTTGAGAAGGTAAGCCCCTAATTACAGACATCTCTAGAATGAGAAAGTTCAGTTACCAAAAACAGCGCCCATGACATCAGGGCAGACTCTGCATAGTGTTCTTCAACATAATCACTAATAAGGAGCAGCCAAATCCCAGAACTCCATTCTGCACTCACGGGCACATAATACCAGAGTGCAGACAACCACCAGGGGAAATGCTTAACACAAAGGCCATTTCTCTTTGACAGAAATGGAGAAAAGTGGAACCCAAGCTTTGGCCACTTATCTAGGCTTCATTACTTCAATGAAACAGAACAAATCCATGGAAGGGACTCATTCAGCAAACATAACTTCTTTCTGTATATTTTTCCTTCACTTCAGGTTAAACAAAAAGTTGTCATTTTAGAAGCATTGATTACATCTTTTTTAACTATAAAAAAGTATACTTGAATATTTACCTAATTTTATTGTTGTGTATGACAAAAAAAAATTAACTGATTTGTAGAACCCATCCATTCATGTAGTAATATGAAATTGAAATCCATTTCTCAGGAGGATATAGTTACAGTTGAATGTATCTGATGATCAAGAGTACACCAAGAGTAAGAAAAATCCTTGCATGTTGTGTGGTTCTTGTTGCAGTCATCTGTGTTCATCTCTCAGAAGGCAAAAGAATCCATTTGACATTTCAATAAATATCAAAGTTATCATCAGCCAAAAAATAGCTGCCATGGAGCAGAGATCCAAGAAAGAGCAGTTCTGATTAATGATTTCTAGAATCGAATGAGCCCTTCTTTAGTCCAGTGAGATGATGTCAGGAATGTTACTTCCACTGTTGGTTATGACCCCTGTCTCACTTCTGCTGCTGGATGAACTCACATGGGAGTGCTTTCATGGGGGCTGGTGGTGCTGACAGACGTACTGCTTGCTGTTAAGGGTGAGGTGAGACTGGGGATCAACTGGAATAAGGGAAAGGAAATACAAACCTGGCAGATCTGAGGACATGCTTGAAATTGGCGTGTGGTGGAATGGTAACGAGTAGCCTGTTAATGAAGGCAGAGTAGCAGCAGGATCAACGGAGGTCACACTGGGACACTTACAGAAGATGGCTGATACATGAGAACCCCTTTGGTTGGGCTGCTTTGTGGTTCTGACATAAAGATGCATTTCCTTTTGGCAGGAGGGTCATCCTCTTCATCAGAAGAGCTTTCTATTGTTAGGTCAACGACATCCACTTTCTTCTTGCTTGTCTCATTGGCTACACTCACTGAACAAGGCTTACTGAGGACACTTGAAGTTTCTGTTTTTGTACATGGCTGGCTGGATACTTTCATAGCTTCTTTCTTCAGTCTCATTGGACACAAAGAACCATCTTCTTGGAATTTTAACTCATCCACATCAGAACAGTCATTGAGAATTTCCATAAAAAGCCCATCTAAAATTAGACTTTCATAGGCAGCCTTTTTTGTCACACACAGGACAAATCCAGGTGGGTTTCTTCTCATTCATTTGCAGATAAAGAACAGCATCAAAACACCATAGGTGTGCACAAGTCACCTCACGGCATGGGATTGTCAGCCTCATTTTCCCTAAAGGGCACATCAAGGTCACCCGAAGGCTAGTGGTAGCAATTTCACTATCAGGATCCTCAGTAAGTTTTTTTTTTTTGTTTTTGGTTTTTTTTGTTTTTGTTTTTTAATTAGGACTCTGGAATGATCAGAGTTTCTAATACCTTTCATTTTTAATCTCTGTAATAACATGGGTGATGTGAGTTGTCATACAAGATATACAGACATGGAATAATTCTTTCCAATTCCTGATGCCCCAGAAATGGAAATCTGGCTTGGCACAGCTGAGGATAACCTAACCAGAGATGTAATATTCAAAGGGCACCCAGGACGCTTCTGTTCAATCCCATCTTTAGGTGGTGGTGCATAGCCAGGCAAAGGAAACAATTTCCCATTTACTTTCATACAGAGACTATTGGTATAGTTATCTTCTTCAGGGAGACTTGTGTCTGCCAGGCAAAGTCTCAGCTGAATTTGTACTGTATAATCTCTCCTACCACCAGGCAAAAAAAAAATCCCTGGATATGCATATTTCTCTAACTTGTTGAGGTGTCAGAGTAAAAATAAAAACTTCTCTTGAAACCGCTGTATACTGCTTTGAACTAGACTCGTGGGCTTGATGAGAACATCAAGGACATCATAAAAGGTTAATTTTTAAAACTTGCACATCACGCTGGAAAGGAGGGGTTGGGGGAGATGGCTGCCACATCTCAAATGTGGGTTTAGTATCTTGAAGCCGCACAGACCAACAGGAAAGAACGGCGAGTGAGGTGTAACTGAAGTGGAAGGCAACAAGTGGGTTCCAGCCACAGCCAAGTCAGGTTCTACAGGTGAGGAGCTACCATCCAAACTCAAAACGGGTGATTTGATTGTGGATAAATCAGAAAGGCCTTCAAGCATCCACGGGTATCGGCGTCTATACAATTCTCGGATTTTAATCTGACCCGCAGGGTTGCAGTCACACTTCAGTAAATGCAACATCCTCATCAGGAGGTCATGTTTACGTCCACTTTTATTCCATCCGGCAAAGCCTAGTAACACTTGTAGTTCAGAAACTGGAAACCATATTCCTCAACTCCTCGAAATCCGCCATTTTATACCACCCGCGACGTCGCCGCCACTGCCACCACAGCGCCCCCTTCCGGTGCCGCCAACAACACGGCCGCCGGCGCCACCTTCCGCATCATCCTGCACTGGGGGCCCCTGAGGACGCCACGGCCGCCGGGCCCGTCCCTTTGTCCACTTCTAAATGGACATTTTAATGTTGTTTGCTATTTGTTACTGAGAGTTGTGTTATTCATATAATCTGAATTCATATTAACTTCCAAGCATACATATGATTTGCAAATATTGTCTCCCATTTCACAGATTGCCTTCCTCCATAGATTGGCCAACCATCTTAAAAATTAATATCACTTAAAAATTCTAACAGTTGCCCTGTAAATTTGTTTTAAATTTTAGCAATGCGTTTTGTCATATAACAGGAATGTGGTTTTTCACGTTCAAAATGTTACATATTTTCTCTTGAGTTTATGCCTAATTTTGTTACCTAGATCTTCTGAATAATGATAGAAGTATTAATAGTAGGAAATTTTTTGTTACTGATTGTAACGGTTTCAAACATTCCTACTTAGAATAATACTAATTATAATTTTAAGTCTATATATTTTAGAATAGGTTTAGATTTACAGAAGGATTGCATATTTAGTACATATATCCTGCATCCACTTTCCATTACTAATAACATTTTACATTACTAATGAACCAATGTTAATGTGATTTTATTACCTAAGGAAAGAAAAGTGACCCCATGGATAAAGTCCATGTTTTATCCAGATTTCCTTCGATTTTAGTTCTTACCCTCTTTTTCTGCCTAAGAGACCCATTCAGGATACCACATTGCATTTAGTTGTAATATCTCTTTGGGCTTCTCTCATCTGTACCAGTTTCTTAGACTTTCCTTGTTTCTAAAGAATGTTTTAAGAGATGCTGGTAAACTGTGTTAACATATAAACTGAGGCATATTAGAACATTTTAGAGTTTATTTGAGCAAAAATGCAGTAGAATTGGCAGTGCCAAGCTCAAAGTGATTAGGAGTGCTCTGCTGAGGAGAGCTAAGGGAAAGACAGGTAGACAAGTTATAGAAGCAAAGAAAGAAAAGTATCTGATTGATTGACTGTAAAGCCTAGTTGACTATTTGTGATGTGTTGTAGCTAGGTTTTGATTTCTTGTCTTGAGGCATTTACAGGCTTAAGATTTTGCTTTGCTTACATTGGCTACCAAAACATTAGCATCACTTCAGCCTAATAGACTCCTTGTTGAATTAACAGATGTTTTGTAACATGGTCCTCTATTGGGATTTGTCTGATTTTTTTTTCTCATAATTAGACTGGAATTATTGGTTTTTGAGAGCAAAGCCACATAAGCAAGGTATCATTCTTATGACATCATATGAAGGGTACATACCATAAGCTACAGACTTATTGCCATCGATATTGACCTTAATTACCTGCCTGAGGTAGTGTTTGTGAAATTTCTCCACTGTAAAGTTACTCACCATCTCCCCTTTCACATTGCACTTTTGAAATCAAGTCAATTAGTACAATCTACATTTAAGTAATGAGGAATTATGATCCATCTCCAGGGTGAAATATCTATATACATTATTTGGACTATATCTGCATGGAAAATGTCTCTTTTTTTTCTATTTATTTACTTATAAAATAGTTTGTTTATGTCAGTATGAACTCAAGAATATTTTATTTATTTTGAATTATAATCTAGTACAAATGTGCTTACTTTTTTACTCAAATTGTTGTAGCTTTGACCATCAGAAGCGCTTTCACTTGACATTCAAGTCTCTTTGACATAACACCACCACTGTGTGCATACATGTCTCTGTGTGTGATCAGGAGTTGTGTACTAAGCTATAAATTACCCTCTGGCACTACAAGATGCTCCAGGCTCATCTTATGCATTTCCTTTACTAGTCCTACAATCAATAGCTCTTGATTATTATTTTGGAGAATGGTACTAGAAATTGTAATCCAGGTATCAACCATGAACACTGCTACTGAGTTTCATTACTTCTAGGCACTTTCAGCTCATAGAGCAAGAAAATGCATGTACAGAACTAACCTATACGTAGGCATACATCTGTAACTCTTTCTATATCTAGCCATCCATATACACGTGTTCATACTGACTTCCACAATTTTAGTCCATTATCCCATAGGTCATTATAGTCTCACCCCCATGATTATGTATAAATGCCCACTCTAAAACTGAAAAACCTGACTTTCACCTCCTACTATCCATTTACTTAATGGTTTAATTCCTCTGCACATGTATAGCACTATCAGAATTATTAACCTATGTCCCCATGGAAAGAACTTTATCAAATAGAAAACTAAATTAGAATGTTTACAGTATAATTCCTTTTGCCTTCAGTTTGAAATAGTCCATGACATAGTCATTCAGGTCAGCACAGTTTACTTCACTCCCTTTAATTAGTGCTATGAACTGAAAATTTGATCCCTCCAAAATCATGTATTGAAATCCTAACCCCCAAGCACAATAATATATGTAGACAGGTCCTTTGGGAAGTGATTAGGTCATGAAGAAGGAGACTTCATGAATGGCATTAGTGACATTATACTAAAAGAGATCCCACAGAGCTTCTCCTTCCACTGTGGGAGGGCACAAGAAATTTGCAACTCAAAGACCTCATTCAATCACGCTGGTTGATCTTGGACTTCCAGTCTCCAGGTATATGGAGAAACAATATATTTCTGCCATTCATAAGCCAACTAGCTTATGGTATTTTGTGATAACAATCAAAATGGACTAAGACAGTGAAAGGGTTGTTAAATATATGTGAAATACAGGTGATTTATTTGTCATTCTGCATTTTATTCTAGGCACCCTTGAACTCCAAAATAATATATTCTTAAAATTTTAAATACATTAAATTTCAACAGATTTTGGCAAAGGCACGTCATATAACTGCAGTTACTTATCACAAAGAACAGGTTAACCTCTGAAAAGTTCCCTACACTCTATCTTTTCAACTTTCCTCTCCCCTGCCCTCACAGTGTGACATGCTTATATTTGTCTGTCTATACTTTTGCCTCTTCCAGAATGGTATGTAATTGAAATCATAGAACTCATACTTTTTTCACAATGACATCTTTTACTTAGTAATGTGCATTTAACATTCATCAATGTCTTTGATGGCTTGACAGTCATTACTGAATAAAATTCAATTGTATGGATATCACACAGATTTTCTGAAGTCCATTTACTTATTGGAGGACATAATGCCACTTTCATTTTTAGGCAATTATGAATAAACCTGCTATAAACATTTATGCACAGTTTTTTTGTGGATATAAGTTTTCAAATCAGTTTGATAAGTACCTAAGTGTGTGACTGCTGGTTGATAATCCATGTTTAGCTTTGTAAGTCACAGCCAAACTCTTCCCAAGTGGTTGTACCATTTTGCATTCCCAACTGTAATAAGTAAGAGTTCCAGCTACTCCTTATCCTCACCAGGATTGTTGCATCTGGGTCATTCTAATAGACATTTACCAGTATCTTGATGCTCTAATTTGTAATTCCTTAATGATATTTGATGTTCATAATATACTTATTTCCCAGTTGTATATCTTCTTAGGTTAGGTATCTGTTCTGTTTGCCCATTTTGGGGTTCTCTTTCTTGCTGTTTAGTTTTATGAATTCTTTCTAACTTGAATATCAAGAGCTTTACTATGTATATGCTTTTCAAATATTTTTTTTTCCCAGTCAGTGGTTTCTCTATATTTTCTTAACAGTGGTTCTGAGAAAGAAGTTTTTAATATTAATAAAGTGCTACATGTCAATTTTTTCTTTCATGGATGTTGCTTTTGGTGTTGCATCTAAAAACTCATCACCAAACTGAACATCACCTAGATTTTCTTCTAGTTTTCTACTAGAAGTCTTATAGTTTCACACTTTACATTTAGATCTACATTCCATTTTGAGTCAATTTCTATGCAAGGTCCATGTCTAGGTTATTGTTATCATTTTGTATATTTTGTGGGACAACATTTTTTTTTCATAGCTATTTTTCAAACAATGATGAGAATGAATCTCATCTTTTCTAAAGGATTTTGCCTTCATCTAGCATTTTATTCATATTGTGTAAGAATATTTTGTACATGATTTTTGTTGCAGCTATATTCATATATGTGACTGGCTTTTAATTTTCCAGTTAACTATTGTATACCAAGAATATTCTTGAATTATATAATTCATTGGGGGAATATCCTTATTCTAGTATTTATTTTAAACTTTTTTTTATATTGGAGTATAGCTGATTAAAAATATTGTTATAGTTTCAGGTGGACAGCAAAGGGACTCAGCCATACATATCCTTATTATACTATTATTTGAAAGGTTTTGTATAGGAATTATCCTATGGCTCTTCACTGTAGGCAGATACATATGCAACAATTCAATTTCTTTGGTAATTAGAGAGCTTTTCAGTATTTATATTGTATTTATATACATGCTTCATAGAATGAGTAAATTTTTAAAGTGAAATGCCACTTTATATTACAAAGAACAGAGATTGTCTCAGTTTTACAGAGGGTATGTGAAATGTGGACCAGTATACATAAGTTCAGCTTGTACTGCTTGAAGTATGTTTTCAAATGAAATGGGAAAGATTCTGTCCCTTTCTAGAAAAAGGATACCCAGTGTAGTAAGCAATTATCATAATGCATCACAGTGAATCACATCTTCTTGTGTCCAAACATGCACGCCATATAACTGTTGTGGGTCCTCTTATGAGAAATAATTATTCATATTCTTGAATCTGGACCGGTTGAGCCTTCTATTGACCGATATGATGTGGCAGAAGACATAGATGATTCTGGAACATAGAACATAAGAGAGCTTGTACCCTCTGCTCTCATATTTTAGAAACTTGAGAACTTTATGTATGAAGCATAGTCTAAATTACTTGAGATGAGAGGTCATATGGCAGAAAATTGAGGCATCCAACAGGAATGACCTTGGGACTTTTTGTTCAATCCATCCATTGGGTGAATATAGTCATGAGTGAGTTTTCAGCCTCATAAAAATGCTACATTTTTTTTTTTAAATTAGTCTTCATCTAATGAATTCCAATTTAGCCACTTTTGCATCTTTTCCAAAGTTTTCTCACTCATTATAGATGTTGCTTTTGTTGTTCAGTTGCTAAGTCGTATCTGACTCTTTGCAACCCCATGGACTGCAGCATGCCAGGCTTCCCTGTACTTCACTATTTTCCAGAGTTTGCTCAAACTCATGTCCATTGAGTCGATGATGCCATCCAAACTCCTTCTCTGTTGCCCTCCTCTCCACCTGCCCACAATCTTTCCCAGCATCAGGATCTTTTTCAGTGAGTCTACTCTTCTCATCAGGTGGCTGAAGTATTAGAGCTTGAGTTTAGCATCGTCTTTCCAATGAATATTCAGGGTTGATTTCCTTTCGAGTAGACTGGTTTGATCTCTTTGCAGTCCAAGGGACTCTCAGGAGTCTTACCCAACACCAAAATTTGAAACCATCAATTCCTTGGTGCTCAGACTTCTTTATGGTCCAACTCTCACATCTGTACATGAATACTAAAAAAAACATGGTTTTGACTATACAGACCTTTGTCAGCAAAGTGATGTCCCTGCTTTTCAATATACTATCAAGGTTTGTCTTAGCTTTTTTCCCAAAGAGCAAGCAACATTTTATTTCATGGCTGCAGTCACTGTCTGCAATGACTCTGGAGGCCAAGAAAATGAAATCCGATAATGTTTCCACTTTTTCCCCATTTATTTGCCATAAAGTGATGGGACAATATGCCATGATCTTTGTTTTTTGAATGTTGAATTTTAAGCCAGATTCTTTACTGTAGACTCTTGAGAGTCCCTTGGACTGCAAAAAGATCCAACCAGTCAGTCCTAAAGGAAATCAGTCCTGAATATTCATTGGAAATACTGATACTGAAGCTGAAACTCCAATACTTTGGCCACGTGATGCAAAGAATTTATTCACTAGAAAAGACCCTGATGCTGGAAAAGATTGAAGGCAGGAGGAGAAGGGGACGACAGAGGATGAGATGGTTGGATGGCATCACCGACTCAATGGACATGAGCTTGAGTAAGCTCCAGGAATTGGTGATGGACAGGGAAGCCTGGCATGCTGCAGTCCATGGGGTCGCAAAGATTTGGACACAACTGAGCGACTGAACTGATCGGAACTTCACTCTCCTCTTTCACCTTCATCAAGAGGCTCTTTAGTTTCGCTTTACTTTCTGCCAATGAACTGTTATCATCTGCATATCTGAGATTGTTGATATTTCTCCTGGCAATCTTGCTTGATTCCATGTGATGGATTCTTGGAGTGTGGATCATGAGTTGTCCAGTCAAATGGGTTGTGAGTCATCCAGCCCAGCATTTCACATGATGTACCCTGCATAGAAGTTAAGTAAGCAGGGTGACAATGTTCAACTTTGTCGTACCCCCCCCCCCCACCCTATTTGGAACCAGTCAGTTGTTCGGTTTCTGGTTCTAACTGATGCTTCTTGACCTGCATACAGGTTTCTCAGGAGACAGGTAAGGTGATCTTGTATTCCTATCTCTTTAAGAATTTTCTAATTTTTTTTATGATCCACACAATCAAAAGCTTTAGCATAGTAAAGGAAGCACAATTTTTTTTTTTCTGGAATTCCCTTGCTTTCTCTATGATCCAGTGAATGTTGGAAATTTGATCTCTGGCTCCTCTGCCTTTTCTAAACCTAGCTTGTACATCTGGAAATTCTTGGTTCATGTGCTGCTGAAGCCTAGCCTGGAGGATTTTGAGCATAATCTTGTAGGCATGAGAAATGAGCACAATTGTATAGTAGTCTGAATATTTTTTTGGCATTTCCCTTCTTTGGGATTGGCATGAAAACTGACCTTTTACAGTCCTGTGGCCACTTTTGAGTTTTCCAAATTTGCTAACATATTGAGTGTATCACTTTAACAGCATCATCTTTTCCAGCTAAAATTCCATTACCTCTACTAGCTTTGTTGGTAGTAATGTGCCCTAAGGCCCATTTGACTTCAGACTTCAGGAATCTATCACCTAGATAAATTACCTCCAGGGATTTCATCATCTCCCCTAACACTGCCCATAGTAACACTTCCTAAGGACTACTTGACTTCACACACCAGGATGTCTGGCTCCAGGTGAGTGATCATAACATCATGGTGATCCAGGTCATTAAGACCTTTTTTGTATAGTCCTTCTGAGTATTCTTGTCACCTCTTAATCTCTTCGGCTTCTGTTAGGTTCTTATTTTTTCTGGTCTTTATTGTGCCTGTACTTTCATGATATTTTCCCTTGATATCTCCAATTTTCCTGAAGAGATCTCTTGTCTTTCCCATTCTATTGGTTTCCTCTATTTTTTTGCATTATTCATTCAAGGCCTTTTTATTTCTCTGTGATATTCTCTGGAACTCTTCATTCAACTGGGTATATCTTTCCTTTTCTTCCTTGTCGTTTACTTCTTTTCTTTCCTCAGCTATTTGTAAAGCTTCCTCAGACAACTACTTTGCCCTCTTGCATTTCTTTTTCTTTTGGTTGGTTTAGGTCACTGCCTCCAGTACAATTATTAACCTCTGTCCATAGTTCTTCAATCACTCTATCTACCAGACCCAACCCCTTGAATCTGTGTGTAACCTCAACTGTATAATCATAAGGAGTCTGATTTAGGTCATACCTGAATGGCCTAGCTGTTTTCCCTACTTTCTTCAATTTAAGCCTGCATTCTGCAATAAGGAGCTCATGATCTGAGCCATTATCAGCTCTAGGTTTTGTTTTTGCTGACTTATACAGCTTCTCCATCTTCAGCTACAAACAATATAATCAGTATGATTTCATTATTGACCATCTGGTGTTGTCCATGCATAGAGTTGCCTCGAGTCATTAGTAGAGAGTGTTTGCCATGACCAGGGTGTTCTCTTGGCAAAACTTTGTTAGCCTTTGCTCTGATTCATTTTTACTCCAAGGCCAAACTTGCCTGTTACTCTAGGTATCTCTTGACTTCCTACTTTTGCATTCCAATCTCCTATGATGGAAAGAACATTTTTCTTTCTTTTTTTTTTTTTTTAAGGTATTACTTTAGCTCTTTCCAAAATGGCCTCATGTAGAGACCAACAAACATCCTCTTTTTCTTTCTAGATATGCCATACTGTTGATGTGATAGCCAGAACTTATAGCCCACAGCATTAAATTTATGCCCAGAGGAAATTTATCTAAGAAACACAGATATTTTCTTCACAAGGCAATCATTCTTCTGCTTAAGAATATTACATAGAACTTGCATAAATATGTGAAAAATGCAGCAACCAATAGACAGTGAAATGATACTTTTTTCCATATGAGCACTGAAATCAAGAAGACAGAGTGCAGCCTTGTTCAATCTCACCTGGAAACCTGAAAATCCAGGAAATCAAATTTTTCACAGTTCTTCATATGTCTCTTATTGACTGCAAAATTGCCCTGAGTATTGACTTAGGGCTTATAAATAATTTTTTGCTAGTCAAATTCTCAAACATGGAATCCATAAATAATGAAGATTGACTGTATATGACACATATGTGGACATTTCCAAATACAAATACTTTTGCAGAGTAGAAACAATTAGAGTTGCTAGATGTGGAACTCCCCAGTTGACGTCAAAAAATGTGACGCATCTTATGTAGATAACCAGGGAATAGTGACAGCCAAGAGTGCAATGTGGTATAAAAATTTCAATCTCCATGACTATTTGAAGAAGCTGAACCCCAACTTGGGCTTCCAGGTGTTGCTAGTGGTAAAAGAATCCACTTGCCAATGCAGGAGACATAAGAGACATGGGTTTGATCCCTGGGTCTAGAAGATCCCCTGGAGGAGGGCATGGCAACCCACTCCAGGATTCTTGCCTGGAAAAGTCCATGGACAGAGGGGCCTGAAAGGCTACAGTCCATGGGAGTCACAAAGGGTTGGACATGACTGAGGCAACTTAGCACACACTCACTAATCCCAACTTGGCAACCTGTTAATGGAATAGCTTTAGACAAGTAACTCGCCATTTCTGATTCTGAATATCATTTGCTCTCTTGTAAAACAACAACAATAAAAGAATATAATCTACTAAGATATGCTATTTTCAGGATTTAAAAATATATGTGTTATATATATCCATATATTTTCTCCCTAGGAACAGTAGTTCAGTGTTCACTAATTTAATGTTAATGGAGATTTTATAGGAAAAGACTACCATGAATAATGAAAACTAACTTTATATATGTGTGTTTATGTGTTTTCTATAAAACATGTAATTATATATAATATGTGATTATATATGTGTTTTGTATAAAACATGTAATTATATATTTCATACATATATACAATTGTGTGTCTGTGTATTTACAGACCACACTGATGAAATATTATATCCACTCAATAGAACATTATTCAGTTGCAAAAAAAGGTACATACTACTGACACAGGCTCAAATACATTATGTTCTGTGAAAACAGCCAGACACAAGAGACTATTCTAGGAGTCCATTTACATAAAATGCCCAGAAAATATAAATTTATTGAGTTATTCTCTCAATAAATAAGTACATTATTGGTGTCTGGGAGTTGGTGGTAAGATTGGGGATTAGCTGTAAAGAGGCATGAGGGAATTTATTGTAGAGAAGGAAATGTCCTAGAAATGATATGTTGATAGTCACATTACTCAGTAAAGTTGTTAAAAATAATCATAGAATTGTACACTGAAATGGTTGAATTTTATGACATATATCTGTTGCAAACTGTAACTGTTTTATATTAAAACTGTTATAAAGTAATAAGGGTGACTTTTTAGTGAGTAATTTTACTCTTGGGGATATCTCCTTTGAAATTACTGCCTAGAGTTCACAAACAATGCTTTTCTTAGTTTCCTGAATTATATTTATTGAATCTATGCTATGCATTGCTTGTCTTACTCTCTCTTCTGCATCACTGTTTATTCTTGTTACCTGTACATTTGATGTCAAAGTCACTGTAGTGTTTCTGAAGTCCACTATATGTCCAAATGTAATGTCTCTATCATCTCTTTAATGTATCAGTTAATTAAAACAAAAATCATCGGCTACTGTGTGTCAGCTCAATACCAATTTCTGAGGATGGAATACTAGCTAAAAAGACATAATACCTATCCTCTGGGCTTCCTGATGGCTCAGACAGTAAAGAATCTGCCTGTAATGTGGGAAACCTGGAGAAGGGAATGGGTACTCTCCCCAGGATTCTTGCCTGGAGAAGTATATGGACAGAGGGGCCTGGCAGGGCTTCAGTCCAGGGGGTCGCAAAGAGTCGGACACGACGGAGCAACTGAGCACTGCACAGCACAGCAGAAAGGTTAATTGCTCAAGAAATTAGAATAATCTCTCAATCCTCTCTAGCTTATACACACACTCTGAAACAACTGACAGTGTCACTCCACTTAACCATTTGGAGATGAAATGGAGTGAAAAGAAGATAATGCTAAATGCCATGAATTCCTCATTCACTGAACTTCTACCACTGCACCCGAGTACAAACATCGTACGCTTTCTGTATTTTCATCACATTAGTAAAGCGGGCAAAGGGTGTGGGCTGGACCATGACTTGACTCTCAAACCATAACATGGCTCTGTTGTTCTTGAAGTTGAAGTCCTCATGGTTACGTTGGGACTCAGAGCATCATCTGGATAAACTAAGTAAGTTGCTGTTGTAGCTTCTTACTAAGATCAAACTTTGTAGTGCTCTCCACACAAATACACTTAGAAACATTATTCTATTTCTGAGAAGTAGGATTGTTCTTACCTCATCATCCTGCTGCTGCTGCTTTGGCTAGCTCATAAAAACAGAATATATAATAAATAAATAAATCAGTTTTTGCACTGAAAAATAAAACTTCATGCATATTTCCCTTAAGATGTCAAAAAGATAGGATCAATGAAAAAAAAATGATAGGATCAATGATACTGATATCCTATCTATTTTTTGGAATTTTTGTTTTTATCTGCAGATCAATGCAGGAAAATCCCCATGGATCACATCTGTTTTAACGTCACCTGCACAAACTCAAAGGCAGTATTGCCATTCCACTATTGTGTTTTTGAAAAGATATAACAGTGTCATATAATTGTTCTTGCTATGTTTTTCTCTTTTACATTTCTCTTTTTCTCATTTTCTGCTCAGTAGTTATGACCCTTGTCTCCAGAAATTCATGAGATATTCGCAACATGAAATAGGTTCCAATGAAGTCGTTTCCTTTTGACCATTAATATCTTTGGGTGTCTATGGAACCTCAGAGGAACTGACTAATGTAATCTGTTGTGGTCAAACTGCCATTCAAACTGGCTATGCTATTTGCATTTCTACCAATAAAAACTGCAGAACTCTTGGCATAGAGCAACCCTACCCAAAAATCTTCACTAAAAAAACAAAACAAAACAAAAAACAAACAAAAAAAAACCTGCAATATATATATTTTTCTGGTCTTATATTTAAATCTTTAATCCATTTTGAGTTTATTTTTGTGTATGGTGTTAGAAGGTGTTCTAGTTTCATTCTTTTACAAGTGGTTGACCAGTTTTCCCAGCACCACTTGTTAAAGAGGTTGTCTTTTTTCCATTGTATACCCTTGCCTCTTTTGTTGAAGATAAGGTGTCCATAGGTATGTGGATTTATCTGTGGGCTATTTTGTTCCATTGATCTATATTTCTGTCTTTGTGCCAGTACCATACTGTCTTGATGACTGTGGCTTTGTAGTAGAGCCTGAAGTCAGGCAGTTTGATTCCTTCAGTTCCATTCTTCTTTCTCAAGATTGCTTTGGCTATTCGAGGTTTTTTGTATTTCCATACAAATTGTGAAATTATTTGTTCTAGTTCTGTGAAAAAATACCGTTGGTAGCTTGATAAGGATTGCATTGAATCTATAGATTGCTTTGGGTAGCATAGTCATTTTCACAATATTAATTCTTCCAATCCATGAACACGGTACATTTCTCCATCTATTTGTGTCCTCTTTGATTTCTTTCACCAGTGTTTTATAGTTTTCTATATATATGTCTTTCATTTCTTTAGGTAGATATACTCCTAAGTATTTTATTCTTTTTGTTGCAATGGTGAATAGTATTGTTTCCTTAATTTCTCTTTCTGTTTTCTCATTGTTAGTGTATAGGAATGCAAGGGATTTCTGTGTGTTAATTTTATATCCTGCAACATTACTGTATTCATTGATTAGCTCTAGTAATTTTCTAGTAGAGTCCTTAGGGTTTTCTATGTAGAGGATCATGTCGTCTGCAAACAGTGGGAGTTTTACTTCTTATCCTATCTGGATTCCTTTTATTTCTTTTTCTGCTCTGATTACTGTGACCAACACTTCCAAAACTATGTTGAATAGTAGTGGTGAGAGTTGGCACCCTTGTCTTGTTCCTGACTTTAAGGGAAATGCTTTCAATTTTTCACCATTGAGGATAATGTTTGCTCTTAGAGGAGAACATAGGCAAAACACTATCCGACATAAATCAGCAGGATTCTCTATGACCCACCTCCCAGAATATTGGAAATAAAAGCAAAAATAAACAAATGGGACCTAATTAAACTTAAAAGCTTTTGCACAACAAAGGAAACTATACACAAGGTGAAAAGACAGCCTTCAGAATGGGAGAAAATAATAGCAAATGAAGCGACAAAGGATTAATCTCAAAAATATACAAGCAACTCCTGCAGCTCAATTCCAGAAAAATAAATGACCCAATCAAAAAATGGGCCAAAGAACTAAACAGACATTTCTCCAAAGAAGACATAAAGATGGCTAACAGACACATGAAAAGATGCTCAACATCACTCATTATCAGAGAAATGCAAATCAAAACCACAATAAGGTACCATTACACGCCTGTCAGGATGGCTGCTATCCAAAATTCTACAAGCCATAAATGCTGGAGAGGGTGTGGAGAAAAGGGAACCCTCTTACACTGTTGGTGGGAATACAAACTAGTACAACCACTATGGAGAACAGTGTGGAGATTCCTTAAAAAACTGGAAATAGAACTGCCATATGACCCAGCAATCCCACTTCTGGGCATACACACTGAGGAAACCAGATCTGAAAGAGACACATGCACCCCAATGTTCATCGCAGCACTGTCTATAATTGCCAGGACATGAAAGCAACCCAGATGCCCATCAGCAGATGAATGGATAAGGAAGCTATGGTACATATACACCATGGAATATTACTCAGTCATTAAAAAGAATTCATTTGAATCAGTTCTAATGAGATGGATGAAGCTGGAGCCCATTATACAGAGTGAAGTAAGCCGGAAAGATAAAGAACATTACAGCATACTAATGCATATATATGGAATTTAAAAATATGGTAATGATAACCCTATATGCAAAACAGAAAAAGAGACACAGATGTACAGAACAGACTTTTGGACTCTGTGGGAGAAGGCGAGGGTGGGATGTTCTCAGAGAATAGCATTGAATCAAGTATACTATCAAGGGTGAAACAGATCACCAGCCCAGGTTGGATGCATGAGACAAGTGCTCCGGGCTGGTGCACTGGGAAGACCCAGAGAGATGGGATGGGGAGGGAGGTGGGAGGGGGAACTAGGATGGGGAACACATGTAGATCCATGGCTGATTAGTGTTAATGTATGGGAAAAACCACTACAATATTATAAAGTAATTAGCCTCCAACTAATAAAAATAAATGGAAATATATATATATATATATATATTTTAATCTTCTGATCTCTCTTTTATAAAATCCCTATTTTTCATATGCTATATGAGACACAACAGAGATAATACCCTTTTTTTTCCATATCAACTGCTCTTAGCAACATGCAGGATCTTCTAGATCAAATAATATCTATGGATCAAAACCTCCTTGTAAATAATAGTGGACACATAACTAAATTCTGTCTGAAGTTCAGTAACCCAAAGTGACTTCTATCAGCTACTTTCCTTGAGAGATACTTTCACTTTCTTCTTTGGCCCTCCATTGACCACTACCTAAAAATTTGATGCAACATCTTGTATCATATGGTTTAGAACCATGTCTTAGTATTGGTGGAAGAGTTAACTGTGAATTGAGAATTTCCTAGAGTAGAGACATTATTCTAACTTTGGACAGCTTGCCTTCAGGTTGAGTAAGGTGGTTAAAGAAAACACTAAAATAGACTGCTATATTGTTTACAGCACTGATATATGATTTTCTTAGTCATAGCCATTCTCATTCTAAAATTTTAAGAATGATAGTAATCATTGCTTTTAGCAATAAGAGAAATACATTTATTTCTCAACACAGAAGTACCAGAATTACATAATACACTTTAGTCCAAAGTAAATGTTACTGTACACTGCTCATCAGAACTGGAATATTAAGGGAAAGGAAAATCATAGAGGCAACTTCTGGCATGACTAGGGGGAATATAGGCAAATAAGAAGGTGTTGCATAGTGATCTAAAGAACAAATTATACATAATGACAAAAGACTAAGTTAAATTTTCTATGAATCATTTATTCTTAAGTAAAATGTTTAAAGTTTTTAAGCATGTTAAATTATTGGTATAAAAGGTTTATAATATCTATCACATAAGGAAAACATGATCATTTATGGACTAGAATACAATAAGTACTTAATCAATGTGCACGCTAAGCTGCTTCAGTCGTGTCCAACTCTGAGCGACCCTGTGGACTACAGTCCACCGGGATCCTCTGTCCATGGGATTCTCCAGGCACGAGCACTGGAGTGGGTTGCTGTGCCCTCCTCCAGGGAATCTTCCTGACTCAAGGACTGAACATGCATCTCGTATGGCTCCTGCTTTGGCAGGCAGGTTCTTTACAACTGGCTCCACCTGGGAAGCCCTGATATCAGTGTGAGTCGCTGCTGTTTGTTTTACTCAGTATTATTTTGTATTCCCTTTTTATTAACACTGAAAGATTGGTTTTATCTCAGGTCACTTTAAGTTCGAAGTAAAGTGCTTTGCATATTTAAATGACCAAAATAATTATTGTGAAATTTAAAAACTCTTTCTTATTCAAAATTATTTTTCTTACTATTGGGGAAAGTCTTAATGGAATTAAAATGTACTAAATTTTTAATTATATGAAACCATTTTCTAAAATATTCTGATTTATGAAAGCAACTGAGGCTTAAGTATGTGTCTAGTCTTAAATCATATAATGATTTGGTTCAGAAATACAACACAGGCCCCAAATATTTTAATCACAGTTAGGTCTCTTTAGTCCATATCCCACACACACAGTTTTTTTTTTTTCCTCTATTTTTCTTAACATATTTTTTTAAATTACATTCTAATGAATTTTTTTTCATGTCATAAGAAAATACAAAATTATTATGTTACCTTAGTAAGGGAGTTTACAAATTACCTTTTTTTTTTTTTTTTACTGTTTTTATTCATCTTAAATTTTTCAGTTATTGTGTATAAAAAAGTAAAAAAAAAAAAAAAAAAAAGGCACATATTTTCCCTACCCAGGAATCAAACCAGGGTCTCCTGCATTGCAGGCAGTTTCTTTATCAACTGAGCTGCGAGGAAAGCCCCATAAATATATCCAACATCCTATAAATAAGCATCCTTACTGTATATTGCATATAGTTTGCCAAAAGAGATTATTTCTAAGATAAAGGGGAATAGTGAATAATAGTGGCAATTCAAATTCTGCACCGCTTTCACCTTCCATTAAAAATGAATTATTATATTAACATTTATATGCTTTAGTGGAAGTGTCTTGTTGTAAAGGTGCACACACTCTTTGATAGTTAGACTCTGGCAGTGGTTGTCAGTTTTAACCACCACTAAGATGAATATGGGTTGTATAGAGACCCATATATCATGATCTGTTTAAATCACTGTTATTTCCATAGTATTTCTACTTCAAGAGTCTACTGAAACTTGGGAAATAGGGGACCTGTATAACTTTGAAACATATTTAAAATAGATTGAAGAGTTTTGAAGTCTTTCTAGTCATTGTCAAGCCAAGTAATACGGATATTCCCAAACCCAATTTCTGATTAAAAAGACTTTTGGGCTCTGTGGGAGAAGGCGAGAGTGGGATGTTCTCAGAGAACAGCATTGAAACAAGTATACTATCAAGGGTGAAACAGATCACCAGCCCAGGTTGGATGCATGAGACAAGTGCTCAGGGCTGGTGCACTGGGAAGACCCAGAGGGATCGGGTGGAGAGGGAGGCGGGAGGGGGGACTGGGATGGGGAACACATGTAGATCCATGGCTGATTCATGTCAATGTATGGCAGAAACCACTACAATATTGTAAAGTAATTAACCTCCAACTAATAAAAATTAATGAAAAAAAAAATAAATAAAAGCACTTGAGGCTGAATCTTCTCTTCCTACGTAGAGAAAAAAATGCATTGAACTTGCAAAGAAAAATTCCCTTGATAGTTATTTTTATTACATACAACACTGGCTAGAAACTAATGTTTAGCAAGCCAGAGGGTGAGAAAATAAATTTTATGAAATATAAGCTATATTTGATGAATAACCTAGAGCTACTTCATATATTTTCACTGTGATACTAGAATTTCTGACGTCACTAGTACAGAATTTATATGCTTATTTTGAAATTCTTCCCTTTCACAACTAATATAGATATAGGTAAAGAAATGATAATATTGATAGAACTTGTTGCAAATGTTTGGAAGTATACATTTAAGGGATATCCCATGAAACAATCACTGCATTTAAGCATTAACAGCAGTGTTAAATAAAAAGCTTTTGATTAAGAATTTTTAAAAAACACATATTTTAGGCATTTTAAATACTTTTGAAGCCAGAAAAAAGCTTTTATATTTGCTTATTATTATATTTTTTTCTATAGGGTCTACATGAGTTGTATAAGAGATTTCATTTATTTGCTCAGCAGTCACCAAATCTCTTTGCTCTTTGGTCTGTACAGTAAACTCTCAAGACATTTACTAAAGTAGCTCATAGATATGACTAAATATTCACTTATCAATGCATTTATCCATTTAGAAAAATTTCTTTTATTCTTTACCATATAAGTTCTGGAAATTACAGAAGTAACTAATAAGATATGCTTTTATAAATCTTGCTTACTTGGCAAGATAATAAACTAGGATATAAACAGCTGAATAAGACAGATTTTTGTATTTAAAACTGTTATGTCACAAAGGAAATAAAATAGTAGAAAACAATAAGCCAAAGTGGGGATTCTGTGTGTGTATTTGTGTGTGTGTGTGTGTGTGTGTGAGAGAGAGAGAGAGGGAGAGAGAGAGAGAGATGAGTCAGGAGAGAAAGATATTTTAGCAAAGGTATTCAGGGAATCATTTCTGAGGAAGGATATAAAGTATGTCACGGATGCTGAGAAGAAGCTATGTGATGATAGGTTCAAATAACATTCTTTTTTTCCTCTCCACCTTCACTGAGATATAATTGACATATAGCATTGCATAAATTTAAGGGGTACAGCAGGTTTATTTGATATACTGATATATTGTAAAATGATTATCACCATAGCATTAGCTAATGCCTCCAGCATGTCACATAATTACCACTTCTTTTTTGTGGGGAGCATATTTTAGATCTATTCTCTCATGACAGAGGAAAAATAAATTACAAACTTTTGTATGAAGAAATCTTAGTGTGACGATGAATTTTAAAAAAGTAGAATATAAAGTAGAACATACCAGAATTCATATCATGAAGTAAAGAATGCATAAGAATTCATTTGTTAAACTTTAATTTTTTTCTATATTTTAATTTATAGATAGAGCTAGAGATTATGTATATATGTGTACAGGATTGCAATAAAAATTAACATTTTTATTTACCATGGATAATGATAAAATGAAAAAAAGACATTTTTCTAAATGTGTTGACTTATAGATTTTAATAAATTTAGTGTTATTCTAATAATGTATTGCATGTACAATTATCAGGATACATTTTAGAAAGGACATATTCCATCTCAAATAGAACCAACAATTAGCCAATCATTATTATAATTTATTAAATATTTGAGCTTCCCTGGTGACTCAGAGGGTAAAGAATCTGCCTGCAATGTGGGAGACCTGGGTTCAATTCCTGAATTGGGAAGATCCCCTCGAGCAGGGCATGGCAATCCACTCAATATTCTTGCCTGGAGAATCCCATGGACAGAGAAGCCTGATGGGCTGCAGTCTATAGGGTCAGAAAGAGTTGGACATGACTGACTGACTAACACATACATTTAATATTTATCCCAAGTTCTTGGATATTAAGTTTACTATTTAACTGGTAGAAACATATTAAGTTTGATTGAGGAAAAGGGCAAAGGAATGTGACTCTGTATTCCAAGCCTGAGGGCTATTACCAAAAGACTTCATAGATTGTACTTTTCCTACATCATATATTTGAATGAAGTTGGAAGAAAAGTTCCTGGAAATTAGATACATGGGATTTTGCATTACTGTGTGTGTATTTCAACTATTTAGGATTTAACTCCAAGTTCAGATAAAGTAAGAGTAAGCTATAACATAAGCTCTGTAACTTGACCTTGATGTAAATTGTTTGTTTAGAGAAAGCAAATAGGTAGGTATCAATTTACAGAGGACAACATGAAACATGTTTCCTCTAAATGAATATACTCTATTTGATTATAATCACTTAATGTTTCTTCATGTGGCAAGAGTTCATTCCAATATGGCAGTGTTTATATACCACTATTTTCACTTCCTAACAAACTGAATATGTTACAAAATAGAGTTGCCAACTCTGTAAATCAAGACATATTATTTCTCTGAAATATTATTTATTACACATGATGAATTTAATTTAGAATGTGTTTTGCATCAGGAGTTGGTGATGGACAGGGAAGCGCTGCATGCTGCAGTCCTGGGGGGATCACAAAGAGTCAGACACGACTGAGAGACTGAACTGACTCATGTTTTACATCACAGAAATACTCTTTTCCACTTCATCTCAAATATCTGTTTTAGACTAATTGCTTCTTTAATTCCTTTTAAAGCAAAATAAGAAACTATTCAAAAAATTACAATAGTCATATTTCATTTTCTGAATTTCTCCAAAGACTGTCATGTTAATTTAAAATGCAGATCCCATTCACTATTAAGTACTTGATGAAAGTTATGGTGCAATTATTCATACCATTATTGTCTCAAAAGGAACAGCTCTAAAAATTAAGTCATAGGCACATTCCCATGTTGATATTAAAAACAGTTTATTTTTTAGCCTCTATGTTTTACTTTAATAGAATTTCTAGCCTTACAAATATTTTACTGATCAACACACTGATTTTATATCTCAATTACATTTCATTTTACAGTACAAAGGAAGCCATCTAGAATCTCATTTATAAATGCAAATCCAACTTGACATGGCTGTAACTAAGAATATATGCTACTGAAAGATATTCTACACATTTACTGAGCTATTTCATGCTATTTTGCTAAAGTCATGAAGAAATCAATTGCATCACAGCTGTAATACTTGACCCTCAATGTGCAGGTGGTAGCAAATGGCTTTCAACTAGCTATCCAAGGGATACTTACCTAGTCCCATAAATGTCTTAATAAATACTGAATGATCAATTGGCAGATGTTGTATTACTTCAACTTTATCTCTACTTAATAGTAGTCTCATTTCATATATTTTCAGTTACCTTCCTAAATGCAGCTAAATTGATTACAATGGTTACATTAAACTCATCATTTGTTGAAAATAAGACTCTGTTCTGACTTATAAATAATCACTATCTGGGTCTAGAAAGATAAAACAGCTTTGTTCAACTTGTGTTAATACATGATAATGTTTGCTAATCAAGCAGTTTTGAAAAGGAGTCATTCTTTTTTCAGTGAGATAGCATAAAAAAAAAAAAAAAAAGCATATTACAATAGACTCTCCTCAAGTGCAGGTTCCGTGTTTACCCTGCAGCTAGTCCCACAGAGGTATGGAGGGATGACTGTATAAACATTGCTTGATACTGTAGACTCACATTTTAATTTTTTAAAAATTCAGACTATATAAGGCTAAAATAAGAACTGCTTATAATCTTCTGCCTCCTAGATAATCATTGTTGAAATCTAAGAGTGGCAACTTCTAGAGATTTACTTGATGTGTTTACAATTTGGAGAACATGCTTAAGATTAAGTTCTTATACTAAATGTGTGTCAGTCAGTCAGTGTCTGATTCTTTGTGACCTCATGAACTGTAAGCCTGCCAGGCTCTTCCGTCCATGGAATTCTCAAGGCAAGAATACTGGAGTGGGTTGCCATTTCCTTCTCCAGTTACACTAAATTTTCACTTAAATAATAAAACTAGTTCTTACATATTTTTCTATAAATGCCAAAATTATATCAGACTCACAAAATGAAATTTCCATCTTTAGATGATTATATTATTGGATGACTTTTTCATGCTTTATCATATGCAGAATATAATATCCAAGGGTTTTCTACTGAAGATTAACACCACAATTGTCAAAGAGGAAAAATAAGCATTTTTCTTTTTTAAAAATAGAGATGTCATATTAGCAACTTCAAACATGATAATGTTAAAAGATCCATAATGGTAGCAAAGTAGACGACATTAAACAAAGTAACTACTGAAATGCCTATTTTCCTTTTCTATAGCAAGTTTACAATATACAGTATTATGTTGGCTAATTTTATGTGTCAATTTAGATAGGCCACAGTGCCTAGATGTGTCCTCAAATGTTAACCTATATGTTTCTAGGAAGGTGTTTTTCAGATAAGATTAAATTTAAATTGATGGACTCAGTAAAGCAGATTACCCTTCAAGGATGGGTGGGCTTTATCCAATCAGCTGAAGGCCTTAATAAAACAGACTGACTTCTGTATGCTATGTTGCTTCAGTTATGTCTGACTCCTTGCAACCCAATAGACTGTAGCCCGCCGCCTGGCTTCTCTGTCCAAGGGATTCTCCAGGCAAGAATACTGGAGTGGTTTGCCATTTTGTCCTCCAGGGGATCTTCCCGACCCAGGGATCCATCCCAGGTCTCTTACGTCTCCTGCAATGGCAGGCGGGTCCTTTACTACTAGTGCCACCTGAGCAAGAGGGAATTATATCGACTGCATTTGGACTGGAACTGCAACTTCTCCCTGTTAAAAATGTGTGTGTGCATGAAGTTACTTTAACTCTTTCCTTATCATTTACATAGTATTTTTAAATGAGGACTTAGTGACTTATGGGAATGCATTCATGCCTTGTTCAATTGAACTTAGCTTTACTGTGATTCCCAGATACTCTTTTTCTTTTTTTTTTTTTTAACAAGTTGAAGGTTTGTGGCAACCCTGCATTGAGCAAGTCTATTAGTACTATTTTTCCAACAGTATTATTTTTAATTAGGTATGAACATTTTTAAGACATAATGCTAATAAACTACAGTATAGTGCAGTATAAATGTAACTTTTATCAATATATATATGGGGAAACCAAAAAGTTCTTGTGACTCAATTTATTGGAATATTTACTTTATCATAGTGGTCTATAACTGAACTCCCAATATCTCTAAGGTATGCCTGTAGTCATAAATCCTTGAAATTTATTCTTAAAAGAGAAACAATAAAGAAAAAGTTAACACTACATGACCTCACATAATGAATCAAAAAAAGCTGGACTCACAGAAACACAGTAGAATGGTGGTTGCAAGGGCTACCGTTTAGGGGAAATGAGGAGATATTGGTTAAAGGGTACAAACTTTTAGGTATAATATGAATACATCTGAGGATCTAATGTATATCTTGGTGACTACAGTTAATAATACTGTATTGTATAATTAAAATTTATATTATTAGAGCATAAGCACTCTTAACAGTAAACAAAGTCTCACGTGATGCTCTTGGTAAAGAAGTTGCCTGCCAATACAGGAGACGTAAGAGATGTAGGTTTGATCCCTGGGTCAGGAAGATTCCCCTGGAGAAGGAAATGGCAACCCACTCCAGTATTTGTGCCTGGAGAATCCCATGAACAGAGGAGCCTGGTGGGCTACAATCCAAGGGGTTGCAAAGAATCGGACATGACTGAGCGACTTAGCACACATGTATATGAGGTGATGAACATATTAATTGATTACAGTAATCATTTCACAGTATGTGTAAATATATTTATCACACATATATAAAATCATGTTGTACACTGTAAATATGTATGCAATTTTTATTTGTCAATTATGCCTCAATAAAACTGGAAAAAACTACAAATGTTGTTAAAATCTATTAATTACTTATAGAGGTTACCCCCTCTACTGCTTTAGTTTCTAGTTTTCCTCAAAGAATTAACAGATCACTCAAAACTCTTTAAATTAGAGTAATTCACTTTTGGGACGTGAATTATGAAACAAATATAGTTTAATGCTTAGCAAATACTATTTTTAATCATTCTGTCTCATACATTGACTCATTGATCTTTTTCCCTGATGATGAGAGGTACCATGAGAGGAAGAACTGTGTCTTATATACTAATTGACTCCCTACTTTATGGGGACTACATAGTAGGTTATAAGCACTCAGAAATTATTTCTGTGATGAATTACTTTTTAATTTTGTTCAAATACATTCATAGAAATAATAGGCTTTACATATAACATGCAGTTTCCTTAAATAAAACAATCCAATTCACTTACAGAAAGTTGTTAAAAACTTACTCAAATTTTGTTATTATGTTACACTGAAACAAAACCAAATTGACCATCATTTTGGTTCCATTAGTCTGATTATGTAATGAGAATTAGGAAGATGATGTACGGAAAACACCTAACCTGTAAGTCATACTGAATTAAATACATACTTAAAGTAATAAATTACCATCTGTTCTATTATTTCCTAAGGGCTACAGTGCGAGATTAAGACAATTTCAAAGGAAAAATGGTGTGATGATGAATAACTACAGATTGTAAATGAAGCAGTTAACAATATACTGCTTATTCAAAAGAATACATAAAATTACATCACTATATAAATGTATAAATGTATGTTACCTGCTTCTTCAAAATTCTTTTTAAAGGTTATCAGTACCAAACATCAGGAATGTAAAATAGCAAAACAGATCTTAATGATTATAAAAATATTTTTACAAAGCTATTAAAATATGTATATATAGTATTAATTTTGTCTTTGTTTTATTGTTATCACTCTGTATGGGTTTGATTATTATTTGTTGCTTTCTTTGTTCAGTTTTTAAGTCTTGTCTGACTCTTTGTGACTGCAGATGCCAGGCTCCTCTCTCCTCCAATATCTCCTGGGTTTTGTTCAAATTCATGTCAATGGAGTTGGTGATGTTACCTAAAAATCTAATCCTCTGCACTCCCCCTTTCCTTTTGCATATGGCAAACCACTTCAGGATTCCTGCCTTGAGAACCCCAAGGACAGTATGAAAAGGCAAAAAGATAGGACACTGAAAGATGAACTCCCCAGGTTAGCAGGTGCCCAATATGCTACTGGAGATCAGTGGAGAAATAACTTCAGAAAGAATGAAGGGACGGAGCCAAAGCAAAAACAACACCCAGTTGTGACTGGAACTGGTGATAGAAGCAAGGTGTGATGCTGTAAAGAGCAATATTGCATAGGAACCTGGAATGTTAGGTCCGTGAATCAAGGCAAATTGGAAGTGATCAAACAGGAGATGACAAGTATGAACATGGACATTCTAGGAATCAGCGAACTAAGATGGACTGGAACAGCTGAATTTAATTCAGATGACCATTATATCTACTACTGTGGGCAGGAATCCCTTACAAGAAATGGAGTAGCCATCATACTCAACAAAACAGTCTGAAAGGCAGTACTTGTATGTAATCTCAAAAACGACAGAATGATATCTGTTCATTTCCAAGGCAAACCATTCAATATCACAGTAATCCAAGTCTATGCCCTGACCAGTAACACTGAAGAAGCTGAATTTGAACAGTTCTATGAAGACCTACAAGACCTTCTAGAACTAACACCCCAAAAAGATGTCTTTTCATTAGGGGACTGGAATGAAAAAGTAGGAAGTCAAGAAACACCTGGAGTAACAGGCAAATTTGGCCTTGTAGTACAGAATGAAGCAGGGAAAAGGCTAATAGACTTCTGCCAAAAGAAGGCACTGGTCATAGCAAACACCCTCTTCCAACAACACAAGAGAAGACTCTACACAGGGACATCACCAGATGGTCGACACCAAAATCAGATTGATTAGATTCTTTGCAGCCAAAGATGGAGAAGCTCTATACAGTCAGCAAAAACAAGACCAGGAGCTGACTGTGGATCAGATCATGAACTCCTTATTGCCAAATTCAGACTTAAACTGAAGAGAGTAGGGAAAACCACTAGACCATTCAGGTATGACCTAAATCAAATCCCTATGACTATACAGTGGAAGTGAGAAATAGATTTAAGGGACTAGATCTGATAGACAGAGTGTCTGATGAACTATGGACGGAGGTTCGTGACATTGTACAGGAGACAGGGATCAAGACCATCCCCATGGAAAAGAAATGAAAAGAGCAAAATGGCTGTCTGAGGAGGGCCTTACAAATAGCTGTGGAAAGAAAGGAAGCGAAAAGCAAAGGAGAAAAGGAAAGATATACACATTTGAATGCAGAGTTCCAAAGAATAGAAAGGAGAGATAAGAAAGCCTTCTTCAGTGATCAGTGCAAAGAAATAGATGAAAACAACAGAATGGGAAAGACTAGAGATATCCTCAAGAAAATTAGAGATACCAAGGGAACATTTCATGCAAAGATGGGCTCAATAAAAGACAGAAATGGTAGGGACCTAACAGAAGCAGAACACATTAAGAAGAGGTGGCAAGAATACACCAGAAAAACTGTACAAAAATGATCTTCACAACCTAGATAATCATGATGGTGTGATCACTCACAGTCACCTATGGCCAGACATCATGGAATGTGAAGTCAAGTGGGTCTTAGGAAGCATCACTATGAGCAAAGCTAGTAGAAGTGATGGAATTCCAGTTGAGCTATTTTAAATGCTGAAAGATGATGCTGTGAAAGTGCTGCACTCAATATGCCAGCAAATTTGGAAAACTCAGTAGTGGCCACAGGACTGGAAAAGGTCAGTTTTCATTCCAATCCCAAAGAAAGGCAATGCCAAAGAATGCTCAAACTACCGCACAATTGCACTCATCTCACATGCTAGCAAAGTAATGCTCTAAATTCTCCAAGCCAGGCTTCAGCAGTATGTGAACTGTGAACTTCCAGATGTTCAAGCTGGTTTTAGAAAATGCAGAGGAACCAGAGATCAAATTGCCAACATTCGCTGGATCATCAATAAAGCAAGAGAGTTCCAGAAAAACATCTATTTCTCTTTTATTGACTATGCCAAAGCCTTTGACTGTGTGGATCACAATAAACTGTGGAAAATCTGAAAGAGATGGGAATACCAGACCACCTGACCTGCGTTTTGAGAAACCTATATGCAGGTCAGAAAACAACAGTTAGAACTGGACATGGAATAACAGACTGGTTCCAAATAAGAAAAGGAGTACATCAAGTCTGTATATTGTCACCGTACTTATTTAACTTATATGCAGAGTACATTTGAGAAATGTTGGGCTGGATGAAGCACAAGCTGGAATCAAGATTGCCGGGAAAATATCAATAACTTCAGATATGCAGATGACACCTCCCTTATGGCAGAAAGTGAAGAACTAAAGAGCCTCTTGATGAAAGTGAAAGAGGAGAGTGAAAAAGTTGAGTTAAAGCTCAACATTCAGAAAACTAAGATCATGGCATCCGCTGCCATCACTTCATGGGAAATAGATGGGGAAAGAGTGGAAACAGTGACAGACTATTTTGGGGGGCTCCAAAATCACTGCAGGTGGTGATTGCAGCCATGAAATTAAAAGACGCTTACTCTTTGGAAGGAAAGTTATGACCAACCTAGATAGCATATTGAAAAGCAGAGACATTACTTTGTCTGATAAAGGTCCGTCTAGTCAAGGTTATGGTTTTTCCAGTGGTCATGCATGGAGGTGAAAGTTGGACTATAAAGAAAGCTGAGCATCAAAGAATTGATGCTTTTGAACTGTGATGTTGGAGAAGACTCATGAGATTCCCTTGGACTGCAAGGAGATCCAACCAGTCCATCCTAAAGGAAATCATTCCTGAATATTCATTGGAAGGACTGATGCTGAAGCTGAAACTGCAATACTTTGGCCACCTGATGCAAAGAGCTGAATCACTGGAAAAGACCCTGATGCTGGGAAAGATTGAGGGCAGGAGGAGAAGGGGAAGACAGAAGATGAGATGGTTGGATGGCATCACCAACTCAATGGACACGGATTTGGGTGAACTCCAGGAGTTGTTGATGGATAGGGAGGCTTGGCATGCTGCCGTTCACAGGGTCACAAGAGTCAGACACGACTCAGCAACTGAACTGAACTGAACTTCCCCAACATTAGGGACTTTCCCAGTGAGTTGGTTCTTTGCATCAAGTGGCCAAAGTATTGGAGTTTTAGCATCAGTCCTTCAATGAATATTCAGGGTTGATTTCCTTTAGGATTGACAGGTTTGATCTTGCTGTCCACGGGACTCTCAAGAGTCTTCTCCAGCACTCAATTTGAAAGCACCAACTCTTCAATGCTCAGCCTTCTTTATGGTCCAACTCTCACATTCGTACATGACTACTGGAAAAACCAAGCTTTGTTATATGAACCTTTGTCGACAAAGTGATGTCTCTTCTTTTTAACACACTGTGAGGTTTGTCATAGATTTCCTTCCAAGAAGCAAGTGTTTTTTAATTTTGTGGCTGCAGTCACCATCCACAGTGATTTTGGAGCCGAATAAAATTTGTCACTGTTGCCACATTTTCATCAGTTTGACATGAAGTGCTGGGACTAGATGCCATGATCTTAGTTTTTTGATGTTGAGTTTCAAGTCTACTTTATCACTCTCTTCTTTCTCCCTCATCAAGAGGTTCTTTAGTTCCTCTTCACTGTCTGCCATTAGGGAGTTGTCATCTGCATATCTGAGGTTACTGATATTTCTTCTGGCAATCTTAATTCCAGCTTGTGATTCATCTAGTCCAGAAATTTGCATGATGTACTTTGCATAGAAGTTAAATAAGCAGGGTGATAATATTCAGCCTTGTCATACTCCTTTCCCAATTTGGAACCAATCACTTGTTCCATGTCTGCTTCTAACTGTTACTTCTTGATCTGCATACAAGTTTTTCATGAGACAGGTAAGGTGGTCTGGTACTCCCATCCCTTTAAGAGTTTTTCATGGCGTGTTGTAATTCACACATTCAAAGGCTTTAGCATAGTCAGTGAAGAAGAAGTAAACATATTTCTCGAATCCTTTGCTTTATCCATGATCCAAGGAATGTTGGCAATTTGATCTCTGGTTCCTCTGCCTCTTCAAAACCCAGCTTTTACATCTAGAATTTCTCGGTTCACATACTGCTGAAGCCTATTTTGAAGGATTTAAAGCAAAAACTTATTATCATGTTAAGTGAGTAAAGTTGTTTGGTTGTTTGAACATTCTTTAGCATTGCCCTTCTCCGAGTTTGGAATGAAAACTGACATTTACCAGTCCTTAGGCCACTGCTCAGTTTCCCAAATTTGCTGACATATTGACTGCAGTGCTTTAATAGCATCACCTTTTAGGATTTGAAATAGCTCAGATGGAATTCAGCTTCATTAGCTTTGTTTATAGTGATGTTTTCTAAAGCCCACTTGACTTCACACTCCAGGATATCTGACTCTAGGTGAGTGATCACTGTTGTGGTTATCTTGGTCAATAAGATTTTTTTCTTTTCTTCAGTTCTTCTGTGTATTCTTGCTACCTTTCATTAATCTCTTCTGATTCTGTTAGGTCTTTTAGACCATTCTGTTCTTTATTGTGCCCATTCTTGCATGAAATGTTCCCTTGATATCTCCAATTTTCTTGAAGAGATCTCTAGTCTTTCCCATTCTGTTGATTTTCTCTATCTCTTTGTATTGTTCATTTAAGAAGGCCTTCTTATCTCTCCTGCAATTCTCTGGAACCCTGCATTCAGTTGGATATATCTTTCCCTTTCTCCCTTGCTTTTTGCGTCTCTTCTTTCGTCAGCTATGTATAAAGTCTACTTAGACAACCACCTTGCCTTCTTGCATTTCTTTTTCTTTGGATGGTTTTTGTCGCTGAATCTTACACACTGTTATGAAACTCTGTCCATAGTTCTTCAGGAACTCTGTCTACCAGGTCTAATCCCTTGAATCTATTTGTCACCTCCAATGTTTAATCATAAGGGGTATGATTTAGGTCATACTGGAATGGTCTATGGGGTTCCCCTACTGTCATCAATTTAAGCCTGTGTATTGCAATAAGGAACTTATGATCTGAGCTACAGTCAGATCCAGGTTTTGTTTTTGCTTACTGTATAGAGCTTCTCCACCTTTGCGTCAAAAAACATAATCAATCTGATTCCAATATTGGCCATCTGGTGATGTCCACGTCTAGAGTTTTCTCTTTGGTTTTTGGAAAAGGGTGTTTGCTATGATATGTTGCTATGATATGTAGCTATTATCTGTTAACCCAATATAATTTCCCAATTGAAAAGACATTATTTTATATCTGACCATTAACATTGAGTACTGAAAGAAAATTTCTCAGTCCTCTTTAATGAATTAGTTAAATGAAATGGATGAAACAAGCCTGAAGCAAACATACACTACTGAGGTTAGACTGTTTGGTACCTAGTTTTAAGGGTATAAAGGATGACAAATCATGATAAAGATCACTCTGCTTATTTTTAAAGAATTTTTTTTTGTAATCTGAGTATCATTGATCCTCCTATGCATCAGATCATGAGATTAGAAATATTAATCTAAATCTGTTCCAACAATATATTCTCTAACCTCACTGATTTTATTCACAATTAGTCCTCATACCTCTAATTCTAAACTTACCAATTTATAAATTCAACAAATATGTTTTGAGTACTTCTAATGTATGAGGCACATTTTTAGTGATGGGAATAGATTTCCTACCTTTCAGTAGGTTATACTTTTGTTATTTTCTGCTCGTCCTTGGTTTGATGACTCAGTTACTCTCTCATTTGTTGATTACAGATTTGCTGTTTCCATCCATTTTTGAATATTCACACTTTCTATTTTAACTTCAATATACCATCAGTGACCTTAACATTACCTCCTCCACAAGTTAAGAAAGATTTAACACATAAAAGAATAACTCATCTCTTCCACTAAACCCCATCAAAGACAAAGTTTAAATCATATTTGGTGTCTGTTATTTCCTAACACTATATTTTGTTTTAGAAATCAATATGGGAAAAATAATTTTAAAAAAATAGACATCTGCTACATTTAAAATACTAAAGTTTTGGCTGTAGTGAACAATATTTCACTCCTGTCCTCAACTACCTTAAAGAAGAAAAGTTCCTAAGCAAATCCAAAGCTCAATACACAGTAGAACTCATAATTTAGTTGTAAAGGAGGCAGAGACAATAGACAACAAAAATAATATACGTATATGTTAAGTAGTAAGTGTAACAGGGAAAATAAAGCAATTGTAATGGGCAGATGCAATTTAAGATGGCAGTTAGGGTGAGCTGCTAAGAAAAACTACTTTTAGGTAAATGCTGTGACAGAATAATCCATGCAGTTAACAAAAGGGATAGTGGGCCAAGCAGAGGAAAAAACAAGTGCAGAGGCCATGAACGTGTTTGTGTAATTTGGCTGTTGAAAGAATAGCAAAAAGAGGTAGTGAAAGCCAGTGTCTGTTGAAAGAAAGAAAGAAAGAAAAAAAAAAAAGGTAAGCAGAAATGTGCAGAAAGAGGAGATAGGAGGGAGAGAAGGAAATAAATGAAAGAATAAAGCAAAATCTAAAGATGCAGTGCAGGTAAAGACTCTTTTAAGAAGACAGACATCTGATATTGAATTATAAATAATACTCTATATTGATGATACAGACACACTTGCTGTTACTGTTATTATTAAACCTCAATTACATATGCCTGGCATCAATAACCAATCTTATGAGGATATGGGATCATAGGAAAGAGGCTGCTCCTAAGTGGGTAGATGCTCAAGTTTAGGAAAAGAAGGAAATATGGGACATAGTAGAGAATGATATTAAGATAATTCAAGAGAAGAAAGACATAAACTTATCTATATATATTCATAAATATAAATCTTTGAGAATACAGAAATCTGTGGCAGGTATGAGGTGAAATTTCAAGTCCTGCAAATATAGATCCTAAAGCAAAGAATGACAACAGCATATGTTTGGGTAAGATATATATATATATATAACATCAAGACACTGTATCTGAGCATCTTAATAAATAGTCTATCAAATATTACTGCCACATAACTTAGATTTTGTGTTGCATTACTTTCTCTTTTCTTTTTTAACTTGAGATTCTCCTTTAGAATGCCTGGGATATTTTTCATATTTAGAAATACTAAAGGTCAAAATGGATTTTTACACAGCTTAAATGGAGGGAGTTGTAACTCAAAGATGTGAACAGACTTTCAGATTCTGGTAACCTGCTCTACAGGACCTTCTAAGGTTGCATATTTTTATACATAAGCCTATGTATTTAAATTAGGGCAAATATTTAAACTTTCATTAGTTTCACCAGTTATAAAGGGTCATACTTCAATGCCAACTTCCAGTTTTGTTTTGTTTTTTTCTTTAACAGGTATATAATTTACAAATATTTTCTCCTGGCCTATAGTTTCTTCTCTCATTTTCTTAAAAGTTTTTGCAAAGCAGAAGTTTTTAACTTCAATAAAGTCGAGTTTCTCATTTTTTGTTTGTTATTTTTGTTTACTTTTCACCAATATATGTGGTACTAACTATAGATTACTTTTATAGGTACTCATTATCAGGATTAAGTATTCCTTTTATATTTGTAATTGCTCTTAAAAATCAACAATAGTGATTGAGTATTGTCACATGTTTTATAAATCTATTAAACATTACCACATTAATTTTCTTTAGTGTTTTAATGAATGCATCTCAGTTATCAATTTTTGAATCAACATGTCTTACAATTCCAAAATAAGTCTGACTTTTTCTTGATTACTCTCTAGTTTTACTCTGAGGTTCCAATTACACAGGTATCAGATGATTTGATATTATCCCAGAGCTTTGCCAAAAAGTCCTGCCAATGAATAAACAGAGTACTATTTTAAACCTTTACTGGATACACACCCAAGATACAGTTTATGAATAAGGAACATTTAAAACCCAAACACAGCGTTAGGTTTAGGCTTTTGTTGTAAAGCAGCTTATACGGTGAATAAGCAATGACTGCTTATTCTCCTCAGTAGTATGTTAGAATTTTCTCAAATGATAGAGAATTGGTTAATTTTCAGGAAACACTTTAAGTTTCCCTTATAAATTCCAGAAGCACAAATAACAAATGACACAGGATAAAATTAGTCCTGCAAAATAAATGTGTATGACTAAACTGACTTTGTTCATGGAATTGGTCATCATTTTTTATTTTAATACATCTTAGATTATTGCTTTATTTACTTTTATCATTTTGCAGTTTTGTTTCAATAATTTATTTTGACATAAGGAAATTTCATGGATTCTTTCTTCAAATGTGTTGAATGTATTGATAATTCTATCAAAGACATTCTTTATCTTTTTGTTATTAAATTATTTTTATTTCTAGCATTTCAATTTGACTCATTAGTTTGCACATTTCCACTAAAATTCCCATGTGGCCATTCATGTTACTCACTATAGGCAATTAAACCCTTAGCATATTAATCATAGTTACTTTGCATTTCCTGAGAAATGCAACATCTGGGTCATTTCCAATTCCAGTGCTTTTGATTATTTTTTCTCTGCAATGTGTATATGTGTGCATGTTTGTGTGTGTGTGTGTGTGTGTGTGTGTGTGTGTACCTGCGCATTCATGCTTTTTGTTGTGTACTCTGATTCTGTAAAACTTGTGTAGGAAAGACTGAGATGAATGATCTTTATGCTAGAAAATGTGCATGCATCTTAGTTGCTAGAACTTTAGTGTGTGAGGGAATTAAGAGGAATACTGAATTTGGATGTTGTACTTAGGATTCCCTTCTATTCATTTAACATTTGTTTCGTATTTCTCCAGTGTTACCTTTTGCTTAGGGCGGGGGCAGGGTTCCTGGAGTAATCTCAACATTCCTGTCCACTTTCAGCTTCGGAGTGTTCCTATGTGCATATTAGTCACAGAAGGTCTCTCTCTGCCTTCTAGCCTCTCCCCCAGTGGCAGATAGCTGCTTTACCGGTTACTCAGTGCTTTAGCTAAATGTGTGGCCTCAGAACTTACGGTGAAGCCCTAACCTCTGGTCCAGAAGCTCTCAATGTGACTGACTATGGTTAGAGATAGGGCCTTTAAAGAGGTGATTACATTAAGAAGAGGCCCTTAGGGTGGGCCCTAATCCTACCGAACATATGACTTCATAAGAAGAGAAAATCTAGACAGATAAAGAGACACCAGAGCTGTGTGCATAACAGGAAATACCGTGTGAAAACTCAGCAAGGAGACATCTATCTGCAAGCCAAGGAGAGAGCTACTGACAACTCGATTTTGGGCTTTCAGCCTCCAGTACTGTGAGGAAATAAATTTCTGTTGTTTAAGCTACCCAGTCTGTGTTATTTTGTTAATGGCAGCTCTAGCAAACTAACACTGTCAATATTTTCTAGTTTGTGTTCAGGATATGGGGACATCTTGTCTCTTGTACCGATGTAAGCGTTGCCTATATTCTGGATCTTTGTTGTGGCGTCCTGCTTCTTCCCTAGCATTAGATGTTGTGGTCCTGCTTCTTCCCCAGCATTAGATGGGACCAAAACATTTTCCTTTCATTCCCCAGATGTAGAGGTTTTTGTTTTTTTTGTTTTTCTCTGTTTCTCTCCTCCAGGTGCAATGCTCTTCAGCTGTCATTAGGATCTCAGTGTTTGCTGTCCTTTTATCAAGGGATTCAGCCTTTTTCCCTTAAGATACGAAGTTCAAGGCAAGGATTTCTGTTGTTTCCACTACCTAGGTCTAACTTTTTTTTTTTTTTTCCTTTTAGCTTCTAATCCTTCTCAGGGCTTCCCTGGTGGCTCAGTTTTAAAGAATCCACCTGTCAATGCAGGAGATGTGGGTTCTATCCCTGGGTCAGAAAGACCCCCTGGAGAAAGAAATGGGAACCCACTCCAGTGTTCTTGCCTGGGAAATCCCATGGACAGAGAAGTCTGGTGGGCTATAGTCCAAGTGGTTGCAAAAGAGTCAGACACAACTTAGTGACTAAACAACAACAATAATTCTTCTCAAATGCCTGTGATGACATCTGTGGAAGAGAGACTCAAGTGAGAACTAATGTGCCTTGTTTCTGAAAGCCCCATGGATTCTATACTATTACATTAACTCACATTATCTTATGAACTGCTTCAAAGTTTTAGCTGAAATATTACTAATGTTGTACTGTATCCAAGGTTATCTACTGTTTGAAACTCATATCTCTTTGGTGATATCTTTCTTTCCTTGAATTTCAAGCTACTTGGCTACACTACAACCTTAACTTTATGATAGTTTTGAGATGAATTATAAATTTACATTCAGTCTTTCTGATTTTTCTTATTGTTAGGTTGGGAGGTAAACTCTTTTCTGTTTTCTATATCCTAAGTATAAATAGAAAGAGGGAAAATCATCTTCATAAGGACACTGTCAATAATTTGAAATTCAACATTTTTTTTATTGTTGAAAAACTTAATAAATGGGAAGTAATGGAGTTAGAATTTGCTAATATGTTTCAAATCATAAACATGCAAAAGCTAACACTCAACACTCTGAAGAAACAGTACAATTTGTGCATGCCACATTGTTATGCAAATTAATTTCTTCTACCTTACTCATCAGATTACCCATTTTGAAGTTTGTCAGAGATATCCCTTCCAGTTAATTCACCACTGTGAAATTTTACATCTAGCAACTATTTCACCTGTGGGAGTTCTTAATAATATCAAAGGATTCATCCCAAGTATGTGCTACCTGACATGGTTTATAATATAGCAAGTTCCTCACTGGTTTTGATGCAAAGTTTTAAACTTACTAAAATTTTTCTAAGTTAATGATCTCCAAACAGCTGCATTCATAATGAATCTACTAGCTTGTACTGTGTCTTTGAAAAACAAATCGTTAATTTTTTTTTACATTTTTGATTCAGTCAGATGGGATTATAGTAACAGAACTTATACAAACTATTAATAAGATAAAACTCAAACAATAACTTGCCCTAGAATAAGTCTTGGCAGAATTCTGAGATTTTTTTTCTCTTTAACTCATTTCACTTCTTTACTTCACTAATGTCAAGTTCTGTGTGTGTGCTCAGTCACTCAATCATGTCTGACTCTTTGTGACCCCAGGGACTGTAGCCCCGCCGGTCTCCTCTGTCCATGGGATTTTCCAGGCAAGAATGTCCAGTTCAGTACTCCAAAATTATCCTTCAACTGTGTAGAATATTCTTCAACTATGCTCTTTGGCTTAAATGTACCATCAACTTCTTTAAATGTTTGGTTTATCACTACAATATTTTATCAGGTTCAATCTCCTACTTACTTTGTAATGGTTATTTCAATTACTACTTATAATCCAAATGAAAGAATGAATGAATTATAACAAAAATAGCTTTAACATTCAAGCTATTGAAAAGGACATCAAATAAGAAAATGTATTCCAAAACTGACAAATGGTTTCACCTTTACTTCTTCCTCTCATTCTACTGTCCTTAAAACAAGGTTCTTTCAGAAAGCAAATCTCAGTAGGTTTATTAATACCCATAGTGTAAAAGTGAATGGAATAAAATGAATTCACTTTGTAAAAAATCTAGCATGGAACTTATACTAGGAACTCATAAGTCTGAAGAGAAACCAAAGTTTTAAGGTTGGGTCTTAGAGAATGTCCCCAGAACTTTCTAAACTTTCTACAAAGGCTTTCTGTGTTAGTCTTCGCATGCGGATTTTCAATGTCTGTTTCTCCTGCTTTGACATGGTAGGTTGGGCATGTGGCAGGAAAGCCAGGTAGCAACAGAGAGTGAAGAGTGGATTAACAATGAATCTAGCTTTTCCCATCATGAGGTCAGAAGAATTATTCATATTTTATTTTCAAATAAGTAATATTTTGACCAGTACCCTTTTCTTCTTTATGTAATTATTTTGCATAGAACAAACCCAGACATGAAATCACAGCCAAAAATACCTGAATTTGTATCCCTGTCTATGCCATAACTCTTAGGGGAAAAAAAAAAAAATGTGATATTTTGCTGACACTGAGAAGAAAACCATCTGGAAAGAGGGATCCAAATTCAGGTATTTTTTGATGTGATTTCATGTTTTATTCAGGTGTAATCTGAATAAAACATCTAAACAAAAAGGCTAACACTAACTTCAGAAATATTACCAAATGTCAAGTCAGTTGAAAAGAAAGAGAAGGGAAATGGAAAGACTTTGGCTTCCTGGGTTGAGTGTTACCACTCATTAGTAACATTCATTAGTGTTATGACATGTTATGTCATTAGCCTATCTAGGGCACATCATATCAACCACTCATTAGTTAAAATATAGGACTCGAAGAAAGGAGTTTTTAAAATTGTGTTCAGGCTATTTCTAGAAATGAGAGTAAATGGGAATAATTTTCCTTTGAGAAAAAATAGAATTGTGCATGTATTTTAATTTTACTCCCAGTAAGAGTAGGAGAATGAAAGCAATAAATCTCATCTCTATTATCTTTATTGTGTTCTAGAAACAGCTCTAAATTGGCAAGATAAAATAGAATGAGTGGTCATTTTGAGACTTAGATGAAAGTAATTATTTAGGAAATAAATGGCCTGACTGTCCACTTAATAAAGTCAGTTAGGCAACTTTTTAACCCCAAATTCCATGTTTTCTTTTTTGTATCCAGCCATCAAAGAATATGCTTAGGTAAAAAAAGAATTCTGTGACTATTTATTCAAGTAAAATGAGTAAAATACTACTTATTAATATGGGGCTCTATAATACTCACAAATTCTATTCATTCATATGTGAATTAAGCCAACACATTTTACTTGAGATTTTACAATATCAGGCAATGTGTTAACTATCCTGTAAAACTTCTGAAGTCTATGGGGTGCTCTTCCTCTCCTTCCTATTCACCAAAAGGGAATATTTGGATCTATATTAAGCATGGCATAGACGCTTTAAAATAAGAGACCTATTTTCAAGTGAGATAATAAAGGAGGTAAACGTTCAGTTCTTCCACATGATCTTCTCTTCTTTTTCATTTTACATTCAACCACGTGGAAGAAAACTAGGGCTGTCCATGAACTGGGCATCCCTTTTGCCTTTGTGGTGAGACAAAACACAACTCAGCAAAGAAAAACACATAGTGAAGGAACTTCACGTCTGCCTATGATCACGATGATGGCAGTTAATATTACTGACCTCATCTCAACACTTAATGTTAACAGCTTACTATGTAGCAGTCACAAATTTAGCACTTTATATGCATTTTTATTTAATTCTCATAAATCCTTATGACAAATCTACTGTTATAGATCAGAAAAGAATCGCTGAAGCTTGGTGAAGGTTTCAAATCAATTTTTAAACAAGTGTAAATAAAAAATATCCATGAGTTTATACTTGCCTACCCTAGTATACCTACAAACACCAGTTACAGTTAGCTTAAAGTTCTTAAATCATCCCTGGAAACAAACAAACAAACAACAACAACATGCATGTAGTAGGAGGTTAGTGGATGTGATAGTTTAAAATATGTCCAGAGATTCTTCTTTGACACTCGTGTGATGATTAATTTTATGTGTCAATTTCATTAGACTAATTATGTGTGAAATACCAGGCTAGCAAACTAATGCTCAAAATCCTTCAAAATAGCCTTCAACAGTATGTGAACCAAGAACTTCCAGATATACAAGCTTGATTTAGAAATGCAGAGGAACCAGAGATCAAATTGCCAACATCTATTGAATCATAGGAAAAAGAAGAGAATTCTAGAAAAAATATCTACTTCTGCTTCTTTGACCATGTGGATCACAACAAATTATGGAAAATTCTTAAACAAATGGGAATATCAAACCACCTAACCTGCCTCCTGAGAAACCTGTATGCAGGTAAAGAAGCAACAGTTAGAACCGGACATGGAAGAACAGACAGGCTCTAAACTAGGAAAGGAGAATGTCAGTCTGCATATTGTCACCCTGCTTATTTAACTTCTGTGCAGAGTACATCATGTGAAATACAAGCTGGCATCAGGATGGCTAGGAGAAATAGCAACAACCTCAGATATGCAGATGATACTACCCTAATGGCAGAAAGAGAAAGAAAACTAAACAGCCTTTTGATGAAGTTGAAAAGGGACAGTGAGGAAGCTGGTTTAAAACTCAACATTCAAAAAACGAACATCATGGCATCTGGTCCCATCACTTCATGGCAAATAAATGTGGAAAAAAACTGGAAACAGTGAGAGATAAATAAATTTTCTTGGGCTCCAAAATCACTGCAGATGGTAACTGCAGCCATGTAATTAAAGGATGCTTGCTCCTTGGAAGGAAAGCTATGACAAAACTAGACAGCGTATTTAAAAGCAGAGACATAAGTTTGCCAACAAATGTCTGTCTAGTCAAAGTTACGGTTTTCCCAGTAGTCATGTATGGATGTGAGATCTGGATCATAAAGGAGACTGAGCACCTAAGAATTGATGCTTTTGAACTGTGGTGCTGGAAAAGACTCTACAGAGTCCCTTGGACAACAAAGAGATCAAACCAGCCAATTCTAAAGGAAATCAACCTCTACTATTCACAGGAAGGACTGATGCTGATGCTGAAACTTCAATACTTCAGCCACCCAATGCGAAGAGCCAACTCATTGGAAAAGACCCTGATTCTGGGAAAGATTGAGGGCAGGAGGAGAAGGGAACAACAGAGGATGAGATGCATGCATGGCATAACTGACTCAATGGACAAGTTTGAGCAAACTCTGGGAAATGGTGAAGGACAGGTAAGCCTGGCATGCTGCAGTCTATGGGGTCACAAAGAGTTGAACTGCTTGTGACTGAACAACAAGGGATGACCAGATAGCTGGTAAAGCATTTCTGGATATGCATTTGAGCGTGCTTCTGGAAGAGATTCCCTGTGGCTCAGATGGTAAAGCGTCTGCCTACAATGCAGGAGACCTGAGTTCAAACCCTGGGTTGGGAAGATCTCCTGGAGAAGGAAATGGCAACCCACTCCAGTATTCTTGCCTGGAAAATCCCATGGATGGAGGAGCCTGGTAGGCTGCAGTCCATGGGGTCACAAAGAGTTGGACACAACTGAGCGACTTCACTTTCCCTTCCTTTCCTGGAAGAGATTAGAGTTTGAATTGGTAGACTGACTTATGAAGATCTTCTTTACCAATGCAAGTGGACATTATCCCATTTTATGAGAACCTGAATAGAACAAAAAGGTGGAAGGTGGATGCATTTGTTGTCTGCTTAAGCTGGGAAATGGAACGTCCATTTTCTGCCCTTGGATATTGGCAATTCTGGTTCCCCGAACTTCATGGGACTTGGGCTGAATTACAGCATCAGCTTTCCTGATTCTCCAGCTTGAAGAAAGCAGATAATGGAATTTCTGAGCCTCTGTAATCATGTGAGCCTATAAATATGTGAGTTGGACTTAATGACCAACTTCTAATGAAAGTAAGATGGTGTTTCTGACACTGGGTAATACAAGTCATTGTGACTTCCTCATTGCTTTCTCTTAGGTCACTCACTTTTGGGAAAGCTAGCTGCCATATTATAAGGATATTCTTTCAGTTCTTGTTCAATTGTAAGAACCATATTAACCAAGACTCAAGTCTTCCTGCTGCCTGCCATGTAAATTAGTCATCTCAGAAACTTCAGATGACTGCATTTCAGACTGATCTGTTCACCGCAATTTTCTCAGACAGCCAGAACAGAGCCATCCAGCAACACAGATCTTGAATTACTGATCCAAGGAAAACATGGTGAGATAATGAATTTTTGTTTGTTTGTTGTTTGGTGCTGTGTTTTGGAGTAGCTTGTTAAAGATTAATAATTAACCCATATATTGGGGATTATGAATGTTGAATCCATCTTCTTAAAAAAATAAAAAGCAGAAGAGGCTTTCAAAATATAACCATTGACTAAACTGTCCCTTTTAACAGTTCATGATGTAAAGGAGCATAAATAAAACAATAGGTAGAATTCAATGTGACAAGTTCCCTTCTAGAAAAATGTTAACAGAAGGAAAAAACAGAGTCATGTGTAAGATATTTTACCTGAGATAATTAGGGAACATTTCATCAGAAAAATAAAAATGAATGACACCTGGTTTCACCTGAAGCTAACTACTCTTAAACCTTGAGTTAACCAATACATTTCTTTTTCTTATGGAAATATTGCCTTAAGCTATGACTCTATCTTCAAGTTGGTTCCACCAAATGGCCCAACCTACTTACTCAGGTATTGTTCCCCTAATCTATGTAAATGAAACTATTTGTTGGTAATCTGCCCTTCTACAAGATTCAAGTCAATCGTTTCAAGGCCAGAGATGAATTATCTGGTGCCATTCTAAGTTTTATGACATTCCTTTCTTTTCATTAACAGATTGTGAGTGACTATATAACAATAATGTATCCTGCCTGAGGACAGTCTTTGGATTAAACCCTCTGGCTAATTCTCTTATCTTAAAACACAAATTATGGGAGTAGGTCTGGTCTTTACAAGGATGTATCCTGCCTGAGGGCAATCTTTGGATTAAACCTTCTGGCCAACTCTGTTACCTTAAAATGTAAATTATGGGAGTAGGTCTGGTGAGGTCTTTACAACCTCCAGACATTCTTTGGATTCATTGGAGAGTATATAACTCCATTGCTAATACTAGCAAAGGGGGTACTCTTTTGCCCCCTTCTGATGACTATGTCAGAAGCTTTCTCTATCTCCTTTATACTTTAATAAAACTTTATTACACACACACACACAAAGAAAACTGAGATTTAAATCAACTATTTAACTTCTCTGAGCAAGGTACTACACTATTCAATAAAATGATGTGCTACACATATATAAATAAGTCCCAAAATACATGGCCCTTCTTGAGAGCTACAGGATGAAGATTTATATATGCCTCATAGAAATATAAGATAACTGGTTCTATTAAGTGCCTGAAATGAAATTAACATAGAAATTGTCAGAGGCAAACATTTTTTTCTACTAAACGAAACTCAAATGAAATTTAGCATACATGCTAAGGAAAACTGGCTAGTGTGCAATTAATCTGCATTTTAATAATTCTTATATAAATCATATTCCTCCTGGGGCAATCATTCTGAATTAACTTTCTTGACTTACATGTAAAACAATATTTTTCTCAAAAATATTTCATTCAACTAAGTCTATCAATTTTCCCTTTTAACCAATTAATTCTCATTAATAATATTAAAGATGCTGAGTCACCTCTGGACTAGGATTTAGTATTCATGAATTTAAGCCTTTTCTACTTTTGATTCTAGCAATTCCTGCAATTTGACATTAGTAGTAATGTGACTGTTTAGAAATAGTCTAACATTAAAATTGTCTTTAGTCAATATCATGTAATTAAACTGACCTGTGGATATAAAAATGTTTATTTCTTAGTTCTATGTAGTATGCTGCAATTTCTACATAGGGTGACATTTTAAATTTTGACAAAAGGAACAGACAGAATACTGAGCATTTTTCTTTCTTATGGACATATTCAGGATGTCTCCTCTACATGTCTCTAAATCACTGGAGCCCATAGCCAAGAGTAGCAAGTGAGGAAATGAAAACAAATATTAGTTGTAACAAGAAAAAGAAATAAGGCCAAATTTTCTTGGGACAGGAAAAGACCTCCATCATTTACAAGCCATCTGTGGAACCAGCATGGTCTTGTTTCTTTGTTATTGCTTATTATTTGTTTTGAGGAAAAACAATGGAATTTTGAGTCAGATTAAGAAAATCTGAGTCATGACTGTGTCTCAGTAAAAATGTGAACTTTAAGGCACTTCTAAGTCTCTACTTTCTCATAAATGGAAAAAAAAAACTAATCATTCCTCACAGTTTGTGATTGGAACTGATTTTAATTACAAGAAAGTGTGAGCATAATGCAAAGCATTATAAGAAAAAAAGAATATTAGTTCTTATTCCTCTAGTCTGTGAGGTTTGGAGTTCACGTATGATGACAAAGTTGTCTTTAGTCCCACCATTTACCACAATGACTGTGAACTAGAAGGGTAGATTTAAATTTGTTTTGAATAACATTAAAAATAAGACCATAAACAAATTGAGAAGATAACTTACAGAATTGGAGAAAATATTTGCAGATGATGCAATGAACAGGGGTTAATCTCCAAAATATACACAGCTTATGCAGATCAATATAAAGAAAAACAAACAACCATATCAAAAAATGGGCAGGAGGTCTAAATAGATATTTCTCCAAAGAAGACACACAGATGGCCAAAAGGCATGAAAAGAGGCTCAACACCACAAATTATTAGAAAAACGCAAATTAAAACTACAAGGAGGTACCACTTCACACTGGTCAGAATGGCCATCATCAAAAAGTCTAAAAAACCACTACAATATTGTAAAGTAATTAGCCTCCAACTAATAAAAAATAAATGGGAAAAAAAAAGCAAAAAAAAAAAAAGTCTAAAAATAATAAATTCTGGAGAGGGTGTAGAGAAAAGGGAACATTCCTACACTGTTGGTGGAAATGAAAATTGGTGCAGTCACGATGGAAGCAGTATGAAGGTTCTCAAACACTAACAATAAAGCTACCATATGATTCTTTAATCCCGCTCTTGGGCATATATCCAGAGAAAATCATAATTCAAAAAGATACATGCACTCCAGTGTTCACTGCATCCTTGTTTACAATAGCCAAGACATGGAAGCAACCTAAATGCCCATCAACAGATGAATGAATAAGGAAGATGTGGTAATTTATACAAAGGAATGTTAATCAGCCATAAAAAGAATGAAAAATGCCATTTACGGCAACCTGGATGGACCTAGAGATTATCATAATAAGTAAACCAGACAGAGAAAGAAAAACATCATACAATACTGCTTATTTGTGTAATCTAAAAAAAAAAAAAAGACACAAATTAACATATAAAAACATAAATAGACCCATAGACATAGACAACAAATTTATGATGATCAAAGAGGAAAGGAAAGGAGAGATAAATTAGAAACTTGGGATTAACATATACATACTACAATCTATAAGATAGATAACCAACAAGGACCTACTATATAGCACAGGGAACTATACTCAATATTTTGTAACAACCTATAAGGGAAAATAATATGAAATAAAGATATAATATGTATATAGAACTGAATCAGGCTTCCCAGGTGGCTCAGTGGTAAAGAATCTGCCCACCAAGCAGGAGACAAATGTTTGACCCCTGGGTCAGGAAGATCTTCTGGTGAAGGAAATGGCAAACCCCTCTAGTATTCTTGCCTGAGAAATATCATGGATAGAGAAGCCTGGCAGGCTATAGTCCATGTGGTTTCATGGAGTTAGATGTGACTTAGAGATTGTGGGTGTGTGTTAGTCACTCAGTCACGTCTGACTCTTTGCAGTCCCGGCAAGATATTCTGTCCAAGGGATTTTCCAGGCAAGAACACTGGAGTGGGTTGCCATGTCCTTCTCCAGGGGCCCTTCCCAGCCCAGGGACTGAACCTGTGTCTCCTGTATTGCAGGCAGATTCAATTATTTACCACTTGAGTCACTGGGGAAACCTTTCTTATAAGTGGGGGCTTCCTTGGTGGCTTAGATGATCGCCTGCAATGTGGGAGACCAGGGTATGATCCCTGGGTCAGGAAGATCCCCTGGAGAAGAGAATGGCTATGGGCTTATATCTTTCCAACTAATGATATGAAGAGAAGAATTATTATATGAGTTGTGGATATAAATTCAACACTAGAGGATTTCAGATAATATATTTTATGCTTCAAATGCTTCTTTTCTTATCCAGTGTCCTTGAAAATTACTGTCACATATTCTGACATGGTTAAAAATGCAATAGAAAAGTTAAAAAAAAAAAAAAGACTATAAAGCTAACATATGGAGCTTACTGTAATGTAATGTAAATTGATCTAGCTGTAGGACAACAAAGGGAAAACTATACACAAAGACTGGGATAAACATGGTAGGTCAGGCCAACTCTAACTGTAAGGTGTCTAGAAGAGATTTCCAACTGTTGGTATACGGCGATAAGAAGTCTAAGATTAGCCAATACTTGTAAATACAAAAAGGCATACAATAGAACTTATCAGGAGGGAATATCAACAGGACCTAGAGGATAGGACTTATTATAAACCAATGGCTTTAGGAATTTAACAGAAGCTAAATACTTTTCTTATTTAAAGGAGTGCCCACCCAGAAGAATCGGGTGGACAGGGAGGTGGGAGGGGGCATCAGGATGGGGAATACATGTAACTCCATGGCTGATTCATGTCAATGTATGACAAAACCCACTTCAATATTGTAAAGTAATTAGCCTCCAACCAATAAAAATAAATGAAAAAAAAAAAGAACCATTTCAAATATTTTGAAAGGAAAGCATCTGAACAACCCTCTACGATCTTAATTCATTTATTAGCTACATTCTGATATCTAAAATCGATTAAAAAAATTAAGGAATAGTATCTAAATAGTGGTCTCTAAATAAGGCATATTTTAAGTTAATATCTATTTTGCAATGTCTATATGCTGATATTCCTATTTAGAGCAAGATCTTTTGATAGGGCCTTACCCATTCTATGCTCTACAATTTAAATTATATTTGGTTCTATTTTAAAACAGAAACAACAAACAAATAAATTTGGGGACATTAGGGTTTCACAAAAGACATTTTAATAAGTCATGAAAATTGCATCTTTAAGATATATCACAATTTCTGCGGTACATAGCATACATTTTCATAAGGATTTCGATTTTGGTCTTTATATTTAAGTTTAGGGATTTTTTTTTTAACTAATGGTCTTGGTGATAAATAGAATAAATAAAGCATATATTTTTGTCATGTATCATTATCTAGGGTGCAGCGTGGGCATTAATTACCTTGTGAAGTGAACGTCGCTCAGTTGGGTCTGATGCTTTATGACCCCATGGACTATACAATCCATGAAATTCTCCAGGCCAGAATACTGGAGTGGGTAGCCTTTCCCTTCTTCGGGGGACTTTCCCAACCTAGGAATCAAACCCAGGTCTCCCCCATTGCAGGCAAATTCTTTACCAGCTGAGGCACAAGGGAAGCCCAAGAATATTGGAGTGGGCAGCCCATCCCTTCTCCAGGGATCTTCCCGACCCTGGAATCGAACCGGGGTTTCCTGCAGTGCAGGCAGATTCTTTACCAACTGAGTTATTGGGGAAGCCCATTTTAATTACATTGCATTAAGGCAAATATTTGGGTCACAGCCTTACCATGCAGAGTAGTCAGAGAACATTCTATTTGTTAACAGTCTTACTTGTTTGCCTCAAGAGAAAATAAGTCATCTCAAAATAGAATTTGGTTGGTTAGCATATCTTAACTATATGCCAAAATGATCATTTGGACCCAAAGATCTGCTAAATTTAAAGAATAAAGGCATTGTGTTGGTTGTTATTGAAAGTAAAGCCAGTATTTTCATATTAAGTTTTTTTTTCCTTATAATCAGAAATATTGTTTTATTGTGTGGTGATAAGAGAAAGAACACTCAAGAGTCAAATGATCTCTAAAGGCTACAAAACTAGTTGTATTTTTAAAATGCCAAAATTAGAAACTACCAAATTCATACTGAAAATGAGTTATTCATATAGCAATGAAAACCTGTATCTATATACAGAGAATATATTGGTGGTTGTCAGAAGCAGGGCATGGGGGATGATGAAATGGGTGAAGGGAATCAAAAGGTATAATTTCCAGTTATAAAATAAATACATCCTGGGAATGTTATGTACAACATGGTGACTATAGTTAATAACACAGTACTGCATATTTAAAAGTTGATAGGAGGGTAGATCTTAAAGGTTTCCAGCACAAGGAAGAAAAAAATCAATAAACTATGTATGGTGACCTATGTCAACTAGACTTATTTTGGTGATAATTTTTAAATATACATAAATATAAAATCATCATTCAGTACACTTGAATGTTGTCAATTACACCTCAATTAAAAAAAAACTATCACTACAGACAACAACATGAATAAATCTCATCAATATAATTTGAATAAATAAAGCCAGCCATGTTAAGGTACACACTATATATATATGTGTGTGTGTGTGTGTGTGTGTGTGTACTTAAGTAAAAAAAAAAACAGGAAAAATTAATTTATTCTGTTACATTTCAGAATAGTGCTTATACTCGGTAAGGGAGGGGTACATCAAAAGGGAAATGAGAGGAGTTTTACAAATGCTGGCAATATTCTTTCCCTGATCTGTCAATTACATGGGTGCATTCAGTATGCAAAATATTTATTGGAATACTACTGAAATAAACTTAGTTGTCAGACAATACTGTACGGATTCTGTGCATTTCTGCATGTTGTGTGAGGAGAGGCACTGGTTGCCTTTTGTTCCAGACTATCTTTTCAGAGACATGAATAGACAAGGCCTTGAAAGACTGAGAAATACGTCAATTCAGGGTGAGTGAGTGAGTGAAATTCGCTTAGTTGTGTCCGATCCTTTGTGACGCCAACGACTATACAGTTCATGGAATTCTCCAGGCCAGAATACTGGAATGGGTAGCTTTCCCTTCTCCAGGGGATCTTCCCAACCCAGGGATCAAACCCAGGTCTCCCACATTCTTAACCAGGTGAGCCACAAGAGATAAGATTTGTTTTCTGATTAGTATAATAAAGACAATGCTTCTCTGTAGGAAATAGTTTTATTTGGTTTGAATGTAATGTGGCCCTTTATAAAAAATGGGTTTCCCTAAGTTGAGAGGTCCTCTCTTCTATCATAACTCACTGCCTGTACAAATGTCATCAGGCCTATATTTATAAATTTGTGGAAACTAGGGCTCAGAAGAAATTGTAAATGACCACGTTTGAGCTGCCAAACTATTTTTGCTGCCAAAAATAAGCTATCCTTCCTCCGTCCACTCAGGAGTGCCATGCCTTCTGCCAGGTCCATGAAGTGGTGGCATGCTAACTTGCTAGCTTGAAGACAGCATAAAATCTCAGACCCTTTGCATTTCTTGGCATGAAAATAACCACTTAACAGGTGTAGTATATGTTGTATATTTTTAAATAAAAAGTTAACTACTATTCTTGATGCTTATGATATGTGTATTTCCACATGTGTATTATATTTCACTAGAAATGTTAAAGTTACTTGGAGCTATAATAATTTCTCATAAATTACAAGAGGAAGCAAATGCAGACACTAATGAAAATTTCTTTTTCCAGAAGAAACCCACCCATATATAAATAAAATCAAAACAAATATGGTACCTGTTAGCATTTGCAGAGCAACATCAAGTTTTTGAACTCCAGTGCATTAGTTACTCTTCTTGGAAAGAAAGTCTTACTACAGAGCATGGATTGATTAAATCTCTATATTTTTAACTGTATGAAATTTTGACTAAATTTATATTTGAAAAGCTGCCCTAGAACATCTATTTATTCTGTGTCAGGTATTATTTATTCAATTTGTATTTTTCCCTTCAAATTAATAATACTTAAATACTATTTCAATTTTTTAATATAGTTTTAATTTACTTACTCTGTTGAAAGAGAATTAAAGACAAGTGTGAAGTTCACTATTTGCCAAATGAACAATAGTGTGGTTGGTTTTGTTTATCAGGGTATCTATTGGTCGAAGACATGACAATTGGAAAATGAGTATAATTTCTTATTTGGGTATAGTTTAACTTTTTGGAGTAATTGAACTCATATCATATTAAATCATAAGTCTATGATGAAAGAAAGTACATAGAGACCAGAAGAAAGTACAAATGAATCATTAAAACTTAAGGTCAGGGATTAAAAAGCAGCAACCAAATGCGCTAGAAAGACAATACATCAGTTCAGTTCAGTTCAGTCACTCAGTCCTGTCCAACTCTTTGCAACCCCATGGACTACAGAACGCCAGGCTTCCCTGTCCATCACCAAATCCTGGCGCTTACTCAACCTCATGTCCATCTAGTTGGTGATGCCATCCAACCATCTCATCCTCTGTAATCCCCTTCTGCTCCAACTTTCAATCTTTCCAAGGATCAGGGTCATTTCAAATGAGTCAGTTCTTCATATCAGGTGGCCAGAGTATTGGAGTTTTAGCTTCAGCATCAGTCCTTCCAAAGAATATTCAGGACTGATTTCCTTAGGGATGGACAGGTTGGGCCTCCTTGAGGTCCAACGGACTCTCAAGAGTCTTGTCCAACACCACTCTTCAAAAGCATCAATTCTACATGCTCAGCTTTCTTTATAGTTCAAGTCTCACATCCATACATGACTACTGGAAAAACCATAGCCTTGACTAGATGGACCTTTGTTGGCAAAGTAATGTCTCTGCTTTTTAATATGCTGTCTAGGTTGGTCATAGCTTTTCTTCCAAGGAGCAAGTGTCTTTTAATTTCATGGCTGCAGTGATCTTGGAGCCCAAGAAAATAAAGTCTCACACTGTTTCCATTGTTTCCCCATCTATTTGCCATGAAGTGATGGGACCAGAGGCATGATCTTAGTTTTCTGAATGTTGAGTTTAAGCCAACTTTTTCACTTTCCTTTTTCACCTTCATCAAGAGGCTCTTTAGTTCTTCTTTGCTTTCTGCCATAAGGGTGGTGTCATCTGCATATCTGAGGTTATTGATATTTCTCCTGGCAATCTTGATTCCAGCTTGTGCTTCATCCAGTCCAATATTTCCCATGATGTACTCTTCATATAAGGTAAATAAGCAGGATGGCAATATACAGCCTTGACATAATCATCTTCCAATTTGGAATCAGTCTGTTGTCCAATGCTCAGTTCTAACTGTTGCTTCTTGACCTGCATACAGATTTCTCAGGAGGCAGGTCAAGTGATCTGGTATTCCCAAATCTTTAAGAATGTTCCATAGTTTGTTGTGATCCACACAGTCAAAGGTTTTGGCATAGTCAATAAAGCAGAAATAGATGTTTTTCTGGAACTTTCTTGCTTTTTTGATGATCCAACAGATGATGGAAATTTGACCTCTGGTTCCTCTGAATTTTCTAAAACCAGCTTGAATACCTGGAAATTCACGGTTCATGTATTGTTGAAGCCTGGCTTGGAGAATTTTGAGCCTTACTTTGTTAGCATGTGAGATGAGTGCAATTGTGCAATAGTTTGAACATTCTTTGGCATTGCCTTTATTTGGGATTCAAATGAAAACTGACCTTTTCCAGGCCTGAGGTCACTGCTGAGTTTTCCAAATTTGCTGGCATATTGAGTGTAGCACTTTTACAGCATCAACTTTTAGGATTTGAAATAGCTCAACTGGAATTCAAGGAGATCCAACCTGTTCATCCTAAAGAAGATCAGTCCTGGGTGCTCATTGGAAGGACTGATGCTGAAGCTGAAGCTACAATACTTTGGCCACCTGATGCAAAGAGTTGACTCATTGAATAAGACCCTGATGCTGGGAGGGATTGGGGGCAGGAGGAGAAGGAGACAACAGAGGATGAGATGGTTGGATGGCATCACCGACTCGATGGAGATGGGTTTGAGTGGACTCCTGGAGTTGGTGATGGACAGGGAGGCCTGGCATGCTGCGATTCATGGGGTCGCAAAGAGTTGGACACAACTGAGTGACTGAACTGAACTGAACTGAACTGCACTGGAATTCCAGCACCTCCACTAGCTTTGTTCGTAGTGATGCTTTCTAAGGCCCAATTGACTGCATTCCAGGATGTCTGGGCTCTAGGTGAGTGATCACACCATCGTGATTATCTGGGTCATGAAGATCTTTTTTTGTACAGTTCTTCTGTGTATTCTTGCCACCTCTCCTCAATCTTCTTCTTCTATTAGGTCCATACCATATCTGTCCTTTATTGTCCTTCACTTCATGCCCATCTTTGCATGAAATGTTCCCTTGGTATCTAATTTTCTTGAAGAGTTCTCTAGTCTTTCCAATTCTATTGTTTTCCTCTATTTCTTTGCATTGGTCACTGAGGAAGGCTTTCTCATCTCTCCTTGCTGTTCTTTGGCACTATGCATTCAAATGGGTATATCTTTCATTTTCTCCTTTGCCTTTAGCTTATCTTATTTTCTCAGCTACTTGTAAGGCCTCCTCAGACAACCATTTTGCCTTTTTGCATTTCTTTTTCTTAGAGATGGTCTTGATCACTGCCTCTTGTACAGTGTCATGAACCTCCATTCGTAGATAATACATACTCAAGACTTAATTCCCAAAGTGTGCAGTTTTCTCTAAAGCAATGTCAGTGATTCAACCCACTGTAATGATGTTTAGAGCAAAAAAAAAACCAAACTGCAAAAATGTCCCAGTAAAAGATAAGTTATCTGAGAACGGAAATGTATTCTGTATGAAATATTTCACACGAGCCCTTATGAGATTCCTCTCAGCTATACAACTAGGCTTGCTTTCATAACTGGGGCTGTTCTCCTGGGATTTGTGCTGCTTTTCAGCTTTGATAAAACAGAAGAGAAGGGATGATGATATAGAGTCGGATTGGTTAACCACTCTAGGGACAAGGGCTTATGAGCTCCTCAATAGGCTTTTCACAACAAACAAAATACAGTTTTTGAAATATAAGCAAGCACAAAAGACTTCTAATTTAAAGGGAAAACTGGTTTTAGGTGGTGATTTTTTTTGTTTGTTTGTTTATGTTTCTTTGATCACTGTTCTCACCTCCCTAGAATACTGAAGTGGTTTGCCATTCCCTTCTCCAGTGGACCACATTTTGTCAGAACTCTCCACCGTTACCAGTCCGTCTTGGGTGCCCCTTCACAGCATGGCTCATAGTTTAATTGAGCTAGACAAGGCTGTGATCCATGTGATTAGATTGGTTAGTTTTCTGTGATAGTGGTTTTCAGTCTGTCTGCCCTCTGATGGAGAAGGATAAGAGGCTTATGGAAGCTTCCTGATGGGAGAGACTAACTGAGGGGGAAACTGGGTCTTGTTCTGATGGGTGTGGCCATGCTCCATAAATCTTTAATCCAATTTTCTATTAAAGATTAGGGCTGTGTTCCCTCTCTGTTATTTGACTTGAGGCCAAACTGTGGTGAAGGTAATGAAGATAATGGTGACCTCCTTCAAAAGGTACCATGCATGCACTGCTACACTCAGTGTCCGCAACCCTGCAGCAGGCCACCACTGACCCACGACTCCACTGGAGACTCCTGGACACTCACAGGTAAGTCTGGGTCAGTCTCTTGTGGGTCACTGCTCCTTTCTCCTGGGTCCTGGTGCACAAAGTTCTGTTTGTGCCCTCCAAGAGTCTATTTTCCGACCCTGTGTAAATTCTGGTGTCTCTATGGTGGGGTTAATGGCAACCTCCTCCAAGAGGTCTTATGCCATACCCAAGTCTGCTGGACCAGAGCCCCTGTCCCTGTGGCAGCCCACTGCTGACCCATACCTCCACAGGAGATGCTCAAACACAGTTCTGTCTCAGTCTCTGTGGAGTCCCTGGGTCCTGTGCACAGAAAGTTTATTTGAGGCCTCAGAGTCTCTGGAGGGAATGGAGTTTGATTCTAAATGCGAATTTTCCCCTCCTATGGTCTTAATAGGGCTTCTCCTTTTCCCTTGGATGTGAGGGATCTCCTTACGGCCAGTCCAGCAAAGTGCAACCACCGCTCCTGACCTTGGATGTGGGGTATCTCCTCTTAGCCAATCCCCATTCCAATGCCATGCCAGCCACTTCAGTATTCTTGCCTTGAGAACCCCATGAATAGTATGAAAAGGCAAAAAGATAGGACACTGAAAGATGAATTCCTCCAGTCAGTAGGTGCTCAATATGCTACTGGAGATCAGTGGAAAAATAACTCCAGAAAGAATGAAGAGACGGAGCCAAAGCAAAAACAACAACCAGCAGAGGATGTGATTGGTGATAGAAGCAAGGTCTGATGCTTTAAAGAGCAATATTTCATAGGAACCTGGAATATTAGGTCCATGAATCAAGGTAAATTGGAAGTGGTCAAACATGAGATGGCAAGAGTGAACATCAACATTTTAGGAATCAGCAAAATAAAATGGGCTGGAATGGGTGAATTTAACTCAGATAACCTGAGTTATCTACTACTGTATGTAAGAATCCCTTAGAAGAAATGCAGTAGCTATCATAGTCAACAAAAGAGTTAAAAAATCAGTACTCGGTTGCAGTCTCAAAAGCAACAGAATGATTTCTGTTCGTTTCCAAAGCAAAGGATTCAATATCACGGTAATCCATGTCTATGTGCAAACCAGTAATGCTGAAGAAGTTAAGCTGAATGGTTTCATGCAGACCTACAAGGCCTTCTAGAACTGACACCCCCCCAAAGATGTCCTCTTCATTATAAGGGACTGGAATGCAAAAGAAGGAAGTCAAGAAACACCTGGAGTAACAGGCAAATTTGGCCTTGGAGTACAGAATGAAGCAGGACAAAGGCTAATAGAGTTTTGCCAAAAGAATGCACTGGTCATAGCAAACACCCTCTTCCAACAACATAAGAGAAGACTCTAAACATGGATATCATTAGATGGTCAATACTGAAATCAGACTGATTCAATTATTTGCATGCAAAGATGGAGAAACTCTATACAGTCAGCATAAACAAGACAGGGAGCTGACTGTGGCTCAGATCATGAACTCCTCATTGCCAAATTCAGATTTAAATTGAAGAAAGTAGGGAAAACCACCACACCATTCACGTATGACCTAAATCAAATCCCTAACAATTATACACTGGAAGTGAGAAATAGCTTTAAGGGACTAGATCTCATAGACTGAGTGCCTGATGGACTATGGACAGAAGTTCATGACATTGTATAGGAGACAGGGATCAAGGCCACCCCCAAGGAAAAGAAATCCAAAAAAACAAAATGGCTGTCTGAGGAGGCCTTACAAATAGCTGTGAAAAGAAGAGAAGCAAAAAGCAAAGGAGAAAAGGAAAGATATACCCATGTGAGTGCAGAGTTCCAAAGAATAGCAAGGAGAGATAAGAAACCCTTCCTCAGTGGTCAATGCAAAGAAATAGAGGAAAACAATAGAATGGGAAAAACTAGAGATCTCTTCAAGAAAATTAGAGATACCAAGGGAAGATTTCATGCAAAGATGGGCTCAATAAAGGACAGAAATGGCATGGACCTAATGGAAGCAGAAGATATTAAGAAGAGGTGGCAAGAATACACCAGAAAAACTGTACAAAAAAGATCTTCATGACCCAGATAATAACAATTATGTGATCATTCACCTAGAGCCAGACATCCTGGAATGTGAAGTCAAGTGGGCCTTAGAAAGCATCGCTGCGAACAAAGCTAGTGGAGAAGATGGAATTCCAGTTGAGCTATCTCAAATCCTAAAAGATGATGCTATCAAAGTGCTGCACTCAATATGTCAACAAATTTGGAAAACTCAGCAGTGGCCACAGGACTGGAAAGGGTCAGTTTTCATTCCAATTCCAAAGAAAGACATTGTCAAAGAATGCTTAAACTACTGCACAATTGCACTCATCTCACACACTAGTAAAGTAATGCTCAAAATTCTCCAATCCAGGCTTCAGCAATATGTGAACCGTGAACTACCAGATGTTCAAGCTGGTTTTAGAAAAGGCAGCAGAAGCAGAGATCAAATTGCCAACATCCACTGGATCATTGAAAAAGCAAGAAAGTTCCAGAAAAACATCTACTTCTGCCATAGTGACTATGCCAAAGCCTTTGACTGTGTAGATCACAATAAACTGTGGAAAATTCTGAAAGAGATGGGAATACCAGACCACCTGATCTGCTTCATGAGAAGCCCGTATGCAGGTCAGGAAGCAACAGTTAGAACTGGACATGAAACAACAGACTGATTCCAAATAGGAAAAGGAGTACGTCAAGGCTGTATATTGTCACCCTGCTTATTTAACTTATATGCAGAGTACATATGAGAAACGCTGGGCTGGAGGAAGCTACAAGCTGGAATCAAGATTGCCGGGAGAAACATCAATAACCTCAGATATGCAGATGACACCTCCTGACGAAAGTGAAAGGAGAGTGAAAAATTTGGCTTAAAATTCAACGTTCAGAAAACTAAGATCATGGCTTCTCATCCCATCACTTCATGGCAAATAGATGGGGAAACCGTGGAAACAGTGGCTGATTTTATTTTTGGGGGCTCCAAAATCACTGCAGATGTTGACTGCAGCCATGAAATTAAAAGATGCTTATTCCTTAGAAGGAAAGCTATGACCAACCTAGACAGCATATTGAAAAGCAGAGACATTACTTTGTCAACTAAGGTCTGTCTAGTCAAGGCTATGGTTTTTCCAGTAGTCATGTATGGATGTGAGAGTTGGACTATAAAGAAAGCCGAGAGCCAAAGAACTGATGCTTTTGAGCTATGGTGTTGTTGAAGCCTCTTGAGAGTCCCTTGGACAGCAAGGATATCCCACCAGTCAATCCTAAAGGAAATAAGTCCTGAATGTTCATTGGAAGGACTGATGTTGAAGCTGAAACTCCAATACTTTGTCCACCTGATGCGAAGAGCTGACTCATTGGAAAAGACCCTGATGCTGGCAGATTGAAGGCAGGTGGAGAAAGGGATGACAGAAGATGAGATGGTTGGATGGCATCACTGACTCAATGGACATGAGTTTGAGTAAACTCTGGGAGTTGGTGATGGACAGGGAGGCCTAGCATGCTGCCATCCATGGGGTCTCAAAGAGTCAGACACCTCTGAGCAATTGAACTGAACTGAATTCACCTCAGTATTCCTCATATCAGATAATGTTGGATAATTAATAGGTATAACTCTTAACCCATTACTATAGTCAGAGGCATAGTAGTTAAATTACACTGCTAACATTTTTTGACTTTAGCAATTTACATTGTGAATTACTAAGATCATGGTAACATAATTCCTTGAAACTGCTTTTCTTAAAATCATATCAATAAACAATTTCCCCTGTAGGAATGTATATTTTAATAAATTCAAATGTCCAATGGGAATCAAAACTTCAGTGACCAAACATATGCACTGTCAATATAGATATATATGAGCACTTTATTGCTCCCTGTGTTGTATCCTTACAGTAACAGATTCTTGTGAAAGATGGTAAAGCTCTGCTTTTTGAGCCATTACAGGTGAGGAACAATTTAATTCATTTTTACATTTAATTTCTCTAACAATTACTTAACATTACAGAACTTTTCAAAATCATTCATTCAAATGATGTCTTTTTAATGGCTGAGTAATATTCCATGGTGTATATGTACCACAGCTTCCTTATCCATTCGTCTGCTGATGGGCATCTAGGTTGCTTCCATGCCCTGGCTATTATAAATAGTGCTGCGATGAACATTGGGGTGCACGTGTCTCTTTCAGATCTGGTTTCCTCGGTGTGTATGCCCAGAAGTGGTATTGCTGGGTCATATGGCAGTATCAGTTCTAATGAGATGGATGAAACTGGAGCCCATTATACAGAGTGAAGTAAGCCAGAAAGATAAAGAACATTACAGCATACTAACACATATATATGGAATTTAGAAAGATGGTAACGATAACCCTATATGCAAAACAGAAAAAGAGACACAGATGTACAGAACAGACTTTTGGACTCTGTGGGAGAAGGCGAGGGTGTGATGTTTTGAGAGAACAGCATCAAAACATGTATATTATCTATGGTGACACAGATCTCATGCATCCAACCACCAGCCCAGGTTGGATGCATGAGACAAGTGCTCAGGCCTGGTGCACTGGGAAGACCCAGAGGGATCGGGTAGAGAGGGAGGTGGGAGGGGGGATCAGGATGGGGAATACATGTAACTCCATGGCTGATTCATGTCAATGTATGACAAAACCCACTACAATATAAAAAAAAAAAAAAATCATTCATTCTCTAGTACTTTGCTAATGAGTAAGAAATTATTTTATAGTATTAACTCATATTAATAGTACTAAAACTTGTCCAAATTATTAGGAAGGATATCTTATCACAACTTTTAGTTCTATCATGTCCCACCATGGCTAACTTGACAATGACCATAGTACCAAAACATATTCATGTAATTGAATAACAGACTTTGAAATTAAATCCCATGAATGATGGCTGGTTTTCCTTTTCTTTTAAATCCAGATGGTGGTTGCTATTCAGCCCTACTTAAAATTATGGGTAGCAATCTCCCTCTTCTCTGTGTTCTTTTGCCTCTGAAATCTACTAAATTCTCATGCTTCACACAATGTTCCTATTGTTGACATCTCTTTTCCTCCAACTGTCTAATTCTCTAGGCTTTGACATGGGTCCTCCCGTGAACTAAGAGGATCGCTTTTGAAAAAAAACTTCTGTTTTAATTTTATATCTTCCTTCCTTTTCGAGTTTTTAATGAGAAGTTTGTAATACTTTGAAGAATAAAATTTAACAATATAGAAAAAAAGTCAAAATCATTTTGGGATGCCTATGATTTTGCATACTTCAGCATAGAAACTATATTATATTTTCCTAGTTAATTCAAGTTTCAAATCAAGGTGACAAGTTGTACTTAGAAAAAAATCTATAAAGAGTAGTAGTCAACTGACATTTCAGAAAGATCACACTTCAGAGGCACTACTATAATCCCATCAGAGCGCCATGTTTTTATCAATACTTGAGGCTCTGCCAACTGGTATGATAAATATGAGATGTGAATTTTTGCTAGTGATTCATAGTTTGTTAATCAGCATGGTCTTGCCATTAGTTTGGGCTAAATGCCATTGTCTTATGCCAGCTACAAGGCTACAGAACCTAACCTATGGGTTGCTGTCCCATCTGACTTGAAGAACTTTACGTACAAGTGGAAGGAGTGCATGACAGAAGACAGAGAGTTGAATGAACAGGCTCATGAATTATTGGTGCTTATTTTCTAATGAATATTTTTCTGATACACAGTTGTATATATGACAGCATTTGGACACTCAAATTACAACATTTGAGTGAGGTAAGTAGATAACTGTTTAGTCACCAAGTCAGGTCCAACTCATTTGCAACCTCACAAACGATAGCCTGCCAGGCTCCTGGGATTTCCCAGGCAAGAATCCTGGAGCAGGTTGCCACTTCCTGCTCTAGGGCATCTTCCTGACCCAGGGATTGAACCTGTGTCTTCTGCATTGGAAGGTTGATTCTTTACCACTGAGCCATGAGGGAAGCCTGAGGTGACTGGATAGTCACTCATACATTCAAACTTATCGTAGGTCAAAGGGAAACTTCTGAAGGATTTCAAGCAAAGAAGAGCTGTGAAACAAGTTGTATGTTAGAGCAAGGGCTACTTTGAGGAGGCTGAAGTGGGATGAGTTGGAAGAACGGAGAGGAAAGCAAACATGAAAGCAGGCAAACAGATTTTGGCTCTATCGCTTTCCTTTTCTTTTTTAATGTTCTATTAAAATTTCCCTATCAATCATCAAAAAACAATGTTTCAAAGGTATCCTTTTTATTGCTTGTGGAGATACTTGTAGAAGAGCCCTTAAGATCTTTACTACTGATTCTAGGTTACACAGAAATCTACCTGTAGAAGAAAATATAGCTGAATGCAAAATCTAACAGAACATCATTTAGACAATAAAAGGTAGCAAACAATAAATGGCATAAGAATGTGATAAATGCTCAAGTGGAGGGTTGGAGTTCTTTCTGCTGAGAAGTGGAAGAGGAGACAATAAGCTGAACTTGGCAGAGGGGCATGTTTGAATAGGAAGTGATTCAGCTATTAGAATGTGCAGTCAATAATTCCTTTTCTAAAATGATTAAAATTCGCTAAGTAGCACATTTTCCTTAAAACAATCTTTTACTTAATATTTCATGTGAGTGAGTGGCAAACATAAATGCTTCAGTTTTATTTGACTTCATGATGGATATGGATCAAACCAGAAGGTACACAAACCAGATATGTTAATTTTGATGAAGTGACCCTATTAATGAGGTTCAACAAACATTAGTGTTATCACAGCCAACCATGTGGAAGTAGACAATGCAGGTCTAGTTTTTGTTTTTGTTTTTGTTTTTTTTGGATCATTTTCACACAGAACAGACAAGAACAAGCTCATTGGAAAGCTTTTCTGAAACACAGGCCTGGTTCTGGGCAGAGACCTGCTGGGCCTCGGCACAGCTGGCAAAATCACTTCCACAGAAGGGATATTCAGAATGTTCTCTTAACCAGTAAGACCTCCCCTACCAGGATAGGCAAGGGTGAATGGGATTTCAAAATAGTGGGATTTTTATTTAGTGACATTTCTGATATGTCTGAATAGGGGTTGAAAAAACACAGGTGTTTGAGTTTCCAAAAATCACTGCTCTCTGCCTATAACCTTCACTTTGAAGCATATTTTTAAGTTTATTTTACTCTATTTCAAAATGTCTAGTGTTCTATTAAGTTCAAAAGGGCTAGCAGCATATGTACTATATATTCATTTTTAGAAAATATTGAGGGCATTTTTTTATTTCATTTCTTTCAGAGAAGTCAGAGCACAAGAAAGGATAACTATTTGTTAAATGCAATACTGTTTTTCCTATAATGGTAGTTTAGAAATACTCTAGGTAAGTTCTTGGAAGTCTTCAGTACAAATAACAGTAGAATCACTGATACTTATCTGCATTACAAAACACATTTCATTTTCTCCAAATGACTCTTGTGACCAAACAGTGAACACCCTAGGAAAGATTCTATAGTGAAAATCATCACGTCAATTAAAACAGCTCAAATAAACTTAAATATGCTCACGTTGTATATTGCCTATTCCTTGCAAAGAACAGTGAAGGGTAAAATCAACAGTTTTCAACAATTCTCTTAAGTTTAATGGAAATACAGGTTTGAATTTTCAACTATGAGTTACATGAAAATCTGTGAAGTGGTATATACAGCTATTTAATTACCCTGTTAGTAATTAACTAACCCTCATATGTTTATATTTTCTTGAATTCAGAAAAGATGCCATTTTGTATATAATACTGCAGAAAGTTCATGCAGTGAATAAAAGTACCGTATGTACATAAACTTCTCATTACGTGTGTTTTATTTCAGATTTAAAGCATTTTTTATAAAACAGAAGTTAGTGGGTAGCCACAGCTGGTAAAAGGAGAAACGATTTGATATTGCAGAGGACTCATTCATGAACAGCTTGAGGTGACTTAAGTGGACAGGATCCTATCACAAGTAAAGCAGCCACTGGGAAGACCTAAATATCTTCTTGGTTTAAGATTACACTGATTTTGACATAAATATCTCATCTTCTTTTTTACTCCCTTCCCTTGGATGTCATTTCTGTGAAATTTGAAGCTCTTAAAAATCAAGACTCAAAGTATGGAGACTATCAAGGGGAGCACAAATGTGTAAAAATATTGAGTGTCAGGCTTATTGCTAATAATTTATTCTCTTAACACCTTTGCAAAATACACTTACACTGTTATTTCCATTTTGAAGGTTAAAAAAAAATCTATAAACCTATTGACTTTTCTAGACAACTAAGCAAAGAATATCTCAGCCAAAATAAAACTTCTTGAGAATTATTTTTTGGATTTAACAACTAATTTTCCCATGCCCTCTTTCCTTACATTCCCTATTCATTACCCATCAAACAACAATTTAAGAAATATGGTTAAAATGGCACAAAGGGAAAAAACAAAATCAATTGATTCTGAGGAACTTCTGTAGAAAGAATTTTAGTGAGTTGTTACTCTTAAATTTAATTTATATTTTAGGTAATATATATATTTTAAAAATGAAATAAAAATATAAATAAATGGTAGCCATTGTCACACCTCTCTTCATTGCAATTCCAATCTTTCCATGTCAAGCCAATTTAAGTCTTATCCGTTTTCTGATTTATTTTCCTTTTTGTGTTTAATTTCACGTTGGTTTATTTTATTTCTGGTGTTTTATCTCATATTTTAAAATACTATAGCACCTTGTTTCGTATTTATTTTTAAATTGTGGTTTAGGCCTAGGACGTGTAACTTCAGACATGTTCAAATCTGTGCAACCCTATGGATTTTAGCTCACCATGCTTCTCTGTCCATGGGATTTTCCAGATAAGAATACCGGAGTGTGGTGCCATTTCCTTCTCCAGGGGATCTTCCCAAACCAGAGATTGTATCTGAGTCTCTTGAGTCTCTTACATTGGCAAATTCTTTAACACTGCTCCATCTATAACTTTAACTCTAATGGAAAATTTAAATTTAGTTGTTTTACAATATGCTTCTGAAATAAACATATCCTTGAAGTGAAGTGAAGTGAAGTGAAGTGAAGTCGCTCAGTCGTCTCCGACTCTTTGCGACCCCATGGGCTGTAGCCTGCCAGGCTCCTCCTGCAGTCCACGGGATTTTCCAGGCAAGAATACTGGAGTGGGTTGCCATTCCTTCTCCAGGGGATCTTCCCAACCCAGGAATCGAACTTAGGTCTCCCACATTGTAGGCAGATACTTTTACCGCCTGAGCCACCAGGGAAGTCCAAACATCCTTACCAAACCAATATACTTTAGAACTCAAGTTTACGTATATTCACTCCAGGTGAAATAAAAACATCACATAATAGATCTTGGAGTGTTGATGAAAGAGGATATAAAATAGTAACAAGTAAACATTAGTGGTTATAGATAAAGATTAATTTTAATAGAATTTACACTAATTACACAGTTCATGGAAATTCTATACTTCTGTTCAAGATTTCTGCAATTTTCTGTTATATCCTCAGTGCCACCTAATGAACTATAGTTCTTTAGCCTTTCCATCTATATTTATTTTACACCAAATTAAGTCCACTGAGAATCTAAGCCACAATTTCATTTCCAAAATTAAAAAAAAAAAATGTTTTAACCTAACATTGGTAAATTAAAGGCCCTTTTCTATCTAATTTTTGAGTTGCTTGCAGATCTCATGGTCAAAGTATTATCCTCCTAACAACAGGATCCCTTCCTCTATTACAATAGACCCATTTACCCCATTTGCAAAAGAGATGCATTTGAATCCAGTCTCTCCTTATCTAAGTTCCAGTTTGCTTTTTCTCTGAGGGTGACCTGGAGAAACATCACTGATGCTTTCTGAAGTTATAGAGGGGGACTACAAATTCCACCCCAAAATTTTTATTCATGCCAATATTTTATTTTATTGTTTTATCAGTTTCTGCTCCTAATCAATCCTACACCAATTTGTTCCTCTGAATTTCCTAGAAATGCTTAGCACACTAGTAAATTCACTTTCAAGTCTTCAGGCAACTTTATTTTACCAAATAAATACATGCTTGAAAAGATATGAAATGATTCCATACAGGTATTTCATTTACCAATAACTAAGAAGATTTTCATTTTCCAATTTGGCATGAGATTCTAGGTAAATCCTATATATCTGAATATTCCTAGGTGAATAATTCTCAGTCCTCTACAATATTTTTATTTAACCCAGTTATTAATAATAACACAACAGAATTAGAAAATTTAATAAACAGGTATTTCACAGAATAAAACAGATTAGCATAATTTGATTTTGGTCACTTTTCAAATTTAATTCCCATTGGTAGTTTGTATATAATTAAAAACATACATATTGTATCATTTTGGAAATAGTCATGATTATTTATCATAAATATAATCAAATAGATACTGTTTCCTAAAGACTTATGGACACTCTGAGTCACTATTCAATACTAATGCATTTCTAAAGTTTTAATAGTTACAAATCATACATATATATATACATATATATATATTTAACCAACATGTAAAGAAATTTACATTAATTCATCCTGCTTTTTATTTTGAATATACATGCCTACTTCATGGTAAGACTACTGGTTAAAAAATTCTGGAATAAAGATAATTAAAAACATGTCTAAGGATAATTTTAACCTATTCTGTATTCAAGAAAATGACATGTGTTAGAAAATACTTCTTGGATTGGGAGCCAGATTTAACTTCCATAAACAAGATCTCAAGTAGGTAACTGTCATTAACAAAGGTGAAATGACAGAGCAATACTATTTCCTGGCACTTTTAATTATATTGGATGTAGGTACAGAAGATTCTTCAAATTTGTTAATACAAATCAATCTCCTGCCTCATTACTAAGGTTATTTGATATATAAATGTCTTTAATCTAGAGCACTGTTATGCAGTACAGATAACTCACTTCTGTGTTATGCTCCCATTCCAAGCTAGATTTCCAAGCTAGATGTAGGACCTGCATAAGCTGAGTTCTCACTCTGCATCTAGGTATATCCTTAAAGACTATCACTGTATCCAGACTTTTCATACTGTCCTTCCTTTTTAAAAACTTTTGAAATATTTTTAATGTATTTATCTGTGTCTAATCTAGTTTTACTCTTCAAACACATCTCTAAATTATCAGTTATTTTTTACAGATGGTCTGTTTTGCTCTCCTATCCATACATGAGATTATATTTTAAAATTATGTTCTTAATTTCAAGTTTCATAGTTTCTAAAATGTGCCTACACATTTTCCATGACATCCTGGTCTTGGCTAATTCTTACATTCTTTTCCAATATCTATGATCATTTCATACATTGTTATGAAATACCCTTATTATTGTCATCTTTTCTCTGTTTATCAGACTGCATTTTATTCTATTTGCTTTGTCTTGCTGACTGTCCTTCAAGATGATTTATTTATACATGTGATTTACAGTGATTCTGATGGCAAACATATTTTCAGTGGATGTTATCTGTGAGAACCCATGTGTCCTGGTATCTGAATGTGTTGTTATAAGGTTATTGTGAATTTCTCTCTTTCTGAGCTTATGGCTTTACACAGGTCAAGTAAGTTTTAAGGTTGACAGTTATTTCCAATCACATCATTGTAGAGAAACCTCACAATGGTTTGCCATGGAATCCTATGATTATGATTTATTATAGATTATTACTGTGCTATTTATTTACAGCCCAGGACAGACAGCCAATCTGTTTGTTGCCTCCTGGTACAGGAGATAACGTTTTTTCCTGTTTTCTGTATCTCCAACAGTAGACAGTTTCATGACTCCCAGCTTCATTTATCTAACTTAGTCTGGTTCTCTACAAGGAGAAAACTATTTTCATAATATACTTTCTGTTACAGAGTCTAAGCCCTAACTCCCAGACACTAGGAATTATATCAGATTATACTCCATTTATGAGCTCTTTGATCCTATTCATTACTATAATGTAGATATTCTCTTTCACTTTTGTTGACCAAAGACTCTGTTTTTCTTAGTTTAAGAGTAATAGTTTTCTTTCTTTCTTTTTTTAAACAAATTTCCAAGGAAAGCAAGGACAGTGATTTGAGAGAAGGAAAAAAACCAACAGATAGAAGAGAGGGAAGAAGCTTATTTTCAACATTATTTATGTGTATTATATTTATTAGAAGCTCATCTCTTCCAAGATGACATCTCCTACACAATAATCACTCTCTCAATCTTCTCTTCCTAACCTTTGAATATATTTTTATTTGCAGAAGTAATATATCTTTTTGCCAATCTTACTTTTAAGCACATAAGCTATAATTGGATTTTCAATATATTGCTATAAATCTTTCCCTATTACTAATATAGTGGTCACCCAATAATTGTTGCTCTGAAAGTCAAAAATATGAACTATAACCAATATAGTCTAATGTTAATTTAGCTCCTGCTTAGCTCTATCTTCTTATTGCTTCTGAGATTGCTCCATTTCTTTCCCTATAACTAAATTCTTATGTTAAGTTCTGCAGATGTGAATTCAAATTGTGTGCTGCCGCGAAGTGGTCAAACAGGAGATGGCAAGAGTGAACATCGACATTTTAGGAATCAGTGAACTAAAATGGACTGGAATGGGTAAATTTAACTCAGATGACCATTATATCTACTACTGTGGGCAAGAATCCCTTAGAAGAAATGCAGTAGCCCTCAAAGTCAACAAAAGAGTCTGAATCCCAGTAATTGGGTGCAATCTCAAAAAACAACAAAATGATCTCTGTTCATTTCCAAGGCAAACCATTCAGTATCAGAGTAATCCAAGTCTATGCCCCAATCAGTAATGCCGAAGAAGCTGAAGTTGAACGTTTCTACGAAGACCTATAAGACCTTCTAGAACACCAAGAAAGATGAAAATATATCCTTATCATTATAGGGGACTGGAATGCAGAAGTAGGAAATCAAAAGATACCTGGAGTAACAGGCAAATTATGTTTGGAGTACAGAATGAAGCAGAGCAAAGGGTGACAGACTTTTGTCAAGAGAATGCACTTGTCATAGCAAACAACCTCTTCCAATAATACAAGAGAAAACTCTACACATGGGTATCACCAGATGGTCAATACTGAAACCAGATTGATTATATTCTTTGCAGCCAAAGATGGAGAAGCTCTATACAGTTAGCAAAAACAAGACAGGGAGCTGACTGTGGCTCAGATCATGAACTCCTTATTGCCAAATTCAGACTTAAGTTGAAGAAAGAAGGGAAAACCACTAGACCATTCAGGTATGACCTACAATTAAATCCCATATGATTGTACAGTGGAAGTGACAAATGGATTCAAGGGATTAGATCCGATAGATAGAGTGCCTAAAGATTATGGATGGAGGTTTCTGACACTGTACAGGAGGCAGTGGTCAAGACCACCCCCAAGACAAAGAAATTTAAAAAAGCAAAATGGTTGTCTGCTGCTGCTACTAAGTCACTTCAGTCATGTTCGACTCTGTGCGACCCCATAGATGGCAGCCCACCAGGCTACCCAGTCCCTGGGATTCTCCAGTCAAGAACACCGGAGTAAGTTGCCATTTCCTTCTCCAATGCATGAAAGTGAAAAGTGAAAGTGAAGTCACTCAGCGGTGTCTGACTCTTAGCGACCCCATGGACTGCAGCCTACCAGGCTCCTCCATCCATGGGATTTTCCAGGCAAGAGTACTGGAGTGGGGTACCATTGCCTTCTCTGATGGTTGTCTGAGGAGGCCTTAAAAATAGCTGAGATAAGAAGAGAAGCAAAAGGCAAAGGAGAAAAGGAAAGATATACCCATTTGAATGCAGAGTTCCAAAGATGCGCAAAGAGAGATGAGAAAGCTTTCCTCGGTGATCAGTACAAAAATATAGAGAAAAACAATAGAATGGGAAAGACTAGAGATCTCCTCAAGAAAATGAGAGATACCAAGGCAACATTTCAAGCAAAGATGGGCTCAATAAAGGAAAGAAATGGTATTGATCCAACAGAAGTAGAAGATAAGACAAGGTGGCAAGAACACACAGAAGAACCATACAAAAAAGATTTTAATGACCCAGATAACCATGACGGTGTGATCACTCACCTAGAGCCAGACATCCTGGAATGCAAAGTCAAGTGGGCCTTAGGAAGCATCACTACAAACAAAGCTAGTGGAGGTGATGGAATCCCAGCTGTTATTTCAAGTCCTAAAACATGATGCTGTCAAAGTGCTGCACTCAATATGTCAGCAAATTTTGAAAACTGAGCAGTGCCCATAGGACTGGAAAAGGTCAGTTTTTATTCCAATCCCAAAGAAAGGCAATGCCAAAGAATGTTCAAACTACCACACAATTGCACTGATCTCATACACTAGCAAAATAATGCTCAAAATTCTCCAAGCCAGGCTTCAATAGTATGTGAACTGTGAACTTCCAGACATTCAATCTGTATTTAGAAAAGGCAGAGGACCAGAGATTAAACTGTCAACATCCACTGGATCACGGATAAAGCAAGAAAGTTCCAGAAAAACATCTACTCCTGCTTTTTTGACTATGCCAAAGCCTTTGACTGTGTGAATCATGACAAATTGTGGAAAATTCTTAAAGAAATGGGAATACCAGACCACCTTACCTGCCTCTTGAGAAATCTGTATGCAGGTCAAGAAGCAACAGCTAGGACTGTACTTGGAAAAACAGACTGGTTCCAACCCGGGAAAGGGGTACGTTAAGAGAGTACATTTTCACCTTGTTTATTTAACTTATATGCAGGTTACATCATGTGAAATGCCAGGCTGGATGAAGTACAAGCTGGAATCAAGATTGCCGGGAGAAATATCAATAACCTTAGATATGCAGATAACACCACCCTTATGGTAGAAAGTGAAGAAGAACTAAAGAGTCTCTTGATGAAAGTAAAAGAGAAGAGTGAAAAAGTTGACTTATAATTCAACATTCAGGAAACTAAGACCATGGCCACCTGATGTGAATAACTGACTCACTGGAAAAGACCCTGATACTGGGAAATACTGATGCAGGAGGAGAAGGGGATGGCAGAGGATGAGATGGTTGGATGGCATCACCAACGTGATGGACATGAGTTTGAGCAAGCTCCGGGAGTTGGTGATGGACAGGGAAGCCTGGCGTGTTGCAGTCCATGGGGTCACAAAGAGTTGGACACAACTAAGCGACTGAATTGAACTGAACTGAGGTCCTTTATGTATGCTATTATATTTTCCTGAAATTCTCCCATTTATATCTTGTGTGGTTTCATCCAGTCATCTTTTATATTTATTCAAAGATAGTATTTCCTGTAGATAGACAGGCATGTCCTCTTTTGGATGAAATGTCCCTCTTATTTGCCTTTCTTACAATGCCATGTTCATATCATTATCCCACTGTATTATGTACTAAATACATATTTGTATAACTTATAAAGTTCTAACTAGGAGGTAAACCTTTTTTTAATACTGAGGAAAAGAGCATGACTTTTTGTCTCTCATTATTATTAAAAACCCTATTCTCTCCCCAAGTTTTATTACTACTGATTAGTTGTCTGATTCCATGGTGTGAACTCTTCTTATTTTACCAATAACCATCCATGCTATTCCAACTTCCCATTGTCCATATCTCCCCAATATTCAAGCCAGCACATCACCTTATCCATTCACAGAGAAACCAGAAGCAAACAATAGTCTATAAAAGAGAATATGTACCAATTTTAGAGGTATCATAATAGCAAGCAATAAAACACAAAAAGCTGAAACTTGAATACCAAAATCACCATTCCTGAATTTCAGTGTTTCCCCCAGCAGGTATGTGTGTATGTGCATAAATACATACATATTACAGAATATACATGTATATTACATATTATTACATATATATATATATATATATATATAACTCTACCTCACTTACTGCTTTCAAATTATTATATCCCAGTAAGCATAAACTGAACTTTCCCATTTAAGGACACTAGTCCAATAATTTGATACTACAAACATATACACTCATTTCTCTGTATTCATCTTACATTGCAGAAGTACACATTGTTGTTGATAGGATTTTAAATTTTGTTTTTTCCATGCATTACTGATCAGTACTCATTTCTAAATTATAACATTCACACTGAAGTCAAAACAGCCAGATTTCTAATAAAATCTATTCTTCCATTTCCTGAGCATAAACATAGACTATCTTTCTCAGTTTCCCTTATACTTAAGATGTAACTAATTTGTCTTCACTGGATGATGAACAGAAGAAGTGTTTACCACTTCTGTACCCAGCTTATTAATAATTCCAACACGAATCTTTCATGTCCCTTCCCCTTTCCAGATGACTATGATGAAAAATCCAGTTATGAGTCCCTGAATAACAAAGTGATGGAGATATGTGTCTCTGAAATGAACATCTGTTTGGAATATTATGATAGTGAAAGATTAACTTTAAATGCCTTCAAATCAATTCAGTTCAGTCGCTCAGTAGTGTCTGACTCTGGGACCACATGGACTGCAGCATGCCAGGCTTCCCTGTCCATCACCAACTCCTGGCCCTTGCTCAAACGCATGTCCATCAAGTCAGTGATGCCATCTAACCTTCTCAACCTCTGTCGTCCCCCTCTCCTCCTGCCTTCAATCGTTCCCAGCATCAGGGTCTTTTCCAATGAGTCAGTTCTTCACATCAGGTAACCAAAGTATTGGAGCTTCAGCTTCAGTGGCAGTCCTTCCAATGAATATTCAGGATTGGTCTCCTTTAAGATTGACTGGTTAGATCTCTTTGCAGTCCAAGGGACTCTCAAGAGTCTTCTCTAACATAACAGCTCAAAAGCATCAATTCTTCAGCGCTCAGCTTTCTTTATAGTCCAACTCCCATATCCATACATGACTACTGGAAAAACCATAGCTTTGACTAGATGGACCTTTTTTGGCAAAGTAATGTCTCTGCTTTTTAATATGCTATCTAGGTTGGTCATAGCTTTTCTTCCAAGGAGTGTCTTTTAATTTCATGGTTGCAGTCACTGTCTGCAGTGATTTGGGAGCCCTCCCCCCCAAAAAAGTCTCTCACTGTTTCTATTGTTCCCCCATCTATTTGCTATGATGTGATGAGACTGGATGCCATGATCTTGGTTTTATGAATGTTGAGTTTTAAGCCAACTTTTCCACTCTCCTCTTTCACTTTCATCAAGTGGCTCTTTAGTTTTCTTTGCTTTCATGCCATAATGCATCTGCCTATCTGAGGTTATTGATATTTTTCATAGAAATCTTGATTCCAGCTTGTGCTTCATGCAGCCCAGCATTTCGTATGATGTAATCTGCATAAAAGTTGAATAGGCAGGGTGACAATATACAGCCTTGACATACTCCTTTCCTGATTTGGAACCAGTCTGTTGTTCATTATTAATTAAATCAATTAATTTAATTAATTATATTAAAATAGTTATCTAAATTAGTTGAATTCCTAAGTTGCTACAATTTTGAAACAATGTTAGTGAAATCTAGACAATCAAGCTAAGAAACACAGATACATGTCTTCTTCAAGATTTCATGTGGATACACCAGTGTTTAGTATGGTGAATTTTGCATAATTAGAACATAATTGGATATAAATATGAGGATGCATTGTGTACTCACATACAGTTTCTATATCCTAATTTAAAATAACAGAGGCATCAAAGTCACTAATAAACCTCCATTAAATACTTTTTTCAGGCTCCAGTCCTGGTCATTCTATGTTAGTAGGTATGTGATGGGCCCTCAGAATTGCAATATAACCATACATAAAGATAGATCATTATGCTACACAGCCATGTTTGCAAATCACTGATTTAGATTTATTTGGAAATTCTGACAGCATAATAATATCTGCATCTATAAAATGATATCTCTAAGTAAGCCACTGATAAGACTTTTTGGCAACTGTGGCTGAAGTATCTGAAGGGTCAGGAGGATATTTAGGTTTTACTCCCCTGAGCAGAGTAATCTTGATTGTATGAGTATCATTTAGCCACAGGGTCTTTCACTTATTGAACAAAATTAGCAATGCATGTTGGAAAACTATAATTACTTTCTCTTGAAACCATATTCCCAAGTGAGGAATATCAATTCTGTTTTTCTCCTTTTAGAGTGAAGATTATACAACTTGTAAGTAAATGACTGTTTTCCTCATGACATTATCAGACACTGTTATCTGATAGCTAGTAAGTTCAGTTCCACTGTACAAGTACGTGAAAAAAAGTGAAATGTGTTCATTGTTCAGTCAAGTCCGACTCTTTGCAACCCCATGGACTGTAGCCCACCAGGCTCCTCTGTCCACGGAATTTCCTAGGCAAGAATACGGGAGCAGGCTGCCATTTCCTTCTCCAGGCGATTTTCCCGACCCAGGGATTTAACCCCAATATCTGGCATCAAACTAAATCGCTAATCCTATTTTCTTTCAAACAAGCTGACTCCTGCCCTTGTCTTTATCATCTCACAATTCTTTGATCCTAGTATACTCTCATCCTCATTCTCACTATTTCCTCACTTCATCTGGACTTCATCTAGCTCAAATGCCTATTAATTTGGGAGGTCTTCCTTGAAAACTTTATGCAAAACTGAACTCTCTTGCCCATGTGCTCCATTTCCACTATCATTCTCCATTAACTTATTCACTTATATTCTTTAATATTATGTGTATTTGCTTACTTATTTTCAGTCCTGTCTCATTAAAAGGCCAACTTCATGATAGCAGCAACTTTGAATTATATGTCACTTCTACATTCCCAGAACACAGGAAGAAGATGATTCTTAGTTAATATTTTATGATAAATATATAATATAAATGAATATGTAATACGTATTTAGTAAGGTGTCATTAATTAAACATATATACCTTTCCTTAGAAGGTTACTGATTCTTTGTAACTTTGATTTGTGAAGATAGCCTCAGTATATATTGAAAATTGTCACTAGATCAGTTATTTTTTATCAGTTATTACTTTTCTTTGCTTCCTTAGTATAAGAAAACTGGTCAAGAAGTAGTTTGCTTAAACTGAACTCCAAAGCCTATAATAAGTGCTCTGTTAATATTTTGGTGGCTGACAGGCAGTTGATCATCAATGGAATTATGAAATATTTATTTTCAAGAACTCTACAGGAATTTAAAAAAAATCAATAGTCTTTGTTTTAATCTCTCCAAAGGAAAGCATTATGCATATCTGCAATACCACATCACTATTTATAGTCAAACAGTAGAAAATACTAGATAAAAAGATATTTGATCCCCAGCATATCTTCAAATGAATTGCCAAACAAGAATCAAACATTCTAAAAACCCAACAGTATCCCTAAATTTAAAATATATATATTGTTTGTAGGGTAAATTTTTGGTCAAAAATACCATATTTTCAAAACATTTTGGGAATCAAAACTGCCTCATTTTCAGCATTTGTTTTAAGACACATAGTGCCATTACTGTTAAAAAGCAAAGATGTAATGCTATGGAATGCTGCAAGCAGTTAAGCCTTGGGTCATTTTCCTGAGCTTTGTGAGTCCTAAAAACTCTGTTGATTTCTATATGCTTCAAACTAAGAAAGATGACAATTCAAATCACATATCACTTAACTTAATGCTATATTTTTTATCAAAATTTTGTTATAAGAGAAGATCAATATATCTTATTATAAATAAATTTAAGAATAGCCCAAATATGCTCTTCAGAGCTCTCTCAAGTTCCTCTCATTTGTCAGACATAGTATCATCAGGATTTTTTGTTGAACTGTTTTTGTTGAACTGATTTGCAGATCCATGATCTCAATGACACAAGGCAATCCCTTGATCATGAAAAATTATCTGAATATAATAGGGTCTATCACAAACCCGGGTCTCCCGCATTGGAGGCAGATGCTTTAACCTCTGAGCCACCAGGGAAGCCTATCATTAAAGCAGTCCTATTAATCAATCCTGATTGCTCCTCCAGAAATGCTGTCAAGAAAGAAAGTCCATTACTGGTTATCATAACTATTTTCATTACATTAGACACTCTGCTATTTCTAAAGATGTGAAGATGTAAAGATGAAGACATGGCATTTGGTCCCATCACTTCACGGCAAATAGATGAGGAGACCATGGAAACAGTAACCAATTTCATTTTCTTGGATTCCAAAATCAAGGCAGATGGTGACTGCAGCCATGAAATTAAAAGATGCTTGCTCCTTGGAAGAAACCCTACGGCAAACCTTTATAGTGTATTAGAAAGCAGAGATATCATTTTGTTGACCAAGGTCTGTATAGTCAAAGCCATGTTTTTTCCTGTATTCCTGTATAGATGTGAGAGTTAGACTATAAAGAAGGATGAACACCAAAGAATTGACGCTTTCAAACTATGCTGCTGGAGAAGACTCTTGATTGCCCCTTGTACTGCAAGAAGATCAAAGCAGTCGATCCTAAAGGAAATCAACCCTGAATATTCATGGGAAGGACTGAAGCTGAAGCTGAAGCTGCAATCATTGACTACCTGATGTGAAGAGTCAGCTCATTGGAAAGGATCCTGATGCTGGGAAATATTAAGGGCAGGAGGAGAAGGGGGAGACAGAGGATGAGATGGTTGGATGACATCACTGATTCAACGGACATGAGTCTGAGAGCTGAGCGAGATAGTGGAGGACAGGAGAGCCGGACATGCTGCAGTTCATGAGGTCACAAAGAGTAGGACATGACTGAGTGACTGAACAACAAAACAACATTTGATCATAGGATCAAATACAAAGGTATTCTGAAGGAGAGTAAGTGAATTCTATATATAATGATTCTTAACGGGCAGTTTTGTGTGTGTAATATGACCCCAAACAAGTTATTTTTGTGTTTCAATGAGGAGCAAAATTAACATAAAAAGATTTTTCTTTATCTTTCTGTGCAAATCACCTTTATAATTGAACTTTGAGTAACAAAAATGCCATAGAAGTCAAAAGAATGAATAATCAAATATGTGTTTTCTTTTCATGTTGGATTAATTGATGAAATCCCATGATAAATCACAAAATTATGAAGAATATTTGGAAATGGACAAATATAATTCAGATGGCCATTATATCTACTACTGTGGTCAAGAATCCCTTATAAGAATTGGAGTAGCCTTCATAGTCAATGAAAGAGTCCAAAATGCAGTATTTAAATGTAATCTCAAAAATGACAGAGTGATCTTGGTTCATTTCCAAGGCAAACCATTTGATATCACAGTAATCCAAGTCTATGCTACAACCGCTAATGCTAAAGAAACTTAATTTGAATGGTGCTATGAAGACTCACAAGGTGTTTTAGAATTAACACCAAAAAAAGATGTCCTTTCAGCAGTGGGAATTGGAATGCAAAAGTAAGAAGTCAAGAGATACCTGGAGTAATAGGCAAGTTTGGCCTTGGAGTACAAAATGAAGCAGGGCAAAGGCTAACAGAGTTTTGTCAAGAGTATGCACTGGTCATAGGAAACAACCTCTTCCAACAACACAACAGATGACTTTACATATAGACATCACGAGATGGTCAATACTGAAATCAGATTGATTATATTCTTTGCGGCCAAAGATGGAGAAGCTCTATAAAGTTAGCAAAAATGAGACGTGGAGCAGAATGTGGCTCAGATCATGAGCTTCTTATTGCAAAATTCAGACTTAAAGTGAAGAAAGTAAAGAAAAATCACTAAACCACACAGTTGTGCCTAAATCAAATGTCTTATAATTATAGAGTGGAGGTGGTTAATAGATTCAAGAGATTAGATCTGGTAGACAGAGGGCCTGAAGAACTATGGACAGAGGTTAATAACATTAAGGAGATGATGTAAACAATTGCCAAGAAAAAGAAATGCAAGAAGGCAAACTGGTTGTCTAAGGAGGCTTTACAAACAGCTGAGAAGAGAAGTGAAAGGCAAAGGAGAAAGGGAAAGATATACCCAACTGAATAAAGAATTCTAGAGAATAGCAAGGAAAGATAAAATGTCTTCTTAAGTGAACAATGCAAAGATATAGAGGAAACATATAGAATGGAAAGATGGGCACAATAAAGAACAGAAATGGCAAGGACCTCAGAGGTGGAAGAGATTAAGAAGAAGTGTCAAGAATACACAGAATAACTATACAAAAAAAGATCTTAATGACTTGGATAAGATGGTGTGATCACATGATGGTGTGATCACTCACACAGAGCCAGACATTCTAGAATGTAAAGTCAAGTATGCCTTAGGAAGCTTTACCATGAATGAATCTAGAGGAGGTGATAGAATCTAGAATTCTAGGTGAGGTATTTAAAAATCTAAAAGATGATGCTGTTCAAGTGCTACACTCAATATGTCAGCAAATTTGGAAAACTCAGCGGTGCTGACAAAACTGGAAAAGGTCAGTTTTCATTCCAATCCCAAAGAAAGGCAATGCCAAAGAATGTTCAAACTACCACACAACTGTGCTCATCTTACAAGCTAGCAAGGTAATGCTCAAAATCCTTCAAGCTAAGCTTAAATAGTATGTGAACTGAAAACTTCCAGGTGTACCTGAAATGATTAGAAAAGGCAGAGGAACCACAGATCAAATTGCCAACATCTGTTGGGCCATACAGAAAGTAAGGTAATTCCAGAAAAAAATATCTACTTACACTTCATTGATTACAATAAAGCCTGACTATGTGGCACAAATCATAACAAACTGGAAAATTCTTAAAGAGATGGGGATAGCAGACCACCTTACTTGTCTCCTGAGAAACCTGGACTGTTTCTGGACAAGAAGCAACAGTTAGAACTACATGTGGAACAATTGATAGGTTCAAAATTGGGAAAGGAGTACTTCAGGGCTATATATTGTCACCCTGCTTACTTAACTGATATGCAGAGTATAGCAGGCAAATTGCTGGGCTGGATGAATCAAAAGCTGGAACCAACATTTCTCGGAGAAATATCAACAACCTCAGATATGCAGATGATACTACTCTAATGGCAGAAATTGAAGAGGAACTAAACATCCTATTGATGAGGGTGCAAGAGGAGAGTGAAAAAGCTGGCTTAAAACTCAATATTCAAAAAAATAAGATCATGGCATCCGGTCCCACTACTTCATGGCAAATAGATGGGGAAAAAGTAGAAACAGAGACAGACTTTATTTTCTTGGGCCCCAAAATCACTACATACAATGACTACAGCCATGCAATTAAAAGACACTTGCTCCTTGGAAGGAAAGCTATGACAAACCTGGACAGCATATTAAAAAGCAGAGAGGTCACTTTGCTGACAAAGGTCCATATAGTCAAAGCTATGGTTTTTCCATTAGTCATGTACGATGTGAGAGTTGGACCATAAAAAATGCTGAGTGCCAACGAATTGATGCCTTCAAACTGTGGTGCTGAAGAAGACTCTTGAGAGTGCCTTGGACAGCAAGGAGATCAAACCAATCAATTTTAAAAGAAATCAACCCTGAATATTCATTGGAAGGACTGATGCTAAAGCTGAAGCGCCAATACTTTGGTCACCTGATGCAAATAGCCTACTCAGTAGAAAAGACCCTGTTGCTAGCAAAGATTGAAGGCAGGAGAAGTGGGTGACAGAGGATGAGATGATTGGATGGCATTACCGACTCAGTGGACATCAGTTTGGGCAAACTCTGGGAGATAGTGAAGGATAGGGAAGCCTGGAGTGCTGTAGTTCATAGGGTCACAAATAGTCAGACATGATTTAGCAACTGAACAACAATAACAATGAAAGAAAAAGTTAAGGCAACTTGGCATGGTTTTCACAAAGATAATTTTGTAAATATAAATAAAAGATACAAATAGATATTATTATACAAAGCAGTAAAGTTGCTTTAGATAAAAGAGGTCTTGATATAGGTTAGAAATAGTGGATTTTTGGATGAGAAATTGTGAATTTCTAAAAGTGTCCTACCTTGTAAGTTGTCATTTACATGCATAACCTATCACTTTATGGATTATGATTTAAAAGTTACATTTTCAAAGAAGACTTAATTATAATTATATTCACATAACTGGGATAATTTGGATCCCTAATTCTGCCAGCTTTTCATTAGCTGTTATTATCTGTTAAATCAACATTGTTCTTCTACATTTAAGACATAAAGACTTTCACAACAAATAATTCCCTGAAACAGTACTATGAATGATTATTAATATACTAGACTTTCGAGCAGTTGTGTGGATATCAGTAAAATTATCAGCTCATTCACATACAATGTCCTTGAAATTAATAGACTCAAATATAATAAGGCTTTTAAAATGCACTTATATAGAGATTAAGTTTATAATATGAATACAAGTGGTAGGGAACCAATTCTATAGCTGGAGATACTAATTGTGTGGATATTTCCTTTGAAAACTGCTACATGAAGTACCTGGGCATTATTTCTTTAAATGAAATCATTGAAAGACAATCTCATCTCTATATCATAATTATGTGACACAATTGGGCACTCTTAAGAAAGTGGAAAGTACAACATACATGGTTTGATAAATACATGTGGCAAAACTAAAATCATGGCAAAATAATTGCTTTCCACCAGGAGAAACCAAAAAATGCTTCCAAATGAAAATTATTTCACTAGCATTCACTGCATCTGAAAAACATTATTCATTTGTATAATAACACATTTTAAAATGTTTTCTTAAGTTTTATTACTGATTTGATCACAATATGAGCTTCTCTGGTAACTCAGTGGTAAACAATCTGCCTGGCAATGCAGGAGACGCGGGTTAGATCCCTGGGTCGGGAAGATGCCCTGTAGAAGGAGATGGCAATTCTGGCAATTCAGTATCCTTGCCTGGGAAATCCCATGGACGGAGGAGCCTGGCGGGCTACAGTCCATGGGGTGGTAAAAGAGTCTGACATGACTTAGCAACTGAAACAATAATGACAACATAGCATCATATTCTTGCCAAAAACTACTATCAATCTTAAATGAAGGCTTGCATGTGTAAAGGAGGGCTACATATGACTCAAAACTTGCTGCAAAATAAATGTTTGTCCTAATGCATCAAGAGATGTTAAAGGGTCAAGTGAAAACTCAGCCAACTACTTTATTTAATTCATTTCCCCTAATAGTTTAGATTCTTTTATGACTTTTTGAATCCAAACCAAAATACCATAGTAATTCAAATAGCAAGTTAGTATATGTAATCATCTCTGAGATTGTTATATAAAAATTTTAGTGATAGAATAATCACTTTAATCAGGAATTTTATTAATGAGGTAGAACATGTATAAACATATTTAATAACATTTAAGCTGTTCACTGTCTCAAGAATTTAATGCATTTTTCCTCTCTTCATTATTGTTCTTTAACAGACTTATTATTTAATAGACTTATTTAACATATATATATATGTTATTTGACTTGAAATTTCAGTTTTTATCCATTTTCCTGATATTGATGTACCTCTCTCCCCAAGTGTTAGCAATGAAATGCTGGCAATAAAACTTCATTTCTTCCCATTTTACCATTTCTTCCACTGCTAATGAAAACACCAGCCAGAATTAACTTCTTGCCAAAAGAAGTTGATGTGAAAACTTATTGCCTTAAAATAATTTTCCAAATGATACAGGGTTTTTCATTCCTTAATATAACACTCAGAGACAACAACACTTGGGAATTTTGGAGTTGATACAAATTACTTAGAAATTAACATTGCAAGCACTTTCAAATTATGTGATACTTAGTTAAATAAATCAAGCTGAATAAAACGGAAATCACCCCAGAAAAATTAACTTAAAACTTCTAGTTTACTAGATGGGTTTAATTTTAGCATATATATTTTTAATTTTGTAAGTTTGGGTTCATAAATAAAGCCCAATGTAAATTTGAAAAAATCTTCAAAAATATAAGTTTCATCATGCATAAAAGCAGATATATTCCATCAACTAGATACTCATACTGTCATCTCTGCAGTGTTACCTACTGAAATGGAAAGGTGTTTATCATTATAGGAGTGAAAAACAACGCTGAGGTAACAGCTTTTATTTGCAAAGCTTATTTCCTTCAGAAAGTTTTCTTTGGACTCATTTCTCCTTTCGTAAGATTATCTTTAGAACTTTGCATTCAAATGCATTAGATTTGTATTTTATTTGCCAATTATAATAATATAAACCATTTAGAATAACTCTATGTAACCTATTTCTTTAAAGAAGGTACCTTTTTTAACATTACCAGGTCAATTATCATAGTATGAATATTGGGTTTTTCAATTTATGTCACTGAGGATTCTGAAGTCTCGTAGGGAGAATTCAAATACAACTCCTTTATTCATGAATTCAGTAAAAAAAAAAAACTGTGCTAAATTCAAATAATATCTAGTTCCATAAACATAAATATATTGCCTTCTATATAGGATTGAACATAGGATGCGATGATGAGGTCTATACTCAGTTAAAGAAAATTCATAGCAAGGGTCATTAATTATAGTCCATTATTATATACCATGATAAGAAAATCACAGTCTTCAGTATAGTAGAATTGAACATACAAACACAGCTAATGGCTGGTTTTTGAAAGTCTATTTTGAGCCACTTCTCAAGATGTAATAAGATTTATAATGTTAAATCTGCTTGCATAGGTCCACATTTTATGAAATATAAGACTATACAAATATTAAAGACTATCCTCAAAAACTTACTATTCTACCCAAAGTGGTATTTTATAACTAAAATGACAATAAGAAAATTCAGTATTATTTTCTAAATTACTTCATATAAGCTGGTGTGGTATAAAGACACTGAGCTTTCTTCCTCTCATGAGCACACCAAAAATCATAACTGTTGTCAGAATAAGTATCAATAAAAAAGATTGGAACCCACTGGAAATGATCTTTTACAAGTAAAGACATAAAGAAGAAACCACAAGGAGATGGGTATGAGGGGCAGACTCAGGATAAAATCAAGTCCCATAGCCCTGGGTGGGTGACCTACCAACTGGAGAATAATTAGATAGCAGGGGTTTTTCCCACAGCAGTGAGCATTCTGAACCCCACATCAGGCTCCCCAGCACAAGAGTTCTGTGCCAGAAGTCCAGTGAGGCTTAGTTTAGAGAGTCACACAGAAATAGGGGTAATAAAGACTTCACTCTTAAAGGGTGTACACAAAATCTCACATGCTCCAGGACCCAGGGCAAAAGCAGCAATCTGCTAGAAACCTGGGCCAGACCTACTGGCTGATCTTGGAGAATATTCCAGAGAGGTATGGATTAGCTGTGGTTCGCACATGGGCATAGACACTGGTGGCAACCACTCTTGGGAGATCCTTCTACTACATGGACCCTGGTAGTGGTGAATGCCATTGTGGAATCTATCCTCTAGCTCATTAGCACCAAGACCTGACCCCAGGTAACAGCAGATTAGCTGCCTAAAGACTTCCTGAGCTGACAGCACCTCCAGACCTGCTTCTAGATATAGCTCAGCTAACCACAGGCCAGGCAGGACCCAGCTCTGCCCACAAGTGGGCAGTTACTAGTCTTCCCCTCCAGGAGGCCTGCTCTAGCCTCTTGACTAACCTGACCTACCAGGAAGCACACTTCTGATGCAAGAAAACCACAGTCCCACAGTCTATGGACCAGCCTTCCCAAAGCAGGCAAGATCCTGCCTGGGACCAACTGGGTCCTGGCCCTGTCCACTAGCAGGCTAAGACAAGCTTCAGGACACTCCAGGATTACCAACTCTGTCAGTAATCACACACACACCCGTCCAGTGATCTGCCACCAGGTATGGGAACCTGGCCATTGCAGTAAGACTCCAGGACTTGGCTTTGCCTGCCAACAGTCTAGCACTAATCCCAGCACTGGGCTTCATCCGTCAATGAGCTAGCAGTCATCCTGGGACCCTCTGCATTTCTGCAGTCAGCAGCTTCATGATCAGATCCCAAAACCCAGTACCTGACAGACTTTGCACAAGGCAAGGGCTGGCAACCAATGAGAATAGGGGCCAACACAAGCCTACCAAACTGCCCACATAGCGAGCCACAACAGAAAGGACCACTGAGCCCTCACAGACGGAACCCCTAAAATATATAGCTAGGATGACAAGAGGGGAGTGAATTGCTGAGATGAAGGGGACATCTCCTACAGAAGGCACTTTAAGTTTGAGAGATGTAACTCACCTACTGGATACATAAAAATACAAACAACAACTTGGGCAAAATGAGGCAGCAGAAGAACATGCTCCACACAAGGAAATGAAATCAAACCCCAGAAGAACTAAGCAAGGATAGGCAATCTACATGAGGAAGAGTTCAGGGAAATAGTCATAAGGATGATGAAAGAGCTTAGGAAAATAACAGTTTCAAAGGAAGGAAAACTAAAGTTTTTAAGAAAATATAAATTAAAACCAAATGTGATAACTATAATAACTAAGATGAAAAACACAGCATGACAAATCAAAAATCAAAGCTATAGTAAGTGATATAGAGGAATGTTCAGTTAGTTGGAAGACAGAATAGTGGACATTACTGATGCTAAACAAACAAACCAAAAAAAAAAAAAAAAAACCTAAAGAAATTAGGACAGTTTAAGAGACCCCTGGGACAACATCCATCATACAAATATTCACATCACAGCAGTCGAAGAAGGAGAAAATAGAGAGAAATGGGCTGAGAACATACTGGAAGACATAATAGCTAAAAATTCCCCTAACCTGGGAAAGGAAACAGTCACCCAAGTCCAGGAAGCACAGTACCATAAAGGAGTAACCCAAAGAGGAATACTCTAACACACACTGTAATTAAAATGACAAAAATTAAAAATAAAGAGAGGCTTTTAAATGAAGCATGGAAAAAACAATGAATAACATACAAAGGAACTCCCACTAGGCAGTCAACAGATTTTACAGAATAAACTCTCAGACCAGAAGACAGGGACACACTTAAAACAATGAAAGGGAACAAAAAAATATAGCCAAGAACACTCTACACAGCAAGGCTCTTTTTCAGATTTTATGGAGAGATAAAAGCTTTACAGACAAGCAAACGCTTAAAGAATTTAGCAACACCAAATCAGCTTTACAACAAAGGTTAAAAAAGAAAAGGCCCAAACTAGAAACAAGACAATTACAAAATGAAATAGCACACTGGGAGAGGCAAACATGCAATAAAGTTAAGAAACCACCCATGCACAAATTTAGGAGGAGTTAAAGGACATATAGTAATATATGCATTCTCAAAGCAGTTAATAAATACAGAAAACAATTAGATATAAAATATAATATCCGGAACAATAATTGTAAGCAGAGAATAACACAAATGTAGGGGTTTTTATGCATTTAAAATTAACAGACCAGCAATTTAAAACAGTGAGGTAGGTGTGTGTGTGTGTGTATATGTATACACATATACATATGATGCACATATACATATATGTGTATACACACACATTGCTACATAGAAATCTCATGGTAAACACAAACCAAAAATCTGTAATAGATTTATACACCAAAAAAATAAAAAGGAATCCAAACATAACACTAAAGATAGTGATCAAGTCACCAGAGAAGACAGAAAAAGTATAAAGGAACAACAAATTAAAAAAAAAAAAAAGAAAACAACACTACAAAACAACTCCACTACAATTTAAAAAATGTGAATAAGTGCATATCTATCAATAATTCCTTTCAATGTAAATGAACTAAGTGCTACAATCAAAAGAAAGAGTGAGTGAATAGATACAAAACCAAGGCCCATAAATACTCTATCTAAAAGAGACTCATTTCAGATCTAAAACACACACAGATTGAAATTGAGGGGATGGTAAAAAGGTATTCTACACAAGTGAAAATCAAAAGAAAGCTGGAATAACAATACTTACATAAGACAATACAGACTTTAAAGACTGTTACAAGAGACAAGGAAGGACACTACATAATATCCAAGGGATCAACCCAAGAAGATATAATTCTTATAAATATATATGCATCAAACAATTCAATTCAGTTCAGTCACTCAGTCTTGTCTGACTCTTTGTGACCCCATGGACTACTGCACATCAGGCTTCCCTGTCCATCACCAACTCCTGAAGCTTGCTCAAACTCATGTCCACTGAGTCGGTGATGCGATTCAACCACCTAGTCCTCTGTCATCCCCTTCTCCTCTTGCCTTCAATCTTTCCCAGCATCAGGGTCTTTCCCAATGAGTCAGTCCTTCACATGATGTGGTCAAAGTATTGGAATTTCAGCTTCAGCATCAGTCCTTCCAATAAAAATTCAGGACTGATATCCTTTAGGATGGACTGGTTGAATCTCTTTGCAGTCCAAGGGACTCTCAAGAGCCTTCTCCAACATGGGAGCACATAATTAATATAGGACAAATATTAACAGACATAAAGGGAGAAATCAACAAAGGCATGTGAAAAGATGCTCAATATCACTGATTATCAGCAAAATGGAAATCAAAATTATGAGGTATCCCCACACACAGGTGAGAAGGTGTATCATCAAAACACCTACACACAAGAAGGACTAGAGAGGGTGTTGAGAAAAGGGAACCCTCCTACACTCTGGTGGAAATGTAAATTGGTACAACTATGGAGATGAGTATAGAGGTTCCTTAAAAAACTAAAAATAAAGCTATTGTTTGATCCAGCAATCCCACTCTTGGGCATTTATCAGAAGAAACCATAATTTGAAACAATACATGGACCCCAGTTTTCAATGCAGCACTATTTACAAGGCATCAAAGCAATCTAAATGTCCACTGACAGATGAATGGATAAATAAGATGTAGTACATGTGTACAATGGAATATTCTTCAGTCATAAAAAGATGAAATAATGACATCTGCAGCAACATGGATGGACCTAGAGATTATCATACAAAGTGAAGTAAGTCAGATAGAGAAAGACAAATATATAACTCATATATGGAATCTATTTTTTTTAAGTGATACAAGTAAATTTATTTACAAGACAGAGACAGATTTAAGATATAAAAAACAAACTTCTAGTTACCAGAGAGGAAACTTGGGGTTGAGGGATAAGCCAGGAATTTGGAAGTAACATACACACACTAATGTATATAAGACATATAACCAAAAGGACCTCTATATAGTACAAGGAACTCTTCTCAATTACTGTGATAACCTATATGATAAAAAAGTCTGAAAAAGAATGAATATAGGTATATGGATAACTGAATCACTCTGTTATACATCTGAAACTAACACAACACAGTAAATCAACTATACTACAAAAATTTTTAACTAAAAAATTAAAATTAAAAAAAATTAAAATCACACATATTTTTTGCATTATACAGATTTTTAAACAAGAAATAATCACCTTTTCTGACTACAACTTTATGAGACTACAGATCACCTACAGGAAAAAAAAATCTACAAAAAAACTAAATATGTGCAGGTTAAGTAACATACTATGAAACAACCAAGGGATCACTGAGGAAATTAAAAAAAACATTTTGCACAAATGAAAACAAAAGGAAGATGATCCAAAACCTCTGGGATGTAGGAAAAGAAGCTCTAGGAGAAAAGTTTATCACAATATGAATTTACCTCAAGAAACAAGAGAAATCTCAAGTAAACAACCTCACTTTACACCTAAAGGAACTAGAGAAAGAAAGATAAACAAAACCCAAAGTTAAAAAAAAAAAATCATGAAAATCAGAGCAGAAGTAAATGAAATAGAGACTTAAAAAACTTAGAAAATATCAATGACTCTGAAAGTTGGTTCTTTTTTTAAATTTTTATTTATTTTTTATATTTAATGAATTTTTATTATCCAAGTTTTACATGAGATATAGTATTATGGTTGCTTTTTATTTTATTTTTTTTGAAAGTTGGTTCTTTGAAAAAATAAAATTGATAAGCCTTCAGCCAAACTCATCAAGAAAAAGAGGAAGAGGGACTAAATCAATAAAGCCAGAGGTGAAAAAGGAGAAGTCGTAATCTACAGTACAGAAATACAAAGCATCATGACAGACTATGACAAACCACTATTTCCCAACTAAAATGAACAACCTAGAGGAAATTGACAAATTCTTATAAATGTAAAATCTCCCTTGACTGAACCAGGAAAAAATAGGACATATAAATAGACCAATTATAAGTAATCTAATTGAATCAGTAATTCAGAAAAACAAAAAAACCTTCCAATAAACAATATTCCAGAATTAGATAGTTTTATAGGTGAATTCTGGGCTTCCAAGGTGGCTCAGTGATGAAGAATCTGCCTGAGAATAACGCAGGAGCCACAGGAGATGCAGGTTTGACCCAGGGTTGGGAAGATCCCCTAGAGGAGGAAATGGCAACCCACTATAGTATTCCTGCTGGGATAATCCCACGGACAGAGAAGCCTCATGGGCTACAGTCCATGGGGTCACAAAGAGTTGGACACAACTGTGCACACATGCACAGGTGAATTCTACCAAACATTTAGAGAAGACTTAAGATCACTTCTCAAACTACTCCAAAAAATTGCAAAGGAAGGAACACTGCTGATCTAATTCTATGAGGCCAGCATAACCCTGATGCAAAACCAGACAATGATATCAAAAGAACAGAAGATCACTTGTCAGTATCACTGGCAAACATAGATGCAAAAAATTCAACAATTATTAACAAACCAAATCCAGCAACAGATTAAAAGGATCATACACCACAATCAAGTCAGATTTATCCCAGAGATGCAATAATTTTTTTATATACAAAATAAATGAATGTAATACATTGCATTGACAGATTGAAGAATAAAAGTCATATAATCACCTTAATAAATTCAGATAAACTTCTTGATAAAATTTAGTATCCATTTATACCAAAAACTTTACAAAAAGTGGGCAAAAAGGGAACATACTTCAACATAAAAAATGCTATTTACAACAAACCCACAACTAACATTACCTTCAATGGTAAAAAACCTGAAAGCATTACCTATAAGAACAGGAATAAGACAAAGATGCCCAGCCATGTTACTTTCATGCAACACAGTACTGGAAGTCCTAGCCACAACAATCAGACAAGAAAAAGAAATTTTAAAAAATCAAAGTGGAACGGAAGAAGTAAAACTGTCACTGCAGATGACATCATACTATATATAGAAAATGCTAAAGATGCCATCAGAAAACTACTAGAACTTATCAACAAATTCAGTATATAGCAGGATACAAATAACATACAGAAATCTATTGCATTTCTATGCACAAACAACTAAATTTAACAAAGAGAAATTAAGTAAATGATTTCCTCTTTCTTTGCATCAAAAAGAATGAAATACCTAGGAATAAACCTACCTACGGAGGTAAAACACCTGTACTAGGAAAACTATAAGATACTGACGAAAGAAACTGAAGATGACACAAACAATTGGAAAGATATACCATACTCTTACACTGGCAGAATGGACATTGCTAAAATGACCATACTATCCAAGGCAATCTGCAGACTCAATGTGATTCCTATCAAAATATCAATGGCATTTTTCACAGAACTAGAACAAAAATTTTTAAATTTTGTATGGAAACACAAAAGACCCCAAATAGCCAAACCAATCTTTTCTCTTTTTTTTTTTATTTTAAATAGTTAAGCTTTTATTTCAATAGTTATATGGTGTAGCTTTGTTGTTTTTTTTTTTTCCTTCATTTATTTTTATTAGTTGGAGGCTAATTACTTTACAATATTGTAGTGGTTTTTGTCATACATTGACATGAATCAGCCATAGATTTACACATATTCCCCATCTCTATCCCCCCTCCCACCTCCCTCTCCACCCGATTCCTCTAGGTCTTCCCAGTGCACCAGGCCCGAGCACTTGTCTCAAACCAATCTTGAGAAAAATGAACAGAGCTGTCATCAGACTGTACTATAAAGCTATATTAATCAAAACAGATGGTACTGGCACAAAAACAGACACACTGATTAATGTAACAGACTAGAGGGTCCAGAAATAAAACCATGTGCTTATGGTCAGCTAATCTACAACAAGGTAGGCAAGAATATATAAGAAAAGTCACATTTCTTCAATAAGTGGTACTGGGAAAACTGGACATCTACATACAAAGGAATGAAATGAGAACATTTCTTCAAACCATACACAAAAGTAAAGTCAAAATTGATTAAAAACTTAAATGTAAGATATGACACCATACAACTCCTAGAGGAAAGCATAGGCGTAATACTCTTTGACAAAAATCATAGCAATATTTTTTTAGATTCATCTCCTAGAGTAATGGAAATAAAAGCAAAAGTAAACAAATGCAACCTAATTAACCTTAAAAGTTTTTACAAAGCAAAGAAAAATCAACAAAACAAAAAAGACAACCAACTGAATGGGATAAAACATTTGCAAATGATGTGACCTATAAGGGGATGATATCCACAATACAGAAATAGTTCATACAGCTCAACATAAAAAACTACCTGATTATAAAATAGGCAGAACACTTAAATAGACCTTTTTTCCCCCCAAATATGACATGAAGATGGGCAAAATGTTCACAAAAGGTGTTCAATGTTATTAATCATTAGGAAAATACACATCAAAACCACAATGAGATATCACCTCACACCTGTCAGAGTAACTATCATAAATGAACACAGCTTATGCTGGTAAAGAAGTAGAGAAAGCAAACCCTCATACACTGCTGGTGAAATTAAAACTGGTGTGGTAATCCTTAGAAAACTTTATGGAGATTTTTCAAAAGACTAAAAATAGAACTATCAATATATGACCCAGCAATTCCATCGCTTGGTATAGATCCAAAAAATAGCCAGACCACTGATTCTAAAAGGTACATATTCCCCAACGTTCACAGCAGTATTATTCACACTTGCCAAGATATGGAAGCAACCTAAGTGTCCACCAGTAGACAAACGAATAAAGACTACACACACACACACATGCACACACACACACTATGGAATACTATTTAGACATAACAAAGAATGAAATTGTGTCATTTGCAACAACATGGATGGACTTGGAGAATATTATCCTAAGTGAAATAAATCAGACAGAGAGAGAAAAATGCTATATAATATTATTTGCATGTGGAATCTAAAAATTACTACACGCTAGTGAACATAACAAATAAGAAGCAGGTTCACAGACACAAAGAACAAACTAGTGCTTACCAGAGGGGAAAGAGAACAGAGAGGGGCAATTTACAGGCAAGGGATTAAGAGATATAAAATATTATTTATAAAATAAGCTACAAGGATATATTATACAACATAGGGAATATAGTCAATATTTAAAATAACTAAAAATGGAATATGGCATTTAAAAATTATGAATCACTATTTTGTACATCTATAACTTATATAATAATATACCTCAACTCTACTTCAATAAAGAATATTACTATTAAATTTTAGACTTGACTTTGTCAATGTAAAATAGATATGAGTATATTCAACTAAAGTAGACTAAACAGAAGAGCTAGATGTGACCATCTGATCTTTACTATAAATATAAAGCACATGAATTTTATGACTCTCATTAAGTTTCCTTCCAAAGGGAGACTATGGGCATGTAGTTTACTATCAGTCAGACAGTGTAACTCGAAACTGTGCTTGACTAAAATAAACCAATTTTTTCCTTCTTCTATTTGAAACCAAGCTCTGAAACACTTGTTCAAGAAACAGGTAAAGGAACCTGAGCTTCTTGCTTAGTGAAGGCAGATCCATGTTAGAAGCTCCAGTTCCATTTTTAGGAAAAAAATAAAAAATAAAAAATGACCTAGTCCTAAATAGAGCTTCCCTGGTGGCTCACTGGTAAAGAATTTTCCTTTCAATGCAGGCTTGATCTCTGTCAGGAAGGTCCCCTTGAGAAGGAAATGACAACCCGAACTCTAGTATTCTTGCCTGGAGATTTCCATGTACAGAGGAGCCTGGTGTGCTACAGTCCATAGGGGTCCCAAAGAGTCAGACAGGACTTGGCAACTAAACAACAGCCCTGAAAGAGCCGTAATATGATTAAATGCTTACAGAATACCCTCTTTCATGCTTAAGAAATTCCAGGAACTACAGGATATTTCCACCCCACAGCTTCAGATTTTCTGCTCTCTTTACTCTATCAAGTTGAGGCTGACCAGAATACCCCTGGTCATCAGATGATGATCATCAGATGGCTTTGTTGCACCTTGGTAGCCTCAGCTGTAAACCTATGAAACTTTCTTTTGAAACCTCTTGTCCTCTAATTGGCAATTCAGAGACAGTGTTTGAGACGCTAGTCTGCCATCTTCTCAGGGTGTTGGCTTCCTAAATAAAGTATCTTTCTTTCTCCACCACTCCTTTTCTCTGAAACACTGATTTTTGAGCAAAGAGAAACACTGACTTTTGAGCAATGAGCAGCACAACCTCAGTTTGGTTCCAGCTTCAGCCAGTAACACTCTCTTCCCTTTCTTCCCTCTTTCCTTCTTTCTTGGACCAAGTGTTTATATACTATGCTGTAAGAAAAATTTAAAGTCTGAACACAAAAACTTCCTATTCTACACAAAGTGATGAGTTTTACAGCTAAAGTAGTAATAACACAACTCATTATTATCTTCTAAATTAGTTCATATATTTTAAAATAATACTATTAAATTTTAAACCTGATTTTATCAAAGTAAATAGATGTTTAATAACAGAATGAATATAAATTAATTATATAATAGACTCTAAAGGTCCATGTTTTAAAAAATAGAATTAATATTATTAGATATCTTCAGATTTTTGTCATTATACTAAATAGCAATAAAACCGGATGTAGTACTTGTAAAAAATTTGCTTGGTTTTCCAAGAATAATCTACTTGCTTGGGCACCCACTCCAGTATTCTTGCCTGGAGGATCCCACGGCTTAGAGCAGCCTGGCAGGCTAGAGTTCATAGGACTGCACAGGGTAGAACACAACTGAAGTGACTTAGTACACATGCACCCATACACAAGACCTTTTAGTGAACATATTTCAAAATCAAACACATATATGTTTGATGACAAGATATATCATGGAAAGTTGGATCAGACAAAGGCAGTTGCAGATCATTTTGTGTCAAACAGTTTAAAAAAATGAATTTCAAAGAATATCAGAAACTATATCCAGGACAATGTAGGATAGTGGCAAAGGAAGGACTGGAAACTAAATTGGATTCTTTTGTTCCATATCCTGAACTGGATTAATTCTATAAAGAGAATATATAAATGATCTAAGTATAAAAAGTAGCTTTGTGTAAGTTATTGTTTGATCCTAAAATCATTGGTGAAATAAATCATGGATATGCTATATAGAAGCAACTTTGCTGGAATAATCAAGTATTTTTTCACTTATTTATTTTTTTTGTTTGTGTGTCTTTTTGATTAGGATAATCAACTTGTAGCAAATAGTGGTATAACTGCTTTAAAAGGGTTTCATCATCCTCTTAATTTCTTCCTCCTGTTAGTATTACTATGTTTCTTTTTAGATACTGTCTTGATTTTTAATTATTGCTCTATAAATGTCCCTAGGGGAAAACATCTGCTATTGCCTATTAGTTTTTTTCCTCTGTTGCCTCAGATTCCCTGTGGATATATTGCAGCTTGTTGACATTGCATTTTTAGTTGCCTCTGATGATTTTCTATCCCAAGGGTCCTACACAGATAAGAATATTTAGCTGACTCATTTCCTATTGCAATTGTAACATTTTTCCTTCTGTTACTATCATGTTATTGGAGTCATGAAAAATTTCAGTGAGTGAGAGCTATCAAATTAATCTACTTTGACATTTTTGTTCTTTTAATTTAAAAGAATTAAATGTTCAATATAGCTTCTAGCTTTTTTTTTTTTTTTGGTACCTGGATTTTTCAATTTCTTTTATATCATTTGTCATTATTAGAATACTGTTTTCTGAAAGGCATAAGTTTCTTTGTGTCACATTCCTTTGGAAAACATAATTTCTTCTTTATCAGAATGAGGTTCTTTATAAAATAAATTGTGAGTCTCCAAATAATCTTATGTTAATTTGTTGTTGTTGCTTAGGTGCTAAGCCATGTCTGAATCTTTGCAAACCCAAGGACTACAGCACACCAGGCTCCTCTGTTTTCCACTATCTTCTGCAGTTTGCTCAAATTCAATACCATTGAGTCAGTGACGCTGTCTAATCATCTCATCCTCTGCTGCCCACTTCTTTTGCTTTCAATCCTTCCCAGTATCAGGTTCTTCTTCAATGAGTCAGCTCTTTGCTTCAGGTGGCCAAAGAGCTTCAGCTTCAGGATCAGTCTTTCCAATTAATAGTCAGGAATATTTTCTTTAATATTGACTGGTTTGGATCTTCTTGCAGTTCAAATTCAGTTGTAAATATTTATGATTAGTTTCATTCCAGGTGTATATTTTATGTTAGTGCAAAATTATAATAAGGTTATAATCATTTATATTTCCATAAAAAGATTATTTCATAATGAATATGTTTCATTAAAGTGATACTTATATGTGAATATATTTCTTATAAATATAACATAATGTACACATACATGCATATTTATGCTAATTATCAGCATGTGAGTGAAGTGAAAAGTCGCTCAGTCATGTCCAACACTTTGCAACCCTAATGACTATACAGCCCACGGAATTCTCCAAGCCAGGATACTGGAGGGGGTAGACTTTCCCTTCTCCAGGGGATCTTCCCAACCCAGGGATGGAACCCATGTCTCCTGCATTGCAGGCAGATTCTTTACCAGCTGAGCCACAAGGGAAGCCCAATTATCAGTATAATTTTCTGTAAAATAATTTTGAGTAAGCCAACAATTTAAAAGTATAGTTAAAGAATTGTTTTACATATAATTAACTGATATTTATATTTACTTTATGTCTGTGTTTCTAGAGAGACCATTTCTATATATATTTTATATACAAATAATAAGTATGATTATTGAATTTAAAATCTAAGGACTGAACAATATAAGTTACTTATATTACTAATTAATCTTAACTTTTGGTCAAATCTTATAAAGAGTAACTTTAACTCTCTGCCCTAATAAAAGGCCCTTTCAATTACATCACACTTTTCCAACATTAGTACAAGCTCTACACATTTTCTCCTAAATTTCAGTCCAATATTTGCACAGGAATGTTTACTTGTTAAAAGATAATACTGCTAATTTCTATCTTTATAGAATTATATAGCAACACAATGGTGTTATAAGAAGTAATTTCATAATTATTGTGTGATTTTCCAGGGACATATATTCCCCAAAGACTGTAAATCCTTTGATGTAAGATAACTTACTATTCATTCATTCATTCATCCATTCATTTTTCTTATTATGTATGTTTTCTGTGCCCAAAACATAACTGCTGCTCAGTAAGTACTTAATGAAAGAATGAGAATATCTAACTCACCTTGAGACAGGATGAAGAATGGCATTAACAATTCTTTCAAATTTTTTTTTTTAGTGTTTTTTTTTTCTGGATTGTTTTCATTCCCATATATTTTTCCAAAAAAGCCTATTCGGATTTCTACTTGGATTTTGTTGGTTCAATTTATCAATTTGAGGAGAACCAACATCCTAAAACTATTTTAACTTTCAGTCTATGAAAATGGTAGCTTTTTCCTCTATTAAGGTCTTCTTTAATTTTTTCAGAATATCCCCATTATTTTTAGAATATAGACCATGAATGTAATTTAAGTTTAATGTTAAGTATTGTTATGCTCCTATAAATGGTATTTTAATTTTATTTTGTTTGTTTATTGGTAATGCTTAAAAATAATTTGATTTTTCTGTATGTTTTGAATTTGCTAAACTTACTAATTCTAGTAATACCTTACATAGATTATTTTAGGGTTTTCTATTTAAAAGACCACGCCTGTTCCAGCAATCCCACTTCTGAGTTTATATTAAAAAAAAACTTCTTACGGGGTCCCAAACATTATGTGCATACTCATGTTCATTGTGACTTAATTCATAATAGTCAAAAGATGGAAGCAACCTACATGTCAATCAACAGATAGATGAATAAACAAATATTTTATATACATGCAATTTAATATTATTCAACCTTTATAAAAGAAGAAACTGTCATTTGTAACAATACGGATGAAGTTGGAAGACAAGCTAAGTGAAAGAAGACAAACTAAAAATCAAATATTATAGTATATCAACTCTACAAGGAATATAAAATAGTCAAACTCACAGAAGAGGAGGAAAGAATGGTTATTACTTTCACTAGAGGGAGGCCAGACAAAGAGGTGTTAGTTAATGGGTATAAAATTTCAGTTACACAAAATGTATCTGTCCTAGAGACCTATCGCACAGAGTCTATAGTTAACAGTACCACATTGCATACTTCAGTTTGCTAAGAGAGACGATCTAACATTTAAGTATTATCATAGATATACAATAAATAATAATAATGGAAATGAGAACATTTTAGAAATTATGAATATGTTTATGGCAGAGATTATAGTGATAGTATCACTGGCATATACTTATTCTCAACTCATCAAGTTGTCTACACTTAATATGTGCACCTTTTTGTATTTTAATCAAATCATAATAAGTGGTTTAAAAAAATAAGGAGCTATCATTTTTAAAGATTCCTAATGTAACTTGAATGTAAATGGAATCATCCTGATTCATTTTCTTAATGTAATCATTTCTCTCTAATGGAATCTAATATAATCATTTCTACCTAATTTTAGATAGATAGCTTTTATCAGATTAAAAATATGATAACTATTAAGAATGTTATTATTTTTCCTCTCCATCTAAAAATAATCTCATGTGCTTACACTGCATTTTTCTTTTTGCTTTATTTTCCCAAATGTTAATGGCAAGAATGACTAGGATTTTAGTTGCCAACAAGCAGAGTAATAGCCATCACTTTACTGGTAATTCATTATTGGTGAAATACTTCTAATAATTTCTTGAATGGCTTAAGTGTTATTGTGCACAGTTCCTAAAACAGTGTAAAAAAAACTAGCCAACTTTCATTTAGTTTGTCCCTGGTGAACAAATGTAATAATTTCGTTTACCTCATTGACTTTACTGTGAGATAAATATACATTATTCTGTATGAGTCAATTTTAGTCTCCAAATTTTATCTTTAAAAGTGTTTCCTCAGGGAAGCCGTTCAGAACTCTGGGGTCTAAGCTATATTTCATGGTGATTTGTTCTTATTGCACTTTGAACTGGGAATACTTTGTACAACTTGCAAATTTTAAAAGCACTTCAGCAAAAACTAGTTACACAATCAAGTTCAGGAGCACAAATTCAGGTTGATTTGTTCACCACATATGTGAATGACTTGTAAATTTTTAAAATTATTTTTGGACTCACAGACTAATGGAAGAATGCATTTATGGTCAAGCACTCTCTCTGAGAGTCTACCTATCTCTTGGTTTCAGGCTTCATACTGATTGAATAATAAAAACTCAAAGACTGAATTTTCTACTGCTCATGGCTATGCCAAGATGATTTGCTTTTAGGGACTTCATTCTATGATAGCACTGAGAAGAAATGATTGATGCTCATGACGTTGACTACCTCAAAGATTAATTCTTGGGTAAGTGAAAACAATTGGATTTCCAGTCTGTACAGTTAAACACTTAGGTAAGGAAAGAGTGGAGTGAGAAAAAGTCTTTCTATCTAGCTAGTTGATCTTATAGTTGTGGTTCAAGTGTACGGCATATTCAGTTACGTTCAGTCCCTCAGCCATGTCTGACTCTTTGCAACATAGTGGATTGCAGCACGCCAGGCTTCCCTGTCCATCACCAACTCCCGGAGCTTACTCAAACTCATGTCCATTAATCAGTGATGCTATCCAGCCATCTCACCCTCTGTTGTCCCCTTCTCTTCCCACTTTCAACCTTTGAAGCATCAGGGATTTTTCCAATGAGTCAGTTCTTCACATCAGGTAGCCAAAGTATTGGAGTTTCAGCTTCAGCCTCAGTCCTTCCAGTGAATATTCAGGACTGATTTTCTCTAGGATTGACTGGTTGAATCTTCTTGCAATCCAAGGGACTCTCAAGAGTCTTTGCTAAAACCACAGTTCAAAAGCATCAATTCTTCAGCATTCAGCTTTCTTTATAGTCCAACTCTCACATCCATACATGACTACAGGAAAAACCATAGCTTTGACTAGACGGAACTTTGTTGGCAAAGTAACGTCTCTACTTTTTGATGTTGTCTAGGATGGTCATAGCTTTTATCCAAGGAGTAAAGGTCTTTTAATTTCATGGCTGCAGTTACCATCTGCCATGATTTGGGATTCCCAAAAAATTAAGTCTCTCACTGTTTTCACTGTTTCCCCATCTACTTGCCATGAAGTGATGGGACTAGATGCCATGATCTTAGTTTTCTGAATGTTGAGTTTTAAGCTAACTCTTTCACTCTCCTCTTTCACGTTCATCAAGAGGCCCTTTAGTTCTTCTTCACTTTCTACCATAAGGGTGGTGTTATTTGCATATCTGAGATTATTAATATTTCTCCCAGCAATCTTCAGTCCAGCTGGTGCTTCATCCAGCCCAGCATTTCTCATGATGTACTCTGCATATAAGTTAAATAAACAGGGTGACACTATACCCCCTTGATGTACTCCTTTCCCGATTTGGAACGAGTCTGTTGTTCCATGTCCAGGTCTAACTGTTGCTTCCTGACCTGCATACAGATTCCTCAGGAAGCAGGTAAGGTGTTCTGGCATTCCCATCTCTTGAAGAATTTTCCACAGTTTGTTGTGATCCACAGAGTCAAAGGCTTTGGTACAGTCAATAAAGCAGAAGTAGATATTTATCTGGAACTCTCTTGCTTTATCTATGATCCAATGGATGTTGGCAATTTGATCTCTGGTTCCTTTGCCTTTTCTAAACCCAGCCTGAACATCTGGAAGTTCACAGTTTGTGTACTGTTGAAGACTGGTTTGGAGAATTTTGAGCATTACTTTACTAGCGTGTGAGATGAGTGCAATTGCGCAGTAGTTTGAGCATTCTTTGGCATTGCCTTTCTTTGGGATTGGAATGAAACTGACCTTTTCCAGTCCTTGGCCAGGGCTGAGTTTTCCAACTTTGCTGGTATATTGAGTGTAACACTTTCACAGCAACATCTTTTAGTATTTGAAATAGCTCAACTGGAATTCCATTGCCTCCACTAGCTTTGTTCATAATAATGCTTCCTAAGGCACACTTGACTTTGTATTCCAGGATGTCTGGCTCTAGGTGAGTGATCACACCATTGTGATTATCTGGGTCATGAAGATCTTCTTTGTATAGTTTTTCTGTGTATTGTTGCCACCTCTTCTTAATATAGAATATATTACTATGTTATTAAGCTTAACTCGAACCAGTACTAAGAGGATTTTACGAACAATCCTTTCAGGTCACTGCTGTAGAAATAAAGAAATGTTCCCTTTTTCCTTTCTAGGTTCTTTGGCTGGCCTAATAATTACTTTGATATACACTGGATTAACAGGAGGAAAAATCATAATCCATCACAGTACAGTTGTTAAAATATTCTATTAATTTTAAGAGAGTTAAATGTTATTAATTATGTTCTATTGCATTTAAAACAAAAAGACATACTACCTAATATAAGATTAAAATAGAAATGAAACAGTCTTACCAATATTAGAGCAAGGTGTTTTGATGTATTTTTAGGCAAGTTTCAGGAGTGTGCGGATATGTATTTGCGAGGAGTTTCATACACTAAGAATCTGGATAATTGACATTCTAAACATTTGGATGTAATAACATTTTTATAACTGAATTTTAAGAAAATATATTCAAATATTAATAGTATAAATTAAAAATAATATCCCATCTCATGTTTCTATATGTTGATTTATTTTTTAGGTAAAATCTACTTCTATGTAATTTCTAATTGTTGCTAACTTTTTATCAGTAGTATCATGATATATTTTGTCAATTTCACAAGGATATTGTTAGGATTATTATGTGTTTGCATGTGATTGAAAAGTGTTTCCAAACCAATATATGGTTTAATATGCAATAAAGAAAATAAAGATAGTATTTTACCAGAACATCTTTCTTCTGTATTGTTGCAAAAATGTTGAACTTTTTAAATTTCTGCTTATTTTAGAATGAATTGAAAACCAGATAGTAAACTGGGGAAAGTAGAGCAAAGGAGAATAAATACATTTTTTCTTGAAGGCATGTTTAGCATTTTCTATAACCTAGGTACACCAGGCAATTTGCAACACAATTTTAGATGCTCTCCTACTAAGTCATTAAATCTCAATATTAAGAAGAAACATGTAAACTGCATTAAATTATGCAGACCTTGCTAATCTAATCTGAATTTCTGAAGGAAACTACATTCAGGTGATAACTGCCCTGGAACATTCCTCTATAATGGTCATATAATCAGAAAATGTTTTCTTCATAACTACCGTGAATTCCATATATTAACATTGTCAGTGCACACACTCCTTGGCTACAATGAGCTTTTAAATATGCCAATTCACTATATGTTTATGTAAAACAGATAAAGTGATCATTTTACTTTAGCTACTTATATCAAGTAAAAATGACTCAATTCATGAACTGTACATTTGGTATTAAATATTTCCCTTTAATATTGAAAAATAAAATAAGATCCATTCCCTTTTACTAAGTCAGTTTTAGTGTCATTCAATTTAATATAATTGTTCTGTCCCAAGACTGACACCTGAGAAATATGTGGAAATAAAGCACATTCTCCATTGTTCAACTATCTTCCTATAACAGTTACAGACACATAACCAACTTATTTGTAATCTGACGGCTTACTAAAATAGGTTCACTTCAAATTGGGGATGCTTTTGTATATAAGGTACTAGTATCTCATATTGAGGTTTTGACTTTATGAACATATTAATCTGATAGATTTCCTCTTGTTTTAATGTTTAAAAAAACCCAAAATACATTGATTAATTTCTGCATACTGATTGTAGTTTGAAGATGTCTTTGCCAAGGGCCCCAAATATCAGAAGAATAACAAGTTTAGACTTACCATGTAATGCTATATTCTAAAATTCTAGATTAGATATAAATGCTTTTGATTTTCCCTTTACCTAATATGACCTTTTATACCTTTATTTTTCACATTTTTCTCTACCAAAATCTCTTTTCCACACATTTCACAACTTTAAAATTATTAGTATGTAAGTGATCTTGCTAAATTGAATGAAATTTTGTAGTAACATATAAGGTAATATTTGTATGTCAGTATTAACAACATAAATATGAGAAATGCCATTTTAAAAACTATTTTTGGGGTTTTTCTCTTTTCACCCTTTACTGAGTTTTTACTCATATACTGTATAATTTGCCAATTTAAAATGTATATTTAGTGGTTTTTAGTATATTTACAGAGTTGTATGGCCATCACCACAATCTAATTTTAGAACATTTTTATCACCACCAAATCCCATACCCATTACCAGTCATTTCTCATTCATCACTTTCTCCACTTCTTCCAGAGCCTCAAGAAACTACCGATCTACATCCTGTCTGGGTAGATTTGCCAAGTCTGGAGGTTCTATACGAATGGAATCATATAATACGTGATCCTTTGTGATTGACTTCTTTCACTTAGCATAGTACCAAACTACTTTGAATAATTTCAAATGTTGGTGAAAACATTAGAATCCCTGTGAAATAGTCAGACTTATTTTTAATAAACTGTGATTAATGTCATTGGCTCTTTCTGATTGAAAAAACTGAAACAGAAAAAGTTTATTGCATTTCCTTTTTACCATTTCATAACCCATGCATGCATTTCTTTAATTTATATTCATTCTTCATTTAAAGTACACCTATGGAGTAAATAGTTTATGCATACTTTAACAAATGTATTAAATTATCATTGTATAATATTGATCTAAAAGTTTGAGATATGTGTGATTTCTAGAAAAATAATTTATACATTAAGTAGAGAGAAGTTTAAGATGGAATGACTAAATAGTAACAGATTATTAAAGCCAGATTTCTGCTCAGATGCAAAAACACAACAAATCTTATACTTTATCTCATCAAAAAAAATATTGGTGGACCCTCTGAAGTTCTGATATAGGTTATGTTTAGGAGCCTCAGAGATTAAATCTACAGACTAGAAGAAAGGAATAGAACAGTGCAACTGCATAAAACTGTCTCAGAGAGACTAATAAAGTCTTGGCTTAAATATCTCTAATTGCCAAAACACTGCTGCAATTTAATCATGCATATTTAACATAAAACTTTAAATTTACCTTAAGAGTTTTATACATGTAGTGAGCTATTTGATTGGAAATTATTTTTAAGGTAATAAATTTATAGAATATGTTTTAATTAGAGTGATAGCATTTCAAATTTCACAATAACTTTTTTTTCCATTTATTTTTATTAGTTGGAGGCTAATTACTTTACAATATTGTAGTGGTTTTTGCCATACATTGACATGAATCAGCCATGGATTTATATGTATTCCCCATCACGATCCCCCCTCCCACCTCCCTCTCCACTGGATCCCTCTGGGTCTTCCCAGTGCACCAGCCCCAAGCACTTGTCTTATGCATCCAACCTTGGCTGGTGATCTGTTTCACCCTTGATAATATACATGTTACAATGCTGTTCTCTCGAAACATCCCACCCTCGCCTTTTAATTGCATTTCAATTTGCCTTGGAAGAAAATAATTCCCTATATGTAAAAGATTTACACCCTAGAGATCTGAACTGTTCTAGAAGGTACCCACCAGTGACACATAGCTCTTAAGGCTTGAAACATGACTAGTGTAACTGAAGACCTTAGTTTAAAATGAAAAATTCATTCAACTTAAGCTTAAATTTAAAAACTGATAATTTCAGTATTTGAAAATTTTTAAGTTGCTTGAAAAAAATTTCATACGTGAATCTACACTTGTTATCGTTTAGTCACTACGTCATGTCTGACTCGTTGCCACGTGATGGACTGTACACCTCCAGGCTCCTCTATCCATGGGATTTCCCAGGCAAGAGCACTGGAGTGGTTCCATTTCCTTCTCCAGGGAATCTTCCCTACCCAGGAACTGAACTCATGTTTCCTGCACTGGCAAGAGGATTCTTTACCACTGAGCCATGAGAGAAGCCATATTCATAGCTAAAGTTACATAATTTATTGAATTATTTAAAATATACCAATACAATCTGTCAATATCAGTTTGATGTCAAAGAGAGTTTTATTTTCAAAGATAAATTATAAGCACTATAATACAAATAAAAATCTTTTATTTTTTGCCTTTGGTAAGGTTTACTAGCAAACTCTTTATATTTGATAGTTTTCCATAGTTTCAAAATTTGTCTGTAGGACACTTTAGGGATATTTTCATCTACACCAGTAATATAACTGACAAAAACCTGGTATCAATCTTGGTATTGGTACTATAATTATAGGAGAAAGCAACGGCACTCCACTCCAGTACCCTTGCCTGGAAAATCCCATGGACGGAGGAGCCTGGTAGGCTGCAGTCCACGGGGTCACAAAGAGTGAGCGACTTCACTTTCACTTTCACTTTCACTTTTATGCATTGGAGAAGGAAATGGCAACCGACTCCAGTGTTCTTGCCTGGAGAATCCCAGGGACGGGGGAGCCTGTGGGCTTCCGTCTACGTGGTTGCACAGAGTCGGACACGACTGAAGCGACTTAGCAGCAGCAGCAGCAGTATAATTATGAAATGTAATATGTATCCCGCATATACAGAAATCTTTGTACATTTTCAGCCTTGTTTTGCTTTTCTATGCAATAATAAATGTATAAGTAGCAAAAATGTGAGAAAAAATAATGAAGACATGAGAAGTTATTTTGTCTGAAAATACTTTTATCTCAGTGAAATTCTATGCTTTGATTTCAAGTTAGAAATAATAGAAAATTATAACTTCCTGCTGTGAAAGCCATGATATATCTATTAATGTACAATAATTAAATTGAAAGAGCAGCATGCTCAACTTGAAAAAAAATAAACTTCACAAGTGAGATACTAGACTCATATCAATTGATTTTCTAGTCACCTGTTTCCATTAGTAAGTTTTAGTCACGACCCTGAATGCACAACTTTTTCAGTTTTCTCATTAAAAATGGGTTTTCAAAGTATAATAAAACATGAATACAAAGTCATTCTATGGTTGGCCTTAAGCACATAAATGTAATTTAGATAAAACTTGTAAATTCTTATTGGTATTCAAATTTATAAAGTATCTTTTCATAATTCCTTCCACTAGGATATATACATCTTCTATATAAAATCTGTATTACTAATTCAAGACTAATTTAATCTCAGAACCTACAGTGAATCTTGGCAAGCCACATAAATAGATTCATTAATTGACTGAACATTAGAAATAAATATTAATCTCTTTTTGCTCTTCTGACTTAATTTAGAAAGCAAGAAGAAAAAACTAATGTTCAATTACCATAATTAAATTTGCATTAATATATTACTCTTCATTAATTCGTCTACTGATGTGAATATTTTTGAAATAGAAACATAATCTAACATTTGAAAGAAATTTATTCTCTTCAACACAAAGTTTCCAAATGCAGCACAAAAAAGAAGAGTAAATCTCTGAAATACCTGGTTTTAACTGCACAAGATTCATTGCAAATCTTGTTCTTTTTAACTCTCTTAGGGGTAGGGGCTTAGAATTAGGAACAGTAAAATGAGAGAGCAAATGAAAAGAAATTCTTGCCCCCAAACCTTTTCTCTCTCAGAGCTTATATCAATCTTTAATAGTAGGGAAAATGGTAGCCACAAACAAGAAACTGCAGACCCTTAGGGATATAATATTGATCAGAAAACAACAAGGAACCTGGCTTCATCAAACATAAAGATTAATGGTTGAGGCCACTCTTACCTGTGCTATATCACACAAATATATAGTATCAAATACAGTAAGTGAAATGAGTGAGAGCACAGGCAAGGAAACTCCTAGGTTTGGAATCTCCAAACATCCCTATAATATTTCATAAGGAAAGAGAAGACGCTTTAAAAGAAACACCTAAAATAGTGCAGTAGCACTGTAATGCTTGTTTCACTCTTATGCAATGTTGTAAAATGTACTATTTTACCAATTATTAAAGAGTAAGGTATGTGTTTTTTATGTAATAATATATTTTATATATATATGCATTTATATTCTTAAAAAATAATATGTTGCTTATGTAGGTCTTTAATTATATCTCTTCCTATCATTTTAAAAAAACATTATGAAGACATTTTACCCTATGCAAACAAAAATATATAGATGCAATCTCTTTTCCTTTATTTATTTGAATACCAAAAGCCAAATCCTCATTTTCTTTTTATCTCCTTATGATAATAAACCCAAATTCAAAACACTTGTTTTCAACTGCTAATGTGAAACAATAGTTTAAAGATCAAGATTCAGAAGAATTAAAGAACACAGTACTTATTTCCACAGGCAACTAAAACCCTAAAACTCTTCTGGGTAGGTTTTAATAGCATGATGGGAAAATATCATCCATAGTTGATGCTGAGAAACAATGAACACTATATTCGTTTATTTTTTTAACAAGTTCTTTACTGTCTATCCAGTAAGGAAAAGAAAATGATGAAAACATATTTTAAATTGACACATATTTTGCTATTTAACTTTTGTGACAACACTTTATGTTTAATCTTCCTCTTGTGTTTTATATTACAGCAGTATAATGCATGAATACTTAAAATCAAATATTTTATAGTTTATTGTGCTGTATTTAGCATTGATGGCAGTAATTTTTGTACTGATATCTTTTTTCACTGCTGTATTCTTAGCAACTAGAAGAGTAAGCAGCTTATAACAGGAATCAATAAACACCCATTGAATTGATAAAAAAAAATAGCATTACAAAGAGAGATATAGATCAAAATAGAAAGTCCAGAGATAAACCCATGCACCTACGGACACCTTATATTTGACAAAGGAGGCAAAAATATACAATGGGAAAAAGACAATCTCTTGAACAAATGGTGCTGGGAAAACTAGTCAAGTACATGTAAAAGAATGAAACTACAACACTTTCTAACACCACACACAAAAATAAACCCAAACTGGGTTAATGACCTAAATGTAAGACCAGAAACAACTCTAACATCAAAGTTCTTCATATTTGAACTTCAACTTCAAATCAGTCCTTCCAATGAACACCCAGGACTGATCTCCTTTAGGATGGACTGGTTGGATTTCCTTGCAGTCTGAGGGACCCTCAAGAGTCTTCTCCAACACCACAGTTAAAAAGCATCAACTCTTCAGCATTCAGCTTTCTTTATAGCCCAACTCTTACCTCCATACATGACTACTGGAAAAACCATAGCCTTGACTAGACGGACCATTGTTGACAGACAGCTTTTTAATAAGCTGTCTAGGTTGGTCATAACTTTCCTTCCAAGGAGTAAGCCGTCAGGGAGTGTTTGACGGGAGGATGCCTACGTGCTGTCTCTCATGAGTCCTTTGTCCCTCTTCAAGCGGAACAGCACGCTGCTCCCAGGGACTGAGGTCATTGTGTGAGGCAGGCTTGGGTCTCCTTTAGTAAACATTCTCTTTTTGACAAAATTGTTTAGTCTTGCTCCCCCTTCATGAAATATGGATTGTCTCCTGACCTTGTGACTAGGATTACCCCTTGTTCCCTTGGTAACGGTTACTGTATATTTGGTTTTCTGATCCCTATCTTTCCCGAAAGAAGTTTCTTGTACTACAGCCTATATATACTCATAGAAAAATCATTAAAGCACCTTTGCTCCATGAGAGCTTAGGTCCCCGGGTCTTTTTTTCTCTTTCTCTCTCTTTCTCTCTTTTACTTTCTTATCGTCGACTCCGTACCACCAGGTTCCAGTACATTAAAGGACCCCAACAGTAAGCGTCTTTTAATTTCATGGCTGCAATCAACATCCACAGTGATTCTGGAGCCCAGAAAAATAAAGCCAGCCACTGTTTCCACTGTTTCACCACCTATTTGCCATGAAGTGATGGGACTGGATGCCATGATCTGTTTTCTGAATGTTGAGCTTTAAGCCAACGTTTTCACTCTTGTCTTTCATTTTCATCAAGAGGCTCTTTAGTTCTTCTTCACTTTCTGCCACAAAGGTGGTATCATCTGCGTATCTGAGGTTATTGATGTTTCTCCTGGAAATCTTGATTCCAACTTGTGCTTCCTCCAGCCCAGCATTTCTCATGATGTACTCTGCATATAAGTTAAATAAGCAGGATGACAATATACAGCCTTGATGTACTCCTTTTCCTATTTGAAACCAGTCTGTTGTTCTATGTACAGTTCTAACTGTTGCTTCTTGACCTGCATACAGGTTTCTCAAGAGGCAGGTCAGGTGGTCTGGTATTCCCATCTCTTTCAGAATTTTCCACAGTTTATTGTGATCCATACAGTGAAAGGCTTTAGCATAGTCAATCAAGGAGAAATAGATGTTTTTCTGGAACTCACTTGCTTTTTCGATGATCCAGTGGATGTTGGCAATTTGATCTCTGGTTCCTCTGCCTTTTCTAAAACTAGCTTGAGGATCTGGAAGTTCATGGTTCACGTAATGCTGAAGCCTGGCTTGGAGAATTTTGAGCATTACTTCACTAGCGTGTGAGATGAGTGCAATTGTGCGGTAGTTGGCACATTCTTTGGCATTGCCTTTCGTTGGGATTGGAATGAAAACTGACCTTTTCCAGTCTTGTGGCCACTGCTGAGTTTTCCAAATTTGCTGGCATATTGAGTGCAGCACTCAATATACAGTATCATCTTTCAGGATTTGAAATAGTTCAACTGGAATTCCATCACCTCCACTAGCTTTGTTCATAGTGATGTGTCCTAAGGCCCACTTGACTTCACATTCCAGGATGTCTGGCTCTAGGTGAGTGATCACACCATCGTGATTATCTGGGTCATGAAGATCTTTTTTGTACAGTTCTTCTGTGTATTCTTGCCATCTCTTTTTAATATTTTCTGCTTCTGTTAGGTCCATACCATTTCTGTCCTTTATTAACCCCATCCTTGCATGAAAAGTTCCCTTGGTATCTCTAAATTTATTGACAAGATGTCTAGTCTTTCCCATTCTATTGTTTTCCTCTATTTCTTTGCATTGGTCACTGAGGAAGGCTTTCTTATCTCTCTTTGCTATTCTTTGGAACTCTGCATTCAAATGGATATATCTTTCCTTTTCTCCTTTGCTTTTCGCTTCCCTTCTTTTCACAGTTATTTCTAAGGCCTCCTCAGACAGCCATTTCGCTTTTTTGCATTTCTTTTTCTTGAGGATGGTCTTGATTCCTCTCTCCTGTACAATGTCACAAACCTCCATCCATAGTTCATCATGCACTCCGTCTATCAGATCTAGTCCCTTAAATCTATTTCTCACTTCCACTGTATAGTCATAACGGATTTGATTTGGGTCATACCTGAATGGTCTAGTGGTTTTCTCCACTTTCTTTAATTTCAGTCTGCATTTGGCAATAATGGGAGTGCAAACTAGTACAGCCACTGTGGAGAACATTTTGGAGATTTCTTAAAAAACTGGGAGTAGAACTGCCATACAATCAGGCAATCCCAATGCTGGGTATATACCCTGAAGAAACCAGAATTGAAAGAGATACATGTACCCCAGTGTTCTTTGCAGCACTATTTACAATAGCTAGGACATGGAAGCAACCTAGATGTCCATCAGCCAATGAATGGTTACTTAGCTACAGAAAGAAACACATGTGAGTCAGTTCTAAAGAGGTGGATTCTTCTGGAGCCTATAATACAGAGTGAACAAGTCAGAAAGAGGAAGACAAATACTGTATATTAACATATATACACATATATATGTATATACATGGAATTTAGAAAGAGGGTACCGATGATCCTACAGGCAGGGCAACAAAAGAGACACAGATGGAAAGAACAGACTTTTGGACTCAGTGGGAGAAAGTAAGGGTGGGATGATTTGAGAGAATAGCATTGAAACATGTATATTACCATGTGTAAAATAGATAACCAGTGCAAGTTCAATGTATGAAGCAGGGCACTCAAAGCTGGTGCTTCGGGACAACCCGGAGGGATGGAGTGGGGAAGGAGGTGGGAGGGGTTTCAGGATGGGGAGGGCGGCAAATGTATACCTGTGGTCAATTTATGCTGATGTACGACAAAAGCCATCACGAGATTGTAAAGTAATTATCCTCCAATTAAAAGAATTTAATTAATTACAAAAGAATTGTAACAATAAAGCAAAAAAAGAAATACACAGTAAAGGAAAAATAGAATGTAACAAAAGGAGCTAAATAGACCTAGAGCATGAAAAGAGAAAAGAATATATAGATATATATTCTTTTCTATTCACACATACACACACACACAATTAAAAAAAAAAAAACAGTGCTAATCAATCACTTGAATCCCTGACTCTTATCCTTACCTTCCTGAGCTAATATATTTAAATCAATCACAGTGTACCCTTCTACATCTTCCTTCATATTATACATAAAGATACACAAGAAGAATTTTTTATACATAATCATAAAAGCTATATATTTTTCTAAGTTGCTTTCCCCTAATTATGCATATGTTTGAGCAAATTTTCATGTTGTCAGAATTTTTATTTATTATTCTATAAATTCCCTATTCACATATTTTTCAAATATCCCATTTTATATTTTATATATTTATTTACTCTTGTAAATTTGTAAAAGGCACTTGGTATGTGCACTACAAACATTTTTTCCAACTCTATCACACATGCTTTGGTTTTACACATGGCATATATTAATTTTCAAACATACAAAAGATTATTATATAATTAAGTTCATCTGTTTCTCAACTAAGAAGGTCTCCTCCACACTTGTCATATATTAACAGCTTACACATATACCTGGATTTATTTCTTGATTAGCTTAATAATCTATTGGTTTGCAGACACAATTTTTGTTCATTCCAGACAATGTCTCCACAGCCTCATCTCATTTATAATTTCTTCAAGTTTTACAAACCTTTTATTAGTTATGTTACTCAATTTTTACATTTTATTTAGAACAGCCTATACACTTTTTGTGGAATTTTTTGTATAGATTCTCATACTGTACTATCAATCTTCACCTGTGGTAGTAACAGTAGGCTACTTTCATATATATCTTGCCAAAATTTCATCATGTGTCTTTAGAATAATTTTTAAAAATGATATTATAAGCTTTCTAAGTAGTTGTATGGGATCAACTATTGATAGTGCCATTAAAATGTCAAATATTCAATCATATTTCTAATACCTCCTGTGACAATTGCTCTAGTCAATGACATTAATTTGAGTAAATTATATTTGCTCTAAAATTTCAAGCTTTTCTAGATTTAATTATATATAATATAATAATATGGTAATAATAATAATATAGACTGTATAAATCTTAAACAAATTATTAAGAATTATAAAATTATTTGTATAATATAAGAAATTTTAGAAGTTCCAGTTTACATGGAAATGTAAAGCAGTATGCTTTAATAATCTGTCATGAATTATTATTTGCTGTAAATGTTTGTGCTATCCATTAGTTTGAACTTACCTCACCTTCAACTTATTTGATCAGAATCGGCAAAATGGATCTCAGGTGATGGTTTTCCCATACATTTTTTGAAACTCTTGTCCTATAAATAAAATAGCATTGTAAAAATTAGTTATAATGAAATGAACTTTTATAACACTAAATCAGATTACAGTGCCATTTTAGCAAGAATGTAAACCAATGAGAACTGCCATACATTGCTGGTGAGATAATAAACTGGGACAACCACTTTAATAAAAAGTTTGGAATCAGTCACTAAACTTGTACATACACACATACTGTAATAATAATTCCACTGCAAAGTATACACCACAAAAAATATGTGCACATGTGCAGTAAAAAAAAAAATCTATAAATATATATACTGTTTGCAAACATGTCAAACTGCAAAAGCTCAAATATCAATCAACATTAAAATGGACGACAATCCCTTCTTGATCCTTTGGCTAAGATAAAGTGCAAAATGGACAAACTGTGGGGTACTCAACAAAATACTACATATCAATAAAAATGAGCCTACTGTCTCTACATCAACTGCAGGGGTGAGCCTAACAGAACGATGAGCAAAAGAAAAGAAAATATTCACTGTACTGTTTGATTTATATGAAGTTCCACAACAGGTAAAACTATAGTATGACGATTAGATATTTGTGCTTCAATGAAAAATAAATACAAAGGAAAGAAACCATATGTTATGAAAATCAAAGAGCTTATTTTGGAGGCAGGGATGGTGATCCAAGGTGGTAAACATGATTTCTTTGTTTCATTTTGCATTTTATAATAGTTCACTGAGTTGTATATTCTTGTTTTGTGTAGTCTTGAACACAACATATTTTAAATATAAAGATGAAAAAATGAATTTCTACAATACTAAGCCAGATTACATTTTTCATAGTAATTTGCAAGCAAACATAATTACAAGGTTGCCGTGCTATGCTCAGTTGCTTCAGCTGTGTTCAGCTCTTTATGACCCTGTGGACTGGTGCCCGCCAGGCTCCGTTTCTGTCCATAGGATTCTCCAGGCAAGAATACTAGAGCAGGTTGCTGGGCCCTTCTCCAGGGGATCATTCCGACCCAGGGATTGAACCCATGTCTCCTACATCTCCTGCATTGGCAGGCAGGCTCTTTACCACTAGTGCTGCCTGGAAAGCCTCAAATACAAGGTTAATTCCCAATAAACACTTCAGAATAAGTGAACCTGAAAGGCACTGATCTAATGTAGCCACATTCACCCGTCATTAATAATAACCTAAATGTTCATAATGTAGCAGTCTTCAAAATTTTATTTGCCCTATTCAAGAATATGTTTCAACTTTACCTGGCCCAGAGAAAGGCAAAACTCAATTTAATATTTTTTTTCCTTTCCGTTTTTTTTTCCCCCCACATATTCAGTTGTAATAGCTGAGTGTCAAAACACATTTTCAAAGGATTGATAACTCTGAATAGAGGTTTTTAATACAGCTAAAGGTTAATATTAATCTCTGGGAATGCCCTTTCCAAGGTTAGCATGACGTTTTTGTTACCATACCTCCATGTGAAAGTCTCAGAGCAGAGGCAATAGGGTTCATCCAAACCGGCGTGATATTATACAGTCAATCTTAAGTTGCTGAGTGTGGCATACCTGATAACTGAATACATTTTTCTAAGGGAACACCACAGCTGCAGAAGCTGATTTGGTAACTAGGACTACCATTCTCTCCAAAGCGATATGAGCTAATATGCCCTAAATTCTCCAGACAGTCCAGGAATCTGTTCTGTATGCCACCTGAGGATAAATTTCAAAGAGAGATTTCTTTTTTTTAATACATGAGTCACTGTCACTGGCAAAGCCCATTAACAATTCTCAGGAAATAAAAGTAGAATCTGGATAATAAAATAAAGTCTAACCTTTCTCTTTTCCTTTGTGCTTTGTCTAGTTTTAGTTACTCATAGGGCGCCGCAGGCAAAGGCCTTGGAAGCAGCACTTCAGATGGAAGCTCTTTGTGTGAAATGGCTGTGCAGACACCTCAGCTTGCCCAGGCTGAGTATCAGGCACAAGAACAGCAATCCAAGATGGCAGAGGCAGCAGGGCGTGCGCAGAGACGCTGCTCCTGTGTTCTGTGATCTGCAGCCTTAAGCAACACAGCTGTGTCCCCATCCTGGGAGAATTCCAGCCCCTCTTCACTGACAAATCCCTAGAGCAGTCCCGCTCACAGTCAGCGGGCACAAGTATGGACTCTAGTGGGCACGTTTGCACATCTCATTCTCCAATCAAAGAGGAGAGGCTTTCCTTTCCTTCCGAACAGAAGTCTATCTTGTTCTGTTGGTACTAGCAACATCAGGCAGTGAGACCCTTTTGGGGGACCAACCAATGTTTTTCTGAAATGGAATCATCAACAGAGAATTTTTTTTTTCTTGTAAACTCATTATTTTGCCATTTCTTTTTATAAAATATTTCATTCAACAAGCACGAACTTAGCAGCAAACTTAACTTTGAGCCGTCTGCGTGCTGTGCTTAAGTCACTCAGTCGTGTCTGACTCTGCGACCCCATGGGCTGTAGCCCTCTGTCCATGCGATTCTCCAGGCAAGAATACTGCAGTGGGTTGCCATGCGCTCCTCCAGGGAATCTTCCCAACCCAGGGGTTGCCCAGGTCATCCACATTGCAGGTGAATTCTTTACCATCTGAGCCACCAGGGAAACACTAGGAGGTTTTTAAAATACACAAAGGCTTTTGTGTATACAAAGCCTTTAAAATACACAAAGGCCTTATAATACACGAAGGCTTTTGGAGCTATCTGTAAGCAAACTTTTTAGACACATTTCCACAGAGAAATATTCAATTAAACTTAATATTGTTAAGTTTATTTCACAATCTTCATATGTGATTCTAGAAAAATAATTAAAAATAGTCTACTATTATAATACTTATTCCAAATTTCTACATGATTATTAGTGGAAGCATTATTTGTGGGGGAAAAAACTGACTTTATTTACAACTTAGTCATTTCTATATTCTAACTGGAATGTGCTAGAAGAGATTCTTTCATATCTTTTTCTATAAGAGGGGCTTGAGACAACAGAAAGGTATGTTTTTTTTTTTGATGACAGCAAACCATTGTGTAGTAGACGCAGTGAAAATCCTATATTGCTGTAGTATACACAGTAGGGCACTGAACACATTGAAAAAGTGTGATGCTGAAGACATATCCATTACCTTTATAATTTTCCATGGTGTATACTAGGCTTAACTATATCAGTGAATGAAATGGGGGAAAAAATGATTTGTTAAAATTTCTTCTTTATTGTTCAAAAGTAGACCCTAACAGGAGGAGCATTAAATATTTTCAAATAATTATACCTAGTATTTTGATCATCTAAATATTTACTTCAAAGGTATCATTTATTACAAAGCAAACTCCAGTAACCTTTAGCTCTCAGTACTGTTCCCCAGACACAACTGATTGCCTACAGATAAGGGAAACTCAAACTGGACCACACACTCTCTTCCTCAAATTTGTTGTTACTTTACCATGGGGATGGAGGGGAATCCACAAAAATTCTCCCGTGTGTGGCCAAATCTGTAACTTCTTCAGGCCCAGCAATGATCCTATTTTCTACTCAAGATGATAAGAGGAAACTAGAAATAGAAGTGGAAGAAATAAAGAAGATAATAATGGTGGGGAGGAAAAGAGGAGTAGAAAGAGATGACAGAAGAGAGAATAGGAGAATGAAAATTAGGGGAAACATAGAAACAAAGGAAAAAAAAAAAAAAAAAAAAAAAGGAAGCCTGCTTATTTACCATTATATGCCCAATGCTGCACCGTAGTCCCTGGAGCAGAGTCACAATAAAATGTGTTAAATAAACGAATAAGAAATAAATGAATGAAGAGAGTAATGGCAGTGAACTTTCACTCCAGTCCTTCCTGGTGCCCATTCTTCTACATAGTTTCTGTAAGTACCTAAGTGTGTCAATTGATTTCTAATCTAGCATGAAATTCTAGCAAATGCCTACCCAGGTACATGTCTACATAAATTTCTTGAGTCACAGAGAAAGAAGCAAGAAGTTGTATTTAGACAATCTTATTGTCTAACTCTAATTGGCATTCTTATGTAAAAACCACTTAACTGAAATAAAACTTGAACAACATTATATCCTCTGATGTCTACATATATTCAAACATTATTCTCTTATGGTAACTCTTGAGTGTCTTTAAAAAGAGTAATTTCATTCAAAGTAAAACATATTCATTTGATATAAAGGTCACTGAAATAAGCAGAATAGTCATGCTAAAAAAAGTTTATAATTGGTATAAATTGATCATAAAACCTTTGGGCAAAATTATATGAGTATTTCCTAAGCTATTCTGCAAACATTATTTTCAAGAAATGTTAACAGATACCATTATAATTAACTATTACAACATCAATAGTTACAGATATGATCAGTATATGACCTATGGAAAACATTATTTATTAAATCCCCATTGTAGAAATTTAAAGTATATTTCTAATACAGTCAAAGAGACAAAGGGTTTAAACGAAAATATAACTTATTTACCAAAGGTAACTCATTCTATATAAGTTGTGTACCATAGAAATACTTATTAATATTAAGATAGTCTACAATGGCACTTTGAATTATAAAGAAAAGATGTTCAAATTTGGGGCTGAAATTATTTTATACTTTATTTTATGTAGCCTTTAATTGCCTTGAGATAGCTGAAAAATTGTTTCAACAAACTATTTTTATTTAATAAAATAATTTTTTACTATGTTATTTTTACTACTATTTGCTATTTTTACTGTTACTTAATAAGCGACTGAACTGAACTGTTACTTACTACATTTACTATTATTTACTATATTATTTTACTAGTATTTCCTGTATTAGTTTTATTATCATTTAATATTTTTAACATTGTTACTAATATTTAAGATTACTTTTACTATTTTCTATTTTACTACATTTAACTTTACAACTATACCTGATCATGATTTAGAACACTGACTTTAAACATCCTTGGCATCAAGTTACTTTGGAGCACATATATTTATGTCAGAATTCCACAATTCTACAAGAATTATAAAAATTGCTTTGCTTTTACTTCATAATATTGTCTGTTAACTCTGACTTAAGAGTCTGTTTCTATTACAACTTTAACCGTACATAGGTGCACCACGGATCTCTGATTAGGCACTATAGCTTCAATTAATTGTCATGATTTTTCTCCACAGGAAAAGGTTGAGGGCAGTTTCTATATGAACAAACTTTATATCAAGTTTGACTTTCTCCTCCAATAGATGACACACTGCAGGTCAAATAGATGTGACTACCCAACAAGGCAGGCTACTAACTTTATTGCCTAATAATGACTGAACTACAGACTTTTAAAATAAAGTAAAGTGAAAGTTACTCAGTCATGTCCAACACTGCAACTCTAGAATTCTCCAGGCCAGAATACTGGAGTGGGTAGCCTTTCCCTTCTCCATGGGAGCTTCCCAACCCGGGGATCGAACCCAGGTCTCCCACCTCACAGGCGGATTCTTTACCAGCTGAGCCAGGAGGGAAGCCCAAATAAAGATATGCACATTTTCATTTGTGGCTTCTCTGGTAGCTCAGTTGGTAAAGAATCTGCCTGCAATGCAGGACACCCCAGTTTGATTCTTGGGTGGGGAAGATCTGCTGGAGAAGGGATAGGTTATCAACTCCAGTATTCTTGGACTTCCCTTGTGCCTCAGCTGGTAAAGAATTCGCCTGCAATGTGGGAGACCTGGGTTCGATCCCTGGGTTGGGAAGATTCCCCTGGAGAAAGGAAAGGCTACCCACTCTGGTATTCTGGCTGGAGAATTTCATGGACTGTATAATCCATGGGGTTGCAAAGAGTCAGACACAACCGAATGACTTTCACTTCACTTTACTTCACATTTTAATTTAACACACTCAACCCAAGTTTTAAACTGCTGTTGTGATCATATTATCCTATATCTTTATTTTAGACTGCAGAAAGTTTGCTATATATATATATATGTATATATATATACACACACACACATATGCATGAGTTTTAAGTTCTATTTTTGATGGAGGTAGGATGGGATTGAAACTCAGTTTGGTGCTATAAATCAGATTTAATCCTGTTTGTTACTTGGGTATGGCTATGGGATGATAAATAAAATATATATTTAATATAAATGCTTGGGATAATATAATATAGTATCCCAATATTATAATATATGTTATATAATACATTTATATTAATTTAAAATATAATATAATAATATAAATGCCTGGGAAGTTTCTCTCTTCCCTGGAGTTACCCTCAAGAGAAAAAAAAAATGACAAAAGAAATTGAATTCCAATTTTGGAGGGTCTACAAGTGAAAAAGAGAAGGAAAAGGAACTAATAAAGAACACATGATTGGAAAAGCCCTCTCCTACTCGGGAACTTTGAGGGGGAACTTTGAGAGGGAACAACAGTCAATCATCTCACTAGAGGGAAGTAAAGTATTTACATAGCAAATATTATCAGTCACTGGTTGAGGCCTACTCCTGGAAACCGTTAACTGGCCTTGGAATTACAATGGAACAATCAGATAAATAAAATTATCAGGCAGAGTTTCAAGAACTTAAAATTGAAAGTTTTGGGGTTGACGTGCAGGGCTACAGTCAGGGTCACGGGGATATAAGAAGGTCACTGAGAATGTCTCCTCTAGTTACTGACTGGAGGTCTCTCTTCCGCACAATACAGTATTCAGTCAGGCTCTGTTACAAGGTAGTCCCAAAGTGGAGTCTCAGTATAAACAAATCTTATCAAAAAATTTCACTGGATATCTACTGCCAATGTCACTCTACTCATCTTACTTATATTTTTAACTGAGTTAGACTGGATGAAGATAAAAGAGAGTAAGTAGTCTGATGAGGAAGGTGATAGAGTTTACAGTTTACAGTACTAGCTCTTAATGAATTCTGTATTAATAAAAATAAACTTTATGTCTTTTAAATTTTGGCACACGCTAACCTGTTTCCTAGGCTTTCCTGGTGGCTCAGTGGTAAAGAATCTGCCTGCAATGCAGGTGACACAGGAGACGCCAGTTCAGTCTTTAGGTTGAGAAGATTCTCTGGAGGAAGGCATGACAACCCACTCCAGTATTCTTGCCTAGAGAATTCCGTGAACAGAGGAGCCTGGCGGGCTAGGCTCCATGCGACAGTCCATGGGGTCACAAAGAGTCAGATGCGACTGAGAATACACAACCTGTTTCCTGTGATTTTTTTTTCAATTATTAGTTTAATTTCTTATATCAGCAGTAGATTTTCAGTTAAATATTATTTAAAAATATTCCACTGATGACTATCTTTAAACTCACTTTGACCTCTATATCTGTCCATATTTTCTAGGCTGTAATTACCCTTGCTATAACCACTTTTATAGACCCAGGTTGCAGAAATAATGAATGGTTAAAAACTCAATTATTACTTGGGAGTTCTTTCTGCTATTTCAAGCTGAGTTGATATTTATAGTTATGAGAGATCTGAGTTTGATGATTTATAATGATACCAGATACTAGGTCCAAACTAATACAGTCTAATTAGATTTTAAATTTAGGATTGGAGAGAAGGAAACAGAATCTCCTATAAAGTATTAATGGTAATAGAAATTGAGGTAATTTTAAAAGATCAATTTAGCAATATTGCTCAAAACCGTTGGCTCACCTGATTCTACTGGTAGCAATTTAATCTAATGCTGTACCTGCATATGTCCACAAAGATGTACTCTGAAAATGTTTCTTGCAGTATATTAATAGTTTGCATAGCTAAAACAAATCTGGAAGCGATTTAAAACAATGGTAGACTAGGTAAAACATAATGTATTTATACAATAAAATACTATGCAAGTTTAAAGGGAATGACTTCAACATTTAAAGCCTGATAAACATCCAAAATATACTTATAGTTGACCCTTGAACAACTGGGGAGTAGGGGTAACAACCCTCAAATCAGTCATCATCTACATATGACTTTACAGTCAGCCCCGTTTCAATGGTTCTGCATTCAAAGATTGAACCAACAGAGGTTCCTGTAGTACTGTAGTACATATTTAATTGAAAAAAATCTGTACAAGGGTTTGTTAAGAAAAAAAATTAAAAAAAAAGAAAAAAATCTGTATATAAGTGGACCCATGCAGTTCAAACCTATGTTGTTTATGGGTCAACTGCACTGTTCTGTGTAATGCATACTTCATTAAGTGTAAAATGTTAACTGTATATGATATGTTTAGGCCATTTGTGTTTGTTTAACTGTAAACCTGATGCTGGGTAAGATTGAGAGGAGGAGGAGGAGGGGGCGACAATGGTTAGATGGCATCATTGACTCAATGGACTGAGTTTGAGCAAACTCTGGGAGATAGTGAAGGACAGGGATTCCTATCCCTGTGTCCTCAGAGTTGGACACAACTGAGGGACTGAACAACAAGGAAAAGAGAGATAAAAACCCACTCATATTTGAGTTGACTCAAAGTTAGGTGTAGAAGAATAGAAATTTCAACTACTTTTAACTTTTCATACTGAATTTTTGTATCATATGCTTTTGCTACATTCATATTTTAAACGAAAGAAATTGAAATCTCAAATAATTATTCAGTTTTAATGAATTTCCATCCAAATCACTATGGGAAATACATACCAACAAAGACATGAACTTCACAGTGTCAAAGTTTTCATGTGTTTTGAAAGGATAATTAAGATTTTGATGATACTTTTACTGGCAAATAAAGGAAATGTTATATGAATTATGAGAATGCACAATAATTAGATTAAAAGTAATAAATTACTTTTGGAAATTTTTAGTTGAATTTAACAATTTATACATATAGTACTTATTTATGGCAAAATAGGTACTATAAAACTATAGATCTTGTGATCTGAGGCTACTGTAACTAATTTAGGTAGGACATGCAGCATCATTATAACTGCATATTTAATTCTAAACACAGCATTTTTTTAAATAAAAAGCCAGTTTCTACTTTTAAGCTTTCATTATTTTCATGAACCTTTAAATTTCTCAACAATAAAAGATATTTCCTTTTCCCTTGGGTGCATTTATACCATTCTCCTCCTGAATTATTAAAATGTCATGGGAAAGTCATTTATTTAGCTTATGCTGCCTCATCACACAAACATAAATGTCGCTTGAGCATATTCACTCTGCTTCCTGCTTGTGTACATCAAATAATGTCCTCATTGGCTGACATAATATACCAGTGAAATCAAAAGCAGCGCCATTTGTTACCCCATTGTCTGAATCACAAATAATGCTAATAAAACATTCATCATCATTTATGAAAAGTTACAGAAAAAATGATATATCATTTTCTTTCCATTAGAGACACATAGTATTACTGAAACTGTACTGAGATACTACATACTAAACCTTACATTTTCCTCCAGTGATGTGACCTAGATGATCATGAAATCATGACCCTTAGGGATTCATTGTGAAATTTATTTAGCACCTAATATTTCATGCTACAAAAGTAATCTTATGAAAATAGGATTTGTTTATTTATCTAAACTGTAAGATTTAAGAAGAGCATGCAACTAGATATTTTAAGCTCAGGAAGAATAGCTACACAAATAAACAAATCAAACAGAAATACATGTAATGAAATATACATATAATTTCTTGGATGCATTTCTTGCAAAAATGTGTCATGCATTTTAATTTATATAAGAGGTAAATTATGATAGCCCCCCTGAAACCTTCTAAATACTGGTAACATTGTGGTAATTTGAATGCCTTTCCCATTGCTTATGGATACATATTTTCATAATATATGCACACATTTGTTGTTGCTTAGTCACTCAGTCATGTCCGACTCTTTGCGACTCCATGGACTGCAGCACGCCAGGCTTCTCTGTCCTTCATCATCTCTCAGAACTTGCTCAAACTCACGTCCATTGAGTCAGTGATGCCATGCAACCATTTCATCCTCTGTCATCCCCTTCTCCTCCAGCCTTCAATCTTTCCCAGCATCAGGGTCTTTTCTAATGAGTCGGCTCTTTGCATCATGTGTCCAAAGTATCAGAGCTTGAGCTTCATTATCAGTCCTTCCAATGGATATTCAGGACTGATTTTCTTTAGGATTGACTGGTTTGATCTCTTTGTAGTCCAAGGGACGCACAAGAGTCTCTCCAACATCACAGTTCAAAAGCATCAATTATTTGGCGCTCAACATTCTTTATGGTACAGATCTGACATCCATACATAACTACTGGAAAAAGCATGACTTTGACTATATGGACTTTGTTAGCAAAGTGATCTCTCTGCTTTTTAATGTGCTGTCTAGGTTTATCAAAGCTTTTCTTCAAAGGAGCAAGTGTCTTTTAATTTCATGGCTGCAGTCACCACCTGCATTGAATTTGGAGCCCAAGAAAATATGCACACATAGAACCTTTTAATACCCATTGTTCTGAAAATCCTTTATGTCAATAAACATTCTGATTTTTTTTAAATTTTCAAAATGGGCTCAATATCACTTTCTTTCTATTCTCCTGAAATGTTTGCAGAAAATGTAAAGGATGGACTCCCAGCTTGAGAAAATCATAGTCTAGTGAGGTGACATAGGAGACTGTGCAATTTTAATAAACTTGATAGTGGATTCTTAAACATATTTAGTTTAAAAAGAGCACAATAATCTTGCTATTCAAATATATATGAACAATTTAGGAGAACTTTATACACACACATAAGTTAGAAAAATAGTCTATACATACATGTGCATATATACTCTACATATGAATTTTGGATATATCAAATTTTATATTTCATATTTTAAATTATATATACATATGTATAAACATATATCAGCTTTCTTTATAGTCCAACACTCACATCCATACATGACTACTGGAAAAACCATAGCTTTGACTAGACTGACCTTTCTTGGCAAAGTAACATCTCTGCTTTTTAATATGCTGTCTAGGGTGTTCATAGCTTTTCTGCCAAGGAGCAAGCGTCTTTTAATTTCATGGCTGCAGTCACCATCTGCAGTGATTTTGGAGCCCAAGGAAAGAAAGTCTCTCACTGTTTTCATTGTTTCCCCATCTATTTGACATGAAGTGATGGGACCACATGCTGTGATCTTAGCTTTTTGAATGTTGACTTTTAAGCCAGCTTTTTCACTCTCTTCTTTCACTTTCATCAAGAGGCTCCTCAGTTCCTCTTCGATTTCTGTCGTAAGGGTGGTGTTATCTGCATATCTGAGGTTACTGATATTTCTCCTGGCAATCTTCATCCAGCTTGTGCTGCATCTAGCCCAGCATTTCACATGATGTACTGTGCATATAAGTTAAATAAGCAGGGTGATAATATACAGTGTTGATGTACTCCTTTTCCAATTTGGAAGCAATCCATTTTTCCATGTCTGGTATTAACTGTTGCTTCTTGACCTGCATACAAATTTCTCAGGAGGCAGGAAAGGTGGTCTGGTATTCCCATCTCTTAAAGTATTTTCCACATTTTGTTGTGATCCACACAGCCAAAGGATTTCGAGCAGTCAATACAGCAGAAGTAGTTTTTTTTTTTTTCTAGAACTCTCTTGCCTTATCTATGATTCAAAGGATGTTAGCAATTTGATCTCTGGTTCCTCTGACTTTTCTAAATCCAGCTTGAACATCTGGAAGTTCTCAGTTCACATACTGTTGAAGCCATGCTTGGAGAATATGAGAATTATTTTGCTAGTGTGTGAGATGAGTGCAATTGTGTGGTAGATTGAACATTCTTTGACATTGCCTTTCTTTGGGATTGGAATGACAACTGACTTTTCCAGTCCTGTGGCCACTGCTGAATTTTACAAATTTGCTGGTATAATGAGTACAGCACTGTCACAGTATCATCTTTTAGGACTTGAAGTAGCTCAGCTGAAATTCCAGCACCTCCACTAGCTTTATTCATAGTGATGCTTCCTAAGGCCCACTTGACTTCAGACTCCAGGATGTCTGGCTAGTTGAGTGATCACACCATCATGGTTGTCTCGGTCACTAAGATCTTTTTTGTATGGTTCTTTCATGTATTCTTGCCACATTTCTTAATATATTCTTCTTCTGTTCAGTTCAGTTCAGTCGCTCAGTCATGTCCAACTCTTTGCGACCCCATGAATCGCAGCACGCTAGGCCTCCCTGTCCATCACCAACTCCCGGAATTTACTCAAACTCATGTCCATCGAGTCGGTGATGCCATCCAGCCATCTCATTCTCTGTCGTCCCCTTCTCCTCCTGCCCCCAATCCCTCCCAACATCAGGGTCTTTTCCAATGAGTCAACTCTTCACATGAGGTGGCCAAAGTACTGGAGTTTCAGCTTCAGCATCAGTCCTTCCAATGAACACCCAGGACTGATATCCTTGAGGATGGACTGGTTGGATTTCCTTGCAGTTCAAGGGACTCTCAAGAGTCTTCTCCAACACCACAGTTCAAAAGCATCAATTCTTCGGCACTCAGCTTTCTTCACAGTCCAATTCTCACATTCATACATGACCACTGGAAAAACCATAGCCTTGACTAGATGGACCTTTGTTGGCAAAGTAATGTCTCTGCTTTTAATATGCTGTCTAAGTTGGTCATAACTTTCCTTCCAAGGATTGTCTTTTAATTTCATGGCTGCAATCACCACTGCAGTGATTTGGAGCCCAAAAAAATAAAGTCTGACACTGTTTCTTCTGTCTCCCCAATCATCTATTTCCCATTGAAGTGATGGGACCAGATGCCATGATCTTAGTTTTCTGAATGTTGAGCTTTAAGCCAACTTTTTCACTCTCCTCTTTCACTTTCATCAAGAGGCTCTTTAGTTCTTCTTCACTTTCTGCCATAAGGGTGGTCATCTGCATATCTGAGGTTATTGATATTTCTCCCGGCAATCTTGATTACAGCTTGTGCTTCTTCCAGCCCAGCATTTCCATGATGTACTCTGCATATAAGTTAAATAAGCAGGGTGACAATATACAGCCTTGACGTACTCCTTTTCCTATTTGGAACCAGTCTGTTGGTCCATGTCCAGTTCTAACTGTTGCTTCCTGACCTGCATACAGGTTTCTCAAGAGGCAGGTCAGGTGGTCTGGTATTCCCATCTCTTTCAGAATTTTCCATAGTTTATTGTGATCCACATAGTCAAAGGCTTTGGCATAGTCAATAAAGCAGAAATGCATGTTTTTCTGGAATTCTCTTGCTTTTTCGATGATCCAGTGGATGTTGGCAATTTGATCTCTGGTTCCTCTGCCTTTTCTAAAACCAGCTTGAACATCTTCTGTTAGGGCCATATTTTTTCTGTCCTTTATTGTGTCCATCTTTGAATGAAATGATCCCTTGGTATATCTAATTTTTGAAGTGATCTCTAGTCTTTCCCATTCTATTAAAGTTATAACATATATCTCTTCATAAATACCTAATAATGAAGCTAAATATCTGTTAGTTAATAATTAATAACTTCCCACATCGCTCTCTGCAAAGAATCTGCCTGTCAATGCTGGAGATCCAGGAGATGCGGGTTTGATCCCTGGGTCGGGAATAACCCCTGGAGGAGGAAATGGCAACCAGTTCCGCTCCAGTATTTGTTTTAAACAAATAATGTTTTTCAAAGAACAGCATGCCTGGTCTCAAGCAAAGCAAGAAGTTCAGATTAGGAAACTGTGGCAACATTCTATTAAGATGTGATAGAGGGAAAGAGAGACACTGGATGAGTATGCCTCATTCTAAGCTTTCTTGAAGCATTTGCATCCCTGTGAGTAGAATTTTGAAGACCCAAAGCAGCAAGGACCTGCTGGAGGTGCTAAAACAGTTCCTTGACTCTGGATCACTGATGACTGGGCTGTTCATAAGGGTGTGATTCAGTGGTTCTCTTATAGAGTTCCATGGACAGGAACATGACAACCAGCCTCCTCCAGCCATGGCATGGCAGACGTAGAATTCTCCATGTCTCTCTCTTGCCCACAGGACCACAGTGCATTTATAAACTGTGTCTAAGTTATCAGTTATGCACTGCCTGATCTCCAGGGACTGGTGTTCGGTTGCTCTTGTGTTTAAAATGGGGGCTTAAAAATGGAAGCTGGGAGCTTCCCAAAATCTTCCAGTTTGATTGGGAGATGAAATCAGGAGAACCAGCCATCAGCTTCCAAAGGAGTTTTCAAAGAGATGGCTGACACTTTGTGGCACCAATGGAAGCTGCCTCTGCTTTTCAAAGGACTTGGTGGGGAGGTCGCTCAAATCCAGCTGTGTAGGACTGGAAAGAAATTCACACGCTAGTGGAAATGTAGCTGTCCATATGAGTCCTGCTCTCCCTATAAGGTATTTTCAATTTTCTTTCCCTTTGACAGTCCAGACATAGTAGGGATTTCATTTCTAAAACTGAGGAAACTGAAAGTGAAATTGGTCAGTTGTGTCCAACTCTTTGCGATCCCATGGACAGTAGCCTGCACCAGGCTCCTCCATCCATGGGATTTTCTAGGCAAGAGTACTGGAGTGGGCTGCCATTTCCTTCTCCAGGGAATCTTCCCAACCCAGGGATCGAACCCAGATCTCCTGCATTGTAGACAGACACTTTACCATCTGAGCCACCCCTCAACTGATACAGGGAGTGAGTCTCACACACACAACAGGCTGGCTCCCACTAGTAAAATGAGTTTGCATGGGAAGAATTCGGGAAAAGCGGAATGTACCATTGTCATGGGGAGCCCTATTCAGGAGCATACAACTTAGATCACCTTCTATGGCCTGAGTGCTTGACGTGATCCAAAGAACAGACTGGAGAGAATTAGAAGGAACCCTTGGTTTATAGCTCAGTTGGTAAAGAATCTGCCTGCAATGCAGGAGACCAGGGTTGGATTCCTGAGTCAGGCAGATCTGCTGGAGAAGGGTCGGTTATCCACTTCAGTATTCTTGGGCTTCCTTGGTGTCTCAGCTGGTAAAGAATCCACCCGCAATTCAGGAGACCTGGGTTCAACCCCTGAGTTGGGAAGATCCCCTGGAGAAGGGAAACACTGCCCACTCCAGTATTCTGGCCTGGAGAAATCCATAGACAGTATAGTCCATGGGGTCACAGAGAGTCAGACACGACTGAGACTGAGTGACTTTCACTCACAAGAACCAAAATATTTTTTGTTATTTAAAAATGTTTTTGCAAAAAAAAAAAAAATAAATAAAAATGTTTTTGCTAGACACAGGCACACAAATTCACATAAAATTACTGGAGTTTAGTTTTTCTGAACTAAAGAAGGAGAATTTTTTTTTTGCTTTATTGAGGTATAACTGACAAATACAATTTTAAGATAATTGTAAGTGTACATTATAATGTTTTGATAACATATGCATTGTGAAAGGATGACTATATTTCATCTAGGTAATTAGATATTTATTATATGTTATATTATATTGTATTTATATGTAAACATTTAAGTTCTACTCTCCTAGCAAATCTGTTAAACTGAACAGTGTTATATACATCACCATGTTATATCCTTAAATGTTATTGTTGTTGTTATTTAGTTGCTAAGTCATGTCCAACTCTTTGTGACCCCATGTACTATAGCTCACCAGGCTCCTCTGTCCATGGAATTTCCCAGGCAAGAATACTGGACTAGGATGCCATTTCCTTCTCCAGGGGATATTCCTGACCTAGGCATGGAACCCATGTCTTCTGCATTGGCACAGAGATTCACCACTGAGCCACCTGGGTAGCTCTCAAATATTATGGGTCTTACACTAATAGTTTATACTCCTTTACCAATCTCTTCCTATTTTCCCCACGCAGCCACCCATGGCAATGACTTTTCTAACTTTATTTCATTCTTTTACTTATGGCTGTTCAGTTTTCCCATCATTTATGTAGGATACTATTTTTCCCTCTTTGTATATTCTTGACTCCTTTCCTGTAAATTAATTAACTATATATGTATGGGCTTAATTCTGGGCTTTCTATTCTGTTCTACTCATCTAAGTGTCTGCATTTATACCAATACCATATTATTTTGATGATTAAAATTTTGCAATGCATTTTGAGATCTGAAAGTGTGATTCACCCAGCTTTGTTCTTCCTAAAGTTTTTGGTTTGTCAGGGTCTTCCATGATCCCAAACCAATTTTAGTTATTTTTTTCTCCCCAATTTCTGTGAAAAATGCTTTTGGGATTTCAATAGGAATTGCACTGAATCTGCAGATCATCTTGGATAAGATGGACATTTTAACAATAGTCATTGTTCCAATTCATGAGTACAGTTTATATTTCCTTTTACTTGTGACTTCTTCAATTTATTTCCCAGGTGGCACTAGTGGTAAAGAACCAACCTACCAATGCAAGAGACATGAGAGATGCAGGTTCAATCCCTGGGTTGGGAAGATCCCCTATAGAAGGGCATGGCAACCCACTCTAGTATTCTTGCCTGGAGAATCCTGTGGACAGAGCCTGGCAGGATACAGCCCATAGGGTCATAAAGGTTCAGACATGCCTGAAACAACTTAGCAAAAGCACAAAATTTATTTCACCAATATTTTGTGGGTTTGGTGTACAGATGCATTACTGCTTTGGTTAAATTTATTCCTAAATATTTTACTCTTTTTGATGTTATTTTAAATAAATTTTCTTTTTATAGTTTATTGTTATTATTTAGGATTGCAGTTAACTCCCATTTTGATGTGGGTGATAAGGGGATATTTCTCCTGAGACAAACTTGTAGGAATAACAAAGCTGTTTTCTAGATTTATTTCAGGGGTAATTGCTTTTGTGCACAGACACAGATTTGATGTATCTGTGGTAGAAGGTGAGTTCACGAGGCTCTTATGTCTACGTCTCCATTTTGGACCAAAATTCATCCAAAAGAGTTTAAGAAGCATACAGACTTTAAGTTTAGATGTATTGTATGCAAGTGTCAAATAACACAGGGACTTGCTGATATTGCAGAAAAATTGAAACCAAGCAGGATTCTACAGGGCTTTTCTGTGGACAGACCCCCACTCCCCTGCAACCCCTGTATCCCCTTCTTGCCTCTTGTTTGTAGTAGCTTGGCATCTCTACTCCAGATTGTATCTATCTCTTCTGCTGCTTCAACCTCTGAGTCATAAGCCTCTGCTTAGCCCTGCCCATGGACATGTTAATCACTGAAGGAATTTTGCTTACAGCATAAGATCTGTGCAAATGATTCCTTACCGGAAATTTTCCTCCCTTGGGCAGAGAAAGAAGCATGAACAAAAATAAGAATTGTTTAGTCAAGATTCTTAGGAACATCATGACCACACTCATATCAGCTGAAGCCAACTGACCAAGAACAAGGACTTTTCACAATCCTACTTGGACCCTTGCTGGCACCCAAATGTCTCTGGTTATCTATCACTTTCTGATCTTAACCCCTATCTACTTCCTCCTTACCTAGCATAAAGGAAGCTTGAATTCTACCCCAAATAAAGATGATTCTTTAGGATATTAGTATGTCATCTTCTTAGTTTGCTGGCTTTCCAAATAAAGTCAATTCTCCTTGCCACAACACTTTTTCTGTTGACATTATTCTGTCCTGACAAGCAGTATGAGCTTGGACTCAGTTATGAGAGATTTAAATTAAAATTTTATTATAAATTACAATTAGAAATTAGAAATTATAATTATAAAAGGCAATAATCATGGATTAACTTAATTAAATATAAAACCATATAATATCCACACTGAAAATTAGAGGCTAATCATATATTGGTTTACATGTATAAATTTACATGTATATTTTTGCCAGGTTTTAAGATTAAAAATAAATAATTTTTTTAAAATACCTATTTATTTATTTGGCTAGTGGAGTCTTAGTTGTAGCATGTGGGATCTTCATGTATCATGCAGGATCTTTCACTGTGGTGCACACACTCTAGTTGTAGTATTTGAGCACAGCAGTTGTAGAGTGAAGGCTTAGTTGCTCTGTGGCATGTTGGATTTAGTTCCCCAACCAGAATCAAATCCATGTAGCATTTGAATTGCAAAAAGGATTAAAAGAAAGTATTTTTAGTTAAAAGAAAATATTAAAGGTGTATATATCAATGATTACTGGAAATGTTATATATTATTTATTTTCATAATGGAAAAGTTAAATCCAATAAATTATGTCAATAGATTACTCTTTGAGAAAATAACTTTCTTATGGATATGTCGATACACTTTAGAACTCCTCATCTAATAGGTCAACAGATGCTTTTTATATGCTAGACATTATGATAGTTAGTATAAATTTTAATGTTTCACATTTAGCTACTAGGTATCTATATGTAAGATTTTTGTTTTAGATTGCTCAATATATTATTTAAAATTGTAAGAAACACCTGACTTTCCTATTTCTACACACTTTGCATGACAAATATTGAAGAAAAATGTGTTTGTTGAAGTGCTTTCCAGTGATGGGGAAAACAAGTTACATTATATGAAGACTTTTGCATTAAAAGTTTTAATTTGTTTTATACATTTTTTTCCTATGACAAGATTTTATTTCTTCAGCAAATACAGATATTCCCTGACTTACAATGTTTTGTCTTATGATTTTTCATCTTTACAATGGTCTGAAAGCAATATGTGTCACATAAAGCTGTACTTTGAGTTTTGAATATTGATCTTTTTCAGGGCTAGTGAAACACAGTACAGTACTCTCTCATGATGCTTTCATCAATGTGAAAATGAGTCACAGCTCCCAGCCAGACAGGTAATCACAGGGTAAACAGTTGATATAAGCTACACCCATTCTATACCCATAGAAGCATTCTTTTATTCACTTCCAGTACAGTATCCCATAAGTTACCTGAGATATGCAACACTTTATTATAAAATAGGCTTTGTGTTAAATAATTTTGCCCTACTCTAGTCTACTGTAAGTGTTCTGGACATGTTTAAGGTAGGCTAGGCTAAGCTATAACATACAGTTGGTTAGGTGTATTAAATGCATTTCAATTTATTATATTTTCAATGTATGATGAGCTTATCAGTTATGTCCTGATGAAACCATCATATGCTGATAAAAGCTTGTGTGTTAAAACAACTAGAGATTGACCTGCAGCAAACATTATTCTCAACAGTGAAAAACTGAAAGTACTTCCTCTAAAGTCAGGAACAAGACAAGGGTGCCTACTCTTGCCATTATTATTCAACATAGGTTTGGAAGTCCTAGCTACAGCAATCAGAGAAGAAAAAGAAATAAAAGGGATCCAGATTGGAAAAGAAGAAGTAAAACTCTCACTGTGTGCAGATGACATGATATTACACATAGAAAACCCTAAAGATACTATCAGAAAATTACTAGAGCTAATCAGTGAATTTAGTAAAGTCACAGGATACAAAATCAATATATGGAAATCACTTGCATTCCTATATGCTAACAATGAAAAATCAGAAAGAGAAATTAAGGAATCAATCCCATTTACCATTGCAACGAAAAGAATAAAATACCTAGAAATAAAGCACCTAAGGAGACAAAAGAGTTGAACACAGAAAACTATAAGATACTGATGAAAGAAATCAAAGATGACATAAACAGATAGAGAGATATCCCATGTTCTTGGGTTGGAAGAATCAATATTATGAAAATGATCACACTACCAAATGTAATATAAAGATTCAAGGCAAACCCTATCAAATTACCAATGGCATTTTTCATAGAACTAGAATAAAAAATTTCACAATTTTTATGGAAACGCAAAGACCCTGAATAGCCAAAACAATCTTGAGAAAGAAGAATGGAGCTGGAGGAATCAATCTTCCTGACTTCAGATTACACTAGAAAAGTATAGTCATCAAGACAGAATGGCACTTGCACAAAAACAGAAATATAGACCAATGGAATAAGACAGAAAGCCCTGAGATAAACCCACACAGCTGTGGGCACCTTATCTCTGATGAAGGAGGCAAAAATATGCAATGGAGAAAGACAGCCTCCTCAATAATTGGTGCTGGGAAAACTGGACAGCTACATGTAAAAGAATGAAATTAGAACACTTGCTAATACCATACATGAAAATAGACTCAAACAGATTAAAGACCTATATGTAAGACCAGATATTCTAAAACTCTTAGAGGAAACTACAGGCAGAACACTCTATGCCATAAATCACAGCAAGACTCTCTATGACCCACCTCCTAGAGTAATGGAATAAAAACAAAAATGAACAAGTGGAATATAATCAAACTTAAAGGCTTTATGCACAGCAAAGGAAACTATAAACAAGGTGAAAAGAAAACCCTCTGAATGGGAGGAAAGAATAATAAATGAAAGAACTGACAAAGGATTAATTTCCAAAATATAAAACCAGTCCACGCAACTGAATACCAGGGAAAACAAACAACCCAATAAAAAAGTGGGCAGAAGACCTAAACAGACATTTCTCCAAAGAAGACATACAAATGACTAATAAACACATGAAAAAAATGTTCAACATCATTCATTATCATAGAAATGTAAATCAAAAGTACAATAAGATATCAACTCACACTGATCAGAATGGCCATAATAAAAAAATTGACAATAAATGCTATAAAGGGTGTGGAGAAAAGAGAACCTTCCTGCACTGTTAGTGGGAATATAAATTGATTCAGCCACTGTGGAAGACAGTATGGAGATTCCTTAAAAAAAACTAGGAATAAAACTACCATATGGCCCAACAATCCCACTACTAGGCACATAACCTGAGGAAACCATGACTGAAAAGATACTTGTGCCCCAGTGTTCATTGCAGCACTATTTGCAATAGCTAGGACATGGACACAACCTACATGTCCATTGGCAGATGAATGGATAAAGAAGTCATGGTGCATTTATACAATGGAATATCACTCAGCCATAAAATGAAATACACTTGAGCCGATTCTAATGAGGTAGATGAACCTAGAGTCTGTTATACAAAGTGAAGTAGGTCAGAGAGAGAAAAACAAATTTCGTTTATTAACACATGTATATGGAATCTAGCAAGACGGTAATGATGAACCTATTTTCAGGGCAGCAATGGAGATGCAGGCATAGAGACAGACTTGTGGTCACAGGGTGGGAAGGGGAGGGTGAGATAAATGGAGAGAGAAGCATGGAAGCATATACAGTATCATATGTAAAATATATAGCCAGTGGGAATTTGGTGTATGATTCGGGGAATTCAAACCAGGGCTCTGTGACAACCTAGAGGGGTGGGATGGGATGGGAGGTGAGACGGAGGCTCAAGAGGGAGAAGATATATGTATATTTATGGCTGATTCATGTTAGTGTATGGCAGAAACCAATGAAATATTGTAAAGCAATTATTCTTCAATTAAAAATAAGTTAAAAAAAAACAAACTAGGTTTTGAACTTTAAAAAAATCTTTGCCATACTACTCATTTATGCTGTATTTAAAAACAAATTTAATCAAAGCACTCTTGCTATCTGTGTACAATGAAGCATAAAACAAAGTCAGATGTAATTAAAAAGGTTTTGCAATTTGACAAAAGAGACAAGGAATACAACTCTAACACAATTGTGAAAACATTTGTAATTTGCTTACAGGGAACCATTTATCATTTTAGTCCCTGATTCTGTTACCCATTTGCAGGTTAAATGTCGTAATCAAACTTGTCAAATCCACTTCAGTTCAGTTCAGTTCAGTTCAGTCGCTCAGTCATGTCCATCTCTTTGCGACCCCATGAATCGCAGCATGCCAAGCCTCCCTGTCCATCACCAACTCCCTTGTGATCCATAAATTAAAGTTGATCTTCCAATTTAATTCTTTTCAAGTTAATGTAGATTAAAATTAGTGTGTGAAAAAAAATCATTACTTAAATGTACAATAAGTATCAAAATATTTACTGCCAAATTCAGATTTATTTAAGACACCAGACTGATAAAGCATACCTTCTTTAGATTTCATTATCTTTAATATAGTAAAGAAAATAAAAAGTAAGAAGGATCTTTTTAGATATTACTTTCCATTCAAGAGAAATTGTAATAACTATAAAGTATCTAAATTGTTCCAACCTGCCAACTAACAAGCAGTACTAAACTAATGAGGTAGTGGGAACTCAAAAACTGTCAAGAGACATAGATCTATTTAACATGAAACATATTTTTAGAGAATAATCTATGTTAACCACCAAAAAGAAACAGACTTTTTGATGACGGCCATTCTGACTGATGTGAGGTAATACCTCATTAAAGTTTTGATTTGCATTTCTCTAATAATCAGTGATTAGAGCATATTTTCATGTGCCTTTAGGCCATCTGCAGGTCTTCTATGGAGAAATGTCTATTTAGATCTTCTATTTTTGATTTTTCTTAATGTTGAGTTATATGAACTATTTGCATGTTTTGAAGATTAGTTCCTTATTCAAATCCTTTCCAAATATTTTCTTCCATTTTGTAAGTGGTCTTTTTGTTTTGTTTATGGTTTCCTTTGCTGTGTAAAAAGCTTTTAAGTTTAATTAGGTCCCACCTGTTTATTTTTGTTTCTATTTTCATTACTCTAGGAGAAGGATCCAAACAGACACTGCTGAAATTAATGTCAAAGGGCATTCAGCCCATGCTTTCCTCTAGGAGATTTATAGTATCTGGTGTCACATTTGGGTCTTTAATCAATTTTGAGTTTATTTTTGTGTATGGTGTTAGAGAATATTCTACTTTCATTATTTTACAGGATGCTAGTCAGTTTTCTACTTACCACTTATTGCAAAGACTGTCTTTTCTCCATTGTATATTCTTGAGTCCTTTGTCAAAGATTAATTTCCCGTATGTACATCAGTTTATTTCTGAGGTTCATATCCTGTTTGTGATCTATATTTGTTTCTGTGCCACTACCATACTGTTTTGATTATTGTAGTTTTGTGGTATAGCCTAAAGTAAGGGAGCCTGATTCCTCTAGCCTCATTTTTCTTTATCAAGATTGCTCTGGCTATTCAGAATATTTTGTGTTTCTGTATCTGAGGAGAAATAAGGCAGAATGCCAAAGAATTGATGCCTTCTAACTGCGTTGCTAGAGAGGACTCCTGAGAGTCCCTTGGTCAGCAAGGAGATCAAATCAATCAATCTTAAGGGAAATCAACCCTGAATACTCATTGGAAGGACTGATGCTGAAGCTGAAACTCCACTGGAGTTTTTGGTCATCTGTTGCAAACAGCTGACTCACTGATGCTACAAAAAATTGAGGAAGAAGGAGAAGATGGTGTCGGAGGATGAGATGGCTAGATGGCATCACAGATGCAATGGACATGAACCTGGGCAAACTCTGGGAGATGGTGAGGAACAGAGAGGCCTGGCATGCTGCAGTCCATGGGGTTGCAAAGAGTTGGACCCAACTGGGCAGCTGAACAATAACATCTGGGGAAAGCCATGATATGGAAGAATAACCACATCCCAATATTCACTGAAGCCTTATACAGAACAGCCAAGACATGGAATCAACCTAAATGTCCATCAACAGAGGAATGGATAAAGATGTGGTACACTTATACAATGGGATGTTATTCAGCCATAAAAAAGAATGAAATAATGTCATTTGCATCAACATGTATGGACCTAGAGATTATCGTACTCAGTGAAGTAATTAGCAAGACAAAGACGAATATCATACAATACTGCTTACATGTGGAATCTAAAAGAAAAATGATACAAATGAACTTATATACAAAACAGAAATAGAACCATAGAAAAATAAAGCAAACATGGGTATCTAAGGGGAAAGATAGGAGGGATAAGTTAAGAGTTTGATATTACCATATACATCCTACTATATACAAAACAGATAATCAACAAGGATCTACTGTATAGCACAAGGAACTTAACTCAATATTTATTGATAACCTATAAGATAAAATCATTTGATAAGGAACATATATATATATATATATTCTTTATATCTGAATATATAAGGAATATATATATATTATACCTGAATATATATAAGGAATATATATATATATTCTTTATATCTGAATCACGTTGATGTATACCTGTAGATAACATAACAATGTAAATCAACTGTACCTCAGTTTAAAACAGAAAAAGAAATGGTTTAGAGAGAAAGAAAATACATTTGCTCTGACAGCTGTTTGTGAAACTTATCAATTGGAAGGTGCAAAGTCTTTACTTTTTGGATGAGGAGTTGATGCTTCTTCCAAAGCATGCAAAACAAAACATGCAATACCCTGACTGGTTTAAAAAATAAATAAATATTTCAGATGGCAGTGAAACAGTGGTGGTAGATAGGTATGATGGATGGAACACTACTAGAAAGTCAGGAGAGTTACAGTACATGATGGAAAAGTCCACTACCCTCCTATGTAGCTTTATAAAGTTCAAGACCATTGATAATTACTACTCTAAAGCAGTTTCTCCTACAGTAGATATTCTTTCTTAATGATTTTCAAAAACTTATTGCTAAAAAAATGATATAAGGTAATTCATCTTCCTGGTGAAGTCCATTATAACCTTTACATACTTTCCATCTTCCTGCGTCCTTAAGTTAAACATGAGGTAAAATAAGGTTAACTTTTTTTGATTGCCAACTACCATCAATCTTTGAAGCTTTCAGACATTGAGTCATTCCCTTGCTCCTAAAGCAAATATTCATCTTTTTATTTTTCTGGTGAGGAAACTTATTAGAAGTTAAGTCCCCAAAAAACCACGCTATTTTTTTAAAAAGTACTTACCCAGATACAATTCTACACAACTTTATTACTCATACTAATGGCATAAAAATAATATTTAAACATACTTTTAATTATTTTCCTCTGATTTCCCAGGCTTTTTAGTATTCATATTAATAGTTTTATTTTACATTTGTGTACATTTTAATTTACTCCATATTTAAATTCAACAGACATGTCTGTATATAATACATACCATATATACAGATATATATTATGAATATAACATATTTAATGCATACATCAGATTCAGGCCATTAGACTCTTACAACGAACATGCTCTTCTATCAGTTTGAAAGGATAATTTCACATATGAAATTGTGTTATTTTCCTAGCCAAATTTAATTAGGTAAAATTCAATATAATGTTATTTGCAGTTCCCTACTTTAAGTGGCCATGCTGCATTAATTCAACATATTAAAATGAATAACATTAATTACGATGAAGCCTTTAATTTTCAAACGCTTTCAGGGCAGAGTTATTATTTCCATTTTACAAATGAGGTAAGACAAGCTCAGAGGTTAAGTGGTTAAATTACACAAGCTTCAAAGAAAATTTCAAACCCAAGATGCCAAACTACTAGCTAATTCTCTTGCTCCACCATTTCACAATTCAAAAGCCATTTTTGAAGATATATGTTAAATAATACTCGATGCAGGTATATTCATTTTTGGCTGACTCTGAAGTATTTAGTTCAGAATGATCACTTTAGGGAACAAGTTTTCAGCATATGTCAACATAAAAGATGATAGTGACATAAATAATTATGATAGATTGTCTACATATTTGATCTGAATCGAGGTTCCAAACAAACTCATCTTGCTGCTATTATATTTAGGGAATTGTTTAAATTGCTTGCAATGTGAGCTAGCTATTTGTAACCTGCTGTCTTCTGAGATGCTGATAAAGATAAATCACTACACCATTTTATGTGCTTTTCTTTCTACCCCCACTTTACCCCTCTTTTGCACATCCAACACATCACAGTCCTGTCATTATTAGTGATAATCAGTTTTAGCAGACTTTAATACATTGTTCCATTATGTCATATTTTATTAAAACTTTGCATATTGATGAGTATTCTTTATTTTTCTTGAATTTTCACATTCACTGATATACCCAAAATTCTGTTCCCTAAATTTATTCCGTATCTGTTTTTCTCTCAGAAATGAATCCTCTGTCACCTTTCCATGTTTTTATAACATAATAGTATTTGAAAACATTGGTAGCATTTATGATAATACAATAAGCACTTCAGTGAACTCTTCTCCACATTGAATTTGCTATTTTTTAGTTACTGATAAACTAGTCTTGCACTTTATTCTTCATTACTATACCCACTGACCTGTAGTGGATATTAATCACTTCCTGACTGAATGGGTTATAGGAGTTTCATAGCTCTTCAATCTGTCATTTTCCTTTTTTTACTTCAATAATTCCAAGTATCCTGGTTAGCTGTTTTTTTCTCTATTATTGCTTTTCTCAAACATATTGAAATCATATATGTTGTCAACTTTTTAATGAATTCAATGGAAAATAATCTGGCTAGATGACCATGGATTCCACTAACAACACTGTTTGAAGTAGATTTTTCTGCCAAAAGACCTGAGTAGGGCACATTCAATGGCCAATAAAGCCCACCCCCTTCTACAAAGAATTGTGGAGGAACTCATTCATACTTCCTGTGGAGCTATCTTCCTGAGGATAAATACAGAAGAAGGTAATAGTGAGGGTAATATAGCACCCTTTGTTGCAGTTGGCCTCAGTATTTAACACTTATGACAGTCTTCTGCATCATCCATTACAAATTTCCCTCCCCTCCAGTTATCATCTTAGAAAGTATTGGCTTTGATGTAACTACACTCTCCTTCCTAGAGAGGCTGGGGCTTTGGTATCACTTGGTAATCTCAAGCCACAGTTGCTATATTTGTACAATCACAGTTAAAAAGAGGGACAGGAGGAGCATGAGTAAAGCTGGTATTTCCACACATATTTCATCATCCCATTTTCTGTGAAAACAGCCTATAGCATCCTGCTGATCAGGGTCAGTTATTAAAATGGTAATCCTCTTTCAACTCTTGGTCCCTGGATAGAACTCCAATGTGCCCAGATGGAAACTATAGCTAGTTCAATGGGATGCTTTTTGTATCCACAGGCAAGCACATGTCAAGCACATGGAAAACCAGAACTTCCAACCTTATAATCCCAGCAGGTCAATAAGAATTCTCTCCTTTTTTCCTAGACACATGTGTACTTATATAGCGCAATGTACCTATATTGCATTAAAGCCTTTGACTGTGTAGATCACAACAAACTGTGGAAAATTCTTCACGAGATGGGAATACCAGACCATATTGCCTGCCTCCTGAGAAACCTGTATGCAGGTCAAAAAGTAACAGTTAGAAATGGACATGGAACAATGGACTGGTTCAAAATTGGAAAAGGAGTATGACAAAACTGTATATTGTCATCCTGCTTATTTAACTTATGCGCACAGTACATCATGTGAAATGCTGAGTTAGATAAATCACAAGCTGGAATCAAGTTTGCCAGGGAAAGTGTCAACCTCAGATATGCAGATGATATCACTCTAAAGGCAGAAAATGAAGAGGAACTAAGTTGGACCATAAAATGCCTTTTGATGAAGGTGAAAGATGAGAGTGAAAAAGCTTGCTTAAAACTCAACATTCAAAAAACTAAGATGATAGCATCTAGTGCCATCACTTCATGGCAAATAGATGGGGAAAAATGCAAAAAGTGACAGACTTTATTTTCTTTGGCTCCAAAATCACTGTGGATGGTGACTGCAGTCATGAATTAAAAGATGCCTGTTCCTTGGAAGATAAGCTATGATGAACCTGTGTGTATGTGTGCTAAGTCGCTTCAGTCCTGTTCGACTCTGTCCATGAGACAACCCCTTGAACTGTAGCCGGCCAGGCTACTCAGTCCATGAGATTCTCCAGACAAGAATACTGGAGTGGGATGCCATGCCCTCCTCCAGGGGATCTTTCCAATGCAGGGATCAAACTCACATCTCCTTCAATTCCTGCATTACAGGCAGATTTTTTACTGTTGAACCACAGGGTAAACCCATGACACACCTAGACAGCATATTAAAAAGCAGAGACATCACTTTGAGACAAAGGTCCCTAGAGTCACAACTATGTTATTTTTTCCAGTAGTCATGTTCGGATGTGAGAGCTGGACTGTAAAGAAGGCTGAGCGGCAAAGAATTGATGCTTTCAAACTGTGGTGCTAGAGAAGACTCTTGAGAATCCCTTGGACAGCAAGGAGATCAAACCAGCCAATGCTAAAGGAAATCAATATTGACTATTCATTGGAAGGACTGATGCTAAGCTGAAGCTCCAATACTTTGGCCACCTGATGCAAAGAGCCGACTCATTGGAAAAGACCCTGATGCTGGGAAAGACTGAGGCCAAGAGAATAAAGGACAAAAGAAAATGAAATGGTTGGATGACATTATCAGAACAATGGACATGAGTTTGAGCAAACTCTGGCAGGCAGTGAAGGACAGGGAAGCCTGGCAAGCAGCAGTCCATGGGGTTGCAAAAAGAGTTGGACATGACTTAATGACTGAACAACAACAACCTATATTGCACAGTGCATATTGAAAAATGAAATCCATCTCTTCCTAGAATTTCTACCTTAGTTGTCATTTCAAAGCTGCTTTCTATGGCAGTTTCCATTGCTGTATGAGGAAGATTTATTCTGGATAACCAATGGATCACATCATAATGGACTCACTAAAGAACCTCTTTCCTCTGATGTCAGTCTTCTGAATGAATTCCATGTCATAAGAGACACTGTTTTTGTATCAGAAATTCTGTTTGTCCCTATGTAGTAATGCTAACGAAGGCTTGAAAGTGAAAGTGAAAGTCACTCAGTCATGTTGGACTCTTTGCAACCCCATGGACTATACAGTCCATGGAATTCTCCAGGTCAGAATACTGGCTTGGGTAGCCTTTCCCTTCTCCAGGGCATCTTCACAACCCAGGGAACAAACCCAGGTTTCCCACATTGCAGGCAAATTCTTCACGAGCTAAGCCACAAGGAAAGCCCAAGAATACTGGAGTGGGTAGCCTATCCCTTCTCCACTGGATCTTCCTGACCCAGGAATCAGAGCAAGGTTTCCTGCATTTCAGGAGGATTCTTTCACCAACTGAGCTATCAAGGAAGCTCTAATGAAGGCTTAACTGGCATTAAAACCAAATCCATGCCTGAGAGGATAAGCCAACATTGTCTTGTATTTTATGTCTATTGTTGTAAGTTACCACACAAAATACTATTAATTTTGTTTTACAGTTACTTTTATTTCAATAAAGTAATTGAAATAAAAGATGGCTTTAACCTCTTCTCAAATATTAATCATTTTTTTGATCTTCATTTTGTTCTATGGAACCAAGCTTACAATTTTTTTTTTTTTGTCATTTTCAGTCTAAAGAGCTTTTTTTAGTAACATAGTATGTCTGTTGCATGTAAAATTTCTCAGCTATATTTTATCTGAAACTGAATCTATATCACTTTAATATGTTAAGAAATTTTTCTGGGTTGACAAATTTTATTTCCCCTTTAAGTGTTTCCTCCCATTGTCTTAATTCGAGGATAATTACTTTACAATAAAGGAATGGTTTTTGCCATACATCGACATGAATCTTCTTAATTTCATTGTTGCTACTAAAAAGTCACCCATTGTATAATATCTATTTTTCTCTTGATTGTTTAAATATTTTCTCTTCATATTTGAAAGCTGCCAGTAGTACTATGAGAATGCCTATGAGTGATTTGTTTTGATTGGGTTTCAGTGAGAATTTTGGATTTGCAAACTGATGTTATTCCCTGGTCTCTCAGCCAGTAAAGAAGCTGCCTGCAATGCAGGAGACAAGGTTTCAATCCCTGGGTCAGGAAGATCCCCTGGAGAAGAGCATGGCAATCCACTCCAGTATTCTTGCCTGGGAGAATCTCATAGACAGAGGAACATGGCGGCCCTCAGTTCATGGGGTCACAAAGAGTCAGACGTGACTGAGCGACTAACACACAACACAACACTGTAAAAGCTGCTATTATTTTACAAATTATTTTAAGTGAACCATTACTTTTTCATATTTCTCTGGGAGTCAATTACAAATTATTATTATATTACATTTTAAAACATAATAGGTTACATTTCAATTAATTTGCTACTGTATCCTTGGTCATTGGCATTCATTTCAATCTATTCATATTTCCAATCATTTTTCTCTTTTCTTCTTAATCATTTCCATTGATCTGTCTAGAAGTTACCTAATACATTTTACCCTCAGAATGTCTTATCTGTTAAACCGATCCAGAAAACTATTTCACATATTAAACTTTTCAGTTCTGGAATTTATTTTTAAGAGTTTCCTTTTCTCCTAAATATCTCATCATTTCACTCACCATGAAGTCTCAAGTTCTTGAATGTATTTATAATATATGCATAAGTACTTTCTTGCTGATCACACTGTATGAATTATCACAAAGTATGTTTCTATTGATGACTTTTCTTCATCATGAGTCACATTTTCTTGCTTCTAATATCTAATAGTTTCTGATATATTGAACTTATTTAAGTGCTTGGTTTGAATGCTGTATTTTCTAATGGTCCTTTTAAAGTTTTGAATTTTCTAAGTTACTAAAGCAAGTTTCTCCCTGCTTTGAATTTAGTATAATGATCTATAAGGTGGTCATTACGCCAAAAGCTTGGCTTTACTGGAATTTTACTTGATAATTAGTGCTCAGCTCTTATGCCATGGCAGGAATCTCTTCAAGACCTTGTGGACTCCAGTCTTCCATCAATATAGCCAGTAATGGCTGAAGTCTTTTGACAAATCACCAGAGAGTTATCTAAAACTTATCTAGGACTTTCTCTTCTCTGACAACTTGCCTTAAAAATTCAAGGTTCACCAGAGGCCCAAACTCCCCATCTCTACCACTTCATCTCTGTGAGTTTACCATTCTACTTAATCTCAAGTGCCTCTATCATGGCAGACAAGTAGCTTCAACACAGAAAGCTGTAGTGATGATAAGGTTTACTTGGTCTAATATATATTTTTCAAGAATCAGATCTGTACTACTTTTGCTCAACACTGGCCTCATACATTTAGTCCAGTTATATAGTTTTCCAAAGTGGTTATACCATTTTGTATTTCCATCAGCAGTGAGTGGGAGTTGCTATTATTCTAAATCCTTACCAGCATATGATTTTGTCAGTGTTCTGGGTTTTGGTCATTCTAACAAGTATGAAACTTGCATTTCATTGGTGACATATACAATAGACCATATTTTCCCATGCTTAATTTATATCTATATATGTTCTTAATAAGGTATATGGTATCAATATTTTCTTTACCTCATTCATTTGACATTTTGCTTAGGCTTGGTTTTCCATTAAAATTTAAACTCCATGAGCTTTTTTCTTAGTAGTGAAATTCCCAAAAAATATTACATTCTGACTCTTTTTTGCATGTAAAATTCAACTCTCCAAATCAAACCTTACCTTTGCGATTGCTGTGTTTTTTTTTTTTTCTTAACACTAACAAAAATGACATTTTTGGTAAACAAAATATAGGTATACATGATTAAAAATAACAATACATACCTGATGTTTAGAAATTTAGTTTATTATTATCTTAAATAGATTCAGATTTAAGTCTTAGAATACTTCCCCAGCTGAAATAGGAAACAAAAAATGGTAGAATTTCATCACTTTCCTGTTGAAAACATATCTTAGGGGAACTGTTTTTTCTCCCCATTATGCTGTTTGTATTGCTGATCAAATCACTGATATTATCCCATATTTTGTCTTCAACATATTCTTATAAACTCAGATTCCTCATTTTTATCTCCATTTTACAAAAGTATAAGGCATAGAAGACAATGGTTTATCCCATAGTATAAGGAGACTGCAATGTATCTTCATGCCCTTAATTCTGTGAGGAGAGAGTATAATGGGACCATTACTATTATTGTTACTATTTCTGTTACCAAACCAAATACAACTCATTAAACATCAGGCCTTATGTTTTAGGATTTGGTGCTATAAAGAATAAGTATTAAAAAATGGTTGTGATATAAACTCAGAGAATAACAAAAAGAATAAACCACTATTCTTTTAGTGGTTTACTGGTCAAAGCATATCCTTATTTGAGGAATGAATATCCTTATTTGCTCCACTAGAGAACTGTGGTGACAAAATATGTGGCTCTTCACATCAATGTCCTAGTTCTTTCAGCCACCCCACTTAGAAAAATTATACTACATAATTTGAAGAAAATGGGTGAAAAATATGTCCCCTGCCTCACATAACAAAGAGACCTAGGAGTATTCAGATTCAATAAAGCAAAAATAATAAATATAAGATACAATTTAGGAAAATAATTAGACATTTCAGGAAACTCTGTCAATTTACAGAGAAAAGTCATTCTAGTGAGAATCCTGGTGCTAGGCCAAAACAATCTGAAATATGAGATGCTCAAGTCCTCTCTGCATTTTGGCTGCAGGAACACTTGATATGAGACTATGTGGACCATTTAGCTTTCATATTTTGTTTTACTTAGTGATTAATCAACACCAGCCCCTTAAAACTTTCTGTAGAACATCACTTGAGACTTCAGGATTGGTCACTATTCTGTTGGGTTTGTAATTACTATTTCTTTCATTTTCTAAATATAGATTTCTAGTGCAATTGCTTCCATTCATATAACAACTCATCTCACTATAACTGAGAGTTTAACAATTGAACTTTTATGACAGGAGCTATCAGTAATTCACCTACTACCAGTAATATAGCCATTATCACCATGAAGGAAGAAGAGGTACAGATCCCACATCCCATTTTAGTATCAACTTTCTCGGACCAATGGAATACCCACGTTTGGGCTGTGCTTTCATTAGAAAGAAGACCCAGAGCTGGACATTAGTCGGCAGGACAATTTTTGCACATACATGTTGGAACCAACATCCGTGCTGTAAAAGAAGAAAGCAAAGCTGGGGAGGAAAAGACATAGTCACAAGTCAGCTAGGAGTTAGGGGAGCTTTGAGGAAAGAATGACACTACACACTTGTTCCAGTTGGGGTAACAGATCAGCCATTGAACAGGTATTAATTCTAGCTGCCCTTGAGGAGAAGGGATGAGGTTGGGTGAAGCAGTTCTCTTCAGTTGAGGGTAATATCATAAGAGGACTGACTGCTTTAGGTTGACAGAAGCACAGTAGGCAGTTCAGTCATTCTTTCATGAAGGGAAAATTGGCTGACACAGAACAGCATCTGCTACACTGAATAACTATAGTGGTATTAAAGAAATTGAATCAACTATTAAATATTTTTCGAAAAAAGAAATCCAGATGATTCTACTTAAAAATTATTTTAAATACTTAAGACATATATAACTTCAATATTTTACACATACTTAAGGGAAACAGTTCAGAAAGAACACATACCAAGTCAATTTATGAGGCCTGGATAACATTGGTATAAAAATTGCAAGTGGATTTCAGAGGAAAGAAATTTCCAAATTTCTCTCATGAATACAGATGTAACAACCTTAAATACAACATCAATAACACAAATTGGACAATATTGAAAATGGCAACACATTATCAGAGTTTATCCGGGGAATGTAGGATATCTTAAACAGTTCACTGTGGGAAATAATTTACAATGAAGCATTAGTCCTTTGTAACACTTAACAAAGTTATGACCAAATCTCTCAAGAAGCATGCAAATGAAACTTAAATGTAAGAAAGAGTTCAGATTTTAAGAAATCTTTAATTTTTATGAATATTAAATAAAGTTTAATCAGAGGAATTTCTGTTCTCATCCATTATAACTAGCACTAGTAACCCTCCATGCATAAACAACTAAAACACAGTACACAACATGCAAGGCAACTGTTATTTTGAAACTGAACAATAGATAGCACAAGATTATGATACCTGATACAGGATAATAAAACAAATGATCTCAATTTCATGACCCAAATTATTTCCAACATTCACAATTAGTAATGCAGTGCAGAGTAGAGGGTCCAAGCAAAAGGTAGAGGTCTTGGTGATTTGATTAGAAAGAACTGGAGGTCTAGATATCTGAATACAGAATATGAAAGACAACTTGCAGTACTATATAGAGAAATTACTACAGAAATATGCATAATGTTTCTCCTGAGTCTGTGGCTAAATACGAAACTGTGTGTACTTCGGATGATACTTCACTAGAGTCATTGAATCAACTGGACATCTGCTTAATAACATTCCAATTCCATACATGGCTAGAGACCCTTAATGTTCAACCAAACTGAGTGGGATGTCCTCATTAATCACTGAGAACATTCTGCAACACCTCACCGTAGAGTGATTTGTAACTGCCTTAATGAGAAACACTGCACTGGAAGAAGCACAAGCTGGAATCAAGATTGCCGGGAGAAATACCAATAGCCTCAGATATGCAGATGACACCACCCTGAAGGCAGAAAGTGAAGAAGAACTAAAGAGCCTCTTGATGAAAGTGAAAGAGGAGAGTGAAAAAGTTGGCTTAAAGCTCAACATTCAGAAAACTAAGATCATGGCATCTGGTCCCATCACTTCATGGGAAATAGATGGATGGGGAGACAGAAGAAACAGTGTCAGACTTTATTTTTTTGGGCTCCGAAATTACTGCAGATGGTGATTGCAGCCATTAAATTAAAAGACACTTACTCCTTGGAAGGAAAGTTATGACCAACTTAGACAGCATATTAAAAAGCAGAGACATTACTTTGCCAACAAAGGTCCGTCTAGTCAAGGCTATGGTTTTTCCAGTGGTCATGTATGGATGTGAGAGCTGGACTGTGAAGAAAGCTGAGCACCGAAGAATTGATGCTTTTGAACTGTGGTGTTGGAGAAGACTCTTGAGAGTCCCTTGGACTGCAAGGAGATCCAACCAGTCCATTCTAAAGGAGATCAGTCCTGGGTGTTCTCTGGAAGGACTGATGCTAAAGCTGAAACTCCAATACTTTGGCCACCTCATGTGAAGAGTTGACTCATTGGAAAAGACCCTGATGTTGGGAGGGATTGGGGGCAGGAGGAGAAGGGGATGACAGAGGATGAGATGGCTGCATGGTATCACCGACTCAATGGACATGAGTTTGAGTAAACTCTGGGAGTTGGTGATGGACAGGGAGGCCTGGTGTGCTGTGGTTCATGGGGTCACAAAGAGTCAGACACGACTGAGTGACTGAACTGAACTAATGCTACCTAAAAGCCCAACTTGAAAGGATTCATTTTATCTCCAAATAACTTATCTGCCAAACAAATTCTGACAATCTTAAAACAATAAAATCCAGTTCTCAAAAATGTAAAGTTTATAATATTCAGCATCCAATTCAAGAATATATGATGAAACAGGGAAATATGCCCTTCATGGGCTTCCCAAGTGGTGCTAATGATAAAGAACCAGCCTGCCAATGCAGGAGACATGAGAGATACAGGTTCAATCCCTCGTCAGGAAGATCCCCTGGAGAAGGGCTTGGCAACCCACTCCAGTAGTCTTGCCTGAAGAATCCCATGGACAGAGGAGCCTGGTGGGCTACAGTCGATAGGGTCGCAAAGAGTTGGACATGACTGAAGCGACTTAGCACACACATAGCACATGTCTTGCATTCTCAGAAGAAAATTCAGTCAACAGAAACAAACACAGATATGATACAATGAAATATATGCATGGAATTACACAGATAAAGACCTTAAAAGAGCTACCATAAATATGTTCATGTGTTTATCATGAAATGTAGAAATAATGAAATGAAAGATTAAAATATGGACCTTCTAGAGATGAATAGTACAATAATATCATGTCTTTGTTCTTTAGTACCTTTAATATTTTCTATTTATCACAAGTTTTCAGAATGTTGCTATTTAACAAACGTCCTCATTTCAAAAGCTATAAAATTACAGAAAAATTTAGAATCTGCAGATTCCTTATATCCCACACCCAGTTTCCTCTATTAATAAAATTTTACTATAGTATGGTATATCGGTTACAAGTAATGAACCAATATTGACACATCTTTATTAATTAATGTTCAAATATTTTTAAAATAATCAAAATTTTCTTAATGTCCTTTTCATGTTCAAGACTCCCATCCAGGACACCATGATTAACCATCATATCTCCCTCAGCATCTCTTGACAGTGACAGTTTCTTAGACATTCTTTCTTTTAATGAGTTTGACAGTTTTGTTAAACTGTCAAACTTTTTGTTAAACTGTCAAACCAAAACCAATACCAAAACTGCTGGTATTTTGCAGAACTCCCCTCAATTGGCTTTTGTCTGATATTATTCTCATGTTTAAACTGAGGTTACTGAAGGAAGAAAGACCATAGAGGCAAAATCCATTCTGATCAAGTTGTATCAAAGGTGCATATTATCAATATGAATTTCCGTTCTTCCTGTTAATCACAGACCTAAACTAATATTAAAGTTCTCTACACTAAAGATTCTCTTTGTTTCTCTTTTTTTCTATATTACAGTCTTTGGAAGAAGTCTCACACTTTCTTCTATACTTAATGAGGAATCATATTCTACCTCTTTGCAGATGAAGTATCTTTAAAAAATATTTGGAATTCTTAGACACAGAAGATTTATCTCTTCTCCTTCATTTATTTAATTGTTTTTCATCATTTGTATGTATCAGTATGGATTCATGAATGATAAGGAGTCTGGTTTCATTTTTTGATGTGTGATTGCTGATAGTTTTAAAGCCACACACCTCCCTTTCCCTTTGTGTCTCACCCAAGGAAGGAGGGTGTTGCTAAGAAAGCCTGGGTGCTCTTTCTTTTGGCTCAGGTGGAAGAGTCAAATCTTACAAGTCCCATCCACAGTCCTAAACCTTCTTCTGACCCCATCCTCTAATCACAATAAAAGCCCAGAGCCAGTTTCCTCATCTGACTCTCTCAAGCTGTTCTGGATCTGCTTGTGACGCCTGCCCTGTTCTCTCCCGCAGTCTCTATTATATAAGCCCCAAACTGTTTCATGTTTTTGGCCTGTATCACCAGTTGCAGCATTCAAAACAAATTTAAATGTTTGACTATTTCTTCAGGGCATGCAAAAGTTTATTAAAGGTGAGAAAAACAATATGGGTATATATTTTGTACTTTCAGGTTTATAATGCAATACTAATACATTTAATCTCTGACTCAGATTGTTGCAGCTTTGGCAGTTGGGAACTTCTGTGTATCTTTGATGCACTGATTTTATTTCCTGGCATTTCCTTACTTTCTGGCACTAAAAGATGCTCCATGAGCATCTTAGATACCAGGTCCTAAACCCTACAATGACCAGTTCTTCAAGAACTGAAGGAAAGAGAATTAATATCCTACTGTTTCAGATGTAGTTCACATACTTTACCAGAGAACATTCTGTAATCTTCCCTCCAATCTTTATGATATTACTATCATCCATTTCACTTACTCCTATGGTACAGTAGCCCAGTAAGTTACTACTATTGCTTTAAATGGTTACTTTTACGAACATGAAGAATAAGGGAAGTAAAAGATATTTTAACCCCAATTTTTTCCTCCTCCTATGTGACAAAATTCATATAAATCTAGATATCCAGGTATTTCTTTTTGCCTGAAGAATGTCTTTTAATATTTTCACAGGCAAGTTTACAGAATTCTGTCAGTTTTTGTTTCTTGAGAGTATATTTATTTCTCTTCCACTTCTGAAACACAGTTTCACTAGATATATAATTCTAGTTTTGTTTTTTTTTTTAAACACTTATGTTGCAGTTACTGACAAGAAGCCCACCACAGTGTTTATCTTTACTTCTCTAGGTAAGGTTTTATTTTCCTCTGGCTTTTTTCACAATTTTTCTCTGGATTTTGTTTCAGTTTGAATATAGTATTCCTATGGATAGTGTTCTGTTTTGCTTTTATTCTCCTTAGTGTTATTTGAGCTTCCTGGATCCATGGTTTGGTGTATATTATTAACTTTGAAAGGTCTTGGTTACCTCAAATATTTCTTCTACTCCAGTTTCTCTTTCTTCTCTTTGGTATTTTAACTATATGCAAATAAAATGCCAGTTAATGTGAAACCCAATCACAAAGACGAGATTTTTGATTTATGAAGACAGAGAATTGAAATTCCTTTATGCCGTAAATGTGCATTCAGAGTCCATGAACCGGGCTCTGTTTTTATTGAGGGGTAGAACGTTTTCCTGCCAGACCCCGTCCTTCTATTTCTTGGCAGAATCATGGTGTGGAGCGCATCTCTTGGCTTCCTGCTCACGCACAGGACGCCCCGGCACGGCCCCCTCGCAGAGCCCACCAGCCCTGCTCCAGGCGTGATTCTCCTGGTTCTGCTCCGCACTTACTTCACATCCTCTGCTTGATGGGAGTGTGTGACATGCTGCTCCAATACTATTCAATTAGCGTTTGTCTTTATACTGGTGCCCTTGCTTACTGCATATATCGCTTACAACAGCAGTTTAAACGGCTCTGCAGGGCTGGAGAAACCATGCATTCAGGAGGACTGTGTGCAGTTGGTAACAGACCAATTACATGCCTTATGAAGGCAGTCAGGAGACAGATCTGGAGGTTTGCTTCTCACATTCTGATACCATGGGCTAATGGAAACAAGGTTCAGGGGTCTTGCCTGGAAAACCCCATGGACGGAGGAGCCTGGTGGGCTGCAGTCCATGGGGTCACTAAGAGTCGGCCACGACTGAGCGACTTCACTTTCACTTTTCACTTTCATGCATTGGAGAAGGAAACGGCAACTCACTCCAGTGTTCTTGCCTGGAGAATCCCAGGGACAAGGGAGCCTGGTGGGCTGCCGTCTATGGGGTCACACAGAGTCAGACACGACTGAAGCAACTTAGCAGCAGCAGCAGCAGCAGTGTGCTAATGGGCTTCCCAGGTGGCTAACTGGGTAAAGAATCTGCCTGGAATGCAGGAGACACCAGAGATGTGGGCTTGATTCCTACATTGGGAAGATCCTCTAGAGGAGTGCATGATAACCCACTCTAGTATTCTTGCCTGGAAAATGCCATGGACAGAGGAGCCTGGTGGGCTAGAGTCCATGGGTCGCAAAGAGTCGGACACGGCTGAAGTGACTGAACACAGCACATGTGTTACACGTGTTTAAATTGTCCCACTGACTTTGATGTCCTATATTGCTTTTTGCATTCTCTTTTCACATTTCAGCAGGGGAAATTTCTATTGGCCTTTCATCAAACTCATTCCTCTTTCTTTGACAATTTTTTGTACACTGATGTGCCCATCAAAAGTGCTCTTCATTTCTGTAAGTTTTTTTCCCCTAGCATTTTCTTTTTCCTTATCTTAGAGTTTATATCTCTCTGCTCATCTATCACTCTGCTTACATTCCCCATCTGTTCCTGCGTACTGTTGGCATTTTACTTTTGGGTCCTTAATATATCAATCGTAGTTACATTAAATTTCCTATATTACAGTTCCTACAGCTTTGCCATATCTGTCTCATTCTGATACCTGCTTTGCCTCTTCTGACTACTATTTTTCTTGCATTTTAATACTTCTTATGATTTTCTGTAAAAACCAGATGGGATGTATAGGAACTGAATTAAAGAGGCCTTTGGTACAAGGTTTTATTTTAATCTGCCAAGGAGTTTGGCTGTGTTTAATGTTTGTTGGCTTTCCCAAGTGGCTCAGATGTTAAAGAATCCTCCTGCAATGCAGGAAACCTGAGTTTGATCCCTGGATCAGGAAGATCCCCTGGAGAAAGGAATGGTGACTCACTCCAATATTCTTGCCTGGAGAATTCCATGGACCAAGGAGCCTGGAGGGCTATAGTCCAAGGGGTTGCAAAGGGTTGGATTTGACTGAGCAACTAACACTTTCACTTCTTTCAATGTTTGCTGTAACTGTTGACATCAGAGGCTTCACATTCTTCTAATGTCATTGTTTACATCTCCCTTGTTGACTCTGAGCCTCTTAAACTCTTCTCTAGGAAAAGTGTTTGAGTCTTGCAGCCATAATTCATTGTTATTATACTGGAATCTTGTTGCTATGATGTGCTCTGAAATTTTATGATTAAATTTGTCTATCAATGTGTTGGTGTTTCTTAGTTTTCTCCCAACCCTCAGATATAAAAAGGTTGGAGGAAATGGAGTGGAAGAAATGTCCTTTCCCCAGATGGAATGAGATTCTGGAATAAGATGGAATATATATTTCCCTTGAAAAGTAGATGTTGGTTATGAAAAATGATCTGAAATATTTCACAAGATTATTCTGCCCATCCTGTCATAATCATGGGAGAACTTTTCCAGCTCTCACTGTGAGACCCGATGTGGTTCCTAGAGGTAAAATCCACAAAACTTTATGGGAACCCCAAGACTGTGGCCCCAAGAAGTCTGTGATTCTCATGCTGGTCTATAATCAGGTTCTAGCAATTCATCAAAACACCATTGAAGTAGTCTTACCAGTTTATGTCTTCAGCTGTTTCTGTTTCAGTTAAGTGGATCTAGGCTATGACACTGGATTCACTTGGTAAATAACCTGACTCTTCAGATTTCCCTGGTGGCTAAGATAGTAAAGAAACTGCCTGCAATGTTGGAGACCCAGGTTCAATCCCTGGGTTAGGAAAATCCCCTGGAGAAGGGAATGGCAACCCACTCCAATATTCTTGTCTGGTGAATTCCACGTACGGAGGAGCTTGATGGACTAGAGTCCATGGGTCACAAAGAGTCAGACATGACCGATCAACTAACAAACACCAGATTTCAGGGTGGTAGTTTGCCCTGAAATCCCAGTTCTCTGATGGGTGGAAGAAAAGTCATCACTCTAAAGTTGTTCAGCATTTCTTTTTTGTAACGGTGGGAGTGACAACTTCCAACATTTTTACATATATGATCAAGTTATATGTAAGTAGGAATCCAATAATTTCAATTTAGTGAGATTTACTACAGTTTTCTTTGGATTTATCTTTAGATTTTTGGGGCATCTAGTATCTGTGGGTTTATTTTTTCATAATATTTTGAAATCATTTGATCATTATTCATTTATTTGTTCTCCTCCAATTAAATACATTTTTTATTTCTTGAGCTTGTCTTGTTGTTCATTTACTAAGTCATGTCACACTCTTTGCAACCCCATGAACTGCAGCACACCAGGTTTCCCTGTCCTTCACTATCTCCAGGAGGTGACTCAGACTCATATCCATTAATCTGATGATGCCATCCAACTATTTCATCCTCTGTCGCCCCCTTCTCCTCTTGCCCTCAGTCTTGCCCAGGATCAGGATCTTTTCCAATGAGTCAGCTCTCACATCAGGTAGCCAAAGTATTGGAGCTTCAGCTTCTGCATCAGTCCTTCCAATGAATATTCAGGTTTGATTCCCTTTAAGATTGACTGGTTTGATCTCCTTGCTGCCCAACGGACTCTCAAGAGTCTTCTCTAGCCCCACAATTCGAAGGCATCAATTTTTTGTCACTCAGCCTTCTTTATGGTCCAACTCTCACATCCGTACATGACTACTGGAAAACCACAGCTTTGACTATACAGACCTTTGTCAGCAAAGAGGTGTCTCTGCTTTTTAATACAGTGTCAAGGTTTTTCATAGCTATTATTCTAAGGAAAAAGCACTTTTTAATTTTGTGGCTGCAGTCACCGTCCACATTGATTTTGAAACCCTAGAAAATTAAATCTGACACTTTGTCCACATTGTCCCCATCTATTTGCCATCAAGTGATAGGATCAGCTGCCATGATCTTCATTTTGTGAATGTTGAGTTTTAAGTCAGCTTTTTCACTCTCCTCTTTCCCCTTCATCAAAAGTCTCTTCAGTTCATCTTCCTCTGGGTCATTAATTCATTGTTTTTAAAGTTTCTCTAAGCTCACTTCTACTTCATCTTTATTACTTTAACCAGCAAATTTCAGTTGCCTGGTCGATTAAGATTATTGTCCCCTGCTATGAGTCTCGTTCCCTGTACTGTGGTCCACATAATGACTTAGGGCAGAAAGCCAAAAAGTAATAGAGCTCACGTCATTCAGTTATCTTCCCTCATAGATTGTCAGGGAATGTTTGACGGGAGGATTCCTACGTGCTGTCTCTCATGAGTCCTTTGTCCCTCTTCAAGCGGAACAGCACGCTGCTCCCAGGGACTGAGGTCATTGTGTGAGGCAAGCATGAGTCTCCTTTAGTAAACATTCTCCTTAGGACAAAACAGCTTAATCTCCTTCCCCTTACTTGAGATACAGATTGTCTCCTGACCTTGTGACTAACGTTACCCCTTGTTCCCTTGGTAACGGTTGCTGTACATTTGGTTTTCTGATCTCTATCATTCCCGAAAGAAGTTTCTTGTACTGCAGCCTATATATACTCATAGAAAAATCATTAAAGCACCTTTGCTCCATCAGAGCTTAGGTCCCCGGGTCTTTTTTGTCTCTCTCTCTCTCTTTCTCTCTTTCACTTTCTTATCGTCGACTCCGCACCACAAGGTTCCGGTCCATTAAAGGACCCCAACAATAGATCACATGCATTCACTTCCTGTTGTCCAATGACTAAAACCAAACCTGTGTATATTTCATAGTGTTGTCTACTTATAGCAAGAGGAGTTTTAGTTCTAGTTATTCCTTTATGGTTAGAAAGAGAAATGCCTTACATATTTTGTGTCCAACTTGTAAATAATAGTTAACTGTATTTAAACTTCAACAGCATATAAAGTGGTGCATTTCTTCCTTTTTACAATTCTAGATCTATTTGTCACATTTTTGCAATACTTGGGTTTTGGCTTCTGCCCTTCATGCACTAACTCAGGCTGACCTCCATGTCAGTTATCATTAGCTCAGATGACAAGATGAGAAAATGAAGTCAAAGTATTATCTGTTTGTCTTTATGCTTCTTTGACTGGCATTATTTGCCATTGTCAACACTTTCAAACGAAAGTCATAGCTGATGTCAGGTAGTGCCTCTACCCTAACTTAAGAGCTTGCTGACCTCTGGCAACAGCTTTTTTCCCTTAGAACTTCCCTCACAGCAACTCCCTTTTATTGGTTCCTGACTCAATTCCAAAAGAAATTTATAAATTGTCACTTAATAAATTTTTTAATTACTCTTTTTATTGTGCCATGTGTGGGCATGATTTAACCACAAAAAAAAGGTTACAAACTGAAATATTTTGAGATAGGTACTGCATATGAGATTATTCTTACCTAGAAACATATGGCAAGATCTTTATAAGACTAAATGTCCTAGAAATGAGCTATATGACACATTTTTTTTTGTAGGAAAAAACAATAGACATTATTTTTCAAGTCAGTTCCTTCAATATAACATGAAGTAAAAACTGATCTTCTACAACCAATGATGGAAAAATAACATAAAGTATTTTTCCCAGTGCTCTTGATCTTGAATAATAGTTACATTTCTTGGGAACTACAGCTTCATGTATACCTTTTGTGTATCGCACTGTATTCAATTTTGTCAAGCTATATTACATTGAGAATAAAAATTTCCTGTGAAAATATCAGAGAACAAAAACAGATATTTTCCTTTCCTTTAATTTTGAAGAAACACAAGTTAAAAATAAGGACTGTCTAAGGAAGAAAATGCATACCTCAGATATACAGATGATACCACCCTTATGGCAGAGAGGAAGAAGAACTTAAGAGCCTCTTGTGAAAGTGAAAGAGGAGAGTGAAAAAGTTGGCTTAAAACTCAACATTCAGAAAACAAAGATGGCATCTGATCCCATCACTTCATGGCAAATAGATGGGGAAACAGTGGAAACAGTGACAGACTTCAATTTTGGGGACTCCAAAATCACTGCACATGGTGACTGCAGCCATGAAATTAAAAGATGATTCTTCCTTGGAAGAAAAGTTATGACCAACCTAGACAGCATATTAAAAAGCAGAGACATTACTTTGCCAACAAACGTCCGTCTAATCAAAGCTATTATTTTTCCAGTAGTCACGTATGGATGTGAGAGTTGGACTATAAAGAAAGCTGAGAGCCAAAGAATTGATTCTTTTGAACTGTGGTGTTGGAGAAGACTCTTGAGAGTCCCTTGGGCTGCAAGGAGATCCAACCAGTCCATCCTAAAGGAAATCAGTCCTGAATATTCATTGGAAGGACTGATGTTGAAGCTGAAACTTCAATACTTTGGCCACCTGATGCGAAGAACTGACTCGTTGGAAAAGACCCTGATTCTGGGAAAGATTGAAGGTGGGAGGAGAAGGCGATGACAGAGGATGAGATGACTGGATGGCATCACCGACTCAATGGACATGAGTTTGAGTAAACTCTGGGAGTTGGTGATGGACAGGGAAGCCTGGAATGCTGTAGTCCATGGGGTCGCAAAGAGTAGGACACGACTGAGCGACTGAACTGAACTGAAGGAAGAAAAAAATGTACACAAATTATACTAACAAATTATATTATACTAACATAAAGTGTTATAATGTGTTTAGAAAAATAAATTATACTGTCATTAATTTTTCCCCCTTGGAAGCCACAATCTTCAGTGAAAAGGCATTGGGATTCCCACTGGTGTGAACTTGCCATTCAGATAGGATTATTTACTTGTAGCATGTTTCCTTCGAACATCATGATAAAAGAAAGATTTCATCCCTGGGTGATCTCTACATGATTAAAAGAACTGTTATTAACTTTATTCAAACTCCAGTCATGTAAAGAATTTTCAGTGTATTACATTTTAATATGAATATGCCCTCCAACCAAGAAATTTTTATAAAAATAAAAAGAAGTAGAGGAAAGGAAAACCTAATCTTATTCAGATAAAACAATATCTCATCTGTAAAAGAATATATTTAACTTAGTTGTATTTCATTATCACTATATATGTTACCTCAAACTTTTAAAAAGTTGAGACTATTAGAGCACATACAGAAAGGAAAATATTCAAATATAAAATATTCCTCAGTTTCTGAAATAACAAATAAGCAGTGAAAAGAGACAAACACAATAGAACAAAACACCCATTAAAAGAATTTAATTATAAAAGCTCAGCTTCTTTTTGTATTCAGAGTACTTTACTTCATAATATTTATTATTTAATCTATGCCTAGGAAATTCCACTCATTATGAAACACTAAGCATTTTTCTAAATAAAAGGAATAATTTTAAACATATGAAAAGTGTAGAAAAAACTAATTTTAAAAAATAATTAAAAGAACATGCACGTGTGTGCATGTTGTGATTTACAGGTGTGGTTCAGTTCTTAACATGATACCAACTAATAATAGTTTTATCCATTTGTTTGCTGTGCATTTATATTTAGTAGGGCTATATGTAGGAGCTATCAGGATATCAGCTATTAAAGAACTAAGAAGGATTTTTGGCTTAAAGAACATATCTCAGTTCACTAACAGGAAATAGAACCTCAAAGTTAATAGGATATGTGATAAACATACGTTGTATAAACTAGGCTACAGGAAAAAAATATATATTGGGATGGAAAGTTTTAGTGTGTCTGCAGCTGAGTATCCTAGGAATTAAGGCAGCAGCCCAGGGCATTGATGACTGTGATACAAAAATGAAGGAGATATCAGGGCACTGAAAGAACTTGTCCCACTTCACATTTTTCTCCAGGATTTTTTATCTTTATTTTTTTACAATATCGGCAATTCCTATGTTAAGCAGTTTCAACATTCTTAATTGTACAGCCCCCAGTACCTGAGAAACTAGATAAAGGAAAAAACAACAACAAAACAGACAAATGGAAAAGCCTCCTGTAGAACCATAGTGGGTATAAATTGTAAAGTCTTTTAAAATATACTTTGAGTCTCCAAAGCGGTGTCTACCACATAGTATTACTAAAATTATAGTTCATGTGATGCTTCTTTTCATAGTTACAGAATGAACTGTAGCCATTGTTAAGTTATCTCTCAGGTAAGCTGCATAATTCACTTTCTTATTACTTGGAATACAAATGAATAACAATTTACTTAAAAATTTTTTTTTTGCTGTAAAGTATTCATTCTGAAAATAAAAGCATTGAAATGTATGAGGTATACACTATCAAATTTAATCTTATTTGTATATATAGCATATACCATGGAATTAGTTTGAAAAACTTTGCTAGTGAATTTTTATAAAACAAAGAAATGACAAAATATGACAAAACTTCATGATTTTTTTTGCCTTTTTATCCCATTGTTTGCCCTATGACTCTAAAAAGCATTATGTGTTTCTATTCAAGCATTTTCATAAACTCCAGAAAACCTGATTAAAATTTTGCTAGGGCCAACAAAAATTATAAACATTTTTACTTATTAACATTTCCAAAGATTTTTTTTTTTTTTTTACTATAGAAGCATTTTTTTTTTCTAAAACACACTGCATTTATAGCTCTACAAGTGATCATATTGTAAAAGAACAATGCTGTTGTGGCTTAGTTGCTAAGTTGTATCTGACTCTTTGTGACCCAATGGACTGCACTATACCAGGCTCCTCTGGCCTCCACTATCTCTCAAAGTTTGCTCAAATTCATATCCATTGAGTTAGTGATGCTAACTAACCATCTCATCCTCTGCCGCCCTCTTATCCTTCAATAAGCCTTCAATCTTTCGCAGCATTAGGGTCTTTTCCAATGAGTCAGCTGTTCACATCAGGTGGACAAAGTATTGAAGTTTCAGCTTCAGTATCAGTCCTTCCAATGAATATTTGGCGCTGACTTCCTTTAGTGCTGACTGATTTTATTTCCTTGCTGTCCAACGGACTGTCAAGCACTGTAATTTGAAAGTTATCAATTCTTCAGCACACAGCCTCCTTTATGATCCAGTTCTCATATCCATAAATGATTACTGGAAAAACCATAGCTTTGACTATCTGGACCTTTGTCAGCAAGGGATGTCTCTGCTTTTTAATATGCTGTATAGATTTGTTATAGCTTTTCCTCCAAGGCAAAGGAGCAAGCATCTTTTAAATTCATGGCTGCAGTCAGTGTCTGCAGTGATTTCTGAGCCCAAGAAAATAAAAGGTCACTGATTCTACTTTTTCCCCATCTCTTTGCCATGAAGTGATGGAACCAGATGCCATGATCTTAGGTATTTAAAGATTGAGTTTGAATGCAAAACTAAAGATGTCAGACTAGTTATTATGCATTCTAGTGTTTCGGAAATTTTCTTACATGTGTATTTTACATACTTTGCTTTTTTTAGTAAGTTAGTAATTACATAACATCATTTAAGCTATATGCAAAGAAAATTAAAATAGTGAGGTAAAGCTAGACTTAAAATGCATGTACCATCAATATTTTGAAAATTTCTACATATGCTCTAGAATTGTATCATTATTTTTCCGTAGGCACTAAATAACAATTTATTCCTTCACTACTTCACTTCAGCCACCAACAAATGTGTGTTGAATTCTTACTGTGTGCAAGGTGATATATATGTGTGCATGAACATGTTTATATACATCTTTTTTCTATTTGATTCTTTCTATATTTTAGATGCTTTTTTTTACAAATTCAGTGACTTTAGTAAGTGAATATTATTATGAGAACACAGGTAAAATATGGTTCTGAGAGATACATTTTAAATGTAGAAACTAAAAAAAAGGATACAATTAAATATATTGATAATGTTTTGATAATCTCTATTTTTTCAATTTTTAAATTGGAGGTTAATTGACTTACAATATTGTGTTAGTTCCTGCCAAACATAAACGTGAATCAGCCTTTGGTATACAAATGCCCTCCCCCTCGAATCTCCTGCCACCTCCTGCCCCATCCCCCGCCCCCCAGGTTGGCACAGAGAACCTGATCGGAGCTGTGTCATACAGCAAATTTCCACTGGCTATCTACTTTATATATGGTAATTTATATGTTTCCATGCTGCTGTCTCGATTCATCCCACAGTCCTTCCCCTACTGTGTCCACAAGGCTCTTCTCTATGTCTGCATTTCTACTGTGTCCCTGCGAATAGGCTCATCAATCCCATCTGTCTAGATTCCAAATATATGCATTAATATACAATATTTGTTTTTCTCTTTCTGACTTGCTTCACTCTGTATAACAGGCTCTAGGTTCATCTACCTCATTAGGACTGACTCAAATGTGTTCTTTTTTATGGCTGAGTAGTACTCCAATTTATATATGTACCACTACTTCTTTATCCACTGATCTGTCAATGAACATCTAGGTTGCTTCCATGTCCTTGCTATTGTAATTAGAGCTCCACTGAACAATGGGGTACATGTGTCTCTTTCAATTATGGTTTTCTCAGGTATGATAGCATCTATTTACAGCACTGAAACAGATATGTGCTTAAAAGATAATATATTATCATAAAGGAATAATGTAAAGTATTAGAATATAATGTGTAAATTATATATACTTAAATAAACTTTATTCAAAAATTTTATAGTGGTGCTTGGTGGAGTCCTCAGTATTGTTATCTGTGCACAGTTAATTGAATGCTTCCAATATCTAAGACTAGAGCTTTGCTTTTCATTTAGAGCAACCTATTAAACAACAAAGACCCAGAAGAAGAATTAATGGACTAAAGATGTCAAAGACTGAGACACATCTAGGACAATTTAGTAATGCATTTTAAACAATTTCCTCTAAAGCAGTGTGTGAAGTTTCATATTAATGAACCAAATTTGGATTAACATATTAATCCACATAAGTCACAGTAATCAGTTCAGTTCAGTCGCTCAGTCATGTCCGACTCTTTGCGATCCCATGAACCACAACATGCCAGGCCTCCCTGTCTGTCACCAACTCCCAGAGTCCACCCAAACCCATGTCCATTGAGTCGATGATGCCATCCAACCATCTCATCCTCTGTTGTCCCCTTCTCCTCCTGCCCTCAATCTTTCCAAGCATCAGAGTCTTTTAAAATGAGTCAGCTCTTCACATCAGGTGGCCAAAGTGTTGGAGTTTCAGCTTCAGCATCAGTCCTTCCAATGAACACCCAGGACTGATCTCCTTTAGGATGGACTGGTTGGATCCCCTTGCAGTCCAAGGGACTCTCAAGAGTCTTCTCCAACACCACAGTTCAAAAGCAGCAATTCTTTGGTGCTCAGCTTTCTTTATAATCCAATTCTCACATCCGTACATGACCACTGGGAAAACCATAGCCTTGACTAGACAGACCTTTGTTGGCAAAGTAATGTCTCTGCTTTTTAATATGCTGTCTAGGTTGGTCATAACTTTTCTTCCAAGGAATAAGCGTCTTTTAATTTCATGGCTGCAATCACCATCTACAGTGATTTTGGAGCCCAGAAAAATAAAGTCAGCCACTGTTTCCACTCTTTCCCCATCTATCTGCCATGAAGTGATCGGTTACTGGGCTAAATTAACAGAATAAAATATAGATGAGCATCCTTGTGGGATTCCATCAAAACTAATGTTCTAATGAACCAAAGATCCACAGTTGGTTGCTGGCCTTAAGATGCATCTGTGCAAAAAAATATTAAGACCTTACTGTTGCCAAAGAATCAATGTGACAATCCTACTCCTGAGAATTCAGCTGAGTATGCATAAGTACTGCTTCTACTTCTTACAAAGCTGTTCTTATTGCACTGCAGGTGTTTAAGCCATTTCAGTTGTGTCCAACTCTGTGAGCCCATGGACTGTAGCCTGCCAGGCTCCTCTGTCCATGGTATTTATCAGACAAGAATCCTGGAGTAGGTTGCCATTTCCTTCTCCAGGGGATCTTCCAGACCCAGGGACTGAACCCATCTCTTACATCTCCTGCACTGGCAGGTGGGTCCTTCACCACTAGAGCCAGCTGGGAGGCACCTATGGCAGTGCAGTGAGTCAGGTTACAGCTAACCCCCCACCCCCACCCCACAGTCAGATTTTGTGGATTCAGACACTGATGAGAACAAAATTATTGTTCCGCCAAGTTTCTCACAAGTGCATCTGCTTCATGAAAATTTGATCACAAGAATCCTAGCTGCAAATAAACATGAGTGATGTAGTATTTAGGTTGCTTGTCTTTGCACTATAGGAAGGCAAGCCAGGAAAGATAAGTTTGCTTTTCTGTATTTTTTAATAGCCTATAATTCTCACCATGGATTTCTTGATTTCTCAGAGCCAACTCTGTGGTTTCTCCCTCAGTTGCTTATCCTCTGAGAACCAAAACTGTTTATTTAAAACGCAAATAGAGTAACATAATTTCCACACTTAAAACATCACACTATTTCCCCATTGTCCTTTCGGTGAAGAATAACAACTTTAATATAATCCAGGAACTCTGCTAGGTCTGCTCCTACCTTCTTCAGCACTCTCTTTCCTCAATTCTAATCTCTTCCCATGCTCCAGCTGCACTGATAAACCTTCATTTCCTTAATTATTCTCTTCCCTCCCTCTGTGAGACCTTTTGTATATAATGTCTCCTCTTCCTTAGAAAAGCAGATTTATGTCAATCTTTCTACTCCACTTAGTAAAGTTTTATTCTTCAATAAAGTATCTTTCAATACGCAGCTCAAAGATCACTTCCTTAATAGCAGAACATAATATCCAAGACTGAATTAGAATTCAAGCTCCAATATATAATCTAGTGGATCCTTGGGTAAATTATTCAAACATTGTGTGGGTTAGTTTCTTAATCTGTAACATGGGGAATTTGTGCTATTTTCCTCAAAAAATGGTTATGAGTATTGAATGAATTAATACACAGTATAGTCATAGAACATAGAAAAGTATCAGACAAACAGAAAACAGTCAGTGGGGGCTATTTTAATTATGATACTTGAGGGAAAACTATCCTGATCTTAATGACTAGATAGATTTTCCCTTTTTAAAAGGTGCTTAGACATAGTTTAGATGCAGATTTCACACTTATTTTTAACTTGTTACTCTAGAAATGAAGATTTTCAAGAGAAGCAACCATGTCTCTATTTTGAATCTCTTCAGTGTTGAAAAGGAACTGACACATATTGAGTACTGAATAAATGTTTGCTGAATGAATAAATGGAAGTCAGAATGAGAAACTTCTTCATAACTTCACAACTTTGTTTATTATTCTTTATTTTCTTTTCACCTTTCACTTTGGAAACTTTTTATTCATTTATCTTCAAGTTCACTGATTCAGCTGCATCCATCCTACCAATGAGCTGTCAAAGACATTCTTCATTTCTGTTACACTAGTTTTGATTTTTAGCTCTTCCTTTGATTCTTTCTCAAGAGTATCCATCTTTCTAATTATATCACCTATTTGTTCTTGCATAGTATCTTTTTCATTAGAGCTCTTAACATTTTAATCCTGATTATTGTACACTTTACAGAGATCCAAAATCTGATTCTTACCTAGGTGTGATTTTGATTTGCTTTGTATCTTCCATTTTTTTCTTGCATTTTTAGTATGCTTTGCAATTTTTTTTTTTACTTTAACTCAGAAAGGAAATATTGGACTTTAGGGATTAATGTTTATAGGGCTGAAGTGTAAGGTTTTATGTTACTTTGGGTAGGAGTCGAGTTATCTTTAATGTTTTCTGTACCCAGATCATTCAAATCCCTCTAACGTCCCGATTCTTGCCATCTCCTCTTATCTTTCTGTTTTCTTAGAGTCTGCCTTCCCGGTTTCATTAGGTCCCATTTGTTTATTTTTGCTTTTATTTCCAATATTCTGGGAGGTGGGTCATAGAGGATCCTGCTGTGATTTATGTCAGAGAGTGTTTTGCCTATGTTCTCCTCTAGGAGTTTTAGAGTTTATGGTCTTACGTTTAGATCTTTAATTAGCCTCCAACTAATAAAAATAAATGGAAAAAAAAAAAGAGTCTGCCTTGCAGCTTTTTCAGCTATGTCTTTTTTTTTTTTTTTTTTAATACTGGGGCTTTGTAGAATTCATGGTGTGGTGTGGTGCAAGAGAATTCAGTGATCTTGTTACCAAGTCCAAGCTTGCTCTACTCTCTGCAGAACAAGTCAATGAATTGGAGATGATGTGTTGAGGCAAGGGATACAACTTTATAGGAAAGCCGGCCTACAGACATGCTGACAGACTAATGTCTCAAAATAACCATCTTGTCAGGGTCTGGATACCAGATTCTTTTATCAAACCAGAGACAGAAGCGGTGAGAAACTAAATTCAAAAGGCAGAATAGAAAGGGCAGGGAAATAAGGAAGTAAAGTAAAAAGGGCTATCAGTCTTGCAAAACATCTCCAGGAATGGCCAGCCTTTGGAAGGGATGTACTCACCTCTTCTTTCTTGCAGCTATGCACTGGTAGGCAGGTTCAGGTTATCTTTTTGTGAGCTGAAGAAAGGAACTTTAACAGTCAGGCAGAGGAGTAGGGTCCTCTGAGGGGAGCCATTATGTATGATTATAACAACAGCAACAATGAAAAGCAGGTCAAAGAAAGTTCCAACATGGGGTCAGAATTGGTCCTTTTTGCCACAATCTTATGATTAAATTTCAGTCTTTAATAGATATCTGTCCCTGGGCTATGACTTTTTACAAGTGATCCTTAGCTCCCTTCTCCTTGGGTGAAACAAAAAAACCTGTTGAGCAGGACCTGGAGTCAAGAGAATACCTTCTTCCAGGTTGGATATATGCTAAGTCATTTCAGTCGTGTCCGACTCTATGGCTCTATGCACTATATATTACCTGCCAGGCTCCTCTATCCAAGGGATTCTCCAGGCAAGAATACAGGAGTGGGTTGCCATTTCCTTCTCCAGAGGATCGTCCTGAGCCAGGGGTAGAACCTGCATCTCTTATATATTCAGTACTGGCAGGTAGTTTCTTTACCACTATCGCCAACATTGGATAAGGCTCTGTTAAAGTCTTTACACAATAGGATAGGCCTTTTTAAATGGAGAATGCTCTTACTGCATTTTATTTTTCAATTATTTCTTTCCCTTCCCATGCCAAGCTAACAGAGGATATTTCTTGGCTGTTCACCAAGAGAACTTGGTGAGGATTTTGGAGGTAAAATTCCATCCCTTAGACTGTGACTCTCAGAAATTTTATAGTTTTATGTCAGTCTATATTTAGCTTCCAGCAAATTATCAAAATTAGCATTTAAATAAGCCCAACAGTTCACATTTTCAGTTCTTTCTGTCCCAGGTTAGTTGATTTCGGCTGTATCAAAGTCCTTTGTTTCTTCAGATTTTTAGGTGGCAGTTTGTTCTGCAACATCAACTATTAGATAAATTCAAGAAAAAAAAAGTTTCATCTTTTAATTTGTTCACTATTTTTCTAGTTGTAAAAATGAGAGTAAGACTTTGAGTGTCAGAGTTGAAATTGCAAGTTTTATGCCTCTGCATATTGTATATACCACATGCGCTGCAAGAAATGTCCATGAGGGTAAGGATGTTTGTTTTGCTATGTTTTGATTCTCAGTTAATTCAGAAGAATATCTGGAATATAGTAAACCTTCAAATAATATTTACTGAATAAGAAAGCGCATGAGTCTGTCAGACGAGTGTGTGCTCCTCGTAGAGGAAGGTGAAAGGAGGGTCCGAGGATGGGAGTGAGGACTTCTGGCACACTGATGGAAGCAGGTCTGTCTTAGATGGAAAAAGAAGAGCCGGGTATGCAGTAGTCTCCAATTTTGAGATCATAGAGGCTAAGCCTCTGCCACCAGGTACTTCAGCCCAATTAGCTGAGCTCATAGCCCTGACTCAAGCTTTAGAGCTGGGAAAAGGAAAAAGAATAGCCATTTTGGACTCCTTTTCCCTATTCTAACAACCTAACAAGTCCAAAGTGAATAAGAAAACCTGTTAATAGCTATACTTTCAAATAGTTGGCAATGTATTAGAAGAGATGAAACATAATACAATTCAGAGAGACAGGTATTGGAGTAAATGTATGGCCCACAAAGATTTCAGAGTAGTGTCCTAGAAGAGACCACATGATTGTCTCCCAAAATATCTCGGAGGTCATTTTTCTTAGTTTTGCAGACATAAAAGTATAGTTTGTCAGAATGACGCTTCTAAGTCATCAGGGACAGGATTATATGACCCACACTTACAAGGATAATAAAAAATAAATTAACTGAATAGTAAAATATAATTGGCAAAGAAGCAGAAATTAAATTTCTTTTCTAAATATTTTCTCTATGACATCATATCATGTGTGGAAAACTAAATTATAAATAGAAGATTGTTTACTGATCATAAAATCAAAATAAAAAGATCATGCTCTATATTTTACATGCTTACCAGTATCTGACTAAATCAACTGGATTAGCATACATCCAGAAATATAAAATCTGAAATCAAAAGACACCTTGGGGTGCAAATTTCTATTCCCTAAGAGCCACTTCTATCAGTCTCATCTCTGCCTCACGACTTTGACAGTTTTTATTGCATTTCCATTTCTGATCAACATTCTCACTCTGATTAATGCAATTATTAAAGTTAGGTTTTGTCATAGTTTCATGTAGAATCTCAAACTGGTTAGATTGTACTTGTCTCTAAAGTTATTTTGTATGTTTTGAGTTGACTCATTATCTATTATTTCTAAATTTTAAACCCAAAATAGACCTTATTCTAAATTCTCCATGTTTATAAAGATGCTGTCATAGCTTACAACACTGTCAAATGCATGTTCACAAGTAACTACAGCATGTAACATAAGATGCACTAAAATAGAAATAAAAATGAATACTGTGACATATGTGAGAAGGGGAAACAATAAAGAAATTGGAGGAGTCTTAATTAACAAATTTGTGTTACTTTTTATTTTTATTGAATCTTCAAGGTGTTATAAAAGTCAAATATTTAAGCAGGGTACTTAAAAATAGAGAAAGAAAAATAATAATTGATGGTGTCATCCAGTCATCTCATCCTCTGATGCCCTCTTCTCCATACGCTCTCAATCTTTCCCAGCATCAGGGACTTTATGAAACCTCTAAAGCCCCTATATGAAGCCACTTAGGGCCCAGATACAGAACCATTACTTTGGAACGAAGAACAGGAAGAGTACAGTATGTTGGATAGACATAGGGGCAGACTCAGAGGAAGAATACCTGTGTTGCACCCTTGGGCCAGTTAAATCACTTATATGGTGCATCTCTTCTGCTTTTCTTTGGCTAATAATTTTGATTTGCCTGGTTCACAGTCCATATTTGGCATATCTCAGGATCATTCCATGTGTGCATATGCAGTTCTTAGCCAAGTTGGATCCTACTGCAAAGGCCTGTGGGCATTTGTGCATCACTCTTTGCACACGTATGGTTGAGGAGGTCTCCTGAGTTCAAGAATGAGAAATATGTGGTCTGGGCAGGGAGGGCCCAGCCTCCTCTCTTAACTGTTCTGCTATTCTCATGTTGGAGTTTCAGGCTTTCCTGGTGGTTCAGATGGTATACAATCCACCTGAAATGTTGGTGACCTAGGATTGATCTATGAGTCAGGAAGATCAACTGGGGAAGGAAATGGCAACCCATTCCAGTATTCTCACCTGGAAAATCCCATAGACAGGAATCTGGTGGGCTACAGTCCATGGGATTGCAGCGTCAGACACGACTGAGTGTCTGAGCGACTAAGCATGCACGCACGCATTCTCTTGGAGTTTCAGTCCACAGGGAACGAATCTCCAGTTGCTTTACCCTGGGGGGACCTACTTACCTCCCATCCCAATGCCACTGAGTAGATATGTGCTGATGCACCGTTCCCTTCCTCATGGGGATAATTAAAGTGAACAGTGACCTAAGGCAAAGGAATAAATAAGATAACTTCATGATCCTGCTCAGAGCTTGGATTTTGTAAAGCCAAAGGTTTGTGGTGAGATATACAAAAGGAAGAGCAGATTTGTAATAACTGCCTGTCACATTAGATTGTTTAGTACATAGTGGATAAAACAGAGGAATGTATTAACAAAACTCATCCTTCTCATCACAAATTTCCCTCCTATAATCATCCTATAACCATACAGACTCAGTTGTACTGAAATTGGGTTTATCAACAGAAGCATTTGGAATTCTGATTTTTGAATTGCTCAAATTCCCCATGACAGACAGACAAAAAAAAAAAAAAAGTAAAAATGTCTACAGTGAAAAAGCACAGTTTTCGGAACAATGCTGAGTATACAGGACTAATTTATCACCACTGTCATAGTCATATAGTTCTTTCTGTCTTGAATTTGTTGTGTTTATATTGTTTCTGGGTGAATTAGCCTTAGAGATGTTTAAATTTATAGATCTTCTTTGATATTTCAACACATATGTTAAATTTTATTCATAATAAAATTTAATAAAATGTTAAATGTCATAATTTTATATGACATTTTGATTAAAAGATGTATTTATTTCTTCAGCTAAGTTTAACACTTGAGGAAAATGTGAGTCCTTATTTTCTTTGTAAACTGTAAAAAATGATCATTAATTTTTATAGAAGTTTTAGCCTAATTTTTGAGACTGCTACAGAGGATATTTAATATATACAATTTTACTTAAAAGTAAGAAATGCTAAAATCTTTCTAATCAACACATATGTTCCTATATGGAATAAAGAACATACATGAAATAAATATTTTCCTGTGATTCTATTCTATTATTCAGAGCACCATAAAGAAGAAAATCTATTTTTCTTTTAAATTTCAGTTTCCTGATTACAAAGCTCTTTATTTGTAAAATAGTATCAGGCATGACTACTCATATACAGTGAAATAAAAATGTCAATATACATTAGAAAACTAAGTTTGTTAGAGTTGTGTTTTAATTTCGTCCTGGAAATTATTTAAAATGCTTTAAATTATGATAAAATCATATATTAATTCATTTAATTTTATTATATTACAAATTATTATATGCTATATTGTTAATTTTAGTACAGTAAACACTGGCTAAAGTCCTTTTAGTCTGCTCTATGTTTTGAAAATAAAGATTTTTTAAATGATCAAAAATAACATGTTTTTAATTTTTTAATTTATTCTCATTCAGATAAGGGATAGCATATCTGTCCTTATATTGACCTTAAAAATTTAACGAAAATATTGATTTTATTTTGTTCAAGATATCTTCAATGGAAATTTCTGACTGCCTAATATATACAAGTACTGGATACAGTGATGTGAACTAGTCACCTGTTGACACTAAGCATGGATTTTAGAGAGAAGGACATAAACACATACACAAATCAGTGAACAATGTTTGTTGTTTAAGAGACTCTTAAGAAAATGTAAAAAGTTAGTGAAATATGGTCAGTGGGAAACTACAAGATATGTCACATGAGAGACATAAATACTGACAAAGAGCCAGATATGGGACAAACTGAGGTAAAAACAATTCAGACGCAGAGTACAAATGTGAAGTTCTTGAGATAGGAATGGGTTTCACATGTTTCAAAAAAAGTCTGGCCAGAGAATTTGTTGCTATTGCTTAATCACTAAGTCATATCTAACTCCATGTGACCCCATGGATTGTATGTAGCCCACCAGGCACCTCTCTCCATGGGATTTCTCACACAAGAATACTGGAGTGGGTTGCCATTTCCTTCTCCAGGGGATCTTCCTGACCCAGGAATCAAACCCATGTCTCCTGCCCTGGCAGGCGGATTTTTTACCTTTGAGCCACCAGGAAAAGAGTAGAAGTCAATTACATAAGTGTTCATGAATATAAAGTTTATTGAATAAACTATATATATATATATACATTTTAACCTTCCTATAAAGACTAAGTATGATAATGTGCCCCTCAAATGCAGTGCATGCTCCAGCAATTTGAGAAATACTAGATTTTTTGATGCTATCAAATCACTGAATAAGCATCTGCTCTTCATGAGAATTCTTTATCAATATACTAGCTGTCCATATGCTTCAGAAATTTTCACTTCTACTGTAAGTCTCAATTTAAATTCCATTGCTTTGGTAAAGTATTGCACAAACTCCCAAAACTAGTGTAAGTGCATTGGTTTTTAACACTCCCACTGGGTTTTAAAATATATTTTCATTATAACACATATAATTTTATAATAATCATTGGGAATTAGAATAGATATCTATCTACCTATTAGATATGTCTCCATAATAGATAAAGATGTCTTGTTTACTTTGTACTCCCAGGTATGCTGTATATAATAGATGTTCAAACATCTACTATATTTGTATTGATTTAGATAAATTAATTTGATTCAAATACTATGTTTGAATATACGTTGTATGTTTTACAAATCATAAGAATGGAAAATAAAGTGGTTGTCTCCCACTGAAAATTTTGAGTAATGTACCAAGGATTCTGAAACTAAAGAAGGTAGGGTGTAATCATGTTACTTCAGAAGGGAGAGTGCAGTCATGTTATTTCAGAAAGGAGAGTACAGGCCTAGACTATTGTAAAAGCACTGCCTTTCTGTCTTTCTTCCCTGGATATCATTCAGCATATAGCTCTGCCTAAGGGAATAATCAACACCTATATTTTCCCAGTAGGAATGAATGTTTATAGTTTTCAATAGTGGGATGCAATTACATAGAAATAGCTATGCTGAAAACAAACTATGCATGACATTTCTAAGTTTAATGACTTTATAGAGGAATTAAATATCAATGTAGTGTTAAAGAAGGTTATGTTTTTTTCTAATATCTCATGTCTACATACCAATTTAATGACATGTATGTTTTCTTCTTATTAGTTCAAATTATAATTCACTGGCGCTTCTGCCTAAAATTAGTTGCAAATCAAGGATATGCCTTTATACAACTTTAGGTATGTGAAATAAATAGAAGGAATGAATTTTGATTGTTAACATTTCTATTCAACTTCCCCACTTTACATAATTTGATAAGCTAAGGATCTGTATTGTATAATTACCTTATATCAATGAATTAGAGTAAGAAAGAAATAATCTGTTAAATTACAATTATCTTCACCTATTTCACTGATGTAAACATGTTCAATGTGAACAAAACATGTTTTCCCACAAACAACTAACTTTTTATCACCATCACCCAAACATTATGATAAAGACTACAAAGCAGTACTCTACAGAGTGTCATTGAGTGCCTATGAGGAATACAAGCTGTTAATGCATTTTCTTTTGGAAAATATTTCCATGAACTTCCCTTTCACTATCTTGGATGAAAAGCCTGTAATTATATTTTTTTCTAGCAACAATATAAACCTACATTCACTTTTATAGGCAGTTTAATATATCAAAAAATCTCTCTTTTTTAAAGAGAAAATTCAAAGGTCTGCATCCTTTTAAGAATAAGCAATTTCTTTAAAGTTATTTCAAAGTTGTCATTGTTGTTTTCTTTAAAGACATTACAAAACTTCAAAGCACTGATAAGACAACCAAAAAGAACTTCTTCTGAAATGAAAAGTTAGAAAAATAAAGCTACTTGGAGTTCTACAGTGTTATAGGACTACTAGGTGTGAAATGTGGTACTTAAAAACAAACAAAACAACAGGTAGGTAGTTATCAATAAAAATGCTGCTAAACTGGAAATTATACCAAATATTGTTTTACTTATAGCCAACTTCCTTTGTATTTCATGCCACCTTCTATATTATGACAAAAAATGTTCTGGAACACAGGATCTGAAATGACAGTTAAAATAAGTAAAATATTTGTATCTTTAATCTTTCAGTTTTTAATGCAGTGAGGATTCTTTCAAGCAGAAAGACATTGCTGCCATTCAAGGGGACTTACTGTTGTTGTTCAGTTGCTCAGTTGTGTCTGACTCTTTGTGATCCCATGGACGGCACCACACCAGGCTTCTCTATCCTTCATCATCTCCCAGAACTTGTTCAAACTCATGTCCATTGAGTCAGTGATGCCATCCAACCATCTTACCCTCTGTCATCCCCTTCTTCGCCTGCCTTCAATCTTTCCCAGCATTAGGGTCTTTTCTAATGAATTGGCTCTTTGCATCATGTGGCCAAAGTAATGCAGCTTCAGCTTCAGTGGCAGTCCTTCCAATGAATATATAGGATTGGTTTCCTTTAGGATGGACTGGTTGGATCTCCTTGCAGTTCAAGGGATTCTCAAGAGTCTTATCCAACACCACAGTTTAAACGCATCAATTCTTCAGCGCTCAGCCTTCCTTATGGTCCAACTCTCACATTCACACATGACTACTAGAGAAGCCCTAGGTTTGACTATATGGACCTTTATTGGCAAAGTAATATCTCTGCTTTTTAATATGCCGTCTAGGTCTGTCATAGTTTTCCTCCCAAGTAGCAAGTGTTTTAATTTCGTGGTTGCAGTCAATATCTGTAGTGATTTTGGAACCCAAGAAAATAAAGTCTGTCACTGTTTCCATTGTTTCCCCATCTATTTGGCATGAAGTGGTGGGACCAGATGCCAGGGTCTTCATTTTTGAATGCTGAGTTTTAAGCCAGATTTGTCACTCTCCTCTTTCACATTCATCAAGAGGCTCTTTAGCTTCTCTTTGCTTTCTGCCATTAGGGTGGTGTCATCTGCATATCTGAGGTTACTGATGTTTCTCCCAGCAATCTTAATTCCAGCTTGTGCTTCATACAGTATTTGCTTGGTACTTTTTAATGCTATTTCAAAAGAATCACTCATATATGTTCTGTCCTCTTGTGAAAAGTTTGACTCTCAAGTATTTTAGCTTAAGAACTTATTTCATTATGACTTACCCTGACAGATTGTTTTTATATATTGTACTCATGTCTGGCCACACCTTTGATGGTTATGAAGACCTAAGCTTGTTCTGAATATCATCTTTCATGATGCCTATATTTCATCTTTCCTTTACTAGTTTCTGTCACAACGAAAACTAACTCCTCTGGCCTTCACAGTGATGACTTTGAAGTGATGACTCTGGACACTCCGTGGTACTTCATATCTCTTCTTTCTTAATCTCCTCCAAGTGCTTTTCTATTAGTTTAACTGTAGATCTTAGCAAAGTATCTCTTGCTGTAGGTGGAGACTTCTCCTGAAAAGGTATTTTTTTGGTGTTTTTTTTTAATGATCTGCTCCCAATAGGTTCTGTCTCAAATCACCATTCTTTTAAGTCATTCCAACCAAAAGTATCTTGAGGGGCTTCATGTATAGCTCTGCTATTTTAATCTACTGTGATTCTTAAACAACAGCTATTTATAGTTTGTTTGTGACTATCTATAATTTTTAATTATATATATATATTTTTTTAGATAATTGAAAGTTAATAGTTTTCCCCCAGTATTTTATCTTATCTGAGTGCATATTAGGAAAGGTGGCAAGGTTCTAAACTAAGTAGCTACTGATTTTCTATTGGAGTTCCCAGGTAAACAAATTTGGAAGAAAGCATTCCAATTTCCTTATATTCATTCATGCTTGTAAATTGTGAATATATACATATAACATATATACACACAATAAAGTTACTAAATTTTTTTAAATTGGTTTTTTCTTTTAAAAGTTAATAGAACTATAAGCATTGTACAACAAATTATATAACATTCTTTCCATGTTAAGAATAATCCTAAAAAAATAATAATCCTATCCATATTTGTACTGAAAATTACTAACACAAAATAACATAAATTAATTATATAGAGTAATATCTTTTCTGCTAATGTATGAAAAGGAAACAGGTGGTTTGTACGTAAATAAACAACTTGTTTATTCCCATAAAAATAGGTCAGTTCTTGCTATTTCTTATACTATTCATCTTTCTTCACTGTCTTTTTTTTTTTTTTTTTCTTTACTGTCTTTTTTCCGTAAAACATGTACAGCAGTTTGACTTTTTTCCAGTATCTCTCAGTGTCTTTGTGTAGAATATTCCCCTTGTTCCCCCTCTATTTTATGTTCATTTTACTGTATTTTTGTCTTTTTCCCTTATGCTATGGAATCCTATCCATTTTCTCTCAGGAAAGTATGTTATTTTGATGAGCAAGGCCTTGCTTTCAGAGAATGATGTCAAAATCCCAATACTTCTAGAAAATCATAAGGAATAAATTGCTCAACTTCTAGTACTGAAAAGTGTGTCTATTTTTTATTGTAACTAGACTCAGCTAAGCAAATGTTCAAAGCATCTTTCTGTCGGACATGGAGATGGACGTGTGGTATTTTAAAATGCAAAGAAGGGGGGTGACAAAATAGGTGGAGGGGACTGTCAACATTAGCATGGGTAGCAGAAAAATACAAGAGTTGAGGGGGTGAGAAATGAGATTGATCTCATTAACTGCTTAACTGAAGAAGCTTTGTGTTCTCTTCTTTAGTTCTGAGAAAGAGGTCAAATTTCTGGAGGTTCAAGATATCAAAAATCTTAAGAAAACCACATGTACATGGATATTAAAAGTGAAAGTGAAGCCACTCAGTCGTGTCCGACTCTTCACGACCCCATGGACTGTAGCCTACCAGGCTCCTCCATCCATGGGATTTTCTAGGCAAGAATACTGGACTGGGGTGCCATTAGTTGAATTTAAATACAAAAAGTGAGTATATATTGTAATTTTAAAATATGGGATAAAAAACAGGAAAACAAATTGGGGAGTTCATATTTGAGATTAGAAATCATTTTACTTTAGATAATGCATGAGACATAAAACAAAAGTTAAACATAAATTTATATGTTATAATCTGGACTATGACTTGGTAAGTATATAAACTATTATATTATATATATTATATAATAAACTATTATTATAAACTAGTTTTATTAACTAATAGCAACAGAGTACATTTCACTAATATTCACATTCCTTTCCCTTTGTACCCTTCTGCATCTCCTGCTTGTTCCATAGAGCATCCAATCACATGTGTTAAAGATTCTGCACTTCTTATATTTTATATTCTCACATATTAATTGACTCCAAAGAAATAAGCTTTTCATTTATAACCTAGTGGTGCTAGTGGTAAAGAATCTGCCTGCCAATGCAGGAGATGAAGGCTCAATCCCTGGGTTGGGAAGACCCCCTGGAGAAGGAAATGGCATCCCACACCAGTATTCTTGCCTGGGAAAACCCATGGACAGAGAAGCCAGGTGGGCTACACTCCATGGGGTTGCAAAGAGTCGGACGCAACTGAGAGTGCATGCGTGTGCACACACACACACACACACACACACACACACACTTGAGAGTTACATGGCTACTTCTCCAGAAGTTACAAATACCTAAAGCTGATGAAAAATGTATTTAATTCTTGTTAGAAAAAGAAAACATAATCTTGTTATAAAATAAATGTTATAGAATAAAGCAAATTAATTCTAGATTAAATTAAGTTTTATTCAATTTTATCTCTAGCAAGTATTTAAGAAAAATGATTTATGATATTAGATGGTAAATGGTTTTAGTGAATGAAATCAAATCTTTAACAATTCACACATTTGTTCACGAGAAGCAAGCTCTTTCTAATTATGAGTATATAAATTAACAAAAGCTCATTTGAAAAGTTAGGAAACTGCAAGACTTTTCATTCATTAACTCATATATAAATTCATTTACTAATTTAGCAAATAAGTGTACATATCTACTATATGGCAGGTACTTTAGTCACTGGGAAAGAGGCAAGGTTTTGAGGAACAGTAATTATAATTTCACTATTGCTAATACTCCAAAAAGTGTTATATATGGAAATATAATTTGCATACTAACTTAACATACTTAATCAATGTACAAAACACATCCATCTGAAGTAGAATTCCTGGATCACATAATTGTATCCTACTTACTTGAGAAAAAATAATTACTGTTTTATATTTTCTACAAAGGAAAAATAAAAATATTTGGCTATACAAAGACCTATATAAGAATGCCTGTTACGGTTTTATTCATAAAAATGAGTAATGAATGTTCATCAACTGGTGAACAAATAAATATAATGGAATACAACTAAATAATGGGATTTTATTCAACAATCAAATCAAGTAAATCTAGAACATTTCATGAATCTAAAAAATTACATTCTAAATGAGCAAACACAGAAGTCTAAATGCTGTTTGATGCCACTTAAATGATGTTCATTAAAAGTCAAAATTGTACAGGAACTTTTAATAAATGGCTGTCAGAAATGATGTCAGATTAATAGATTCATAGGGGAAGTTTTAATATAACCAAAATATCATATTTTGACAAAGGTGGCGGTAGTTATGTGACTGTGTACCTTATCAAAAATCACTGAATGGTATAGATACAAAGAGCATACAATTTAAACTTCTATAAACCTGACTTTAAAAATATATATCAAATAACATGCAAATGAATGAAATATATATTAAGTCATACAGTTGTAAATATTTCATGAAAAAATGACATATACAGAGATTTTGTGGTTATGTTTCTGTTTTTGTTTGTTTTGGGAGATATGTTTGCAGTTTAAAATATTCCAAGCCAGAAATTCATCTGAGAATATAATCTGAAAGTATTGTAGACAGTTGAATGAATATCTTATTGCAGATAATGGATATTATTGCTATTAGAAGGAAAAACTAATGAAAATCCCCTGCGGTAGAAGAGTCGGGAAAGAGACCAGTGTGATTGGTACAAAGTGAGAAAAGCAAGAAAACAACATTAGAAGGGTACAGAGGCAAGGAACTATGTTACATCATATAGGCTCCCAAGACTAATGTAAGATTTTGGCTCTACTTGGAATGAAGTAAGAAGGTATTGACAGATGGAAGGAGTATCTTAATGAAAGAGTTGCTTTACAAATAACATTCTTACTATAGTTTAAGGAACAGGCTACAGGGAGGAAAGGGCAGAAGGAAAATCTTTAGGAAAATATTCCTGTATTAAGCAGACAGGGCTTGATTATGAAGGCATGGACTAGGATAATCCTTTGTTAAAACAACACATTTTTTTCTTTCCTTAGAATAACACTGAGAAAGTTTACTGTAGAATTGATTATGGAACATAAGAAAACAAAGATTGGTGGTAATTTCCATATTCCAGATCCATAGAGATGAATAAAGGATAGGAAGGATTGTTGAAGAAGTAGACTGCGGATTGGACTAAAGAACAAAATGTAATTGCGAAAATATCATAACAGGCTTCCAAGAAGAGATTTTAAGTAGGCAGTTGTATAATGTGACCTGGTTTCAATTAAGAACTCAAAGCCAGAAAAATAAATTTGGGAATGTCCAGTGTCAATCAACAGTGAACAAATTTGGTCACTAAGGAACTGATAATAAAAGTGCTCCGGCCTGGTGCACCGGGAAGACCCAGAGGGATTGGGTGGAGAGGGAGGTGGGAGGGGGGGATGGGGATGGGGAATACATGTAAATCCATGGCTGATTCATGTCAATGTATGACAAAAACCACTACAATACTGTAAAGTAATTAGCCTCCAACTAATAAAAAAATAAATAGGAAAAAAAAAAGAAAAATTCAAGGGCTAAGCCCTTGCAGTATCCAATATTTCTACTACTGATGGAAAAATATGCTTCTTAACATTCAATAAAATTTTTTGTAAATGTTTAGCGAAAAACAAAGCTATGCAAAAACAATAAATATCTACTGTTACCTTTAGGAGGGAAATGTGAGTTAGTGGTGGAAAATTACAGCATTACTACTTTAAACACATATAAGAATAAAATAACAGTATTAAAAATAAAAGACCTGGCATTATATCTCTATTTGTAAAAATGATTTTTTGGTAAAAATATTGTCAGAGAGCAAGATATTCATAAAATTAACTACAATATAGTAAATGCAGAAATTTTTACCAAAGAAAATATTCATTTAAAAAATCATTTCATTGATGGTTTGATTTTCTTGCATTAAGCATAACTCAGCATTTAACAATATAAATCATGGAAAGAATGAAAAATATCAAAGTGACTGTCTTAAAAACTATAACATTGTAAATTTGAGAGACATGGGGTAAATATCTTTGGAAAGAAATCTTAAACCAAAGTTTATGGTAAAGATTACTTGAGATAGAAACAGATCCAAGACTCAATTTAGACTACAAGAAAACACAGATGGCATAATAATTTTTTCCATAATATAGACTTGAGAAAATTTATTTTTAAAGTTTTTGATGTATGCTTCTTTTAATAGCACATTTGCTTCATTTATATGTAGATGGAAATATTTAAATTTCCTCTCAGTAGAGAAAAACATTTTTAAAAATTAATTAATTTAATTGGAGAATAATTACTTTACAATATTGTGATGGTTTTAGCCATACATTGACGTGAATAACCACAGGTGCACATGTGTCCCTCCATCTTGAACCCCCCTCTTACTTCCCAAGAGAAAACATTTTTATAAACTTTTAGAGTTTTTAATAAGAGTTAAATTTGATACAACATATAGCAACTTGTACAACAAGATACAACTTGTTGCATAACAACAAGTTGATAACAACTTGACACAACAAGTTTATATTTTTTTTTAAATGAAGCAGGATGGCTGGAAGACAACTATTAAAGTGAAATTTAAGATGACTACCTAACCAAGAAAACTAATTGCATTAATATAATTTAATTACATAAATATATATATCACATAAAATTACAAGTATTTTAAAATACATCCTATTTATTAAATAGGATGCACTAAAGAAAACAGAATAGAAACGGATACACTGTGGCCAGAAGTACATGTTGAAAGACACAGAGGACCTGCAATATGTAAATTTGTTTTCATTCTTTTAGTCTCAGCTAAAGATAATTGATATAATGTGTATATGAGGCAATTGGTATGGCAATGAAAAAGAATCAATCTTTCTGGGTGAAGGAACTAGAAAAAAATAAATCCAAGAAGACAGAGACTACTAGAGGGTGGGGTGGATCCTGAAATACAAAGAGGGAATACACTCATATCTCTGATGCATGAACCATGATCTTATATAACATATTTAAAATGAATCTGAATTATTAAAAAAAAAGAATTAATAAAATGAAACTTTTTTTTTTTCTCAGATGAAAACAACTAGGACTGATCTGGAATAACTAGATGTTATTAACAGAAGTAACACCCAAATATTTTGAAGCAATTATTTTAATAATCATAATTAATCAAATCAAGAGTTGCAAAATGAAAAAAAGACCATAAATATTAGTTATGGGATAGAAAAGTTTAAAAAGAAAGGAAATTGTAGAACTAAAAAAAATATATCTAAAATTTAAAAAAGAAATAAAAATCAGCCTGCTTAACAGCCAAATGAAGACCAGAGGAAAGAGTAAGTGAGTTTGTAGGTAGATCTTAGAAATTGTTCCCAGTAAAGAATAGAGAAGTGACCAGAGCTACAGAGAACAGGTGAGTAAGATGTGGTCCAAAATATGTAATTGTAATGCTACCTTCAGAAGGATAGAAGAAAAATGTAGAATAGGTTAAAAAAAAAAGTCCCAAATTTCTCAGATCTGATATGAAAAGGCCAATGAACGATACAAAACACTAAACAAACCAATCAGAATAAATCCAAAGAGGCTCACACTGAGACAGATAATAATTACTGATACACTTTGAGACTCATAATTATTGGTACTCAATAAAGACAGGTGGCTGTTGCCTGAAGAATCCCATGGACAGAGGAACCTGGCAGACTACAGTCCGTGGGATCACAAAAAGTCAGACACGACTGAAGTGACTGAGCATTAGTGGTAAAGAACCCTCCTGCCAATGCCGAGAGATGTAAGAGATGCAGGTTCAATCTCTGAGTGGGGAAGATCCCCTGGAGGAGGGCACGGCAACCCACTCCAGTATTCTTGCCTGGAGAATCCCACAGACAGAAGAGCCTGGCGGGCTACAATCCCTAGAGTCGCACAAAATCAGACACAACTGAAGCAACTTAACACACATACACAGTCTACAATAAAAACTAGTTATATAAAAATGAGATTTGAAATGAGTTCCTAAATTTATTCAAATAACCAACATATTTTTTTAAAAAAAGGAAATAAAACCAAAGAAGACAAGTACAAAAAAATAAATGATAGACCCAAATCTAACCATGTAAAATTACATTATAACTTAGTAAGCTCTCAATTTAAAAAGTAGAAATTGTTAAAATATATTAAAAAGCAAAATAACTATATGTTGCCTAAAAAAATATAATTCTTTAACTATAAAGGCATATGCTCTAAAACAAATAAACAGGGAACTCTACTCAGTACTCTGTACTGACCCATACGGGAAAACAATCTTAAAAAGAGGATATATGTGTAGGTACAGCTGATTCACTTTTCTGTACAGCAGAAGCTAACACAATATTGCAAAATGACTACAGTTCAATAAAATTAATGGAAAAATAAAGGAATATGCTAAAAGCAAGTGGGTGGAAGTGACACCATTCTGAAAGTGACAGTCGCTAAGTTGTGTCCAACTCTTTGCAACCAACAGATTGTAGCCTGCCAGGCTCCTCTGTCCATGGAATGTCCCAGGAAAGACTACTGGAATGGGTAGCCATTCCCTTCTCCAGGACATCTTCTCCACTCAGGGACTGAACCCAGTTCTCCTGCATTGCAGGAAGATTCTTTACTGTCTGAGCCATCAGGGAAGCCCCAATACCCCTGTAAATAGTAACAATGAGGATTTGTTAATACTACATAGTATAGATTTCACAACAAAAAGTATTACCAGAAATATTAACATTCAAAAATGATGAAATGGTCAATCTATGTGAATGATTAACAATCATAAATGCACATCTGCCCAACAGCAAAGATTCAAAATAAATGAATTAAAATTTGGCAGAATCAGGCAGGAATCAACAACCTGACAGCTGCAGATTTGAAATCACTCAGTAATTCAAATGACAGCTAGGCAAAAACTCAACGAAACTTTAGAAGATTTAAATTACACTCTCAACCACCTTGCATTAAGTTAAATTGATAAAAGCACACAAAACAACTGTAGAAAATACACTGTTTTCAAATCTATAAAGTACAATTTCCCAGCCTTCAAAACATCTCAGATTTAATTGGGACATTGAAATTGTACATGATATATTTGTCTCCCTAGAGTGAAATTAAATTAGAAATCAGCAATATGAAAACCCCACATATTTGCATATCAAATAAACATATTGAAATAATTAATAATTCACAGAGAAAAAGTAAATGAGGAAACATTTTGAACTGAATAATAATGGAAATACATTAAAATTTGCAAAATGATGCTGAAACAGTGTATAGATGGAAATGTGTAGCTCTAAATTCTTCCATTAATAAAGAAGAAGATTTAATACTAACGATTTAAGTTCTCACTTTCAAATGTTAGGGGGAAAGGCCAAATTAAAACAAAAGGAAGGAAAGCAGAAGGAAGAAAATAATGAGTGGAGATCAATTAACATTGGAAGCCAAAAAACAATATAATCAGTATAACCAAAAGGTTCAGTTTCAATGAAATTGATGTCTCAAGCTAGAGACATCATACCTGAAAAACCTATATACAAGTCAAGAAGAAATAGTTACAACCAGATATGGAACAAGGGAATGGTTCAAAATTGGGAAAGGAGTACATCAAGGCTAATATATTGTCACCCAACTTATGTAACAGCTATGCAGAGTACATTATGCAAAATGCAAGGGCTGGATGAATCACAAACTGGAATCAAGAATGCCAAGAGAAATATCAACAACCTCAGATATGCAGATGATACCAATTTAATGGCAGAAAGCAAAGAGGAACTAAAGAGCCTTTTGATGAGCATGAAAGAGGAGAATGAAAAGCCAGCTTAAAACTCAATATTAAAGGAAAAAAAAAAGAAAACTAAGATCATGGCATCTGGTCCCATCATTTCATGGCAAATAGAAGGGGAAAAGGTGGAAGCAGTGACGGATTTCCCCTTCTTGGGCTCCAAAATCACTGCTGATGATGACTGCAGTCATGAAATTAAACGACAGTTGCTTCTTGGTAGAAAAAGCTGACAAACCTAGATGGCAAATTAAAAAGCAGGGACATCACTTTGCTGAAAAAGGTGTTTTCAGTCAAAGATATGGTTTTTTTCATGTAGACATGGTTTTTTTTCATGTGTGGATGTGAGAGTTGAAAATAAGAAGGCTTGGTGCCAAACAATTAATGCTTTCAAACTGTGGTGTTGAGGAAGATTCTTGAGAGACCTTTGGACAGCAAGGAGATCAAACCAGTTAATCTTAAAGGAAATCAACCCTGAATATTCATTGTAAGGACTGGTGCTGAAGCTAAAGCTCCAATATTTTGGCCATCTGATGCAAAGAGCCGACTCACCGGAAAAGACCCTGATGCTGGGAAAGACTGAGGGCAGGAGGAGAAAAGGGTGACAGAGGATGAGATATTTGGATGGCATCATCGAGCAATGAACATGAGTTTGAGCAAACTCCACAAAGGACAGGGAAATCTGTCATGCTGCAGTTTTTGAGCTCAGGAGGAGGGCATGGCAACCCACTCTAGTATTTTTGCCTGGAGAATGCCATGAACAGAGGAGCCTGGCGGGCTGCAGTCCCTAGGGTCTCAAAGAGTCAGACATGACTCTTAGAAATTAATTATTTAGCCTTCTGAAACCAAAAACAAACTCTTCAAAGAAGGTATTGTCTCTTCCAATTAATATGTATGCATGTGCGTGTGCTAAGTCACTTCAGTCATGTCTAACTCTTTGTGACCCAAAGGACTGTAGCCCTCTAGGCTCCTCTGTCCATGGGATTCTCCAGGCAAGAATACTAGAGTGGGTTGCCATACCCTACTCCAGATCTTCCTGACCCATGACTGAAGCAACTAAGCATTCATGCATACCATATTAAGGGCTTTCCAGGTGGCACTAGTGATAAAGAACCCATCTGCCAGTACAGGAGATTTAAGAACCACAGTTGATTTTCAATTTTGTTTCATGTATGAAACTCTGTACAGTGACTTCCAGGTGTGTCATATTTTGAAATAAGCTATTATTTATGCAAGAAGAAATTTATTCTTCAGTGAAATAGATGCTGTTCAAACTATATAATAGTAATTTGGAGTGTATGGTTAATTTTCTACGTGAGATATTTCATATTTACTTATAATGTACTCTTACTAGGTTGGTATGACATGGACTCTTTTCAAATAGCCTGAAGGTTGTACACTGCCAATCTAGGAGATGTATTATATTTCCTGATCAAGAATTTATTCTTATTCAATAAATTGATTAATAAATGTGAAAACATTTAAGCTAGCTATGATTGTTTCATTTCTCTATAGACTCATGACTATTGATTTCCTTTCACATATCCTTATTCAAATATTTATTATATTTGCCTGGTAATTTGGTTATTTTTGTGTGCTAGCCATCTAGTAGAAAATAGATTTCATGACCACAGGGACAATAATACATTTGGTGTGCAATTGTAACCCTAGAATGAAATATAGCCACAAGTCTCCAGCAGATATCCTATAAATATATGTAAAGAATATCTAGCAACATACCTATATACAGACTTTATATATACATATAAATGTATATATTTTAAATATTGGCTTCCCATATTCCTTGCAATAGACCTCAAAGATGCCATCACTTTATGTTACAATAAAAATCACTATTTTTCTAAAGGAATTGGCTAGCTGCCATTTCCTTTTTAATAATAATAATACCACTGGTAATTGCAGAAAATTCTCATTAAAGTTTACAGAGGATCTTTCATTTTCTTACTTAATCCTTAAATGTTCCTATAAGAAAGAGTATAAAAAAGTATTTAACTACATGAGGCTCTAAAATCACACATATTTTGATTCAAATACAATTGCAAAATTTATTAGCTATAGCACTACCACATAATACTTCAACTCAATATCTCAGTTACCTTATCTATAAAAAAGAAATAATTATATCTTCCTGATAGGCTCAATGTATTAAAGTCATTTAGATATAACACAACAAAATACCTAGCAAATTGGAAATGTAAATAAATACAAACAAAGCAGTTTACAGATCAGTTTAGTTTTACAGATTATATCTTTTTTAGATAATTTGACTTATTCTAAAAAAAAACAAAGTGTCAGGCCATAGAATTGAATTAAATTATAAAAGATGCCTTTTTTTTTCCATTATAAAATGTTCCAGATAGAAACTGTAGATACGAATTGCTGATAAATCTATCATTCATTATCATGTGATAAGCTTCTAAAAGAGTGGGCACTACATAAAATCAGAGAAGATAAAGGTCTGCAAGTGTTTTAAAAGTTTCTGAGAACTCTTTAGATTGACTTGGTCAAAAATTCTGCAAGTACAATTCCAAACACTGCTTCTCTTTAAAAGACAGGAAATAGAATATCATAAAAATAACAAACTAAGAATGTTCAAAACTTGGACAGGGTTTTAAGAAAAGTTTGGGGTCAAAATTTGTTTTATCTAGGACTGTTTCATCTATCTTTTAAGAGTCTTTAAAAACGCATATATCCAGTCCAGGAATCAGAAGTTGTATTTAGACACATTACTGAGGAGTCATAATTTGAGTTCCATTCTTTTATAATGTGCAAGGCTGACTTCAGTTATTTACGATGAAAACAGGTCACGGGAACTGCAGTGTACCATTATTATATGCTTAAATTAATTTATCTAGATTATTGTATTTTTGCTTGTAATGTGACCTTTCCAAATTAGTTTTTGTTTTTCCTCTTTTTTTAAAGAAATAAATATCATAAAGCAAGAATCTTTTAATCTGCATGCTACATACTTACTTGGGCTAAAATGAGATAATTTTAAAGGTAAAATTTCTTTACATTCATTTTTTTTATTATAGGAAAATTAGGCTCAATCTCTAATACTTTGAATTTTCTTCTGTTCACTTTAGTATCTTAAAAACATCCTCTCTAATTTAATAAAGATTAATTACCATGAGATTTTATATGTATATATATGTGCTGAGGTGCATGTTCAGTCACTTTAGTCCTGTCCGACTCTGCGCACCTATGGACTGTAGCCGATAAGGCTCCTCAGTCCATGGGGATTCTCCAGGAAAGAATACTGGATTGAATTGCATGCTCTCTCCAGGAGATCTTCCCAACCCAGGGATGGAATCCAAGTCTCTATGTCTCCTGCATTGGCAGGGGGGGTTCTTTGCCACTGAGCTACTGGGGAAGCCCTTATACATAGGGCTGGAACATATTTCCTTGAGATCGAAGAATTACACTCCCATCTGTTCAAGCCAATATCTATCAGTCTATACTTATATATGTTGTTCAGTCACTAAGTCCTGTCTGACTCTTCGCCAACCCATGGACTACAGCATGCCCAGCCTCCCTGTCCCGCACTGTCTCCCAGAGTTAGCAAAAGTTTATGTCCACTGAGTCGATGATACTATACAACCATCTCATCCTGCTGCCCTCTTCTCCTTTTGCTTTCAATTTTTCCAGTCTTCAATATACATATGTTGCTATTGCTGTTGTTGTGTTCAGTCACCAAGTCATGTCCAACTCTTTGTGAACCCATGGACTGCAGCATGGCTTCCATGTTTCTCACCATCTTCCAGAGTTTGCCCAAGCTCATGTCCATTGAATTGGTGATGCCATCCAACCATCTCGTCCTCTGTTGCTCCCTTCTCCTCCTGTTCTCAATTTTCCCAGCATCAGGATCTTTGCATCAGGTGGCCAAAGTACTGGAGTTTCAACTTCATCATCAGTCCTTCCAATAAATATTCAGGATTGATTTCCTATGGGATTGACTGGTTTGATCTCCATGCTGGCCAAGGGACTCTCAAGAGTCTTCTCCAGCATCACAGTTCAAAAGCATCAATTCTTCAATGTTCTGCCTTCTTTTTTGGTCCAACTCTCATATCTGTACATGACTACTGGAAAGATCATAACCCTGACTATATGGACCTTTGCCAGTAAAATGATGTCTTCATTTTATTTTAATACATTGTGTAGGTTTGTCATAGTTTTCCTGCCAAGAAGCAATCATCTAATTTCATCGCTGCAGTTAACCATCCACAGTGATTTTTTGCCCAAGAAGAGGCTCTGCACATTTTCCCTTTCTCTTTGTCATGAAGTGATGAGACCAGATGCCATATTTTTTATTTATTAATTACTTTATTTTAATTAGGGGATAATTACTTTACAACATTGTGATGGTTTTCCCCATACATCCACATGAAGCTTGTCATGTCTCTTCTTTACTCAGCTATTTGTAAAGCCCCCTCAGACAATCACTTTGACTTCTTGCATTTCTTTTTCTTTGGGATGGTTTTATTCGCTGCCTCCTTTATAATATTATGAACTCCTGTCCCTAGTTCTTCAAGTACTCTGTTTACTAGATCTAATCCCTTGAGTGCCTTCATGGATCACTGCCTTGTCTCTGTGGTGACGGAGTTTGTACAACTCAATGAAGCTATGAGCCATGCCGTACAGGACCACCGAAGATGGACATGTCACAGTGGAGAGTTCTGACGAAACATGATCCACTGGAGAAGAGAATGGCAAGCCACTCCAGTATACTCACTGTGAGAACCCTAGGAACTGTATAAAAAGACAAAAGGATACACATATACACAACAAAAAAGTCTCCATTTCTGCCAACCATTACCCCTCACCACAAAAAAAGCAGTAGTTGTGTATTCTCAACAGAGAAGCAATAATTTATATCTTTTCATGATCTCATCCCAACCTTAACATTTATGAATTCTATAAAATTAAAATTCTTTACATTTTTTCTCATCTATTCTTTGACCTGGTAGTAGCAATACTAAGGATGAAACTCACAAAAGGGCAATAGAAGCTCTTATGTGTACCTTCTCATGAAACCACAAATATATAGCTACATTTATTTATTCATCTTTTTAGGGCTACCCAGGTGGCTCAATAGTAAAGAACCTGCCTGCCAATGCTAGAGATGCAGGCGACAGAGTGGTCCCTGGAGATGCAGGTTCAATCTCTGGAACAGGAAGATCCCCTGAAGGAGGAAATGTCAACCCATTCTAGTATTCTTGCTGGGAAGACCCCATGGACTGTAGCCTTCCAGGCTGGAAGCCTCCCAGAGGAGCCTGGAAGGCTACAGTTCATGGGATCACAAACAGTTGGACACAACTGAGCTACTGAGCATTCACACATTCATCTTTACACCTTGACATAGGAGTTCTTATTATTTACACCAATCAGTTATCCAGGATGCACATTTTAATTAATATCCCTTAATTGTTCAGAGAATTAAGTACAAAAAGAAAACAAAAAAAAATAAAATCAACACTTAAAGGGATTAACTCATCTGGGCAACTATGTGTTGAAAGATTTTAGCAGCTTGAGCATTGCAAACAGAAGATAGCTTTCAATGGTCTGAAGGTAAACAAAAGTAGAGATTTTATGAAAATCACAGCACTAAGATTGAAACACTGAAAACCATGTAATACCTATAAAAAGTGGTTTAATGTATTTTGATACGCTCAATGAAAAATGCGTAAGAAATGAGTTTAACTTTATCTCTCAAGTATATTCTAACTTAATAGATTGACTATAGAAAGAAAGAAAGTGAAGTCGCTCAGTCGTGTCTGACTCTTTGCAACCCCACAGACTGTAGCTTACCAGGCTCCTCTGTCTATGGGATTTTCCAGGCAAGGGTACTGGAGTGGGTTGCCATTTTCTTCTCCAGGGGATCTTCCCAACCCAGGGATCAAACCTGGGTCTCCCACATTGCAGGCAGACGCTTTACCATCGGAGCCACCTGGGAAGCCCTAGATTGACTATGGTCTACCACAAAGTTACTGAAAAAAAATTTCCAAATGGTAATGAGAAATTAATTGTTTCTTACACAAAAGCAGTGCCACCTACTAATAGACCTTCTGTAAATAAATTAGTAGAAAATAGCCCCCTGCTTTTATCATTAATGTTCAGAAGATACACATATATGCAACCATGGTCATAATTTTAAAATATGTACAATTTTTTGAACTCTTACAAGGATGGTTATGACCATAATTAAAGTATAGCATTTTCCACACGGATATTTTTGGTTGAGCATTTGTGACAATACTCTTCTTGACTTGATATCTTAATATCAAGGGCCATCTGCTACTGCAGATGCCAGGTTGTGGGCTATTGGCAATTTTGATAGCAGCAGAACTGAATTATTTCTTTGTTAGGGACAATGAAAAACATATATATCTGGTTCTACCAAATATAATTCAAGTAACATGGCTTGTGTCATAAATGTTTCTAATGCAGATGGGGCAATGTAAAAAAGCTACCTGCATCAGATGTGAAGATGCGTGAGAATAGAAAACTCCGACCTACAACACTAGAGGTATGAGCTGCCTGAAGACAACAGTACTCAACAGAACAAGTGTGTTCTGCACTCCTCGGTCTGATCTCTTATCAGTACCACGAGCCCTGACCTCAGGCTATTTCTCTAACTCCTGTTTCTACAACTTCTTTTAGTTTTAAGTAATGACATCTATTAACGTGGTTGTTGACTTTGGCCTGTGACGAGCTCTGCTCCAACATCACCCACAGTAGGTTCTGGGACCTTACTAACTCCTGTTCTGTTATGTAATTTTTTTTTTTCCTTAAGCTCTATCAGCCATGATATCTTGAAGGAATCTTGACATACAGTGTATACTGGTGGGGTGAATATTGCAGGCTGTAGAGTCATATTGCATATGTTTAAATACCAACTCCATAACTCACAGCCATACAATCTTAAATTTTATTAATGTATTTAGTTTAAATGAATTTAATTTCTTCTATCCCCCAAAAGTGTGGATATGATAGTGTCTTTATATCGAGTTGTTCTAAAGATTAAATTAGATAATCAATTTAAAATGCTTATCACAGAGATAATTATCACATAAATGTTTGCATTCATTATTAATCATAATGCTTTCCTTCTAAGGTAATTAAACTATATAGTATCATCTACTCAATGATTAATAGATATTGGTTCACCTATAGATACTCATTGTTCGTGGATTTCATATTTGTAACTTCCTCGTTTATTTATAACTTCAAAATCAATATTCATGACAATTTCACAATCATTTAAAGGTATGCACAGAATCTCAAAAACTGACTCCTTCAAAGTCCAAGTTCTCAGCTGAATTCTAATAAGAAAACATGCCTTCTTATTCTGCTGTCATGCTGTAAGATAGTGCCATTTTCATGTTATAATTAGTGCCACATTTTGTGCTCTTTGTTGGTGCTTTTGCTGTTTATAATAGCTCCCAAACACAGTGTGGAACTGCTATCTAATGTTCCTAAACACAAGTGTGCCCTATGGAGAAATACATGTGTTAGACAAGCTTCGTTCATGCATGAGTTTTAGTGCTTTTGGCAATGAGTTTTGTGTTAATGAGCCAATAATATGCATATCCAGAAAAAGAAAGAGAAAATTCACTATCTGTGCATAAATCCACTTTGTAAAGTGCTAAAGCAACATCTATAGCTCATGATGAAGTTCTGCAAAAGACAGAAAAAGCCACTAAATTTGTGAATTCAAGAAACAACAACTATAAAAATGTATAATGAACAGTACTGTTGTGGGATTGAAGATCAAGTACACAGTCACATTACCAAAGGTCAGAAAAATGCTGAGCCCTTCGTCAGTGCTAGCTGGCTCTTATGTTTGAAAAGGCAATATGGTGCAAAAAATAAACCTGTAGGCTGGGCAGGTTCTACAGACAGGAAGATAACAAAATGATTTTTTTTTTTAATGCCTGATAAACGCTACATAGAAGAAGGGTTATAACAAACCATAGAGTTCAATGCTGATAAGACTAGCTTATTTTATTAGGACCTTGGTAAGTGAACTGTGCAACACATGTGGCATTTTGGTCAAGGAGAATATTGTGACCAGAGACTTATAGGAATCTGATCCAGTATTTTCCCTAAGCATAGTAGTTTGTGTGTGAGTGCTAAGTCGCATCCAACTCTTTGTGATCCTATGGACTGTAACTCACCAGGCTCCTTTGTCCATGGGGATTCTCCAGGCAAGAGTATTGGAGTGGGCCGCCATGCCCTTTCTCCAGGGGATCTTCCTAACCCTGGGATTGAACCCAAGTTCCCACATTGCTGGCAGATTCTTTACCGTCTGAACCACCAGGGAAATCCATGAATACTGGAGAGGGAAGCCTATCCCTCCTCCAGGGGCCCTTCCCGACCCAGCCAAAGCTTGTATAACAAAGGAAAAATTATTACCCGGGTCTCCCACATTGTAGGCAGACGCTTTACCGTCTGAGCCACCAGGGAAGTCCCTTTATAAAAAAATAGTACCTTAATATTGCCTTAAAGAAAATTTCTGCTAAATTAGTAGATTCTGTATATGTTGGAGGTTCTGATTTAATGTATTGGTAAGTATATTCAGCTTATATATTTGTGTCATTAGTGACATAAGGCAGTGCTAGCCAAAAATGATGAAATAACTGTCATGAAAAGGTCCCAGACATTCTTTACTGTCTTTACAACTAACTAATGTTATATGACTCCAGTACTCTTGCCTGGAAAATCCCACGGATGGAGGAGCCTGGTAGTCTGCGGTCCATGGGGTTGCTAAGAGTCGGACATGACTGGGCAACTTCACTTTCACTTTTCACTTTCACGCATTGGAGAAGGAAATGGCAACCCACTCCAGTGTTCCTGCCTGGAGAATCCCAGGGATGGGGTAGCCTAGTGGGCTGCAGTCTATGGGGCCGCACAGAGTCAGACACGACTGAGGTGACAGCAGCAACAATGTTATATGAAGGTCTAATGTCAAAGGTAAATACAAAGGGATTCAACCACTTCATTGTTTTAAGCTTATACCACGCAATGCTCTGCTGGGATGAAACTGAAAACATATTTTGCTGGAGATGTTTTTTTAAGAATCACAATATTTTATACCTTCACATTTTTTTCTCAATGTGTCAGTTGTCATCTTTAACAAACAGTAGTCACATAAATCACATTCAGGGAAGAAACTATAATTGGCTATTTTATTTTAAACAGAAGTTTGTATTTGTTGATATTATTCATTTAAGGAGTAACTGTGTTTGTGCCAAGTCAAGCACCTAAAACCTCTGCAACTAACACTATAACAATTTGCTGAAATATTTACTAACATTAATTATGTTTGTGTGGGGTGGGTGTTTCAACTGAACTTCATTTCGTCACTGTAAATAACATTATTAAGTTTACTTCCCAATACATTTTTTCTTTTTTATGATTTACTATATCAGGATTATGTTTCATTTCCTTTCAATGTATCATTTGTAGAATATCTTCTTAGTGAATACATATTTTAACAACGATGTGTACCAGTATGTCGTATAATAGTGATTTCTTTCCTAGTTTTGTATTTTTGCTTTTTTGTTTATTTCATCATTTTAATACCATATAATCTTACATCAAGGGAAATCTATGTCACATACAGTGTGTTCTGTAGATTATAGTGTAGAAAGTCATTGCTTGTTATAAAGCAAGTATCACAATGTCTGTGTGACAGAGAAAGCCAACAGTGTACTTCTACAAACACTAATAACAGCAAACACTTAACATAGACTCAATAGCACTTATCAAGTCCCAGGAGCTGTTCTTAGCACTTTATGTGTACTAACTCATTTAATCAACAAAGTAATCTTATGTAGTAGAAAAATTTTTCTCATTTCCAATTTGAATATTAAAGAAACTGAGACAAAGAGAATTAAACTTATTGTAGGTCACTTTGCCAGAAAGCAGCAGAACCAAGATTTAAACTCTGGCATTTGTAGAATCTGTGTCTTGAACCACTAAACTAGCCCATCCTTTATTCTGGAGAAAGCATTTTTTTTAATGCATTTATTTATTTTAATTGGAGGCTAATTACTTTACAATATTGTGGTGGCTTTTGCCATACATTGACATGAATCAGCCACAGGTGTACATGGAGAAAGCACTTTTTATGTATATTATTTCACTGATTTCACAGCAACCTGCAAATAAGCCATTTCAGAAATTCTGTGGAATTCTTCCCCTTGGACTCCAACCTGATTTGTTCTCCCTGAATCTTAGCCTTTACTTTGCTCATGGTTCAAAGCATTCAATTTTTCTTCCTTGAAACTAGAGACTGAATTCCTGGTTGCTTCATTTTCTAGGACCGTATAGCACATGGCCATTCCAGGAACAGTGGCTTCTGCTGGCATCTGTGCTGGACAGCCTGAGGCTTTAATCAAGAATCTTTTTGCTGCAAATTTTAAAACTATATAAATGAGCATAAGCAGTAAAAATAGAAAAGGTAGACTTTAGCAAAAGGAGACAAGGATATTCCATAGAATCCTAAGTGTGGAAAACATAGTCAGAAAAATATTAAATCAGAAACTTGTTTTAAAAAAAATCAAGTCTGAAAATTCCTCCGTCCCTCTATCCCTCTACGACAACAGGCCTCACCTCCTCCCTACCTTGTATTCTTTTTATGTTTTCTTATTCTTTTATCTTTTCAAACAGATTTCTCTCTTTTTTTCTGGCTTTTTGGCAGAAGTTGTGCTTCCTATACCTCCAGAGTTCACATGACTCTTATTTATGACCAGCAGAATATGACTAACATCTTTGAATCCCAATTACAAATCTTGAATTCGGAGGATATGACCCTTTTGGGGGTATCTGTGCCCACTCTTGGTTCTATAAGCCACTGAGAGGGCAGTGTCTAGTTTTGTATTTTTGTGTTCTTTTCCTCACATGGCTCCTTAAGTGTTTTTATTGCCACTAAAATCTACAATCAAATATCCAATCTGAATATGATGTGAAATAAAATATAGTGCAGTGTGCACCTTTCCATTATGCTATACAGAGACAGCTTTGGGCTGTTATTCTGGACCTTCATCATTAAGCACAATCACACAAGTCTATAAGAAATGTAATATTCAAAGCTTTTCTTTTTGTGTTTTGAGAAAGAATTACTATATTCAGAATTTAAGAATAAAACTTGGCCATTACATAGTCAATACATTAAGTGGTGTTGATTTTTTACAAAAAACAAAAAAATAGCCTAGAGGAGAATTTTAAAATAAGGGAAGGAAACATGAGCTGCAAGCAAATCTGAATTTTAATAGTGAGCAAAAAAATTAAGGAGGTTCTAAGCAGTAGCCTGATTCATGAAAACTAGGGAGAAATATGTGGACAGTATATTGTTACATGACATGTTGAAATTGAAGTAAAAATTAAGATGTATCAATTTATTCCTGGATTTATGTGATAAGAGTATATTGTCTATCTCATCTGTCTCTCTTAACTTCTATTTACCTTTTCCTGCAAACTGTTACAATATGAATCTTTATGAAATATCAAATGTATTGGTTTTGCTTGAATTTCCTATAGATCCAAGCTGCCCTAATATGTCCTTATTGTGATTAAATTATGTATGAATGCAAACAAAATTCAGAATTTATAGATACACAGAGTTATATAGGTACTATTATAGCAAACTATAGGTTACACACAGCAGAGGTATTATTAAACATGTACCTTTAGAACTGTTACGAAACTGTTGTCCTTGGCGATCCTTTATGTAAATATTTTCCCAATTAGGATTTAAAATATTCATTACATTTTAAATCAATTTATTTTACTAAAATAGAGAGTTTCCAAAAGGTAAAACGACATTCTAGGTTTTAGGTTTTTGTATATGTAGCAGATTAATTGATAAATCTGTGTGTGTGTTAGTTGCTCAGTCATGTCCAACTCTTTGCAACCCCAAAAACTGTAGCCCACCAGGCTTCTCTTTCCACGGGATTCATCAGGCAAGATTACTTAAGTGGATTGCCATTCCCTTTCTCCAGAGGGTCTTCCCCACCCAGGGATCAAACCCCAGTCTGCTGCATTGCAGAAAGATTCTTTATCATTTGAGCTACAGAGAAGTCCTGATAAATCTGTAAATAAACACAGTTCAGATAACGCTTTAAGAGAACATTCTGTATATAATATTAATAACAGTATAAATCTAAATAAGGGCCTTCTGGAATGTAGATTTATAACAGAATGATTTTTAATTCATCTCTTTAAATAACAACATATACTTCTCAACAAATCAGAAAACAAAAATCTTAATTGTTGCTGTTGTTTCACTTGTATATAAATCTCCATAAATCAAGTTTAACTGAAGGTTTGTTTGTTTTACTTAAGTTTGGGGAAATTGAGCTGCAATAAGCAAAATCCCAAACATAAATCTATTCAGTTCCATACATCCTCTTCACAGCTTTCTTCTGACATTGCCATCTGTTGTCACTAGAGAGTCAAGAAAAAACTTACCCAGAAGAAATAGCAGTCCAAGAGGAGAGAGCCCAACATTTAGTTAAGCTGTCTTAACTAGCTATCTTGTAGTTAAAATATCATGTCCAGGAAAAAATCAATGGAATACAGGTACTAACTACTACAACTCCAGAATTCATGACAATTTAAATCAGCAAAAGTAGGACCTGGGTTTCAGTCAAGGACAGAAAAATGAGGACTATCAATGAGGTATACAGTTAGAGATAACCATCAGCATACGGTAACCTTATATTGAGGTTTCTCCAATGTTTCTTGGATGCAGTTCCAAGAAATCACACCTGATATTTAACAATAGTATGGTTTTTCTTATGTTTATGCAAAATATAAGTGGCTACAAGCCAGGTGACAGTTGTGGTCCAAAATATTATACTTTAAGGATACTTAAAGTAAAAAGATAAATATCATTGTTATAAAGGAAACATGCTCTAAATGAATCCGTTCAGTTCAGTTGCTCAGTCACGTCTGACTCTTTGCAACCCCATGGACTGCATGCCAGGCTTCCCTGTCCATCACCAACTCCCGAAGCATTGAAACATATAAATATGTTTAGAGAATATTGTGGATTCATGGGTTAGTGATAAAAATCACCATAATATGTCAGAACTCCGGTTTTCAATTTGAAAAAACAATTTTAACTATCACTTAAAGTGATATAGCAACTTCTTTCTTCAAATGCCTAAGGTTTGTGTGTGTTGAGTACAATACTAAAATTGAACATTCATTTTTACAACAAATAAAATATATTTTCATAATTTTGTTCTGTATTTTGTTACTATTTGAATTATGTTGAAATTAAATGTTAAGCATATTAAAATTGCTGACTGTGGTAAAACTGAATTACTAGCCCCATTCTTGCATTGTAAGATTTAGGATTAGGAAGTTTTAGGTGCAATATAATCATACCTTACTACAGTCAAGCTGATCCTATGCTATCAGATGAGCCTAATAAATGGTTAAATTAAACTGTCTCCTTAGAATTTCAACTTAAAACATTCCTTTTTCTTAATCAGAACAAACTAAGCAAAGCTTTTCTTGTCAAAGTGATTTCTGTTTAAGATTCCAGGTACATATGACTTGGACTTCCCCAGTGGCTGAAGGAGACACGGGAGACATGGGTTCCATCCATGGGTCAGGAAGACCCCCTGGAGGAGGAAATGGCAACTTGCTCCAGTATTCTTACCCAGAAAATTCCATGGACAGAGGAGACTGGCAGGCCACCGTCCATAGCGTTGCAAACAGTCAGAGGCTACTGAGTACACACCCATATGTGACTTAGAATTTACAATATTTTACAGAATTTAAAAAAGGATATTTAAAACAGGTTTTAAGTTGATAGTATATTTTAAAACTTTCTTTTTTCCAATCTGTATTTCAATTGCCCATTTTGTGGGAGAAATAAAAGCATAATGCCAACCAACAGATTTTGGGAGATCCCTTGCAGGATATTTCATTTATCAGAGTCATCTCCATGTTGAGCAGAAGAATAGCTCTGTTAGTGTTTAACTTTTGCCCTCCTCTTGAACTTTGTCAAGCTGTGGACAGTAGCTTCATCAATGGAAAAAAAAAGTAAGAAAATGACTCAATTCACCTCTTACAGTAAAAAGTGGTTAAGTGTTCCACAGGAAGGAAATGAAAAAATTCTCAAATCAAATTTAGTATTTGTTTGATTGTTCTAAACCTTTGAAATAGTTTTATTTCCTTTTAATAAAAGCCAGGTTCTTTATCACCTAGTCCTTTATATCACAAATTTTCATAGGGTACAGCTTCTGTGAGGAAATATGAAAGTCACTTTTGCTCTGTGCCATTCTATCTTCTTTCTTCTCCCAAAGTCAAAAGTATATTATAGTTCATATTATTTTTCCTATCATAAAACCAGAACCATAAGAAACCTAATACAATTTGAAGTTTTATAACAGAGGTAATATTTTTGAACTGTTTTTCATCACAGTGGAAGTCTTTGCTATCTAATATTATAATCCCATTGCCTTCCCAGGCCAGTGGCTGAATATGATATTCTTCACGACCAGCTTTTATTTTCTGTTAGTATATAGTATTTTTGTGAGTATATTTTCCTTAATTTACAACTAGAAGAAATTTTTGGCATTGTGCCTGACCCATTTATTATTTTATAATTAGTAGATTATTTAGAACATCTATTAATAGAAGGAAACACAAGCAAAATGATAATTATATAGATATCTAATTATCATTATTTGATAGATGTTGACATTTATGTCCAACTGTGACTCTAAATGCTGATGCACATTGCAGTGATGTCAGTTCAGTCCAATATATATATACATTTTATGTATCAAAGGCTGAAATTTCTTGTGAAAAATCGCAAGTAATGATCTTCATGAATGATGGTTTGGGGATACTTTCATCAACATCTGTCTCCTAATAAAATCAGTAGTTATGAATTATTCCATAAAAATGTGGAGTAAGGTAAATTCAGTTCTTTTTTAATTCCATTTAGTTCACACTTTGTCAAATATTCCACTATTTATAACCTCCTTATTCTTTAAATATTTGAATCAAAAGAAATGAATGCATCAGTTGTGATGCCTTGAATTTAAGCCTATTATCTTCCTTAACATGTGATTAACCAACTGAAAAATTCTCAGAGTTCAGACAACAAGGCAGAATGAAACATGGATTTTCCCTGCTTCCTCTCAAACTTACTGACAGAAATTATTTTCATAATGATTAAAACTTATGTTCATCCAACTGCATATGTACAACAGGTTTATTCATGATCATTAATGTATGGAAACTACTTAAAGTCCTCCAAATGATGAATAGACAAAATTTATTTTTTCCCATAGAGGAATATACTCCTCAGCAAAAACAAGTAATAACCAGTGCTATGAACAATACAGATCAATCTCAAATTTATTTTGCTAAATGAAAGAAAGAGTCAAAAGGCTATGTACTACACTTTTTTAAATTCTGTGAACTCTTGACCATGTCAAAACTACAGGAATAGAAAACAGAAGAGTGTTTTTAGGGACTGCAACTGGATAGGGAGGTATTGATTACAAAGGGACATGGAGAATTTCTGGGAATGATGCAGCAGTTCAATATCTTCATTGTGGTGATAGTTATATAAGTATGTGATTTTGTCAAAACTCAGCACTCAGCACTGTACACCAAAATGTGAGTCGGAGGTATGTAAATTATACTTCAGTAAAAATAATACTTTGACCATTATCAAACTCAATACATTCATAGTATACCCTCCTGGTGTCTTTCACCCAGGGATAAATATATATAAATACATATAGAGGAAGAGATTTTAATGTAACAGTAAAATGTCTATAAGAAACAGAAAATGGATACTGAGGGCTCTATTTTAATGCCAAACACTATCTTTCATATGAATTGTCATTTAAAACTTACAACTATAGCCATTTTTCCAGATAATGAATATCTTAAATAGGTTGTATCAACTTCACATATTCAACAAACAAAATTTAAGAAGGCAAGGACTAATTCCAGCTTTGTTGCCAGTCTTGCTTTTCTTTCTTTTACTCTGTACACTTCCAGAAAATACTTGCATTTAGCTAATGACTGGATGAGAAAACAGAGTGATCTCTTAAGGAGATTCTGTTGAAATTATGTTCATAAAGGGACTGGTAGAACAAGCCTTGAATAAATTATTTTTTTTCTTTATTCCTGTCCTGCTAACAGGTTTGTCGGTACCATTTTTCTAGATACCATATATATGCATTAATAAATGCTTTTTTTTTTTTTCTGACTTACTTCACTCTGTATAACAGCCTCTAGGTTCATCCACCTCACCAGAACGGACTCAAATGAGTTCCTCTTTATGACTAATATTCCATTGTATATATGTACCACAACTTTATCCATTCACCTGTTATTGGACATTCATGTTGCTTCCATGTCCTGACACAGACATAGAGAACAGACTCTGGGCACAGTGGAGGAAGGAGAGGGTGGGACAGATTGAGAGAGTAGCACTGAAACATACATATTACCATATGTAGAACAGATAGCTAACAGAAAGCTGCCGCATAACAAAGAGAGTGGAAACTGGTGCTCTGCAACAACCTAGACGGGCGGGATGGGGCGGGGGGTGAGGGAGGTTCAAGAGGGAGGAGACGTAGGTATATTTATGGCTGATTCACATTGTTGTATGGCAAAAGCCAATACAATATTGTAAAGCAATCATCCTCCACCTCAAAAAAAATTCTTAATGACATGAAAAACAGTAGAAGGAACAAATAGGAAAATGGACTAAGGCTGTTTTTAAATTTTTGTAGAAAATCTTGAAATTTTACAATAGGATCAACATTTGGTTTTTAATATGACTCACACAATATATCTAAGTGCTCATTAAATGCAAAGCACTGTGCAAAGATTTTGCACTTACCAGTTGGATTAGGGTAATAATTGTATGTCAAGTTGATAAGCTCTTGAATAATGAGGTTGAAGAAGGGAATAGTAGATCAAATCAAACTGCAAGAATACACAACCACATATAGTCAAATGAGACTAAAGCAGGGTCTATACGTGAATAAAGATTTTAAATTTCCAAATTTCATTTTCAACATATCAAAAACTTTCTCAATTTTTCTGAAAGACCAGTTTTTTTTGTTATCAATTGTTTGTAAACAAATGCTAAAAGTATAATTAAAAACATACAATATTAGCCATGAAAATAAAAATTAACATTACAGGTCAATATTACTATATAAAATGTATGACTATATAAAACTTAAAAAAGTTTTATGTATCTGCATAATCATTAATAATTAATGTTTCCTTTTACTTCATATTAAACAGGTACTAAAATAATACTCATTGATATATTTGCCCAAAAGTAAATGGAATACATCTGTTATCATAATCAACATTTGAAAAAGTTTATGTCATCTTTCAAAATTTTCAGATTTATTATCTATCTCAGACTTTTCTCAGTCTTTTGTACTAATGATGGATAATTAATATATATTTGTGAAATAAGTAAAAGTTATCATCAAGTGGAATGATTTGGGGCTTCCCAGGTGCTGCTAGTGGTAAAGAGCTTGCCTGCCAATGCAGGAGATTTAAGAGACTTGGGTTCGACCCCTGGGTTGGGAAGATTCCATGGAAGAGGGCAAGGCAATCCACTCCAGTATTCTTGCCTGAAGAATCCCATGGAAAAAGAAGCCTGGCAGGCTACAGTCCACAGGGTCATACAAAGTCAGATATGACTGAAGCGACGTAGCACGCACACATGGACTGATCTAAGCCAATTTTGTTTTGTACTTTACCTTTTGTTTCTTGCTAATATTATAAAAGTCTAATTCTAAAGGTCCTTAAAAAATTTGGGGGGGGGGACGTTTAGAATTAACTATTTACCTCTAAAAATATTTACTATTTATAGTGAAAGTGAGTCTCAGACTATTCTGTCAATTATCATACATTTAATAAATTGAACATTTACTAGTAGGCAATTACTAAAATATTTCCTGCAACCGCTTCACTAACCTCAAGCCGAGTCTCAGCTTCCTGTCCTTCCAGGCATTTAGAGAATTACTTAGGTAAATGTTCAAAGGAAACACACCAAAATTCCAAAGGCAGACTTTTCACTACTCTTCTAACAAGAATCAGTTCTCTAGAATCACCAGGTTCAAGGATGGCACAGGACCGTTTAGAGATTGGCCAAAGGACATCAATTTCTAACACCCAACATGCTCATTAACAGTTCGCTACGTGCACCATTAAAACCCATTTCTGAAATTCACCATGCTGATTAAGAAAGTGCTGATCATGGTAAAAGAAAACATAACCACTTCTAACCACATCCTGCAGAATATGTACTATCTGATGAAAAAGTACATTCTTTGGAATGCTGACTGTGCTTGATTTATAGCTTAACCTAAAAGAGATAAAGTATCACAATTTATGGTGAGGTGATTTTAAGAATCCCATGATATAATGAATCATTAACATTGCCAGTCATATTTTGTTCTGTTCTTATTTACATTTTAAATAACTTTTCTTCAGTTTTACTTGTGGGAAAGGGTAATTCTTACTCACTATAAATTTAGAAAATCTTTATTGTCTTAAAACAAACAGACAAAAAAATTAAACACCAACAAGTTACGTTTACCAAAATGGCCAAAATCATATTTTCAGATTATACATCACTTAGAAATCACCTTGCTTCTTCAGACTACCATTTTTTCTAAACTTAAAAATGATGAAAGAAAACATTTTCCATAATCTCACAATAAAAGTTTCAAAGATATGCATGATATGTGTTCCAAACTATTTTGAATTTAATGAGCTGTTAAATATTAATTTAAGACATATATAAGTTTTCATTCCAATCCCAAAGAAGGGCAATGTCAAAGAATGTTGAAATTATGGTACAACTGCACTCATTTCACATGCTAACAAGATTATGATCAAAATCCTTCAAGTTACGCTTTAGCAGTATGTGAACTGAGATTCCAGATGTACAAGATGAATTTAGAAAGGCAAGAGGAACCAGAGATCAAATCGTAAGCATCCGCTGGATCATAGAAAAAAGCAAGGGAATTAAAAAAAAAAAAATCTGCTTCATTGACTACACTAAACCCTTTGACTGTGTGGATCACAAATAACTGTGGAAAATTCTTAAAGAGATGGGAATACCAGGCCACCTAACCTGCCTCTGTTTCTTGAGAAACCTGTTTGCAGGACAAGAAGCAAACATGTTCTAGACATGGAACAACTGACTTCTTCAAAACTAGGAAAGGGGTATGTCAAGGCTACATATTATCACTCTGTTTATTTAACTTATATGTAGAGTACATCATATGAAATGCTGGGCTGGACCTCTCACAAGCTGGAATCAAGATGCCAGGAGAAATAATAACAACCTTAGATATGTAGATGATGACACTTTAATGGCAGAAAGTGAAGAGGAACTAAAGAGTCTCTTAATGAAGGTGAAAGAGGAGAATGAAAAAGCTGGCTTAAAACTCAGAATCCAGAAAACTAAGATCATGGCATCTGGTCACATTACTTCATGGCAAATGGATGGGGTAAAGTGGAAAAAGTGTCAGATTTCATCTTCTTGGGCTCCAAAATCATTGCGGATGATGACTGCAGCCAGGTAATTAAAAGATGCATGCTCCTTGGAAGAAAAGCTATGACAATCTGGACAGTGTATTAAAAAGCAGACACATAACTTTGCCAACAAAGTTTCACATAGTCAAAGCTACAATTTTTCTAGTAGTCCTGTACGGATATGCGAGTTGGACTACAAAGAAGGCTATGCAGATGACTCCAAACTGTGGTACTGAAGACTCTTGAGAGTCCTTTGGACAGCAAGGAGATCAAATCAGTCAGTATTAAAGAAAATCAAACCTGAATATTCACTGGAAGGATGAAGCTGAAGCTGAAGCTCCAATACTTTGGTCACCTGATGCAAAGAGCCAACTCACTGGAAAATTCCCTGATTCTGGGAAAGATTGATGGCAAGAGGAGAAGGGTGCGACAGAGCATGAGATGGTTGGATGGCATCACTGACTCAATGGTCATTAGTTTGAGCAAACTCAGGGAGATAGTGAAGGACAGGGAAGCCTTGAATGCTGCAGTCCATGGGGTCACAAACAGTCATATACGACTTAGTGACTGAAACACAATGATGACAAGAACCACTGGCATTTCAAACTTTCACAATTTAAGGAAAATAAGTGTAATGGAATAGGATATTTTTCAATCTTTTATAACAAACTGAGTAAAGAACCAATGGTATAAACAGTTTCTTATAATAGAAAAGCTATGACAGTTTTCCTTTACAGAAGGAATCATATTACAAGGGAAAATTAGAAAGAAATACACACCTAATAAGTAACATTTTTCTTTATATGTTTGTATACTTAGATTCACTAACACAAAGGAAAAAATAACCTTGTAAAAGTATTAAATCTTGATAGTAGAAGGTCAGAGATGAAGCAAACTGCCCGAGTTACACTTGCTTTAGTATTATTTCTTTGCAATTTCTAATTAGATTTTAGTAAGCAGAAGCCTTAAGTAAAAGCATGTATGAGAAATAAAAGATGTGACATGATATATCATCAGTGCCATTTTCATTACAAAAACTATCATCTCTCTAGATTGCATGTGTTAAAAAAATGGACTACTGATCAAAGAAACTTAATAAGGTCTCACTCTTCACGTGCTTCCTCTCTTTCAAACATAGAAATGGTTCATAAAGTTTACCGAAAAAATATAGAAAATTAAATAACAGAGATGGCTCCAAATCAAGGTATTTCCAGACATCAGAACATACCACAGTGATCAGTGCTAAAGTCATTTCAGCTTTGCTTTCATTCCAGAAGTAAATAGAAGCATCGAAGATTTAGTGAAGGTAAGAAATAAGATCTGGTCTCATTTTTTGAAATCAAGGCATGGAAGGTGGGATAAAAGTGGTATGAGAAGGTTTTTCTCATTTGTGAAAGACAGTTAAAAAGGAAACAGACATTGCAAAGCGTGACCTCCACTCAGGCCTGGAGGTAGAAAAGCAGGATAAGATCATGCCACACTATGTTAGAGCCTGAGGCAAAAGGAAAAAAGGTGCCCTGACATATACACATACTTTTAGCAGAATGTCCTCATACATTGTGACCAAGAGGGAAAAGTGAATTAATGCTGACCAATCAGAAAATATTTGATATACAAAGCTCCAAACTGCCCAATTCACTCCTAGTCATTGTCAACACTCACGAATCCAGAAGGATAGGATTATAAGAAAGACCATTCCCAATGTACAATAATTTGAAGAAATAAAACAAACACTGTGTCCTTATCTAAATTTTTATAGCTTTTCCTCTACAATTGCTCATTATGAATTTTTTGCATTCATTTTGAGTTTTTAAACTTTCTATTTGAAGTGAAAGTGAAAGTCGTTGAGTCCAGCTCTTTGCGACCCCATGTGCGATACAGTCCATGGAATTCTCCAGGCAGATACTGGGCTGGGTAGCTCTTTCCTTCTCCAGGGGATCTTTCCAACCCTGGCATAGAACCCAGGTCTCCCACATTGCAGGTGGATTCTTCACCAGCTGAGCCATCAGGGTAACATAACACTATATACTTATAACTTGAAAGTACATGACTAAAGACATGCATGATATGTAAGTCCAACTAAAACAAGAAATTAAGGTTTTAAGCAGAATAATGCTGCCTCTCCTGCCCACAATGTCTTAGTTCCTAAAGTTCAGAACTTGTGACTATTTTAAATTACATGACAAAGTGGAGTTGAGGTTGAAGATAAAATTTAGTTTGCTAAAAGGTTGACCTTAAAATAAGGAAATTATCCCGGATTATGTAGATAGTCCTAATGTAATTATAGGACTTCCCTGGTTGCTTGGATGGTAAAGTGTCTATCTACAACGTGGGAAACCCAGGTTCAATCCCTGGTTTGGGAAGAGCCTCTGGAGAAGGAAATGGCAACCCACTCTAGTACTCTTGCCTGGAAAATCCCATGGACAGAGGAGCGTGGTAGGCTACAGTCCATGGGGTCGCAAAGAGTCGGACATGACCGAGACACTGAACTAAACTGAACTGAATATAATTATAAGAGTTCTTAGAAATGGAAGAGGGTAGCAGAAAAGGAGTCAGAGGAAGTGAGAGAGATGTACATGAGAACAGGGACGCTATTTTGTAGGATTTAAAATAGAGGAAGGAGGCCCAAAGCCAAGAAATATAGGTAGCTTCTGGAAACTGGAAAAAGCAAGGAAAAAAATTTTCCCTTACAGCCTCCAAAAGGGAAGACAATTTTACAGACACTTGATCTTAACCTAGTGAGAAAGGCATGGGATTTCTGACATCAAAAACTGAAAGATAATAAATCTGTTTTGGTTTAAACCATCATGTTTGTGCTTTCTTTTTGTAGCAAACAAAAAACAAATACACTATTTAGAACTGATTTAAAATTTGTTGCTATATATCAGTATCATAGGATGCTACTAAAGCAGTATTTGAATATAAAAATTAAATACAGGTAATTATAAAAAAGAATAATAAAAGTTTAGATTCAATGAATTATATTTTTTCAATTCTGGAAGCTAGACATACAGTGATTTGAAGAAAGTTGTTCTTCCTGTTTTTTCCTCAGAAATCACGTAAAAGTTGTAAGAAAGCTGAGAAACAGAAATGTAACTTTCATCTATAGAAAACTCAGACATAGTTAAATACCTCTGAAAAACATATTTAAAAAGTGAGTAGAAAAGGGGCCAAATGCAATAAGCTTCAAATAGTAATGATTATTTAGGAAACAGAAAGAATTATGGCAATCAGTATCAGAAATCACCAGAAAAATAGGCTTTTTAAAGGTGATGGCCAAATATGCAGCGAAACCCTTTTGTTTATCATAGAAAGTCAATGGCATATATTATCAGGAGCATCTCTGGAACCAGTCTGCTTCTTACAAACAAGAGGCTAAGGAATCACAGAAGTAAGCCATGTACTCAGGCTGGTGCCTGTTTCTATGTCAGAGGGGTAAAGGAGTTACTGTCCTCTCTGACTGGTGAGAAGGAAGGATAAACACATTTACCCTCAAAGTTTTGAGGCAAAAATTAATAAATAAATAACAAGTAATCTTCATATTGGTGATGCTAACCATTTTCCTACATAGAACTCCTACAAATATATAATCTAAGGCATGTTCCCCTCCTTCAACAATGAGTATTCAGACAGGCAGTACAAAGATATTACCAGGAAAGACAACTTTTAAGAAAATAGACCAAAAAAATAGTTACTAAAAATATAATGTTACACCTTGGTGAAAACAGAGAATTAAAATAATATGCTTAATAAAGTCATCACCCCTATGAATCACAAGCATATAACAACAGGAATATAAGAGCTCAAGGAAAAAGTATTAAGTAATAGAGATTTTAAAAGTAATACTGAATGCACTCAGAAAAAAGTGATTTTGTTTCACTCAATGCACTTTTTATTAATCATACAATTACTGAGATCCTATGACAGGCACTGTTTGAGCAACTTAAGATACATCAGGAAATAAAACTGACAAATACCCTTATTGTGATGGAGTCGGTAAGATGGAGGAAGCTGGAACAGGTAATAAATACATAAATGATAGACTATGTAAGAAAGTAAGAAGTAATATGAAAAACAAGGTCAATATATCAGGATAAGGGTGGCTGGCAGTGTGATGAAGTATTGTTAGGTAAGACGAGCAGGGACACCAAGGAAGTGAGTGAATTTTCCAAGATAACAATTGCAAGACTGGCATTCTGGCAATGAAACCAAGAGAAAAAAAAAAAAAAGCTACGTAGGTGTATCCCTGAGCTCCTTGAGAAGCCACAGGGGGCTGAGGTGACTGAAACAAAGTAAACAAGCTGTTGATTGATGGGAAGTGATGTCAGTGAACTGTCCATGTTGATTTCCTTACCATTACTCTTTGGTTTGAAAGGTATTATTTAAACTTTAAAGTCAAGAACATTATGTGTATGTGTGTAACTGTGTATGTGTGTGAATGTGTATGTGTATATATGTGTGTGTACATATATATATGAGCATGTTTGCATATTTAAAAGAAAATAGACACTAAAATGTACAGTAGTTAACTGTTGTGGATATTACTTGTTTCTTCAAATCAGTTATCATCTTATTCCTACCACAGAACAATTGTGCTGTAAGAGTTGAATAGTGTTAATTCATACTACAGATTATATGAATGTTGACCAAGCTATGTAGTCACACACAGTGACTCTGCCTAGCCAAATGTTCTACTAAATAGATTCTACATTTTTAAGTGTATTGGTAAACTCGGTTTGCCATACCAAAATATCACAGGCTGGTTGAATTAAACAACAGAAAATTCTCTCACAATTCTGGAGGCTGGGAAGTTGAAGATCAAGACAGAGACTAAATCAGTTCCTGGTGAGAAATCTCTTTCTGACTGGCAGATGGCCACATTCTCACTATGTCTTCACATGAGCTCTTCTTTGTACAAGTGGAAAAAGAGTAAACTCTCGAGTGTTCTTATAAGAGCATTAATCCATGGGGCCAAGGCCCTATCCTTATGACCTCACTTAGCTCTAATTACTCCCCAAAGCCCCATCTCCAAACACCAACACATAGAGAGTTAGGATTTCACATACGAATCTGGGAGGGACAAAAATATTCAGTCCATACCAGTAAGTCTCTCTTTAGTTAATTAGATATGACCCTATAATTTGAACCATTGGATTATAAGCAGTAGATGGTATGTGCACTTTGGGAACCCTCTATAGATTGAAGACAATCTACTTTTGCTGTACACTAGGTGTTTGCCACTAATTCTAATATCAGATTTAGATAAGGGAAGGCCCAATTTTAAAGATGCTAACAAGGGCAATGTCTTAAGGTTGTGATTTCCAAACTTTCTTTTACATTTGGAATCATCAGAAGAGTATTAAAACACAGACTGTTGGGTCATATGCTGAGAGTTTCAGACTCAAAAAGGCACTCATAACTTTATGATGCTTAGGAGAAAGATTTATAAAAAAGATATAATTAATATATTTGCAGTTTAATAACAACATACTTATTATAATTCAACAATACAGGAGCTAGAGTGGGCAAATACTTTAATAGTAGAAAACTTAAATTTTCTCTCAGTCAGTGACCAATGAAATAAAAATTTAAAGGTATTTCAGCAATATATGAACCATGAATTTCCACATGTTCAAGCTGGTTTTAAAAAAGGCAGAAGAACCATAGATCAAATTGTCAACATCCGCTGGATCATTGAAAAAGCAAGAGAGTTCCAGAAAAACATCTATTTCTGCTTTACTGACTATGTCAAAGCCTTTGACTGTATGGACCACAATAAACTGTGGAAAATCCTGAAAGAGATGGGAATACCAGACCACCTGACCTGCCTCTTGAGAAACCTGTATGCAGGTCAGGAAGCAACAGTTAGAACTGGACATGGACCAACAGACTGATTCCAAATAGGAAAAGGAATACGTCAAGGCTGTATATTGTCACCCTGTTTATTTAACTTATATGCAGAGTACATCATGAGAAATGCCGGGCTGGAAGAAGCACAAGCTGGAATCAAGATTGCCAGGAGAAATATCAATAACCTCAGATATGCAGATGACACCACCCTTATGGCAGAAAGTGAAGAAGAACTAAAGAACCTCTTGATGAAAGTGAAAGAGGAGAGTGAAAAAGTTGGCTTAAAGCTCAACATTCAGAAAACTAAGATCATGGCATCTGGTCCCATCACTTCATGGGAAATAGATGGTGATACAGCGGAAGCAGTGTCAGACTTTATGTTTTTGGGCTGCAAAATCACTGCAGATAGTGACTGCAGCCATGGAATTAAAAGACGCCTACTCCTTGGAAGGAAAGTTATGACTAACCTTGATAGCATATTAAAAAGCAGAGATATTACTTTGCCAACAAAGGTCCATCTAGTCAAGGCTATGGTTTTTCCAGTGGTCATGTATGGATGTGAGAGTTGGACTGTGAAGAAAGCTGAGCGCCGAAAAATTGATGCTTTTGAACTGTGGTGTTGGAGAAGACTCTTGAGAGTCCCTTGAACTGCAAGGAGATCCAACCAGTCCATCCTAAAGGAGATCAGTCCTGGGTGTTCTTTGGAAGGACTGATGCTGAAGCTGAAGTTCTAATACTTTGGCTACCTCATGTGAAGATCTGACTCATTGGAAAAGATCCTGATGCTGGGAGGGATTGAGGGCAGGAGGAGAAGGGGACGACAGAGGATGAGATGGTTGGATGGACTCACCAACTCGATGGACATGAGTTGAGTAAACTCTGGGAGTTGGTGATGGACAGGGAGGCCTGGCGTACTGCAATTCATGGGGTCGCAAAGAGTCAGACACGACTGAGTGACTGAACTGAACTGAACTCAAGTAAGGATATAGAGAAGCTAAATCACAGAATAAACATGCAGACATCAACAACAGAAATTAAAAAGACAATACAACTTTTTAGTGGCAATGGAATATTCATGATAATTGATCATATATTGGGCTCTAAACTAAAATGAATAAAAATAGTTGTAGGAAATAAAAAAGTTTTAAGTACAGATGATACTGCTTTATCACAATATAACAAAATTAGAGAAAAACCAAAAATTAGAAAAGGCCCTCTCTAAAGGAAATTATACAATAGACTAAATTCCCTCCTAAACATATTCTGGGTCAAATTTGAAATATTTGAAAAAATACAAGAGTTAGAGTAATGTGAAAACCTAAATATCAGGATTTTAACAGGGCTTCTTTGAGGGCTCAGAGGTAAACAATCTGCCTGCCAATGCAGGAGATATAGGTTTGATCCCTGATCTGGGAAGATCCCACATGTGGCAGGGCAACTAAACCCATGATCCACAAATATTTAGTCTGTGCTCTAGAGCCTGAGAGACAAAACCAAAAACTATCAAAACCTGCGTGCTCTAGAGCATGTGCTCTACAAGAGAAGACACGCAATGAGAGGCTCATGAACTGCAACTAGAGAGTAGTGCCTGCTGGCCACAATTAGAGAAAAAGCCCACACAGCAACTAAAACCAGCACAGACAAAAATAAATAAATAGAAACATTAAGAAAAAAAAAGAATCTCAACATTGTTAAACTGGTGTTTAGAAGACAATTTAAGGTCTTGTGTATTAACAGTAATAAATCAAGGAATCAAATTATATTAAACATCAAAAATAAGATACTAGAAAAGAACAACAGAATAAGTATAAGGCAAACTAAACGAAGAGATTTATGAAAATAAAAGTATACAGCAGTGAATTGCATAACACACAGTTTAAAATTGGTAGTGCAAATATCATTATCACCTTGTAAACCATGATTATTTAGTCACCTAATCCAAGAGCAAACATAGATATTTTTCAAGTGAAGAAAGTTACTTACCAAAGAAGGCATCACGCCAGTACCCTAGAGGTCTCCTCTGTACCACTCTTAATAGAGTTTGACATATTTTCATTCAGTCTCTTCTTTTTCCACACAGACACATCAACATTTTACTAGCTGAAACAAAAGGATCAAGTAGCAGGTTATAGATGTACTATAGTCTCTATTCAGACTTCCCTGATTGCTCAGTTGGTAAAGAATCCACCTGCAATACAGGTTCAATTCCTGGGTCGGGAAGAGCCGGTGGAGAAGGGAGAGTATACCCACTCCAGTATTCTTGGGCTTCCCTGGTGGCTCAGCTGGCAAAGAATCTGCCTGCAATGCAGCACACCTGGGTTTGATCCCTGGGTTGAGAAGATCCGTGGAGAAGGGAAAGGCTACCCTCTCCAGTATTCTGGCCTGGATAATTATATGGACTGTATAGTCCATGGGGTTGCAAAGAGTTGGACATGACTGAACAACTTTCACACTCACACTCTCACTCATAGACTCTATTCAACTAAGAGCCTTCTGTCCTCTGCTCAAACATGGCAGCCTGCCACCTGTTTAACACATTGTTCTAAATATTATTCCCAGATGTGGTATACGTCACCCTCAAATTTCTGAAGTGTCACCTGCGACAACCAATCTTGACAATTTTAGGTTCAATTGGTGATTTCAGATTCATGAGATTGAAACAGGCCACATCCAGCACTAGATCTCCCAGATTTATAGAAAAGCCCAGAATAGGAAGCTCAGCATGACAGCATCAAGAGCAATGACTATATGGGAGTCCTTGAAAATTACGAGGAGCTATTTATTAGCCTTAACTACTGGAACTCAATGTGGAGAATAACCATGGAGAGGTGTGGGTATTCACACTGACTTAGAAATTCTGAGTTCCACATAGGAATCAATCTCTCTTCTAACTGTTTTCCAAGTTTAGTTTCCAATTTACAAAAGAGGAAGAGATCCAGTCACCAAGCTGAGAAAAACACAAAGCCATGGCTTTGCCCAGATTTCTATTAGTTTGTTTTTTAATAGTCACCTAGTCTAGACATAGCATCCGGTCCCATCACTTCATGGAAAACAAATGGGGAAAAATAGAAATAGTGACAGATTTATTTTCTCAGGCTCCAAAATCACTGGGGATTGTGAGTGCAGCCATGAAATTAAAAGAATAGCAAGGACAGACAAGAAAGCCTTCCTCAGTGACCAATGCAAAGAAATAGAGGGGAAAAAAATAGAATGGGAAAGACTAGAGATCTCTTCAAGAAAATTAGAGTACCAAGGGAACATCCATGAAAAGATAGGAACAATAAAGAACAGAAAGAAGCAAAATATATTAAGAAAAGGTGGCAAGAACACACAGAAGAACTATACACATAAGGTCTTAATGACCCAGATAACCACAATGGTGTGATGGCTCACCTAGAGCCAGACATTCTGGAACATAGAGTCAAGTGGGCCTTAGGAAGCATCACTACGAACAGAGTTAGTGGAGGTAGTGAAATTCCAGCTGAGCTATTTCAAGTACTAAAGATGATGCTGTGAAAGTGCTGCACTCCATATGTCAACAAACTGAAAAAACTCAGCAGTGGCCACAGAACTGGAACATGTCAGTTTTCATTCCAATCTCAAAGAAAGGCAATGACAAAAAATGTGCAAACTACCGGACAATTGCACTCATTTCTCATGCTAGCATGCTAGGATGCTCAAAATTCTCTGAGCCAGGTAACGGTATGTGAACCAAGAACTTCCAGATGTTCAAAAAGGATTTAGAAAAGGCAGAGGAACCAGAGATCAAATTGCCAACATCCACTGGATCATAGAAAAAGCAAGAGAATTCCAGAAAAAAAAATCTACTTCTTTTTCATTGACTACACCAAAGCCTTGGACTGTGTGGACCACAACAAACTGTGGAAAATTCTTCAAGTGATGGGAATACCAGACCACCTTGCCTGCCTCCTGAGAAATCTGTATGAAGGTCAAGAAGCAACAGTTAGAACCAGACATGGAACAATGGACTAATTCCAAATTTGGAAAGGAGTAAGTCAAAGCCTGGTTATTTAACTTATATGCGGAGTACATCAGCAAAATGCTGGGCTGGATGAAGCACAAGGTGGAATCAAGATTGCCATGAGAAATATCAATAACCTCAGATATGCAGATGAAACCAACCCTATGGAAGGAAGTGAAGAGGAACTAAACAGCCTCTTGATGAATGTGAAAGAGAAGAATGAAAAAGCTGGCTTAAAACTCAACCCACAAAAAACTAAGACCATGGCACCCAGTTCCATCACTTCATGGCAAATAGATGGGAAAGCAATGGAAACAGTGACAGACTTTACTTTCTTGGGTTTCAAAATTACTGAAGACGGTGACTGCCACCATGAATAAAGGACGCTTGATCCTTAGAAGAAAAGCTATGACAAACTGAGAGACCATATTAAAAAGCAGATACATTACTTTGCCAACAAAAGTCCGTATAGTCAAAGCTATGATTTTTCCAGTAGTCATGTATGGAAGCGAGAGTTGGACCATAAAGAAGGTTGAGCACTAAAGAATTGATGCTTTTGAACTGTGGTGTTGTAGAAGACTCTGAGAATCCCTTGGCCTGCAAGGAGATCCAACTAGTCAATCCTAAAGGAAATCAGTCCTGAATATTGATTGGAAGGACTGATGCTGCAGCTGAAGCTCCAATACTTTGGCCACCTGATGCAAAGAGCCAACTCATTTGAAAAGACCCTAATGCTGGGAAAGATTGAAGACAGGAGGATAAGTTGATAACAGAGGATGAGACGGTTGGATGGCATCACCAATTTAAAGGACATGTTTGAGCATGCTCCAGGAAATGGTGAAAGACAGGGAAGCCTGATGTGTTGCTGTCAGTGGGATTACAAGAGTCGGACACAGCTGAGTGAACAACAACCATACACAGTTTATTAGTCAGCGGTTTTTTGTTTGTTTGTTTGTTTTGTCCTTAACACTGCTGCTTGGTGACACAGCTGAAATTCTACTTTTCTCAGGTTTTTGTAATTAGCATGTGGCAAAGTTAAGGCCCATATACACTGGGAGAGAGAGAGAATAGAAGAATAAAAAGGCCTGTTGTAATCTTTACTTATACCTACCATGCATAGTGACTGCATTCATAACTGTGCTGTAAATGTTCTTTAGAGGGGTTATTTTAAAATGTCCTATGCTAAACAATTCCAGAATCTGACTGAGATAGCAAGCCCAAATATTTCCTTGGGAATTACCTTCTAACCTGGGAATACATGTATCTCTTCAAAATACCAAAGATGTATCCAGGAAATGTCATCAGATTGTCTTTCACTGGGCAACCATTATATTTTTACAGAATATGGAGGTTAGGAAGGGTCCTTCAGACTACACTGTGTAACAGAGCAGAAGAGTCCATGGAGTCCTGAAACAAAACAGTGATGCTGTGCTCAAAGACAGATTTTTCAAGAAGCCAATAAAGCTTTAATTTTAGGACCCCTCAATTGTATAGTTCCCTACATATCCCTGAGAGATGTCTTATCAACTTTAAATTAATATATACATGTATGCTTGATTTTTCTAAGAAATATGTCCCCAAATTTATAGATCTTTAGGAATATAAATCCACCAAAGGAATTTTAACTTATTTTAGTATATGAATAAACAAGGTAACAAGGTAACTTCCAGAGTAGTAAATAACACTGGCTATGTTAATTTATTATAATAGAGAACACATCCAGATGGAAACTTCAATTAAGATTACTACTCTATTAGTGTATTACAATTCAAAGTCATTTCCCAAGCCCTATTCACATACTGTATAGTTCAAAAGTAAACTAAATGAAGATATTTGAGGGATCAATTAGCATATACAGCATAAGCTTGTATATACTATACAAGTATACTTTATATACTATAGTAGACTCTACTCCAGAAATCAGTGATCTAATATGGACAATTTACCATCTACCAAGTGAATTTATTAAAATTCTATATTCAGTCATTGAAAATTTAATCAAAGAACATGTTTGCAGCATTATGGACCAACTATATATAAACCATGAGTAAAACTCTTATCACTAGACCATGCTAACCCTCAATCTTGATCTGTGGAACACAATTTTGTTCTGTGTCCCAGGGAATTTGCATTCACATAGACATATGTCCAAAGGGCTTTCCTAGTGGCTCAGTCAGAAAAGAATCCATCTACAATGCAAGAGACCCAGGTTTAATCCCTGGGTCAGGAGAATCTCCTGGAGAAGAAAATGGCAACCCACTCCAGTACTCTTGCCTGGAAAAATCTCATGGACAGAGGAACCTGATAGGCTATGCAGTCCATGAAGTCACAAGAGTTGGACATGACTTAGTAACTAAACCACAATACGGGTATATCCAATAATCCCGAAATCCTTAACAATTACAATGGTGTACAATTGACAAGTCACTTTGGGAAAGGCAAAAATGAAGATCTATAATGTAGACTTCCTACGCTATCATAAAATGTTTTCTCTTTGTTACTTAGATTCAACTTCATTAAAGAGAACCTGGGATTGTAAAATGACAGATTTTTTAGAAACTGTTAAGATAATTTAAGTTTCTATTACACTGATTAAGAATAAACCTCTAGCTGCCAGATCTAGATTTATATTGTTTATTTTGTTTAGTTTTGTATAGCTCTTAATCCTTTTTATAAACCAAATGGACTTTAATGTCTTGCCTCTTTCAGTACCCAAAATTCCATAATCACAGAATAATTTTTGCATTTACATGAAGTTATTTGGCCTCCATTATCTATAGTTGTTACACCAACCCAAATATTAGGGAACTTATTTTAAAAAGTAGAATCTACTAGCAACATCTCTGACTTTCACAGAAATACCACCACAATACATTTCAACAGTATTATCACTCTCATAAACTGACAGTTCTTGATGCTTTGATGAATTTCAGTAGGAGTTCACTGCACATTTAAATATATTGATAAATATGTTTTCTATTTCTTTCACTACATAAGACCAAGGAATTTCCAGCATCTCATCCTCATTTAGTGAGAGATAACTCTGAGTTAAAAGTATAGTTAACAAAATCTAGAAACAGTTGCTTTTTAATTTCCAGTTGGAATATGAAGTTCTTAATGTACTCTTTAAAAAAATCAGCTTTAAAAAAAAATCAGCTTTAGTAAAATTATGTTTCTTTCTCATTGATCATACGCTCTCAGAATCCATATGCACAAATGTCATTCATAGATTTCTTCCAATATAGATTAACAAAGCTTTGCAATCCTTTAATTTTTTCCTTCTAGGTTAACTTTATAATTGACCCCTGGGGAGTGCTAGATTCTCAGTCTCATTACAGATTTGGATAAAATTATAAAATTAGAGTTACTAGAGGCGTGCATGAGGAGGTTTGATTGCTCGAGGGGTTGTGTGAAGAGTGTTCAAGCAACGCAAGAATAGTCTCATGGGATCCTGGGGAGATAAGTCTGCTTCTGCTGACAAAGGAGGTGAGGTTAGCGGGGTTTTGGAGTACTCCAGCAGTCTAATTACACACCACCACCACTCCGCCGACCCCCACCATGTGGCCATTTCTGTTTTAATGTTCATACTCTTTTGTATACTTTATTAATAACCTGAGTTTAACATGATATAATGATTCCTATAAATAATAATGCCTAAACTTCATTGAGTAAGTACTGCTTCAGACACTATTTTGAGCATGTCATATGTATTAACTTATGTACCCTTCACAACATTTTAAAGAAGTAAATATTCTTCGAATGAGAAAACTGGAGCACAGTGTGTTTTATTGCCCAAAGATAAAAAGTGAGAAAACAGCAGAGCCAGAACTTAAAACAAAATAGGCTTTATATTTAACCTTTATATTGAAGCTCAGAGTTTATCAGGCATTATAATTCATAAGCCCGCGGGGTCTTATTTTAATTTATCCCAGGAGCTGTAACTGATGAGAAATTCTTTAAATGTAGTAACAGGCATGCTATATATACTGTCTCTTACTTGAGCAGAAAAATTGTGACACTGAGCTTTTCATTCTCTTTCTTGAAGATCCAGCATAGACAAAGAAAAGTTCAACACATACATTCCTTGGATTCCTCATGTCTTTTATATTTTTCTATGTAAATGGCTTCACTTGGACTTTATTCTGGTTATCCATAGGTGGTAAATTATTTACTTTTCAGTTGCATGGCATGCATGGGTTGCCATGAATCACACATCTTAATACACTTATTAACTTACCTTTAGCTTAGTCCATTTATTCTGTCTATGACCAACAGAATTTCAAAGTAGGCCAGAAGATAAATTCACATCTCCAAAAGTACCATGAGAATGAGTTATTTTCTATTCATACCTGCTACCAAATTAAATAGATTCATAGTAATTAACTTTAATAAACATATATCATTTGTGGTAGCCAATTAAACAAAAGGATATTGAATAGCTTGCTAAGTCACTGATGAACTGAAGTAAAAGGCATGAATTTAGCTACCAGATATAAAATCCAGAAGTATGCTATGAACTTGGTTTGATAAGCTGACTTCTTTTCTTCCACCACTGTTGATAATGAAACTTAGATACTTTTGCCAACAAAATGAATTCTACAGAGATTCTGAATATTCAAATTCTTGATTCTAAAAGTCTCTGGGAGCAGGTATTAATATATTGATGAATTTCTGGTTCTCTTGGACCTAGATCTACAATTGTTGTTTTCAGTCACCAAGTCGTGTCCAACTCTTTGTGACCCCATGGATTACAGTATGCCAGGCCTCCTTGTCCCTCATCATCTCCCAGACGAATTTTCCCAAGTTCATGTCCACTGAATCAGTGATGCCATCCAGCCATCTCATCCTCTGATACCCTCTTCTCCTTCTGCCCTCAATCTTTCCCAGTACCAGGGACTTTTCCAATGAGTCTGCTGTTCCCATCAGGTGACCAAAATACTGGAGCTTTAGCTTCAGCACCAGTCCTTCCAATGAATATTCAGGGTTGATTTCCTTTAGGATTGACTGGTTTGATCTCCTTGCTATCCAAGGCACTCTCAAGAGTATTCTCCAGCACCACTATTCGAAGGCATCAATTTTTTGGTACTCTGCCTTCTTTACAGTCCAGCTCTCACAACTGTACCTGACCACTTCGAAGATCACAGTTGGTCCTCACTAAGTAAGTCTTGTGAATTATAATATGGCAGAGGATGGCTATCATAAAGACGAAGAATTCTCCCAAAAAAGAGCATCAAAAGATTCTAAGAAATCAGAAAATGGGATATGATAAATATTCTAAGGACAAAAAAGGAACCATATGCTGGTTGATTTCTATATTCTGAAGAAACTTTTTTAAAATTACCCATCGTTAGGGTACTGATAAAAAAAGAAAAAAACTAAAGTAAAATAATAGCAGTAAAGTTTTTTAGAATTAAAAAAAATATTTAGTTTAATAACAACAGCAACAAAAATGCTATCATCATGCTTAATTAGAATACTAGAAGCAGTACCATTGAATTCAGAAACTAGATATGTTTTGTAGCCATTATTTTTATTATTCAAAGATGCCTTGGAAGTCCTAGTTAATACTGTCTGTCAAGACAACGAAATAAGAGATATAACAGCAGGGTAGGGAGAGTTTTAAGGATTATTACTTGCCCACGTTGTTTTTTGGTAAATGGAAAATCCAACAGTATTAACTAAAACAATACAAAAAATTAAGAGACTAGAGGAAGCTGGCTGATTAAAAATAATACTATTCAGAAATCAATAACCTTTTCATACAGAAACAACTACCAATCAAAAAATAAAATAAACAGTATCATTTAAAATAATAAAACAAAAAGATAAAACATATATAAATAATATAAGCAGAATTAAATGTCTATATAAAAATTTATAAAATCTTTTACCATTTCCTTAAAAGGACAGAACAAAGATATATGTAGTCAGGTTTATAGATGGAAAGATTCAAAGCAACTAAACAATCAATTTCCCCTATAGCAGTTAATACATCTAATGTACTGTCAATAACACCTACAGAAGAGTTTTGACTAGAAAAAATGATTTTCAATTTTGTAGAAAAAATAAAACCAAGTAAAAATATCTGGGAAAATTCAGAAAATTAAGAATAACAAAGCAACACTAGTCATAACAGACAAGAAGATATATTATTATGCTATAATAATTAAATCATGTCATACTGGTACACAAATAGATTAATAAGTTAAATAATAAAGTTTTTAAATATCTCTAGATGCATAAAACCATTAAAAAATGGAGGAGGAGAGGAGAACTCTAGAAGAGGACCAGAAAAAGAAAGAAAAGTGGAGAGAAAGAATTAAAAAATGGAAGAAATCATGATAAAACCTTTAAACTCAGGATGTGAAAGGCTTTTGTCCCTATACAAAAATAAATAAAAATTCCAGAAATTCTAGGATTGCATAATTTAATATATAATTTTAAAAAGCATAAGGGGATAAAAGTCCCACTACAATACTTGAAGTAAGAGACAGAGGCAAATTGAAAACATTTGCAATGCACACTCAAAAGGAAATTTCACTAAATGATAAAGAATTAGAAATCAATAAAAAAGGTGAATATCAAATTGAAAAGTATTTTACACAGTAAATTTACTGAGGCAATCCTTGCACATGTGCTCAGTTGCTTATTCATGTCCGACTCTTTGTGACCCCATGAACTGTAGCTCTCCAGGCTCCACTGTCCATGGGATTTCCCACGCAACAAAACTGGAATGGGTTGCCATTTCCCCCTCTGCGGATCTTCCCAACTCAGGGATCGAACCCCGGTCTCCTGTGTCTCCTGCATTGGCAGGCAGATTCTGTATCCACTGAGCAATCAGGGAAGCCCAAGATGAGGCAAAGATGTCTTTTAAATATGATATGATAATACTCACTGCACTAATGAAAGAGAAATGAATATTTTAATTAAGCTGAAATATATTTTCAGCCATTTAGAGTAACCAAGTTCTAAGTGTTTGGTAGCATATTAAGTTGGAAATTAGGTTCCCTTGTACATCACTATGATAAACACAGTATATTGTTACTATTTCATGGTACACATCCATGAAAGCAACATGGCAAAGTTTATAAAAAGACTAAACAGATATTTGACCCCAAAATATTTCTTGGTATTAATTAGAGATTATATACATATATATGAATACACAAACACACTCATAAATTAGTTATATAAGGAGATTCTAATACTTTCTTTGATGATCTGAGGACATAACAGAAAAACTTAATAACTATAGAATTAATTGATGAAAAGATATAAAGACGAAGATAACAAAAAGAGATATTACTATATAATCTATCAACTTAAAGTAATTTAAGCAATATTTAGTGTCACTTGTCAAAAAAGAAAATAAAGCACATAGAAAAATACAGATAATTTCATTAGAAAAATTCTTAAACCCACCATCTATCTTTAACAAATCTATGTTATTACACATAGAAACAGTTTGTTCTTTTTCATTGCCTGTGGCATCTTTTAATATATATAACTATGATGTTTACTATTTTTACTATGAAAATCTTTTGGTGAACTTAAGTACTCATTATTGTTTGGGATATACCTGGGAGTGAAATAGTTTTAGGAAAACTGCCTTTAGTAAATGAAGCTGTCATAGATAATGGCAAGACCATTGTCTAAATCTGTAATCTTCAACGTATTTTTCTTGTGTCTGTTTCACTCTCTGTATAACGAGTACTTAATTTATAAAGCATAAGTGAGAATTCAATGAGACAATATATGTAAAGGATTAAGAGCAATATCTGAAAATTTGCAAATGCAATTTGTCACTTAATATCATTATCACCTTCTGTTAATATAAGGCACTACAGATATAATGAGCTACACAAAAAAATGTTGACATGTTATATCATTATAATAAAGTCATTTTCAAATAGGTGTGCCTTTTTAACATACTGACTTCTATTTTCTATATCTAGCAATGCTACACTTACACTTAAGTTTTTTTAATTTCTATTTTGTATTGGAGTATAGCTGATTAACAGTGCTGTGTTAGTTTCAGGCGTACAGTGAAGGGATTCAGTGACACAAATACATGTATCCTTTTTCAAATTCTTTTCCCATTTGGTTATTGCAAAACACTGACTGACTCTAGGAAGTCAAGCATTATACAGGTTCTCTTTGTTCATTTTCTCAGGCAATCCTCAGAGAATGTCAACTCATTTTGAAGATCCTATCTCTTTGCCACTTGCTACCTGGCCAGCTATTTTGCTTTCAAACACAGCTCTATTCTTAGGCAAATCAACTATATCCATCTTGAAATGGCCCTTCAGGTTATAGTAGTTTCCTCTAATTTGCCAACATATTTAATTCTATGCAAGGAATTTTATAGGCCTCTCACATAATATTTTGGAAAGTGGTTACATATTAGAAATAGATAAATTAGGTAGTGATTTGATTAGATTACTATTTAAGTTTTATTTTAATTCTTGAGCACCTCCTAGTATATGGGATTTTGCCATCTCTTATTAAAGATTCTGAGATAAATACATGTATTTTCTTTTCAGAAGATCTTACAATTCCTTCAAAATCACATAAGAGTTCAAGCAAGGTACTAATTCCTAGTAGTCTGAATGTTTTTGAAACAATGTATTCCTTCTATATATACCTCCATCTTAAAAAAAAAAAAACACTTCTGATGTATTAAAATTGCATAAACAGGTGAACAGAGAATACATTTTCCAATTTATTAACTTCTTTCAGAATTATGTTACAGTGGACTACATATTATTTTTCCAATGTTCTTAATTTCATTCAGACAAGTAACTAGAAGATTAAGAGCAGGTGAGGCAGTGACCCTGCATGGATCATAAAGTATGGTTAAGTGAAAGTGGTAAGTGTCCCAGGCAAGACATATGGCAACAGTGAATGATGGGACTTGTGAGAAACTGATGTCCACATGTGAATAAAAAGAAACTAAATTAATCACCTTTAGAGACAACTCTACAGGACAAATTTAGCCTTTCATTAAGCTGGATGGTGAACATGCTACAGATCTCCTTAATGCTGAAATGCATCTTCTTAATCTCTGCATCCAGGTCTTTGAAAGCAGTTCATTCTTAAACCTGTACCTTTAGTACACCATCTTGAAGTATTTCAAAATCATCACCAGTCACACATTCTCTAGGTTTTCTTAGAATGGGCTTCTTAGAAAGATGCTTAAAGTTGTCTATGGTGCCTTCTTGGTAGCTCAGAATGTAAAGAATCTGCCTGAAGTGCAGGAGACCTGGGTTTGACCCAGGGACCCGGAAGTGGTCAGGAAGATCCCCTGTAGAAGGGAATGGTTACCCACTCCAGTATACTTGCATGGACAGTCCATGGACAGAGGAGCCCGGTGGGCTACAGTCCATGGGGTCACAAAGAGTTGGACATGACTGAGTAACAAACACTTTCACTTTCCAAACCAGTCTGTAATTCCTTGATTCCTACATGCTTCACTCACAAATGCTGATTTTAATTCCATATCCTGAGAGCTCCTTCTTGTAAGCGCTATATTAGGACTGTAGCATAGTCAGTTTTTCACCTTACCTAATTACATGACAAGCAAAGGGCTTCCTGCCTTTTACAGCACTTCCTTAAACACAATGCTATGTTTCATGCATCAAAGGAAAGGAATCAGAAGACTTAGGAATATATAGAACATATTCTACGGTAGTCTATCTTAACAGAAAAAAAAAAAATGGAACCCAGGATAACTATATCATTTCCCAAGGTTACTTTAAATATAAGACAATAAATTAGTAAGTGAATAAATCTCAAATCAGTTCCTCCTATACTATATAAGAGGGACATATCACTGTGTCATTTAATCACACTAAATCATTTTTTCTTCTAGTACAGAATGTTAATATAAGGTTTTCTAAAAGTATTTAAATAAATTTTAATAAAAGTTATCTTGTGAAGAAAATATTTGATTATGATTCTTTTCTGTAAATACTAACTTGGATGATAGAACATGATACTTTGCAGTTGTTTTTTTTTTCTTTTTATTTACCAGTGTCACTGTCAATAAAATGCAGTCCAGCCCAACCAATCTTCTTTCTGGAGGACTGGAGCCATGAAGTACCATGTTATTAACTAGGTAAATAAAGTCTGTCTCTTTAGATGGTAAATTTCAGAATGCTCTGGTAATTTGTAGGTTTTAATGCTACTGCCAGTAAGTCTCTTGGCTTAAAAGAAAAGAAAATTGATTTTCCAATATATGTCAAGTATGCTGTTCAGAGTTGAAAAACAAGTAAAAAAACAAAAACAAAAAACAAAAGTACCTGTGAAAAACTAAAGAGAATGTGGAGGGTCAAGTAAGGACTCAGTTTGATCCTTGCCTGTTATTTCTAGATATATGACAAGTAAGTTACTTAACCTCTCTCTATGCCTCATTAATATAGTCATAAAAATAGTTCCCATCTCAAACAGTTGTTCTAAGGATAAAAAGAGATATTAATGCAAAGCACAACAAAATGCCTGGCAAATGGAGGGCATTCAATATTTGACAGCGAGGATAAACATGATGATGATGATAACTATGATTTACATAATGTATACATGTACATTTATTATAATGATCACATAACATTAAAGTGTAAATATGTGTCTGTATGTATATTCATGTCAGTTCAGTTCAGTCCCTCAGTTATGTCCAACTCTTTGTGACTCCATGGACTACAGCATGCCAGGCCTCGTTGTCCAACACCAACTCCCAGAGTATATTCAAACTCATGTCTTTAGTCGGTGATGCCATCCAACCATCTCATCCTCTGTTGTCCCATTCTCCTCCCATCTTCAACCTTTCCCAGCATCAGGGTCTTTTTCGATGAGTCAGCTCCTCACATCAGGTGGCCAAAATATTGGAGCTTCAACTTCAACATCAGTCCTTCCAATGAATATTCAGGACTGATTTCCTTTAGGATTGACTGGTTTGATCTCTTCTGTGCAAGGGACTCTTAAGAGTCTTCTCTAAATACCACAGTTCACAAGCATCTATTCTTGGGAGTTCAACTTTCTTTATAGTTCAACTCTCACATCCATACATTACTACTGGAGAAACCATAGCTTTGACTTGATGGAACTTTGTTGGCAAAGTAATGTCTCTTCATTTTAATATGCTGTCTAGGTTAGTCATAACTTTTCTTCCAAGAAGTGTCTTTTAATTTCATGGCAGCAGTCAACATCTGCAATGATTTGGAATCAAAAAAATAAAGTCTGTCACTGTTTCCGCCATTTCCCCATTTATTTGCCATGGAATGATGGGACCAGAGGCCATGATCTTAGTTTTCTGAATGTTGAATTTTAAGCCAATGTTTTTACTCTCCTCTTTCACTTTCATCAAAAGGCTCTTTAGTTCTTCTAAGTTTTCTGCCATAATGTTGGTGTCATCTGCATATCTGAGGTTATTAATACTTCTCCCGACAGTCTTGATTCAGTTTGTGTTTCATCCAGCCCAGCATTTCCTCATGATATACTCCACATATAACTTAAATAACCAGGATGACAATATACAGCCTTCACATACTCTTTTCCCAATTTGGAACCAGTCTGTTGTTTTATGTTCAGTTCTAACGGTTGCTTCTTGACCTGCATACAGATTTCTCATGAGGCAGGTCAGGTGGTCTGGTATTACCATGTGATCCACACAGTCAAAGGTTTTGGCATAGTCAATAAAGCAGGAGTAGATATTTTTCTGGAACACTCTTGCTTTTTTGATGATCCAATAGATGTTGGCAATTTGATCTTTGGTTCCTCTGCCTTTTCTAAATCCAGCTTGAACATCTGGAAGTTCACGGTTCACATACTGTTGAAGTCTTGCTTAGAGAATTTTGAGCATTGCTTTGCTAGCGTATGAGATGAGTGCAACTGTGTGGTAGTTTGAGCCTTCTTTGGTATTGCCTTTCTTTCGGGTTGGAAAGAAAACACCTTTTCCAGTCCTGTGGCCACTGCTGAGCTTTCCAAATTTGCTGGTATACTGAGTGCAGCACTTTCACAGCATCATTTAGGATTTGAAATAGCTCAACTGGAATTCCATCACCTTCACTAGCTTTGTACGTAGTGATGCTTCCTAAGGCCCACTTGACTTTGCATTCTAGGATGTCTGGCTCTAGTTGAGTGATCACACAATTTTGATGATCTGGGTCATGAAGACCTTTTTTGTATATTTTTTCTTTATATTCTTGCCACCTCTTCTTAATATCTTCTGCTTCTGTTAGGTCCATACTATTTCTGTCTTTTATTGTGCCTATGTTTGCATGAAATGTTCCCTTGGTATGTCTAATTATTTTGAAGAGCTCTCTAGTCATTCCCATGCTATTGTTTCCCTCTTATTTCTTTGCGTTGATCACTGAGGAAGGCTTTCTTATCTCTCCTTGCTATTCTTTGGAACTCTGCATTCAAATGAGTATATCTTTGCCTTTCTCCTTTGCCTTTTGCATCTCTTTCCCCCCCCCCCAATTATTTTTATTAGTTGGAGGCTAATTATAATATTGTAGTGGTTTTTTCCACACATTGACATGAATCAGCCATGGATCTACATGTGTTCCCCATCCTGAACCCCCCTCCCACCTCCCTTCCCATGCCATCCCTCTGGGTCATCCCAGTGCACCAGCCCCAAGCACTTGTCTCATGCATCCAATCTGGAATGGCGATCTGTTTCACACTTGATAATATATATGTTTCGATGCTGTTCTCTCAGATCATCCCACATGTGCCTTCTCCCATAGTCTGTTCTATACATCTGTGTCTCTTTTTCTGTCTTGCATATAGGGTTATCATTACCATCTTTCTAAATTCCATATATATGTGTTAGTATACTGTATTGGTGTTTTTCTTTCTGGCTTACTTCACTCTGTATAATGCACTCCAGTTTCATCCACCTCATTAGAACTGATTCAAATGTGTTCTTTTTAATGGCTGAGTAATATTCCATTGTGTATATGTACCACAGCTTTCTTATCCAATCTCTTTTCATAGCTATTTGTAAGGCCTCCTCAGACAACCATTTTGCCTTCTTTCATTATTTTTTCTTGGGGATGGTGATCACTGCCTCCTGTACAATGTCATGAACCTCCGTCCATATTTCTTCAGGCACTCTATCGGACCTAATCCCTTGAATCTATTTGTCACTTCTACTGTATAATCATAGGGTATTTGATTTATGTCATACCTGAATGGTCTTGTGGTTTTTCATACTTTCTTCAATTTAAGTCTGAATTTGGCCTTAAGGAGTTCATGATCTGAGCCATAGTTAGCTCCTGGTCTTGTTTTCGCTGACTGTATAGAGCTTGTCCATCTTTGGCTGCAAAGAATATAATCAATCCCATTGCAGTATTGACCATCTGGTGATGTTCATGTGTAGAGTCTTCTCTTCTGTTGTTGGAAGAGGGTGTTTGCTATGACCAGTGTATTCTCTTGGCAAAACCCTATTAGCCTTTGCCCTGATTCATTCTGTATTCCAGGGCCAAGTTTGCCTGCTACTCCAGGTATTTCTTGACTTCCTAATTTCATTCCAGTCCCCTATAATGAAAAGGACATCTTTTTTGGATGTTAGTTCTAGAAGGTCTTGTAGGTCTTCATAGAACTGTTCAACTTCAGCTTCTTCAGCATTACTGATTGGGGCATTGACTTTGATAACTGTGATATTGAAAGGTTTGCCTTGGAAATGAACAGAGGCAATTCTGTCATTTTTGATTTTGCATCCAACTCCTGCATTTTGGACTCTTTTGTTATCTACGATGGCTACTGCATTTCTTCCAAGGGATTCTTGCCCACAGTAGTAGATATAATGGTCATCTGAATTAAACTCACCCATTCCAGTTCATCTTAGTTCTCTGATTCCTAGAATGTCTACGTTCACTCTGGCTGTCTCCTGTGTGAGCACCTCCGATGTGTGTATGTGCACGGTATTCAATGGCTGGTGTCTGTCATTAATACAGTGATCTCAGGTAGTTGACGCTACACAGTGCCTTTCATGGAGGAGGCAATGGCAACCCACTCCAGAATTCCTGCCTGGAAAATTCCATGGACAGAGGATCCCTACAATCCACGGGGTTGCAAAGAGCTGGACATGACTGAGCACCTGGGCTCATACACACACACATACACACTGCCTTTACTAAGCTTTTGCAAGCATGCACCGTACATCGGAAAACAACTATCATTCATTGAGCACTGACTATGTGTTAAGTAATGCTATAATAGATTTTAAACATTAAAATATTTAATTCTTACAATAAACCAATGAAGCTAGTTACTATTGTTATCGCTGTTCACAAATAGAGAAACTAAGCCCTGGGCAGTTAGTGCAAGTTGTACAATCAATAGCTGGAACGCAGGGACTGCATTATATGCTATCAGGTTTCCAGCCTCTTTGTTCTTACGCATTATTCTCTATTGCTTTATAGGGATCAATCTGAATTGTTAACCCTTCAGAATTACAATATCAGAAGAAATCAAAAGCACTCTCTTTGTCTCTTCAGTTTTCAGGAAATGAGATTTTTATCGGCATTCTTTTCACAAAGGGGCAGTTAAAGGCTGAAGATTGTGCATCTGCAAGGTAGTACATTTGAAAAGAATTAGTAAATATAGTGAAAGAAATGTTGTGTCCAGTCAGTCTTCATTTTCTCTTTCAAAAAAAAAAAAAAGCAGGGATGTACAATTGAGCTATAATTTCAGGAATAATGAGGGACAGTTGAATTTTCTGGTTTTTATCTCAAATGGCTGTCTAAAAGGACCATTTTTACCACACTACCTCAACTTCAAGCAATGGAATATAAATTCATTTTAAGGATAAAATAGTAGCTTTTAAATAACTTTTGATTGCATGAAGAAGTTATAGAAATTATTACAGAATTCCTAACTGAACTGAAAGGGATGTCAAAAGCTTGAATTCTTAGGATAAAGCCAAGCTTAGAGTCATCATCTAGGCACTACAGGAATTGCTTGTGCTTTTATGAAAACTTAAACTATTGATCTAAACCCTTCATGACTCTTATCTTTTAGCTACTGATATTTCAAAAAATATCCAATGTTGTTTCCATATACATATTACAAAAAATTTTAAATTCTTATGGGATTTTAGATTTTAAAATCTACAGTGCTTTATTACATGAGCTATACATAATTCATAATCTAAAAATATAGTTATACTGTTAATCTAATTTCCAGCTAGTATTGTTCACTTATGGAATATTAGAAAGAAAATATTTTAAGTCATCTGTTACAGGACAAACTATCATTTGACCAGTGATTAATCTTCTGAAGTTAAAGAATTTTTAGACAGCAATTTATGAAGTTTCCTTATAAGTTATAAAGTATCTATAAGTCTTTAAATTTCTTAGTACTTTCTATAAGCAAAAATGGAATTATGTTATTTATGTCAGAATGGTCTAATGTAAAAAGTTACAGTCTAAATATCAAGAGTGTAATAGTCTTATCACCTAAACACCACAATAGTAGAGAGGCCATTGTTGGACATTTTATTGTTTTTTTTGGTTATTTTTTATCTGTAAATTTAAAAAATTGTGTTACATATTTTTAGGTTGAAAAATAAAATAAAGGAAGACTTCAACTTCCACGAGGGATTATTAGCTAGCAGAGGCGTATCAAAACTACTAGGAAAAAATAATATATAACATACAAATCAACTGATTGAAGACAGAAAATGGGAAAAGTGGACACCTTGAGGACAGAACACTCCAAAGAGAGAAGACTTCAGTGAGGTAAACTGACTTTTACAGACTTTAACCTGGCAACACGTGGCAATTCTGGACATGTATTAGTGAATACTGTTAAAGAAGTGCCATAGCCACCCAGTGTTTATTTTTCCTTTCAAAAAAGCATTCAAGAATCTACAGTTGGGAAACAAAATTAGGATACAGAGGGACAACTGAGTTTTCTGGCTTTTATGTCAAATGGCTGCCTATAAGACCAGTTTCTATTATATGGGTCCAACCACAAATAAGGTAAAATAATAGCTTCTGGATCACGTAAAGGGGAAATAAGTTTGCAGATGCATTTGAGACTGGTAATCAGCCAATATTTTCTCATGTTTAATATGTGACAAAGGTTAATTTCCCCTTCAAGAAAATTAGAGATACCAAGGGAACATTTCATGCAAACTTGGCCACAATAAAGGACAGAAATGGTATGGACCTAAAAGAAGCAGAAGATATTAAGAAGTGGCAAGAATAAACAGAAGAACTATACAAGAAAGATATTCATGACCCAGATAACCACGATGATATGATCACTCACCTAGAACCAGACATCCTAGAAGGTGAAGTCAAGTGGGCCTTAGGAAGCATCACTACGAACAAAGCTAGTGGAGGTGATGGAATTCCAGTTGAAATCCTAAAGATGATGCTGTGAAAGTGCTGCACTTAATATGCCAGAAAATTTGGAAAACTTAGCAGTGGCCACAGGCCTGGAAAAGGTCAGTTTTCATTCCAATCCCAAAGAAAGGCAATGCCAAAGAATGCTCAAACTACTGCACAATTGCACTCTTTTCACACACTAGAAACATGACGCTCAAAATTCTCCAAGCCAGGCTTCAATAGTATGTGAACTGTGAACATCCGGATGTTCAAGCTGGATTTAGAAAAGGCAGAGGAAGGAGAGTCCAAGTTGCCAACATCTATTGGATCATTTAAAAAGCTAGAGAGTTCCAGAAAAACATCTCCTTCTGCTTTACTGACCATGCCAAAGCCTTTGACTCTGTGGATGACAACAAACTGTGGAAAATTCTTAAAGAGATGGGAATACCAGACTATCTGACCTGCTTCCTAAGAAATCTGTATGCAGGTCAGGAAACAATAGTTAGAATTGGACATGGAACAACAGACTGGTTCCAAATAGGGAAAGGAGTACATCAAGGTTGTATATTGTCACCTTGCTTATTTAACTTATATTCAGACTACATCATGAAAAATGCTGGGCTGGCTGAAGCACAAGCTGGAACCAAGATTGCTGGAAGAAATATCAATAACCTCAGATACGCAGAAAACATCACCTTTATGGCAGAAAGTGAGGAAGAACTAATGAACCTCTTGATGAAAGTGAAAGAGAAGAGTGAAAAATTTGGCTTAAATTTCAACATTCAGAAAACTAAGATCATGGCATCTGGTCACATTACTTCATGGCAAATACATGGAAAACAGTGGAAACAGTGACAGACTTTATTGTTTGGGGGCTCCAAAATTACTGCAGATGGTGACTTCAGTTATGAAATTAAAAGACATTTGCTCCTTGGAATAAAAGTTATGACCAACCTAGACAGCTTATTAAAAAGAAGAGACATTACTTTGCTGACAAAGGTCCATCTAGTCAAAGGGGTGGTTTTTCTAGTAGTCATGTATGGATGTGAGAGTTGGACCATAAAGAAACTGAGCACTGAAGAATTGTTGCTTTTGAACTGTGGTGGCGGAGAAGACTCTTGATCCCTTGGACAGCAAGGAGATCTAACCAGTCCATCCTAAAGGAAATCATTCCTGAATATTCATTGGAAGGACTGATGCTGAAGCTGGAACTCCAATACTTTGGCCACCTGATGCAAAGAACTGATTCATTTGAAAAGACCCTGATGCTGGGAAAGAATGAAAGTGGGAGGAGAAGGGGACAACAGAGGATGAGATGGTTGGATGGCATCACCAACTCAATGGACATGAGTTTGAGTTAACTCCAGGAATTGGTGATGGACATGAAGGCCTGGCGTGCTGCAGTCCATGGGGTCGCAAAGAGTCAGACAGGACTGGGCAACTGAACTGAACTGAACTGAATCAGCTAACACTAAAACAGATTACTCTGAACTATCCTGGTGGGCCCAAACTGATTAAATCTTTAAAAGCAGAGACCCTTTCCTGGCTATAGTCAAAGGTGGTAAAACTGGAAGAAGGGTCACAGATATGGTATGACATTGCTTTTGAAGATGGACAAAGTATGCAACAAGTTAAGATATGCAAGTAGTCCCTAGAAGCTAGGAAAGTCCAGGAAACAGATTATCCTCTACTGCTTCTAGAAAGAAACAGAGCCCTGCCAGCTCCTTGATTTTAACCCAGTGAGACCTGTGTCAGATTTATATCCTACAGAATTGTAAGACAATAAATTTGTGTTCTTTTCAGTTACAAATTTGTGCTAATTTGCTATGACCTTCATAGAAAGCAAATACATTGCACAAAGTAGAGGCTGAAAATTCAGACTATGCCACAAGAAGCTGCTGAGAGATGACAAAGTTTTAACAGGGATCAGTGGTATCTCAAGCAAATGCTTGCTTTTCCCCCAGGAAGTGAAGGAATTTGGACACCAAATATTGAATCAAAAAGTCTTTTAGAAAACAGATGCTAGCACACTCTTGTGAGGAAAAGAAAATAGATGAGTGTTTTAGTTGACAATCTTGGAGGACAAAGAGTGAAGCCAAGGTAGATTCAACCTGACCTGGACTGATAACCAGGCTTGAGGCTGCATGGTCTTTATCTTCATTGAAAGGAACTATGGACACTCAATCTCTCCTCTCTTCTGTGTTCCAAATACATGCATGGTAGGTATTCTGACATTATCCCATAGGTTTCTAGCGTTCTCTCCTGTATTTCAAATTTCTGTTTTTTCTGTACTTGATTTCAGATATTGGCAATCAACCTCTTTTCTAACTCTCCAATCACACCTCTTACATCTTCAGTTCTGCTGTGTTTATCTAAAGAAGTATTAATTTCAGACATTGCATTTTACATTCTAAACTTCTAAAATGATTATTTTACATATTTAAAATATCTGGGGATGTGTTCCATATTCTCATCTATTTTGTTAACTTTATCCTCCATTTTCTATAATATAATAATAATAACTACTTTAAATGCCTTGTTAATTACCTCTATTATATGGATAACAATGTATTTGTGTTTATGATCTGTGTTTTTTTTACTCTATATTATTGAAATGTTGTTTTGCCTTCCTGCATGTCTATTAAAGAAATGAGTCTCTAGATAATGCTTTCTTCCTTCAAGAAATGTAGGGGGATTTACTCTTCCTTTTACTAGAACAGCAGAGAAAAATGACATGTGGGAAGGAATAAAGAATACCAAAAAGGTAAATATAATGAATGCTGGACAAACATTAACTGTATAAAACAATAATAAAGAATTGCAGGGTTTAAAATATAACTAAATACATGAAAATAATACTGTAAAAGATGAGAGGTGGCTAAATGGAGTTAAAGTACTATAAGTTTCTGTTGTTATTAGGGAAGGAATAAGAGTAACACTTTGTGGTGGACTGCAATAAGGTAAGGTTACATGCTATAATGGGCCTCCCTGGTGGCTTAGTGGTAAAGAACTCACCTGCCAATGCAGAAGACGCAGGTTTGATTACTGGGTTAGGAAGATATCCTGAAGATGGAAATGGCAACTCGCTCCAGTACTCTCGCCTGGAAAATCCCATGGACAGAGGAGCCTGGCAACCTCAAGTCCATGGAGTTGCAAAAGAGTTGGACACAACTCAGTGACTAAACAACATATTGTGATCACTACCCACCAGAAGAACAGAGAGACTTTTTAATTAACAAGTTTATGGAAGAAAAATGGACTCACAAAACAATATTGACAAAATATTTACAAGAACAGTATAAAAGTGACTCAGAAAACAAATGTAGATCAAGCCAAGAAATTAGGCATATTAAATGCCCCTATATTTCATAACTCCATGTTTAATTCATTAATACGTTAATACGTTAATCTCTAAGATAGTAGATGTAAAGTCAGTCAACTATTTCAATAATTCCACTAAGTATAAGTAAACTGAATATTCCAAATGAAAGACCAAACTTTTCAGAGTTGGAAAAGTAACAAATGAAAATACGTAGGCCTCGCTACACTCCAAATTGATAGATTTTCATTTTCTTTAATTATCTATGTGCAAAATGTTGGACAGAACTAAAGTGACTTAGAACACATGCATGCACATGTGAACTTGTTAAATCTTAAACGTTCAGAGAAAATTCATGAAATATACATATACATATACCTACATGTCAATTGTGTACATTTATGATTACTTTTTATGACTTTATTATTTTATAAAGTTCTCATACTGTTACATTTTATAAATGGCTAGGTTTGTAATAAACAAAAGAGACATGTTTGACCAACACAAGCAGACACACTTTATAAGGTAATTTATCCTTATAGAGTTAAGAAATTAGAGATTTCTTAGAGAATAGCTCTGTGCCACAACTTGGCAATTTTGCTTAACTTCAATTTACCATCCATTTACTGACTCTCAACATCACTATTTAACTGAAAATGATGAAAATTTTCTATATTGTTCTGTCAAAGATACAATAGCCACTAGCCAGGCATGGCCACTGAGCACTTCAAACTAGTTTGTGTAACTAAGGAAATTAATTTTAATTAATTGAAATTTAAATTGAATTATCTACATGAGGTTAGTAGTTACTATATTATATAGTATAGCTGTAGTATCTGTCATGAAATCTTGAAAAGACAGGAAAACACATTTTTTCTTTAAAAAATCTGCCCTTCCCTCAAGATTATTTCATCCTCATAAGAAAAATACAGTCATTTAAAAACATACAAAATGGGGAAATAAATGAATTTATAGGTGGATAAGGCATATAAGTTAGGTATGAGAGGTAGTGCTGGTTAGATAATCAGTCATTTAAATAAGGGGGCTACTGTACAGTTTGGTAAGTAACTGAGTTTAGCAAAAGTGTAGTTAGGAAGCATCACATAAAATGACATCTTAATAAATGGTTGGCACTCTCATCCATAGAGTAGCTCAAGCCATGAAATTAGGCATATTTAATGTCCCTGTATTTCATCCCTCTATGTTTAATTCATTAATATGTTGTGCCATCTCTACCTCTAAAAATAAAGCTGGAAAATTTATACTTGTCATCTCTACCTTTTCTACTCTAGGCCACAGAGTTGATATACAGAGTTTAGCATACTGCCAAAGCCTTCTATTAAGTTTCTCTACTTTCTCTCTGTCCACCTTGAAACACTCTTTCCAAACAGTGGCTAGAGAATGCATTTTAAACATATAAAGCAATCACGGTCCCACCCTGCTTAACATTACTCAGTCTATTCCAAATTACACTTACAATTACTAAAAATAAAGGGTTAAGAAAAATGTCTTATTCCCTTATCTTACAAAATGTGTGATATGCACTGCTTACTTCTTATCACATAACTTTCTCTTACTCTTTCTATGCTCTAGACACTTGCCCATAGATTCCTCTGCCTTGCTAAGACTTTTCCAAAATTTATAGTAGTCATTATTACAGCCTACAATACTCTCCCACCTCGTGTCAGCTGGTTTCCTCTCATTATTTGGAATCAAAAAATAAATACTACTTTTTTAAAACAGCTTCTTCCGAGCAACTATCCTAACAATCTATTCAATAATTACAGTATGGCCACAGATAACTTCCTACATAGCCATTATCTGTTTTTCTCCCATCACCAGGATGTAAACTTTTTCTCATCATCAAAAGAAGGTAAAGTTACATAAAGACTATAAGTCTAGTTAAACTATATCCCAAATATCTAGAGCAATAACTGGATTGTAGAAATAAATATTCAGTAAATATTTGTTAAATGAATAACTGAATGGTAAGGTACAGAAATATGTTTTAAATATTTTTTGTAAAGTATTTTTAAAATGTTTTAAAATACAAATTTTATCATAAGAGAGGAGTAGAAAATAAATCTGAACAGGTCAGGCAGGTAGATTATGAAGGATCTGTACATAACACTTTCTCCTGGAAACGTAGGCTCTCCAAATCAACAGGATAAAGTAAATAAAAATTAGAAGACAGACATCGATTACAGGTACTCTGGATCTTACGAAAGTTTTTATTTTACTTTCATCACTTGAAAAAAAAATGTTGCGGTATACCTTGCGTGTGCTTCGTCGCTCAGCTGTGTCCAACTCTAGTGACCCCATAGACTGTAGCTTGCCGGGCCCCTATGTACATGGGATTCTCCAGACAAGAATACTGGAGTGGGTTGCCATTTCCTTCTCTAGGGGATCTTCCCAACCCGGGAATCAAACCTGGGTCTCCTGCATTGCAGGCAGACTTTTTATCGACTGAGCTACAAGGGAGGCAAATCTTAAGAAAATAATTTGGTTAATTTTTAAAGATGAAACACAGAACTATAACTCAGCTCTATCTATCTATACCTATCTAGATAGCTAACTATCATTTCAAGCAACCTAGAAGCCCCCCTTCCAATCCCTCTAGTCAGTTTTCCCCTTCAGACTTCATATTTATTTTTACCACTGTCACCATGGGTTAGCTTGTGCATGGAATCCTTGCTTTCGCGATCTTAAGATTTGTGAAGTGTACTGCTTAGATATTTTGTTGAAGTCCCTTAGTGTGTATTTCTCTGATGTTTTCTCATGATTTCTCTGAGAGGATAGATTACTTGGAAGAATACCACAATGTAATTTGCCCTTCTCTGTGCATGATATCAAAGGGACATGATATCAGTATGTTTTATCATTGGTGACGTTAAACTTTCTAAACATTGTACATGTACTTACTATCTTCCATTTATAATCAATAAACATTTGTTTTGGAGAAGATACTTTGAATATATACAAAGATTCTCTTTCTCCTTACATATGTACTGAATGATTTCATCAACCACCAAGGGATCTTGCCAGCAGTGATTATTATTATTTTATAATGTCCTGACAGCTTTCTATTTAACTCATTTCTTTTCCATTGTTAATTAGAATTATTCTTCAGTAAGAGTGCTGTCGTTTCTTCCCAATCAGAATATATGAGGAAGGATTTAAAGATGTTTAAGCTATAATCAAATAGAATGATTATTTATCTGGCTGAAGAAAATGTTCTAACTGTGAACCACTCCCCTGGAGAAGGGATAGGCTGCTCAATTCAGTATTCTTGTGCTTCCCTGGTTGCTCAAATGATAAAGAACCTGCCTGCAATGTGGGAGACCTGGGTTCGATCCCTGGGTTGGGACGATCCCCTAGAGGAGGGCATGACAACTCACTCCAGTATTCTTGCCTGGAGAACCCCCGCGGACACAGGAGCCTGGAAGGCTACAGTCCATGGGGTCACAAAGAGTCGGACACCACTGAGCGACTACGCATTTGTGATATTCAGATAGGCACCTGTGCTCTTTTCAAATGCCCTCATCCCTTTTTTCCTTTCTTCTTTTTTGAACATGTCCATGTTTTCTGGCAATACAAAATCATTCAGGATCATCTCGTGTTATCCCTATGCCATCCTTAGAATCAATCACTTTCTCAGCGAACCCCAAAATTTCTTTTATTAGAAAATAATATTTAGAAACCAAGACTAGGCGTACAAACTGTGGAGTCACATCTTTTAGGCCTTCTCAACAGACAGGGCCAACTGAGTTTATATTGTTGATAATATAAAATCACAAACGTGTGTAAGTATTAGTTGCTCAGTTGTGCCTGACCCTTGCGATCCCATGGGTTTGGAGCCTACCAAGCTCCTTTGTCCACTGAACTTTCCAGGCAAGAAAACTGGACTGGGTTGCCATTTCCTTCTCCAGGGGATCTTCCCAGTCCAGGCATCAAACATGGGTCTCCCGCACCGCAGGCCGATTCTTTACCATCTGAACCACCAGGGAAGTCCCTCATACAAACATGAGTTTACGTTAATAAAACTTGAGTTTATAATACTACTTCCAATAACAATCTTAGACCAGAGAAATGGACTTGTTCCATTGCTAAGTTGTGTTCGAATCTTTGTGATGCCATGGACGGCAGCATGTCAGGCTCCCCTGTCCTTCACTATCTCGTGGAGTTTGCTCAAACTCATCTCCACTGAGTCAATGACGCTATCCAACCACCTTATCCTTTTTCATTCTCTTCTCCTCTTGCCCTCAATCTTCCACAGCATCAGGTTTTTGGTTTTATTTATTTATTTATTTATTTTTCACAATGAGTTGGTTCTTCACATCAGGTGGCTAAAGTATTAGAGCTTCAGTTTCAGCATCAGAACTTCCAATGAATATTTAGGGTTGATTTCCTTTAGGAATGACTAGTTTGGTCTCCTTCCTATCCAAGGGACTCTCAAGAGTCTTCTCCAACACCACAGTTCAAAAGCATCAATTCTTTATCACTCAGCCTTCTGCTGCCGGGTCAGGGGCACTGAGTGGTTCAGTGTGTGCACGGGACCTTTTGAAGGAGGTCGCCATTATCTTCATTACCTCCACCATAGTTTGTCTCAGGTCAAACAACAGGGAAGGAACACAGCCCTGCCCATCAACAGAAAATTGGGCTAAAGATTTACTGAGCATGGCCCCACCAATCAGAACAAGACCCAGTTTCCCCCACAATCAGTCTCTCTCATCAGGAAGCTTCCAAAAGCCTCTTATTCATCAGAGGGCAGACAGAATGAAAACCACAATCACAGATAACTAATTAAACTGATCATATGGACCACAACCTTGTCTAACTCAGTGAAGCTGTGAGTCATGCCATGTAGGGCCACCAAAGACAGGTGGGTCATGGTGGAGAGTTTGACAAAATGTGGTGCACTGGAAAAGGGAATGGCAAACCACTTCGGTATTCTTGGTGGAGAACCCTATAAACAGTATGAAAAGGCAAAAAGATATGACACTGAAAGATGCACTCCTCAGGTCCATAGGTGCCCAACATACTACTGGAGAAGAGTAGAGAGAAAAATCCAGAAAGAATGAAGAGATGGAGCCAAAGCGAAATCAACACCCATTTGTGGATGTGACTGGTGATGGAAGTAAGTCTGATGCTGTAGAGAACAATATTGCATAGGAACCTGGAATGTTAGGTCCATGAATCAAGGTAAATTGGAAGTGGTCAAACAGGAGATGGCAAGAATGAATATCTAAATTTTAGGAATCAGTGAACTAAAATGGACTAAAATGGACATCACCAGATGGTCAATACCAAAATCATATTGATAATATTCTTTAAAGCCAAAGATGGAGAAGCTCTATACAGTCAGCAAAAACAAGATCAGGAACTGACTGGGTCTCAGATCATGAAATACTTATTGCCAAGTTAAGAGATAAATTGAAGTAAGTAGGGAAAACTACTAGACCATTCAGATATGACTTAAATCAAATCTCTTACAATTATACAGTGGAAGTGAAAAATAGATTCAAGGGATTAGATCTGATAGAGTGCCTGAAGAGCCATGAATGGAGGTTCATGACATTGTACAGAGGCAGTGATCAAGACCATCCCCAAGAAAAAGAAATGCAAAAAGGCAAAATGGTTGTCTGAGGAGACCTTACAAATAGCTGAGAAAAGTAGAGACGCTAAAGGCAAAGGAGAAAAGGAAAGATATAACAATTTGAATGCAGAATTCAAAAGAATAGCACAGAGACTGGAAAGCCTTCCTCAGTGATCAATGCGAAGAAATGGAGGAAAACAATAGAATGGGAAAAACTAGAGAGTTCATCAAGAAAGTTAGAGATACCAAGGGAACATTTCATGCAAAGATGGGCACAATTAAAGATAGATATGGTATGGACCTAACAGAAGCAGAAGATATTAAGAAAAGGTTGCGAGAATACACAGAAGAACTGTACAAAAAAGATCTTTGTGACCCAGATAACCACAATGGTGTGATTATTCACCTAGAACCAGACATCCTGAAATGCAAGTCAAGTGAGCCTTAGGAAGCATCACTAGGTACAAAGCTAGTGGAGGTGATGGAATTCCAGTTGAGATATTTCAAATCCTAAAAGATAATGCTGTTAAAGTGCTGCACTCAATATACCAGCAAATTTGGAAAACTCAGCAGTGGCCACAGGACTGGAAAAGGTCAGTTTTTATTCCAATCCCGAAGAAAGGCAATGCCAAAGAATGTTCAAATTAACACACAAATGCACTCATCTCACAGGCTAGCAAAGTAATGGTCAAAATTCTCCAAGCCTGGCTTCAACAGTACATAAAAACCGCGAACTTCAGGATGTTCACACTGGATTTAGAAAAGGCAGAGGAACCACAGACCAAATTTTCAACATCCACTGGATCATAGAAAAAGCAAGAGAGTTTCAGAAAAACATTTACTTCTGCTTTATTGACTATGCCAAAGCCTTTCACTGTGTGGATCACAACTGTGGATAATTCTTCAAGAAGTGGAAATACCAGACCACCTTACCTGCCTCCTGAGAAACCTGTATGCAGGTAAAGAAGCAACCATTAGAAATGGATATGGAAAAACGGACTGGTCCCTAATTGCGAAAGGAGTACGTCAAGGCTGTATATTGTCACCCTGCTTATGTAACTTATATGCAGAGTACATCATGCAAAATGCTGGGCTGGATGAAGCACAAACTGAAATCAAGACTGCCAGGAAAAACATCAATAACCTCAGATACCACCCTTACGACATATGTGAATGTCATTATGTCATATGCCAATCTCATATGACATATGACATATGTCTGTCATAAGACACCACCCTTATTGCAGAAAGCAAAGAATAAAAGAGCCTCTTAATGAAAGTGAAAGAGGAGAGTGAAAAAGTTGGCTTAAAACTCAACATTCAGATAACTAAGATCATGGTTATCTGGTCCCATCAGTTCATGGCAAACAAATGGGGAATCAATGGAAACAGTGACAGACTCTATTTTTTGTGGCTCCAAAATCATTGCAGATGTTGACTGCAGGCATGAATTTAAAAGACGCTCAATCCTTGGGAAAAAAGTTCTGACCAAGCTAGACAGCATATTAAAAAGTAGAGACATTACTTTGCCAACAAATATCTTGTAGTCAAAGCTATGGTTTTTCCAGTATTCACGTATGGATGTGAGAGTTGGACCATAAACAAACTAAGCACTGAAGAACTGATGCTTTTGAACATGTGTTGGAGAAGACTCTTAAGATTCCCTTGGGCAGCAAGGCGATCCAACAAGTCCATCCTAAAGGAAATCAGTCCTGAATATCCATTGGAAGGACTGATGCTGAAGCTGAAGCTCCAATACTTTAGCCACCAGATGCAAAGAAATGACTTACCGGAAAAGATCCTGATGCTTCTTGCACCCTCTTCTTTTGCCTTCAGTCTTTCCCAGAATCAGGTCTTTTCCAATGAGTTGGCTCTTTGCATCAGGTGACCAAATTTTTGGAGCTTAGACTTCAGCATCAGTCCTTTCAATGAATATTTAGCATTGAATTCTTTTAGAATGGACTAGTTTCATCTCCTTGCTGTCCAAGTACTCTCAAGAGTCGTCTTTAGCACCATAGTTCAAAAGCATCAGTTCTTCAGCACACTGCCTCCTTTATGGTCCAACTCTTACATCTGTGCATGACTATTGGAAAACCATAGCTTTGACTAGATGGACCTTTGTCAGCAAAGTGATGCCTTTGCTTTATAATATGATGTCTAGGTTTGTCATAGCTTTCCTTCCAAGGAGCAAGTGTCTTTTAATTTTGTGGCTGATTTTGGAGCTCAAGAAAATAAAATCTGTCACTGCTTCTACTTTTCCTCCTTCTATTTGTCATGCAGTTAAACTAACAATGTACAAATACCCATCTTTGGCCAGGAAACTTTTTCAAGTTGTTTCCTGAGTCAACCTCATAAATGCTTAACAATGTTTAATAGCACCTTGCTTATGATAATTACACAATATTACAGTCTCATCCTGAATGTTTAGAGTTCCAGCATTAAAAGTCAACTAACTCACAAATAGATAATGGCATTTAGAGGAGCAACCTTTGACTTATATGGGCCCCCCCCCCAAGCAACGTTGGTTTTATGGTTATTAAAAGAAAATCCAAAGTCCTAATTTTTCTAAAATCAATTTTCATGAGTTTGTAGAGACACTTCCAATTCAAATTTAAGTTTACAGGATTTTTATTCTTAACTTTATATAATATTTCTTTCTCCTTTCCCCCATGCCAAAATCTAAGATCTCAGTCACAATAAATATTTACTCATCTGCCTCGACTTGGCAATATGTTATATTTAAATTTACATTATAATTTCATTATTATATAACAATTAATGACAAAATAAATAGATTTACATATTTGTATTTTTGTCATTGTAACTTTGAAACAGATTTCCATGAGTGAGATTTCTGATCAAAATCAAAGACTCAGTATATCTTTGATATTGGCCATTTCACAACATAGATATACATCAAAATATTAGTTTGAACAGTTTAAATATGCACACTCCTCATCTGTGAATCATAACTCAATAAAAGTGCTGAAAAAATACATAGTTGAAACAGCATAGAATGTCTCTGTAGCTTTTCTAGGTAATTGTGAATATGCTGAGATAATATATAAAATTTGACAAGTGGTCATTTAATAAATGTTATTGAAGTATAGAAAATGGAATCATACTGATTACATTTTTATAGTATATTGAATTATAGCTTATTGGTCTATCTTACACTTTGAATAGATCTTTAATTGGTATATTATTTTTCAGCAGCATTCACTGGTCATTTGTAAAATATTAGTTCACAGAGTTATACAAAGTTTTCATCCATGGAAATATTTTATTATTTGAAATAATCAAATTTTTAAAAATCACTTACAATCTCATTTTAAAGTAATTTAAGATTGGTAAGCTTACAAGTACACAGTGCCAAGTATGCTTTCCAAAATTCAAATTTTCACTTTAACATTCAAATTTTATTATTGGCAACAAATATTGCCAATTGTTTTCTGTTGGGGTCCTTTAATGGACCGGAACCTTGTGGTGCGGAGTCGACGATAAGAAAGTGAAAGAGAGAAAGAGAGAGAGAGAAAGAGAGAGAGAGAGAGACAAAAAAGACCCGGGGACCTAAGCTCTGATGGAGCAAAGGTGCTTTAATGATTTTTCTATGAGTATATATAGGCTGCAGTACAAGAAACTTCTTTCAGGAAAGATAGAGATCAGAAAACCAAATGTACAGCAACTGTTACCACAAGGTCAGGAGACAATCCATATCTCAAGAAAGGGGAAGGAGATTAAGCTGTTTTGTCCTAAGGAGAATGTTTACTAAAGGAGACTCATGCTTGCCTCACACAATGACCTCAGTCCCTGGGAGCAGCGTGCTGTTCCGCTTGAAGAGGGACAAAGGACTCATGAGAGACAGCATGTAGGAATCCTCCCGTCAAACATTCCCTGGCAGTTTTCCTGAAAATGATCCACACCAATCATTTCCTAGAGAATACCTGCCAAAATCCAAATCTGAATAAGCACACATTATCATTCATTTTAGTAAAAATGATATCCTATATAACAACCAAAAATCCAGTTAATTCAGCTCATAGCTCAAACGATTATAGAAGTGTATTTCCTCGAGACAAAAAGAAAGGATGTATATGCTCTCCCCATGTTTGTTAATAGTATATTGAAAGTATATGTAAATTCCATTTTCCTCTAGGAATTTTGCTTCTATCCTATCCACAGGATGGTCTGCCTAATCACAATAAAAAGCCTAAATGATAAACCTTTATGATAAATGCCAGTGGAGAAAAGTTCAACCTTCTTTAAAAATATATAACTTTTAATAATTATTGTTAAAGAGCAAAGAAGTCCTTCAAACTCTTTTAGCATTCTGAATACCCATAAGTAGCATGGGCTAATACTACATATGTAGTGGCATTTTTTTCTTTATTATCTATGTGTAAGGTTTTCCTTTGATCTAATCCCTTAGCCACTCCCTTGCTATATAGCAAAAATTTAATGGATATTTTATATGCTCATTATGAAGAAGGTTGATTTTGCACATTATTCAATTGGAAATCACTCATCTAAAGAGAGATCATCTGTGCATTAGCCAGCATAACTTTATTTTATTACACTTGATATACATGAGAGAGTGAAGTGATCATGCCTACTATCATTAAACAGATGGCAGTGATTTTTTTCTATCCTCTGTAACTCAGAAGGAGTGTACTTTCTTATTCTACTTCAAAACTAAGTTTAACCTAAAGAACAATTAAAAGTAGATTTCGTGGCTTTCCACTGTCAATTAGAATGCAGAGCTTCACTGATGACTATCCCTTCACCAATGAGAACAAGTCACATAAATCAGAAAATTTCAGTATTTAAAAACAAACAAGGTGATAAGCATTCAAAAAAAAAAAAAGCTAAACTAAACTCATCTCACACGCTAGCAAAGTAATGCTCAATTCTCCAAGCCAGGCTTCAACAGTACGTGAACCGTGAACTTCCAAATGTTCAAGCTGGATTTAGAAAAGCCAGAGGAACCAGAGATCAAATTGCCAACATCTGTTGGATCATCGAAAAAGCAGGGAGTTCCAGAAAAACATCTACTTCTGCTTTATTGACTATGCCAAAGCCTTTGCCTGTGTGGATCACATGGGAATACCAGACCACCTGACCTGCCCCCTGAGAAATCTGTATACAGGTCAGGAAGCAACACACCTGGACATGGAACAACAGACTGGTTCCAAGTCAGGAAAGGAGTATGTCAAGGCTGTATATTGTCACCCTGCTTATTTAACTTATATGCAGAGTACATCAAGAGAAACGCTGCTGGATGAAGCACAAACTGGAACCAATATTGCAAAGAGAAATATCAATAACCTCAGATACACAGATGATATGACCCTTATGGCAGAAAGTGAAGAACTAAAAAGCCTCTTGATGAAAGTGAAAGAGGAGAGCGAAAAAGTTGGCTTAAACTCAACATTCAGAAAACTAAGATCATGGCATCTGGTCACATCACTTCATGGCAAATAGATGGGGAAACAGTGACAGACTTTATTCTGGGGGCTCCATAATCATTGCAGATGGTGACTGCAGCCATGAAATTAAAAAATGCTTGCTCTGTGGAAGAAAAGTTATGATCAAACTAGAGAGCATATTAAAAAGCAGAGACAATACTTTACCAACAAAGGTCTGTCTAGTCAAAGCTACGGTTTTTCCAGTAGCCATGTACGGATGTGAGAGTTGGACTATAAAGAAAGCTGAGCACTGAAGAATTGATGCTTTTGTACTGTGGTGCTGGAGAAGACTCTTGAGAATCCCTTGGACTGTGAGGAGATCCAACCAATACATCCTAAATGAAATCAGTCCTGAATATTCATTGGAAGGACTGATGCTGAAGCTGAAACTCCAATACTTCGGCCACCTGATGCAAAGAACTGACTCATTGGAAAAGACTCTCATGCTGGGAAAGACTGAAGGCAGGAGGAGAAGGGGATGACAGAGGATGAGATGGTTGAGTGGCATCACTGACACATTGGACATGAGTTTGAGAAGGCCCTGGCAGTTGGTGATGGACAGGGAAGCCTGGCATGCTGCCGTCCATGGGGTCGCAAAGAGTGTGACATGACTGAGTGATTGAACTGAACTGAATGAAACTAAATGAATTAAGTTTTCAGCAATATCATATCTTTCCATTATATAAGCCATCAGGGAAGCCCTTATAAGCAACACATGGCTGTTTTCAAACCTAAAAGGTCAGCAAGAAAAGGAGAGAATACAACATGAACAGTGGTACAGAGAAATCACCCCAACTTTTAACCACTATCAAAGAGTAAAGGGATGACTTGGAAATACAAGGAGCCATAATTACACGATGAGCTACCACCTGCCATTTCTTCCACTGACGTTTCCAGAGTGTATGGTATAACCTTTGTAGGCTGGAAACTGTTTTGGAGATCTACCTACAAGATAACACTTCTGCAAGGCACACAGTGCTCCCACTGAATACAAGGCTGTGGACACACAAAGGATTGAGGCTGGGAAGGAAAGCTGATCAAAATTATCCCTGAGGCACTGGGATCCTTCATCTCACTTGAAGGATGAGAATGAGACAGAAGAAATGAGAGACATCCTTACAAGGTACATTAGACTTTCATAAAGTACACTACCATGGACAAAGATAAGTGGGGTGAGGGAAGAAGGTAGCGAAACAAAGAGAAATTGCCAAAGCATCAATGAGGTCCAGGTTTGTCTCTGTGTGAAGAAAGTTTTCAAGAACTCCAAAGTCTAGCTATCATGCTATATATCAGACAGAAAGATTCTAAACCAACCAACAAATTGGTTGCAATGTACATAGTAGCTTGTATGCAAAGTATAAAGAGTTCTCTGAAATCTCACCACAGCAAAGATGCAGATCCTACTTAAACAGAAATGGTGATCCTGTCTTAATAATTTTTAATGCCAGTGTTGAACTAAATATAAAAAAAGCTGCAACAAAGCCCAGATTTCACTACGGATCTGACTGGCTTTCTTCTCATATAAATATTTTGACATAGATGTTTGCAATTTAGGTGCATGTCATTTTCTGAATACAAATGAATATAAAAAATTATCAATTTTTGTTTGGCATATGATTCTGGCAAATAATAAAAGCAAAGAAGCAAGAAAATGTTAAATACATATATAGGGTAAAAAATAGTCAGCAGAAATAAATCCATAAGTGGCCAAATTACTGGAACTATTTTACAAAGAATTTAATATCATTAGGGAATATATATTATATGACCTAAGATGAAATATTGAAAACATATCTGAATTATGCTCACTAAAATTACAGTGAATTTTAATGGTGGAGAGTTCTGACAGAACATGGCCCACAGGAGAAGGCAATAGCAAACCACTTCAGAATTCTTGTCTTGATAACCCCATGAACAGTATAAAAAGACAAAAAGATATGACACTGGAGAATGAGTCCCCCAGGTTTGTAGGTATCCAAAATGCTGCTGGGAAAAGGGAAGAAACAGCTCCAGAAAGAAAGAAAAGGATGAGCAAAAGGGGAAACGATGCACAGTTGTGGATGTGTCTGGTGGTGAAAGGAAAGTCCGATGCTGTAAAGAACAAGATTGCACAGGAACCTGGAATGTTAGATCCACAAATCAAGGTAAAGTTGAAGTGGTCAAACAGGGGATGGCAAGAGCGAACATCAACATTTTAGGAATCATTGAACTAAAATAGTCTGGAATGGGTGAATTTAATTCAGATGACCATTATATCCACTACTGTGGGCAAGACTCCCTTAGAAGAAATGGAGTATCCTCATAATCAACAAAAGAGCTTGAAATGCAGCACTTGGATGCAATCTCAAAAATGACAGAATGATCTCTGTTTGTTTCCAAGGGAAACCATTCATTATTACAGTAATCCAAGTCTATGCTGCAACCACGAATGTTGAAGAAGCTGAAGTTGAATGGTTCTATGATGACCTATAAGACCTTCTAGAACTAACACCAAAAAGATGTCCTTTTCATCACAGGAGACTGGAATGCAAAAGTAGGAAGTCAAGAGATACCTGGAGTAACAGGAAAGTTTTGCCTTGGAGTACAAAATCAAGCAGGGAAAAGGCTAACAGAAATCTGAGGGTCGAAGAATTGATGCTTTTGAACTGCGGTACTGGAGAAGACTCTTGAGAGTCCCTTGGACTGCAAGAAGATCAAAGCAGTCCATCCTAAAGGAAATCAGTCCTGAATATTCATTGGAAGGTCTGATGCTGAAGTTGAAATTCCAATACTTTGGCCATCTGATGTGAAGAACTGATGCATTGGAAAAGACGCTGATGCTGGGAAAGATTAAAGGCAGGAGGAGAAGGGGAAGACAGAGGATGAAATGGGTGAATGGCATCACTGACTTGATGGATGCAAGTCTGAGCAAGCTCCAGGAGTTGGTGATGGACAGGGAAGCCTGGCGTGCTGCAGTCCATGGGGTCACAAAGAGTCAGACACAGCTAAGTGACTGAACTAAACTGAGACACTAACAGAGTTTTGGCAAGAGAATGCACTGGTCATAGCAAACACCCTGTTCCACAACACAAGAGACGACTCTACACGTGGATATCACCAGATGGTGAATACTGAAATCAGACTGATTACATCCTTTGCAGCCAAAGATGGAAAAACTCTATATAGTCAGCAAAAACAAGACCAGGAACTGACTATGGCTGAAACCATGAACTCTTCATTGCAAAATTAAGAGTTAAATTGAAGAAAGTAGGGAAAACCACCAGACCATTCTGGTGTGACCTAAATCAAATCCCTCACAATTATACAGTTGAAGTGACAAATAGATTTAAAGGAATCGATCTGAAAGACAGAGTGCTTGAAGAACTATGGAAAGAGGTTTGTGACATTGTATAGGAGGTAGTGATCAAGACCAAGATCATCCCTGAGAAAAAGAAATGCAAAAAGGCAAAATGGCTGTCTGAGAAGGACTTACAAATAGCTGAGAAAAGAAGAGAAGCTAAAGGCAAAGGAGAAAAGAAAAGATATACCCATCTGAATACAGAGTTCCAAAAAACAGCAAGGAAAGATAAGAAAGCCTTCCTAAGTGGGCAAGAAAAGAGGAAAACAATAGAATTGAAAAGACTAGAGATCTCTTCAAGAAAATGAGACATACCAGAGGAACATTTCATGCAAAGATGGGCACAATAAAGGACAGAAACAGTATGGACCAAACCGAAACAGAAGATACTAAGAAGAGGTGGAAATATACAAAGAACAACTATACAAAAAAAGAACAACTATCTTAATGATACAGATAACCATGATGGTGTGATCAGTCCCTTAGAGCCAGACATCCTGGAGAGCAAAGTCAGGTGGGCCTTAGGAAGCATTACCGCAAACAAAGCTATTGGAGGTGATGGAATCCAGCTGAGGTATTTCGAATCCTAACAGATGATGCTGTTAAAGTTCTGCACTCAATATACCAGAAAATTTGGAAATTTCAGCATTGGCCATAGGACTAGAAAAGGTCAGTTTTCATTCCAACCCCAACGAAAGACAATGCCAAATATTGTTCACACTACCGTACATATGCAGTCATCACAACTGCACTTTGAGCAAAGTAATGTTCAAAATTCTCCAAGTGAGGCTTTAGCAGTACTTGAACCAAGAGCTTCCAGATATTGAAGCTGGATTTAGAAAAGGCAGAGGAACCAGAGATTAAATTGACAATATCCGTTTGATCATATCAAGTGCAAGAGAGTTCCAGAAAACATGTATTTTTGCTTTATTGACTATGCCAAAGCCTTTGACTGTGTGGATCACAAAAAAAGGGGAAAATTCTTCAAGAGATGGGAATACCAGACCACCTTACCTGCCTTGTGAGAAACCTTCATGCAGTTCAAGAAGCAACAGTTAGAACCAGTCATGGAACATGGGACAGGTCCCCAGTTGGGAAAGGAGTACATCAAGGATGTATATTGTTACCCTGCTTATTTAAGTTACATGCAGAGTACCTTCATGCAAAATGGTGGGCTGGATAAAGCACAAGCTAGAATCAAGATTTCCAGGAGAAATATCAATGACCTCATATATGCAGATAACACCACCCTTATGGCAGAAAGCGAAGAACTAAAGAGGATCTTGATGAAAGTGAAAGAGTGAAAAAGTTGACTTATAACTCAACAATCAAAAAACGAAGATCATTGCACCTGGTTCCATCACTTCATGGCAAATACATGAGGAAACAATGGAAATAGTGACAGTCTTTATTTTCTTAGGCTCCAAAATCACTGCAGATGGTGACTGCAACCATGAAATTAAAAGACTGTTGCTCCTTGGAAGAAAAGCGATGACCAACCTAGACAGCATATTAAAAGCAGAGAATTTACTTTGCCGACAATTGTCTGTCTAGTCAAATTATGGTTTTTTCCAATAGTCATGTATGGATGTAAGAGCTGGATCATAAAGAAAGATGAGAGTTGAAGAATTGATGCTTTTGAGCTGTGGTGTTGGAGAAGACTATTGAGAGTCCCTTGGACTGCAAGGAGATCAAATCAGTTAATCCTAAAGAAATCAGTCCTGAAGATTCATTGAAAGGACTGATGCTGAAGCTGAAACTCCAATACTTTGGCCACCAGATACGAAGAACTGACTCACTGGAAAAGACCCTGAGGCTTGGAAAGATTGAAGGCAGGAGAAGACAGGGACGACAGAGGACGAGATAGTTGGATGGCATCACCGACTCAATGGACATGAGTTTGAGCAAGCTTCGGGAGTTGCTGTTGGACAGGGAAGCCTGGTGTGCTGTAGTCCATGTGGTCGCAAATAGTCGGATGTGACTGAGTGACTGAATTGAACTGAATAGCCTTCTTTATGGTCAAAATCTCACATTCGTACATGACTAATGGGAAAACTATAGCTCTGCCTTTGTTTGCAAAGCGATGCCTCTGCTTTTTAATTTGCTAAGTTTTCTTTCCAAGGAGCAAGCATACTTTAATTTTGTGGCTGTAGTCACCATCCACAGTGACTTTGGAGTCCAAGAAAATAAAATATCTGTTTCCACTTTTCCCCATCTACATGCCATGAAGTAACCGGACCAGATGTCATGATCTTAATTTTCTGAATGTTGAGTTTTAAGATAGCTTTTTCACTCTCCTCTTTAACCATCATCAGGTGACTCTTTAGCTCCTCTTTGCTTTCTAAGTATTTCCTGCCTTATCAATAAACAAGGATGTCACAGTCATCCAACGATTCCAGCCCTCTAGGCCAACCAGGAAGGAGAACAATACCTGTGGTGTGGCAGCCATGAGGCTGCAGAAAATCCATAAGGTGAGCACTGAGGACAAATGCAGTGTGCTGGCCCCAGACAGCTGAGATGCATATAAAAGGAATGATTTCAGTGAGCCCAGACTCTTGTATCTTCCCATATATAGATTCCTTAACTTGAAATAGCTGGTTTTAATTCACAAAAATACTGATGTTGCGACTACCTGCCCTTTGTTGCAAACTTCTACATAACTTGATTCCTCCCCCTGCCTCCTTGGAGCAGTTCTCTCAGGTCACTTGAGATGCTGTCTCCCAGGTTTGACGTCCTAAAAATTACCACTGAATAAAATGTAATTCTCAACTTATAGGTTTTGTGACTATTTTTTTTTTTCATTTATTTTTATTAGCTGGAGGCTAATTACTTTACAATATTGTAGTGGTTTTTGTCATACATTGACATGAATCAGCCATGGATTTACAAGTATTCCCCATCCCGATCCCCCTCCCACCTCCCTCTCCACCTGATTCCTCTGGGTCTTAACTCAACAGAGCACAAGATTTGTTCTAGCCTTTCCCCTTTCCTTATTTATAACTTTGTAACTTCCTTCTGTTACAGGTAGAAATGAGGGCCTTACTCTCTACAGTAATGTGCATATACATATTTTCACTTCTATTACACACACAAATTAATTTTAGAATTGTTAATCAATACATTCTAAAGAAGAATTTTACCACTTTAAATCACAGTGCGTGCATACAGTTCTTGACCTTAGGCTTCGGTATCCTATTAGAACATTATTTTCCCAAGTAACTTAGCACTCCTCTTCCTAAGACCTTTAAAGGTAGTGATTCATTTGTAATACACTTATACTCATTTGTCACATTCTCCTCTGAACCTTGAGTACTGTCACATATTGATTTTTTAAATAAATTTATATTAATTAAAATTTACTCTTTGTAGTATAAAGATCTATGAGACTGAACAAACCACAGAGCCATGCAACCATTACTACTGCATGCACTGCTTCAGTTATAAAGTTGTGTAGAGCACTTGGTTCACAAAAATCTTTCCGTACTGACCCTTTTCTGTCAATCCCTGCCTCTGCCTCTCAAATCCTAAAATTCATTGATTTTTCTTTTTCATTCCTATAGCTTTTGCTTTTCCCAAAATGTCAAGAAATGAAGTATACAACATATCATGTTTGAGGTCTGGGTTCTTTAGAGTAAATTGTTTCTGGGTTTATTTCATACCATATGCATCAACAGTTTGTCCTTGTTCACTGAAAACTCATATTCTATTGCATAAATGTACTACAATTGTTAGTCCACTAACTAGTTAAAGGATATCTGTATTCTTCCTAGTTTTTAGGAATCAAGGAATAAAGATGATATGAACAATTGTGTCATTGTCTTTGTATAAAAACACATTTTCATTTCCAACGGAAAGATACTTAAACAGCACAGAATTATTGTGTCCAATGGCTGTTGTATGCTTAACTTTCTAAAACATTGCCAAACTGATTTCCAAAGGAGCTTATTCATTCTTCATTCCTGCCAACAGGTAAGAGTGTCAATTCATATAAAATGTGCTGGTCATTATAACTGGCACCAAAGCTATGAAAGACAAGAGTAATATTATGTGCCTTACATTTTGAAAGTCACTCAGCTTCTGTGCTGATAGATCAAAAGTGAATGTAGTTAGCAAACTTTTTCAAAAGTATAGTAGGGAGACAATGTCATACATACAGACACACAAAAATACATACTCTCTCACATACATACAAAAGTACACATACAATCTTGTTTCAAAAATGGTTTCTGGGGCTTCAAATAACTTACAGTAGTTTTTATAACTCAGTATTATTCTAGCTGAACAACTATATTTAATCACTTACTATATATTTGGGATTGAATTAACCATCAGGATATTCTGATCCATTATATAACTATGTATATCAATTAATATATATGATTTTTCTCACATGTCACATTCCCTCAGTAAAATCATATTAAGTTTCCAAGATATATGCACCAAATAATTATGCAAATTACATTATAATAATTATTATTTTATATACTTGGGTGAAACCTGAAATATTGACAAAGCATTTGGTTCTGAAAATTATTTACCATAGAATTAAAACTAAACAGACTTTTAAAACTAATTCCTTCCAAGGAATACTGGCAACTCTGTTAAATAAATTCAGTAGTATGTTTTCCATTTTATATTATATTTATGCATTCCACAAAACAAATGGTAGCTATTAGGTGAAGGCAATAACTATTTCAAGAGGAGGAAAAAGAAACCTGACACGTAAGTTCAGTGCCTGACCCATTTTAATAATTTTTTTTTCCTGAAAGGTAGGTAATTTATTCGTTGTTTCATAACTTACAGCTGTTTACCACCATAACGGCCTTCTGACTTTGACTTTTTCAATTGTACATGGCTATTTTGAAAAGAAAATCACGTAGTTATGTTTAAGAAAGTAAATCAAACAACTCCAATGTATTTCGATGTCCGAAAATACTGGTAAATTCGCAAGTGTTTCTTACTAACCTAGTCCTATATTGTAATTTTTTTCAATCACCCCTTCTTGATTTATATCATTATGCCAATATTTCTTCTCATTTAGAACAATTTTATCACACTCTTCTGCATTATTGTATATTTACTTATTGCAACTACCCTGTTATGTGTGGGTAGAGTAAAGACATGGGGGAAATATTTGTTTAAGTCTTTTTTGTTGAAAAATAATTTTTGGTTGGCTGAGTTAGGACTATAATCCAACTTCCTTTATACATTCCCTGTTTTATTCCTTTAAGCTTAAAATATTTTGAAAAACAGAAAAAATAAACTAAATGTATTATAATGCAATTTAGATAAATATTTAAATCATTTAAGAATAATATGAATACTTCTAATTAAAATATTAAACACCTATTTAAAATGCAAAAACCAGCAAATGATATGTAATAATAATATTAACAAAATAATCCTCACTACCATTCAGCCTCTTGTGTGTACTGACACACAAATAGAATTTCAAGAATGACTGACAAGTTGTTTTTCCTGTGATTTCCAACCATGAATCTGTCATGTTTATTCTTGTTCAAAGATAGTGACAGCAGATGAGAAGAAATTGAATGGCCTTTTAAAAAAATAAAACACACATGATAGATGCCATATGGCTTTTCACCCACTAACTGGGTTGAATACATTTAGAAAGAATTTCAAAAAACAAGTGGAAAATTATTTCATAAATGCTCTTGCATTTCAAGCAAATATACAATAAATATTATAGCATTCAGTGATCTGATATAATCCTTAACAATCAATTACAAACTAGCTATAAGGAAATGATATGTTTAATCATAAAACTTTATGTTAAGAAATCAAATATGTTAAAAAGTACAGAGACAGGCATAACGACCACAGTATGTCCATCACTAAAATTTTAAAATTTTCAACTATGGTCAGTCATCCAGTTGCCCATCTTATCCCAAACCTAAATTACCCTGAGACAAGTCCAAGAAAGCATACATTTACATTATTCTATCATGTGGTTTTAAAATGTATGTTAAGTTAAATAAATAAATAAAGTTAAATAAAAATATCATAAAGCATTTAATTTTAAAAAAGCTTCTATAAAAGTACTATAGAGTTGGTGATGGACCAGGAATCTTGGTGTGCTGCAGTTCATGGAATAGCATAGAGTCAGACACAACTGAGTGACTGAACTGACTGATTGATGACAATAAATATGAAAATATCAATTTAAATAATGGAGATTTGACATATTTAATAAATCATATTATAAGAAATATATTTGATAAAATATAATGCATTATCCTAGTAAATGACTTTGTAAAGACAAATCATTACTTTTTTTTAAAAGACTTTCAGTGATTTTTTGATTTTATGCATTTATCATATATTTGAAAATGCCTCAAATATGTCATAGGACCTCTAAACATAAATGCTATTTTACAAACAAATGTTCATGCACATATATTCTTTTCCATATGGTCCAAAGGTCTACTATATTAAAAAGTATAATTATATGAGATATATATAAAAGGTATAAGCAATTACACACACACACACACACACACCCCCCCCCGCACACACACACACTGATTTTTGAAATACTGATTAATGTCTATCAGGTAGTTGCATATAAGTATTTGAAATTTATAAGAAAGTTAAGAGAGTTTAGAATGTATAAGAATTGTCATTGTTTAGTTGCTAAGTTGCATCCAACTCTTTTGAAAACCCGTGGATAGTAGCCCACCAAACTCCTGTGTTCATGGGATTTCCCAGTAAAAAACACTGGCGTAGGTTTCATTTCCTTCTCTAGGGGATCTTCCTGACCCAGGGATTAGTCCCCTATTTCCTACCTTGGCAGGCTTACCAATATATGTGCATATAAAGATGTAAAAGTCATGAGAAAATAGGTAGTATCAACGCTAAAGTCACTGGTAGAGAAAAATTTCTAAGCAGATGTGTACTATGAGAATGATGTAAAAAATGAAAATTTTCAGAACGATTCTAAGGAAAAACAGAATATAGAAACTGAAATAATCAAAGTAGGAGGAGAATCATCATACTACTGAATTCTAAGTGTTAAGAGAATTAAAAGGAGATAAGGGACTTCTATTTAAAATATAAATTTAGTGTTAAAAAAAATTCCCCATCTGCTAACTTTCTATTGAAGTAACACATATGGGTAGGTGTAAAATTGAACAACAAAAACGCTAGGGATGAGACCATGGAGAAAAACTAAACCAAAACCACAAATAGATGGAGGCAAAAGAACACCTTTTGCCAACCAAGAAGGTATTAGAGGATTTCTAATAATCCTTTCTGTATTCAGAAACAATTATTTTCAACAGATAACTTCTAAAGTAGTAACTTCTGTTATTAACATTGAATTAATTTATCTTTTCCTATTACAGTGTATTATGGTTATTAAATCATACTTCAGATTGGATACCTCTAACTCAGTAGTATAAGGAGTGGCCAGAGCAGAGAGGTGAAAAGCAAATGAGTCTTCAATTATGAAACCTGCTAAAAATTGTAGAAAGAGATGGAGATAAAAATATCCTGGAGCTGATGGAATTTACATAGCTTTTTTAAAGTGGTAATTTCTAAAAACAGTAAATGATACTGCCACTTTTCAAAGACTGAGTTTCCTTTTATGTAAAAACATGAGGACACAGAATCACTAGGATACATTTTGAGCTCAATAAACCTCAAATATATGAAATCAAAGAAAACTTTTCTTAATTAGATGCAGATATGAAACTGTCATTTAAAAAAAACCCAGACATTAATAAAAATTAATGAAAAATTAACCATAATGGGAAATAATGGATGCTAAAATGATTCTTAAAGTGATACTTTAATGATACATTCATTTATTTATTCACAAAATTTGTTTATTCATAAAATAATTAATATATTTGTTCATAATAATTCAGATTTCACACTTTGGTTTAAAAGAGTAGTCACAGGTGTATTACACTGCAATCACACTGAAAGACTCATTTTTACAGATAATCCTTAATTAATACAAGTTTAAAACATCACACTATAGGAATATGTATACTAATATGAAAAACAGATATGCAAGCTTTACTTACATGTTTTATTTAAAAAGTAAGTAAAAAGTGAGTTTTGCTATCAAAACTAACAGCTTGAAAATAGAAACAATTGGTCAGTCTCGCCTGCAGATACTGAAGCAAAAATCTCAAATAAAAGTAACAAAAATCAGATCCTTGAAACTGTATTACAAGACCAAATAGGCTTCTTATGTGGAAAAAAATATAGCTCTATACTAGGAAACCTAGGAGTATTTCACATTAAGAGAATCACAGAAAAATATCAAAGGATTATCTGCATAGATACTAAAGCTATATTCATTAACGTTCAACATTCAGTTTTCATTTATATAGAACTTATAATAAAAGTTGAATATAGGCTGCGTCTTTACATTTTAATATTCATGCATATGAAACAAAATATAACAGAAAGTGTCCTTTCACACTACATTTTTAACATTGATCGCATCTACCTATCAGCATAGATAGACCAGAGAAAATAATAATAAATAATTGTTTGTGGTAGGGAAAATAATGGCCCCCCTCCTAGATGTCCATGTCCTAGTCTTTGGAAACTGTGACAATGTTACCTGGTAAGGAGAATACAATTTAAAAACTGAAAGAAGATCGCTATTTCAGTGACCTTAGAATAAGGAGATTATTCTGGAAAATCTGTGTGAGCCCACTGCAATCACAAGGGTCCTTTAAACATGAAAGTTGGAGAGAGAGGCTAGTATTAGAAGGGATTCAGTATGAGAAACACTTCACTGGCCATTGCTGGCTTAGAGAATGGAAGGAGACAATGAGTGAAGCAATGTGGGCAGCCTCTGGAAAGTGGGAAAGACAAGATGGATTCTTCTCTATAGAATTCAGAAAAGAACTCATACCTATCAAAACCTCATTTTAGCCCAAGGTGAACATTTCAGATGTTTGACCTCCAGAACTGTCAGATAATAAATTTGTTTTACTTATTTAAGTCACTAAAAGTGTGAAAATTTATAAAGCAGCAATAGGAAATTGGCACATAGCATAAAATTTTCAGAGGTGGTTTAAGTGTTTTGGCAACTAGACGTTGAATTCACTGGTGATAGAGCTTTATAAAATGGAAAAATTATAGGAACATTGGAAATATTACAAAAAATTTAAAAATACTAATGAAGTAAGAATTTAGAAAAATCAACTGATTTTCTCTTCAGAAAAAAATTAAAACTAAAGATTGTACTTAAAAGAACAAAAACAATAAACTGACATAAATGATTTTTTTAATATGAACACATATATAAAACTTAAAATTTATATACTTTTATTAAAGCCTTAAAGAAATGAAAATACAAATATTCAGGCAAAAATTCAATTCTTTTATAGCTTTACTATAATTCAGGTAAAACTTCAATTTTTTATATCTTTATTATATAATCTATATAAGATACTGAATCCAGTAAAAACATATGAAGCTATTTTTGTAAACAAGCAAGGTGGAGAATATACATGTAATATTAACAAGAAATTCTCAAAAAAGAATAATGAGGGGAGGCTAGTTTCTCAGATGTCAGAAACCCACCATAATTAACACAATGTAGAGCTGTTGACATAACAGTGGAAAGAAATCAATGGTACAGAATGGAAAATTCAAGAGTAAACTCATATATGGGAAGGAATACACAATAAGTCTTTATAATTGTGCAAAACTTGACAAAACTGTCAACAATATAAAGGACTTTCATAATTTCATTGCAGAATCAATCTTGTTAAAGCTCCAATTCACTATGAACAATAAAGGAATATCCTGATTTTTGGCAATTTATAGTGACCTTTTCTTTTTTTTTTTTTCCAGCTTTTCGAGTATTTTATTGGAGCAAAACAATGTATTTCCATGGGATGATTCTTAAGTCATCTCAAGTAGTTCCCCTTCAGCTCTTAACATACACTCTCAGAATGGATATACCTCCCCCAAGCCATTATTTATAGCTCAACCATCATCTAACAAATGAAAAACAAACAAACAAAAAAAATCATTCAGCAAGGAAGGGAGACAGGGTGACATTTTAAGTGACCTTTTCTAAAAAGGATGGTGGTGGTTTAGTCGCTAAGTCATATCCAACTCTTGTTACACCACGGACTGTAGCCTGCCAGGCTCCTCTGTCCATGGAATTTCCCAGGCAAGAATACTGGAGTAAGTCGCCATTTCCTTCTCCAGGAGATCTTCTCAACCTATCCAGCATTGCAGGCAGATTCCTTACTAACTTAGTCACCAGGGAAACCATCCTAAAGTGTAGCAATTTAAAATGATTTCAGCAGTTTTAATGCTGAATATTAAGTATTAACTAGAAAATATTTCCCTAAGGATACTTTAAACCAGTAACTTGTATGGAAACATAGGACTTTTTGTAATTGCTATTTTATAGAATAGGGTTCAATGATAGCCAGGTAAAATTTCCAAGTCTTATCAATGCTAATTAAAGTTTTAACTGAATAAAGACACGTTTTGGGGAAAAAAAAAGTGAAAGTGAAAGTCACTCAGTCATGTCCAACTCTTTGCGACCACATGGACTATACAGTACATGGAATTCTCCAAGCCAGAACTGGAATGGGTAGCCTTTCCCTTTTCCAGTGGATCTCCCCATTCCTGGGATCAAACCCAGGTCTCCCATATTGCAGGCAGATTCTTTACCAGCTAAGCCACAAGCAAAGCCCTTGAAAAAAGAAAGTTCCACTTCAAAAAACTAACGAGACCAGCATCTTTCAGACTTTCCTACATTATAAATTATTAATATATGATTTGCATAATTTGCAAGCAACTATAAAGATAACTCCTTATGAGTACTTTCATCATATGTAAAACTCTTGTTCTGTGGTTTCTTGCAGGACTTTTAAGATGTTAAACACACACACACACACACACACACTATGTGCAGTCCAATAAATACTCATCTGAATTACTCCAAATGTTTCTCATTTCATTTCTATTGATTTGCTCATATTTAATACTTCTCTTCCACTGACATCCACAATAATGCCATTCTGTATACAAGTGAGAAAATACATTCAAATAGAATAATTAAATTGCAGAGGGACTATATTTAATAGGAGTATAATATTTATCAGTAAATTATTCAGTAAAACTTGCTCTTCCCACAAGAACTGCAATTTAAGCTGTGCAATATAATTTCCATCAGATGAACATGATAATCTTAATGAGTCAAATCTAAAAGATTTTGATTCTCCTCAGGTGGGCAGAGTCATTTTTCTACACAATTAGTTAATTATAAAATAAATATTATTTTAGATATGTTTTTCCTGAAAATATCATTATATGTAGTAAATTTTGAAGGCTTCAACTTCTGAAAAATTTTTAAATACTGATTAATTTCTCAATTCATAAAGAAAAAATCTAAATGTGTCACCAATCAGGAACTTCCAGTCTTTTATCATTTTTGTACTTCTAAATATTAGATTTCATACATATGTATATTTCTAGATAATATCCGAATATGAAACCATGAAGTCATATATCTTACAAAGTAGTATATAAAAATAATTCTATCTCCAAAACAATTTACTTAATATTATAAAATGGAAGGAAGACAGACTGAAGAGAAAACAAGAATACCCAAAACTTTCATCTGCAAAAAATTAGGATGTATACCTTCTAACTTACTAATTTACTTGTAAATGTATTGTGCAATATTACACACTACATGCTAAGTGTGTAGATATGGGAGAATTGATTGGGAAAAGTCAGAATGTTTGGTCATTTTGCTTTGTTTACTGTTGGATTTCTTTAGCAAAAGTAAGCAAAATGCACTTTTTTTTTTTAATGTTGCTTTGTATTAATTTGAGTCTTTGGGAGTCAATTTGCACCCAAACTAAATGTTTCAGATGGCCTTTATGTTGCCATCATGAAAATATTACAGTTATGGATTATGTCAGGAAAAAAGAAATGTATGATAACTATATGTGCTGGCAGGATATGCATGAAAAAAATCGCTTGTTAAATTGTTGATACTTTTGTACAAATGAAATAATACAAACACAGTGTAGTAGTTTGTATATAGGTTAGGTATATATAGTATACAAACACAAGCAAAATGCTGAGTTTTAAAATAATGCTTCAATACTTAAAAGTTAACATAACACTGTTAATATTATGAAGCCCTTAAAAGGGCAGACTCACCATTTATTTCAAATATGATGAAAGAAGAAACTCTAAAAAGACTAAAAGAGTAAAAACAACAACAAAACTGTGCATAGTGCACATTATAACTCTTTTCAGAGAGATGACTGTCAGGGAATAATTAATGAATATCTTTATCCCAATATAGGCAGTTTTATATTGTCTGTCTAGTGAGATGTCAGAACCAGTAATTACCATGTCACCCATTTTTCTCTTTTTTATCAGAGAATGTTCCTTGTAGTTGGTGTACCCATTCTATGTGTGTGTTAGACAGATAGCTTTTCTTTTTAGAGCGTATGTCTAAAGGAAATATTCTTGGTGGAGAGATGACAGCACTTCCTCCACTATCCAGGACTTTTGAACTGGATAGGAACCCTTCTGACTGGATAGGGTTTGGGTTGTCTGCCATAGGGAGTGTATTCAACATGTGAGAGAGAGTAAACCAAATAGTTTACTATAAAAATATGGACTATAGTAGACATTAATGATGTTTGTCAATATCTTGTTCTTTTTTATTTCTGGACAGGGCAGCCAAATTTAGCAATGTGCTTAATTTGAATTTCAGATAGAAAAAAGGTATTTTATATAAGTATGCACAATGTTTATTCTAAAAATGAGTTTTGTGTGTGAAATTAAACTTCAATTGGATATCCTGTATTGTTTCCCAGTAATCCTACCTCTGTGGCAACTGGCAGACTTAATTTCCCACGTTCATCTCATACAGGAAAAGCATTTGACTAGTTCACTGCTGCCACTGCTGCTAAGTCACTTCAGTCGTGTCCGACTCTGTGCGACCCCATAGACACCAGCCCACCAGGCTCCCCTGTCCCGGGATTCTCCAGGCAAGAACACTGGAGTGGGCTGCCATTTCCTTCTCCAATGCGTGAAAGTGAAAAGTGAAAGTGAAGTCGCTCAGTCATGTCCGACTCTTTGCAACCCCATGGACTGCAGCCTACCAGGCTCCTCTGCCCATGGGATTTTCCAGGCAAGAATACTGCAGTGGGGTGCCATTGCCTTCGCCGGACTAGTTTCACTAGTGGGCTTTAAAGAAAGACAACACATTGCTTCTAGATAAAACTAAATTTCTATTATGCAATTCTTCATTTGTTTCCCAGTTATGGTATCCAATCAGATTTCAATTTGAGATTTGGGTAAAACAAGATGAAAGCATCCAATATTGCTAACTCACTCCCCTCTAAATGAGTGAGAAATCAATTTTTGCTGTTTATACAACTGATAATCATGACTATCACACGCAAAGTTTATCTTCTAGTTTTACCTCTATTTCCTCTCTCTTTTACCACAACACTCTACCATTTAATAAATATTATTTTTACCAAATCCATCACCTCACTTGCTCACAACTACCCTGCCTTTTACATTGTACCAAAATTGCACAGAAACTAGTAGGACAGTGGAATAGTCTCAAGAATATATATTATTTTAAATGCAATGATAGTTTGAGTGAAAGTATAAAATTATTATGAGAGTTGGATCCTAGTACAATTTGCATGTCCAAATGCTCTTTCATTTCCAATAACATTATATTACTGGAAAAGTAATAACAGATCTGGAAATGATAATATTCCTAAGAACATTAGTGGATTAAAAGTTGGAGAGGTTAAAGAGATCATCTCAATGGAAATAATAATTTCTACTTATCTGGAGAAACAAAATTACCTTCTTTATTCCATTTGTGTGAATAGGCTGAAAATATTGTCTGTGTGACCCAAGACATCTGCCACTATATGTCAGACTGGAATAAAGTATAGTAATCCAGCAGCAGGTTTGGGAGGAGGAATTTTAAATAAGTGTTGAGATGCAGGAAGGTAGAGAAGAAACCATAACAAAGAACATAAATTGTAAGGAGTAAAACAGTAAATTTTATGTCATGTAAGGAAGGGATAGCGTAGAAAAGTAAGATACATGTTCATATTGTTAAATCAAATCATTTATGATTATACAGTGGAAGTGACAAATAGATTCAAGGGATTAGATCTGATAGACAAAGTGCCTGAAGAACAATGGAAGAAGGTTTGTGACATTGTACAGGTACAGGAGGCAGGGACCAAGACCATCCCTGAGGGAAAGAAATGCAAAAAGACAAAATGGTTATCTAAGGAGGCCTTATAAATAGCTGAAAAAAGAAGAGAAGTGAAAGGCAAAGAAGAAAAGGAAAGATATACCCATTTGAATGCAGAGTTCCAAAGAATAACAAGGAGAGATAAGAAAACCTTCCTCAGTGATCAGTGCAAAAAATAGAGGAAAACAATAGAATGGGAAAGAGTAGAGATTTCTTCAAGAAAATTAGAGATACCAAGGGAACATGTCATGCAAAGATGGGCACAATTAAAGACAGATATGGTACGGGCCTAACAGAAGCAGAGATATTAAGAGGTGGCGGCAAGAATACACACAAGAAGTACACAAAAAAGATCTTCATGACTCAGATAAACACGATGATATGATCACTCACCTAGCGCCAGACATCCTGGAATGCGAAGTCAAGTGGGCCTTAGGAAGCATCACTAGGTACAAAGCTAGTGGAGGTGATGGAATTCCAGTTTTGCTATTTCAATTCCTGAAATATGATGCTGTGAAAGTGCTGTATTCAATATGCCAGCAAATTTGGAAAATTCAGCAGTGGCCACAGCACTGGAAAAGGTCAGTTTTCATTCCAATCCCAAAGAAAGGCAATGCCAAAGAATGCTCGAACTACTGCACAACTGCACTCATCTCACATGCTAGAAAGTAATGCTCAAAAATCTCAAGCCAGACTTCAACAGTATGTGAACTGTGAACTTCCAGATGTTCAAGCTGGATTTAGAAAAGACAGAGGAACCAGAGATCAAGTTGCCAACATTCGTTGGATCATCAAAAAATCAAGAGAGTTCCAAAAAAACATCTACTTCTGCTTTATTGACTATGCCAAAGCCTTTGACTACATGGACCAGAACAAACTGTGGAAAATTCTTCAAGAGATGGGAATACAGATCACCTGACCTGCCTCTTGAGAAACCTGTATGCAGGTCAGGAAGCAACAGTTAGAACTGGACGTGGAACAACAGACTGGTTCCAAGTTAGGAAAGGAGTATGTCAAGGCTGTATCGTCACCCTGCTTACTTAATTTATATTCAGAGTACATCATGAGAAATGCCGGACTGGCAGAAGCAAAAACTGGAATCAAGAATGCCAGGAGAAATATCAATAACCTCAGATATGCAGATAACACCACCCTTATGGCAGGAAGTGAAGAAGAACTAAAGAGCCTCCTGATGAAAGTGAAAGAGGAGAGTGAAAAAGTTGGCTTAAAGCTCAACATTCAGAAAACTGAGATCAAGGCATCTACTCCCATAACTTGAAGGCAAATAGATGGGGAAACAGTGGAAACAGTAACAGACTTTACTTTTTTGAGCTCCAAAATCACTGCAGATGGTGACTGCAACCATGAAATTAAAAGACGCTTACTCTTCGGAAGAAAACCCTTGACCAACCTAGATAGCATATTAAAAAGCAGAGACATTACTTTGCCAGCAAAGATCCACCTGGTCAAAGCTATGGTTTTTCCAGTGTCATGTATGGATGTGAAAGTTGGACTACAAAGAAATCTGAGCATCTAAGAATTGATGTTTTTGAACTGTGGTGTTGGAGAAGACTCTTGAGAGTCCCTTGGACTGCAAGGAGATCCAACCAGTGCATCCTAAAGGAAATCAGTCCTGAATATTCATTGGAAGGACTGATGTTGCAGCTGAAACCTGATGCAAAGAGCTGACGCATTTGAGAAGACCCCAATGCTGGGAAAGATTGAAGGCAGGAGGAGAAGGGGACAACAGAGAATTAGATGCTTGGATGTTTTCACCAACTCAATGGACATAAGTTTGAGTAAACTCCGGGAGCTGATGATTGACAGGGAGGCCTGGTGTGCTGCAGTCCATGGGTCGCAAAGAATAGGACATCACTGAGTAACGGAACTGAACTGATTGTTAAACTGTTTGCTGTGTTTTACCTGAAACTAGAATCTATGATTGTGGGCTTGAAACTCATGATTTAATTGTTGGAAAGTTTCAGAGAGAAGCAACTCCATGTCAGCAATTCCATGTGACACGAGGAAATTACCTCAGGGATTTAGAGAATACAAGAGAAAAGTGCTGAATTGGCTTCTCTCACACATCAGAAGCAGAGATAGGATCAAAACAACCCCGACTTAAGAATGGAAACTGTGATCATACTCTAGTCTTACTTGTTTTGCTAACATATTGGATAACTATTTGCACAATGCAAGTCAAATTTGTTCTGACGTTATACTTTTAACATTTCAAAAATCAAATTAATTAAATATGTTGAACTACCCCCTGTACTACATGTCCACAGAATTGACCAACATAAGAAACAAATATATACTTGTTTCCTATATAAATATGACTGAAATTTATTTGATCAACATATGTAAATATGTAAATATTCACATAAGTCACTTGAGATCTGCCACTGTCTGGAGTCAAAATTAGAATCAATTTCTTCACCATTCATCCCTTAAAAGTTAAAGACACTGAATAATCAATCAATATGGCACTCTGGAGAAGCAATTTTGTTTTAGCATTAACTGTCAAATAACATATTTGCATCCTGTCAAGGCAAAACCTGTTATGATATGATAAAATGTGTGTACCGATAAGTTAGAGTATCCTTCAAAAACAATAGAGTCTAACACATTTATTCAAACGTGTGCGTTTTTATGGCACCTACCATAATTCACTCTCATTCAAAAGTCTATCAAAAATATTTAAGAGACAACAGAAATAACTTTGCCAATGTGCTTCCTTTTTTAATAAAATATACTTTAGGTGTAAATGATGAAATGATACACATAGTGAATGATTAGTACAGTCAAGCTAAAATATATGTCTAATTTAGTTGCCTTTTTTGTTGTTGTTAATGAGAATACCTGAAATCTACTGTCAGTGAATTTTTGGTCTTCAACACAATACTATTTACTGTAGTCATCATGCTGTACATTAGATCTTTAGATTTAGTCATCCTACATAACTTCCACTTAGCACCCTTTATCCAAGTTTGCCCTGCTTATCTCATGTTCCAGTCCCTGGTAACCAAGTTTATAAACTCTGCTTCTAAGTAATTATTTTTATACTCCATATGGAAGTGAAATCATATGCATTTTTTTCCCTCTTTTTGTGTTTGAATTATTTCACTTAGCATAATGCCCTCCAGATTTATACATACAGCTGCAAATGGCTGAATGGTCTTATTTTTAAGGATAAATATAACACACAGAAGAACTGTACAAAAAAGATCTTCACGACCCAGATAATCACAATGGTGTGATCACTCACCTAGAGCCAGACATTCTGGAATGTGAAGTCAAGTGGGCCTTAGAAAGCATCACTACGAAAAAAGGTAGTGGAGGTCATGGAATTCCAGTTGAGCTATTTCAAATCCTGAAAGATGATGCTGTGAAAGTGTTGCATTCAATATGCCAGCAAATTTGGAAAACTCAGCAGTGGCCACAGAACTGGAAAAGGTCAGTTTTCATTCCAATCCCAAAGAAAGGCAATGCCAAAGAATGCTCAAACTACTGCACGATTGCACTCATCTCATATGCTAGTAAAGTAATGCTCAAAATTCTCCAAGCCAGGCTTCAGCAATATGTCAACTGTGAACTTCCAGATGTTCAAGCGGGCTTTAGAAAAGGCAGAGGAACCAGAGATCAAATTGTCAACATCCGCTGGATCATCGGAAAAGCAAGAGAGTTCCAAAAAAACATCTATTTCTGCTTTATTGACTATGCCAAAGCCTTTGACTGTGTGGATCACAATAAACTGTGGAAAATTCTGAAAGAGATGGGAATACCAGACCACCTGACTTGCCTCTTAAGAAACCTATATGCAGGTCAGGAAGCAACAGTTAGAACTGGACATGGAACAACAGGCTGGTTCCAAATAGGAAAAGGAGTACATCAAGGCTGTATATTGTCACCCTGCTTATTCAACTTATATGCAGAGTGCATCATGAGAAATGCTGGGCTGGAAGAAGCACAAGCTGGAATCAAGATTGCCAGGAGAAATATCAATAACCTCAGATATACAGATGACATGACGCTTATGGCAGTAAGTGAAGAGGAACTAAAAAGCCTCTTGATGAAAGTGAAAGAGGAGAGTGAAAAAGTTGGCTTAAAGCTCAACATTTAGAAAACTAAGATCATGGCATCTGGTTACATCACTTCATGGCAAATAGATGGGGATACCTTGGAAACAGTGTCAGACTTTATTTTTTTGGGCTCCAAAATCACTGCAGATGGTGATTGCAGCCATAAAATTAAAAGGCGCTTACTCCTTGGAAGGAGAGTTATGACCAACCTAGATAGCATATTAAAAAGCAGAGACATTACTTTGCCAACAAAGGTCCATCTAGTCAAGGCTATGGTTTTTCCAGTGGTCATGTATGGATGTGTGAGTTGGACTGTGAAGAAAGCTGAACACCGAAGAATTGATGCTTTTGAACTGTGGTGTTGGAGAAGACTCTTGAGAGTCCCTTGAACTGCAAGGAGATCCAACCAGTCCATCCTAAAGGAGATCAGTCCTGGGTGTTCTTTGGAAGGACTGATGCTAAAGCTGAAACTCCAATACTTTGGCCATCTCATGTGAAGAGCTGACTCATTGGAAAAGACCCTGATGCTGGGAGGGATTGGGGGCAGGAGGAGAAGGGGACGACAGAGGATGAGATGGCTGCATGGTATCACCGACTCGATGGACATGAGTTTGAGTAAACTCCGGGAGCCGATGATGGACAGGGAGGCCTGACATGCTGCAATTCATGGGGTCGCAAAGAGTTGTACACGACTGAGCGACTGAACTGAACTGAACTGTACATACATAACAACTATCTCTTCATTTATCAATAATCACTTTAGTTTTTGAATAATGCTGTGATGAACTTGGGAGTGCAGATACCTCTTTGAAGTGTTTATTCCACTTTTTGGCGGGAATATATACTGAAGAGGAATTTCTGGATCATATGGTAGTTGCATTTTTAGTTGTTTGAGAAAACACCATACTGTTTTCCATAATGGTTCCATTACTTTACATTCCCCTCAACAGTGTACAAGGACTCCTTCTTCTCCACATTCTTGCCAACAGTTGTATTCTTTTTATGAAAAGAGACATCCTAACAGATGTGAGGTAATATACCATTTTGGTTGTGATTTGCAAATTCCATGATAATTAATAATCCTGGGCATCTTTTCATATACCTTTTGGTCATTTATATGTCTTCTTTGGAAAAATGTCTATTCAGGTCAAACGTTTTTCTCGGATATGATACTCAAAGCTCGGTCAAAAATAAAAAAGAGGGACTCAGACTAAAAAATCTTGTATAAAACAAAGGAAGATATATATAAAATGATAAGGCAAGCAACGAACTTGAGAAAGCATTTGCAAATCATATATCTGGTAAGAGGTAACTGTCCAAAAAATTGCAAATAGAGGGCAAATAATGTATGATCTAATTTAAAAATGGGCAAAATATTTGAAAAGACACTTTTCTACAAATGTATTTCTGAAATTTATTATTATGTCTCATTTATATTTAAACAGAAAAAAAAATTTTAACTTGGTTACTGGATTTTTAGTTGAAATTTTCAGGAGTTAACTCAGGGAAATTTTGTGTCCTGAGTGTATGAAGGGCTTTTAAGTCTTAAGGTTCTTGATAATGCTTTTAAAAATCATTCTACAGCTCCAACAAATAAAACTGCAATGTTATACAAGCAGAACCTTCAAAACATGAAAGCTATTATATCTATACCAATTTCTATAATATCAATGATGTTAATATCATGATGACATTATTATGAAAATAAGATTACATATTTTCTATATTTAAACCTAAGATGTTTAACTGAAACAGGTAACATGCTCATTTATATATGTTTGGTTATATTACATAAACTGAATGACAAATATCTTTAATCTTATTAAAGTGTAAGCACAGCATTACTCTGTATAATTAACACATCCCATCTCTAGTAAATTCAGTTGTGTTTTGTTTTTATTTATTTTCTTTATTGAAGGATAATTGCTTTAGAGATTTTGTTGTTTTCTGTCAAACCTAAACATGAATCAGCCATAAGTATACATATATCCCTACCTTTTAAGCCTTCTTCCCATCTCACTCCCCATCCCACCCCTCTAGGATGATACAGTCCCTGTTTGAGTTTCCTGGGCCATACAGAAAATTCCCATTGGCTATCTATTTTACATATGATAATGTAAGTTTCCATGTTACTCTTTCCATACATCTCACCCTCTCCTCCCCTCCCCCCATGCCCATAAGTCTATTCTCTATGTCTGTTGCTCCACTGCTGCCCTGTAAATAAATTCTTCAGTACTATTTTTTCGATTCCCTATATATATATATATATATCCATTAAAATACAATATTATCTTTCTCTTTTTGACTGACTTCATCCTGTATGATAGGTTCTAGACTCATCCACATAATTAGAACTGACTCAAATATGTTCCTTTTTATCGCTGAGTAATATTCCATTGTATATATGTGTCAAAGATAAAGTGTCCATAGGTGCATGGATTTATCTCTGGGCTTTCTATTTTGCTCCATTGATCTATATTTCTTTGTGCCAATACCATACTGTCTTGATGACTGTAGCTTTATAGTATAGTCTGAAGTCAGGAAGGTTGATTCCTCCAGTTCCATTCTTCTTTCTCACGATTGCTTTGGCTATTCGAGGTTTTCTGTATTTTCATACAAATTGTGAAATTATTTGTTCTAGTTCTCTGAAAAAATACCGTTGGTAGCTTCATAGGGATTGCATTGAATCTATAGATTGCTTTGGGTAGCATAGTCATTTTCACAATATTAATTCTTCCAATCCATGAACACGGTATGTTTCTCCATCTGTTTGTGTCCTCTTTGATTTCTTTCATCAGTGTTTTATAGTTTTCTATATATAGGTTTTTGGTTTCTTTAGGTAGATTTATTTCTGAGTATTTTATTCTTTTCGTTGCAATGGTGAATGGGATTGTTTCCTTAATTTCTCTGTTTTCTCATTGTTAGTGTATAGGAATGCAAGGGATTTCTGTCTGTTAATTTTATATCCTGCAACTTTACTATATTCAATCATTAAGTCTAGTAATTTTCTGGTGGTGTTTTTAGGGTTTTCTATGTATAGGATGATGTCATCTGCAAACAGTGACAGTTTTACTTCTTCTTTCCCAATGTGGATTCCTTTTATTTCTTTTTCTTCTCTGATTGCTGGTGCTAAAACTCCCAGAACTATGTTAAATAGTAGTGGTGAGAGTGGGCATCCTTGTCTTGTTCCTGACTTCATTGGAAATGCTTTCAATTTTTCACCATTGAGAATAATGTTTGCTATGGGTTTATCACCTATGACTTTTATTATGTTGAGGTATGTTCCTTCTATGCCTGCTCTCTGGAGGATTTGTATCAAAATGGACATTGAATTTTGTCAAAGGCTTTCTCTGCATCTATTGAGATAATCATATGGTTTTTATCTTTCACTTTGTACATGTGGTGTATCACATTGATTGATTTGTGAATACTGAAAAATCCTTGCATCCCTGGGATAAAGCCCACTTGGTCATGATACATGATATTTTTAATATGTTGTTGGATTCTGTTTGCTAGAATTTTGTTGAGGATTTTTGCATCTATGTTCATCAGCGATATCAGCCTATAGTTTTCTTTTTTGTGGCATCTTTCTCTGGTTTTGGTATTAGGGTGATGGTGGCCTCATAGAATGAGTTTGGCAATTTACCTTCCTCTACAATTTTCTGGAAAAGTTTGAGTAGGATAGCTGTTAGCTCTTCTCTAAATTTTTGGTAGAATTCATCTGTGAAACCATTTGGTCCTGGGCTTTTGTTTGTTGGAAGATTTTTTATTACAGTTTTTATTTCCATGCTTGTGATGGGTCTGTTAAGATTTTCTATTTCTTCCTGGTTCAATTTTGGAAGGTTATACTTTTCTAAGAATTTGTTCATTTCTTGCAAGCTGTCCATTTTATTGGCATATAGTTGCTGATAGTAGTCTTTTATGATCCTTTGTATTTCTGTGTTATCTGTTGTGACTTTTCCATTTTAATTTTTAATTTTGTTAATTTTATTCTTCTCCCTTTTTTCCTTGATGAGTCTGGCTAATGGTTTTTCTGTTTTATTTATATTCTCAAAGAACCAGCTTTTAGTTTTGTTGATTTTTGCTATAGTCTCCTTTGTTTATTTTTCATTTATTTCTGCCCTAATTGTTATTATGTGTTTCCTTCTACTAACCCTGGGGTTCTTCATTTCTTCTTTTTCTAGTTGCTTTAGGTGTAAAGTTAGGTTGTTTATTTGATTTTTCTCTTGTTTATTGAGGTAAGCTTGGATTGATATGAACCTTCCCCTTAGCACTGTTTTTACTGAATCCCATAGGTTTTGGGTTGTCATGTTTTCATTTTCAGTCATTTCTATGCATATTTTGATTTATTCTGTGATTTGTTGGTTATTCAGAAGCATGTTGTTTAGCCTCTATATGTTTGTATTTTTAATAGTTTTTTTGTTGTTGTTGTTGTTTGGTTGTGTGTTTTTTTTTTGTTTGTTTGTTTGTTTTACTGTAGTTGACATCTAATCTTTCCGCATTGTGATCAAAAAAGATGCTTGAAATGATTTCAATCTTTTTTGAATTTACCAAGGCTAGATTTATGGCCCAGGATGTGATCTATCCTGGAGAATGTTCCGTGTGCACTTGAGAAAAAGGTGAAATTCATTGTTTTGGGATGAAATGTCCTATAGATATCAATTAGGTCTAACTGATCCATTGCATCTTTTAAAGTTTGTGTTTCTTGCTAATTTTCTGTTTAGTTAATCTATCCATAGGTGTGAGTGGGGTATTAAAGTCCCCCACTATTATTGTGTTACTGTTAATTTCCCCTTTCATACTTGTTAGCATTTGCTTATGTATTGTGGTGTTCCTATGTTGGGTGCATATATATTTATGATTGTTATATCTTCTTCTTGGATTGATCCTTTGATTATTATGTAGTGTCGTTCGTTGTCTCTTTTCATGGCCTTTATTTCAAAGTCTATTTTATCTGATAGGAGTATTGCTACTCCTGCTTTCTTTTGGTCTCCATTTGCGTGAACTATCTTTTTCCAGCCCTTCACTTTCAGTCTGTGTGTGTCCCTTGTTTTGAGGTGGGTCTCTTGTAGACAGCATATATAGGGGTCTTGTATTTGTATCCATTCAGCCAGTCTTTGTCTTTTGGTTGGGGCATTCAACCCATTTACATTTAAGGTAATTATTGATAAGTATGATCCCATTGCCATTTACTTTGTTCCTCTGGGTTCGAGTTTATAAACCTTTTCTGGGTACCACAACTTCTTTATCCAGTCATCTGTTGATGGACATCTAGGTTGCTTCCATGTTCCAGCTATTGTAAATATTGCTGCAATGAACAATGGGATACATGTGTCTTTTTCAAATTTGGTTTCCTCAGGGTATATGCCTAGGAGTGGGATTGCTGGGTCATATGGTGGTTTTATTCCTAGGTTTTTAAGGAATCTCCATATAGTCTTCCATAGTGGTTGTGTCAATTTACATTCCCACCAACAGTGCAAGAGCCTTCCCTTTTCTCCACACCCTCTCCAGCATTTATTGTCTGTAGACTTTTTGGTAATGGCCATTCTGACCAGTGAGGTGATATCTCATTGTAGTTTTGATTTGCAGTTCTCTAATAATGAGTGATGCTGAGCATCTTTTCATGTGCTCGTTAGCCATCTGTATGTCTTCTTTGGAGAAATGTCTGCTTAGGTCTTCTTCCCACTTTTTTATTGGGTTGTTTGTTTTTATGGCATTGAATTTTATGAGCTCTTATATATTTTGGAAATTAGTCCTTTGTCAGTTGTTTCTCTGGCTAATATTTTCTCCCATTCTGAGAGTTGTCTTTACATCTTGCTTATACTTTCCTTTGCTGTGCAAAAGCTTTTAAATTTAATCAGGTCCCACCTGTTTACTTTTGTTTTTATTTCTGTTACTCTAGGAGATGGGCCATAGAGGATCTTGCTTTGATTTATGTCATCAAGTGTTCTGCCTACGTTTTCCTCTAAGAGTTTTTTAGTTTCTGGTCTTACATTTAGGTCTTTAATCCATTTTGAGTTTATCTTTGTGTATGGTGTTAGGAAGTGTTCTGATTTCATTCTTTTACATGTAGTTGTCCAGTTTTCTGAGTACCATTTATTGAAGAGTCAGTCTTTGCCCCATTGTGTATTCTTGCCTCCATTGTTAAAAATAAGGTACCCATAGGTGCAAGGGTTTATTTCTGAGCTTTCTATCTTGTACCATTGGTCTATATTTCTGCTTTAGTGCCAGTACCATTCTCCCTTGATGACTGAAGCTTTGTAGTATAATCTGAAGTAAGAAAGGTTGATTCCTCCAGCTCCATTCTTCTTTCTCAAGACTGCTTTGGCTATTCAGGGTCTTTTGTGTTTGCAATGAATTGCAAAACTTTTTTGTTCTAGTTTTGTGAAAAATGCCATTGGTATTTTTATAGGGATCACATTGAATCTGTAGATTGCACTTGGTAGTATAATCATTTTAGCAATATTGATTCTTCCTACCCAGGAACATGGAATATCTCTCCATCTGTTTATATCATCCTGATTTCTTTCATTAGTGTCTTATAATTTTCTGTGTACAGTTCTTTCATCTCCTTAGGTAAGTTTATTCCTAGATATTTTATTCTTTTTGTTGCAGTGGTGAATGGGATTGATTCCTCATCTTTCTGATTTTCATTGCTAGTATATAGAAATGCAAGTGATTTCTGTGTATTGATTTTGTATCCTGCGAGTTTTTTTAAATTCTCTGATTAGCTCTAGTAATTTTCTGATACTATCATCAGGGTTTTCTATGTACAGTATCATGTTATCTGCAAACAGTGAGAGCTTTAATTCTTTTCTGATCTGGATTCGTTTTCTTTTTCTCCTCTGATTGTTGTAGCTAGGACTTCTAGAACTATGTAGAATAATAGTGGTGAAAGTGGTTACCCTTGTTTTGTTTCTGATCTTAGGGGGAATGCTTTCAGTTTTTCACCACTGAGAATAATGTTTGCTGTAGGCTTATCATATATGGTCTTTACTATGTCAAGAAAGGTTCCTTCTATGCAAATTTTTTGAAGAGTTTTAATCATAAGTGGGTGTTGAATTCTGTCAAATGCTTTTTCTGCATCTACTGCAATTAACATATGGTTTTTACCTTTCAATTTGTTAATATGGTGTATCACATTGTTTAATTTGCATATATTGAAGAATCCCTGCATCCCTGGAATAAACCAAACTTGATCATGATGTATGAGCTTTTAGATGTGTTGCTGAGTTCTATTTGCTAAAATTTTGTTGAGGACTTCTGCGCCTATGTTCATCAGTAATATTGTCCTGTAGATTTCTTTTACTGTGCTGTCTTTGTCTAGTTTTGGTATCAGGGTGGTGGTGACCTTGTAGAATGAGTTTGGAAGTGTTCCTTCCTCTGCAATTTTTTGAAAGAGCTTTAAAAGGATAGGTATTATCTCTTCTCTAAATGTTTGATAGAATTCTGTGAAGTCATTTGATCCTGGGTTTTTTTGGTTTTTTTTTTTTATTACAGTTTCAATTTCAGTGCTTGTAATTGGGTTGTTCATAATTTCTATGTCTTCCTGGTTCAGTCTTGGAAGATTGAACGTTTCTAAGACTCTGTTCATTTCTTCCAGGTTATCCATTTTATTGCCATATATTTGTTCAAAATAGTGTCTTATAATCCTTTGTATTTCTGCATTGTCTGTTGTAACCTCTCCTTTTTCATTTCTAATTTTGTTGATTTGATGCTTCTCTTTTTTTTTTTCTTGATGATTCTGGCTAAGGGTTTGCCAATTTTATTTATCTTCTCAAAGACCCAGCTTTTACTATTGTTTCTTTCATTTCTTTTTCAGTTATTTCTGGTCTGATCTTTATGATTTCTTTCCTTCTACTAATTCTGCGGTTTTGTTGTTCCTCTTTTCCAGTTGCTTTAGGTGTAAAGTTAGGTTGTCTATTCGATGTTTTTCTTGTTTCTTGAGGTAGGATTGTATTGCTGTAAACTTCCCTCTTAGAACTGCCTTTGCTGCATCCCATAGGTTTTGAGTTGTGTTTTCACTGTCATTTGTTTCTATAAATTTTTTATTTCCCCTTTGATTTCTTCAGTAACCTACTGGTTATTTAGAAGTGTATTATTTAATCTCCATGTGTTTGTGCTTCTTACAGTTTTTTCTGGTAATTGATATCTAGTCTCAAATGGCAATCCACTCTAGTGTTCTTGCCTGGAGAATCCCATGGACAGAGGAGCCTGGCGGGCCACAGTGCAGCAGGTAGCAAAGAGTCAGACACAACTGAGTGACTAACACTACTACTACTACTACTAATCACCCTGGAGAAGGGAATGGAAACCCACTCCAGTATTCTTGCCTAGAGAATCCCATGGGCAGAACAGCCTGGCAGGCCACAGTCCAGCAGGTCACAAAGAGTCGGACACGACTGAGCGACTAACACTACTACTACTACTACTACTACTACTACTACTAATCACCCTGGAGAAGGGAATGGAAATCCACTCCAGTATTCTTGCCTAGAGAATCCCATGGGCAGAGGAGCCTGGTGGGCCACAGTCCATGAGGTCACAAAGAGTCGGACACGACTGAGTGACTAACACTACACTACTACTCATAGTGTTGTGGTTGGAGAAGATGCTAGATACAATTTCAATTTTCTAAAATTTACTGAGGCTTGATTTGTGACCCAAGATATGGTCTATCCTTGTGCACTTGAGAAGAAGGTGTATTCTACTACATTTGGATGGAATGCCCTGAAGGTATCAATGAGATCCATCTCCTCTAATGTATCATTTAAGACTTCTGTTTCCTTACTAATTTTCTATTTTGATGATCTGTCCATTGGTGTGAATGGGGTGTTAAAGTCTTCTACTATTATTGTGTTACTGTCAATTTATCCTTTTATGTCTGTTAGTGTTTATCTTATGTATTGAGCTGCTCCTGTGTTGGGTGCATAGATATTTACAATTGTTATGTCTTCCTCTTGGATTGATCCCTTGATCATTACGTCCTTCCTTATCTTTTGTAATATTCTTTAAGGTCTCTTTTTTCTGATGTGAGGTTTGCTACCAGTTGTATTTTCTAACAATACTAAATACTACATAGCATTGCCATAAAACTGAAAATGATGAAATGTTACAATATATGCTGTGCAAGTGTTTTTAATAATCCTAGCACATATACTTTGCACTGAAAACAATTTAGTAAAAGAATAATAATTATATCTGAATTTAAATATGATAAAACATAACAAAAAATTTAAGTCGTAGTATAAATGATATGAGGATATGATGAAACATATTCAGAGGTCTTATTCTGTTCTGGAAGAATGAAGAGATACTGAATAATTTTAAAAATACAGATTGTATGCCGAATAAAGTTTATAGTTATTCCATCTTCTTCTCTCAAAATCTACAATGGTAAATACCAGATATAAGTGTTTTCTAATTGGTAAGGTATCTGACTCACAAGCCTTATACTCTAATAGAATAATAAGTAAACATGCAATCAAAATAATAAATAATATTTAAGATTGTGATACATTAAATGAAGGAGGTAAAACAGACTATAGTTACAGGAAGTAACTTTTCTGACTTATGGCATTGCATTGAATGATAAGCCTGTACTCACAAAGCCAAAATTTTGGGTAAATAAATTTTCAGTTATTGGAAGTGAGTTACTACAAAAGCCATGAAGCTCAGTTAGATTCTGTGGCTTAGAGGAGAAGAAATGGAGACTGTGTGCAGGTATTAAAGTGAAGGAAAGTATACAGAATCGTCTGGTATTTAGGGGCTGATTTGAAGATACGGTGCATAGTATTAACACAAATACAAGAATGTAGTAATAATTCACAGGTGTTTAATTATCCTTTCATTTATTTACTATCCATTTCATTTTATTAAAATTGCAATACAAATATGTTATATTTTAATAAAATCTGAAATATGAAATAAAAGCTAAAAACTTTGTTCTGATAACCAGTGTTTAAAATTGAATATATTTTATTTTTATCAACTGATTGAAAATTTCAAAGTAGTTATAAGGACAATTAGAAATTTTACAAACAAAGTATCCATGTATGCATGTTGCTGTGCATCATCCAGGAAACACTCACATTCACCTGAAGGACATTTGTAGACTACCTGCAGAGACCAAATTATTATAGGACCATAAATGAATATTTTTCATTTTACTTCAGTGTTTTTAAAATGTAAGGCAATAACCAAATCCATTACCTCCTAAACTGGGGGAACTAATGATTTTTGGAAATATTTTAAATGCCAAATTTTAAACAAACCTCAGATTTCAAGGCATTAATATACAATTTCATAAATATATTTTATTGGCCTAAGCACATTTTCATGCATACTGCTATCTTTTTTAATCACATTTCAGATCAATGGTCCAAAAAATTTTATTCTACACATTTCAGATATTATACTCAGGACTTCAAATGAATCCTTTCAAGGATGTTGTAAGAGGAAATGGAAGCAGTATCATAGTCAGAGGTAATAATTCTCCAAAACTAGTAGAATGAATGCTTATGTGCTTCTTAAATGTTGTTGTTGGTTTTAATATTCTTTCCCCTTTCCTGTAAGCATTACTAAAACATAATTATCAACATAATTCTTATGAAAATTTACCTTTATGTAATTTTTTAAGATCTCTAGAGAACATGAACATTGCTCATAAATATAGCTGCTGTTATAATTGTCAGAAGTATCTGCTACTTAATTTTTTTCTAATTCTCTCTGTTTATATTTGGCGTTATTTTTCTTTCAAATATTTATCTTCCTTAAAGCTAACTGCAATAATACAATCAAAAATAAATATTTCAAAGAGATAAACAAGGGTTTTTTTGTTTGTCTTTTTCCTGTCTTTCATTCATAGCACAAAGAAGGTTTTGCAATTAGAAGGTACATTATTCAGACACCATGTCAGGTAATGTAGGGTTTTTTGCATAGTATTCCACCATTGGAAAGGATTAGAGATAGTAACTAATCATGTCAACTGTAAAGTGACATTATATCACAAAATATGTTATTATACCTAGAAATTTTTTAAATGTTATTCTCCATTTTAGGATTTCCTGAATCTGCCAATCAGTTTCAACTCTTAAACAGATAAGATGGGGAAAACCTAATGTAGAAATAATTATTTAAAATATTTTATTATTTTTGTAACTGTACTTTACAATTTTTAATAAAATATTTTGAGACCGAAATCAGAATCCACATTCTTCTGATAATGAATTCTATTAGTTTTGTGAAATTTCGTTAAAATGTTTCTGCTTTTTATACAGAGTCAAATATTATTTCCTAGCCACGTTAATCCCTAAGAAAGGCAATCCCAAAGAATGCTCAAATTACCACACAATTTGCACTCATCTCACATGCTAGTAAAGTAATGCTCAAAATTCTCCAAGCCAGGCTTCAGCAATACGTGAACTGAGAACTTCCAGAGTTCAAGCTGGTTTTAGAAAAGGCAGAGGAACCAGAGATCAAATTGCCAATATCCGCTGGATCATCGAAAAAGCAAGAGAGTTCCAGAAAAACATCCATTTCTGCTTTATTAACTACGCCAAAGCCTTCGACTGTGTGGATCACAATAAACTATGGAAAATTCTGAAAGAGATGGGAATACCAGACCACCTGAGCTGCGTCTTGAGAAACCTGTATGCAGGTCAGGAAGCAACAGTTAGAACTGGACATGGACCAACAGACTGGTTCCAAATAGGAAAAGGAGTACGTCAAGGCTGTATATTGTCACCCTGCTTATTTAACTTATATGCAGAGTACATCATGAGAAATGCCGGGCTGGAAGAAGCACAAGCTGTAATCAAGATTGCCGGGCGAAGTATCAATAACCTCAGATATGCAGATGACACCACCCTTGTGGCAGAAAATGAAGAGGAACTGTCACCAGTAAAACAAAACATATGAATACTCAAATGAAGTACTATGCTAGCTAAGTTGGCACAGTCAGGATCAAAGAGAAGGTAAGAGAAAACCTGATGAATTTTCTGTGTTAAAAGCATGCAGAAATTCATGTTAGGAAAGAGAAATAGCCAATAAGACATTTGGCACAATAAAAAAAATCTGCAATTTGCAATTAAAAGTAAAAAACTGATGCTGTACATACACCAAAGTATCAAGGAGAGAAATTAAGAAAACAGCTTGATTTAGAATTGCACCAAAAAATAAAATATCTACAAATAAATGTAATCCAGGACATAAAAAATCTGTACACTAAAAAGTGGTAATATATAGATAAAATAAATTGAAGAGGACAAATAAATGGAAATATATTCCAGGCTCATAAAATGGAAGAATTAATACTGTTAAAATATCCATACTACTCAAATCAATCTATAAATTTGGCACAATACCTATCAAAAATCCCAACTTCTTTTTTCACAGAAATAGAAGAAAAATATCATAAAATCTGTATGGAACTACAAAAGACACTGAATAGCCAAAGCAATTTTGAGAAAAGAAAAGCTGCAGGCACCACACTTCCAGATTTCAAACTATATTACAAAGTTATAGTAATAAGCAGTAAAGTATTGGCATTAAAGACAGATCAATTGAACAGAACAGAAAGTCAAGAAAAAAAATCCCACACATATATGGTCAGTTAATTTATGCAAAGGAGCCAAGAATATGCAACAGGAAACAGTGAATTCAATAAATGGTGCTGGGAAGGCTGGACAGCTACATGTGAAAGAATGAAACTTGATCTCTACCTCACATCATACACAAGAATCAGCTCAAAATGAATATAGATTGGAACATAAGATCTAAAACCAAAAAACTGCTAATAGAAAATATAAGTAACCAGTACGCTTCTTGATATTGGTCTTAGTGATGATTATTTTGGATTTGACACCAAAAGCCAAAGCAGCAAAAACAAAAATAAACAAGTGAGATGATATCAGATTAAAATGTTTTTGCATAGCAAAGAAACTATCAACAAAATTAAGCATCAATCAACAGAATGGGATAAAATATTCTTCAAATCATATATCTGATAAGAGTTCAATGTGGAAAATATATAAAGCATTTATAGAAATCAATAGCAAAAAAAAAAGGAAATAATCTTATTAAAATCGGGCAGTGGAACTGGGTAGACATTTTTCCAAAGAAGATACAAACAGATAAGGATGTATATTTGTTTAATTAAAATTCAAATGATGATGTTTTTATTCATAATTTTTGCATCCATTTTTAATATTTATTGCAATACTGACAAACAGTAAAAATGACTTTTAAATGTTGTTTACTCTGCACCTTAAAAATTTAATAGTCCATATAATATTTCCACATATTTGCAAATATATTTTGCAAATTTTATTATTACTCATATTTGAGCTATTGATTAGAGGTAAACTATCCTTTTACATACAGTGGAGAATTTTCTAGTTATGACATAGACTACTATCTTAACCTTATGAAGAGAAAAAAACTGATACCAAGCATTTAAAATTTATTAATATTTGATTTATAATATCCTCATTCAATTTTCTGAAAAGACAATGGCACCCCACTTCAGTACCCTTGCCTGGAAAATCCCATGGATGGAGGAGCCTGGTAGGCTGCAGTCCGTGGGGTCGCTAAGAGTTGGACATGACTGAGTGACTTCACTTTCACTTTTCACTTTCATGCATTGAAGAAGGAAATGGCAACCCACTCCAGGGTTCTTGCCTGGAGAATCCCAGGGATAGGGGAGCCTGGTGGGCTGCCATCTATAGGGTCGCACAGAGTTGGACACAAGTGAAGCGACTTAGCAGCAGCAGCAGCATTCGATTTTAATAACTTTTCCATTTGCATTTGAAAATAATGTGCATTGTCTTGCGTGAGTGCAGTTTTACCTCATTAAAACTAGATCAATTTTGCTACTTTTGCTTACATAGCTACAATAGTATTTTTTTATTATATTAGGTATAATACAATAAATGTATGTATATTTCACATTATAATTTGAGTATAAATATAGAAGATATAATAAACATATGTTTATATCTAATACATTTCTTTCTACGTGTGCTTTAAATGTCTAAAATCTATTATTATTTTGTGTATACAACTTTTGAAATGTGATGTGTTCTTTTTTAATTTCTTTAAGTTACAAAATATTTCTCTGTCCTTTTCTGTGATACATTTTTGCTTTTGTACTTTGATTACTCTTAACAGAGTGTGTTTGCTTTCTTTAGTGCTTACAAGATATATTTAATACTTTACTTTAAAATTTTTCTACGTCCTTATATGTAGCATATTGCTCTTGAAAGAAGCCTGCAGTTTTGTGTTACATTTTACATTTTCTTTTCTTTTTTTTTTTTCATTTTACATTTTCTAAAAGTCATAGTATGTTCTTGAAGTATTTTCCATTCGATCTACCATTTTTTAATATTCCTTTTTTCCCTCCATTTTAGATTAATATAAACAACTACAAATTATGCAAAGTACAGCAGATGTAAAAATACTACTACTATGTGGGAAGGGGCCTTAAAGTATATTTCAGTGATAGAGAAGTCCTTCCACAGAAAATGACACATAAACTGAATAGAAGATGAATAGGAGGAAATGACTTGAAAAAATTTTAGAACAGGGCTATGAATAGAGAAAATGTCATGATCAAAATCCCAGATACAAGAAAGGGTTTGGCCTGAACGGCTACAGCACAGAATGGAAGAAGTTACATTAGATGAAGTTAAAAAATTTGTAAAGATATCTTATGGAAACTAATATATTTGGAGATAAAGAATTTTTATGTATAAAATTATTATGACCATAGATCTAAATTTTCTAATCAAAATCTAAAAACATCCCAAGAAAGCAGCATTCATCCAAACATACTCTACAAAATGCTCTTACATTGCACACTGCTGCTGCTGCTGCTAAATCACTTCAGTTGTGTCCGACTCTGTGCGACCCCATAGACGGCAGCCCACCAGGTTCCCCCGTCCCTGGGATTCCCAAGGCAAGAACACTGGAGTGGGGTGCCATTGCCTTCTCCCACATTGCACACTAGAGGTATATAAAATAGAAAAATAAGTATCTGTAAGTCTTTATACATTAAATTAGCAGTGCTATGTATTTACAAGATCCATTTTATAGTACAAATTGTTTGGATTTTGGTTGTATTGGCTGAAATGTCACATAAAAGGTTAACTCTTCTTAGAGTTATGTTATGAATATAAAGATAATCAATAAATATGTTTCCAAAGACATGCTAAATTCTCATAAACACTTATGGTAAAATTTAATTGCTGAAAAAGTATCTTTCTAAACTGGGATGACTTAAAGCAAGCATCCTATAAACAGAAATAAAAACTGCAAAGACATTATCTCAAATTATAATCTTCAAGTAGCACTGCCTAGATAAAAAGCATCTTTTCATTCAAGAAAATATTTCACATTATGTATTTTTGATAAAGAGCTTTGAAATTTCACATATAAATGACTTAGTGAAATGTTCATATAACACTTTCCAAATGGCATTTCCATTTCCCTTGGTGTATTTACTGTATCAAAGATTGTAAAAAGAAATAGCAATTTTTGTCATATAGTAATTTACTTGTGTTTTGATGTTAAGAGAAAGTGAATATCTCTTTTGAAATGAATCAAAAGTGATAGTATTGAGATAAGACATGGTGATAAGGAAGATGGTGATAGTTTACTAATTTTTTTGATCTTCACAATAAACTTTACTAAAATATTACTTCTTGTAGTAAAGACTCTCAATATCAAACTTCAGTAAATTAAAATTTTAAAACTCTCATTTTGTCCATATTTGCTTAATAATTAGCAGAATAGGTAGATTATTACAAGGGAAAAAATGACATTAAATAAAAACAAATGGGCAATGAATATCCCAAATTGGAGCTATATTTAACTATAAAACATCTATAGTTTTAATATTTATTCATGGATTAGTAGAATCACCTAACTTGGTTTAAAAACAAATTCAGACATATATATACATTCCCCATCTTAAAATATATACTTTCCTACTTTCTTTCAGCTTATTGATAGCATTCTTATTCTGACTTACTATTAATATATAATAATTATTGCAATAATTATTGCAAAAAGAAGAGTCTTCAAAATCAAACACATATGGTTTTAAAATCCTAACTGTCACTTGATAGTTTGGCTTTCAAATACTTCATTTGTATAGTAAGAAAAGAACATTTATCTCACAGATTTTTTAGCAGGAGGAAGGTAGGAAAACATCAATATTAGTTGGTACTTATTAAGTAATGACTATGCAACAGCAACTATTCTAAGTACTTCTTTAGTCATCAGACTAAACATATGAGGAAAAGAGTTACATAATTACTACTTTGTTGATGAACAAACTAAGAATAAGCTAAGTTAACGTATGGTGGAGAAAGAATTTCAAGCTGAAGTTCTTAACAGCACACATTTACCTTTATTAAACACAGAAGTACTGATGTATAGAGAAATCCTGTAGTCTCTCAAAGCAGGGAATGATGATTTTCTGACACAAGATATTTGCATGCAAGTTTTTGTCATGATAGCACAGAGTTATCTAAAGATTATATTCCAGGTTTTTTCTACCTTGATTTCCCGGTTAAAAATCCATTATGTCAGAGTTGGTTCTCTTCCATAATTATGCATTCTCAGATAATTATAAGTATAAAAAAGGACAATTTTGGTTTAGTTTACAGTAATTTGCAAAGTTCCCTTTTATACTTTCTCATTTCTTAATTCAATTTTCACATATTTAATTACAATTAACATTTATTGATAATTAATATGTAGTCAATTATGCATAAAGCAATATGCATAAAGTCACTAGGCATAAAGCAAACTTCAAAAGCAGAGAAATGTTAATTCACACTGTTACATATTTCTCTTGATTTGCTCAAAACTTTTCCATTCAGGAAAAGAAACAATCCTAAACTACTGAAGAATCTTAAAATGTTTCAAAATGAATGTTCAATAGGAAAAGGAAAATAAGTATATTTTGAAGCATGTAGATATTGCTAATAAGAATTTTGAAATAGGGCTGATAATGAAGAATTAAACATATGACATCACATCTTTACCTAGTATATGCATGCAGCATTTGTAATGTAATTTCAAGATTGCATTATATTGTCTTGGAGAAAATTATCCATGAGATTCAGTAAGCTGGAAAGCTCTGAAGTCTCTTGGAAAGTGTCTGAAGGTAGAGGAAAGGCATTTGAGAGTAAGGGGGACATAAAGCCATGCCCATATCTGATGTAGCATGATAGAACGAGTCGACTTTCTAGAAGCTAGCTGATTATTGAGATTCTAGCACTAGGAAAAATAAAGTTACTAAATTATAAATTGCTCTCATAGAATCTTACTTCATAATAATCTAGATGTCAATATTATTAATATTCCTTCAAGTACCTATTAACTTATCAATGATTTGATATTCTAGATTCTCCCTACTTATGTTCACACTGAATCCAGTCCAGGTTATAATCCAAAAAATTAAAGTACATCACAAAGAGATAAATTTTAGCAGTTTTTTTTAAGAAAAAAATAGCGTCTAATTGTAATGATCTCTGTATAGAATGTTCATACATTGGATATGTAAATTACTGTGATATTTCATGTGTTTACAAGGGGTTACTTGAATATTTATTTATTCATTATACATCTATTGCTTTCCTTTAGTAGTTTTAGAATCTAATAAAACTGTCACAGAATTTTCAGCTGAAATGAATAAATAAGTAGATGTTTGGGTTCTTCTTCACTCCATAAGTAAGTTTAACAATATTATAACTTCTAAACACTCTCTTCACCATGAAATAAACTGAAATCAATTATAATACTAATATGATGAGATTTCTCAAGTTTGCTATTCAAATTTGTCAACACCTGTTTATTCTAGAATCTTGGAAAGTATGTCTATAATTCATTTTATGTAAAAGAAAAAATAATGGTTAAATTAACCCTTAGTGTTTTTTACCTCCACCCAAACTGAAAATTTAAGATGTGAGACATTTAAGTGAATTCAGTACTTTGACCTCTTAACAATTTAAATATACCTTAATATAATTACAGAGAAATATTTTTGAAATGGGAGAATAAAAATTGAATATCTGCTGCTCCACAAAAACAAGAACACTGGGAAAACTTGTCAAGTTGACCTATTCAGAACTCTGGAAATTTACCTAAGGCTTGCAACAATCCAAGGACAATATAACCATTAAAAAACAAGCAAACAAAAAACAAAAAACTTCTGACCTTCAGTTAGAACAATGAGCTTGGTTTTATTGAAAACTGAAAATTTAAGATGTGAAACATTAAAGTGAATTCAGTACTTTCACCTCTTAACAACTTAAATATATCTTAATATAATTACAGAGAAACATTTTTGAAATGGGAGAATACGGTTTTCAGGTACATAGTAACCTATACACATAAAACTTAGCATACATTGGAGGGTGGACGGTGGTTTGGATCTTCTCAAAAACTCCATCTCCAGAGTGCTATTACTCCCTGACTTGTATTAAAGTTTTTTGGAAGACCTCATTCACTGGGCTTCTCATTATTTGGTCTAACTCAGCAAAGTTATTTAATACATCTGATGGAAAAGGCCTATTCTCAAAGCATTTAGCAAAAATAATCAGCTGCCTGAGGAACTAATATCAATCTGGGCAAACAAGGGAGAGGTTAAGAAAAAAAAATAACTGAGGGGTGAGATGTCTACAGCATCTTTGAAAAAGTTCTAACATTCTTAAGACTCCAAAAGAATTGCTTTGCCACTCTAAAGACAGAAGGATTTATTGCTGTTTTTCCCATCCTTGTAAGTACAGAGGAAAATTCAAAAGATATTTTGACTTTAATATTCTAATTGACAGGGGAATGCTATAATGAGTGACATGAAGCCTTAGTGATTATTGAACTAAGCACAATAATAAAATGATATTCCCTGAGGAATTACTACTAAATGAATTAAAAATCAATTAATAAGAAACATAGTATGTTATTCATCAGTTTTATTATTGAACATTAAGTAGTTTCCCAGACTGTCCAATATTTAATAATATTCTTTAATATTAAAAAAATCAGAAAAAATTTTTTCATTTATTTTTATTAGTTGAAGGCTAATTACTTTACAATATTGTAGTGATTTTTGCCACACATTAACATGAATCAGCCATGGATTCACATGTGCTCCCCATCCTGAACCCCCCTCCCACCGCCCTCTGCATTCCATCCCTCTGGGTCTTCCCAGTGCACCAGCCCTGAGCACTTGTCTCATGCATCCAACCTGGACTGGTGATTTGTTTCACACTTGATAATATACATGCTTCAGTGCTATTCTCTCAAATCATCCCACCCTCACCTTCTACCATAGAGTCCAAAAGTCTGTTCTATACATCTGTGTCTCTTTTTCTGTCTTGCATATAGGGTTATCATTACCATCTTTCTAAATTCCATATATATGTGTTAGTATACTGTATTAGTGTTTATCTTTCTGGCTTACTTCACTCTGTATAATGGGCTCCAGTGTCATCCATCTCATTAGAACTGATTCAAATGAATTCTTTTTAATGGCTGAGTAATATTCCATGGTGTATATGTACCACAGCTTCCTTATCCATTCATCTGCTGATGGGCATCTAGGTTGCTTCCATGTCCTGGCTATTATAAACAGTGCTGCAATGAACACTGGGGTACACGTGTCTCTTTCAGATCTGGTTTCATCGGTGTGTATGCCCAGGAGTGGGATTGCTGGGTCTTACGGCAGTTCTATTTCCAGTTTTTTAAGAAATCTCCACACTGTTCTCCATAGTGGCTGTACTAGTTTGCATTCCCACCAACAGTGTAAAAGGATTCCCTTCGGAAAATTCTTAAAAGTAAACCTAGGGGGAAAGCGTCATGAGAATGTTCTTGGCAATGATTTCATGGTCATGACACCAAGCACACAGACAAGAAAAGCATAAATGGCCAAATGCGACCTCATCAAAAGAGAAAGCTTTTGCACAGCAAAGGAAACAATCAACAAAATGTAAAGGCAACTACAAAACAGAATATATTTGCATATCAAGTATCAGATAATGGGCCAATAACCTATATATACACACATACACGCTCAAAACTTAATGGCAAAAAAGAAATTAAAAATGGGCAGAAGATTTGAATAGACATTTTTCAAAAAAGACATATAAATAGCCAACAGGAGCATGAAAAGATGCTTTACATCAATAATTATCGGAAAGATGTAAATCAAAACCACAATTAGCTCTCACCTTGCATCTGTTAAGATGGCTATTACTTTAAAAGATAGCATTTAAAAATATGTGCTAAAAAAAAAAATGTGCTAAAAAGGATATGGAGAAATTGGAACCTGTGTGTACTGTCAGTGAGAATGTAAACTGTTCAATCACTATAAAACCAGTATGGAGGTTCCTCAGAAAATTATAAATAGAAGTACCATGTGATTCAGCAATCCCACTTCAGGCTATTTATTTAAAAGAACTGAAATCAGGATGTTCAAGAGGTATCTGTACTCCTATGTTCACTACAGCAGTATTCACAATAGCTACAATAAGGAAACAATCCAAACACCCATGAATGAATGAATGGATAAAGAAAATGTGGTCTATATTGACTAATATATAATAGCTTATCATATCATATAAGTATGCTATTGATCTTATTATGTATTATCTCTTATTGTTATGCATTATGTAATAAATATATTACATATTATATGAACTTATTCCAATATATGAAATATTAATTCACTTTAAAAAAGAAGGAAACAATGCTGTTTAAAACAACATAGATGAACTTGGAGGCCATTAAACACAGTGTAATAAGTCTGACTCAAAAAGACAAATATTGCATGGTTTTGCTTATGTGTGTAATTAAAAATAGCCAAAATCATAGAGTCAGAGAATAGAAACATGGTTATCAGTGCCTGGAGAGAGTGGGATACAGGTTGATGTTGGTCACAATGTGCGAAGTTTCAGATATGCAAGATATACGAATTCTTGAGCTCTAATGTATAGCATGGTGCCTATAGTTAACAGTATTGTATTGCATATGTCAAATCTGCTAAGAGGGTTGATCTTTAAGCCTTATTACCACAAAATAAAGAAGAAAAATCAAACAAAAACTATGTGAATGTGATGGATATATTTTCTTGATTATGTGAACATTTCACAATGCACACATATCAAAATATCCACTGTACACCTTAAATATACACAATATGAATATATCAATTATACCACAATAAAGCTGTTAAAAAAAGCCTAGAATGTCAATAAGCTTTGTGTTTTATTTATTAGCTAGTTGACAATTTTTCCACGGGGTCACAAAGAGTCGGATACGACTGAGCGACTGAACTGAACTGACTGACAATTTTTCAGGTTATTCTCACTTTATAGAAGTCATATTCCCGTATTTAAAAAGATAATGGTATTCTATTACAACTGATAGGCCCTATCTGTCATTAATAAACAAAAAAGAGATCTAATATTATTCTTATATAATATCCAACATAATCCAAAAGACCAAAACAGATATCTCTCTGAAATATTTGTCATTCTCTACTACTTTCTGTATGAAGTACATTTTGAATGCTTGATCACTCATCATATATGATTTTATTATGCTTCATTTATACAATATAGAGAAAGACTACAGAGAATTAAAAGTTATCTTTAGTAGAGGATTCAAAATTATTTTTAAAATTATAACACTACAAATATCTGTCTTTTTCTAATATAAGACTTAGCTGCTAACTTCTAAAGTCATAACCTGAACCTGCAGTTTTAACTGGTTTAACTTTGAGAACTTTTAAGTTCACCATTGTCAACTAACAGATATATAGATTCTTTGTGCTAAATAATAGTTTTATTTTAAATGAAAGAAAATAAGATTAATCTTAATTTTTAATAAAGCTTAAGTTGTAGGAGCAACAAAGTTTTTAAAAATTAACTTGCTTAAAAGAAATGAATGAAATAAACAACTGATTTTAAGGGACTTTAAGACTGTGAAAAAAGATGAGAAAAAATAAAAACTTCATGCTCAGTATGTACAGAAAACAAAATACTCCAGTACAGAGCTAAATGTTTGATGACCTGAGACAAATAATCAAATGGTAACACTTTTGTATTTTTTTTCCCCTATTACTTGATGTTTAATATAAATTAAATGCAACAGTATTTCAATGTGCACATTTCTAAAACGGAAGCAAAGCTAACATGTTGATAAATATATCAGTGTTTTCCCTCTATCCCAGAAATAATTAACTTATCTATATACCTTAATAAAACCTTTGCTTATAAAAGGCTTTACTGTGAGTCAAATTGTCTTGAAGGGATAAAAAAAGGATCTGTTTACTAAATATAACCAATGTACAGAACTAAAAATTCCCAATCTGAATTTCATTTTTACTGTTTAATAAAAGTGAAAACATGTTGATGCACTGTAACTTAGTGTTAGTGCACTTTATAGTGTTTCATTATGAATAGAATGTTTTCATTAAATTTTCTGAAGAATTTTTTGTTTAAATTATTAATCAGAACAAAGCCCTAAATTTGCTTTTTATTCTTAGTATATTACCAGACTTTCTATACAATTCCTTTTATACATATTGCATTTATAAAACCATTTTATGAAATCTGAGTATTTCATAGTAGTAGTTTCATATCATTCGTAAAAGCAATGAAGCTGAACAGGCATCTCAGGGACTCAATTTCACATCTTCTTTTTAAAACTTTATCAATATATACATTAATAAAAATCCATTAAATGATAAAAGAAAAGACAATCATATTTAATATCCTAGATGGTAAAGAATCTGCGTGCAATGTGGGAGACCTGGGTTCTATCCCTAGGTTGGAAAGATTCCCTAGAGAAGGAATAGCAACCCACTCTAGTATTCTTACCAGGAGAATCCCACGGACAGAGGAGCCTGGCAGGCTATACAGTCCATGGGGTCGCAAACAGCTGGAGATGACTGAGCAACTAACACTTTCACTCTTCACTTAGAATGAGAAAGGGTATCTATATAATCATATTAATTTTATACATTTTTATATTTTTTGTCTAATGTAATAAAGTATTAAGCAACTACTTAGACAATATTGCTTTATGTATACAAAAATAACTGACAAAATATTTGTGTAAAAGTAGTAGAAAAAAGCAACTGCTTTGAGGATTGTGACGTCATTAAAAGTATATTGAAAAAATGTTGTTTAAAAATGAAAAGCAAATTTAGTTTAAATAAATTTAAATTACTGAAGAATAATGACAATGCTAATAAACAGAGAAACACTGATTACAGTGTTACTAGTTCCTTTAAATATATATATATATATATATATATGCACACACATATGTCTATCTATTTCAGTATATACACACATAGTGATAATATATGATATTATTAAATTATTAATGAGTATGAACGTCTATGTAAGCTGTTTTTACTCTATAGGCCAAAAGTAAAGATATCACATTTATATGTATCATTATCGCTGTGATAAGTTAGAGCTGAAATTAAAATCAATTCACACTGCAAGTTCAATCACTGTCAAATTTTTAATAAGACATCATTAATTTATCACTAGATTAGTAATGTGACATCAGAATAGCAAAAATGCTAAATGTATTAATATGTCCTTTAGACTGCCTTATTATTGATACAATAAAGAAAAGTCATCCTTGTCTTAGTTTATTTAATATTCTAGAAGTACACTTCACCTGGTTATTCTTTTAATTAATTTATTTTTTAATTGAAGTATAATTGCTTTCCAGAATTTTGTTGTTTTCTGTCAAACCTCAACATGAATCAACCATAGGTAAGGGTTTTCACCTGGTTTTGAGCGAGTAGCTTATCACTTACATAAAGGAAAGGTGAATACTGAGAGAAGTCAGGAGACACAGCCAACAAAGGGTACGGAATCAAGGCAGGAACCACACTGAGTGACTTGACTTAAAACTATAGGAGGAACTCCAGGAGTCACTATAATAGACCATTCACATTAATCAACACAAGGGGCAAAGAAGGCGGTGTTTTGGGTCAGCCCTCGGCTGTTGACTGTCCTTAAAACAAGTTAAATCACTGGTACATACGATCTGAATGTCTCAGTAAAGAACAGGTGCATGTCAATGTATGGCAAAAACCACTACAATATAAAAAAAAAAAAGAAAAAGAAAATCCAAGTTCATCTCAAAAAAAAAAAAAAAGAACAGGTGCTTAGCTGTCAGGTTGGTGGGAATAGAGGTGGGGCATAACCAATGTCTTTGACAATACTCTCATAGCAAACAGTATGACACACAGAAGCTCAGTATTACACTCACATTTTGTCATAATGTGAGTACTAAAATGTTAATACAAATAATACAAATATTTAATATTTATTTTACAAATACATAAAAGGTTTTCTTTTAGCCCTATTTGCTTTAAACTTTTTAAAATGTAAATTATAGCTATTTTACTATTATGTGTCTACATGTGGTATCTCTGTATATATTCAGCTTTGAGTCTGCAATATTATTTAATATGTGGCTAAGGATTCTATTGTTCTAAAAACTTTCTCCAGCCATATTCACTTAAAACCATGCTTCTGCCTATTTACTTTCCCCCATTCTTCTGGGGTCTCACTACTACATCTTTCCTCCAAGTACCTTTTTACCACTTTCTATAAGTTTTCTGTATTTGTTTCTCACTGTTCTAGTTTGGATATTTTCATAATCTTTCAACTCATTCAGGCTTTTTTCACCTTTGTCTAACATATTGTTAAATCCCTCTACTGAGTTCTTCTTTCTATTATCATATATATTTTTTTTATAAGTCAATTTATTTCTATAGTTTCCAGTTCTCAGCTGAAATTCTCTAACCACTCATTTTTTCCAACAAATAAAACACATATTTTAAAGTCTACCTAAATAAACTCATACCTGGTCTTAAAAGGATCTGCTTCTCTTGCATCATTTTATACTTAAGTCTTTAGTGTACCTAGTTATTTTTATCAGCTGCTGAACATTTTGTTTAAACATATGTGGTGTCAGTTTAAGACTGAATGATGCTATATGCTTTCCAATAGGAGCAACAGTTTCTTTTTACCAGCAAGTTGTAGGGTTAGATACACTTATTAAATGATTGAATTGATTCAAAACTTAAGTTCAATAATGTGAATTAGGTTACTGAATGGTTTACTATTAATTCTATGTTGTGTCCTTTTTCAACAGATCCTTAATTCTAATTTATATTCCCCAAGCCCCCAGGTGATGACTGAAAAAAATCTATTCAGACTTAAAAAGGCCCTGTTTTCAAGCTGCCAAATGACACAAGAAAAAAAGTCACATCATAAGTTGTGCTTAGCTCAGAGAACTCTTTACCCCTGGATCTCGACCCATCATATCCTCTCCATTTGCTGGTCTTCTGATAGCTTCCTACAGATCTTATTTTTAAATATTCTCCATTTTTCTTGGTTAACCCTTAGGAATTATATCCTGGTGGCTCAGACTGTAAATAATCTGCCTGCAATGAGAGACCTGGGTTCGATCCCTGCATCGGGAAGATCCCCTGGAGGACGGCAGGGCAATCCACTCCAGTATTCTTGCCTGGAGAATCTCATGGACAGAGGAGCCTGGACGGCTACAGTCCATGGGGTCGCACAGAGTCAGACATGACTGAGTGACTAACAGGAATTAAACAACAAAAGCCCCAAACTGCTAGGAGTTAAACAGTTCTACCATTGACATAATGAACAGACTAATTAGAATAACACTTAAGACCTCACATTTATATTCAAATATCTGACTTAAAATAAGTCATTTGTAAAAGTAAACAAAATTTTAAAATCTACAGAACTAGTGTGAGCTAAGAAAAGTATAGTCCTACCTGGTTTTGAGAGAGTAGCTCATTCCCTAGGTTGAAGGAAGCACTGGTATGGAAGGACAGCACTAGAGAAGGCAGGAGACAGTCAATGAAGACTGTGAACTCAAGGTACCATGCTGGGTGACTGGACTTCAAACTGCACAAGTTTCAACCGGCCCGCCGGGCCAGGGGCTGTTCCTGGGCCTCCACTCGCCACAGGGCTCTCAGGAGGAACCGCGGCCTGCTTGGCCTTCTGCGGCGGCGTGTGGTGACAGGGCATCTTTACAGGTCACGTTCTGCCGGCGGGTTGAGAGCTGCAGAGCCTCGCTCACGTGCGTGCACTGACAGAAACACACGTTTCTGCTAAAAACTGAAAAACACGTTTCTACTAAATGCTGCAAGACCCAGCACAACCGCTCTGCCATCCACACGGACGACCCGGAGCCGCGACGTACGCTCGCGAGATCCGCGAACTGGACGCTCAGTCCCCTGAGGAGAAGTGGGTGAAAGGCGGAATTTGTGAGGCGCCCCTCAGAGAAAAGGTGAACGGGCTCAAGGTGCGCTTGTATGCTTCTCTAGGTACTTTTTCTGGGTAACTTAAACACGTCCATGAATGAAGGGTTTATACTACCCGAGATTTACGCATAGAAACTCAATTTCAGAAAACCATTTTAAAGAGGTAATTTTTAAAAGCACAAATATGTATGTAAGAAGGCGTTAATAACAGCGTGCTTACATTGGAATGCCCCATGAATATTGCATACTTAAATAGTGTCATTGTCATCACACCTGTGTACTGTAATCTTTACAATGGAATAATATGCAATAAAAATGATATTTACATGGACCTTTTAATGCCACCAGAACATTCTAAATATTTAATGTTCATTGAGAAATTTAAAGGGCCTTTCCCAGTGACTCAGTGGCAAAGAAACTGCCTGCAGTGCAGTAAAGGCAGCAGATTAAGGTTCCATCACTGGGTGGGGAAGATCCCTTGGAGATCATGACAGCCCACTCTAGTATTCTTGCTGGAAAAATTTCCATGGACAGAGGAGCCTGGTGGCCTATGGTCCATGGGGTCGCAGAGTCCATCAGTATTGAAGCGACTCAACGCTGAACACACAGGTGAAAATTAGAATTTGTTAGTACAGTGAGGTATTAAAGATGTGCATATTTATAGACACACATATGTATAGATACAAATATATGTTCAGATAATTACATATTTCCATTCAATATTAATTTATCAAATACTTTAATAATTTCTTATTAATTTAAGACATTAATAGAACATGTTATTTCTCAAATGACTCCAAAATATGCAGTGGGACTTGCATTGGAAATGTAAACGTCTAAATTGTTTTCTATACAAATAATCAATAATTTAACAACTAATAAATGAGGTAAACTACATTTAAATAATAGGAAGGTGACAAATATTGTTTCAATACTTTATTCCAATTTTATTTTCAGTGGTTTTATTTTAGAAATCCATTTTAAATGTTAAACATCATCAAAACTGCAAAATTTATAGTCTTATATTCATGTTGCTACTTCAGCTCTTTAATGATGAGTTGTTACTCAAAGATACATAGACACACACATATATAATTTTTGAGATGATCACTAAACTATTTCTTCAATTGTTACATGACAGTTGCTTCTTAAAAACAAATAAAGCACCATTTCCATTTCTTTCTGTTCTGAACAGGTGAAGATGACAGTAAAATCAATAAAGAGAATTGTAAGGTCAGGATGAAGAACATTCCCAGTTCAGATCTTAATTTCAGGAACAATTTGCCATGACATCTGTGTAGTCACTTCATGGAACTTTAGCAAATCTGACAGCTAATTAATTATAAAGCAAGATTAGAGACTGGACAGAAGTGCTGGCAGAGGAGAATTCATCTTTTGTGTCAACATGTTTCAGTACATTCATTTTCTTAGGCCTGAAACACATTCACCTAGTAAATCATTGTTTATCTTTAAGCTCAAAAAGGAAATCAAACATGACATGAACAATTATCAAGATATTCTCAGAGAAATGGATTCCCAAAAAAGAAACATGAAAGTAAATTAGAACTATGGTAACATCTGAGATTTTCCTGTTTTTTGTCTAAATTGTATGCGATGTCTAAAATCACTTTATTTTAAAATCTCAGACAGAAATAGAAAGCTATCACCAGAAACAAAGTGTATATAAAATGATCATGAATTTAATATAGCTATTATATATATACAAAATTGTAGATTATGATTTAAGAATGCAGAGTTCAAGGTAACATTATTATAAGTTAAATAGGAAAACTCGGCTGCTTAAAAAATTAATATTCTCCATTCTTAGTAATTCAGAAATGTTATTTGACTTAGTTAAAACTCCTATTTTATATAACCCTGGATAAAGTAAAACAAAAGCTCGTTACTTTAAATCAAATGTTTCCAGCGTTATATTCTGTAAAAATAAATGCACATATTATAACTTATTGTGTTGAACATTTTAAGTGTTTAGAAATAGTGAATCAGTATGTTGTATAACAGGAATTAACATAGTGTGTAGGCCAGTAATACTTCACAAACAAACTCATAGAAAAAGAGATCAGATTTGTGACTACTAGAGAAGGGAGCAGGGAAATTAGATGAAGGTGGTCAAAAGGTCCAAAATTCCACTTATAAGTACTGGGGATGCAATGTGCAGCATTATTAATATGATTAATACTGCTGTATGTTATGAAACTTGTTAAGAGAGTAAGTTCTAAGAGTCTCATCACAGGAAAATTTTTACTTCTTTAATTGTGTGTCTTCTGACATGATGGGTATTCACTAAACTTATTGTAATAATTTCATGATAAATGTAAGTCAAATCATTATATCATACACTTTAAACTTATACAGCACTATATGTCAATTATATCTCCATAAAACTAGAAAGAAAAGAAAATTGAAATAAATGAAGAAACTTTTGGTTTCTAGTCTGTTATGTCATGAACTTGGAAGTTGCCACTGTATCTTAACAAGTAAAAACCTATACAAACTAAAAAATAAACTCCTCTTAGATCTGGAAATAAAGTTATATCATAATACAAATAGCTGCCTCCAAATTTGGAGAGGCAAACAGAATCCAACTTACTGAAGCAGAAGCTTACTAGAAGAAACCACAGCAGGAACAACTTCTGGGTAGAAAAAAATTCTAATCTTTAATTAATTAATTGCCAGAAGTTCAGTTGCAAAAGCCGAAAAATCAAAAATGCCTAGAGAGCCCAGTCATACGAGGACCCCACACTTTTTTGAGTTTAAGCAGCAGGGATTTGGCCAATGATGGCCAAATTTCACTAGTTGTGTCCAACTCTTTGCAACCCCATGGACTGCAGCACGCCAGGCCTCCCTGTCCATCACCAACTCCCGGAGTTTACTGAAACTCATGTCCATTGAGTCGGTGATGCCATCTAACCATCTCATCCTCTGTCATCCCCTTTTCCCCCTGCCTTCAATCTTTGCCAACATCAGGGTCTTTTCAAATGAGTCAGCTCTTTGCATCAGGTGGCCAAAATACTGCAGTTTCAGCCTCGATATCAGTCCTTTCAATAAACACCTGGTATGTGTCGTTCCACTGTGATTCTATTAAAATAGCCAAAATCTGATACAAATACAATACCCAATACTTGTGAGGATGGGGAGCAACAGAAACTCTAGTTCAACACTAAAGTTATGTAAAATGGTACAGCTACTTTAGAAGACAGTTTGGCAGCTTCTTACAAAACTAAATATACTCTTATCATATGATCCAGCTATACATTCCTTGGTGTTTTCCAAAGGAGTTGAAGGCTTAGGTCTAAACAATAACCTGTTCATGGATATTAATAGCAACTTTATTCATAATTACATAAGCTTAGACACAACTAAAATGCCTTTCAGTAGGAAAATAGAGAAGTAAACTTTGGTGCATCCTTGCAATAGAATATTATTCAGTGCTAAAAAATGCTATCATTTTAGAACGTCATAACTATGGAAAAAACATGGAGAAAACTAAAATGCATATTTCTAAGAAGCAAAAAAAAGTCAACCTGAAAATTCTACATACTGTATTATTCCAGTTATATGACATTCTAGAAAGGGTAAAACCATGGAGACAATAAATAAGATTAGTGATTTCCAGGAATTAGGGAGAGTGAGGGATGAATAATTATAGTGAGAAAAATTTTAGGGCAGTGAAACTGTTCTGTATGATACATGTCATTCTAAAGTTCTTTTCAAATCTGTAGAATGTGCAATAACAAAAGGGAAGCATAATGTTATCTGTGGACTTTGGGTGATAATGAGGTATCAGTGTAGGTTCATCAATAATAACAAAACTACCACTCTGGTGGGGGCCACTGATAGCAGGAAATTCTATACATGTGTGGGTCATGAGGTTTATGGGAAATCCCTGTCTGTACCTTCCACTCAATTTTGTTGTGAATCTAAAAACACTCTTAAAAAATAAAGTATGTTGTTTGATAAATAAATATCTTGATTCATATCCAGCATAGCTCATTATAAAGCAAACAGTTAAAATAGCACTAGCCGGAACCCAATCAGTTCTACATCATAATGACTATTTTCTGTGATATAGCAGTGTTTCATGTTTAAAATAACATGTTCCATAGAATCAGAAAGACTTGGGATATAAATTTTGACGTTGTGACCAATGGCCTGTCTCCTTCCATAGCATCTGCTTCCTCATATGTAAGGAGTATATCTGTCCTAGAGATTATAAGAATATAAATGTACAGTGTCTGCCATTTAGCAAACTCTGAAAAGCATTACTTTGCACTTATTTTGAATCAGCAGATAATTTGTCTTCTCTACTGGAAATATTAGCCAACAAATTGCAAATATATGAGTCTCTTCTTACTTACTCTAGTTAATATAATTAGGAATGTTATATATCTACAACTATTAATTCCATAGCATTTAGAAAAGAAAGTATTTTTTGTGGTTTCCAAATCTAAAAATTTTAACATGAATTTTAAAATTTTATGAAGTATGGGATTTTGTGGCCCAGGGGTTATTATTCTTTCAGAGTTATTAAAAAAAAAAACAGACAGCCATGATAACATATCAAGTCTAGTCCTCTTTATGGAATTAATTCTGAGTGTTTGTTGTTTTGAATTAATGTCTATAGATTCTCCCCTCTCTTCGTTTTACTGAAGTTCACTGTCAGTTTAGGTTGCTATTTGTAATGAAACACACCCTTTAGAGCTGAACTAAATATATAATTTAGGCTAGTCACATGGTCTCTCTAGGACTCATCAATATTAAATATTAAAATAAAGTGTGACTAGACTCTGAGTTACATCATGTACTTGGAATTAGTTGTTCCATGTGTATTTACTGTTGCTTTGTTTGTCAACTTTGTTCCTAATTTACACCTTTAAAAAACTTCCTATCTGAGTGTAATCGATTATGAACATATTCTCACAGAGTGAAAGGAAATGGAAAACATCTAAATCAAGGATACGGTAGCAGCTGGCTTACTTGGAAGGTAACCCCAGGGAGCAGAACTGAGGAAGTGGTGAAAACTAAGAGAGAAAGGATAAAAGTTAAAAAAGAAAAGTTTGTTGAACTGGTCATAACTATGGAAAAGTTAGGCTTATTCTTCTGTGGACCATTTGGTTAACTGTGTGGAATTCACCTTAGAACTGTAATATCAGAGAACAAGAAGCCTGGAGAATTTATCTACCACCCTATATACTCCTTAGGTTAATGGTTCCTTCTGGACTTATCAAATCTCCCACACTTTTGGACTGCACCAGTGCTGAGCAAAATAGCTTTCCACAGCTTTGGAGAAAGTGGCAGGACAGCAGGGTATATTCTTGGTGTGGAACTCTGAGGAAGATGTAGGGAACTATTGTAGCAGTGATATGTAACAGACATTGAGTGCTTTAGAGGCAATAACCATTTTACCTTACTCATTCAGAGAGAAACATAAAGATATCATCTCTTTTATACAGATGAAGAAACTAAGGCACACATCAGACAACAAAAACCCAAATCACATAGCTAGTGAAGGACTCAATCAGAGTTTAATCTCTAGTAATCTGACTCTTGCATTTTCAGTGACAATACCAGTCCTAAAGATTTTTTTAAAAATATATTTAATACTGTTGCTTATAAGCAGTTTTCCCCCAAATTAACACCACCGAAAACTTGTTGAATATTAGATAATCTGGTGTGTATAGCCTGTGACTTCTCACAGTACTGTCAACTTCTGTTCCATATGTGATTCACAAAACTCTATAGGCCCAAGGAACAAGAACGTAATTTATTTTAGGGGTTTACCAATAAGAAACAACTTTGCCTATTAAAATTCAGTAACATAAAACTACTACCCCAAACTGTTTATTTCAGTTGTTTTCTTACTGCTATTCCTTTTCTATTTCACCCTGCTTAGTTAATTGTCTCTGGTTAGTACTCTAGATGACGCTGTCCTCTTATTTATTTTGATGTCTACTATGTGTTTTAATTCTTTTGCTGTTTATCATATTCCTATCAAACAAAAAAGTGTATTTGATTATTTCACATTTTATAAACTTTTCCCCCTGCTTTATTGAGATATAATCAAAGCATAATATATTAGTTTAAGGCATACAACATAATGATTTTGTACATGTATATATTTAGAAATGATTATTGAAATAAATTTAGTTGTCACATTACAATTTTCTATTAATAAATTATGACTCACACAAAATTAAATAGATCCTAACACAAAATTTAGTATGTGTACAATATAATCAAGTGAAAAATAGAATGCTCTTACTGTAAACATCTATGAGGTTGAATTTTCATGAATTACTTAATAGTATTAATGTCATTAGTGTTGATGTATCTCTTTATGTCAATAATTCTTATACAGTAATTTCACACAATCTTCAAGGAACATCATATTTCATTTCAAGTTTATCAAACATATCATAGGGCCAATTTTTTATGTTTTCTATTCTTTTTATATTTTCTTCTTCTTTTTTTCTTTTTATATTTTCTTTGCCTATTTTGAAATCCTGCTCTAATTAAATGGTCATTTGCTTAGGTAAATTGCTACAAGTTTTTGTTTATTCTTAACCTTCAGATTTTTATAAATATAGTGACTTTTATAAGAGTAAATTTTTTCAAACTGCCCTAAAAATTATAGTACAACTGCTATGTTGTTGGGCAGAGGGTCCTTAAGGAACTCTTTTATCAACGAGTTTGTGGCTGCTGCTCTTCAGTGTGCTGAATTCTGGTTACATGTGAGAGGCCTGAATGTGATATGGTTTTCTTTACCCTATAAGTAAACTGTACTTTTTCTATAGAAGATTGTAATATTTTCTATTTATTCTTTAAATTCATCAATTTTTACCAAAATAAAAATTTTAAATTTCATTGTGGTAAAATTGATACATGAAAAATTGTGCATATTTAAAGTATACATGTTTATATATTTGCACATATTCATACCCCTGTGATACCATCACCACAATCAAGGTGGTAGATAATCATATCTGTCACCTCCAAAAATGTTCCTATATTCTTTGGGCTGTATATTTCTGTTTATTTTTGTTTATTTTACTGAGCTAAGGACATAACATGTGATCTAGCTCATTTATATATTTTAAAATACCTCAGTCAGTCAGTTCAGTCGCTCAGTCGTGTCTGACTCTTTGCAACCCCATTAATCGCAGTACGCCAGGCCTCCCTGTCCATCACCAACTCCCGGAGTTTACTCAAACTCATGTCCATCGAGTCGGTGATGCATGCAGCCATCTCATCCCCTTCTCCTCCTGCCCTCAATCCCTCCCAGCATCAGGGTCTTTTCCAATGAGTCAACTCTTCGCATGAGGTGGCCAAAGTACTGGAGTTTCAGCTTCACATCAGTCCTTCAATGAACACCCAGGACTGATCTCCTTTAGGATGGACTGGTTGGATCTCCTTGCAGTCCAAGGGACTCTAAGAGTCTTCTCCAACACCACAGTTCAAAAGCATCAGCTTTTCGGCACTCAGCTTTCATCACAGTCCACCTCTCACATCCACACATGACCACTGGAAAAACCATAGCCTTGACCAGACGGACCTTTGTTGGCAAAGTAATGTCTCTGCTTTTTAATATGCTATGTAGGTTGGTCATAACTTTCCTTCCAAGGAGTAAGCGTCTTTTAATTTAATGGCTGCAATCACCATCTGCAGTGATTTTGGAGCCCCAAAAATACATAGCACCATATTAATAACTATAGGTTCCATGTTGCACAGCAAATTTCTAGAATTTATTCAGTTTATAACTGAAACCTTGTGCCTATTGAGCAACAGTTCCCTATTTCCTACTCCCTCTGCTCCTGGGAATCACCATTCTATTCTCTGCTTCTATAATTTTGACTATTTTAAAAACTTCATGTAAATGGAATCATGCAGTACTTGTCTTACTGTGACTGCTTATATCACTTGGCATAATGTTCCTTAGGTTTATCCATGTCCTCAGTGCTAGATTTCCTTCATTTTAAATGCTTAATAATACTTCACTGTTTGTGTATTATTTCACTGTATGTGTAATATTTCACTGTATTTGTAATATTGGGGGCTTTACAAGTGGCTCGGTGGTAAAGAATATGTCTGCCAATTCAGGAAATGCAGAAGACATGAGTTCGATCCCTGGGTTAGAAAGATCTCTTGGAGAAGGAAATGGCAACCCATTTCAGAATTCTTGCCTGGAAAAATTCCAATGACAGAGGAGTCTGGTGGGCTAAGTCACAATGAGTTGGACATGACTGAGTGACTGGGCACATATGTATATGCCACATATTTTAATCCATTTATCTATTAACACCTAGCTTATTTTCATATCTTGGTTATTGTGAATAATACTGAATGAACATAGGAGTTCAGATATGTCTTCAAGATCCTAATTTTTTTTTTGGATACATGTACAGAAAACTATGATTTCTAGATCACATGATAGTTTTATTTTTAATTTTTTGAGGAATCTCCTGCTGTATTCTATAGTGACAACACCATTCTGCATGCCCTCCAACAATGTATAATGGTTTTAATTTTTTCCCATCCTTGCTTACACTTAAATACCTTTTGTTGTTGTTTTTTTTTGTAATAACCACCCTAACATGTATGAAAAGATATTCATTGTGATTTTGATTTGTATTTCTCTGATAATTATTTATTTTGAGCAATTTTTTTATACCTGGTAGTCATTTACATGTATTCTTTAGAGAAATGTCTATTCAAGTACTTTGCCCATTTTTAAATTGAGTTCCTTGCTTCATTTGATACTGACTTTTAGGAGATTCTTATATATTTGGGCATTAACCACGTACCAGATAGATGGTTTGCAAGTATTTTCTCCAATTCCAATCTTACCAGTTAATATCCAAAATATATAAATAACTCATCCAACATTAACAAAAAATACAAGATGGCTAACAAACACATGAAAAGATGCTCAACATCACTCATTATTAGAGAAATGCAAATCAAAACCACAATGAGGTACCATTACTCGCCAGTCAGGATGGCTGCTATCCAAAAGTCTACAAGCAATAAATGCTGGAGAGGGTGTGGAGAAAAGGGAACCCTCTTACACTGTTGGTGGGAATGCAAACTAGTACAGCCACTATGGAAAACAGTGTGGAGATTTCTTAAAAAACTGGAAATAGAACTGCCATATGACCCAGCAATCCCACTTCTGGGCATACACACTGAGGAAACCAGATCTGAAAGAGACACGTGCACCCCAATGTTCATCGCAGCACTGTTATAATAGCCAGGACATGGAAGCAACCTAGATGCCCATCAGCAGATGAATGGATAAGGAAGCTGTGGTACATATACACCATGGAATATTACTCAGCCGTTAAAAAGAATTCATTTGAATCAGTCCTAATGAGATGGATAAAACTGGAGCCCCTTATACAGAGTGAAGTAAGCCAGAAAGATAAAGAACATTACAGCATACTAACACATATATATGGAATTTAGAAAGATGGTAACGATAACCCTATATGCAAAACGGAAAAAGAGACACAGAAATACAGAACAGACTTTTGAACTCTGTGGGAGAATGTGAGGGTGGGATATTTCAAAAGAACAGCATGTATACTATTTATGGTGAAACAGATCACCAGCCCAGGTGTGATGCATGAGACAAGTGCTCGGGCCTGGTGCACTGGGAAGACCCAGAGGGATTGGGTAGAGAGGGAGGTGGGAGGGGGGATCGGGATGGGGAATACATGTAAATCCATGGCTGATTCATGTCAATGTATGACAAGACCCACTGCGGTATTGTAAAGTGATTAGCCTCCAACTAATAAAAATAAATGAAAAAAAAAATAAAAATAAAAAAAAAATTGAAAAAAAAAATTAAAAATACAATTAAAACTTCAAAGGAAATGAATAGATATTTTTTACCCCAAAGAAGACTTGCAGATGATCAACAAAAGCATGAAAAGAAGCTCAACATCACTATTCACTAGGGAAGTCAAAACCGGAGTGAGCTAGCACCTCACATTTTTATAATTGCTGTTACAAAAATACAACAGATAATTAGTGCTAGCAAGGATGAGAATGAAAAAGGAACCCTTGTGTATTGTTGGAGGTAATGTAAGTCAGTGCAGCCAGTATGGAGGTTCCTCAAAAAACTAAAAATGTCGACACCATCATGTATATTGCACCATTATTCACAACAACCAAGATATGGAAACAACCTAAGTGTCTGTCAAATGAATGAATACAGAAAATGTAATACACACAGAAACACACATACAAAGAAATATTATTCAGCCTCGGCCATGAGAAAGATGGAAATCTTCCATTTGTAGCAACATGGATGGATACTGAGGGCATTAAGCTAAGTGGAGTAAGTCAGAGAAAGACAAATACTGTATGATATCATTTAAATACAAAGTTTAAAAAAGCTCAACCTGTAGAAACAAAGAATTGAGTAGTAGTTACCGGAGACTGGGGAATGGGACAAATGGTGAGAGCTTGTTCAAAGAGTATGGACTTCCACTTAGAATAAGCATAAGTTCTTGGAATCTAATGTACAGCATCATGATTATAGCTAATTATACTGTATTGTATACTTGAAAGTTGCTAATATTGGTTATTTTTCACCATACAAAATAAATGGTAATTGTGTGATATGAGAGAGGTGTTAACCTAGGCTATGGTGGTAATCATTTTGCAGTATGTAAATGTGTCAAATCAGCATGTTGTACACCTTGAACTCATCCAGCATTATATGTAATTATATCTCAATAAAGCTAGAAATAATATTTTTGGAAAAATAATAATAGTCAACAGAGTTGCTTCTGCGAATTATGGCAATCTAGTGTAAAAAGTGGTTAGTTTAAATTTTTTTATCTATATACATATATTGTTTTAAAATAATAGTAGCAACAAAACGTGCTCAACATAAAACCTTTAATTCTTATAAAGTAAAATATTTTAATTAAAATGTACTAAAATTTTATAAATAAGATAAAACAACTATTTTAAAAACTGGTGATTTAATTAAAATATTTCACTATGAAGAAACAGGTTTTTCTTTAGTTTTGTGACATTTAGTTCTGTTATTTGTTTTCATTTACTAATTTTGATTTCTTTTTCCAGTTTTTTCCCCTTCCTTCAGAAATGTACATTTTTTCACATTATGGGTGACAGAGACTCTTTGACCCAAACTTGAGTGAAGTTCCCCTCTGCCTTCTGTGCTAGCTTTACACCTTAGCTTACTTCCTTGCTGGATTTACATTCCCAGTTGCAGCAAGACTGCTGCTAAATCAGGTTAGTGAGAATCTCCCCAACCTTGATATCTTATCAGCCTGATCTGCCTTTAGCAAGAATCCTACTAAGTTGGCTTGGCAAGAATCTCCTTACCCTTAATGTCTCTTCTTATTAAGTTCCCACCCCCTGACTCTGTCATTCTACTTTGGCAGTGAATCCCCCCTTGGTCCTTGCTGTGTTTAGAGTTGCATTTGATCTTTCTCTCCTAATGCAACAGTTTTGATACCTGCCCTGATAGTCCTGGTTAAATCTTCCTTACCCATTTAACAAGTGCAAAAATATTTTATTTAACATAGGGCAACTTTATTTCCAAGCCTCTTACACCATCACTGATATTTACCATCAATTTTCTTGCAGATTTAGTATGTCAAATATATCACTTGGTCTTCTAGAACTTAAGTGTTGATCATATTCTTTCCTGTTGATCTTTTATCATTTTCATTTATGAAGATCATTTTCATACTATATATAGTTCAGAAAGTTTTCTATTCCACTCATGATGTCTCCAGAAAAGTTGTCACTCTTGTCAAATTTCCTTTGACTCATCTATCTAAATGTTTAATATAAATAAGAGAGGGTTTTTGAGTTGCTGAATCGATCTTAAAATAATTTTAATTTTCTTTCATATTCAATGTGGTCAGTACTTCCATATAGCAGAATATTGGTTTCTTTGGTTAAAAGGAAGATGGAATTGAGCTGAGTCCTACATTTCTGTACATGAGTCAGGGGCCAAAAACTTGGCAAATAATTACAATTCTGATGAGTTGCTGAGCTATCTGGAGCAGAGGGGAGGTAGGGTTTCTCTGCTGAGCTATCTGGAGCAGAGGGGAGATAGGGTTTCTCTGCTTCTAGATCCTCCAGCTATAAGAAGCAATTTTCTGCAGTTTGTAATGACTAGGAGTAATTCACCCTGTCACTGCAAACACTGTGACATTTTATGATATCTGAAAATGTGGAAGGTCTACCAAAGCTCACTGGCAGTAAGCCATGGGTACATTTTTGCTAATTTCAAGTGAGAAAATATATATGAATCTATTAGAACAATGTCTGGCACTGAACATACTAACTCTTATTTCTGTTATTAAGAGAATCTACAGATTCTTGTCAGGTTTCTTCCAAAAGTTGGATAATCATCTCTCTTCAACAAAGATGATTAGAAGTTCATTTCAACCACAAGATTTTAGAATTTACATTTTAAAGACATCCTTCAGGTAGAACCAGCATGTTCTTTATTTATTTATTTATTTTTTCATTTATTTATATTAGTTGGAGGCTAATTATTTACAATATTGTAGTGGTTTTTGCCATACACTGACATGAATCTGCCATGGATTTACATGTGTTCCCCATCCCAGTCCCCCCTCCTGCCTCCCTCCCCACTCCATCCCTCTGGGTCTTCCCAGTGCACCAGCCCCTAGCACTTGTCTCATGCATCAAACCTGGGCTGGTATTCTGTTTCACCCTTGGTAATATACATGTTTCAATGCTGTTCTCTCTGAACATCACACCCTCGCCTTCTCCCACAGAGTCCAGAAGTCTGTTCTGTACATCTGTGTCTCTTTTTCTGTTTTGCATATAGTGTTATTGTTACCGTATCTAAATATTATTCTAGACAAGCAGTAGTTACAAGAAAGCCATGTGAAAATCAATCTATCTTCTTCCTAGAGTCATATTTCTTGTTTTTAAGAATTTTTAAATTAAGTACTACATACATGCAGAATGATGAGCACATCATAATCTCATATGTTGATGAATTCTTACAAGGTTCAGACAGCTGCACAGTTACTATTGAAAAAAACAAAAAAACATTATCATCACTACAAACTACAAAAGTCTCCCTCAATCTCTCTGGTTGTTACACCTCTCCAAAGATCACCACTATTCTCACCTCTGTCTCTAAAGATTGTATGGCTTGTTAATAAATAATGGCATTATAATATTTTGCTTCTAACTTTAAGTGAATGGAATCAGTACATATTTTTGTGTGTTGATTTGTCGTTTTTGTTAACATTTTGTTGTGAATATTCTTTTATCACCGTACTGTTTTCTGTATCTGTACATTATTCATTTTTACTTCTGTAAAATATTACTTTTTTATGAATATGCCACAATATATTTGTTCATTTTCCTGTTGATTACTTTCAATGTAAGGGACTACAGATTATATTGTTGTGAATGCACTTTTCCTTCTCTTTGGTCCAAATACACTATTTCTGTTGGTTGTATCTCCAGAAGGTAGTTGTTTGGTGATAAGTCATGCATGTATCTAACTCTAGTAGATGTCATCAGGGCTTCCCTCGTAGCCCAGTTGGTAAACAATCTGCCTACAACACAGGAGACCCGGTTTGATCCCTGGGTCAGAAAGATCCCCTGGAGACAGAAATGGCAACCTACTCCAGTATTCTTGCCTTGAGAATCCTATGGAGAGAGGAGCCTGGCGGGCAATAGCCCCTGGGGTAGTTAAGAGTCGGACACAACTGAGTGACTAACACAAACAATGACTATTTTCATACTTTCATACTTCCTTGTCAAATCTCAGTTAAGTTTATCAGTAGATTTTATGCCAGTGGATGTGTAGTTACCTTACATTGTCATTTAAAGAGTTCACAACATGTATCCCTAAATATGCCACACTGGCATATTGACTATTTTGAGTTAAAGACACTTGAAAAACAGCAAATGCAAGAACAACACTCACTTTCTTTTTTTCTTTTTTCTTTAAATTTTAAATCAAGAGATGAAATTCCTAACTGAAGGGCAATACACCCTATACCAGAAGGAATGTAACATTCTTATCACTAACTGGGAACTTGAGTTGGAGAGAATTCTATACAAACAGACCTTGATAAAATGATTTTTACTTTCCTTCAGCTCCCCAAATATTTAGTTACTTTCTTTTTTTAATCAACTGCCTCTTTTTATCCAACCTTGTGTAAAAGCATTTTGGTTTTGCAGTTTTTTAGATCGTCATTCCTTATGGAGGCTCCCGTGTCACATAAAGCTTGCATTAAATAAATAAATGTCTATGCTTTTTCTCCTGTAGATCTGTATTTTGTCAATCTAATTATCAAGCCCGGGGTAGGGGGATGGCGGAAATAGGATGGTAGAGGTAAAATTTGCCTCCCTATACTGTTTTAATATGTGTTTTGGGGATCATTATGGAAGGTGAACCACATTTTCAGTTTTTATCAACCAATTGTATACTTTTTTTATTTTACAGTTTGGATTGACTTCTTTTGCATTTATTTTGGATTAAATTAAATTGTTAATAAATAAGGAAAAAAAGGTGTCCCAATAAGATTCTAAAATTAAGTGAAATTTATCTTTATCTGGCAAGGTAAAACTTGCACAGTACTTCTCCGCACAGAAGTTTGAGAGGGCTATAGTAAAAAAAAACAAAAGCATATATCCCAAATGAGGCAATATTCTAAATGCAAGTCTCAGCTGACAAGGTGGACTGTAAATTCTTTGTGGTTGACTGGACATGTTCAGTTTTCACATCACAGATGCTGGAAAATCTGGCAAATCTGGTTTCAAACAAATCTGATAATGAGCTGCTTAAGAGCCAGCAGGTCTAATACATACCTCCCTAAGGAGGTATGCTGAAGCTTAGCAGAGTTTTCATTATTGATACATTCTGGATATAAGAACTTGTTACTATATTGTTACTTATGTTCATGTTCTGAATTTCCTTTTAATCTAGGTAAAGATATCTTTTTGTTTTAATTAACAGAATTTTCCAGCTTTAATGTAGCCTAAATTCACAGATTTTTTTCTTAATGATTAGAACTCTTACTAGGTTCTCTTTTTTGGGGGTACTGATTTTAAAAATTATTCTTTAACCCAAAGTCAAGAAACATTTGTGTTTTATTTACTCACAGATTAGATTGGCAGCCCACCTAGAGTTTAATTTTATGTTAGAGACTGAGGTAGGTTAATCCTGGGTGTTCATTGGAAGGACTGATGCTGAAGCTGAAACTCCAGTACTTTAGCCACCTCACGCAAAGAGTTGACTCATTGGAAAAGACTCTGATGCTGGGAGGGATTGGGGGCAGGAGGAGAAGGGGATGACAAAGGATGAGATGTCTGGATGGCATTGCCGACTCCATGGACATGAGTTTGAGTAAACTCCAGGAGTTGGTGATGGACAGGGAGGCCTGGTGTGCTGTGATTCTTGGGGTCGCCAAGAGTCAGACACGACTGAGTGACTGAACTGAACTGAACTGAACTGACCTGACCTGAATGGTATACTTTGTCCACTTGGACACTTACTGGACCCAGCAACTTTTACTGAAAAGAATAAAATCCCTCAGTGTTCTGCAGTGAAAAATTTGTCAAAAATTAATACGTTTTTATTTGTGAGTCATTTTCTGAACTTTTTTTATTCTGTTTTCTCTTTATCATTATTTAAACATCAACCTCTTTTTCAAGCTGTATCTTTGCAGTTCCTTAAGATATGACCATATAAATCCTGTTGTATTAGCAGACTTTGTATATAACTATAAATGTGTTTAAAAAGTGTTAAAATCCTGAAACTAGCATAATTCTGTCCAAATTACATATAACTATCATTTTACTTTTATTTTAGTTCTTACAGTAGTACTCTGGTATAATTTGACCTGCATCCCTATCCATTCTTCACAATTATAAAAAAAAAAAATAGGACCACTAACGGCCAACCAGCAGGTTTTTCCCTGATCCTTGTCTAGTTCATTAACTGTAAAACAGGAGTATCATCTCCGAGAAGAAGGAAAGCATTCTCTGATACAACAATACGACCAAATTTCTTAAATGTATAGAGATTTCAAGGCATTTCTGTTAGAGCATTACCTTAAATCTTACCTTATTACCTTCAACCTTCCCAGTAAACCAGAGAACTTATAAAATTTTGAATAATTTATCTAATAATCTTTTTGCCTTTTAGTTTCATTTTATTCTGTTTGCATGAATTTCTCCTTCCTTACAGTTTCTCTTCAACCCCACATGACTTCAAGCTTTTCTACTAGGCAATTATATAGAAAAGTTAAAGCGTAAAAGCACATGGCTTTCTGGAATCAGATACACCTATATATGTCTCAGTTCAACAGTTGGTAGATATGTAAGACTGAGCAAATTGAAACTGCATTTATAAAATGGGGACAGAATACTATGGTTATATGTGAATTCTCAGAAACAAAGATGCCTATTTCTTACAGTGGGAACTCAACAAATGTTTTTTAAAGATTGAGTTATCATAGAATTGTCACTGAAGAGCTGTGAGATAGTTTTGTTAAATCCCTCTAGGAGCATTTACGGTGTGACGGTTTTTCAGAGGAGACATTTCAAGAATAAAATTAAATATGAGAGATGTACTCTCAAGCACAGCCTAAAATGAACTTTAATCATGAAGTTATTCTGTTATCAGATTAAACTGAGGCATGGAAATTCTTATATTCAAAATGATCTTTTTGTGCTAACTGCATTAATTTTTACACACATTTTTGCAATCTTCCTGTGAATAAACAGGTTAAGCATCATTTAACACAAGACATGTGGAAAAGAAGTAAGGGCTTTGTGATCCTGGGAAGATCCGGAATAGCAATTCTTATTTCTGCCTTGTGGAAAGACAGCTCTCAGCATGTACACCCTTGGAATGGAAAGCTTATGCTACTTAGGTTTAACTTTACTCTGAACCATGAGTGCACGTGGCTTTGTCTCTCCAGTCCTAGTAGAGCTGTAAGAACAATATTCAAACTCAGAATATCGGGTTAATAGAGCAGACTTAACAGACATTTGCATTGCAAATTACATTATCTCAGTATTTTTAAGTTTACACATTTTTCATAATGTTCACACTCCTTCCCTGAAAATACGGGTCAAAGGAGTAGTTCCCCTCTTTGTCTTATTTGCTTTCAGGAATCAGAGGAAGTGTAACAATCTAAGTATGTTTAGTGCAACTGTTTTATATAATATCACTTGGAGAGATCAGTTTAATTAAAAAAAAAATCTGCCTGGGTCATCTTGACCAGCATAACATTATTTTTGATTCATGACACATAATGAGCCAAAATATACTTGCTGTAAGAATGCTAAACATTAAAATGACCTTGGCTCTTCACTTACCAACGAAACCATCTGTAGAGGAAATCTGCCATATGCAAACTGGTATAAGAAGCTTCTACACCTTATCTTTTCCCAAATGAAAATTTAGATAATCATAAATAAATCTTAAAAAAAATATTTTATACTCTCAAAATTCCTTAAAAACTACTTGTATACATATATATATATATATATATATATATTTTAGTATAAAGAGCTGTAAATATACCCAAGTAACAGAATAAATACAATTTATTCATATACTAGTCCAATTAACCTTAGGGATATCTTCCAGGTGTGGAAGACTATAATCCTTAATTGTAACATGTTACTTTGAGTTTAACAGGACCATGAAAATGTTGCTATCAAATCCTGGAATGGCTGGCTTATTTTCCCATATTTTTCTTTGATTTTTATTGTGAGATTATTCTTATGGAAAATTAAGGCAAATGACTCAAAGGCAGTCAAATAGTCAAGTTTTTAGTTTCTACCTGAGTACTGTTGAGAAAAATAGTACATTTCGCAATGTAAGATCATAACTACAGTGATGAAAATTTAGCTGCGTCTTCTCTTTTTTTTTTTTTTGTATTTAAGCAAAAGGAAAAACATACCTCCTAGTTTTAAGTAAGACTTAAAAAATCATTTATGCTCTAATGTTTACCTCTTTAAAAATATTTAAGATGTAAATGAATTTTTTAAAAATCAAATATGTTTATCTAAAAATATAAGTGATTTTTTTTTTCCACAGAAGGCAAGGAATTTGAAGTGATTTAAAGAAAGCAGCATCAAAACATGTATATTATCAAGAGTGAAACAGATCACCAGCCCAGGTTGGATGCATGAGACAAATGCTCGGGGCTGGTGCTCTGGGAAGGACCAGAGGGATCAGGTGGAGAGGGAGGTGGGAGGGCGGATCGGGATGGGGAACACATGTAAATCCATGGCTGATTCATGTCAATGTATGGCAAAAACCACTACAATATTGTAAAGTAATTAGCCTCCAACTAATAAAAATAAATGGAAAAAAAATAAAGAAAGCATCAGATACCATCTGATTTTATATGATGATTATATGCTGTGCCCAGGTGCTCAGTCATGTCCAACTTTTTGCCACCCCGTGAACTATAGACCACTAGGTTCTTCTGTCCACAGAGTCATCCAGGCAAGAATACTAGAGTGGGCTGCCGTTTCCTACTCCAGGGGATCTTCCCAACCCAGGGATCAAACCTGAGTCTCTTGTGCCTCCTGCATTGGCAGGCAGGTTCTGTACCAAGGTGCCACAGAAATTTTATGCTATAATAATTAAATATTGTGATTATTTTTGAGAGTAAATTTTCACCATAAATTTAATAGAAGCCATATCAGTGGCTTTTAATAGAAGCCAGTCAAACAGTGAGCTTTTTTGAAGTTACCCTTTATCATATTGAGAAATATCATTGAGAAATAATTTGTCTATTATTCTTAGTTAAGTGAAACTTGTAGGGAATGACTGTTGGAATTTGTACAATGCTTTTCCTGCATCAGTAGAGATGATCATATGTTTTAATTTTTTTAGTCTGTTAGTGTGGTAAGTTGCATTCATTGGTTTCGAAATGTTAAATCAACATTAAATTCCTGTAATAAACCACACTTGGTTGTAACATTTTATCAATTTGTATTATTACTGGATGTAAAATTTTTAAAGAATCTTTGCATCTATACCCATGAGTTTGTACTTTCTTGAAATCACTTTTCATTGGACTGCTTAACCCATTTATATTTAATGTATATATTAATATATTTTAAAAATATATAGCATATCAATAATTACTTTCTGTTTCTGTCATAAGTTTTCTCTTTCTTAGTTCCCTCTTCTGGATTGAGTACTTTTTATCACTTCATTTCAAATATTTATTGGCTTCCTATCTACAGCTCAGCTTTATATTACTCATCTTTAATTTAGCACCATATATTTTCATGAGATACTGTAGAGTCTTACATGTGGTATAAGCACATTTTCTGCTACTGCCCATTTTACTGATATTACACACTAGCTTTACTGTTTCTTATTTCAGAACAATGGTAGACTCATTAGTAGCATAGTATTCATGCTTCAACTTTGTAGATAAAATATACATGCAGTTGGTAGAATTCCCCTCCCCAATTTTCTTTGTGGGAAGAGTTTTAACTACAAATTCAGTTATTTTAATAAATATAAGAACACACTTGTTATTTTGGGTGAATTTTGGTACCTGTGTCTTTCAAAAAATGTATGCATTTTATCCATGTTGTTAAACTTTTTGACATTAATTACTATAATATTAACATATCATTTTAATATCTATAGATATTCTAAATCTAATGAAACTTTTTACTATGGCTTACTATATAGTCTTTCTTGAAAAAAGTTCATATGCACTAGAGAAGAATATATAAACTATCACTCCACCTAATATATATTATGTAGGGTGTTCTGGAAATGTAAAATATATTAACTTAATTAATCCAGCTTTCTTTGGGTTATATATCCTTTTTCATTCTTCAATTTTAATGCCTTTGTACTTTTATATTAAAATGAGACTTCTGATAGACATCATAGAGTTGGAATTTGCTTTTTTTTATCTCTCTTGATAACCTCTGCCTTTTAATTCGGTTTAGGATATTTAAACTTAATGTGATTATTTATACATTTAGAGGTTATGGGCTGAGCTACATCCTATATCATGAGGATAAAAGCCATATCTTCAGTGTGGGAAGAGAAAGCTAGAAGTAATTTGGGTCAAAGATACAGCCTAGCGGTCATATCTACCCTGTATTTTTATGTGAGTGTGAAATATCTTTTTAAATTTTTATTTTTCTATGTACCTGTTACAACTGAATATAAATTATATGCATATCCTAACAATATAGCATTGCTCCTTGACTGGAGCTGTGACAAATTTATTTGATATCTTCTTAGTGTTTTAGTCAAAATTAGGTTGGTGTGAGTCTGAGCTATGATGAATTATCAAGAAAATAACATTGTAAAAATGGAAAGTAATAATCTGTATCCCTTTATTAAGTCAACTACTGTGAGTGATTTGGTTAATATATGCAATGACACTATTTATGCTACTTGAAGAATTGTAATGACCCTTTTTTTTGGTTTTGCTTTGTTTGTAGTATAGACATTCAATAAATATTGCCTATAAGGAGTGTATTGACATCAAAGTTTTTGTACTAAAGATTAAAAATTAGAAATAAAAATTTCAAGTGTGTTCCTCTGAATAGTAATTTGCATGCATTTTGACATATTTTTCAGAGCTGCATCTTAACATTTTATGTAACACTGTCATTAGAATGAACACAATGGCTTCCATTTTAATTATAGAATAGTAAAATAATTTCACTTTAGCATTTTGGTTTTGCATTTATAGCATTTTAGCAATATCCATATTATATGGTCGTGCCAGAATCAGTTCAGTTCAGTTCAGTTGCTCAGTTGTGTCCAACTCTTTACGACCACATGGACTGCAGCATGCCAGGCCTCCTTGTCCATCACCAACTCCTGGAGTTTACTCAAACTCATGTTCATTGAATTGGTGATGCCAGAATAAGTGGTGACAGAATAAGACATTTCTAATTTTGAATAAAATAAATCATTTTAAGACTTACTTTCTTTTTCCTTTTCCATTTTTTCTTGTTAGTTTCTAAAATCAGGGTAACTCAAAATACTATTTACACATTCAAATATAGCTTTGAAATATTTAAGGGAGCATTCAATCAGTACTAACTAAAAATACCAAAATACATAGCAAATAAGTCTCATTATCTTTTCAAGGTAGAATACTCCCAAACTGTATACATCACTATTTATAAATTTTCTGTTTCAAAATAATATCTGATATATTGAACAAATTTTGTATGACTATACAAATACTTGATTATGATCTGTATTATATATTGTATTATTAGTAGTAACATTGGAGATTAAAAATATGATAAAATTTTATTTTATTTACAGCATGTAAGTTACCTATCTACCTGACTGTAAATTAATATAGTATTAAGTTTAAAATCTTTTTTAAGATGTCTGTCATGTGCTTTATAAAGTCAGCTTTCTGAACGTATGTATATAAAGGAAATATTATTTAGGCATTTAGCAAATTGATAAAGACATGAAAAACTAAAAGTTAAGTTAATTTCCATAGAATAGATTTTAAAAATTCAATTAATTTCAATAATGGTATTTCCCACTTGATTTGAGAGTATATATTAGGTGCAGTTTATACAGCTTAAAAGAAAATGTTAAACTTGAAACATGAGCTTTGAAAAACAAAATTGTGCCATCTGCATTTCTTGACACTATCATATGACCTTGATATTCTAGCCATCTAGAATATATTTTTATGGGATTAAATGCTTATGATAAAAAGGATGAAAATACAATCTGCTTAGTTCACTTACACTTATGTTGAGATAGTTTAGGAATTACTCTTATTTTTTAACACAACATGTATCCTTGCTATGAAATCAAATACTCCTTATGCCTGCCTTGAGATTATTAAAATAGTTTATCTATTCTCCATTGTTTTCTTTTTTATGCTATACAGTACTTCTTTTTTACCTTAGATTTCCAACATCGTTTCTTATAGATATAAACCAAATATGTTAAATATATCCCTCAGAGGTCTATTTTTGCTTCTATTTCTTTGGGATGACTTCTGCTCATAGGTAGATAAATAATTGCTGACTTTATTATCTGAGTTCTGACAGCTCAAGTATAAATTCTTCTGAGAATATTTGCTTTAAAAGGAAACAGAATCTTCTTTTCTTAGAATATTCCTTATTGGTAAGATTCATGTTGTTTCTCTCTTGGTGACCTTTTATAGTTGGTCACATCTTTCAAGTTACCTCTTTTTTGTAGCTTTGCTTTTCTGAAAATATTTTCTGTATTCTAAGATGTAATTCATTACTTAACACCTCAGCTGAAACTGAAATTATGTAACTAATATATTGGAAAATTTCAGTTTTTCTGTTTCCTTCCACCAGCATATGCATGGTTAGTTTTTCTGTGGCTATAATTAACATAAAATTTCCAGAGAAACATTCAAAGTTGTGTCCTATTTTTCACTTTGTAAAAACATGTTGTATTTTCTGTTTTTTTCTTCTCCTATTCTTCTTTGTGGAGCACTGCCTTGTCTGATCTTGTAGTTCTACATTTTTATAAGACATTTGAAATTTTCCAAATTCCTTTGAAAACTGTATATTTTGATTATTATTATTTTTAAATGCATACATGGAAAATTCACTTCTTTATGATATTAAATTTTAATATCAACCAACACATTAAGCTATTCCAATTATATAAATCTTTTATATTATATATATATATATTTCAAAATAATATTATACAAGATTTCTTAAATATATCCCTAAGTGCTTTAGAATGTTTCTTTTCACTGAGTATTTTATTTTCTAATGGTGGGAAGTAACAGCAAAGCAATATCTGTCATCTATTTTCTCCTTTATCATTGGGGAAAGTATAAGTTATTACACAAAGTAAATATAGTAACATATGGCTTAGTAGAGAGAAATATGGTAAAAGTTAATGTCCTACCTTTTAGTTGGCATTCTGTAGACTAGAAAAGTAATGGAGATATGAGGCTTTTCTGCAGTCTCAACTTTTAATTAACTCTCGGTATTTATTGGTGTCAAGAGGCAATTGGGGTCAGATGGGTCATACTCCTTGTTCCAGTGTCCTTTCCTCGAGTTTCATATTTTACACCTGTTATGAAAATGTCAGGAAGTACCGAATTACCTGTTCATGGGTATCAAGAAACAGTCACAGTAGCCACATTAGTGTTAGCAAAATATGCATTTTCTCTTCGGTTCCAATAGAGGCTTCAGATGTGAGGGCATATGTGCTAATTTAGAGGGAAATGCTAGAGACTTAACCTAAAAACCACTCCTCCAACCCATTGAACATTTCTGTAAGCACTGATTTTCCAAGTTGAATAAACAGAATTTTGTTAAAATACCCAGAGTAGGGACTTGCCTGGTGGTCCAGTAATTAAGAATCTACCTTCCAATGCAAGGGACAGAGTCCACCCCTGGTTGGGGAGCTAAGCTCCACATGCTGCAGCGCACCTTGACTCATGCTCTGTAGCTACCGAACCAGTGCACAAACAAGATTAAAAAAAAAAAAAGATGGGAACTTCAATAGACATTTTTCCAAAGACATACAGCTAATCAACATACACATGCAAAGATGCTCAACATAACTAATCATCAGGAAAATGTGACTCAAAACCACAAAGAGGAGCTTCTCTGGTGCTGAAGCAGTTAAGACTCTACACTCCCAATGCAGGGGGCCTGTATTTGATCCCTGGTCAGTTGAAACTAAGAGTTCACAGGCCAGGCTGCAATTAGAGATACTGAGTGCTACGACTAAAGATCCTGCATGCTTCAACTAAAGAACCCTGCATGCCGTAATGAAGATCAAAGATCCTGAACACCACAACTAAGACCCAGCACAGCCAAGTAAGTAAATAAATATATTAAAAACAAAACAAAACACAGTGAAGCCTTTCTGGTGGTCCAGTGGTTAAGAATCTGTCTACCAATGCAGGGGACAAGGGTTCAATCACTAGTCCAGGAATATCCCACATGCGGAGCAACAACTAAGTCCATGTACCATAACTACTGAGTCCATGATCCACAGACACATGCCACAACTACTGAGACCTTTTGCCACAACTATTCAAGCTTTTTAATATACTGCCTAGGTTTGTCATTGCTTTTCTGCTGAGGAGCAAGGGTCTTTTAATTTCATGGCTGCAATCATGGTTCACAGTGATTTTGGAGCCCAAGAAAATAAAGTATGTCACTCTTTCCATTTTTTCCTCATCTGTTTGCCTTGAAGAGATGGGACTGGATGCCAACATCTTTTTTTTTTTTAATATTGAGTTTCAAGTCAGCTTTTTTACTCTCTTCTTTCACCTTCATCAAGAAGCTCTTCAGTTTCCCTTTGCTCTTGCCATTAGAGTCGTATCATTTGCATGTCTGTGGTTGCTGATCTCTCTCCCAGCAATCTTGATTCCAGTTTGTGATACATCTATCCAAGCACTTTGCATGATGTACTCTGCACGTGACTTAAATAAGAGGGTGACAATATACCACCTTGGCCTACTCCTTTCCCAATTTTGAACCAGAGTGCTGCTTCATGTCTGGATCTAACCATTGCTTCTTGACCTGCATACAGGCTTCTCAGGAGGCAGGTAAGGTGGTCTGGTATTCCCATCTCTTTAAAAATTTTCCACAGTTTGTTGTGATCCACACAGTCAAGGCTTTAGCATAGCGAATGAAGCAGAAGTAGATGTTTTTCTGGAATTCTCTTGTTTTTTGTATGATTCAGCAGATGTTGGCAATTTGATCTCTGGTGCTCTGCCTTTTCTAAACATGGCTTATACATGTGGAAGTTCTCAGTTCACATACTGTTGAAGGCTAATGAAGAATTTTGAGCATTACCTTGCTAGCATATGAAATGGGCACAGTTGTGCAGTACTTTGAACATTCTTTGGCATGTCCCTTCTTTGAGATTGGAGTGATAACTAACTTTTCCCATTCCTGTGGCTACTGTAGTGCTTTCCAAATTTGCTGGCATACTGATTGTATCACTTTAACAGCATCATTCTTTAGGATTTGAAATAGTTCAGCTGGAATTCCACTGCCTTCACTAGTTTTGATTGCAGCAATGCTTCCTAAAGCCCATTTGACTTCATACTCCAGGATCTGACTCTAGATAAGTGACCATACCATCATAGTTATCCAGGTCATTAAGACTTTTTTTGTACAGATTTTCTGTATATTCTTGCCACCTCTTCTTAATCTTTCTGCTTCTATTAGGTTCTTACTATTTCTGTCCTTGTGTGCCCATCTTTGCATGAAATGTTCCTTGGTAACTCTAATTTTCTTGAAGCGATCTCTAGTCTTTCCCATTCTATTTTTTCCCTCTATTTCTTTGCCTTGTTCACTGAAGAAGGCTTTCTTCTCTCTCTTTGCTGTTCTTTGGAAGTCTGCATTCACATGTGTGTATCTTTCCCGTTCTCCTTTGCCTTTTCCTTCTCTTCTTTTCCCAACTATTTGTAAGCTTCCTCAGACAACCATTTTGCCTTGCTGCATTTCTTTTGCTTGGGGATGGTTTTGGACACCACCTCCTGTATGATGTTACCAACCTGTCCATAGCTCTTCAGGCACTGTGTCCATCATATCTAGTCCCTTAAATCTATTTCTCACTTCTACTGTATAATCATAAGGGGTTTTATGTAGGTCATACCTGAATGGTCTACTGGTTTTCTCTTCTTTCTTCAAGTTTGAATTTTGCAATAAGGAGCTCATGATCTGAGCCACAGTCAGCTACAAGTCTTGTTTTTGCTGACTGTATAGGGCTTCTCCATCTTTGGCTGCAAAGAATATAATCAGTCTGATTTCAGTATTGACCATCTGGTGATATCCACATATAGAGTCATTTGTTGTCTTGTTGGAAGAGGGTGTTTGCTATGACCAGTGCATTCTCATGACAAAACTTTGTTAGCCTTTGCCCTGCTTCATTTTATTCTTCAAGGCAAAACTTGCCTGTTACTCCAGGTATCTCTCGACTTCCTGCTTTTCATTCCAGTCTTGCATGATGAAACGGACACCATTTTTTTGGTGATAGTTCTAGAAGGTCTTGTAGGTCTTCATAGAGACATTCAACATCAGCCTCTTCTGCATTACTGGTTTGAGTAGAGAGGTTTTTAGGCTAAGTGAAATAAGTTAGGGAAGGAAAACCAAATAATGCTTGATTTCACTTATAGGTAGAGTCTAAAAACGAAACAAATTAGCAAACATTTAACAGCAAGAAAACAAATAGGCAGTTTCCAGAGGATATTGAGTATTGGGAATGAGTAATTTTGGTGATGGAAATTAAGAGGGATAAACTTCTAGTTTAGAAGGAGAAGAGAAGAAGGAGAAAAGGGAGCAGAATGAGAGAAGGGGATGAGGGAGAGGAGGAGAAGAAGATGATGTAGAGGGGATGAAGGAGGAAAAGGAAGTGAAATTGCCATAGCAACACTTATGGGAAAGTATAGCAAACAAAACGTTTCATATTTACTCAGAAGTAAGAGTAGATTTATGATCAAAACAGAGACCCCTAAAGCAGATAAATGGTAAGATTATTTATTGTATTCTAAAATAATATTAAAGATCAGTATGTAAAGCTCTGCTATCCAAAGCAAAACAAAAAGCAGAAAATTTAAAAAAGTAAGAATAACTAGACTAACATATTGAAAATAAAGAAACTAGACAGTAACCCCATATAATAGGTGAAATAAAATTCCATCTGAAGCAAAAGTCTAAATTTGGGGGAAAAAATGATGTGTTTTCCTTTTATGTAGGAGAATCGATCATTAAGCAAGATATCAAAAAACTCAAAATATAAAAATTAATTACAAAAATATTAAAGCAAATGTCATTATATATGTGTGTGTATATATATATTGTGTATATGTATATATATATGTGTGTGTATATATATACACAAAAGGCACTTAAAACAAAAGGCACTGGGATAGGGAAAACACACACTTAAAGGGAAAAAAATCTAGCTTGTGCTTGAACCTTAGGGCTGCTGTTTCAGCAACTTAGTATCAGACCCCATTCTTAATTTGGCAGTGACTGCAACTGAGTAGAGAAGTCCAGCCTCACTCCCAGCACTAATTCTAGCTGTTCCTTCTCCAGCTCACCACCTACCAATGTGAGAGCCACCAGCACACTATATAGAAAGATGTGACTTACCTACATGTGAACTTCAGCTCTCCCAACAAAGGCACTGAGCTCATGCAATCTGTATGCTTCCACATAACATCACCCCATTAAAAGTGCAATAGGTAACAGTGTCACCTAAGTTCATAGAAGCAAACTGAAAAGGCAGAGAAACTTCTCTCAATGGACAGAGCAAGAGAAACCTTGAAAAACAAATAATAAAACAAATAAATAACCTATATGATAAAGAACTCAAGGGATTGGTAATACATATATTAACTGAATTAGGAAAAAGAACTGATGTACACATTGAACATTTTAACAGTGAACTAGAAAATATAAAAAAAGAAGCAATCAGAAATATTCAACATCTATAATTAATTAAAAAATGGGAATGAATAGTAGACTAAGTGATACAGACAAACATGTATGTGATACAGAAGACATAATAATGAAAATCACCCAGTAAAAAAAAGCAAAGTGAAATGAAAAAAATGAAACAATTTAAGAGATCTCTGAGAAAACATCAAAAATACCAACATTCACACTGTAGGGATTTCAGAAGGATAAGAGGTCAAAAAGGAGATTTTAAAAATGTATTGGAAGAAATTATGGCTGAAAACTTCCCAAACCTGACAAAAGAAAGAGATAGTCAAGTAGATGAAGCATGTGTCTGTGTGTTAAGTCACTTCTTTGTGACCATATGGACTGTTGCCTACCAGACTCCACTGTCCATGGAATTCTCCAGTTAAGAATACTGGAGTGGGTTGCCATGCTCTCTTCTAGGGGATCTTCCCAACCCAGGAATTGAACACACATCTCTTACATCTCTTGCATTGGCAGGTGAGTTCTTCACTGCTAGCACTACCTGGGACGCCCACTGAAAGCACAGAGGATTCCACATAAAATGTACACAAATAGGTTCACATGAAGACATATCATAATTAAAGAGAAAGATTTGTATGTAAGGGAATCCTTTTAAGGCTGTCAGCTTATATCTCTGCAGAAACTTTGCAGGCTAGGAAGAAGTGGCATGATATATTCAAAGAGCTAATAGGGTAAAAACCTGCAACCTAGAAAAATCTACCCAGTAAAAATGTCATGTAAAATAGAGAGACAAAGGATTCAAACAAGTGAAAACTAACAGAATTCTTCAATACCAAACCTACTGTAAAAGAAATATTGACTGATTTCTCTAAGAGAAAAAGAAAAATCTATAGGAAAGGAAAAATCCCAGTACGAAAGGCAAATGTATACTAAAGAATATCAACCACTTAAATAAAACAATACAAATATTAAAAGATGAAAAACATTGCAAAAACAACTGTAACTACAATATGTTAAGTGTTATGCATGAAAATATAAAATACAATATCAAAAACACAAAGTGTAGGGAAAGGGAGTTAAAAAGGAAGATTATTTAAAATTCTCTTGAACCTAAACAATTACTAGTTTCAAACAAGTAAATATAGTTATAGATCAACATATTTGAACCTCATGGTAACCATGATTAAAAAACCTACAATAGATACACAAAAACTAAAAAGAAAGGAACACAAACATACTATTAAGGGAAATAATCAAAGCACAAGGGAAGAAACAAAAAGAAGAAAGGAACTGAGAAGAACTACCAAAATACTCAGAAAACAAGTATTAAAATGAAATGGAGACCCACTCCAGTACTCTTGCCTGGAAAATCCCCTGGAAGGACGGAGGAGCCTGGTAGGCTATAGTCCATGGGGTCCCAAAGACAGACACGACTGAGAGACTTCACATACACTTGTCCAAAATTACTTTAAATGAAAAAAATGCTTGAATTGAAAGATACGGGGTAGCTAATTGGATCAGAAACCAAGACCCTTCCTTTTGATGCCCACAGAAGCCTTGCTATAGAGCTAAAGGTACACACAGTCTGAAAATGAGGGAGGGAATGGAAAAATATATTTAATGCAAGTGGAAACAACAATAAAGCACAGGTAGCAATCTTATAAGCAAAATTAGAAAAAATAAGAAAAGAGTAGATTTGTGTAGACTATACAGCATGCTACAAAAAAAGAAGTAAATGAAGAAATCAACGAAGAAACCAAAAAATACCTCAAGACTAATGAGGATATACAGCTTTTCAAAATCTATGGGATGTAGCAAAAACAACCTAAGAGAGTAGTTTATAGCAACGCAGGCCTTCTTCAAGAAATGAGAAAAGTCTCAAACAATTTGACATACCACTTAAAGAAATTAGGAAAAGAAGAACAAAGCCCAAAATCATCAGAAAGAAGGAAATAATAAAGATCAGAAAGGATTAAATATAATAGAGATTTTTTGAAAAGCCAATGGAAAAGAGCAATGAAACCAAGAGTTGTTTTTTTTGAAAATAACTAAAAAAAATGATAAATCTATAGCCAAGCTCACTAAGAAGAAAGAGAAGATGCTAATAAACAAAATAAGAAATTAAAGGGGAGAGTTAACAAACAATACCACAGAGATATAAAAAAAAAATCATAAGAAAAACTACTATCAATTATATTCCAACATGTTGGATAACAAAAAAATGAGCAAATTTCTGGGAAAAAAATAATTTCTGCCATGACTGAATCCAGAAGAAACAATTTGAACAGACCAATAACTAGTAGTGAAACTGAATTTGTATTAGACAAACTCTCTGCAAACCAAAGTACATGACCAGTGGGCTTCACAGGGTAATTTTACCAAATAAAGAATTTCTTTACCATATAACGAAGAAGAATACCTCTCCTTCTCAAACTATTCCAAAAAATGGAAAAGGATGGAACACTCCTAAATGTAGTCTATGAAGATATCATTGCACAGCCCAGTACCAAAACCAGGAAAAGACAGTACAAAAACAAGAATATTATAGTCCAATACTTTTGATGAATATAGATGCCAAAATACTTGACAAAATATAAGTAAACCAAACAAACAAGGTATAAAAAGGATCATACATCTTGATCATGTTGTATTTATTCTTGGTATGTAAGGATGCTTTGATATTTGCAAATCAATATGAAAAGCCACATTAACAAAAGAAAGGATAAAAGTCACATGATCATCTCAATAGATGCTGAAAAAAAAAAAGCCTCTGACAAAACATCCTTGTATAATAACAACTCTCTTCAAAGTAGGTATGGAGGGTACATATTTCAGAATAACAAAGGCCATTTATGATAAAAGTTGTGGGCTTACCATAAATGGCCTTTGTTATTCTGAGATATGTACCCTCCATACCCACTTGATGAAAGTGAAAAAGGAGAGTGAAAAAGTTGGCTTAAAGCTCAACATTCAGAAAACTAAGATCATGGCATCTGGTCCCATCACTTCAAGGGAGCTAGATGGGAAACAGTGGAAACAGTGGCTGAATATTTTTCTGGGCTCCAAAATCACTGCAGATGGTGATTGCAGCCATGAAATTAAAAGACGTTTACTCCTTGGAAGGAAAGTTATGACCAACCTAGACAACATATTAAAAAGCAGAGACATTGCTTTGCCATCAAAGGTCCATCTAGTCAAGGCTATGGTTTTTCTAGTGGACATGTATGGATGTGAGAGTTGGACTGTAAAGAACGCTGAACACAGAAGAATCGATGCTTTTGAACTGTGGTGTTGGAGAAGACTCTTGAGAGTACCTTGGACTGCAAGGAGATCCCACCAGTCCATTCTAAGGAAGATCAGCCCTGGATGTTTGTTGGTAGGACTGATGTTGAAGTTGAAACTCCAATACTTTGGCCACCTGCTGTGAAGAGCTGACTCTTTGGAAAAGACCCTGATTCTGGGAATGATTGAGGATAGGAGGAGAAGGGGATGACAGAGGATAAGATGGTTGGATGGCATCACCAACTCAATGGACATGGGTTTGGGTGGACTCTGGGAGTTGGTGATGGACAGGGAGGCCTGGCATGCTGCGGTTCATGGGGTCGCAAAGAATCAGACATGACTGGGTGACTCAACTGAACTGAACTGAAAGTCTACACACCAAAACTTAAAATAATAAATGAATTCAAGAAAATTTGCAGGATATAAGGTTAATATACAGAATTACTTTGCATTTCTCCACACTAATAATGAATTGTCAGAAAGATAAAGTAAAAAAAATTCAATTTAAATTCACATAAGAAAGGATAAAATACCATTACACTTACTGAGAAGGTTAAAGACCTGTTTCTGGAATAATATAAAACACTGATATAGGAATTTGAAGATAATGCTGAGAAATATAAAGATATCCTATATGATTATGTTGACACAGCTAATATTAACAAAACATTCATACTGCACAAAGTAATTTACAAATTTAATGCAATACCTATAAAAATACCCATGGCATTTTCACAAAGTGAGAACAGGTAATCCTAAAGTTTACATGGAACCACAAAAGACCTCATATTTCCAAAGCAATCTTAAGAAATAAGCACAATGCTGAAGGCATCACCTTCTCAAACTTCTGACTATATCACAAAGCTACAGTAATCAAAGCATCATGATACTGGCAGAAAAACAGATACATAAGTCAATAGAACAGAAAAGTGAGCCCAGAAATAAACTCATACACCTATGGTCAAGTAATATACAACAAAGGAGGGAAAAATATACAATGGATAAAGAGTCTTTAATAAGTAGTGCTGGAAAAACTGGGCAAGCACATTTAAAACAGAAAGATTAGAACATTTCCTTGCACCATATACAAAAAATAAAAATGGATTGAAGAACTAAACTTACGGCCTGAAACCATACAATACCTAGAAGAGAATACAAACAGATTATCCTTTGAGATAAATTCTAGCAATATATTTTTACATCTACCCTTCAAAGCAAAATAAAGAAAGCAAAAAAGAAGAATCAGTTCAATCACTCAGTCATTTCTGACTCTGCAACCTCATTAACTGCAGCATGCCAGGCTTCCCTGCCCATCACCAACTCCCAGAGCTTACTCAAACTCATGTCCATTGAGTCAGTGATGCCATCCAAAAATCTCATCCTCTGTCAGCCCCTTCTCCTGCCTATAATCTTTTCCAACATCAGAGTCTTTCCAAAGGATTCATTTCTTCCCAACAGGTGGCCAAAGTATTGGAGTTTCAACTTCAGCATTAGTCCTAATGAATACTCAAGACTGATTTCCTTTAGGATTGAATGGGTTGATCTCCTTGCAGTCCAAGGGACTCTCAGGAGTCTTCTCCAACACCATAGTTGAAAAGCATCAATTCTTCAGTGCTCAGTTTTCTTTATAGTCCAACTCTCACATCCACACATGACCACTGGAAAAACCAGACCTTTAGCTAAACTGATCTTTGTTGACAAAGTAATGTCTCTGCTTTTTATATATGCAGTCTAGGTTGCTCATAGCTTTTCTTCCAAGGAGCAAGCCTCTTTTAATTTCATAGCTGCATTCACCATCTGTGATTTTGGAGCTCAAGAAAATAAAGTCTGTCACTGTTTCCACCCATCTATTTGCCATGAAGTGATGTGGCCGGGTGCCAGGATATTCATTTTTTGAATGTTGAGTTTAAGCCAGCATTTTCGCTCTCCTCTTTCACATTCATCAGTTCAGTTCAGTCAATCAGTCGTGTCCGACTCCTTGTGACCCCATGAACCACAGCACACCAGATCTCCCTGTCCATCACCAACTCCCAGAGTCCACCCAAACCCATGTCCATTGAGTCGGTGATGTCATCCAACCATCTTATCCTCTGTCGTCCCCTTCTCCTCCTGTCCTCAATCATTCCCAGCATCAGGGTCTTTCCCAATGAGTCAACTCTTTGCATCAGGTGGCCAAAGTGTTGGAGTTTCAGCTTCAACCTCAGTCCTTCCAATGAACACCCAGGACTGATCTCCTTTAGGATGGACTGATTGGATTTCCTTACAGTCCAAGGGACTCTCAAGAGTCTTCTCCAACACCACAGTTCAAAAGCATCAATTCTTTGGCGCTCAGCTTTCTTCACGGTCTAACTCTCACATCCATACATGACCACTGGAAAAACCATAGCCTTGACTAGATGGACCTTTGTTGGCAAAGCAATGTCTCTGCTTTTTAATATGCTATCTAGGTTGGTCATGACTTTCCTTCCAAGGAGTAAACGTCTTTTAATTTCATGGCTGCAATCACCATCTGCAGTGATTTTGGAGCCCAGAAAAATAAAGGCAGCCACTGTTTTCCCATCTATTTGCTATAAAGTGATGGGACCAGATGCCATGATCTTAGTTTTCTGAATGTTGAGTTTTAAGCCAACTTTTTCACTCTCCTCTTTCACTTTCATCAGGAGGCTCTTTAGTTCTTCTTCACTTTCTTCCATAAAGTTGGTGTCATCTGCATATCTGACGTTATTGATATTTCTCCTGGAAATCTTGATTTCAGCTTTTCTTCCTCCAGCCAGCATTTCTCATGATTACTCTGCATATAAGTTAAATAAGCAGGATGACAATATACAGCCTTGATATACTCCTTTTCCTATTTGGAAACAGTCTGTTGTTCCATGTCCAGTTCTAACTGTTGCTCCCTGACCTGCATATAGGTTTCTCAAGAGGCAGGTCAGATGGTCTGTTATTCCCATCTGTTTCAGAAGTTTCCACAGTTTATTGTGATCCACACAGTCAAAGGCTTTGGCATACTCAATAAAGCAGAAATAGAGGTTTTTCTGGAACTCTCTTGTTTTATTCGATGATCCAGTGGATGTTGGCAATTTGATCTCTGGTTCCTCTGCCTTTTCTAAAACCAGCTTGAACATCTGGAAGTTCATGGTTCATGTATTGCTGAAGCCTGGCTTGGAGAATTATAAGCATCACTTTACTAGCATGTGACGTGAGTGCAATTGTGCTATAGTTTGAGCATTCTTTGGCATTGCCTTTCTTTGGGATTGGAATGAAAACTGGCCTTTTTCCAGTCCTGTGGCCAATGATGAGTTTTTGAGAAAAAATAATGTGGGACCTAATTAAACTCAAAAGTTTTTGCACAATGAAAGAAATCATCAACAAAATGGAAAGACAACTTAAAGAATGGGAGATAATATTTACAAATGATATGACCAACAATGGGTTAATATCTAAATTATATAAATAATTCATAAAACTCTGTAAGTCACCACCCCCCAAGGGAAAGCAAAACTAATTTAAAATTCAGCAGAAGATCTGAATAGACATTTTGCCAAAAAGGACAAACAGATGGACAATAAGCACAGGAAAAGATGCTCAACATCACTCACTGAGGGAAATGTAAATTAAAACCACAATAAAATGTTACCTCACATCTGTCAGAATTCCTATCTATCATCAAAGACAACAAAAATAGCAAATGTTAGTGAATATGTGAATGTAAAGAGAAGCCTCAAACAGTATTGGTAGGGATGTAATTTGGTCCAGCTACAATGGAAAACAGCGTGGAGGTGCCTCAAAAAACTAGAAATAAAACTACCATATAGCCCAGAATTTTCACTTCTGGATATATTTCTGGAAAAAGTGAAAACACTAATTAGTAAAGCTCACACCATCCCCAATGTACGTGGCAGCACTATTTATAATAGCCAAGACAGGGAAATAACTCAAGCATTCATAAATAGATGAGTGAGTTTAGAAGAATATATATATATATATATATATATGTATATTTATATAGAATGTTGAATATATATAATCATATATGTGAATATTACTTAGCTAAAAAAAAAGAATGAAATACTGCCATTTTCAGCATTGTGGATATAACTAGAGAATATGATGTTAGTGAAATAAGTCAGACAAAAAAGTGTTATGATATTTCACTTATATATGGAATCTAAAAATTAATAACAAATGAATGTATATAGCAAACAGAAGTAGACTCATGCATGTGAAATAACAAACTACTAGTTACCAGTAGGGAGAGGGAAGGAGAGAGGAGCAAATTAGGTATATGGGGTTAAAAGATACAAACTACTATGTATACAATAAACAATAAGGATATATTATATCGCACAGGTGATTATAGCCATTATCTTGTAATAACTTATAATTGATTATAAACTAAAAATGCTGACTCACTATGCTATGAACCTGAAACTAATATAATATTGTAATCAATAATACTTCAGTATAAATAAATCAATAACAAAAGGCATGGTCATCGAAGATATGTCCAATATACACATAATTTTTTTTAAATTGAGAATTTGTCACATTTCTTCAGTAAATTCTAAGTGATCCCACATTCCAAACTGAGTCTATATTGTCTATGCTCAGAAGAGGTCCAGGAATTTGTTATGGTCCATAGTCCATCACTTAAACAATATTATATTAGAAAGCATGCTTTCTTTGAAGATATTTTCCTGAAAAACCCAGTCCATGTAGAATAGGAGCAGAGTTGGTGCCCCATGACTTCTAACCTAGAAATAGATCAATAAAGTGTATAATCATTTTCTTCTAAATTTTGAGAAACACAATGGACTGTAAATCTGGGTTACACCTAAGTGCGGGGGCAGGGGAAGCGGGATTGAATATCAAGCTAAATTAATCTATAATAGCAGAACAACCTGGAGTGTTAAGAGGCTGCATACAAATGGATGGAGGGTCAGAATATCTGCCAAAGAGCAGATAATGAACCAAAATGTGATTCAAGAGACATGAGGCCATCAGGAATCTACTGAAAAGGTACTGAAATTTCACAAAGATTGTGACAATAAGCTTTGAGAAATCATGTGCAAGGTTGGATTCATAAGTGGTCAGCAAGAGTCAGACAATTTAAAGAATCTCAGCTATAGGAGGACATTATGAAGGACTTAAGCATACCAAAAGAGAGAGTCATTTTTAGATCTCTTAAAAAAACAGAACCGCCAAGTACATATTATACTGGTGCGACCAGAGAAAGAAACTTCCTATTTTGTAGGTTTCTCTTCTCACTTAAGCATTAAAGGAGCTAGAAGCAGCCTGCACTGTGCTTAGTCACTCAGTCGTGTTCAATTCTTTGTGACCCCATGGACTGCAGCCGGCCAACTGAATAGTAAAAGTGCTAGTTAAAAATACATATAAAATGAAAATAAAACAACAAAAAGATGCATAGCCTGGGCCAGGTTCAAGCTAGAGTAGAGAGTCTTTAAATAACTTAGCGTTTTTAAAATTTGATGAGACTACACTTATTAATAAATGGCCTAAGACTATTTAGAGAAGTAAAGTGACCAGCAAATGTATTTTCCATATATTTATATTATCATCATAAAATGCAAAAAGATGAACTGTGCCTAATTTTAGAGTTGATTTAAGGAGCTAGAAAAACATGACCCATGTGATTTGAATGAGTAATGTGGGTAGATGATGATAGAGATTAATATGAATTCCATTATTGAATCACTAGCAATATAGACATTTTTTTTATATGTCAAGTTTTGAAACCCTTTGAGGTTTTCTTTGCCCGATTTTGGAGTCAGGACTGATAAATTTAGATTACATTGGCCTAATTTAAAATTGTTATGTAAGAACTCAAGTCAATGATGCTGGACATTTTACTAAATTGGTTACTTAATGTGAGCTATTAAATAAATATGTGTGTATATATATATATATATATATATATAAATTCTTGGTGACAAGGCTGGTATATTTTCATAGTGATTAGGTATGTGTGATTTGAACTTAGGTGGTTTTTATTTTGTCATTTTTGCATACCTATAGTCTGTCCCTCTCTCCCTCCCTCTTTTCTCTTTCTTTCATGTTCCTAAAATTTCTAAAATGAGTGTATGTTGCTGCTTTTGGCAAATTTAAAGGTAATCATTGATTCCCCTTCAGGTAATGACTGTGTATGCTGCTTGAAGCTAACCTGCTGAGAACAACCAGAAAACCTGGGGAAAAAAAATTAAAATACCTCTCTGAGGGCATTGAGACTAGCAAGACAGTCAACTTTTTAAGAATGAAATAAGGAGGTGAACCAAAAGCATACATTCAATAGTTGGATCTGCTTCTCTGCTTGAGGCAGTTATGAATTCTAAATAAGTTTCAGAGTAAAGGCTGAGAGGCTGCTGCTGCTGCTAAGTCACTTCAGTCGTGTCCGATTCTGTGTGACCCCATAGACGGCAGCCCACCAGGCTCCCCAGTCTCCAGGCAAGTAACACTGGAGTGGGTTGCCATTTCCTTCTCCAATGCATGAAAGTGAAAGTGAAGTCACTCAGTCGTGTCCTGATAAATAGCCAGGCTCTTCTACTGCTATACCCTAGAAGCAAGCGATAACAGGAAAGAACCAGACCTCACAAGAAAAGAAGCTTTCCTTTCACTCAGTTTTGCCACTGGCAAAATTGTTTTGGAGGAACATAATATCACCAAGAGCCTTCATTATTTTCAACAAAATTTGATACTCTGTCACTTTAGAAAACTAAAGCAAGTATAAAAATAACTAGTCATTAAAAAGTAAACAATTGTCCCAAAACAGTAAAATATAGAATATATTGGAACCACAAAAATGTAGAAATTGCCAGATAGAAAATTGAAAATAATTTTAATTATGTTCAAGAAATTAAATGACAATGGAAAAAATGAAGAAATAAAACTTGTAGAATAAATATTAGTATTGTATCTTTACTTATACTTAAAGAATCTGATTAATAGCATGTTAGAAACTGCTGAAGAAATAATCAGCTACTAGAATATAGCTGAAAAAATGTGCAAAGATGGTGAAATAATATGATGAAAAGTACTAAAAGAAATTCAAGAATAATGCAAGAAATACAGTAAAAAAAAAAAAATATATATATATATATATGTTTAATTGAAGTGCCAGATATAGGACAAAAACAAATGAAATCACATGTAAATACAAAATATGAAAATGACTGCAAATTAAAGACAAAGTAGAATCTGAAATAGTCAAGAGAAAACGCTAAATTTCTCTTGAAAGAGCATCAATGAGTTGGAAGTTGACTTCTCAAAAAGATGTTGACAGAACAATTTGGAATGACATTTCTAAAGATAAAAAATAACTAACAGATTTCTTTGTATAGAAAAACATCCATTTTATAAATGAAGTTGAAATTCTAAAAATTAGTGAAAAAAACTAATTTTAGTAGGTCATTATAAAGAAAATTATAAAGAGATTATTTTAGGCAAAAAAAAGTGATTCAAGATATACAAAGACAGCTACATTAAATAATTTATAATACTTTTTGAGAGGAAAAAACTACATAGTAGGACTGCTATGCCGTATTCATGCATTGAAAGGTACATGATTATGACAATGTCAATATTCTCCAATACATAGATTGAATTTCAATCAAAAGCCCAATATATTTTGTGTGTGTATGTTCATTTAAACTGGGTCTAAACTTTACATGGAAATACACATGTCCAATAACATCCAAGGTGTTACTGAAGAAGTGCATTGTGCACTATTAATACCAAGTGCACAGCCATGGTAAAACAGTGTGATGATATTACTGATATACTACTGGTATAAAGCAAGTATAAATAGATGTACTAATGGTACACAATAAAGAGTGAAGAATCTGACTCACACACACATACACACACACACACACATATATATGTGCACATATATACACACACACACATATGTATATGTGTGTGCATGTATATTTACACACAAACAAGTCTATTACAAAATGAATTAGACAAAATGACCCTAGGCCAATTAAATAGCTATAGGTTTGTAAAACCAAAAGAATCTTCACCCATCATTCACATAATATACAAAGATAATTCCAGATGTATTGTACATCTTAAATGTATGTCAGAAGAATATCTTCACAATTAATTATAGACAGTGAAACAGGTAAATAAATTAAAGGTTGTTAAATATCTTGAACAAATATTTCCACAAAAGTTCTGTCTAAATGGCCAATATGCATACAGTGGGCTCAACAACATAAACAAACAGAAAATGCCATAGGTAGTTAGCAGGCAAGGATATGGAATAATGGCAATTATATATTGCTAGTGAAAGTACAATGGTATAATTATTTTTGTGTATCTGTTAGATAGCAAAACTGTTGAAAATACATATACTCTATGATCTAGAACTTTAACTTATATGTGTATCAACAATAAAATTAATATATATGTATGCCAAAATATTTATAAAAATAGATTGGCATTGTTTATAATAACCCCAAACTATAAACACCCAATGTTAGTCTACAGAAGAATGAAAAATAAAACACTGTGTAATCTCAAAATGTAAAATTTTAATGTAATAAAAAGAACAATTTCTGGTACATAAAATTTATGGATACATTTCACAGTAATTAGTGAAAGATGTAAAATACAGCATACTACTGCTAAGTCACTTCAGTCGTGTCCTACTCTGTGCCACCCCATCCCTGGGATTCTCCAGGCAAGAACACTGGAGTTGCCATTTCCTTCTCCAATGCATAAACCTGAAAAGTGAAAGTGAAGTCACTCAGTCATGTCCGACTCTTCACGACCCCATGGACTGCAGCCTACCAGGCTGCTCTGTCCATGGGATTTTCCAAGCAAGAGTACTGGAGTGGGGTGCCATTGCCTTCTCCGAAAATACAACATACATGCTGCTTAATTTTATTCATGACAATTTCAAGAACAGACAAAATTAATTTTGGATTTTAGAAATTAAACAACAGTTACCTGAGGAACAGAGAGGGAGTAGTGACTGGGAAGGAGCTTCAGACTCTTGTGCTAATGTTCTATTTTATGATCTTCTTAGTCATTTTTTGGTATATTTATTCCCATAATTGATAATACTGTTTACTGGTGTGTTTTGTGAAATTTTACATACATGTTATCTTCGGTTTAAAAGTTTATAAAATATTTTATACAGAGAATATATTATACATAGTCATATATATATATATATATATATATATATATCTTATTTATTAGTTCAATTCAGTCGCTCAGTCGTGTCCGACTCTGCAACCCCATGAACTGCAGCACACCAGGCCTCCCTGTCCATCACCAACTCCCGGAGTTTACTCAAACTCATGTCCATTGAGTCGGTAATGCCATACAACCATCTCATCCTCTGTCGTCCCCTTCTCCTCCTGCCCTCAATCTTTCCCAGCATCAGGGTCTTTTCCAATGAGTCCGCTCTTTGCATCAGGTGGCCAAAGTATTGGAGTTTCAACTTCAAAATCAGTCCTTCCAATGAACACCCAGGACTGATCTCCTTTAGGATGGACTGGTTGGATCTCCTTGCAGTCCAAGGGACTCTAAGAGTCTTCTCCAACACCACAGTTGAAAGCATCAATTCTTCGGTGCTCAGCTTTCTTTACAGTCCAACTCTCACATCCATACATGACCACTGGAAAAACCACACCCTTGACTAGACGGACCTTTGTTGGCAAAGTAATGTCTGCTTTTTAATACTCTATCTAGGTTGGTCATAACTTTCCTTTAAAGGAGTAAGTGTCTTTTAATTTCATGGCTGCAATCACCATCTGCAGTGATTTTGGAGCCCAGAAAAATAAAGTCAGCCACTGTTTCCACTGTTTCCCCATCTATTTGCCATGAAGTGATGGGACCAGATGCCATGATCTTAGTTTTCTATATGTTGAGATTTAAACCAACTTTTTCACTCTCCTCTTTCACTTTCATCAAGAGGCTCTTTATTTCACCAGTTCACTTACCCTAACAGATATTTGTACTTCCTGCCAATATTACTATAAAACAAGCATGCACATAGCTAATACTCAGGTAATGAGAATTCACACTAAATTATTAAAAAATGCAATCTGATTTTTAAATTGTGTAGTAGAAGGTATGTAGCTTAAATTGAAGGTAATATTAGTTATGATAGAAGAAAATTGGTTGGGTTTCAAATAGCTTTTTAATATCATTTCCTAATGAAAATTCTTCACAATTTATTTAAACCTTGCTTTCTTTTCTCATAAAAATATTCATTTTTTGACTGCAGTTCATTTCTCAAGTTTATATCATTAAAAAAGTCTTCCTATCCTGAGCTTAAGATCTACTCTAATGTATTCTTTATATATATATATATATATATATATATATGTATATATATATATAGTTTTTCACATTTGTTCATGGACAGTTAGGATGGATATATACTAAGGTATAGTTAATGTTGTTGTCCCATTTGTTATGCCAATATCTCATTTGGTTTGCCAGAGTTAGCTGAATTTCTAAACATAGTGCTTAATCAATCAGGAAAAGACCAAAAGAAAACCTCAGTCAACAACTATGTCTCATCAGTCATTTGCTAGATGGAACTGGAGTTAATATACATAAGTAAAAATATTTACTTATATAGTCGAACATTTGAAATCAGTCAAAGAAAAAATATTACATTTTAAATCTACTTTTATAAAAAATGCATGTATATGATAGGAGTTCAAAAACCATGGAAAGGTGAAAGATAAACTATAAGAAATTCTCTTCTTCCCCAAAGCATCTACTAATAATGCTACCTTATTTAACTTAGTGCTAACAAAACCTGTAGGAGACAAAATAATGGATCCCAAAAATATTGTGCCTTAATTGCAAGAACTTGTGAATATGTTATATTAACAAGAAAAAGAGTGATTAGTTTGCAGATCTAATTAAGGGTGCTAATTCACTGACCTTGAGATGGTGAAGTTATTTCTTTCCACTTTTATTTAGATAAAATTGACAAACAGCTCTGTAGAAGCTTAAGGTGTAGCACGTGATGATACATCATGAAATGATTACCACGATAAGTTTTATGAACATTCATCATCTGATATAGGCTTCCCAGTTGTCAGTGGTTAAGAATCCGCCTGCCAAGCAGGAGACGCGGGTTTAATCCCTGGGTTGGGGAGATCCCCTGGAGAAGGAAATTGCAACCCACTCCAATATTCTTGCCTGGGAAATTCCATGGACAGAGGAGCCTGGTATGCTACAGTTCATGGGGTCACAAAAGAGCTGGACACAACTTAATGACTAAACACAGACATATTCCCTGTCTATCCACTTTGTGGAGAGTTATTTTATCATAACTGAATGTTGAATTTTTGTCAAAAGGTCTTTCGGCATCACTGGTATAACTCTTTTTATTCCTCAAATTTTAAACGTGCTTTGTCACATTTACTGACTTGGGGCTATTAAACCATTTTTGCATCCTTGGGATAAATCCTGCATGATCATGGTGTATAATCCTTTTAATGAATTGCTGAATTCAGTTTGCTAATATTTTGCTGAGGATTTTTGCATCTATTCTCATCAGTGATATTAGCCTGTAATTTTCCATCTCTCTCTCTCAGTATTTTTGTCTGGTTTTCATATCAGGTTGGTACTGGCCTTGTGGAATGGATCCAAAAGCATTTCCTTCTGTTTAATTTTTTGGACTATTTTGAGAAGGATAGGCATTAATTCTTTAAATGTTTGGTAGAATTCATCTATGAAACCGTCTGGTCTTTGACCTTTTTATTTATGTGGGAGTTTTTTTATTGCTGATTTAATCTCATTACTGGTACTTGGTTTGTTTATATTTTGTATTTCTTCCTGATTTAATCTTGCTATGAAAGATCAACTTTAAAAACTATCAATACAAAGAGTTGGTTCTTTGAAAATATAAACAAAATTGGTAAATCTTTATCCATATGTATCTGGACTAAAAGAATATCCAAATAAATAAATCATAAATTACAGTAGTTACAAGTGAAACCACAGAAATACCGCCCCCCCCAAAAAAAAGATATCACTAAGAACAATTATATGCCAGTAAAATGGACAACCAAGAGAAATGGATGAATTCTAAGATAGTGAAATTTTCTTATTTGGGTTGTTTCAATGTAATCACAGAATCCTTACAAATGGAAGAGCAAGGCAGAAGAGGGAGAAGCAGAGTGATGGCTGCATAATATTTAATATACTGTTGCTGACTTTGAATATACAGGAAGGTTATAGCAGTGCTGATACATTTATTTTAGCCCAGTGAAACCCATTTGAAATTCTAACCTCCAGAAATATAAGGAAATAAATTTGTGTTGTTTAACCACATTTTGGGGTAATTTTTCATAATTTTATAAGTTGTAATAGGAAAGTAATATGAGATATTCATAAAATGTATATTTTATTTATTCAGATCAGAACTCTATGGGGAACAATTCACCTTACCTGGAGTTCTCTGAAGTTGTGAAGTATACAAGTTGTGAAACTACGTATAATAGTGGCCATGATTATACTCTTTACTACATGATAGAGATATTCCTATATCAGCATATATACAGAGCTTTTTCCTTCACTAATGATGCATGGTATTCATGTGTTCACAGATAATGAGACTCTTGTTATCCTTGGGGAGATTGATCTGTCAATATAAATAAGCAAACTCTGGGAAAGAGCCTAGTGCAAAGCCAAACTAGGTACAGGATGATACCGAGCTTAAATCCAAGAAGACAGTTGCCATTTTCAGAAGGACACTGCAAGAGGAGCTCTGGGTGATCAAGAATCTGTAATGCTAATATTCCAGCTATTTGTTGAACTTTCATTTTCAAAACACAAAAAGTATTAAACAGCACAAAAAATATTTGATCTGGAAATGCTATGTTGTCTACATTAGTTAGTTCATTTTGGAGAGACTGTCCATAAATCATTAATCTCATGATGAGAAATAGATTTATTAAAGAAAATCATCATATACTGTATTATAATCATTCTCATTTTATTATCCAGTTATAATTGCTTTTTAGAAATATGTTGAGTGGGCATAATCTCATAAAATCATTTGATGAATCTCATTTGAGTTTGTATATTGTACCATTTATATATTTAACATTTAAACAGGTCTGTTTTCTAAACTTAATGACAAAGTAATCAAATTTTATAAATCTAATAAAATAAATTTTAAGAGGAAATAAGATTTTGACAATAAATTCTTACAGAATTATGAAAGTTACTAAACAGACATAAATTAGTCTGAAAACATTGATGCTTAATATTAGAACATACAGGAATTTAAGTACTAAAATACATTTAAAATAGGATTTTTTTAAATGTTTAAAAATTTATTTTCTAAATGGAAGAAAATTGCTTTACAGTGTTGAACTGGATTCTGTCATGCAACAATGCCAATCAGCCATAATTATACATATATCCCCTCCTTGACCCTCCCTCCCTCCCCTGATCCCATTCCTCTAGGTAATCACAGATTGACAGGTTTGGCTCCCTGTATTATATATCAGCTTCTCACCAAGTATCTGTTCTACAAATGATAGTGTAAATGCTACTTTCTCCATTCATCCCAATCTCTCCTTACCCCACTGTGTCCACAAGACCATTCTCCACATCTGTATCTCCATTCCTTCCCTGCAAGTAGGTGCATCAATATCATTTTTCTAAAATAGGAATGTTTAATAATTTTGGTTATAATTATTTCTTTGATCAGGCCCAAATGAATCTTTTTAAAGTATGTATTCTTTTTTTAAAACAAAATATGTTTAATGTATGCTTATTTTATCACTGTCATGCTCTAAATCATTATTTACCAACATCTGAGACATGGGTAAAATAGTAGATATATTTATAGTTTTAAATTTTTGAAAATAAATTAATTTAGGGTCACTTGGTTATCTAATAGATTCAGTAATGTTGCTGCATATTTTCACTCTTATACTGAGTAAAAGGTCTGTGGATAAGGGGGAAGACAGAATTTCTTGCGTCTGTTACTCACTATCTATATTTTCTTAGTATTGACATATGAGAATATTGACATGTTAGATGTTTATCTTTCATTATTTTAGGAATGTTTGGCAGAAATTCCAATAGTGACATCGACTTATTTAAAAGACATAAGTGTTATTTTAAGAATATTGTATATTGAAGATTTTTAACTGGCTCAGTTTCTTACAGCACCTTAGAGAATGAAAGATGTGATAAATAAGCTATATCAGCTCAGGAAAAAGGGAAAAAATATGGAAATGAAGATCTAAAGTGTCTTCTAATGACAAGAGAGAATAGGAGAGGAAGATAGCTGTATTTATGAATGAAGCAAATGTGAATCAAGGAAAAAGATGTTAAATGTGTTGATTAGGAGAGAATAAAGAGGAAAAAATAGAAAAAAAAATCAAGGTAATTTTCATGTTTTAAACTTTTATAACTATATATTAATTTTACTGACATATTTTCTATAGGCTTCCTTGTCTGAAAGCAGAGAGAACACTTAGAAAATTAATCTTTTTTAAGCACTGTGGTACTTCCCAGTATTTAAAATAGACTCTAATTTTTGTTTAAAATATCATAAATACACTTAAAATCATCAGGACACTTATATAAAATATTATTAATAGTGACTGTTTATCTCTTGATATCCTTTGACAGTATAATTTTGAGTAATTTCAATTTCTTTGAATGTACACACACACACAAATATATTCTGCCAGATTCTTCAAAATGAGCACATTTAATTTTTTATTCATGTTTCAAAGCATAAAATCAAAATTTTAAGCAGGAAATATTTTTTTTTTATTCCCTGAGCAAATGAAATTTTTTGAAAGTCAGAAGGGGCAAGTTTTAGTTTGAAGTTCATGAAGGTCCCTTTAAACAACAAAAAATAGACTCATCAAGATACGTACTATTTTGAGGCAACTGATATAATTATTTGCCCCAACTTCATAATTATGGGAAAAGGATCAGAAAATTTGAATAAAGATAGCTTTGTTGCTGCCAAAACAGACTCTCACTGAAGGAGGACATAGATTTTCAGCAGAAAGATGGTGGTGCTCATTTGTTTTCTGTAACTGTCAAAATCTAGTATGACCTTGATATCCTTTAGTCTAGGAACTAAATTTTCATATTCACTACCACCAGCACAGCAAAATAAAAATAAGAAATGAAGAGACTATATATATATATATATGCCATATGTATATGTGTGTGTGTATAGAGAGAGAGAGGGGGAGAGGATACGGGTAGTCTTGTCTTGGACTGCCGCTGCCATAACAAAATATCATAGATCAGTAACTTAAACAACAGCAATGTATTTTCTCAGAGTTCCAAAGGCTGAAAATTGAGATCTGGGATGCTAGAATGGTAGGATGAGATCTGCCTCCCTGGCTTAGGTATACTATCATCTTATAAATGAAAGTGTAAGAGAGAAAGTAAATGCTAGTGTCTCTTTTTATAAGTGTACCAACTCCATCATGAGGGCCCCATCCTCATGACCTCAACTAAGTCAATTACTTCCCAAATAACATCATTTGGGAATTGGGGCATCAATATAATGAATTTGGGAAAGACACAAATTCATTTCACATTACCACCAACACCGTTCAAGGGTTCCAATTTCTCTACATTCCCAACAACACTTGTGATCTTTTGTTTTTTGATAACCATAAAAGATATGAGATGATATCTTACTGTAGTTTTTATTTGCATTTTCATGACTATTAATTATGTTGAATATCTTTTCATATGCACATTGTGATGCAGCAATCCCATTCTGGGTATGTATCCAAAATAATTAAAATCAGGATTTTGAAGAGATAACTGCACTCCCAGTTTCATTGCCGTATTATCCACAGTAGCCAAGATATGGAAACAACTTAAGTGTTTTCAAGAGATGAACAAAGAAAATATGTTAAATACATACAATAGAATGCTATTCAGCCTTTTAGAAAAAGGAAATATTGCCATTTGACACAATGAGGATGGAGGGCATCATGTGAAATAAAATAAGTAAACACAGAAGGACAGATACTGAATGGCTGTATTTATATGAGGCATCTAAAATAGTCAAACTCATAGGAGAAGAGAATACAGTAGTGGTTGCCATGGATTGAGGAACGGGAGAAATGGGGAGCAGTTGTTCAACAGGTATAACACTTCAGTTATGTTAGATGAATAAATTCTAGAAATCTGCTGTGCAGCATACTGCCTGTAGTTAACAATATGCTATTGAGCACTTCAAAATTTGTTAAGAAGGTAGATCTCATGTTAAGTGTCCTTACTGCACACCCACAAAATAGACATAAAGAAACTTTGGACAGTATTGGATATGATCATTATCTTGATTGTGGTGATGGCATCACGGGTGTTTTGTCATGTCCAAACTCATTAAATTGTACACAAAAACTGTGTGCAGTTCTTTGTATATCAATTATACCACAATAAAGCTGTTTTAAAAAGCCAAGAAAAATCTTAAACTGTTGATGTATAATGCCTTGTGGATAGGAATAAAAAATAGTTTATGAGTGAATTGCATGATGTATAAAAATGCCATGCCTAGATCCATTCTCTTGGCACTTGGATTCTGCATTCTTCAGAAGGTCATTCTAGCATTCTGAAAGGCCAGATGCTAACTGCTATCCCAGGTGGCTGAAATACAGAGTAAAACCGGTAAAATCCATGCTAATCAGTACATTTTTTTGCCTCTTACTGTAAATTCAGTTATTCTCATTAACAAGATTTTAATAGTGTAGTGTTCCACCTCAAGCTGGTGACAACTTACCATGCAGAACCAACTGCAAAGCGGACTAAAAACGTTACCTTCCATAGTTAACATAGAGCAAACTCCCTAGAAGACCGTGGCAGTAAGTTGAGAGTGAGTGGCAGTGTACCAGGAATAGGTGCTCTGGGAGCACAATCCACTAGCTTGAGCAACTTACTTGTACTTTTGGGACAAGCTTGAAGCCATTCTTCAATATGACATTTTCACTTGATGGTACAGGAATGCTGATCATACATTTGTGGCTTGGTGAATTAGATAATGCCCATTTATTTGCATATGCTCAGTTGTAGGACAGTGGTCTTTAGATTTTCCTAGTACTCAAAGAGAATTTTCTCCACACCCTAAGGGTCCACTCGCTAATTATCTTTGAGGACTCACAATAGACTGAAGGTTCTTCCTCATTTGCTACAGAAATTTTGAGTATTATTGGTTTTGCCAAGCCATATGTGACAAAGACGCATTCACTAAAGCTTGGGCCAGCTCTTAGAGTCTTTGTAAGGACTGGACCCCAAATTCAAAACCTTGTAGCCTTCAAAAACTAATTTGCAAAATACAGCACATTTAATTTGTCATATACCTCTCAAGTCAAAAGAGGACAAATGAGCCATGTGCCACTTGCCTGGTTCTAGGGACTATAACGGGCATCATCCTTGTCTTTTACTTTAGAGTAACTCTAATTTGACTCAGGCCAGGAAACACCAATAATCCTAACTGAGGTAGAAAATTGAAATTTGACAGGTTTTATCTCCCTTTAGGGCTTCCCTGGTGGCTTAGAGATAAAGAGTCCACCTGAAATGCAGAAGCTGCAGGAAATGCAGGTTCGATCTCTGGGTCAGGAAAATCCCCTGGAGGAAGGCAAATTAACCCACTCCAGTATTCTCGCCTGGAGAATCCCATGGAGAAAGGAGCCTGGCAGGTTATAGTCCATAGGTTGCAAAGAGTCAGACAGAACTGAAGTAACTTAGCACACACACACATCCCTCTTTAACAAGCATTTTTTTTCTTGCCAAATGTTAGAGGATATAAACTGTGTCTATCCTGTCAATACGTAGACATTAATGTGGTGGACCAGCATAATGTCTTTTGAGATGTTGGGTTAGTCTAGATTTCTTAAACTAAATTATGAGAGAGAATTATAAAAAGAAAAGAGACAATAGAGTTTTAGTGCTGTCATTACAAGTTGAAAGCCAGTTGCTGCTCATGTTTTCTACTTATTGATAGAAAGCAAAATCTTTTGGCAGTTTGATAGCTGCATGATAGGTGCCAGGGGCAAAGTTAATTGCTCCTATAAAGAGACTACATCTGGAACAATTGGAGTCATCATCAGATTTTATGTGGTTATCTCCCATTCCTGCCATGTTTCATCTGCAAGAGCCAAACAGACATGTTAAATGAAGTTGTGCTAAGAATCTCTGAAATTCCCCCAAGGAATACAGCACTGCTTTTATTGCTGTCTTTTGATAGGGAGGGGTGGAGGGAAGATGAAAGGGTTAGTGCTCAGTCGTGTCCACCTCTTTGTCAAACCATGGACTAGCCTGCCAGGCTCTTCTGTCCATGGAATTCTCCAGGCAACAATACTGGAATGGGTAGCCATTCCCTTCTGCAGAGGAGTTTCCCTGACCCAGGGATCAAAATCAGGTCTCCTGCATTGCAGGCAGATTCTTTACCATCTGAACCACCAGAGAAGCCCAGGGAGGGGAAGGTTTCAGGGCAAATCTTTAGCTTCTCCATACAGAATCTACTCTGAAAATGACTCAGTCCAAAGCTCTATTCCATGACTATAAGCCCCACCTCCGACAGAGCACCGTGGTATTACAGCTCTGCAGAGGTTAACATTGCTTTGGAGCCAGTGAACAGTTACACGTATAAGTTATGACAATAAATGCCTGGCGTCTCATATACATTTAGTGGCAGCTACCTGTAAGACTAGGTTTAGTCAAACAACTGAACAAGGTGCTTGAAGTATTACTCTTGTTGCTCAGAATGGCACATTACAATTAGAATCGTATGTAAGTATAGCCATATTGATTAAGTTCCCTAATTTAATGTTTTATTTCCTTTCTGTCACATTTAGAATGCAGCTCCAACTAAATTTACCAGATTTTTGCCAATAATAAGTGGTGAAAGAATGTAATACGTGGCATATAGTATATTTATCATGATCCTACTTCTGGTCATCCCCTGGGCTTCCCTGGTGGCTGAGACAATAAAGAATCATCCTGCAATACAGACCTGGGTTTGATCCCTGGGTTGGGAAGATCCCCTGGAGAAGGGAATGGCTACCCACTCCAGTATTCTTCCCTGGAGAATTCCATGGACAGAGAAGCCTGGCAGGCTACAGTCCAGTCCATGGGGTCGCAAAGAGTCAGACATGACTAAGTGACTAATACTGTCACTTCACTTTCTGGGACATAATGCTATCAGAATCAGTTTATCTGGCTAGAGGCTATGAGGTAGTAAGAGTGGTTAGTGAGAAGAACTGGTGTGTCATTGCAAAGCAAAAAGCTCAGGTGAATGACTAAAGCTCTCCACCACAGCATGCACACCCATGAGCCAGGAGAAGAACAAGGGCTAGGGATTCACACAACTCGTATCCAGATAACTTCACATAAAGGATCCCATTCCAGTTCTCCAACTCCACTCTTTCCCAGTCAGTCTTCCAGTCTTCACATAAGAAACCAACAATTTATTTATAAATTCCATAACTTGATAAAACCATGTATCTGATCTGTGTTTTTATTACCCTAACACTACTAAGTACAGAAAAAAAAATTATCTTAAATTATGAATAGAAAGCTCAGAGCTTGCAGGTGTCTTTCTTAAAGGTTTGTAGTGTCAGAGGCAACTAGCCCATCTCCCAATTCTTATAACCCTCATCTTCACCATAACACTCTGTTGAACAGAGACTCTTCACTGAAGCCATGTCTCCCTTACTACTTTTTCTGTCACTGCTTTCCATAGACTGTACAGCTCTCATCCTCCAGTTATAACCACCAGATCAACTCATATCCATCCAAACAGGCCAAATAAAACAAATCAAAACAAACAACAACAAAAATGTTCTCATCCTTGAATATCTGTTTTTGCACCCACTGCTGGTATCAGCCAAGTCAACTACAGGAAACAGAAACCATTTTCAAACAGGTGGTTTTAAACGGTTTCTGTCACAAATCACTGAAGGATAGGTTCTCAGATAACAATAAGGAATAACTCCCATTCTCTTACTACCTACCACGGAGAACTGGAGCCATGACATCTAGCATACACACCTGAAAATGAAGGTCAAGAGATGAAAAACCAGTATCAAGAAACTACCACTTGGTGATGCCGCAGGTATCTCTAAACACAGTGGAAGCTGATGAAGAGACCTAAGTGGTGGCTACAGGGAACCTTCAAATGTGTACAACCCTGTTTTGCCATCACAAAAGATAAACATATCCAGGATATTGGCCTCTACTTCATTTTTATCTTCCACATTTAAGCGCATTTTTGGATTTTTATTAAATCCAGACCCAAAGGTACAAGATACCACAAGAAATAAAGTTGTAGCTTTCCAACTTCTCTAAGAAGGAAGTGAGAAATGGAGAGAGACAATCCATAATATCTAGAACACCAAGAATAAAAGCATCATAATAACAGAATCTTTAAAGTTAAACTGTATTTAAATAATAATTTAATATTGGGGTTTTTAAAAAATAATTTAACAAGCTTTTTACAATAATGACTTAAGATTCAGTTTTATATGTATTTATTTTGCACTGGAGGACACTGTAGTACAGTTAACAAAGTCATCAGATTTTAGAATTAGATTTCACAATTAGGCTTCTATCGTACAATTCTAAGTCTTTTCCTCTGCATAATCTGTTTACATTTTATTCTTCATGACTGTCTTTCAGCTCAGAGAATTATACATAGATAGGTAGGCTATTATCTGTGAAATCTCAAAATGAAAAAAAAATTAATTGCAATTAATAGAGTAAGATCTGCTTTGATAATGGTAATAGGTGATTTGTGATTCTTCATCACAAATGACACTTGTGTTATCAAGTTCAACTGTTAATTCATTGGTATGCTTTTGTTGCATCATCCAGTATGTATTATACTTCACCTTAGAAATGTTACTCTCTTTTGCTCTATTATTCATGTTTTTAATCAGAATACAGAATACTTACTGAAGAGTGTACAGATGTTAAAGTGAGATGGAATTGGGTTATACACCCACATCCACACCTTCTCTACAGTAGCATCTCAGTCAAGTGTTTCAAGTGTTTTCTATTAAGTCCTGCTTCTGCATCTGCTAAAAACTATAGCAGAGCTGTTGTGAGCCGTATATGAGAGGGATAAGCCTTGCAATTTGCTCAGTACATTGTCTGTCTTGATATGAATGCTTAATCTGGAAGTTGTTTATAATTCAGTTCAGTTCAGTTCAGTCGCTCAGTCGTGTCCAACTCTTTGTGATCCCATGAATCGCAGCATGCCAGGCCTCCCTGTCCATCACCGACTCCCGGAGTTTACTCAAACTCAAGTCCATCGAGTCGGTGATGCCATCCAGCCATCTCATCCTCTGTCGGCCCCTTCTCCTCCTGCCCCCGATCCCTCCAGCATCAGGGTCTTTTCCAATGAGTCAACTCTTTGCACAAGGTGGCCAAAGTACTGGAGTTTAAGCTTCAGCATCAGTCCTTCCAATGTTTATAATTAGTGACTGTTAATTGAAATACTGCTTTTCAAATTCCATAGTTTCATTTTCATTAATTGGGTATCCACTCATCTCCTACAAATCATCTGAGCAGAAAATATTTTAAGTTATTTGTGACTTCTAATATTTAGCAAAGATATCTGGCCTATTAATACATAATGTATGCTATGAAATATGTGAGATAATGAACAAATATTATCAGAGAGGATTTTTCTGATCATAATATCTAAAGTAGACCTCTCTCTTCAAATCATAAAACTATTCAATTAACTTCTAAGTGGTTATAAACATCTCAAAATATACTTTTCTTCATTTGTATTTCTCTTTCTATAAAATAGAAATTTCCCGAGATAAAAGTCCAGGTCTAGTGTTTTATTATATTATAACACAACATAATATAATGTAATATGATAGTTCATACTAGATATACCTGGTCATAGTATAGGATGTTACACCAGTCTTGATTTCCTGGGATGAATCCCAGTTGGTCATGGTATGTAATCATCATTGTTGCTATTGTTGTTGTAGTTGCTAAGTCTTGGCCAACTCTTTTTGCAACCCCATGTACGTAGCCTGCCAGGTTTCTGTCCATGGGATTTCCCAAGCAAGAATATTTGAGTGGGTTGTCATTTCCTTCTCCAGGGAATCTTCCCCACCCAAGGATCAAATGCACATCTCCTGCATTGGCAGGTGGATTTTTTTACCACTGAGCCATCAGGGAAGCCAACAAAAATTTTTGCATGTTGCTAAATTTGGCTTTTCAAGAACTTGCATCTTGTGTCCATGATAGGTATTAGTCCTTAGTTTTCTTAACACAACTTTATCTAGTTTTGTTATCAGGGTAATATTGGCCTCATAAAATCAGTTACAATATGTTCCTCTTTTATTTTCCGGAAGACTTCATGAAAAATAGGTGGCCTTCTATTTCTCTTCAATTCAGTTCTGGTATTTTACTTTTTTTCTGGAAGCTTTTGCTTGTCATCTAAATTGACTATTTTATTGGCATGACGTTTTCAATGTAATATTTCCTTGTTTATTTTTAACATTTTCACAAGTTTTAGTGATCTTCCTTCCCTTTTTATCCTCAATTTTGTAAATCTGTATTTTCTCTTTCATTTTCTTGATCATTTTAGGTAATGTTTGTCAATTTTGTTGATATTTTCAAATAAACAACTTTTGCTTTCACTGATTTCACTATGATATTTCTGTTATGTATTTTATTGGTCACAAGGAGCTTAAATGTTGACAACTTAAAAATGTGAATGTACTAAAAATATAATTTAACCACTACAATGTATAAATATACAAACTCTTATAATGCAATAATTTAATGTAAGAGCACATAAATACTTTAATATAGGGAAAGAATAAAATAGTGAATCACTCTGTGTGTACCTGTATGAATGTGTATAATTTTTATTTTTTAATTTAGTAATTATACACTATAATTTTTATTTTATATTATACCATGAGACAAAGAGAGGTAAAAAAAAATTATACTCCTTTTATGAAGGTGGGTATGTGTCCTGTTAAGTTAGGTTCTTGTTTTACATGAAAAGCATTGTAGTGTAGTCATTACAACCATGGCTGCTAAAACTTGTTATCTATGGGACTTTGTTCAATGTGATAGAATATTTGCAAAAATGACCAGGATAATGCCCTCTCCTTAAATGCACACTTCTTTAGGAAGATCCCCTGGAGAAGGAAATGGCAACCCACTCTGGTACCCTTGCCTGGAAAATCCCATGGACAGAGGAGCGTGGTAGGCTACAGTCCATGGGGTTGCAAAGAGTCGGACACGACTGAGAGACTTCACTTTCTCTTTCACTTTTATAATGTAGGTTTACCACACCTATAATGAGGTATAATCTATTTTCCCATTCCTTATATCTGGATTTGTGTTTTGATTTGCTCTGAACAACAGAATATAGAATATGTGTTATTGCTCAAATTGCAGAGCCTCAGTTTTAAGAAGAATCGTGGTTCATATTCCCATAGTGTTGAAACATTCCTATGAGAGAATCCATCTAAAACAAACAAGCAAACAAACAAAAAACTAGGTCTAGCCCCCCAGGGGTGGCTGTCTTGCAGAGAAGAACAAAAGACTGCAGTTGCTAGCCAGAATCACCTGACAGTTATATACGTACATCTGTTTGAGACCATGCTGCGCCAGCAGAGACACCAGGTGTTTGAAGTTGCATGAGTGCTCCCAAGTGAAACTGATCAAAGAGCTACCTAGTTGAGCCCAGACTAAAGTTCTGACCCACAGAATCATAGGCAAATCAACAGTTGTCCTTTTAAGTTTTGGGTGGTCTGTTATGCAGGAACAGATAACTGAAAAGGGCAGATTTCTTACATTCTCTGAGGTTTCCTTATCTGTAATATTGGAGATACAACAGTATCTACTTCATAACTTTGTCTTGGGTCAATAACTGAAAAATGCTTTTGTTGGTACCTGGCCCATAGCAAATGTTCTTTATGTTATTGTCAAATACATACAAGTGGCAGAAAACATATGGGACAAATGTAGGCTAATCATAGCAAAGACCAGATGCATCTGGAACAGGAGATAACTGGACACAGAAAATTAAAAGCTTCCATGGCCCAGTTTCCCATCTCTGTTTCTTGGCATCGTATTCTCTCAACATTTGCTTCCACATAGATACAAATACAGTTGCCAGCATGATTTGCATGAACAGAAATCTTAGCTATATAAAGGAAGTGTTTCTTCAGTATGCTCTTCACCTGACATTTTAAGGTACTACAAAAAAGCATTTTAGAAACCATGGATGATTAAAATATCAAATATCAGCTTTCAAGAATGACTAACAGTATGTGTGTAATGCATTAATCTTACTACTTAAAATGCAACATTAAATATTATATAATTAATATAGTGATATCACTATTACTTACAAAGATTTGTACTGAGTACAATCAAAGATAGTTTAGTTCAGTGTATAATCATGAAATTCATAGTATTGGAATCAGAGAATTTAAAAGTCAATTATATAGATGTAAAATATCACTGTATAATATTATAGAAAGAAAAGATAATGAAATAATATATTTGGATTGTTGATTTAATAGAAAATATGGTTAAATTATTGAAATCTAAAGAATATTTATCATCCATTGATATATTGGGAAAACATACACACACATATAAAAGGGGAAATTGCAGAGAATATTTTATTTTTTTGTAACTACAAAATTTAGATAAGCCAAGAACACAGTTTTAGTTCAAAGGTGTAGAACAAAGATTTGTTTTTGTTCTTTTTTTGTGCATGACTATATAGGCATAGAAATAATTTCTTATTTTCCTATTTTTAGCATTTTCACTCTTTCTGCTGTAACATTATATTGACAAATCTATGTAATAAAATCTTAAACAGTTCATAAATGAATATGCTCAAATGGCCAAAAAGCATATAAAAAATATTCAACATCATTTGTTACCGAGAGAAAAATTAAAGCCACAATAGTATAACACTACACATACACTAGAACACTAGAATAGTAATTCAAAAAAACTGACAGTGCAACTGAGACTCATAAATTGCCAATGGAAGCATAAACTATTTTTAAAAAATATAGCTTGACATTTTCTTAAAACTATGACTTATGAATTTCACTTCTAGTTATTTATCTAAGAGAAATAAAAGCAAGAATGTTAAATACCTTAAATAAGAATCGTCATAGTAGCTTTATTTGTAAGAAGGAAAGTTTGGAAATCACCAACGCTAGGTATCCATCAACAGAAGAATGGATAAGCTGTAGGATATTAGTAAAATTGAACACTACTCAGCAACAAAAAGGAACAAGCTGTTGATATATGCAACGATAAAAATGCATCAAAAAAATCACTGGAAACCATTTAGGTGAGAAATAGAAGCGGAACCCCAAAGAGAACAGACTATCCAGTTCCACTATTATGAAGCTCTAGAGCAGGCAATAAATCTATGATGATATAAATAATATCTAGAAGCAGAAGGTATAGCAGATTGACTGGGAGGGACATAAGGGAACAATCTTGAAAAAATATGTGTTACAAGGCTGTATGCATTTTTCACAACTTACTGATCTGTAGAGTTTTCGGTGCATTTTATCATATTTATATCACATTAAAATAAATTATTGGAAAAAAAGACAACAGCATAAAAACCTATGAAAATAAACAAATAGTACTCATTTTAGATTAGATCTCGTCTTTAAACTGAAATTAATCCTTCGAGACTTCATTGGACATTTTCAAAGTGACAAAGCTAGCATGATTATAAACATGAATAGTGATGCATTGCTTCCTCATTGCTATTAGGTGACGTGATTCTTTGGTGGGAAGATAAGAGAGTAGACATTTTCCATGTGTTCGTTTCCATTTCTACAAATAAATCAACTCAGATACTATTTCATTAGAATTGTGCTTTTCTAGTCTCAGAATGTTCAGGCAATTAAGTATTGAAAGTATCTATAAATAATGATTTATCTGAACCATAACAATGACCAAATTATCTAGACAAACTACGAGGTGACTTTTCTATTTAAAAGTTTGTTTGTAATGTTGTAAGATTATATACTCATCAGTTTTCTCACTTAATATGTCTCTCACTTGGTGTAATCGATAAATCATTTATAATACCTTTCTTGTAATTTGTCTTATCACTATGCTTCATTGGTTTTCAACTTTATATCATAGTTATATTAACCCATTAAGTGTTAAACTTCTAAATATCTCCTAGCACTGATCAATTGGTATAGATAGTGAAAGTGTTACTCACTCGGTCGTGTTCATCTCTTAAGTGACCACATGGATTGTAGCCCACCAGGCACCTCTGTCCAGAGGATTTTCCAGGCAAGAATGCTGGAGTGGGTTTCCATTCCCTTCTCCAGGGGATCTTCCCAACCCAGGGATCGAACCCAGGTCTCCTGCATTGCAGGCAGATTCTTTACTGTCTGAGCCACCAGGTGTAAAAATAGTGAGATATTCAGTAATTATTAAATTTATTAGTTTAAACATAATTGGCTGGTTTGTAAACATATAACTGTGTGAGAATCTGATAACTGAGAGATGTGGTTAGTGTATTTTACATAGATTGTTTGAAATGTTGAGATAAGTTAATTGTGTTTTGCTTATGATGCTTGGGAGCCAGTAACAGACTGCATTATATGGCAGATAAACTTATAGATGAGGTGAAAGTGTACTGTATTTTAAGCGGTCCATTAAATCCACTACTAGACCACAAACTGAAATAGCATCAGTGAGCAATTCCCTGAGGCAAAATGATCTGAAATCCATGATAGCAAATGTAACAGAGCCCTGTCATTAATAAAATCATAACCAAGGCATGGTTTGATAAACACAGAGCAGCAGCAGTAAACGTCCAGAAAATTTGTTCCTGTAGGCGTCTGATCTACCATTTTACAACGAACATGATTCAAAGGGATCATATTTCAAGTTCTAAGACAGTCTATATTATTTTTGTCTTTCAAAACATACAGTTATATAAGTTTTCTTTGTCATTGTTATTTTTACTTCTGTCTATAAGTAGAGTGCTTATAGGGAGTGCCATCAATACACAGTAGGGGAAAAAAAAAACCTCTTACTTCTGTCTGCTTACTCAAGTTATGCTTATGGGCAGTTGCAGTTTATTTAATATATGTTTCCAGTATGTACCTAGAATTTTGATGAAGGATGAATTAAATCCAAAACAAAAGAAAGCAAGAAAACCCAAACGTCAAACTATATTTATATACACTCAAACACACATACACACACACACAAACTATTGCAAGTGCACATCTATATGCATATTTGCAGATATGTAATCAGTTTGTCTGCTGAGGAGGGACTTAGTTTTCCTCTGCATGAAAAATATATTCACTTACTTAATGATTACTGAGGAGCAGTGGAGAAAATTAATTATAAAGTGCCAAGATGTCTTCCTGGAGGGCAAGAACAAAAACTTTATAACCTTCTTCCTGAAACGTGTATTTCTTTAAACATGTGAGTATGAGCCATCCTGCTCAGTAATGAGTACCCTGATAGAAAAATCATGGACTGTAGCCCATCAGGCTCCTCTGTCCATGGCGATTCTCCTGGCAAGAACACTGGAGTGGGTTGTCATGCGCTCCTCCATGGGATCTTCCTGACCTAGGGATTGAACTCGGGTCTCCTTCATTGGTGGGCAGGTTACTTACCACTAGTGCCACCTGGGAAGCCCGATTTAAAAAAAAAAAAAAAATCACAATATAAAAACTAATGAATCCATGGACTTGATCCTGCAGAAACAGACTAACAGTTGTGAATATGAATCTACATCTACAATATGGTCGACACTAGCATCTAGCATGGTTCAAGCTGCCTGGGGGAGTTTAAACCTAACTAGAACTAGGTAGAAATGTCAGGCCAAAGTTTATATGAAACATTCTCCCCTATTCATACAACTCTATGACAGGTAAGGTGCATTTTTTTTCTTTCTGTTATACTTTGACAGAGAGGTGATGATCATTTACAGTAGTTGCTTGTGACCAGAAGAGACAGCTGCAGCCTCACTGTCTGGATGAGAAACAGTGTGAAAGGTGAGAGGTAGCAATGGACACCCACGAAGCATTTCTTGAGACCTCTGCTTAGCTGTCTCCAAGTCAGGTGACACAGCAGAACTGGTGGTTGTGAAATACTCCAGGCTCAAAACTGAGGAACGATCTTGACTGATTTGTTGAATAGGAGTCAGAATTAAGTTATCTCCTTGAATTGTCATAGGAAGCAGAAAGCCAGGCGGGAGGGAGAACAGGATAAGTGAGACTGAAAACCATCTGCAAACATACTCTGGAGCTCAAACGGAAGGAGTAGAATACAGTCACTACTGATAAAGTTAGTAATAAGTTCCTACAGTGTATATTCAATTCATGAAACCTATCTTCTCCAAATGATATCTAGGAAGACTCTATTTTTTTTTTTTCTGTAGTTCAAAAAATCTGTTTATTACAGAGCCTTGTAAACTTTGATACACTTGGCAACAATAACCTAATAAAGGGAAGCTGCCTTTCTGGGACAAAACAACCACTGGAGTATAGACTGGTAATAATACTTACCACTAAGTGCAGCTGAAATTCACAGGCATTTTTGTCCTCTACAACTAAGAATAATAAAGAAGGAGTTAAAAATGATTTTAAAAAGTTAACCTCAAAGTCACTGGAAATGAATAAGCTGTTACACTTAATTAGGCAAAAATCCCTGCCATAAAATGCCTATCTTCCTTTAGCTACATGATATGTGTGCTAATTAATAATCAAAGTACAGCCTGAAGGAAGGTTGGCACAGTAATTTGTTCAAGTAAAAGTAGAATTTGGAATGTGCTGTCAGTTCTAATTGAGTTATGACAAAATACCCAGGAAGAAGATTTTTCGAAAATAGCAGTTCAAATTTAAAAGAAATCTTATAACAAGAAAGTAAAACTGACTTGAGAATTGCTTGATAAAATATATCCTAGAACTTTGTTTTTCTAGCATACTGTGATCAGTGGGAAGTTATTATTTTTCAGGAAAATCCTCATGAATGAATGACAGAAAATAGACTCCTGTAGAGCCTACAGCAGCAGTAAGGCGGAGTACTCGGCACAGAGCATCGACTGAGATGCGTCAATGGCTACCTGTGTTTAGATGATTCAGGTGAATAAACGTTGCTTTGTGCTCAGGATTATCCTGAGTGATGTAATGAGGAATTTTAGAAAAGAATATATGCTATCCGTTCAAGAAAATTATATTCTTCATAAGAAAAAGCATCTTCACATATAAACTACTTGCTAATAATGAAAAAAGCACAGTATGTGTCCATACTGATGGTTATAATGCTTAGAGTAAGTTAGAGTTTTGGGTGGTGTCACAGTCAATTAGGGAATACATTAATGAGGCCTGAAAAGATGGAAATTATTCAAATACCAGAAGAATGGGGTAAATATGAATTAGTGGATGAGAACATTGACTGTAAAGAAGAAAATGATGATATGGCAGAAACCAACACAATATTGTAATTATCCTTCAATTAAAAATAAATTAAGAAGAAAAAAATGAAGAAAATGAGTAAAGTATATGAGACAGCTCTCTTGAGTTGATGAGCCCTTTTAATTGGGAAAAATGAGAAATAATTTTGAAAGGATATTTTGAAATTATTTAAAAGTCAATCTCATCAACTTCTAATGGGGAAGCTTCTGAGAAAGTGATGTGCATAAAATAGCAATAATTTTATTTCCAACCTTCCTTGATATAACTTTAATAAAGTAAATATTCAATAAGCATAATCTCCAATATGGGCATTAATGAACCTCATCTCCTGGCATTCTTACTGCTCTATAATTCTCTTCCAAATCAAATAGGGTCAACCTGTGTAATCAACAGAATATTGCAAAAGTTGTGATATGTGATTCTGAGACCAGGTAATCAAAGCCCTTATGCCACCTTGCGCTTTAAGGAATCACTCACTATAAGGATATTATGAGGACACTCAACAGCCCTATGCAGAGGTTCATATGACATGGAACTCTTACCATGAGCTACTAAGGGAATTGAGAATTCTTCTTAATAGCTCTATCTGAAAACTATCTTGAAAGTAGGTTCTCTAGCTTTGTGAAGCCCTCAGTTGACTGCAGTCCCAGCTGACATCTAGATTGTCATCACCTAAGATGATAGAATCACCCAGCTAAGTGAACCCCCAAATACCTGACCCTCAGAAATGGTGAGATAATAAATGTTGTTTAAGATACCTAATTTTGGGATAGTTTGTTATGCAGCAATAGGTAACAAATGAAAAAAAATAGTTGTCTGAAATTTCAATGGCAAAGGAATGCAAAAAGGAGACAGGAAGTGCCAAACCTCCATATCTAGCCTACTAAATATCTAAATACTTTCTGATAGTTGTTGAATTTTATTCTCATTACAATTTTTAGTCTAAGAGCTGATGAATTTAGGCAATTAGACACATTTCCCTTGTGTAGATTCAGTAAAGAGATTAAACAAAGAGTTATTAAGAAAAGTTATCTAATGTCAAAATTAGAGATACCAGCGATCCAATATAAATATAGTCAGCGTATTCCCAGAGCACCTGAGCCACTCCTTTATGCTATCTTGGCTATCTAGACTAAGTTAAGCTAACTTGATGCTTTAAACAACTCTAATACTCCACTAGCTTAATTGTCACATTTGAAGAAATATGAAATGAATATTCCTTATTCTGAGACAGAATAATGTGCTGCTTGAGCAGGTGGTAAAATTCTAAGGGGATGAAAATATGCTTAACTCAGAAACTATTTTACTTATTAAAATTTCTCTTCACTGACATTTATTGTAATTTCATCAGAATAACTGCATTGCTGACAAGTTTTAAATAGCATGGAATCTGCTATTAGAGGTTCTGAAATTCTGAATAGAAAATTAAAACATTGCAAGTTTTACAGAGAGTTTTCATGTTTTACTTCAAAGTCTTATTCATTTAATCAACCTGATTCTTACTCGTGAAGGAGGAGAGCTGCTTTCAATTCTACATTAATTTTTATTATGTGCTTTCACGTAGAAAGATGATAAGGGAAGTAAAATAATCTCCTTTCAAATATGGAGAGAAAGGCTATTCTTCTTGGCTTTCTGAGAAAAACACAAATTTCTCCAGGAAAGATTATGAGTGCTATCAGCCACACTTTTTCTACTTCACAGCTTCTCACATTCCATATCAAAATAGGCTTAGTTATTATTTTTGAGTGGGTTCAGTTATATTCATTTAAGTTATTTCATATCTTTCCTATAAGAGAAACTAGAGTCATCTAATATTTTAGAATCCATAGTATCCTTTCAAGTGTAAGAATTTAAATTAGTGGCTAGAAATTATTCCTATTCCATCCTTGCTAACCAGCACTTTTCCCCCAAGAGCTTCTAAGTTAAGTGCTTGGTTGCATAAAACTATATAAATTTAATGTTCAGTGCTCAAGTAGAAATTAACAGGTTTAGAGCTTATAAGCAATTAGGGAGTCCTGAGAAAGAAATGATCTCTATACACTGAATTTTGTGTGTGTGTGTGTGTGTAGGATCTTTGTTCCCCAACCAGGAATCAAACCCATACCCCATATATTCAAAGCACAGTCTTAACCATGGACAGCCAGGGAAGTCTCTGATATGTTTAAATGAGATATCCTTATGAGTCAATCAATTAGTATATACACATTCCATTTAGAACTTGGTATATATTTCAGTTTTTAAGCTTATCTTTGTATTGTGGGTAAATGTGCATAAAATAAGGCAGACTTTATGATACAAGTGTCTGAATAGCTTTTATGGAGGATTTAGGAATATAAACAAAATTAAGTATATTCAGATTTTCTCTGAATATGTTGGATTATGTATGTATCAATGGACTAGGCTAAGAGAAGAAAGGTAGATCTAATATTCATGTACTAAAGAATAATAGAAAAATTGTTATTGAATCAAGTAATTTCCCTGCTGACATATAACAAGTAGAGAAGACCTTTGAAAAGAACAGGTAAAATTTACTGGAAAACAACAAAAGTTATTCAGAGATGAAATGATTATGTAAATCAAATCACTATTATAAATTTTAAAGTACTACAAACTTTTTGCATTCTTGATCAATATATCTTTATTTTTAGTAAAGCATTCATGTAATTATAGTATAATATAATTCTATCCTTACAGCAATTCGAAAATGTGTTTAAGTTTCTTATAGTTGGTTTTGTGTATTATATATATATGTGTTTGTATTCTTCAATAAGAAATCAAGAAACTGGCATCAATAGAAATGAAATATAGACTCATCTGAGCTTTCTAAAATGAACACAAGTATCAACTCTCTGGCTGTAGTTTCAGAGAGAGATGAAATGCATGAGAGAGCAATTAAATCATATATTTTAAAGACAAAGGCTAGTGAATTGCTTTACTGGTTACATGTATATGAAATGATAGGATAAAATGCTGCATCTCTTATTTAAATTGATCAGTTTACAGAATATGTAGAAAATAATATTTTTATATTTTAATGCTTTCATGTAGAGGATGAGAGTACTAAGTTTTCTACAGTGGAAACAAAATTAGTCATTATTGAAAGGCAGTCTCATCCCACATAGTTAATTTTAATCACAAGGGGAGACAGAGAGGATACAGAATGCTGTCATTAAATAACTGACAATACTGTAGTAGGTTCCAAACTCAAAGATGTCTTCAATATTCTGAACCATCATTCAATTACATGATACACTAGCAATATAAAAAGGTAACATAATTATTCTTGCATTTATTTTGTCTCAGAACCAAGTTTTATTTGAGAAAAATAAAGTTGATAACCAGAATTTGGGCTGAGAGTTCAGGATAATTGCTATTTATTACAGTGCAGTTGACAAAAAGTGGCAAATTATTAGACATTTTGTATCTACTTTCCTTTTAGAAATTAAAAAGGTTACCACCTACAATTCTGTTAAAATTTCTGTATTTGCCATCTACTCATTATAAAGTAAATACATGCTTTAAGGTTATTTCAGTTCTAAAGAGGTGAAAGACAAGCTGCTGATGAATTTGATAAGGTACAATTTCTTTTCATAAGCAATTTTTACTTAGAAGTACTCTTTAATTTCTAGCTCATTTTCACAGAAAGGAAATAAGGAAAAGAAGAACAATAAAAATTGTAACTCACTGATTCACAATATGTTTATATTTTGGTTAGAAGAATGAAGCACATTCTATGATGATACAAATGATCTTACTATTTTATTTCAATAGTGGCAAGTTTATTTGAAGTAAATTATTTTTAGGTTATGTTGTTTCATGAAAAACTCAAGAATACTCACTGCTTCATCAAACCTAATTTGAGAGTTACATCTGGAAAAGAATTATGTAAACGATATAAGGAAGGCACAGATTGTTCAGTGACAAAGAATCCACATACCAATGCAGGAGATGCAGGTTCGATCCCTGGATTGGGAAGATCACCTGGAGGAGGAAATGGCAACCCACTCCAGTATTCTTGCCTGGAGAATTCCATGGACAGAGGAGCCTCGAGAGCTACAGTTCATGGGGTCACCAAGAGCTGGACACGACTGAGCAACTGAACACAAATGATATAACCCCTGATTTATAATAATACACTCAGGTATTGAGCAAGAAAAAAATGACACAATTGCAGAATATTTAATTTAGAAGGAATCATAATACAAAATATCTACTCTAAGTCATGACCCAATAAAGGGATGTTGTAGTTTAGTCACCAAGAGTGTCCATACAACTTTGAGACTTCATGGACTGAAGCCCACCAGACTCCCCTCTCCAGGGTATTTCCCAAGCAAGAATACTGGCGTGGGCTGCCATTTCCCTCTCCAAGGGATCTTCCTGACCCAGGGATGGAGCCCGCATCTCCTGCATTGCAGACAGACTATTGCTGAGCCACCAAGGTAACCCCAATACAAGTCACAAAAGTGTTAGACACAACTTAGCAAATAAACAACAACAAAGTATAGGGATACTCACTATCTTACAATTGGGAGAGAGTCCTCTATCTACTGTAGAAAGTCTCTGGTAATCAGGAACAAATTTTGACACAACTCCAGTGTCCAGAATTTAGGCTCATTGTTTACATTGAACCAAAGTCTGCCTCTACCTAACGCCCAAATTTAGACTGAAGTATTATTTCTAGGAAAATATTGAATTGACTATCTCCTTTGTATACCATTTAATAGTTGAGTGTACTCATCTTCATTTAATACACCTGACTCATGAATTACTTTTCAGTGACCTGATTTCTTAACTACCTTTGTTTTCATGTTTAACTTTCTTCTAATTTATAAAAATTTGTAAAATGAGACATTTAAAAATGTTTATTTCATCTAAAATTTGCAAGGTATTACTACATGCTTTGTAGGCAGACTTTACACCTAGTATTGTAATCCAAAATTGTCTTGAATTTGGTTTTTCATGTGATCCTTTGGTAGTTATTAATGTATTTATTAGGTCATAATTAATATATTTATTAAGTCATTGGGACTTCCCTGGTGGCTCAGACAGTAAAGTGTCTGCCTACAATGTGGGAGACCCAGGTCCAACCCCGGGTCAGGAAGATACACTGGAGAAGGAAATGGCAACCCACTCCAGTACTCTTGCCTGGAAAATCTCACGGACAGAGAAACATGGTAGGCTACAGTCCATGGAGTTGCAAAGAGTTGGACACAACTAAGAGACTTCACTTTCACTTTTCACTTTTAAGTCATCAATAATTCAGACCAGCAAATTTGGTGGTCCATTAACTACAACATTAAGTGTTGCTATAATGTGATATACTACTTGAATTTATTATTAAATTGTAACATTTTCTGTATGTAAGAATTCCTTTTATTATCAGCTTGTGAGGATACATATTAAGAATTATAGATCTAAATCTGATGATGTCATCAAAGTAGCTGAATAAGATTCCTCTTCAACAACAACAAAAAAACTTGGCATACATTCACAAAAGCTTCCTGGGAGCTTTTGGATTTCAGGAAGAGTTGTGAAACCTCACTGCAGAGCCCAAGACTACAGAGGGCCATTTTGAGAAGTCAGGTTCACAAAGTTGTGTTTGGCTTGCCCATGCATGGTCTTGACTACAGAAATGGAAACACATCCATGTCCTTGAGGACTGCTGCAGCCCCATTTGGCTTTGGGTCTGACACCAAGCCTATATAACAAAGATCCTGGAGGAGTCATACCCACCATGCGTTGGGTGACAGAACTTGGCCTTGGGTATGAATAGGGATGTGGCACATCAGCTGGCCCTAGACCCCTCAGCTGCACTCCAGGAGGCACTGAATTCAGAAGACTTACCCACATGATAGAATCTATACCCACCTGGAGCCTAGAAATAAGCCTGACAACAGCATACCCCACTGCAAACTCAGCAACAGCCTTGTAACTGGCATCAACTCACCAAGACTGCAATTCTACATGTAATCTCACCACCCTGGGGCAACTGAGAGGAGAAGGCTGTTACCCGCTAAATCCACTCGGTAAGGACTAGAAGAGATGTTTGCTACTTCAAAAGCACAGACATTAGGCTACACAGATCATGAAAAATCAGGTAAATATGATGCCATTGAAGGGAAACTAATGAAGCTCAAGTAACCTACCCTTAAAGAAATTATGATTGGCCTGGCAAAAATTCAAAATAATCATTTTAAAGAAACTGAATGAAATGCAAGAAAATGGAGACAGACAACTAGACAGAAATAGGAAGCAATGCATGAACAAAAGGAGAAATTTCATAAAAAAAAAATCCAAACATAAACCATAAAAGGCCAAACAAAAATTCTGGAGCTACGGAATTCAATGGCAGAACTGAAAAATTCAACACAGAACTTCAACAACAGACTTGATCATGTAAAAAAAAAATGATCAACTTGAAGACAGATCATTTGAAGTTAGCCATTTGTGTGTGTTAGTCGCTCAGTCGTGTCTGACTCTATACGACTCCATATAGCCTAGGTTATAGCCTGCCAAGACCCTCTGTTCATGGAATTCTCCAGGCATGAATACTGGAGTGGGATGACATTCTCTTAGCTATTTAGGGGTACAACAAATCAAAAAAAGAAAGAAAGAAAGAAGTGAAGAAAGCCTACATAAATCATGGAACACCATCAAGAGAATGACTAAATGTAATTTGATACTTCTGTCACATTCTGCATTCCATCCTGAAAACCCTAAACTTCTAAATGTTTTTTTTTTAATTAAGTATTTTAGGGTTGTACCTTTGTGCTATCTAGTTGTATGGGGTTTTGACAATGCTTAATGCTTTGTATTTACCACTACACTGCCATACAAAACAGTTCTGCTGTTCTAAAAATCCCCTGTGCTTCTTCTACTTAATTCCCCTTCAATACCACTCCCACTCAAACCCTTTGCAAATATTAATCTTTTTATCATTGCTATAGATTGATCTTTTACAGAATGCTATATAATTGGAAGCATATAGTATGTAGCTTTGTAAGACTGGCTTCATTACCCTACTAATATATATATTTAAGATTCACCAATCTCTTTTGTGACTTTCTAGCTTTTTTTTTTTTTATCATTGATACACTCACCTATTGAAGAGCTGATTCCAGCTTTGGTGACTATGAATAAAGCTACTAATGCCTTTTCATACATGTTTTATATGGTTAAAAGTTTTATAGTTAATTGTGTAGATATCTAGGAGTGTGATTGCAGATCATATGGTAAGATGATTAAACATTCTGAGTATTGCTGTAAAAATTAGTACAAGCTTAGAATCTTAAAATGTCAAAAACTTATTTATCTGACAGTATTGTAGGCTGGAAGTCTAAAGTCAAGATGTCACCAGAAACGAGTTCCTTCTGAAGTCTCTGAGAATCTTTTCAGTTCTATTCTCCTAACTTTTGGTGGCTGCTGGTGCAGAGTCAGACACGACTGAGCAACTGAACTGAACTGGACTGGTGCATCTTGACATGCTTGTGAATACATCACTCCGATCTCTGCCTCTGTCTACATGTAACTTTTCCCTGTAGATATCTCTGTGTCTTTTCATTTTGTGTCTCTCATAAGACCACTAAAAACCAGATGCAATTTTTGTTGTTTAGTTGCTAGCTTGTATCCAACTCTTTGCGACCCCATGGACTGCAGCACTCCAGGCTCCCCTGCATTCACTGTCTCCTGGAGTTTTCTCAAACTTGTCTGTCTAGTCAGTGATGCTGTCCAATCATCTCATCCTCTGCTTCCTCCTTCTCCTTTCGCCTTCAGTCTTTCCCAGCATCAGGGTCTTTTCCAATAGGTCAACTCTTTGCATTAGGTGGCCAAAGTATTGGAGCTTCAACTTCAGGATCAGTCCTTCCAATGAATATTCAGGGTTGATTTCCTTTAGGATTGACTGGTTTGATCTCTGTGCAGTGCAAGGGACTCTCAAGGGTCTTCCCCAACACTACCATTTGAAAGCACCAATTCTTTGGTGCTCAGCTTTCTTTATGGTCATCCTTACATGACTACTGGAAAAACCATAGCTTTGGCTATATGGACCTTTGTTGGCAAAATGAAATCTTTACTTTTTAATATGCTGTCTAGGTTTATCATAGTTTTCCTTCCAAGGAGCAAGTGTGTTTTTTAATTTCATGGCTGCAGTCACCATCCACAGCGATATTGGAGCCTAAGAAGATTAAATCTGTCACTGTTTCCACTTTTTCCCCTTTTGTTTGCCATGAAGTGATGGGACCAAATGCCATGATGTTAGTGTTTTGAATGTTGTTTTAATCCAGCTGTTTCACTCTCCTCTTTCACCCTCATCAAGAGACTGCTTAGGGCATACACGTGTGCTAAGTCACTTCAATTGTGTCTGACTCTTTGTAACCCTATAGACTATAGCCTGCCAGGCTTCTCTGTCCATGGGGATCCTCCAGACAAGAATACTGGAGTGTGTTACCATGCCCTCCTTCGGGGGATCTTCTGAATCCAGGAATTGAACCCACATCTCTTATATCTCCTGCACTGGAAGGCAGATTCTTTACCACTAGCCTTACCTGAGAAGCCCTCTTTAGTTAGGGTTCACACTAAATCCAGAATGATGTCATCTTGACATCCATAATTTAATACCTATGCAAAGAACTAATTTCCAAACAAGTTCGTACTATCAGGTACAAGGGGATAGTACTTAGAGATATTTCTTCTCATATTAATGCACCATATGTTATAGAAGTTATTCCAAAATATTTTAATTACCCACCCCATATGCAAAATGCATTCACCCCAACCAAACATCCCCCAAATTTGCAAAATATTACAGCATCAACCCCAAGTCCAAAATCTTATATTAATCCTAAATCTCATGTGTTAAATTGTCTTATATACAAGTGAGAATTTGAGTATAATGCATCCTGGGGCAAAAATACTTTTCATCTGTGGAGCTGAGAAGCTAATAAATGGTTACCAGTGACTTGGTAATTCTTCATAATCCAAAAGGGAGAAAGTGGATATATTATTCCTCTGAGGGAGGCATAAAACAAAGATAAAAGCAAAATAGTTGAGGGAAAGGACAAAGGAGTAAGGAGGGAGTTAAAAAGTATAATAACAAAAACAAGACAGTCAACCAGATGAAACTGGGACAAGACTGAGCTTATTTAGTAAATAATTGTATCTTACTATTAAATAAAACTAAAAACAATCTAGTCATAAGCCAGAGTCAATCAAATTAAATATACCTTACTGTGTTCCCTACAATAATAAGATACTTAGAATTATGTGACTCAGATGCTAAAAGAATCTGCCTGCAATGCAGGAGACCAGGGTTCGATTCCTGAGTCAGGAAGATCCTCTGGAGAAGGAAATGCAATCCACTCCAGTATTCTTGCCTGAAGAATTCCACAGACAGAGGAACCTGGTGGGCTACAGTCCACAGGGTTGGGTTGCAAAGAGTCAGACACTACTGAGCAACTAACTTTCACATGTAGACGAAAATTTAACTTCACCGTATGTAGGAACACAGGCAGATTTGGAGGCATGCAACTTTTAATTGAAGCTTGTATATTACCTTCAACGTCTACTGACTTAAAGATTTCAGTTTTAATTAACAAATGTCATGGAATATGTTTATGCTAAATCCACCCACAAAGAAATGTCGAACAGGTGTCTGAATGCTCACACATTGTTGTGTCTTTTTAGGTGAACATCTTTTTCTTCATGATTAGAGAATTAAACAGTCTCATTAATGTGGATCAAGAGTAGGATTGAAGTAGAGGCTGGCTGGTTAAAATGGAGGAAAATTTCAGAAAAAAATTAGGGCTGTCATTTAGTTTTCGTACGTTGAAAGAGTGGGGAAAAAAAGCAGGTGTCCATTTAATAACATTCTACCCATCAATTAAGAACAGTTGTCTTCCATAATTAGTAGACTACAAGCATGCACATGCAATATTCAAACAAATTATCCTAAAACTGTGAGGTAAATTGTGTGATCTTTAATATTATAAAAAAGAAGCTCTTGTTTTCTGTATTCCTTTTTATCTTGGAATCCTTTTTTCTATTTATCATTGTTTTTCCCCTTAACAATCTGTACCAGAATCGTTAGAAAATAAGCACCCTTTTCTTTAACAAAAGATGAAGAATCACTGACAATACGGTTAATCAATATTTTGTTCTTTGTATAACTTTACCAATGAAATGTACATTAATTTAACATAAAATAACATATATATGATATCTTGGCATTGCAAATATTTTTAATACATAGGTACCTGAAAATGTACATTTAAGTATGTAAAATCAGGAACAGATACATGGAAATACGTAGTTTTTGCATGTTATTGTTTAAAACTTTCTCAAAGTACATAAATTTAAAGTTTGGAGTTGATGGGGTCTTCCCTGGTGGTCCAGGGTCTAAGACTCCTTGCTCCCACTGCAAGAGGCTCAAGTTCAATTCCTGATCAGGGAACTAGATCCCACATGCTACAACTAAAACCCAGCATAGCCAAATAAATATTTTTGGGCTTCCCAGGTAGTTCAGCTGGTAAAGAATCCACCTGTAATGCAGGAGAGCCTGGTTCAATTCCTGGTTTGGGCAGTTCCCCTGGAGAAAGGAGAGGCTACCCACTCCAGTAGTCTTGGGCTTTACTGGTGGCTCAGACAGTAAAGAATCGCCTGCAATACGGAAGACCTGGGTCCAATCACTGGGTTGGGAAGATCCTCTGGAGGAGGACGTGGCAACCCACTCCAGTATCCTTGCCTGGAGAATCCCCATGGACAGAGAAGCCTGGAGGGCTATAGCCCTTGGGCTTGCAAAGAGTTAGACATGACTGAGTAACATTCCTCCCCATGATTTTCTCTTAAGAGTAAACAAAATATCCTGGTTTTAAAAAGCAAAACAAATCAGTAACAAAACAAAGAAACTGCTAATAATATTTCTACATATGTTTTTTACAAATAAAACATTGACATAGGCAGATTAAAATGTCCTTGATTTATTTAGATTGAGTGAAAAGGAAAGCAAGTTATCATGCTATATTTAGATAGTCTGATGATTTATTTTCCCTAGTTAAGTTCCTTTGACTCTAATACCTCTCATCTTCCTGTTCCTTGTACATGGAGAAAAGAGTGGTTTTCCATAACTTTGTGATAGCAGAGGAGAGAGGCATCCACATACTGATGTTTTGTCCACTGGTTTCTTATAGTATCCACTGTGGAGAGGCTACTTTGAGCTGTTCCCTGAATAGGAAAAGATAAGACTGGTCCTTTCCTGGATGACAGACTAACTGCTGCTGAAGCCCTTAGTGGTTTCAACTTGTGATCTGGTCATTCTTGTTTAAGGCCTAGTCGGCCTCCATATACACCTCTGAATCATTTTAGGTCTCCTTTACCTCAAGCCCCTAAACCTCTTTCACATTCTCTCCACAGGTCCTGGCCCAGGATTTCCATGCCACATCCTCTGCTGTGCCATCAACTCAGAAACTGCTAGACTTGGGCGGCGGCAATTTAAGGACATTTAGATCTGACAGGCTTTCAATTAGGCTGACCTCTGTAATCATCAAGGAAATGTAAGAAATCCTGTGTGATGATGCACTTCAAGCAAGATTAGTGGAGTTTGGGACTATTAAGTAATCTCTGTCTCTGCTTATGCATTTATACCATTGTCTTTACTTGCTGAGACCATCCTATGTCAGTGCAAGGCCTCTTCACTTGAAAGGCTTCCTCCCAGAGTGCCAAAAGGAAAGCAGGGCATTTCTCTGCACCAAACATAGCAAACTATCAACATAACAAACACTTCCTCAAATTCATCAGCATAGGGAGTGTTCAACATTATTCGGTGCTTTCCTCTCCTACCTCACACTCTTATTTTCTTGCTTGTATTCCTTCTACCACTCACTGATTAGCAAAATTCTTAATATATCATGAATCTCTGAACTTTTTCCTACACTATGAAATTGTTTGTAATCTGGTTGTCCAAGTCTCACTCTTGGTTTGTTAAAAATGCTAAAGGATAAATTTACTTTTCCTTTTTTTAAATTTTTATTAGTTGGAGACTAATTACGATATTGTAGTGGTTTTTGCCATACATTAACATGAATCAGCCATGGATTTACAAAATTACCTGGCTTTCCAGACTATTATATTGCTATAAAATTAAGAATCCAGATTTTATTTCTTTATCTATTCCTGCAATAAGAGTTCTAATTTCTAACCATCTCTCCCCTGCCCCTTGGAAGACCACATTCCGTTATCTAGATAGATAGTAACTTTTGGCCAAGTAGAATATTACGAACAAAAAAGCAGCAAAAAGACAAAAATACATTCAGATATTTCATATGTCTTATCTCTTTTAGACATATGTCCACACGGATAGAATGTACTTGCCAAGGGGATTACTAATGTTAAGAAAGATGATACAGATCCCAGCCAGCTTTCCAGGAAATAAGAATGAAATGGAAGGAGATTCCTATCACACATGCCAAACAGCTAGCTTGCCATTCAGTGAGTTTCAGGAAAAAAGAAAGTAGTTTCTCCTTTATTTCTGTCGTTTATTTTTTAGATCCAATACATAAAACAGAAATAAAAGAAATTAAGGATCTAAACCCCACTCTGTCACTAATATTCTTCTAAGGCCATTTGTTTTTCATATGATGAGAGTTATCATTACCTTTTCTGAGCATCCTCAACCATTGTATTTTCAATGTCTTTCCAGATATGTATTCATACTGTATACATTACTCTATGCACACTGAAATTTTCCAAATATTTTACAAAATCATTAACCATAAACAAAATAAATAATTCAACCCAGCTTTGTATAAGTATGTGACAAATAACTCAACCCAGCTTTGTATGTGACATAAAACAACTGTATTTTTACTTATTATTTCATAGTGAGTTTATATGGCATAAATTGAATTATTTTTTCTAATACTACTTAACTATTTGACTTTGAATCATGAAAAGTAAACTCTTGGGTCCTCAGTTATTTATATTATTATAACAATAATTATACTGCTATTTCTTGTATGTGTTTAAAAATTCTATGAACAATGTATGCGGAGGACATTTTACTGTAACTGAAGAAGTCTGCTGAATGTAACTGAATTTGATTTTCTTTTTTTTCACTGTTAGTAACTGTCACTCAGAGAGAATATAATATAGGGCACTCAAATCAAATTTAATTTTGTTATCTTAGACTTATCATTCCTTCCTATCCATATGCTTTGGGATACAGATTTAACACAGGTATGCTAGGATAATCTCTCATTTACTTTCACTGGCAAATATTATCATCACTTATACATGTAAATAATGACTTGGCCAAGTATGAACTGAGGAGAGAATTCTCTTTACAATTTGACAATAAAACATTGTTTCTGGTGGCACTACTGATTGGCTTTCTTGACCATATTTAATCTGATTTTTTTGTTTAGATATTATCACTTTAAAGGAATAGAAAAGTGAGCAATATAAAAGAAAATACAAAGAAAAAATTTTTAATCTTGTAACTATGGAAAAGCTGAAGGAGGAAATGTTATTAATCTGTAATAATTCCACATAAACTATTTCAGGGGAGTGCAATTACTCAATAATTTGTAAGGAATAAGATACTAATTTTTTTAAGCTATAGGGGGTATACACAGAGGCTACTGGTTTTAACTCCAACATGTAAAGACCTAGATGCCATCACGTTCATCCTAACAGTTAGAAAAAATTGGAAACACTAAAAATCAATGACTTAGACCCATTCAAGAACTGAAATTGTAAATCACTACCCAAACTCTAGAGATATAGGTGAGTGCAGAGAGTCAGAGCTGAAATATGTTTAGCAAAATTAATACAAAAGTGTAATACACTACAAACAAGATCTATCCCATTAATGCAATTTATTCAACATTTAAAGTGTAATATATGTGGCCCAGTATATTAACAAGCTAAAGAATGAAACTCATATGAACATATTATTAGAGGTAGGAAAAATATTTGACAAAATGCAATCCTTATTCTGATAAACACTCTCTGCAAAATAGGAATTGCGGTTAGTTTCCTTAATTTGATAAAGGGCACATATCAAAATTAATTTTTACAATTTGACAAAATAGAGAATTTTTCCTAAATTCAGAAAAAATGCAGGGATGTTTTCTCTCATCACTACTAATCAACATCACCCTGGAAGTCCTAGGAACTATATAAATTAGAAAAAGAGAAATAACTGTTCTGGTCTATTTTGTTTTGCAAATGACATGAGTACCTATGTATAAAACCCCCAATGAATCTACCCTCAAAAATACTTTCTAGTATTCTAGAAAGTATAGCAAGTCATAGCATACAAAACCAATATACAAAAATAATTTCCTTTCAAGTATCTCAGTACTAAACAACTGGATTTTAAAAAAATACTATATAAAATTTCCTATTAAATTCTGAGGTATAAATATTTTAAAAGTACACATAAAATATATATTCATAAATCTACAAAATGCATATTAAAATAATAAACAGTTCTAAACAAATTGAGAACTATCCCATGTTCATACATTGGAGGAACCCCTATTATAAGAAGTCAGTCTTCTAAAATTTGATTATAGATCTAATCCTATACCAACTGAAATCCTAGTGACCTACAGTATAGACCTCTATAAAGTGTTCTGAAACATGGGGATTCTCCAGGTAAGAATACTGGAGTGGATTGCCATGCCCTTCTCCAGGGGATTTTCCCAACCCAGGTCTCCTGCATTGCAGGCAGATTCTTTACCGATTGAGCCACCAGGGAAGCCTGTCTAAAATATACAAAAGGACAAAAGACCTAGAATAACTTAATATTGAAAAATGAAAAAGCTGAATGACTCACAATATCAGATTTTAGATTTACTGTAAAGTCACAGTACACAGGTTGCATTAGCAAAATAATAGACACCTAGATCAATGGAGGGCTTCTCAGGTGGCATTAGTAATAAAGAATCCGCCTGCCAATGCAGGAGACATGAGATGCAGGTTAGATCCCTGGGTTGGGAAGATCCCCTGGAGAAGGAAATGGCAACCCACTGCAGTATTCTTGCCTGAAGAATCCCATGGACAGAGGAGCCTGGTGGGCTACAGCCCAGACACAGCTGAAGCAACAGCAGGCACACATGCCCAGATCGGTGGAACAGAATAGAAAGCAAAGAAATGACTATAATGATACAGAAATTACTCTCTGCATTTGTCGAAATTAGTCCATACTTATATAAATGATTGATGGAATATTTTGTGCAAAGTAATTCTAAATTTATGTAGTTATTTCACCTTCATGATGGTGATTATTAACTCCCCCGTCTTTAAGTGAGGTCGTGCAGAGTGACTTTCTTCCAAAGAGTAGAGTGTGGAAAGAGGGGAAAAAAGTAACTTAACTCTGTTGAAACTTAACCAGTATTACCCAGTCAGGTGACCAAGGCTAACATCAACAATGATTGCATATTGATAATACGTACTCTTGATATATCGTGATGAAGATGATACTTTCTTTATCTCTGTGACATCCATCTCAAGAACTCCAGTATAACCATGAAAAAAACAGGAAAAATGTGAGAGAGACACCTTACAAAGTATCTGGTCAGTATTTCTCAGGATTTCTAGGATCATCAAAAACAAAGAAAATATGAGAAACTGTTACAGCCAATAGGAGCCCATGGAACCAAAACAACGAAATGTAATGTGGTATCCTGGATGGGATCCTAGAACAGACAAAAAGAACATTAGGCAAAAAACTAAGGAAATCTACTTAAAATACTGGACTTCAGTTAACAATAACATATTAATATTGGCTCACCTATTGTGTCAAATATATGTACTATAATAAAATAAAATGCTGATAGGGGAAACTGGCTATGAGTATATGGGAACTTTCTGTCTTCATAAAAGTTTTATAAAACTGAATTATTCTAAAATAAAATACTAATTTACCAATTAAATAACAAAACAAAACAAAATACAAACACACACTCCACACTTAAGCTTCTCCTTTCAGGCAGAGATACTGGACACATGTGGCTCTCTCTCCTGAAACATTATTGAGACTAAAATGTAAAAATAGATCAGAATCGACCTATAACGGCAAATTTCTTCAAATCGTAAGTTAGATGGGGCATATTTAGTGGCTGAAACACATAAAAGGTTACTGTTTAATGTACGCTCTGAGGATGTGCAAGAGAAATTGCAGTGCAATCCTCACACTGACAGCCTAACGTGGTCTTGGCTCTGATTCATCAAGTACAAAATTCTGCAAGCATGAAAGTTAGGGATGAAAACAGAACTCACCTCCAAGCCCTTTCTTCCATTTATTCATTATGTAGAATTGAGGCAAAGAGAATTAAGACTAGCAACTCATTTTTCTTTAATGCAGCTGATTAAAGAATCTGGAGGAAACTAGGGATCTAGTGAAGATTGTGTTTCCTAGAGAAAAACCTGCATTCTGGCACATAGAAAGTTCATTTCCTCACAGAAATCTCTCACCTAAAGCACCATAAATTGAAGTCTAGGAATCAATAAACCACATTCTATCATACGTTGAGCTCCTGATCAAATTCTGACCTATAGTAGTGATTAATGACCATTATAAATCCCCATCTTAATCTTCTGACTTTCAAGGGAAAATGATAGCCGTGCAGTCTGTGGCCTTCTTGGGGTTGAATGTGGCCCCTGTCACTAGTTCTAGACAATCATCACCACTTCCAGACTGGAACATTTAACTGTTGACAGGAGAGTCATTAGAGTTCATTTTCTGCCATAATGATCAATAAAAATCCAAATAGTAAGTGCTGTGGCAGCTCAAGTTCCAAAGTGAGGACAATTTAAAACACAGTATAGTTGAATTTTCCCTATTGGAAATTCAACACGAGCAAGGAATAAACCTTTGTGTCAAGCCACTAAATGCTTTTCACTACAGCATATTTTAACTTCTCTTGATGCACTACATATGGAAAAATATATCAAGAAATGATCCTACTAATCAGACTGCCAGGAAACCCAGCCAATTATCTATTTCTTCTCTCTTAAATATAAATATCAGTGATAATAAATATTCATACACATGAAAAAATATCATAAGGAAGATAATTTCAGAAATAAAGAGCATAAGTGAATTAATAAGCATTGTAATAAATGAAGAAAAAACAATACAAATAAAAAGCCGTAACAAATATGCTAAAAATAATCTGAGAGGAATGACATTCTAAAAAAATATATATGCTATATGGAGTATAAAGGATATGAAGCCTTTTGAGATTAAAACCACAATAAAAAATATTAGAAAATAACTACTAACAAAATATATTTAAAACCTTGAAAATATGTTCAGATAATTGTACAGCTTTAATAGCAAACACAGCAAAGAAATTAGAATTATGGAAAGTTAAGAGACAAAGAGGTTCGGTCTACATTTGAGCATTATAATAATATAGAGAAATCTCAAGAGTCTACTTTTTACATTAAAATTGCATTTCGGATCTAAGTGTTTCACTCTCTTCAACTTTAATAATTCACATGTTGCCCAAGCCTGTTTTTTGTCTTAGGAAGTTTTTTTCTATTTTCCTTTTCTTACTTGTCTTTCCCTTCCTCCCTTTCTCCTTTCCTCCTATGCTTCCCTCTCCTCCTCTCCCACTTTTCCTTGCCCATTATGATAATATGGAGACATATCAGAAAGTGTCTACTTTTACATTAAAATTGCATTTCACATCTATTTCACTCTCTTCAGCTTTAATAATTTATGTGTTGCCCAGCACTACTTTTTATCAAGGGAGTTTTTCATATCCTTTTCCTTCCTTCCTTCCATCTTTTCTTCCCTCTTTTCCTTCTTTCCTCCTTCCTCTCTCCTCTTTTCCTTCTCTCTCTCTCTCTCTTTCTCTCTCTCTCTCTCTGTTTCTATCTTCTTTCATAGTACCTAATCCACTGGGTTTTGAAAACATGTTCTTTATGTTTACAAAGCATGGGCAAACATGACCTCCAGGGAATCAAACAAAAAAAAACCCCTAAATATTTTTTTCTTTCTTTAACTAGTCTGGAAATAATGCCAAATTAAAAAAAAAAAAAGTAACAGGTAAATGTAGCTGAAGAAAATGCAAGACAAATATCTTATTCCCTTTGATTATCAAATTACAATGAAATAAAACTTGACTAGTAATATTTATCAAATATAGTTGAGGTGGAAAATTCAAAACAAAGGCTATTTTATAGGCAGGAATATATGTACCTAGGCAGTAAGCCCAAAACAATAACATCTTTATTACCTTTATCTAAATTTAATACTTGATTTTTAAATTTGTAGTTAAAGTTTTAAAATTTATTTTCCACATGTGAATTATCTCTGAGAATAGTATGCTTTATAAATTCCATTTCTAGAGATCAGGAAAACGGTGACATAATTGTACCAACAGTAGCTATAATATAGATGCTGTAATGTATGCATTATAATATTGAAAGACATATTTACCTGCCATTTGTGGCCACGCTATCTTTCCATCCTCCTGTCTTTTTAATACTAGTCTTGGCAGGTACTAGAAGGCTCATTGAGATTTCCTGTGGTTTATGACCCAAGTTGACAACTGTGACTTCTTCTTTGTGGCGTTCTGATGGTTGTGTCATATAAGAATCACCTTATATCATTTGAGAAGCTGCTGACACAGGGCTCTGGTTTGATGGATGACCTGAGCTGCTGCGATTCCCGTCAGAGGTAAGCAGCAAGCTTTACAGGAAATTATTGGAAGAAGATACAGTGAGGGGGAGAAAAAGAAAGTAATATGCATTGCACAAAAACTGACAAAATGATTTGCTTACAGTTCCAAGCTGGTATAGCTAAGAACGGCAGGGACGGAAAAAATGTCTCATCAATATTTAAATAGTTGATCATACAACCAATTTGACAGGCCATTTGTAAGGGCAAATTATAGAGCAGAACTGTAAGCTATGGAGCCCACTGTGCCCTCACTTGCACTTTTCATATTTCAGGTTTACATAAAACATAAAAGAAGTACAATCATGCAATTGTTTTATGTTTTTACAACAATGAGTCTCAAACTGTGCTCCCCAGAAGCAGCATTAGTGTGAGAACTTGTTAGCAAGTGCAACGACTAAGACCCCACTCCAGTCATACTGAATCAGAAACTCTAGGGTGGGTTTAGCAATATATGTTTTAGCAGTCCCCCAGGTAATCCAATGCAAGTTCAAATTTAAGACCACTGCCTTCTCAAATCAATATTTGCTGTCTTAGTTCCCAAATATGCAATATCCCATGCACACATCTTTGATTTTCTCGAAAGATTTATATAAATAATTTATAACAAGAGAAAATAACCCTGGCAAGATTAAATTAATTAAACTCTATTGCATATAAACACAAAAAATATGCACATGTGATATGCAATGCTGCTAATAACTTTTAGCAATACAGCAATTTAGAAATATGGTCATAGAGCCACAGATTGGAAAATACACACCACAGTTAAGTAACTCTCCATTATCAACATGATAATCCCATTCCTCCCTGTAAAAAGGCTTACATGTTTATCCAGCTTGCAGTTTAGCATTCCTGGTAATAGAAAGTTCACTACATTGGAAGGCAGCTCGGCTGTTAGCCAATGTACCTGTTGGGGACGGGGCATTGTAGCTATGTTAAAAATTGTTAAACAGAGCTTTAAAAGACACCTGAGAACCATGGAAGGAATGGAAAGCAAATTAAACAAACAAACAAAAAATCTTGAGAAGCAGAACTATTCTTAGGTGAGCAAAAGGTCACCAGCAAGATTTTTCCCTTAGTATATCTGCTGATTATTGGTGGAGAATTCTGGGCCTTTGATAGAGAAAGATCAATTGAGCTTTCAGCGGTTCTTTTCAAAAACCTGGAAAATGCAAGTGCCTGAAATATATGGTCAGTTTTTTTTTTTTTTCTTCACAGAATAATGCTAAATTCTGAGCAATAAACAGAATGGGGAACAAGGCTAAAAGCTTCTACAAAGCCACGGAAATGTTTCCGCAGTCTTTCAGTGTCCAGTGAACAACTCTAAGAAGTCGTGGAGAGGAGCAAAACAGGAAGGGAGCGTTCCTCAAAAATATTGGCTCTCCAGTATTACAGTTTTCTTCAGGAAAACAAAACAACCTGGGCACATCAAGCAGAAAGAGTTCATACCATGAATGATAGGCCTAAAAAAAAAACCAAACTGTTGAAAGAGCTGGAGGAATAAAAGAGACACACCTGCTAGTATTCAGGCCTTCAGAAGGCACGGAGTTGTGGGAAGTTGTGTAATGAAGCGAGGCGCTGCGAGTCCGGGGCGGTGGGTTTGGCCCGGGGTCCTCCAGGCGCACACGAGGGGCGCCCAGGAGGCTAGGGGTCACATCCAGGGATCAATCCGTTCTCGCGTTGGAAAGGTCTGAGGACTTCGATTATGCAGCTTTTGAATAATTTTTTTTCCCCACCCGTTCCGTGACACCAGCAGGGCCATAACACGGTCCACAGCTCTAAAGGGAAGCCATGGTGTCCAGAGGATTACGACAGTGACGCGCCACATCCGGAAGGGCGTCCCGCCCGAGCGCTGGGCCCGCGCCTGCGTCGGGGTGAACGAAGCCTTGGCCCCGATGGACCGGAGCCCTGGCCACCACCACTGTGTTCTCTGAGGAGAGAGGCATGACGGCCTGGAGGAGGCCCTCAGAACACACAGGAACGGGGCCTTCCCGGACAGCGTGAGGCTCCAGAAGGGCGCGGGCCCCTGCTTGCAGAGGACCCTGGATCACGTGCTGCGGAGCAGCCCGCACACAGCCGCGGGGTGGGCTGTTGTCAGGGAGTGAGCTTCATAGCGCGATATCTGATTCTGTGGCTGTTGGACGTCCCAGCGGACGGAATACTTCCAGAGTACTGCGGTCCCTCGATGCTGAGCCCGAAGACAGGCCAGGAGGTCCTCCCGGAGCTGGTGAAGACCAAGCTGCTGGCAGTGGTGGGCAGGAAGGGACAGACACGGCGTGCGGTGGAGCCCGGGCGTGTTGCACTGGTTTGTCTGCCTGTCTGTAAACCTCCAGCCCGCGTTACTTCACCTCTGGGATAGTCTCTTCAAGGAGGGCTCCAAGGTCACCTTCCAGGTGGCCCTGACCCTCCTCAAGCGACATCAGGCGTTGATCTTGAAAACTAACGGCGTCCCCGACATCTCAGGGAGATAACCAGAGGGAGCTGCGTGACGCGGTGCTACACCTTCGTGCAGACAGTGTTCTCGGAGCCTGGGAGCCTGTCCAGGGCCAGCGTGACGGGGCGCTGCCGCCCGGCTGCTGACGCAGGGCTGACTCAGCTTTCTGGGCGAAGGAGTTTCCACCCGCCAACGCCAACACAGCTAACGCCCCCGCCAGGAACCGAGCAACTTAATTATCATTCTGTAACGTACATCTTACTCGTGCCTGGAAAATCCCATGGACAGAGGAGCCTGGTAGGCTGCAGTCCATGGGGTCGCTAAGAGTCGGGCACGACTGAGCGACTTCACTTTCACTTTTCACTTTCATGCATTGGAGACCGCAATGGCAACTCACTCCAGTGTTCTTGCCTGGAGAATCCCAGGGACAGGGAAGCCTGGTGGGCTGCCGTCTATGGGGTCGCACAGAGTTGGACACGACTGAAGCGACTTAGCAGCAGCAGCAGCGTACATCTTCTCTTCATTGTGAGCTGCAAGTCACCTTTCTAGATTTCTTTTTTTTAATCTGAGATGTTAAAAATATATAATACGTGAGATGTAAGGAAAAAAATGTGTCATTCATGGGAAGTTGAAACCTTCCATAGTCGAAAGCCCATTTGCCTGACTACCACTGCTGGAGCTATACTGGTCTCTTCTTTACCCCCTGAATTTCACATGTGCTTCTTGCTGGTAAGTCCTAAACTGTAAATATACCTTTTACACAAAATGGTAGAGATAGAGGACAGCAAAAAAAGGGTTAATGAACACAAATATGTATATAACAGAGTATTTGCTACTGTCCTCATTTCTGTAATTGTTCATAAGGTATTTATACCTCCTGCTATTTATAACTTTTGGTATCCATTCCATATCTGCTTTTGTCAACCAGATGTCTGGATGTGTTTCTTGCTTGGTACATATGTAATATGTAAATCCTTTTAGTAATATTTAAATATTTTTTCTTTAATTCAGGACAGTTATGGTCTACAACTTTTTTCTATGGTGAATTTCAAAATAAGTGTTTATCAAATATATAAATATAAATATGAATTTGTGTTTCACCCTATCTCAATAAAAGATTATCCTACAGTAAGTAGTATTCTTAAAATTCGCAAAATTTCAATTTTAGTGTAAATGAAACTTCACACTTCTTCACAATTAAATATATTGGTCTAGTGAGTAAAATAATGGTAGGAAACTAAGGAAAGTTAAACTTCAAGTCAAGTATGATAGCATGAGTGCTGTATTTCCATTTAACTGTTAATTGACATTGTTACACACTTTAAAAAGCTTAGTATTAAAAATGCACTCTGTGGGACAGTTTTTACAATTACACATCTTATTGCAGTGGATGCAAAGTTATGTTCTTAATGACTATGAGGAGAATATCTCTGTAAAATAAAGTGTGCCTTTATTGAAACTCTTTTCTTTCTATTTTTTTCCTTCAAAATATTGTTGCTTGAGGAAAAAAAAATATTTCTGTCAGTGGATCAAAGCTCTGTTCTCAGTGGAATCTCATCGACTCTGCTTGCTAAAGAGGTGAGGAGGCTATGGTGGGCGGTCGGTAGAAATAAAAGGGAGACAGTAATGCCCAACGATTTAACAGATTCGACTACGTTGCAGATAATTTGATCGATCTCTGATGAATCTCCAGTCTTCTAAATTTCTTCCTAATCATAATATGCCTTTCAGTATTGTATTTCTTTGGAAAGACAATGTTGAGACTAAATTTTCTGTCAAGTTTGCATCAGGTTTTAACAAAGGCTGTGCACTATTTATCTGAGTCACAACTCTTTTTAGATAAGTTACAAATTAAAACTTTTCAAAATAATAAGTAAAAATATAAATAAAGATATAGCTTTTTAATGTCTAAGAGGTAGAAAGAGAAGATATAGCGTTAGCACAGATATAAGATGATCAATCTAATAATAAGACTTCAGTGTTTTCGTCAGATTCAAAGCATGTTACGTGTCTTTGATGTTAGAAAATCACCTGAGTATTGTGGAAATTTACTTGCTCTGGAAATCAAAAGTTCTGGGTTCAAATCCTGAACATATACTAGCTCTGTGACCTTGAACAAGTTGAACATACTTCTGATTTCTTCACAAAATTGTAATAATTGTACAAGTCATGTATTCCTCTCATGCTTGTTTGACAAACAAATGATAAAACCATATCAGACATTATTTGGCAAAACTACAAAGCACCTTTTGATGTAGGATTCTTAGAGAAAGTGATGTTGTGCAGCATATGTGAGATAAACAGGAAATCATACACAAACAGTATACTTTAGAATCAAATGTCTTAGATTTTAACTCCATTTAGCTTGTGCTTTTCTACACAATGAAAAGTGACTGTCACTAAAAAGTAATGAAAAAAAATCATTGAATTTGATGAAGATGGTTCTGGAATTGACATGTTTTTCTTTTGTTTAACAGTAATTTTCTAGCTTAGCCTGTGTTTTCTTATCTGTGAAGTGTGAAGGGGGCAGCATTAAAATTTGTGTTGAATAGTGTTAAAATGTAAAGAATACTAGTAGAATTTCTAATCCATTGGATGAACTCAATAGATTTTGTTGTTTTTATTTTTCTAGTTAACAAACTTTGTAAAGGTCATACTAAGGAAATTGCTAATGAAAATAAGATGGTAAAAATGATATGTAGTGTTAAAATTAAGTGCAGGGTAAATGCTGATATGCTGAAAGAGATGATGTAGTGGTAAGGAATCCACCTGCCAGTGCAGAAGGAGCAAGAGATGCAGGTTTGATCCCTGGGTCAGGAAGATTCCCTGAATAAGGAAATGGCAACCCACTCTGGTATTCTTGCCTGGAAAATTCCATGGGCAGAGGAGCCTGGTGGGCTACAGACCATGAGGTCACAAAGAGTTGGATACCACTGAGTGACTGAACACACAAATACAATTTGTTTAACAAAGATCTGTTTTGCTATGTACATATTTTGATCTATTTCTTAAAGACGCATTAGCAGAAACCTTAGTGGCCATAACCGTTGCATGTTACATCCATACTAATAGTAATAAAATTATTTCTCGTTCCCCAGAACTTATCATTATAACTTATCATTATCATTCAACAGAATTTATATTTTTATCAAAAACAACTGTATTTCTCTTTCTAATTCAGCTTGATATTTCCCTAAGGTAGTCTGGTTTGGAGAACTGTACTTTCTGAAAGATCAGTCAGCATCTTCTCTGTGAAACTGTAGAACATATACTCTCCAACCATCTAGGTTTAACAAGCCTTAACCAGTTCTCAGCTGATTCCTTGGCTGTATTAACAACCTCAGGGTCCAGCAACATCCCGGGCACTCTGCCACACCGTCTGTTCACTATCAACGAATGTCGCCAATCAGTTTGATCAAAGTGTCACAAAGGTCAATGTCTTGCAGATTTTGCTAAAAAATAAATGCCTAAGAAGAATATTCTCACTTTCCTCTTATTATCTTTTATGACTCGCTTTTTAAAATGTGTTCCTATTAAATACTGAGCAGAAACAAAATATATATAAACTATATGATAGATGCAAAGTGTTTAACATAGAACTAACCAAATAGTAAATGCTGAAAAAGTTGACTATTATTAGAAATAATATGCACCTAAAAACGTATTTTCAGACTTAAAAGAATTTTTAGAAATTTAAGAATTTTAGAAATATAAAGAGATACAGATATATTTGAACTTCCTGTAGCCCATTTGATCTCATTTATTCTCCAAGGAAACTGCAATCCTGAAGTCAGTATGATTTATGCCTACACAGACTTTTATATTCATACTAGTTTATATATTAGTTTATTCTTTATATTTGTGCATACTTTATTAAACCTAAACTAAAACAATCATAGTTGATAAAAAAAGAATAATCTGAGGCATAGATTCAGAATTTGATCATAGTACCCATTACAAATGGTAGCATCAATTTATGCTCTTTTGAGAAGAGTCTGCATTATTTTTGCCAAGATTTGGCATTGCCAGCCTTTTTACTTTTTAACAGGCTACTGGGAATAAAATGGTGAATTTTAATGTGTTTTAAAAATTATTTACAATGTCAAGCATCCTTTTTGAGGTTTATGGGCCACATGTGATTTCTTTCCTGCAAAATGCTTCTTCATGACTTTTGGCAATTATCTTCTTGACTTGTTTGTGCTTTCATCAGTTGAAATGATGGAGATGCTTATATGTTTTGCATATAAATATAATTTATTTTCTTACAAATATCCACTAATGGCTTGCCCAATTATTCTTATTTTGGTGCTATGAAAGTAATATGATACTTTTCATATTAATACTCTCAAAACTGTCAACTTTTTCATTCCTTTTGATACAGATTTGTTAACAATATTTTCCAACTCAAAGATAAATAGAAATTTCTACAAGTTTTTCTAACTAAAATTCGATTTTCCACAGCTTAGCATTTAAAATATATTGTTTCTTTTTCATAGAATGAAGAGTAAATGCATTTTCCATAGATATAAAATTTGCCTCAGCACCACTTACCAAATAGTTTATTTTGTTGTTTTCAGTTGCTAAGTCATGTCCGACTGTTTGTGACCCCATGGATTGCAGCATATCAGGCTTCCCTATCCTTTACTATATCTCAGAATTTGCTCAAACTCATGTAAATTGAGACAGTGACGCTATCTAACCATCTCATCCTCTGTCACCCCCTTCTCCTCCTGCCATCTATCTTCCCCAGAATCAGGGTCTTTTTCCAATGAGTCGGCTCTTCACAACAGGGTGGCCAAAGGATTGGAACTTCAGCTTCACTATCAGTCTCTCCAATGAATATTAGGGTTGATTTTCTTTAGGATTGATTGATTTGATCTGCTTGCAGTCCAAAGGACACTCAAGAGTCTTTTCCAGTATTGCAATTCAAAAGCATCAATTCTTTGGTGCTCAGTCTTCTTTATGGTCCAGCTACCACATCCATACATGACTACTGGAAAAACCAGAGCTTTGACTATAAGGACCTTTGGTGGCAAAATGATGTCTCCGCTTTTTAATATGCTATCTAGGTTTGTCATAGCTTTCCTTCCAAGGAGCAAGCATTTTTCAATTTCATGGCTGCAGTTACCATTTGCAGCAATTTTGGAACCCAAGAAAATAGAGTCTGTAGCTGTTTCAACTTTTTCCCCTTCTATTTGCATCAAAGTGATGTGACCAGATGCCATGATTTTAGTTTTTTGAATATTGAGTTTTAAGCCTACTTTTCATCTCTTTCCTTAAGAAGTTCTGTAGTTCCTCTTCACTTTCTGCCATTAGAGTGGCATCATCTGCATATCCAAGGTTGTTGATATTTCTCCTAACTATCTTGATTCCAGCTTGTAGATTTATCTAGCCCGGTATTTCACATCCAGCCTTGTATGTAAGTTAAATAAGCAGAATAACAATATACAGCCTTGTTGTATTCCTTTCCCAGTTTTGAACCAATCCATTGTTTCATGTTCAGTTCTAACTGTTGCTTCTTGATCTTCATATAGGTCACTCAAGCGACAGGCAAGGTGGTCTGGTATTCCCATCTTTTCAAGAAATTTCTGCAGTTTGTTGTGATTCACATAGTCAAAGTCTTCAGAGTAGTCAATGAAGCAGAAGTTGATGTTTTTCTGAAATTCCCTTGCTTTTTCTATGATAAAGCAGGTGTTTCAGTTTGGTCTCTGGTTCCTCTGCCTTTTCTAAGTTCAGCTTGTACATCTGGAAGTTCTTGGTTCAACTACTGCTGAAGCCTAGCTTGAAGGATTTTGAGTATTACCTTGCTAGCATGTGAAATTAACGCAGCTGGATGGTAGTTTGAACATTCTTTGGCATTGCCCTTTTGGGGGATTAATATGAAAACTGACCTTTTCCAGTCCCATGGCCACTGCTAAATTTTCCAAATTTTCTGACATGTTAAGTGCAGCACTTTAACAGCACCCCAGAGTCTGTTGAACAGTTTTATGTAGTTAATAGACTGCTAGGATCGATACTAAAGACAGAAAAAAATGGATGTTCATTTGCATATATTTTCAAATTAACTTTAAAATGTTTGCGTAAATATTAAATTGTCTCAGTTTCAGCCCCTCTGATTTACAAATTTAGCAAATAGAAACAGAAGCGGCTCAGATAAATTTGAAATTCATGTAGGCAATGAATACTTTTCTATTCTAAGCATGTCTTAAATATTGCATGGAACATACACTTAAAAATATCTACTTTTTATCTTAAATTCAATTTATAAAAAAGTTCTGTATTTTATCTAACAACACTATTCTTACTGAAACAAAAGTATAAAATTAGTATTTTGATGATTCTAATTGAAAAAAATAAAGTTAATCATACAAATTAATTGTGGGACATTCTCAAAGATGAAAATTTGAAAATAAATTTGAATTGTTAAATTTTCAAACATATTTTTTGGGAATTTGCATCATTTACTACTTGATTTTGCACTGGTCTTTTGAGATACTCCATATGTGAAGTTTAGCAAAATTTCATTATTTTTAATGGCTGAGTAGTATTCCATTAGAAAAGAGAAAATTTCCTCTTCTGGGGCTCTAAAACCACTGCAGATGGTGACTGCAGCCATGAAATCAGATGTTTGCTTCTTGGCACGAAAGCTATGACAAACTTTGACAGTGTGCTGAAAAGCAGAGACATTACTCTGCTGACAGTGGTCCATATTGCCAAGGCTATGGTCTTCCCAGTGGTCATATGTGGTTCTGAGAGCAGGACCATAAAGGCAGAGTGTTGAAGAATTGATGCCTTTGAACTTTAGTGCTGGAAAAGACTCGACGCCTTCAAACTCTGGTGCTGGAAAAGACTCCTGAGAGTCCCTTGGACAGCAAGGAGATCAAACCATTTAATTTAAGGGAAATCAACCCTGAATACTTGTTAGAAGGACTGATGCTGAAGTTGAAACTCCAACATTTTGGTCATCTGATGCGAACAGCTGATTCATTGGAAAAGCCCCTGATGCTGGGAAAGATTGAGGGCAGAAGGAGAAGAGGGCAACAGAGGATGAGAGGGCTAGATGGCATCACTGATGCAATGGACATGAACTTGGGCAAACTCCAGGAGGTGGTGAAGGAGAGAGAGGCCTGGTGTACTGCAGTCCATGGAGTTGCAAAGAGTCAGACATGACTGGGCAACTGAACAACTATGGGGTATGTATACCATGTCTTTATCTATCCATATGTAGATGGACACCTAGGTTGCTTCCATGTCTTGGCTATAGTAAATAGTGCTACATCAGTGGTCAACATTGAAGTCCATGTGTCTTTTTGATTAGCGTTTTCATCTATTCTGGATATCTAACCAGGGGTGGTATTGATGGATCATATGATAACCCTGTTTTTAATTTCCAAGGAACCTCCATTATGTTCTCCATAGTTGCTGCACCACTCTATAATCCCACTAACAATGTAGGAGGTTCCCTTTTTTCCATATCCTCTCTAGCATTTATTATTTGTAGAGCTTTTGATGATGGTCATTTAGACTTGTGTGAAGTGCTACTTCATTGTAGGTTTGATTTGCATTTCTTAATAATTAGCAATGTTGAACATCTTTTAATGTGTCTGTTGACAATCCACATGTCTTCTTTAAATAAATGTCTATGTATGTCTTCTGCCCATTTTTTGTTTTTAATTAGGTTGTTTTTTTGTAATTGAGTTATATGAGCTGTTTGCAGTATTTTGGAAATTAAGCCACACTCAATCACATCATTTGCATTATTTTCTCCCAGTACATAAATTGTCTTTATTGTTGTTTATAGTTTCCTTTGCTGTGTGAAAGCCTTATTTTTGTATTTATTTATTTTGCCTTGGGAGTCTGACATAAGAAAACATTGTTACAATTTATGTCAGAGATATTATGTCTTATATTTAAGTCTTCAAGCCATTTTGAGTTTACTTTTCTGTTTTGTGTAAGGGTGTATGAGGGTGTGTTTGAATTTCATTGAGTTACTATTACATGCAGCTGTCCAACTTTTCCAACACCACTGCTGAAGAGACTGTCTTTCCTCCATTGTATATTCTTGCCTCCTCTGTTGAAGATTAGTTGGTCATAGGTGTGTGGATTTGTTTCTGGGCTTGCTATTCTGTTCCACTGATCCATGTCTGATTTTGTGCCAGTAGCATACTGTTTTGATTACTGTAGCTCTGTATTGTCTGAATTCTGGGAGAGTCATACCTCCAGCTTTGTTCTTTTCCCTCAAGATTGTTTTGGCAATTCTGCTTTTCTGTGGTTCCGTATAAATTTTATGATTATTTGTTCTAGTTCTTAGTTTTATTTTTTGGTAATGGCTTTGTTTGATTTTGGTATCAGAGTGATGGTGGCTTTATAGAATGACTTTGAGAGTGTTTTCTTTAATGTTTTGGAAGAGTTTGAGAAGGATCCATATAATTTCTCCTTTGTATGTTTGGTAGGATTCCCCAGTGAAGCCTGAATTTTGTCTTCAAGGAGTTTTGAATAGATCCTTTTATCATTACAAATGATGATAAATGAAATCATTTTATCATTATAATAAATGAAATAATATATACATATAGTATATTATATATAATATATAAAAATAAAAGGAAATAAAAATTCTTTTATCATTATAAATGATTGTAAATGGCTCAGATGGTAAAGAATCTGTCTGCAATGCAGGAGATCCAAGTTTGATCCCTGGGTCAGGATGGTCCCTGGAGAAGGGAATGGCAACCCACTCCAGTATTCTTGCCTGGAGAATTCCATGGACAGAGGAGCCTGGTGGGCTAGAGTCCATGGGGTCTCAAAGAGTCGGACATGACTGAGCAACTAACACTTTTATCATTATACAGTGTCCATGTTTACCTTTTTTATGTCTTTGTTTTACAGCCTATTTTGTCTGATATGAATATTGCTTCCCCCCTTTTCTTGGCATTTCCATTTGCATGAAATATCCTTTTCCATCCCTCTACTTTCAATGTATATGTGTCCTTCACCCTAAGGTAGGTCTTTTGTAGGTATTATGTTGAAGGATCTTGTTTTATTATCCAGTCTGCAACTTTGTATCTTTTGATGAGCACATTCAGTCTATTGATATTTAAGGTAATGATTGATACCTGTGTATTTACTGCTATTTTAAACCTAGTTTCCAAGTTCATTTTGTATTTCTTTTTATTCCTCTTGTTTTCTATTTCCTTTTTTGGCTTGATGGTTTTCTTTTATATTATGCTTGAGTTCTCTTTTGAGTTTTTGTGAATCTATTTGTATCTCTTTTGATTTGCAATTATCCTGCTTTTCAAGTATGTTAGCACATTACTATATCTTCTTACTTTAGACTGGTAGTCATATGAGCTGAAACACATTCAAAAAGTCATTTTCTTACTCCCCTCCTCATTTTATGATTCTGATGTCCTATTTTATATTTTATATTTTCATTTCATTTATAATTACTTTCACAATTTTTTAAAATTTTTTATTTTAATTCTTTGTACTAGCTTATTTTTCCCTTCATGGATCACAACTTTGTCATGATGAAGGGGCTTATGTAACTCAATGAAGCTATGATCCGTACTGTGCAGGGCCACCCAAGATGGATGGGTCATAGTGAAGAGTTCTGACAGAACATGGTCCACTGGAGTAGGAAATGGCAACATACTCCAGTATGCTTTCCTGGAGAGCACCATGGACAGTGTGAAAAGGCAGAAAGATATGACACCTGAAGATGAGCCCCCCAGAATGGAAGGTGCCCTATATACTACTGGGAAAAGCAAAGGGCAATTACAAATAGCACTAGGAAGAATAAAGTGGCCGGGCCAAAGTGAAAATGATGCTCAACTGTGAATGTGTCTGGTGGTGAAAGTAAAGTCTAATGCTATAAAGAACAATACTGCAATGGAACATGGAATATTAGGTTCATGAATTAAGTTAAATTGGATGTGGTTGAGTAGGAAATGGCAAGGGTGAACATTGACACCTCAGGAGTCATTGAACTAAAATGGATGTAAATGGGAGAATTTAATTCAGATGACCACTATACCTACTACTGTGGGGAAGAATCCTTTAGAAGAAATGGAGTAGCCCTTATAGTCAATAAGAGAATCCAAAATGCAGTACTTGGGTGCAGTCTTAAAAACAACAGAATGATTTTGGTTCATTTCCAAGGCAAATCATTCAGCATCACAGTAATCCAAGTCTATGCCCCAAATACTGATGTTGAAGAAGCTGAATTTGATGGGTTTTATGAACATATACAACACCTTTTAGAATTAATACCAAAAAAAGGTCCTTTTCATTACAGGACATTGGAATACAAAAATGAGAAGTTAAGAGATACCTGGAATAACAGGCAAGTTTGCCCTTGAAGGTAAAAATGAAGCAGAGTAAAGGCTGACAGAATTTTTTCATGAGAACACGCTGATCATAGCATATACCCTTTTGCAAAAATCCAAAAATAACAGCTCTACAAATGGACATCACCAGAGAGTCCAACACCAAAATCAGATTGATGATGTTCTTTTCAGACAAAGATGGAGAAGCTCTATACAGTCAGCAAAAGCAAGACCTGGAACTGACTGTGGCTCAGATCATGAGCTCCTTATTAGAACATTCAAGCTTAAATTGAAGAGAGTAGGGAAAACCAGTAGGCCATATGGGTATGATCTAAATCAAATTCCTTACGATTATACAGTGGAGGTAATGGATAGATCCAAGAGATTAGATCTGGTAGAAAGCCTGAAGAACTATGGATATAGGTTCTTAACATTGTACAGGAGGCAGTGACCAAAACCACCACAATGGTGTCACTCACCTAGAGCCAGACATACTGAAGTGTGAAGTCAAGTGGGCCCTAGGAAGCATTACTGTGAACAAAACCAGTGGAGCTGATGGAATTCCAGCTGAGCTATTTTAAATCCTAAAAGATGGTGCTGTTTAAGTGCTGCACTCAATATGTCAGCAAATTTGTAAAACTCAGCTGTGGCCACAGGACTGAAAGGTCATTTCATTCCAATCCCAAAAAGGGCAATGCCAAAGAATATTCCAACCACTGTAGAATCGTACTTATTTCACATGCTAACAAGGTTATGCTCAAACTCCTTCAAGCTAGGCTTCAGTAGTATGTGAACTGAGAACATATAGACACACAAGCTGGGGTTAGAAAAGACAGTGGAACCAGAGATCAAATTGTCAAAATTTGTTGGATGATGGAGAAAGCAAGGAAGTCCCAGAAAAGCATCTGCTTCATTGACTACTGTGAAGCCTTTGACTGTATGGATCACAAAAAAAAAAAAAAAAAGAAAAGAAAGAAAAGAAAAAGCTGTGGAAAATTATTAAAGAGACAGAAAGGCAGGAATACCAGACTACCTTGATTGCCTCCTGAGAAACCTGTTTGTGGGTCAAGAAACGACAGTTAGACTGGACATGGAAGAGTGGACTTATGCAACAGGAAAGGAGTACTACAAAGCCATGTTTAGTCACCCTGTTTTTTTAACTTATATGCAGAGTGTTTCATGAGAAATACCAGGATGGACGAATCACAAACAGGAATCAAGATAGCTGGGAGAAATACCAGCAACCTCAGATATGGAGATAATATCACTTTTATGGCAGAAAGCAAAGAGGAACTAAAGAACCTCTTGATAATGTGAAGGAGGAAAGTGAAAAAGCTGACATGAAACTCAGCATTGAAAGAAACTAAGATCATGGCATCCAATCCAATCACTTCATGACAAATAGAAGGGGAAAAAGTGGAAACAGCAACAGACTTTATTTTCTTCGGCTCCAAAATCACTGTGGATGGTCATTGCAACCATGAAATTAAAAGCCACTTTCTCCTTGAAAGCTATGACAAACCTAGACAGCACATTAAAAAGCAAAGACATCATTTTGTCAACAAAGGTCCATGGAGTCAAAGCTATGATTTTCCCAGTAGTCATGCATAGATGTGAGAGTTGGACCCTAAAGAAGACAGTGCCAAAGAATTGATGCTTTCAAATTGTGGTGCTGAAAAAGACTCTTGAAAGTCCATTGGACAGCAAGGAATCAAACCAGTCCATCCTATTCATTGGAAGGACTGATGCTGAAGCTGAAGCTCCAATACTTGGCCACCTGATGCAAAGAGCCAACGTACCAGAAAAGACCCTGATGCTGGGAAGGATTGAAGCAAAAGGAGAAGAGGGCAGCAAAGAATTAGATCATTAGATAGCATTGCCAACTCAATGGACATGAATTTGAGCAAACTTCAGGTGATAGCAGAGGACAGAAGAATCTGGCATGCTAAGTCCACAAAGTCTCAGAGCTCTGCATGACTTAGCAACTGAACACCAACACTTGCCTATTTAAGTGATCTATGATCCTTTTATATATTTGTTTTTTCTCTTGTGATTTTTCCTTTCCTCTAGATCCTTGTGCTGTTGGAAAGGAATGTTTGCTTTGACCAGTGCAGTGTGTTCTCGTGGAAAAGCTCTTTTACCCTTTGCCCTGCTTCATTTTGTGCTCCAAGGCCAAACTTGCCTGTTACTACAGGTATCTCTTGCCTTCGTACTTTTGCATTCCAGTCCCCTGTGATAAAAAAAGGACATCTTTTTTTTTTTTTTTTTGGTGAAGAGAAACTAAAAAGCCTCTTGATAAAGGTGAAAGGAGAGAGAGAATTTAAAAAAACTGGCTTAAAACTCAACATTCAAAAAACTAAGAACAAAGCATCCAATCCCATCACTTGATGGCAAATAGATGGGGGGAAAAATGGAAACAGTGATAGACTTAATTTTCTTGGGCTCCAGAATCACTGTGAATTGTGATTGAAGCCATGAAATTAAAAGATGCTTGGATACTTATGACTGATTCATGTTAATGTTTGGCAGAAATCAACACAATACTGTTAAGCAATTATCCTTCAATTAAAAATGAATAAATTAAAAAAAAAGTTCTCCTTGGAAGAAAAGCTATGACAAACCTAGATAGTATCTTAAAAAGCAGAGACATCGCTTTGCTGACAAAGTTTCATCTAGTCAGTATTATGGTTTTTTCCAGTAGTTTTGTATGTGTGTAAGAGTTGGACAATGAAGAAGGCTGAGCACCTAAGAATTAATACTTTTGAACTGTGGTGCAGGAGAAGGCTCTTGGGAGTCTCTTGGAAAGCAAGGAGATCAAACCAGTCCATCCTAAAGGAATCAACCCTGAATATTCATTGGGAGGACTGCTGCTGCTAAAGCTCCAATACTTTGGCCATCTGATGAGGAGAGCCGACTCATTGGAAAAGACCCCGATGCTGGAAAAAGAGAAGAGAGTGACAGAGGATGAGATGGTTGGATGGCATCACCAATTCAATGGACATGAGTTTGAGCAAACTCCAGGAGATAGTGAAGGACAGGGAAGCGTGCTGCAGTCCATAGGGTCGTAAAGCATCAGATGTGACTTAGTGACTGTACAACAACATTGACCCTTGCTTCTTTTCTGTTTAAAAATACTTTTTAATATACTTCTTTAGAATAGATTTAATATTGCTGTATTCTTTTAGTTTTTGCTTGTCTAAGAAATTTTTTCTCTCTCCTTGTCTTATGATAATCTTGCTAGACAGACTATCCTACTTGCAGGCTTTTCCCTTTTAGGATTTTGAATATATCTTTTGAATTCTTCCTGAATTGCAGTGTTCTGCACAGAAATCAGCCGATAGCCTTTTGATGTTCCTTTGTAATTAACTTTTGTTTTCTCTGCTGCATTTTAGAATTTTCTCTTTCACTTTTGCCATTTTAATTATAATATATGCTGGTGTAGGCCTGTTTGTGTTCATTTGTTTGACACCTCATTGTTTCCTGTACCTGGATATCTATTTCTTTCTTTAGGTTTCAGAAGTTTTCAGCCATAATTTCTTTAAATACCTTTTTGATCCCCCTTACTGTTTCTTCTCCTTCTGAGATCTTTATGCATAGATCAGCATGCTTTATTATCTCATAGGTCTCATATGTTGTTTTCACGTGTCTGCTAAACTCTATAGTATCAATTCCATAAATAGTTTTTGAATGAAAGTTACTGGCGTGTCAGATCATATTTGGATTTGAATACTAGCTAGGTATTGACTTCTAGCAAGATACACACACACTTTTACACACTTAGTGGATTGATGTCTACATTACAAGGATGTTATGACTAAATGGAGATAAAATTTCTAGCATAGTGTGAGTACTATTAATATTTTTCATGTGTTTAAATAAAATTTAAAAAAAACCTGAAGAATTAATTTAGCTGTTTCTAAAATACCCTTTGACTTGTGCATGATGTAAAAAAGTTCTGGTTAGCCTGATTCAAGACTACATGTCTTTATATTTTGAAGAGTGATTTGACTTAGTAAACATTTTTCAAATAGCAAATATAAAACCTATTTTATACATTAACTTGTACTTAGCTTTATGCATTATAATGACTGATTTATTAATTTGAATTTTCTTCAAGTATTATGTTACCTCTTGTGTAATTTAGAAATATGTTGATATGTTCATCTCATAAAGTAAGGCAAATACAATTATAATGCCAATAGAGTGATAAAATAAAGGATATACCATCATTTCCAATAGATTTTTAAAGGAAAGTAGATTTGCTTACATAATATAATGGTTGATGGCTGTCTTCAGAGTATGAAACTCTCCATGTTATTGAAATATTCCATTTCCTTTCTGGTCCTTGCTATAAATGTGCATGACAGCTGCTTTCATAAAGGTGAACAATGGAATAGCATTTTAATACTCACTCTGAAAGAAGGATTGGTCACAGAGAAAAGTGACTTCAATTATTTTCTAAAAAATAAAAGGTGAAGGAAATTGTACTGCTTATAGAATGGTCATTTCTTACACAGTGACATTTCATTCAACATACATCATTTTAGCAAGATAAAATAAAATTAATTGATAAGCTCTATGTCCCATTTATCCTTAGAGTCCTCCCAATTCCAAAAGGAAGAATTTTACTATTGATTTTTTTTATTTGATTTTTTGGTAGATGCATTATCCCATATGCCCCAGCACTTAGTCATCATAGATGACAATAGGATATGAAGAATGACAACAAGATGCCATATTTTCAGTGTATTTTTCTACTTTGAATGAAGTTATTTCATGATTTTTGCCAGTACAATACAGTACAGGGGGAAAGATAAATGATAAATTCAAAAATAGCAAAAGTGTTTCTAAACCTAAAATATATTCTCTCTTCTGATTCTCTCAAACCACATGAAATAGAAAACACAAACAGCAATAAATGACAACATCACATTACAGAGAAAATGACATTCACATAACATCATTACCTTTTTTTAGAACTGTGTTTTGTTCTTTTTTCTGTTGTACCACACGATTATTTTTCTTCCTCTTCCCTTCTATCTGAGGTTAAGCTAATATTAAAATGGAGTATTTATAGATGATCACATCTCTAAAAGGCTTTTACTTTTTCATAATGGCTTTTACTTTCAGGTAAAATTGATGTTAGATGTTGTAAAGTAATAGAAAATATATTCCTTGGTCTCTGCACCTGATTCCTGTAACTGAGCTCTTTAAACTCTTGTAATTTCCTAAGTGAAGCACTCGGAGCATCTTTTGTTCTAATATTTGATTTTTGATCCCACGTTACTTGCACTGAGCTTCTATAACTTTGGAATTTCCTGGGTGACAGCTGTGTCTTTTGTTTTCATGAGGTGACATGGGTGGGTTCCTGGATGAGGGCTTGTCACCAGAAAGGGCAAATCCTGCTTCCATGCGTTCTTGGTCATGTTCGACTCTTTGCAGCCCCATGGTCGGTAGCTCGCCAGGCTCCTCTGTCCACTGGATTCCCTAAGAATGCTGGAGTGGGCTGCCGTGCCCTCCTCCAGGGCATCTTGCAGACCCAGGGATTGAACCCGTGTCTCCTGCATCTCCTGCATTGCAGGCAGATTCTTTACCATTGAGCCACCAGCGAAGCCTAAACTGTGATTAGAGTCTTAGAATTTTCAGCTCCACCCCCAGTTCTCTAGAGAGGGGAGAAAAACTAGTAAAAGGTTAATGATCAATCCTGGCTATGTGATGAAGCCTCTATAAAAATCCCCAATTTATAGGATTTGGAGAGCTTCCAGATTGGTGAACACGTCTACCTACCAGGAGGGTGGTGCACGTCAAATCCATGGGAATAGAAGCCGCTATACTCTTACCCTCCCAGGCCTCCCCCAGTGTATCTCTTCATCTGTTCTTCTGTATCATTCATCATATCCATTTTTACTATATAAAACTATGTAATAAATTGGTAAACATAAGTCTTTCCTTGAATCCATGAGCTGTTCTAGCAAATAATCAAATTTAAGGGGGAGAAAATCATGGGAACTTCAGGTTTGTAGCCAAATTGGATAGAAGTTGTGGGTAATCTAGGGACCTACTACTTGTGTTTGGCATCTGAAATGGAGAGCCGTCTCATAGGACTGAACCCTCAGCTTGTGGGATCTGATTTTATCTTCAGGTAGATAATGTCAGAATTCAGTTAAATTGTAGGACACCCAGCCAGTATCACGATAATTGCTTGTTGGTGGGGGGAAAACAGTCTCACACATTTGTGTCAGAAGTGTTGTGAGTGCGGTAGTAGTGTGACAGTAAAAGAGACACACACAGGATAAGTTGGGTTTTCTTATATAGACATAGTTGATTAAAGGACACAATAGTTCTATGCAGTGAGCAAACATTGACTGAAAGATCAAAATCTATATTAAAGTTGAAAAAAAGATGTCTACCTCCTGTGTGTCTCTAAACTTAAATGTCTCAAAAAAACCTTTCATAGCACTACTCAAAGTATGCTCTTCAATTTTTAGGGACCCATAATCATTTATTTTCATTTCTTTTATGTAAGTTTAGATGATATTCACAAAATTGTAGAAATAAACTGCTCCTTGCTTTTAGCATATTTCTAAAGAATAAATTACACACTTTATATCTCTCAACCAAAACTGTAATCTCTTTGACATCATAATTGGTTGCAATGACTATTTGTAGTCGCTAGAGCACATGCCTCAAATCAATACATAATTGTTGATAAGAGGAAAATGCAAATATTAAAAAATGGATGATATGTAGATAGATATAAAGATACAATGAAAGGAAAATAATTGTTAATACCAGTTTTTAAGTCAGGAATTTCAGGAGGAGGAAGCATATAGGATTCTCCTTGAAGTGAGATATTAATAATTTCGGTGAAAAATGAGTTGGTCAAAAATCTCTACTGTGGTTCCTATAACAGAAATCACTATTAAGAGATAGGAATCAGGACATGGAGCAGAGTTTATTCACTGTTTTATCTCTGGTATTTATCATAATATAGTCATATAAAATGTGTTCCTTCTCTGATTATTTAATAGAAAAATGCCACTATAACAATTATAAATTTTCTTAATCCCCCAATTTTAAAGAAAATTTTCACCTAGCTTTAAAATTACCATAAAATTAAATAGTGCATGTGTAAATATCTTGAGATATATAGAAAATTTTTAAAAAATTGAGATATGTCAAATGGGCTTCCCTTGTGGCTCAGCTGGTAAAGAATCTGCCTGCAATGCGGGAGACCTGGGTTTGATCCCTGGGTTGGGAAGATCCCCTGGAGAAGGGAAAGGCTACCCACTCCAGTATTCTGGCCTGGAGAATTCCATGGACTCTATAGTCCATGGGGTCATAAAGAGTCGGACACAACTGAGCAACTTTCACACGTGTTATTTAATTTGGTGCAAAGGTAATTGCGGTTTTGCACTCTACTCTTGAATTTTGCTATTTGATATTGGTATATACATTATAATTGTGGTTATGTTACACATCATTTTAATATGCATTTCTTGCTTTATGTTTTTTGCTAAGGACTTATTACTTGCTGTTTATTTTATATTTATTTTAGACTATGTTTAGTTGTTAGACATTTATTTTAGATATTAGACAAAAAGCAAATTCAAGCAGTTTTCTTATTCGAGTTCAAAATGGGTCTTAAAGCAGCAGACACAACTTCCAACATCAACAACTCATTTGGTCCAGGAATAGCTAATGAATATACAGTGCAGTGGTGGTTCAAGAAGTTTTGCAAAGGAGACGAGAGCCTTGAAGATGAGGAGCTCAGTGACCATTCATTGGAAGTTGACAACAGCCAACTGAGATGATAATCGAAGCTGATTCTCTTACAACTACACAAGAAGTTGCCAAAGAAGTCAATGTCCAGCATTCTGGTCTTTTGGCATTTGAAGCAAATTGGGGAGGTGAAAAAACTCATAAGTGGGTGCCTCATGAGCTGACCGCAAATCAGAAAAATTATTGTTTCGAAGTATCATCTTCCTCTTGTTCTCACAACAATGAACCATTTCTCAATCAGATTGTGATTTATGATGAAAAGTGGATTTTATACAACAACTGGCAGTGACCAGCTCAGTGGTTGGACCAAGAAGAAGCTTCAAAGCACTTCTCAAAGCCAAACTTGCACCAAGAAAAGACAAGGTCATGGTCACTGTTTGGTGGTCTGCTGCCCATCTGATCTACTACAGCTGTCTGAATCCTGGTAAAACCATTATATCTGAGAAGTACACTCAGCAAGTCAATGAGATCCACTGAAAACTGCAACGCCTGCAGCTTGGCATTTGTCAACAGAATGGACCCAATTCTTTTCCACGACAATGCCTGACCACACATCCCACAACCAGTGCTTCAGAAGTTAAACGAATTTGGCTATGAAGATTTGCCTTATCTGCTATATTCATCTGACCTCTTGGCCAACTGACTACCACATTTTCAAGCATCTCTAGAACTTTTTGCTGGGAAAATGATTCTAAAACCAGCAGGAGGCAGAAAATGCTTTCCAAGAGATCATGGAGTCCTGGAGCATGGATGTTTACACTATAGGAATAAACCAAGTTTATATGAATTTAGATTTATTTATTTTTTTAATGAATTTAGATTTAATTTTCAAGTGATTAAGAATAGAGACTGTGTACTGGACACATTTCATTATATTATTTTTCTTTCCTCAAACAATGATAGAACTCTAATGGGATAGGTTTTTCTGTTAGTCTAGAATTAATATGATCTAAAATTAATATGAGCTGAAACATTTATTTTATAGGAAATACACTCATTAAAATAATGCATTACTTTCCAGCTCTCAGAGACCCTGGTTTGGGTCCTATATGTTTGTAATGATGTGGAAGTTACAGAATACTATGGAAGTTAGCAGGGCAGAATCTCATGGGTATGAGATAGATCTACATAATAGATTATGTAGAGAAAATAATTTAAAGGGTTTGTTTTTAAGAATGATGACATTTAGAACCCTTGAGAATCCATACCCTGAATTTTTTGTATCAACATTTATTAAAATGTAAAGTAATTTGAAAAGCTTACATTCATAAGTGAAATTGCAGTGACAAATAAGTCATGACTTTCACTAGTAAAGAGATCACTTTATCTCTGATGAAAAGTTATGATGAAAGAACATTGAATAAATTCTTCACGTTAATGGTCATATTATTTTCTTTTTTTTTTCATTTATTTATATTAGTTGGAGGCTAATTACTTTACAATACTGTAGTGGTTTTTGCCATACATTGACATGAATCAGCCATGGGTTTACATGTGCTCCCTATCCTGAACCCCTCCTCCCACCTCCCTCCCCATCCCATCCCTCTGGGTCTTCCCAGTGCACCAGCCCTGAGCACTTGTCTCATGCATCAAACCTGGACTGGCGATCTGTTTCACAATTGATAATATACATGTTTCAATGCTATTCTCTCAGATCATCCCACCCTCGCCTTCTCCCACAGAGTCCAAAAGTCTGTTCTATACATCTGTGACTCTTTTTCTGTCTTGCATATAGCCATTCTTCAATCCATGTCAAGTCCTCACTGTTACACTTCCCAAATAACTTTATTCTCAATTTGACTGTTGTAGACACCATTTTTAAAACTGCAGAAAGCAAGCACCTGTTTCAAAGAAAGAACTCAAATGACTTATTAAATCTAGCAGATGACCAGACTCAGTATTTTCACATGCCAGTAACACCCTTAGAGGTATCCCAGGTTGAATAAAGTAGAAGAGAACAAGTTGAATAAAGTAGAAGAGAATATTGTTTACACTGCTAGAAAATTGTGTCTTTGTATTCTGAATATAATCAGGAATATCAGTTCTGATGCTTGAGAATTCAACCCTATTTCAAAAGCACCACAATTAATTAAGAAATAAAGTAATAACATAATATATATGGAAAAAGCAAACCTCGATTACTCCTAAGCAATTATCTACCTTGCATATTTGAAATTATTCTTTACAAAGCTGCCTTTTACAGTGCTTTTTCCATTTGAATTATTCGACAGTATAATTCAGATTCATGCTGAAAACTGTGAGAAAAGTACAGAAAAAAAGTGAACAAGTAATTAGAGGAACTAACTTTCATCAAATAATTGATTTATAAATTTGTGATTATTGCTTGATATTTTTTTATCCATTCCTAGTGTCTTTAGATATGTACCATGCAGAATAAATTACAACTTTTGTCTTTATAACTTGTGAAATACTTTCTTTATATTAAAATGTGATTGTAGGACTTCCAATTTTAGCTCCAACCTGTATAATACTTGGAAGTTATCATGCCATCATTATAGAAAAATAACTGAGCAATGTGAAAAGCAGTGACTTTTGTTAGACTCATCAGAGATTGGAAGTCAGTGGAAAAATTATAAACAGTACTTTGGGGAGGCAGGCAAATATAGTTATTAGCAGTCTTTATCAATTTACCTGGAACAGAAGCCTCTGAAGTCTTAAACTGGGAGGAACACATAGTCATTTCAACAAACCAACTGGTAAGACTGAGTGTGAACTCGCTTGAGAAAAACTCCTGCGGCCATAGTCCAAGTTTTTGTAGATGTTAACCTCCAGGAATCCTACCAGTTTCTCATGTTGATGATCCAATAAATGCCCTCATGTTTTGGGCAGAGGAAAAGGAAAATAAAATATTCCTGGAGGATTCTCCACAGCAAAGACTACCACTGCAGGGGAAACTATGTTACTAGAGAGTTTTAACAGGGGAAGGAGTAATTATATGGCTTCAGCCACATCCCCCATACTCCCAGCCTTCCTTTCCTATTTTATGTAAGAATAAGGGGAAAAAAGCTGAAAGATACTTGCAAAAGTCACCGTCTGGGGACCCAGGCCCACCAAAAGACAGAAGTGATCATAAGATATAGAACAGTTTCCCTCTGCACACCCTACCATTATTCATTTCAACAAGGCTGGAGTATAACAGAGAATCACAACGGAAAGATCTGCAAGGCACAATCTTCATTTAAGAAGGAATTCTTAGGAAAATTCAAACATAACAACAGAGGATGGGACAGGAACACTAGAGGAAACTGAAGTCTCTGACATCTATAGCTTCAGCAAATACTGAGCAGAGTAACTACCAAAAATATCCATCATTTGGCATATCTATTCAAATTGTAGATCAAAGAAAATCTCGAAAGAATCCTGAGTTGAAGAGACATCTAGGAGGAACAAGAATGAGATTTATATCTAATTCTTTATCACAAAACATACAAACAGAAAGGTGAGTAAAATATGTAAAGCACTGAAAGAAAAAAATAATAAAAGGAAACCTAGAATTCCCTATCCAGTGAAATTATATTTTAGAAGTTAAGGGGAATTAAAAATGTTTTCAGGCAAAAAAACCTAGGGAGATTGTTGCCAGCAGGCCTGGCTTGCAAGAAATATTGAAAGTTTTTCAGGGTAAATTAAAATTAAATGGATCAAAAATTTAGATCTACATAAAGAAAGAGTGTCAGAGATGAAAGTAAAAGAAAATATTTAATTTTTCTTATTCTTATTTGATCTAATACCTGTTTATCTAAAATAATAATACTATCAATATTTGAGTGTTTTTAACATGAAGAAAACTAGATTAAATGACAGCAATATTATAATGGGAGGGAGGATGGAATTATAAATTCTCTTTGAAAAACTACTTACCCTGTCACTAAAGCTGTATATTGTTATTTGAAAGTGGATTTAGGTCATTTATTAGTGTATATTACAAACTCCAGGATAACCAGTAATTTAAAATAGGTATAAATAATTGATATGCTAATGGACTAGAGAAAATCGACTAATATAAAATGCTCATTTGAAAGCTCAAAAGTTAGAAAAAATGGAGAATATTAAGAAACAGAAAAAATCAAAGAACGAGTATAACAAATAGAAAAGAGTTACAAACATAGTAAATATTGGTTACACTATATAATTAATTGCTTTAAATGTAAATGGTGCAAATATAACAAACAAAAAAACAGAGGCTGTTAGAGTAGTTAAAATAACAATCCCAACTATATACTTACTGCAAGAAACCCTCTTTAAATATAAGGGCACAGATAGTAAAGACATGAAGAAAGATGTAATATGCTAATACTAACCAAAATAAAGTTTGAGTGGCTGTATTAATTACAGAGAAAGCAGACTTCAAGGAAAGTCATCTAGGATAAAGTGTTGCAAGACACAATCTTCATTTAAGAAGGAATTCTTAGGAAAATTCAAACATAACAACAGAGGATGGGACAGGAACACTAGAGGAAACTGAAGTCTCTGACATCTATAGCTTCAGCAATTACTGAGCAGAGTAACTACCAAAAATATCCATCATCCATAATGATAAATGAAGCAATTCTCCTGGAAGACATAACAATTTACAGTGTGTGTGCACCTAAAAACAGAGCATCTAAATATGTAAGACAAACAGTGATAGCTCTACGTAAAGAAATAGATAAATACACCATAGCTGTAACTCTAACACCCATGTTTAACCAATCAATAGAGCCATCAAATACAAAATCATCAAGTCTATAACTTAACTAAAGAGAACTGGATCTAATTGGTATTTATAGACTACCTCATCCCACAGCACTAGAATATACATTCTTTTCAAGCTCACATGAAATATTCACTAAGATAGATCACATTATGGACGAATAAAATACACCTAAACAAATTTTAATGAATAGAAATTACACAAATTATGTTCTCAGACTACAATGGAATAGCAAATAAAATTGAATTCAGTTATAGAATGTTGTTTGCATAACATAAAATATCAAAATATTTGGAGAGTGAAAAACACACTTCCAAATAACATCAGGATCAAAGAAGGAATCTCAAAAGAGTTTAAAAAATATTTTAAAGAAAATGAAAATACAGAATTTGTGAAATGCTGTGAAGTCATTTCCTAGAGGGAATTTATAGCATTGAATGTGTGTATTATAAAAGAAGACAGATCTAAAATCAACAATCTACTCTCCTATCTTAGCCAGTTAGAAGAAGAAAAATAAGGGAAATTTAAGCCTAAAACAAACAGAATAAAGAATCAGATTTAGAGCAGAAATAAATGAAATGAAAACTGTAAATCAATGAAGCACAAAGCTAGTTCTTTTGATAAGATCATTAACATTTATTTTAAAAATCAAGTCAGGATAACCAAGAGAAAATGTGAAAAGACAAAAAAATACTAATCTCAAGATGGGAGTGTCCATCACTAATAACTCCATAGCGTTTAAAAGTAACAGTAAAGGATAAGTATGAACAGCTATGCTCACATATTTATCAAAGTAGTTTGAGAGCTAAAATTCTAACTCTTTTAAAAGAAAATGTAGGAGAAATACTTGTGACTTTGAGCTAGGCAAATGTTCTTAGGACAGCAAGAATACTGTATATATTTTAAAAGTAATGTGGGGTACTCTTTTGCCCCCTTCTGATGCCTATGTCAGAAGCTTTCTCTATCTCCTTTATACTTTAATAAAACTTTATTACACAAGCTCTGAGCGATCCAGCCTCGTCTCTGGCCCCGGATTGAATTCATCTCCTCCGGAGGCCAAGAATCCCGCGTCTTATCCTTCAGCAACAACCTTTCATCTTGGGGGCTCATCCGGGATACTTCTGGACAAGATGGGCCTGATAATCTATGTGAGCCTACTTCTGCTGACTCCAGAAATCCTGAGTCTGCCGTTTGATCCTCAAGACAATGCCTTCCTGTCCTGGGCTCACTCCTATGCTGCATTCCACAATCGGTCTAACTGCTGGGTCTGCGGAGCACTCCCCACTTCATCAGTGGAAGGCGTCCCATGGTGGACATCTCCACTTCAAGGAAAGGACTTTCTCCAAGTCTGCAAATACCTTCAACAATCACATGTGATGCCTCTTCTTAAACTGATGACATCTAACAACCTTAAGATGGACTGATGTAACTATGGACATAATGTGACTTTTCATTTTGATTTTAACTTGGTTTAATGACTATTTTGCCTTACATCTGTAACTGTATAATGGGGTTTTCTAACCGTCTAAAAGCTTTTAATTTACAAATAGTTGTCCGAGCTCCTATGAGTGCCACAGCCTCCTCCAACTTTACTTGGAGCCCCTGGATCAGACATCCTCACTATGAGGATTAGGAGAATGTGTTGCCTCACCAATTTAGGGACAACGCCCCTTGTCAGCTCGGAAGCAGTTATGGAATGAGAACAACGTCTGTTTTCCCTAGGCAACATAATTCTCCTAAAAGAAAAGGGGGGAATGAGAGAGTCATTTCCTAGGCAGGTTGATAAGAAGTCTAGGGGTCCCCAAGGAGAGAGAGGTCTGGGATATTCAAGGAGGAAGAAAGGACAAACTTTTTTACTTTTTTTCCTCTACATTCCTTAGGATTATATAACAATAATGTATCCTGCCTGAGGACAGTCTTTGGATTAAACCCTCTAGCCAACTGTTATCTTATAATGTAAATTATGGTAGTGGGTCTGGTGAGGTCTTTGCAACCACCAGACATTCTCTGGATTCATTGGAAAGTATATAACTCCATTGCTAACACTAGCAAAGGGGGTACTCTTTTGCCCCCTTCTGATGCCTATGTCAGAAGCTTTCTCTATCTCCTTTATACTTTAATAAAACTTTATTACACACACACATTAAAAAAAGTAATGTTAGGCATATCAAAAGTCTTTGAATACTCTACAAGATGCACCATTAAGAAAGTAAAACAAAAAACAAAAACCCATAAGCTGAAAGAAAATATTTGCAAACCATGCATCTGAAAAGGGACTTAATATTTACTAAGAACTCTTATAATCCATTAACACTAGCAAAAAGAGAATTGCATTTAGTCACATAAGATGCATACTAGACCTTATAAAATGAATGAATTGTCCTTATTATAAGAAAAGATGTTCAATATCAGTTACTGGTTTACAACATAAAAGACCGACAATACATCATTCTGGCAAAGATGTGGCGGAACTGAAATGTTCAGACCTTGATGTTTGGAGTGTAAAATCATACATCTGCTTTAGAGTAGAATTTGACAGTTCCTTAGAAATCATGCATATACATATCAACAACAACCGGAATTACCAATGCTTGTTCAGTAGCTTCTCAGTTTTAGAAATAAGAATATTCTCCATTTTCTCTCATTAGAATTTGTTGAATATCTAATGAATGCTGAGCCAAATACTTCTGGAAAGTATTCTTAGGGAGCAGTCATTAAATGATTAATTAAATATGATTCTTAATACCTGACAAAACTAAACTCTATGTATAAATGTACAATTGTACTATGTATTTTACAACATACTAGTGAAATCACCAATGTCATTTTCAAATATTATGCAAATGTTCCAATGTGTAATTCTTACAGTAAAGTAATAGAATATGGCAATATCAAGACCAGAAGATTCCAAGTCATCTGATTTATTTAAGTAAGTAAAGGACAAGTAGTTGAACAATTCCATATTTCTGAAGGGAAAATCATTTTACACAATGTCAAACTTTGATCACATTACACAATGTCACATTACACATTACACAATATTTACACAATGTCAAACTAAGAACACACATGAATGTTGAGCAAAACACTCAAACACTACAGTCTTGGAGTGAAAAAGTGAATCAGGTAAATTCCTGCATGTCTCTGGGGAGAGGATAAGCAACACAGATGTCTCCTTTCAAGAGAGGTGTATTGGGGTGAGAAGGTCACAGTGATCAAGCCGCATCAGGTGATTGACCATTAAATTCAATAGCCTCTGCAGTTTTCTTATCGACTTCTCAAATCTCCATTAAGGAAATGTCTCAAGGGAGAGAGACAAACCATAGAAAAAGTGGCTGTAAATAAAGCCAGCTCCAGAATAAATATTTGGTTACCAAAGAATTTGAAAATAAAAACAGCTACAAAATATAACCAGATTAGTGTTGTTTAAAACATTACAAATGCAGTTTTAAATGGGCCAGGTCTGTTAGGAAAACAAATAATCACTTCATGTTGGAAATCATAATTAACATATAAAGTTTGGAACAGTTAAATTGTATCTTAAAATCCAGTCCTTTTTTTAGAATGTAAAGTGCATTGTGTTCTTAGAAATATGGACCCCTCTAATGAAGTGTTATAAAGGTGAGCCAGAAACATTCCTGATCAATTTTGCTTATTCATATGATCCTTCCCTATGGAAAAGTGAAAAGTGAAAGTGAAGTCGCTCAGTCCTGTCCGACTCTTTGCGACCCCATGGACTGTAACCCACCAGGCTCCTCCCTCCATGGGATTCTCCAAGCAAGAGTACTAGAGTGGGTTGCCATTTCCTTCTCCAGGGGATCTTCCTGACCTAGGGATCGAACCTGGGACTCCTGCATTGCGGGCAGACGCTTTAACCTCTGAGCCACCAGGGAAGCCTATGGAAAATGAGACTGAAATAATCAGAATTTCTGGATAAATCTGTCTCTGTCTCTGTGTTTCTCTGTCTCTAATATTTATATTAGAAAGATATAAATTTAATACCAATGAAAAGGTATGTGTGTGTGAATGAGGAAATTTTTCAGTCAAAATTTGACTCCAAATTCATAATTTTCAGTAGTATAAAAATAACCTAGTGATGAGAAAATAATCTAGACATAGATTGCCAGCTTTTTCTTTTTGCAACATCTTCTATCTTTAAATTTTATTTAGAAATACATAAGCACACTTCCGGAGAAGGCAATGACAACCCACTCCGGTACTCTCACCCAGAAACTCCAGTGGATGGAGGAGCCTGGTGGGCTGCAGTCCATGGGGTCGCCAAGAGTCGGACACAACTGAGTGACTTCATTTTCACACATTGGAGAAGGAAATGGCAACCCACTCCAGTGTTCTTGCCTGGAGAATCCCAGGGATGGCGGAGCCTGGTGGGCTGCCGTCTATGGGGTCGCACAGAGTCGGACACGACTGAAGCGACTTAGCAGCAGCAGCAGCAGCAAGCAGGCTATTCATGGTGTGGATGTCACTCACCTTTTTCAGGTTTTCAGTGTCATGGATCACTTGTAAGTTCAGCAGCATTTTAAAGTTCCACAAAGCCAAATAACTACTGGCTCTGATGCATTTACATTGTAAAGATCATAGAAAACTAAAAAAGAGCTCTCAAATGAGACCGAAAAATATTTATTGGTTTTGATCATTTCATCATTTGAGTTGTATAATCTAAAATCTAAGCACTGGCACATTTAATAATGCATGATTATAATTTAAGTGTATAAATTAGATTGGTATGAGTTATTTATCTGTGGCTTCTAAAGGAAGCTGTTCCTTGATAAACCCAATAGACGTCTTTAAGCTTCTTTTAAAGCCGTCATTGTGCAGCTGTCTCAAGTTTCTGTAGCTTCATCGTGTTTTGAGAGATGTACGGTGCATAGCTTTAACTTTTCCACTGGTTATTCTACAGAATTGCTTATATGAGGAGTTCTCACCTACAATTATACTCCACATATATATAGGAATTTAATTACAAATATTTTGTTATAATATTTTGGGATCCTGATTTCCTACTTGAGGAAATAGTTGTAAATAAAGGTTCCTGTAATGAAATAAATTTCTTGATAATCACTTTAAATAATAAAACTGATACAATTTCATGTATTAGTGTGAATAAAACAATTGTAATTATTTTAAAACGTCAGTGACTCTTATATCCATAATTTTGAGCAAAACCTGCCAGATTAAATGTGTGCTACGTAGCTCCAGTCATGTCTGACTCATTGCGACCCTATGAACTGTAGCCCGCTAGAATCCTCTGTCCATGTGATTTCTCAGGTGAGAATACTGGAGTGGGTTGCCATTTACTACTCCAAGCATCTTCCCAAACCAGAGATCTAACTTGAGTCTCTTACATCTCCTGCATTGGCAGGTAGGTTTTTACCACTAGTGCCACCTGGGGAGCCAGATTAAATAATACATCACATATAATTTCATCTCTAGAGTAAAATATCTGTACTATTAGATGTTATAGTAGTGTTTGTCTTGTGGTTTTGTGGTTTGTTGAGGGCACACCCATGACTCCCGATGTCTTGGAAGCCCTGGGAGCCTCCTGTGTTTACTGCAGTTGTCGTGGCAGAGTCACACATCCCAGCAGAGTCAGGGGCCAGGTAGGCAGCACTTTGGCTCTGCTCAGCCCCAAGTTTTGACTTAAAGTGACTTTTGAAGCTATCTTCTCCCATGGAGCTAACCATACCTGTCCTGAGCAGAGGTCAACATTACCCCTTTAGTTCCACTAAGACCTCTATCTGCTGCCAACACATTAAGTATTGGCTTTCTTTCCAGTTGCTTGCTACCATTCTGTTTTTTTTTTTTTTAATGAAGTTTAGTTACAAAGTTTCCAAGGGTTTGCCTGAAGTGTCAGAATTCAGGAAGTGTTATATTTATGATGAACACATTTATCTGCATGTATATTGATTAAATTTTAAAAAATTCAAGTAACCAAAATAAGTTTACTAAATTACTTAAAGGCCTCAACACCCAAGGCAGACATAATGGAAATAGCTACTTTGTCTGCTAGATGCCTACAATAGTAGTAATTGACCAGAAACAGTACCCTCTCATATCTTACTAAGCAGAGATGCCTACCATATCCTAGTAGAAAAGTAATATGTGAAATGGCATAGAGTTTTGGAAGAAAGTATGATATTTAGGGTTACAAGTTTGATACCATATATGAAAAAGTGAAGGAGAGGAAGAGAGGCTATCAAGAAGAGAGGGGAAGGAGGCTAGATTTTCACAAATACACACCAACAAAGAACTTCCTCATATGCCATTCTAAGAGGTAGAAATCTTCTCTAGGCAATAGAGACCTGTATAAGATTTCTGCTAGAGAAACAAATTGAGCTCATTTTGACTTTTGAAAGAGGATTTATAGAGTTGTAAAGAATGGAAGGCAGCTCTTCACAAAAGAACACTGTGTGCTATAAGACAGCTGATTACTATCTGTGCTTGTTTCACTTAATTTCTTCAGGACATAATTTTCTAACTAGATTCCCTATGATGTCCTTAAACCTATTTGAGCTTACTAGAGTCTGTAAATAATTACTTACTATCCCTATATGCCTAAATATAAATTAAAATGCTGACACGTCCTAGGAAATTTATTTCATCTGTGAAGTATATCCAAATGACACTGCCATTATTTGAAAACGTTGTCTCCTTGTGCATCCGTATTATACCATCCTTATACATCGTCCCAAGCTTAACTCTTCTTTTTATAAAATCCTACATTTTGCTGAACCGATCCTCTTTATTCCTTAGATAAACTGAGATAAAAGGTCCACATAATTTCCTACTAAAACATAGTGGCTGGCTCTGCTGTGCCTCAGCAAAGATAAACGAGAACTGTCCGACCCTGACAACATTTGTAAATCAGCAGCTATAGAAACACACAACTGCAAAAAGTTTCAGAAGAAAAGTTGTGACATTTTACCTGGCCCTGTATACTTCAATATGTCTAAAAGTTTGCCTGTTTGATGTGGTATAACGTTAACAAATGGAAATAGCTTAATATGATAACCTTGCATATCATTACTAGCACTGTTATTTTAGAAGAAAAGTATGTATGTGTGTGCACATGTGAGCATATATATATATATGCTCAGTCTCTCAGTTGTGTCCAGCTTTTTGCAACCCTGTGGACTGTGGCCCCCCAGGTTCCTCTGTCCATGGGGATTCTCCAGGCAAGAATACTGGAGTGGGTTGCCATTTCCTACTCCAAAGGATCATCCCAACCCAGGATTTGGACCCATGTCCCTTGCGTCTCCTGCATTGGCAGACAGATTCTTTACCACTGTTCCATTTGGGAAATTAGTTAGTTAGTTAGTTACTTATTTATTTATTTTCTGCCCAGTTGGCAAAAGTATTTTGATGATGGAAGCCTAGTTATAGGAATATTGGTAAAGGCCAGTAAATGATTTATTTTTTATTTGGTGTGAAATATAATTTATTATGTTAATCTTCCCTAGCTATTCAGTAAAACAGACCTAATTTCAATGCATGCATTGCTCAGCTAAAGGTCCGTGTCCTGTCCTTAAACAGTTGCTGTTAATTAGGTTTTGAAATTCATACTTTAAAGGTAATGTTATATAATACCTGGAGTTTCTAAATGATAATAGCTAATTATAACAACTGTGACAGAATGTGGATAGTCCTGTAAGGTTCTTTTTCTTAATGTGGTAAAATATACACAATGTAAAATTTATCATGTAACTACTTTTAAGTATGCAGTTCAGTGGTATTAAGTACCTTCATATTGTTGTGCAATCATCACCACTGTCTCCAAAAATTCTTTTATTATCCCAAACTGAAAATCTGTACCCATTATATATTCCCCATTCCTCCCTTCCTCTAACCCCTGGTAACCACCATGCTACCTTCTAACTCTATGAATTTGATTATTTTGGCCTTCCCTGATAACTCAGTTGGTAAAGAATCTGCCTACAGTGCAGGAGATCTGGGTTCAATTCCTGGGTCAGAAAGATCCCCTGAAAAAAGTAAATTTGATTATTTAAGATACCATGAAAAGTGAAAATGGAAGTTGCTCAGTCGTGTCTGTCTCTTTACAACACCATGGACTATACAGTCTGTGAAATTCTTCAGACCAGAATACTGGTGTGGGTAGCTTTTCCCTTTTCCAAGAAATCTTCTCAACCCAGAGATTGAACCCAGGTCTCCCATATTGCAGTCAGATTCTTTACCAGCTGAGCCATAGGGGAAGCCCTTAGGTACCATATATAGGTGCAATCATACAATATTTGTCCTTTTATGACTAACTTTCATTTCATTTAGCATAATTTCTTCAATATCATTCATATTGTAGAATGGGGCAGAATTTTATTCATTTTTAAACATCATTGCATTGTATCTATACACCACATTATGTTTATCCATTTGTCTATTGATAGACACGTGGATTGGTCCCATCTTTTGGCTTCGGTGAACAGTGCTGCAATGAAAATTGGTTAAGCCTCTGCTTTCAGTTCTTTAGAGCACATAACAAGAAGTGGAATTGCTGAATCCAGTAGTAATTCTAGTTATTTTAAGAAGCACCATACTGTTTTCTACAGTGGCTATGCTATTCTACATTCTCAACAGCAGTGCACAAGGATTCTGGTTTCCCCACATTCTTGCCAACACTTGCTATTTTTTGTTGTTGTTTTACAGTGGCCATCTAGTGAGTATGTAGTGGTATCTAATTTTGGCTGAATAAGTTTTAATAAATTTACTTTTCCAAAACAAAAGCAATAGTAAAGGTATTAAATATTTCCACAAAAGGCCCTTTTACAACCACAATGGTTCAAAAGAATAGTTTCCATGAGATACTACTCTGGCCTGTCATGGCCCTATCACCACTTCCCATAATCTCAATATAATATTGTTTTATGGAATTCTAAGGATAACTATGAAAGGAAACTTCATAGTTAAATAAAATTTATTAATTTTGATTTTGTTAATATTTCTTGAGAGAGTGTTTTACCATCCATATTTCCCTGTCTGTGCTGTGCTTAGCTGCTCAGTCATGTTGGACTCTTTGCAATCCCGTGGACTGTAGTTCACCAGGCTTCCCTGTCCATGGGGATTTTCCAGGCAAGAATGCTGGAGTGGATTTCCATTCCCTTCTCCAGGAGATCTTCCAAACCCAGGGATCGAATCCAGGTGTCCCACATTGCAGGCAGATTCTTTACCATCTAAACCACCAGGGAGGCCCATGAATACTGAAGTGGGTAACCTATCCTTTCTCCCCGAGGATCTTCCTGACCCAGGAATCAAGCAGGGGTTTCCTGCATTGCAGGCAAGTTCTTTACCAACTGAGCTACCAGGGAAGCCCCAGTATTTCCCTGCATAAAGATATTTGTGACAAATGCCATAGTTACTGTCTAAAGTTATTATCACTTTTTAATATAGTTTTTCCTGATGTATAAGCACATGTAACTGGAATAGGAAATTCAGCAATTGGAATGAATAATGTACAGTGAGATGTCTAAGTAATGAAAATAGCCATCTGTGGCCCAGAGAGAGCAAAATGTTTTTTGGATGACCTTTAGGAGTATCTTTCATACTGAATATGATTTACTATGTAGCATAAGACATCTGTTTTATAATAATAATATGTGATAGTCACATATGACATCTACTACATATCAAAACATACAGAGAATAAAATATTCTGTGACAGTGAGTAGTTGTATAGTTTATCTATACTTGTTTTGATAAAGAATGCTAAAAAATAAATTTGAGAGATTGGTTTAAGATGGCGGAGTGGAAGGACGTGTGTTCATCTCCTCCTGTGAGAACACCAAAATTCAAACTAGCTGTTGAACAGCCATCAACAGGAGAACGCTGGAACCCACCATAAAAAGATGCCCCAAGTCAAAGACAAAGGAGAAGCAGCAACGAGACAGTTGGAGGGAGCAATAACAATGAAATCAAATCCCATACCCACCAGGTGGGTGACCCACAGACTGGAGAACAATAATACTAAAATAGTTCTCCCACTATTGTGAAGGTTCAGTGTCCCAGGTCAGGCTTCCCAGCCTGGGGATCCAGCAAAGAGACTAGGAATCCCCAGGGAATCTGAGTTTGAAGGCCAGCAGGATTTGATTACAGGACTTCTGCAGGACTGGGGGAAACAGACTCCATTCTTGGAGGGCACAAATAAAATGTTACATGCACCAGGACCCAGGGGAAAGAAACAGTGACACCACAGGAGACTGAACCAGACTACCTACTAGTATTGGAGGGTCTCCTGTGGAGGTGTGGGTCAGCAGTGGCTTCCTGCGGAGATGGGAATCACTGGCGGCAGAATTCCTGGGACGTGCCTCTTGGCGTAAGCCCTCTTAAAGGTCACCATTAGCTCTACCATAGACCCTGTAGAGTCAAGGGCTGGGTTGCCTCAGGCCAAACAGAGATGAACAATACACTGGAAGGAATCAATAGCAAAATATTGAGGCAGAAGAACAGATAATTGACATGGAAGACAGAATGGTGGGAATCACTGCCCCAAAATAGAGTGGAAAAAAGAAAAAAAAAATGAAGACGACATAAGGGTCATCTGGGACAACATAAAATGCACCAACATTCTCATTGTAGGGGTCCTAGAAGGAGAAGAGAGAGAGAAAGGACCTGAAAAATTATTTGAAGAAATAATAGATGGGAACTTCCATCACATCAGGGCTTCCCAGGTGGCAGAGTGGTAAAGAATTCACTTGCAACGCAGGAGACGCAAGAGACACGGGTTCGATCCCTGGGTCAGGAAGATCCCATGGTATAGTAAATGGTAGTGCACTCTGGTATTCTTGCGTAGAAAATTCTGTGGACAGAGTCCATGGGTGGAAGATTAGTGGGCAATAGTCCATGGGTTGCAGAGAATCAGACACGACTGAGCATAGCACAGCACAGCAACACTCTGTAACTTGGGAAAGGAAGTAGTCCACCAAGTCCAGGAAGCACAGAGTTGCAAGCAGGATAGAAACAAGGAAGAACACACTGAGACGCATAGTAATCAAACTTGAAAAATTAAACACAAAGATAAAATATTAAAAGCAACAAGAGGAAAATAACAAATAACATACAAGCAAACTCCCGTAAGGTTATCAACTGATTTCTCAGCAGAAACTCTGTAAGCCAAAAGGGAATAGCACATTCCCTTTAAAGTGATGAAAGGGAAGAACGTACAACCAAGAATACTCTATCCAGCAAGACTTTGCTTCAGATTTGATGGAGAAATCAAAAGCTTTCCAGACAAGCAGAAGTTAAGAGAATTCAGCACCACCAAACCAGCTTTATGACAAATGCTAAAGGAACTTATAAAAGGAGAAGAAAATACATGAGAGCAAGAAAAGAAAGGAGATACAAGAAAAGGAAAAGATCGACAGAAAATAATCCCCAAACAAGAAAACAGTAATAGGATCGTACATATCGGGGTGTGTGTGTGTGTCTGTGTGTGTGTGTGTGTGTGTGTGTGTGTGTGTGCGCATGCGCACGCACGCACTTAGTCAGTCGTGTCTGACTCTTTGTGACCCCATGGACTATAGCCCGCAAGGCTCCTCTGTCCATGGGATTTTCCATCTCCTGCATTGGCCGGAAAAATTTTTACCACGGTGCTACCCAGGATGCCCCAATAGATAGTATGTATAATATATATATTTTAGAAAAGTTATGAATTTTTGCCTAGCTAAAAAATTTATGACATTTTGGTTCCACTTGTTTGACTAAGTATGAATAGAATGCTAGATTTCTAAATTATATTCACAAAAACTTTGATATAGTTCTGTTTACTCTGGCATCGAGGATCACTGCTAAAAGTCTAGAAAGTTTATTTTCTTAGTGATTAAAAAAATTGAATGACGCTTGAAACATGTAATCCAATTCTGAGAATTTAAAGAAATACTATGTTTTAAAAAAAAGTACAAAAACAAAGTAATGACTGTCTTCTCCGTTTGTCAATATTCCCCTTATTTGAAATGGATTACATCAGTGCTAAGCTGGAAAATAAGTAAATTTTAGTGACTTCTGCAGAATATAACCTCAATACCTTTCTTAGGAGAGTGCATCCTGGTTAAAAGGTTGTGCTTTGCTGCTTCACAGAAACTAACAAAAGATTTGCTTAATGGTAAGTATATCTGATAATATTGTTCAGGTAAAGAAAATATAATTAGGTAAAATTTGGAGCACAAAAATATAGTGCTATTTTAAATGCATGTTTTAGATGTGGCAGTGTCTTAAGTGCATGTCTACATACTTACGAGATAATACATTGTTTTTCTAGAAAAATTAAATTTGCTATCATTAGCAAGCTATTAATAGTATCTTTTGAAAACATAAGCACCTAAAGAATATTGTGTCAAAAGTATATATAAAAGTAAGCATAATTTTTATAACAGATATTACACTTTTCAATGAAAGAGGTTAGGCCTGAACATCAAAATCAATACCACAGGAACATCAGTAGACACAGATACTCATGAAAGAGATTCAAAAATAATATATATGGAAAACATATTTTTACTGATTTTTATTTATTTTAGTACCCTTTAATATTCACCTTTCAGTTTTTAGATTTTATTTTTTTAATTTATTTACCTTTTTAATTGAAGGATAATTGCTTTGCAGAGTTGTGTCGTTTTCTGTCAAACCTCACACAGTGATTTTTTATAGTAAATTTGATTTATCATTTTTTTAATTTATTTACCTTTTTAATTGAAGGATAATTGCTTTGCAGAATTGTGTCATTTTCTGTCAAACCTCACACAGTGATTTTTTTATAGTAAATTTGATTTATCATTAAATTGAAAAATAAAACCACAGGGAAAATTGTTTTTGTGGAAATTGTTTAATTTTTTCTGAATCTTGTACAATAATCTGAATAGTAATAAATAGCTCAGTAGTTTTCTCTTGAAGATAAATTAAAATTTAATCAGTCCATTCTGACTACAGGAGGATATAAATGTATATAATGAATTATAAATATAATGAAATGTTAACATAATGATATCTATACATAGATATACATATATACTCTGACAGCCAAATATTCTAACTAGACATGTCAAAACATTGAGTTTTTTCCTCAATAAACAAATATTTTGAAATTCAGTTTAATATTTTACAGGATAAACTATCAAGTTTAGTGCATAAAGTGTTTCTTATTGATGATATTTACATGCTATTCCTCTAACCACAAATATAATCATATATATAATATACATATATATATATAATTTATATAAAGTATCGGGCTACTGACATTTTCAACTCTAGACAAATTTTCTCAGTAGGAAAAATAACATATGATCTTAATGGAAATTATTCAGACAATACCACCTAGTAAATCAATGTAAGAAGAACCAGCAAATATCACTCTTACATGTTATGCAGGACTTCGTTTGTCAGCCACTTAGGAACAATATGGGGCAAATTTAACTTCTTGCCTGAAATAATGAAATATCCTGACAAAATGTCTGAAACAACAATTTTTAAGATATTGAACATCAGGCAGTGAAGAACAGTGATTTCTAAGAGACAAGACATAGGCAAGGTGAATCTTATAATTGCCCAAGCTTACTGCTTTGATTTTCCAGGTGGCAGGGGTGGAGGAGGGCAGAGAAAATCAATATCCTGAATTAAAGAGGTGGACTTGAGATTCCAGGATATGAGGGTAGCTAAAATTGTGGGATAATATATCAGAGAGGAAAGAGCTTTACAGAGAGAGAACTCTGGAGATCTGCAGAGGGTCCCCCTCAAATATTCAGTAAGGTGTTGATTGGCCAAAGGACTCAAGACAACTTTTTAACATTGGGGAAAACAATCTGAAAGAATTAAAAGTATCTGGTACTCACACAGAGCTGAGAATAACACCTATTCCCAAAGGACTGAACTGGAAAATTTAGTAAATTATGGAGCACTTGGTAGAATACTTAGAAGACTCTTGCCTTAGTTGTAAAGAATAGTAAGCTCTAAACTAAACACTGATCTTGTCCTTTATAGCAAATCTTAAAAGCAAGGCTTGAAAGGATCTACCTCTAAGTACCTTAAATGTATCCCAGAACAAACTCAGAATATTTATAGAATTATACAAATATCCAGCATGTAACTAGGGTAATACAAACAAACAACAAAAAAAAAATGTGTTTGCAGTGCAATATAAAGACTACCAAAGAAACAGGAAAGTATAACCCATAATGAGTAGAAAAAGCAATATAAACAGTCCAAGAACTAACACAGATGCTATAATTAGCAAAGTATTTAAAATATTTTGTGTAAGTATTATATTTCATATCCTCAAAAAGGTAAGTAGAGATATAGAACATAAAATATGAACCACATTGAACTTGTGCAGATAAAAATTGTGATGCATGTGATGAGAAGTACACCAGATAATATTAGTGGCATTAAGGAACAGCAATAGGAACTATACAAAATGAAACAAAAAGAAAAAAAAAAAGACTAAAAAGATTAATAGAACTTCAGTTGACTGCTGGAAAACTTGAAGCAGCCTAATGTATGTGTAATGCTTCTGCTGCTGCTAAGTCGCTTCAGTCATGTCCAACTCTGTGCGACCCCATAGATGGCAGCCCACCAGGCTCCCCCGTCCCTGGGATTCTCCAGGCAAGAACACTGGAGTGGGTTGCCATTTCCTTCTCCAGGGCATGAAAGTGAAAAGTGAAAGTGAAGTCACTCAGTCATGTCCAACTCTTCACGACTGCCTGGACTGTAGCCTACAAGACTCCTCCGTCCATGGGATTTTCCAGGCAAGAGTACTGGAGTGGGGTGCCATTGCCTTCTCCGTTATGTGTAATAGCAAACCCCAACGAAGACAGAGTGGAGAAACTGAAAATATTATTTGAATAATTATGACTAAAAGCTTTCTAAACTTGGTATAAATTATATATCAACAGATCCAATAGTTCCAAATATTTAAGGTACAAAAAAACAAGGCAACTTCTAATAATACTTGTCTGAGATTTTTCATCTCCATTGTTCAGACACAGTTTAGACTCAGTTGTTTGCCTCCCCACCCCATGACCATTAGAATATGTATACCACTGACTTCTTGCATGTATGTAGCTGATCTAAAATACACTGTCAGTGTAAACTTTTTTTTTGGAAGTACTTTGCATTTTATTTTTTATCTTCTAATATTTTAAGATTTATTTCTCTAACTTATGTTTTTCAAAATACTATATTGACATGTGAGTATTATATATGAAGACTATTTTCATTTCTAGAAAATTTTATGCTATTATATCTTTTGAAAATAATTTCCCTAAATTCTCTCTGTAGTTTAAATTCCCCATAAAGGTTAAACTTCTTTATTATGCTTTAACTTAGCGAGTATTGATTGCTGTGAAATATAGTGTAAAAATTTAATAAACAAATATCTCAACCTTGAGTAAATGGCTTCCCTGATGACTCAGATGGTAAAGAGCCTGCCTGTAATGTGGGAGACCCAGGTTCGATCCCCGGGTTGGGAAAATCCCCTGGAGAAGGGAATGGCTAACCACTCCAGTATTCTTGCCTGGAGAATCCCCATGAACAGAAGAGCCTGGTGGGCTACAGTCCATGGGGTCACAAAGAATCGGACATGACTGAGCGACTGATACTCTCAGTTAAGTAGAGTCAGGAGGCCAGACGAAGGTGCTCTCATGTTCTTCAAAGAATGTCCAACAGGAAGAAGGAAGGCTCCTCTTCTTTTCTGGCAAAGACTGAATTCAGTGAAGTTATTGACTCGACTACAGCCCTCCCAAATTATTTTTCTCCTCTATAAGAATGTTCTTCTTCCCTTGAAGTATGGGAACTTATACATAACTATTGTTACAGACCCTGATTGCAATTATCTGCTGAGCCCAAATAAGTCTGCCCATGAAAAAAGTTAATTAAAAGTCTATCTAAAAAAGAAATGAAACATTTTTTTTCAGGCCAACTTGAGGATTATAACATAGTCTTTTAGAAAGCTCTGAGGGTTGTTCTTTCTGTTTGAGGTCAAAGCACAGTCACATAAGTTTTCGAAGCAAAGAGTTATAGGTCCAATGATGTATTATTGACAATTTACACAATCCATACCTATACATACAAAGCGAGTAGTGGATTATGGGTCATCCTGGTCCCTTACAAGATTAAGAAGGAAGACTGTCTCCTAAGGAGCTGTGACACTTTATGAGATTAAGGAGGAATGTAGTCTCCTAAGTAGTCCTGGTTACTGCAGATGCACAATACATGCTAAAGGGGAGGGTGCAGGCCCAAATGGGCAAAGAAAATTTTGTGTTTAAATTTTACGTTTAAAATTTTTTGTCTTACAAAAATATGATTTTTATTTTTAAATGTTCTTTTTCATATTACTTTCCATTGTTATTTACTACAGGATATTGAATATAGTCCCCTTGCTGTACAATAGGACCTTCTGGTTTATCCATTCTATATATATTAGCTTGCATCTGGTAACCCCAGACTCACAGTCCAACCTGAATTTTATTTCATGGAACCTATCCATGTTGAATTAATATATTGACAGTCTATTTGTTTAAGGTCAACAATAGTATCCATGTAGTCTTCTGAAGTTAGATGAATAGATTATTCAAAAATATATAAAAAATGAGAATTAAGACAAGCACAGAATGGGTCAAGAGCAACAACATCAATTGCTGGGAAGAAGAAGGATATGATATTGTGATTTACAATGAGAAATGTGTATTTGGCCTTCACCCCTGTTTCTGGTAAAAACACCAAACCCTTTGGATTCTCCTAGGTGATGAGAGCTTAAAGATGTTCTTTGTTGTTAAGAAGGCAACTTTGGAAAGTGCCTGGTAACCTAATGATGTGGGCAGTTTTCCACGGGAGACAACACTTTGTGATTAGATGGTTGAAACTTTCAGTCCCACCTTCTGACCTTTGGGGAAGAAAGGAGAAGAGATTGAATTCCATCACCAGCACTCAGTGATTTAATCAGTAAATCATGCCTGTGAAATGCTTTCATAAATATCCAAAAGACAGGGCCTGGAGAGCTTTCAGGTTAGTAAACATATAGGGAGAGGGGCGTGCTTGAAGAGATCATGAAAGTTTTATGCCTTTTCCCTGTACTTTACCCTATGCGTCTCTTCCATCTGATTGTTCCTTTTCTTATAACTGCCAATCTAGGAAGTAAAATGTTCCTTTGTGTTGTGTGATCTGCTGTAGCAAATTTATGGAAACTTAGGAGGAGATCATGGGAACTTCTTGTCTGTGTCCAGTCAGGTAGCACATTGACAGTGACAATCTGGGCTTGTGATTGGCATTTGAAGTGAAAGGAGTGGGCAGTCTTTTAGGATTGAGACCTTAATCTGTGGGATCTGATGATATCTTCAGATAGACAATGTCAAAATTGATTTGAATTATGGGATAAGCAGCTGGTATCTGAGAACTGCTTGGTGGTGTAGAGTCACTACATTGTAATTAGTGATCAGAATCATTAAAGGAGAACCCTAAAAAGGACAGAAAAGGAATAGCTGGAGATATAGAGTAGAAATCAAATGAAAGGTACTCCTGATGCTAAAATTAAGATGGTTTTGAGAGAAAAAAATTGTGCTTAAAAGTCAAATTCAAATACAGTAAATAGAAAGTGAATATAGGATTCAGAATAATTGTGAATCTTGACAAGAGTAGTTTTTGTGAAATGACATTTTGCAAACATATGGCAATGTATTAAGGAGGCAGTGAGATTAAAATAAATAATGCAGATAGATAATGTGGACAACAACTCAAGCATTATACTATGTCTGATCAAAATTAGGAGAGAGATTGCTATGGTGTGAAGTTGAGAGAGATTTTTATCATTATCTTTGGAATATAAAATTGACTTGAACATATGCAAATACTACTAGAAGATACCCCATAAAGATGAAGAGCTCAAAGTCCCAGGAGAGACATAAGATAATGAATTAACTATGTGTTGTTCAGTCATTAAGTCATGTCCAACTCTTTATGACCCTATTGACTGCAACACACCAGGCTTCCCTGTGCTTCATCATCTCCCAGAGTTTGCTCAATCTCATATCCACTGAGTCATTGATGCCATCCAACCATCTCATCCTCTGTCTCCTCTTTCTCTTCCTGCCTTCAATCTTTCCCAGCATCATGGTCTTTTCCCATGAGCATAGCCCGCCAGACTCCTCTGGCCATGGAATTCTCCAGGCAAGAGTACTGGGGTGAGTAGCCATTTCTTTTTCCAGGGACCTTCCCAACTCAGGGATCCAACCCAAGTCTCCTCCATTGCAGGTGGCTTCTTTAATTTCAGAGCCACTAGGGAAGCTCTAGTTATGTTGTATTGATATTGATATGATGAGCTCCTGCATTAAACAGCCTCTAAGATGAAAGAAGATAGGATGTTTATTAAAGATTAACCACAGGATAGACTCTTTGGAAAGAAGGTGAATTTTCCAGATGGAGACGTCAGCTGTGATACAGACCCAATAATAGTTTCAAGCAACTTTACTGGAAATCCTATAGGTATAATAGCCTTTAACAATTGTCCTAAATTAGGCTAAGGTGGCTAGGTCATCTTATTCCTACACAAATAAGTTATTAGGCATGAGCTGGCCTAGAAATTGGTATAATTTGGGGCTAGGAGGATGTCTAGAACAGAGGCAGTCACCATAGGTAGGAACAGCTGAAGGCTTCCTGCCAGCAATAATTCCAGTAGCTGGGTCTTAGGAAAGTAGGAATGGATGTGATTCTAAGTGCAGAAAAAAGAACTACTTTGTACAGGTTAAAAGAACACTTTTCCAGCAGCAGTGAAACCAACTGAATGGGTGACTTGAAAAGAAAAAACTAATTTTGGTTTACAAGGAAAGAAAGCAAACTGGAGTCACATCTCCAATGGCTAGCCAAATAATTAGGAAATCATAATTTGGGAAGAGATGATAACCCAAAGTCCAAAGCAGTAGTGAGGGGTCTGGCATCAAATGAAGACTGGAAGTAAAAAAAAAAAAAGTAAGGTAATTAAGCAATGAGATGGTTCAGTGTAGATTAGCAACCCTAGAAGACTATGGAAAGCATCAAAGAAACTTGACTAGTAAACATAAAATGGTGAAAGAGTAACTACTTTTGTCTCAGTTCAGTTCAGGCATTCAGTTGTGTCTGACTCTTTGCAACCCCATGGACTGCAGCACTCCAGGCTTCCCTATCCATCACCAACTCCTGGAGCTTGCTCAGACTCATGTCCATCGAGTCAGTGATGCCATCCAACCATCTCATCCTGTCCCGTCCCCTTTTCCTCCTGCCTTAAATCTTTCCCAACATCAGGGTCTTTTCAGATGAGTCATTTCTTCACATCAGGTGGCCAAAGTATTGAAGTTTCAGTTTCAGCATCAGTCCTTCCAATCAATGTTCAGGACTGATTTCCTTTAGGATGGACTGGTTGGATCTCCTTGCAGTCCAAGGGACTCTCAAGGGTCTTCTCCAACACCACAGTTCAAAAGCATCAGTTCTTTGGTGCTCAGCTTTCTTTCTTTTCTTTTTTTCATAAAAATGTACACTTACAGGCTTTATTGGTTTTCATTTTTAAAAACAATAACATTTATTTTAATTGGAAGCTAATTACTTTCCAATATTGTAGTAGTTTTTGCCATACGTTGACATGAATCAGCCAAGTTTTCCCCATCCTGACCCCCCCCCCCAAACCTCCCTCCCCATCCCATCCCTCAGGGTCATTCCAGTGCTTTCTTTGTAGTCCAGCTTTCACATCCATACTTGACTACTGGAAAAACCATAGCTTTGACTAGATGGACATTTTTTAACAAAGTAATGTCTCTGCTTTTTAATATGCTGTCTAGGTTGGTCATAGCTTTTCTTCCAAGTAGCAAGCATCTTTTAATTTCATGGCTGCAGTCAACATCTGTGGTGATTTTCAAGCCCCCCAAAATAAAATCTCTCACTGTTTGCATTGTTTCCCCATCCATTTGCCTTGAAGTAATGGGACCAGATGTCATAATCTTCATTGTTTTGAGTGTTGAGTTTTAAGCCAACTTTTTCACTCTCCTCTTTCACTTTCATCAAGAGGATGTTCTTCACTTTCTGTCATAAGGGTGGTGTCATCTGCATATCTGAGGTTATTGATATTTCTTCCTGCAATCTTGATTCCAGCTTGTGCTTTATCCAGCCTGGCATTTCACATGATGTGCTCTCCATATAAGTTAAATAAGCAAGGTGACAATATACAGCCTTGACGTACTCCTTTCCCAATTTGGAAGCAGTCTATTGTTCCATGTCTGTTTCTAACTGTTGCTTTTTGACCTGCATACAGATTTCTCAGGAGGCAGGTAAGGTGGTCAGGTATTCCCATCTGTTGAGGAATTTTCCATAGTTTAGTGTGATCCACACAAAGGCTTTGGTGTAATCAGTAAAGCAGAAATATATGTTTTTCTGGAACCCTCTTGCTTTTTCAGTGATCCAATGAATGCTGGCATTTTGATCTCTGGTTCTAAATCCAGCTTGAACATCTGGAGTGCTACATTCATCTAAAGTGCCTTAAATGATAGGGAATATGCTAAGTATTTTATGAGAAATCACATAGCATAGTCATTGAAAGGAAATGCACTAGGGCCAGAGAACAAAGGTTAACAATCCTATATGTCCACTTACCACCTTGGGACCTCCAATGAGTTTCTTAGCTTTTCTGTGTATCAGTTCTCTCTTCTGTGAAATAGAGTTGAAATAATATTAAATTTATTTGGATCGCTGCAGGATTTTGTGAAAGTTCGTTTGTTGACATCGTCAGTGAATGATTAATGCCAGCCATCACAGTAATCAAAAACATTTGAGGCAAAGCAGAAACCCCAAAGCTCAGTTGTGGGATGAGGCACAGGAATCGAAGGAAACAAATGGTCACTTATTGACAATAAGATGGAAGACGGAATTGGGATTTGAATGAGAGAAAGTTTAATCATGAGTCATTGAGTTTAACATAAAGTTTCTTACATTTAACCTCTAAGTGGCAAAATGAGCTCCAGAACATGAAATAGGTTCTAAATGCATATGTGGATTTTGGTTGACTCTAATTGCAACAAGCCAGAAATCTAGTTCATAGCAGATTCTAAAGCACATAAGGTCTAAGACTGATATTCATCAAGCAGTTGATATGTGCCATTCATTATTAAAAGCACTCTGTGCTGTGTGTGCTCAGTTGCTCATCATGTCCAACTCTTTGCAAACCAATGGACTGTATCCCACCAGGCTCCTCTGTCCATGGGATTCTCCAGGCAAGAATATTGGAGCGGGTTGCCATTTCCTCCTCCAGGGGATTTTCCAGACCTTGGGATTGAACCCATGTCTTTTGTGTCTCCTGCATTGGCAGGTGGGTTGTTACCACTGCGCCACCTAAAAGCACTCTATTTACAGTATTTATTTTATTTAATTCTCAGAAACAATGTGTGAAGTATATATATATATAAATGTGTGTAGATAATATAATTAAGACAAGGAAATCATGAATGATGACAGCTGGTGATAATTACTCTTGTAGAAATTAGTTGTGGTGTGAGCAGGCCATAAAAGGACTGCATATGGTGATAGTTCAGTTCAGTTCAGTTCAGTCGCTCAGCTGTGTTCAACTCTTTGCAACCCCATGAACCACAGCACACCAGGCTTCCCTGTCCATCACCAACTCCTGGAGTCCACCCAAACCCACGTCCGTTCAGTCAGTGATGCCATCCAACCATCTCATCCTCTGTCGCCCCCTTCTCCTTCTGCCCTCAATCTTTCCCAGCATCAGGGTCTTTTCCAATGAGTCAGCTTAATATGTTGATAATAGTTCAATTTATTAAATTTACATTCAGATAGAGGTTTGTCTCATTTCAAAGCTTGTTCTGTCACACACTGTATTGATTGCATGTGTGCTAATATCACTTCAGGTAGTGATAACTGGATAACTGGATAGCTCTGATAACTGGAAGGAGCATGCATCTAAAAGGAAGGAATAAAAGAGAAGATAAACAGGGCTAAACAGGAACCTGATTTTATTAACTCTTCAAAAATATTAATAGTTAAGTTACATATATGTTGGGAGAATGTGTCATTTCCTCAGTTCTGTCTCACCGCAGCAAACATTTGAAATGGCGAGCCAGTGTTACAGCTCTGTTACAGCTCAGAGTTTTGTTCAGTCAGCAAGCAAAGGAAAGAGGTGTGAGGGTGGACCCACCCAAAAGAAGAGGCCTCAGTCCATCTTGGCTTCCTCTTTTTGTACGTTTTGTCTCCTCCCCAACTTGAGCCTGCCCTGTGCAAATTGGGCTAGCCAGGAGGGCTGTTTGTTTCACCTGAGGTTCTCACTTGGGTCCTTGGATTTTCTTTTGTTCCATTTTCAGGGACTTTTTCCTTTCTTTGTCTTTTTGCCATCGCCATTTTGGACTCATTTTTCCTATTCTAAGTACCCAACACATATATAAAGTCATATATAGACATATTTGTCCTAGTTACAAGAAACAGAAATAAGGTTTGAGTATTTTCTGGTTTATTTTTCTCCATGTCTATTAATTATTAACAAACTATATAGTGTTTATATGCATTAGCAAGTTTCTTTGATCTTACTTCACATGGAAATAGTTGGTCAGAAATTTCCATCCTACATCTACGGATTGAGGACCTTGGCTCCCTCAGAATTCCTCTGAAGTCATGTCTAGGACTTTGTAGATGGTGCTTTGCAGATGTTTGTATATGTTTCCCCTATGAGAGTGTCTTGGTAATTGCTATTGTGGCAACTTTTCCTACTGTGTGTGTTTGTAATTCTATGTCAGCAAGGCCAGTGTCACTTTTTCACTGAGTACCTCAGTGTAGCCAGACTCTGCTCTGCTTGACAAGGCCACTTGTTCTCCTCCACTCTTTCCTCTGTTCTGCATGATCACTCTCCCACTCTGCTGTGTAGCTGACCATCCATTAAAGAGCGGTGTGAGGGGTTGAGATTAATACCACTTTACCTTTGCCTTTGGTTTTATTATAGGATTCCCAAAGTAGGGCAATTTATGCCCCAGTCTTCATGAATACTTATAGCACTCTGTCATACTGGGACCCTCCTGGACACCCAAGGTCCTGCCCCTTTGAAACAACTGGTATGACAAACAATAGGATCTGTGACAAATTCTTACTTTAAATAATAAGTAAAGTTTCACATTAGATTAAGCTTAATGTGCCTGGATTCTTCCCTCAGAATGATGTATATACTCAGTTTTTGTACAAAAGGATCAAAGTCTCAGTGTCCCAGATACAGCAAGAAATGTGTCTGAATCTCAAAGTTTGATATCTGTGTGTGTGTGTGTGTGTGTGTGTGTAGTATAGTCAGCTGTCTTGTGATACTCTCAATGTGAATAAAGAGATGTCTTTATGTAGTAAAATTATAGAGATTTAACACTACTATAAGAATTTATCAGTCAAAAACCATTTAAATTCCCCTTGGATTCAGAATAAAGATTACAATTAGCAGCACATTTTGGGTAATGGCATCTATAATGCCACAGCCACAGACAGCCTGCCAGAATGTGAGTAGCTTGATTGGAGCCATTCATTGCCTGGCTCCTTCTATACCCTGCAGAGCAATTTACCTCCTTAAATAACCATCCCCTACTGCTAAAAGCAACAATGTGCCATGCAAAGTAAATCAATATATAAATCATTTGCTTATATCAACAAATCTTTAATTTCCCTCATCACAAGAAATTTCTAATAAATTTTAATTGAGATCTTCTTACTAAAAGCAAATCTGATCTACCTTAATATGAGAATATTTCCCAAAAAAGATTTCATAAATTATATCTATATCTATGTATACTAGCATCATAAAGCAAGAGTGCTAATTGAATTTTTATAAAAGCAGTGTTTTAAACCATTTTAGTAGAATAAAGAACTTCAATCAGGATCTAATTCATAAGGATTTTCTGTGAAAGTCAGTGAATAATTTATTTCCCCAGCCTACTCACGGAAACTTCAAATTGTTATTGTAGAATGTAAAGTATTGGGACTTGCCCACCTTTTTTGCATTCATGCCTGAATTCAAATGCTTAAATTGAGAACTTGGCTGTGAATTTATCATCCATTCAAGCATGAAGGCTTCAGATGAAATTTAAAATTTTGTAGTTCTTTTGCCACTTAATTTTTCGTATCATAAAATCAGCTGACATAATCATTCTTAAGTGCAAAGTAACATGATAGAAATGCACATTGGTCTACACTAAGATGGTCTTAATAATTTATTAGCATTAAATGCAAATACAATATTATAAGTAAATTAACAGTTATTTGGTAAGTGGATTTCAAAGAATATAATTGTGTAAAAATAATGTGTACCATGGGTTATTCAATGATATCTAATGAATAACATCTCTTTTACACAAGAGTCTGTAAAATTTCTTAAAAATACAAAGGAGTGGTAGAAGGAGATACCATAGTTAACGTTTTTCATACTAAATCTTAGGTGAAGTAGTAATTATAAAACAAACTCCAGTAATAAGCTGATTTACCCACCTAATTACAGACAGGTCTAACTAAGGTTGGCCTCCCAGTACTGAACGAGAAATTGCAAAGATGAATAAACAGCTCTATCAATTAAGTACAGTGATTTATTTTCCAGATTTAACAACTGGGAATGTCATTTTACTGTGGAATGGACAAAGAAGCTAAAATATGTTATAATTTGTTCTTAGAGAAAGTACTTTATCTTGGTAACAAGGATATAAAAAGCATGATCCCTGTTTTTTTTTAATTAATTTATTAATTAATTAATTTATTTTTTCAGTGGGTTTTGTCATACATTGACATGAATCAGCAATAGATTTACACGTATTCCCCATCCCGATCCCCCCTCCCACCTCCCTCTCCACCCGATTCCTCTGGGTCTTCCCAGTGCACCAGGCTCAAGCACTTGTCTCATGCATCCCACCTGGGCTGGTGACCTGTTTCACCATAGATAATATACATGCTGTTCTTTCAAAACATCCCACCCTCACCTTCTCCCACAGAGTTCAAAAGTCTGTTCTGTACTTCTGTGTCTCTTTTTCTGTTTTGCATATAGGGTTATCGTTACCATCTTTCTAAATTCCATATATATGTGTTAGAATGCTGTAATGTTCTTTATCTTTCTGGCTTACTTCACTCTGTATAATAGGCTCCAGTTTCATCCATCTCATTAGAAGTGATTCAAATGAATTCTTTTTAATGGCTGAGTAATATTCCATGGTGTATATGTACCACAGCTTCCTTATCCATTCATCTGCTGATGGGCATCTAGGTTGCTTCCATGTCCTGGCTATTATAAACAGTGCTGCGATGAACATTGGGGTTCACGTGTCTCTTTCAGATCTGGTTTCCTCAGTGTGTATGCCCAGAAGTGGGATTGCTGGGTCATATGGCAGTTCTATTTCCAGTTTTTTAAAGAATCTCCACACTGTTCTCCATAGTGGCTGTACTAGCTTGCATTCCCACCAACAGTGTAAGAGGGTTCCCTTTTCTCCACACCCTCTCCAGCATTTATTGCTTGTAGACTTTTGGATAGCAGCCATCCTGACTGGCGTGTGATGGTACCTCATTGTGGTTTTGATTTGCCTTTCTCTGATAATGAGTGATGTTGAGCATCTTTTCATGTGTTTGTTAGCCATCTGTTTGTCTTCTTTGGAGAAATGTCTGTTTAGTTCTTTGGCCCATTTTTTGATTGGGTCATTTATTTTTCTGGAATTGAGCTGCAGGAGTTGCTTGTATATTTTTGAGATTAATCCTTTGTCTGTTTCTTCATTTGCTATTATTTTCTCCCAATCTGAGGGCTGTCTTTTCACCTTACTTATAGTTTCCTTTGTTGTGCAAAAGCTTTTAAGTTTCATTAGGTCCCATTTGTTTAGTTTTGCTTTTATTTCCAATATTCTGGGAGGTGGGTCATAGAGGATCCTGCTGTGATTTATGTCGGAGAGTGTTTTGCCTATGTTCTCCTCTAGGAGTTTTATGGTTTCTGGTCTTACATTTAGATCTTTAATCCATTTTGAGTTTATTTTTGTCATGGTGTTATAAAGTGTTCTAGTTTCATTCTTTTACAAGTGGTTGACCAGCTTTCCCAGCACCACTTGTTAAAGAGGTTGTCTTTTTTCCATTGTATATCCTTGCCTCCTTTGTCAAAGATAAGGTGTCCATAAGCTCGTGGATTTATCTCTGGGCTTTCTATTCTGTTCCATTGATCTATATTTCTGTCTTTGTGCCAGTACCATACTGTCTTGATGACTGTGGCTTTGTAGTAGAGCCTGAAGTCAGGCAGCTTGATTCCTCCAGTTCCATTCTTCTTTCTCAAGATTACTTTGGCTATTCGAGGTTTTTTGTATTTCCATACAAATTGTGAAATTATTTGTTGTAGTTCTGTGAAAAATACTGTCAGTAGCTTGATAGGGATTGCATTGAATCTGTAGATTGCTTTGGGTAGAATAGCCATTTTGACAATATTGATTCTTCCAATCCATGAGCATGGTATGTTTCTCCATCTGTTTGTGTCCTCTTTGATTTCTTTCATCAGTGTTTTATAGTTTTCTATGTATAAGTCTTTTGTTTCTTTAGGTAGATATACTCCTAAGTATTTTATTCTTTTTGTTGCAATGGTGAATGGTATTGTTTCCTTAATTTCTCTTTCTGTTTTCTCATTGTTAGTGTATAGGAATGCAAGGGATTTTTGTGTGTTAATTTTACGATCCCTGTTTTTTAATTGAAGTATAGTTGATTTACAGTGTTTCAGGTGTACAGAAACATGACTCAGATTTTTTTTGACTCTGAAATTATATTCTTTTCCATTATAGTTATTACAAGATATTGACTATAGTTCCCTGTGCTATACAGTTGGACCTTGTTGTTTATGTATTTTATATATAGGAGTGTGTAGCTGTTAATACCAATTTTTTCCCCTACCTTTCCCTTTTGGTAACTGTAAGGTTGTTTTCTATGCCTTTAAGTCTATTTCTGTTTTATAAATAAGTTATTTTTTTTCTCTTTGTTAAATATTCCACATATAAGTGATATCATATGATATTTGTCTTTTGCTTGTTGTTTGACTTAATATGATAATCTCTGGGTCTATCTATGTTACTGCAAATGACATCATTTCATTCTTTTTCATGTCTGAGTAATATCCCTAAACATATTATATGAGATATATACATAGAGAGAGAGAGAGAGCTTTCCTGGTGACTCAGTAGAAAATCTTCCTGTGATGCAGGAGACTTGGGTTCAGATCTCTGGGTCAGAAAGAACACCTGGAAAAGGGAATGGCTACCACTCTAGTATTCTTGCCTGGAGAATTCCATGTACAGAGGAGCCTGGCAGGCTCTAGTCCATGGGGATCACAAAGAGTCAGACACGACTGAGCAACTGACACTTTCACTCATACATACAATCTTCGCTATCCATTCCTAAGTTGACAGATATTTAGGTTGCTTCCATGTCTTGACTATTGTAAACAGTGTTGCTGTGAACATAAGGGTGCAAGAAATTCCACTAAAGGTTTGGTCCCTAAGTCACATTTCTCTCTTTAGCAAGAACTGCAAGTTCCACCGTAGTGAAGTTTCTCTCTTTGCCACTTCACAATTTCACTACATATAGTATTACTGAAATTCCTAGAAAAACAGGTCAAATAAACATTTTTCAAAAATCTCTTCATAACCTGCCTAAAATCGTGAATTTATTTAAAATGCACAAGTTTAAATATGGCTACTCATTAGAAACACATCTGGAGCTTTGGAGGGAAAAATAGCAATATATCTGGGCATTTGTATTTTTCAAAAATTTCAAGATAATGTTTAAAAACAACTAGGCTATATGATGATTTTTTACTTTTATCTAGTTTGTTTCACTTTTTCATTTCATATTCAGTGCTCCCATTTAATTTAGTTTATGTTTTCCAATTTCTCTGTCCCTCATGTGCTTTCTCAAGTCTTTACCAAGCATAGTAGAAAAGCTTTTGTATAAAATATATATATATATATGTGTGTGTGTGTGTAGTATGTATAGTACATATATTTTAGAAAACTTATGAAATTTTGCCTAGTCAAATAATTTATGACATTTTGGTTCTACTTGTTTGACTTGGTATGAGTTGAATGCTAGATTTTTACCTTTATTCACTCAAAAATTTTATATAGTTACATGTATTTAGCATCTCGTATTACTGCTAAAAGTCTAGGAAGCTTATCATCTGAGTGATTAAAAAAAAATTGAATGAGGCTTTAAACTTCTAATCCAATACAGTATTATTAACTGAAGTACAGATTTTGTTCAAATCTCACAAAATGTTATGCTAGTGTCCTTTACTTATTTCCATACCTTATTCAAGACTCCACTGCAGTTGTACTTATTTGCATTTAGCAGCTTCAGCTGCATGAAATCACCTGGTAAATTCTTTTTTCAGTTTTATTCTACTACAGATATTTTCTAATTTTCCTTGTTATGGCTTCTTAGATATACCCCTCATTTAAAAGTAGACATTTAATTTCCAAATACATGGAATTTTTTAAAGTATCTTTGATATTTATTTCTTATTTACATACTTTCTTCTCTGCAATCACCCTTTCCAGTCTTCTAACTTTATTGAGACTTTCAATAGCTAAGTCAAAGATCTCTCTTGGTACATGTCACATAGCACTTGAAAATATGTGGGTTATTTTCAAGTATCTTTTGATATCAATCTCTAACATAATTCCATAGTCATAAGGGAACAGACTGTATGATTTCTATACCTTTAGACATGAAATTTCTGTACCTGGTCTTATGTCTCTGGATTTGTCCCGGTGTTTTCTAGTTTATAGTCTATGGGAACTTGAATAGAATTTGTATCCTACTATTGTGTGAAAATTATATAAATCTTATGTTGCATTGGTTCATAATGCTCTTCAGGTCTACTATATTCTTCTACTTCTCTGTACATTTGTTCTATTAATTTCTGTGGGTTTGATATTGAAACTCCAAATAAAAATCTTAATTTATCTGCTTAAAACAATTATAATATATAGTGGAACTATGTGTAACTTTGTTTTGTTTTTTCCAAGTCTCCTGTAAATGTGTTATCATATTTTCATAATTTAAAAAAATAAAATAAAGATAAAAAATAAAATGCACAACTTTAATAATTATCATCTCATTAAGAGGCAACAATTTTTTCAGGCTTGAATACTCTGGCAGTTTATAGATAGACCCTAAACTTGCTACAATAATGACAGCATTAGCATCTGACTCACAGAATGACTTTTGAGAAATAAAAGAGCTTGTCCATATAAAGTACTTAAACAATGTCAGGTATGTAATAAGTGCTCTTTAAATATTTTCTATAATCGTTGTAACAATTATAATAATAGTTAATGATATTTCATTTGATAGCTAGTGTTTTATTTAAAGTCATTTTCTCTCAGAGTCTTTTTTAAAAATTAATTTATTTACTTTTGGCTGTGCTGAGTCTTAGTTGCTGCATGGACTTTTCTCTAGTTGCAATGAGCGGGGCCTACTCTCTAATTGCAGTGTGTAGGCTTCTTACTGCAGTGGCTTCTCATTGTGGCTCATGGACTCTAGAATTTGAGGGCTTCAGTGGATCTTCCTGGATCAGGGATTGAACACATGTCTCCTGCATTGGCAGGTGGTTTCTTTGCCACTGAGCCACCAGGGAAGCCCTCATAGCTATTATTTTTAAAAGAGGGAATACAGACTATTATAGTATGGTGGTTTAGTTGCTAAGTCATGTCCGACTCTTGTGACCCCATGGACTATAGCCTGCCAGGCTCCTCTGTCCATGGGATTCTCCAGGCGAGAACATTGGAGTGGGTTGCTATTTCCTTCTCCAGAGGATCTTCCTGACCCGGAAATTGAACCTAGGTCTCCTGCATTGCAGGCACATTCTTTACTGACTGAGCTATGAGGGAAGCCCCCATTTAGAGTATGACAGCACTAAAAAGCTTAAATTAAAAAAAAATATTCTGTGATTTCTCAATTATTCATCAAAAATAGTGAATTATTCAGGAAGTATTTACATTTTTCTTAGGAAAATATTCTTGCAAATGAATTAACTTGCTCTTTCCATCATGAAACTCAGCATGTTTGATAAACCCTTTTAATGATTGTCTTCTTCAGGGGTTCATAAACATTATATAGTGCAGGGCAATAAAATGTATCTAATAATTACCTGTTGATTAAGTGAAGTTTTACTGAAGTAATGTAGTGAAGTTTTACTGAAAGTAGTAGTAAAATGTTTTCTTTAAGTGAATTAAGCCTAGTACATCATCTGAAACAGGACACAATCATGCTGATGACCATATGGGCTTCCCTGGTGGCTCAGACGGTAACAAATCTGCAGAAATGGTAAAGAAATGCAGAAGATCTGGGTTCAATCCCTGGGGGGGAAGATTCCCTGGAGAAGGAAATGGCAACCCACTCCAGTATTCTTGCCTGGAAGAATTCCATAGACAAGAATTCCATTGTAGCCTAGCCATCTACAATCCATCAGTTGCAACAAGTTGGACTTGACTGAGCAACTAACAACATTCACTTATACAATCTTTGGAGTAAGTACCGAGGTTAGAAATGCAGATATTATTAAGATATCTGCCAGCCAGAGAAGGCCTGCATCTTTGATTGAAACTCCATTCAGAGACTGCAGTGTGCCGGCTGTGCACCAGTTCCGGGGTGGAGAGGGCAGCTTTAGTCCAAGAGGCCTGCCAGGTAGAGCCTGTCTAGTGTCCCATGGTCAGGACTGAAAAATCATACATAGGTTTTTGATCAGGAACTCAAGTCTTCACCAACAGTGCTATATTTGAATTTCTACACCCTTCATAACTAATGATGCTGATTGCTTCTTTATTAACTTCTTGGTAAATGTGCAACTCTCTTTTTGGAGTTTTTATTGTTTTGCTGATTTTATTTGCTCATTATTGATTTATGGAAAGTCTTCATGTATTCCTTCATGGGACTTCCCTGATAACTCAGCTGGTAAAGAATCCTCCTGCAATACAGGGAACCCTGGTTCGATTCCTAGTTTGGGAAGATCCACTAAAGAGGCGAAAAAGCTACCCACTCCAGTATTCTGGCCTGGAGAACTCCGTGGACAGTCAACGGGGTCTCAAAGAGTCAGACAGGACTGAGCAACTTTCACTTTAGTTTCCCTTGTTGTTCTGACAGTAAAGAATCTGCCTACAGTACAGGAGACCTGGGTTTTATCCCTGTGTTGGGAAGATTCCCTGGAGAAGGAAATGGCAACCTACCCCAGTATTCTTGCCTGGAAAATTCCATGGACAGAAAAGCCTGGCAAGCTATAATCCATGGGGTGGCAAAGCATCAGACATGACTGAGCTACTCTCATACATTCATTCGTGTTTTCTGGAAACAAGTCTTTTGCCAAACGTGTATGTATAACCCTTCATTTCCCCCACTCTGTGACTTCCTGTTAATTTTCATACCTATGTCTGTTGGTTAATTTTTTTTTAATTAAAGATCTTTATTTTCAATGCTAATTTGGTCCTCTCTAGGAAATCTTTACTATGCCAAGATTGTAAAGATATTATAACATATAGTCTTGTAGAAGATGTGTAGTTTTAGCTTTCAGACTGGGGTCATATATCAATCTCAGTTTTTGTGTGGTGTGAGATAGTGGTTCATTTTCTTCACATATGAATAGCTCAGTGTACCAGAACAATTTGCCAAAGACTATATTTTGCCATTAATTGACTTTGGTACATTTTAAAAATTAATTTGCCATATAAATGTATGTCTGTTTCTGGACACTTAATTTAGTTCAGTTGATCTAGTTACCTGTCTCTGTGTCAATACCACAATATGTCTTGATTATGAAAAAAGCACTGTGATTTCTCAACATGTTTAAATTATATCTTCAAAATTATTTTGGCTATTTTAGACCTGAGTTTCTACATGAATTTTAGAATCATTTTATCAATTTTAAAAAACATTTTTTTTTTCAGAAATTTTTTAGAATTTGTTAATTCTAATAATAATTTCTGGGATAATTGATATAACAGTATTGCATCTTTGAATTCATAAACATTGTGTGTGTTAGTAGCTCAGTCATGTCTAACTGAGAGCCCATAGACTGTAGACCACCAGTCTCCTCTATCCATGGCATTCTCCAGGCAAGAACACTGGTGTGGGTTGCCATTCCCTTCTCCAGGGGATCTTCCCAAGCCAGAAATTGAACCCAGGTCTCCTGCATTGCAGGCAGATTTTATACCAGTTGAGCCACCAGGGAAGCATTGTATAAACATTGTATAAATCTCAATTTAAGTCTTCTCTGACTTCTATCACCAGAGTTCTTATTTAGAGATCTTATATATATTTTGTTACATTAACCCATACATGTTTTATATTCTTTAGTGCTTTTGTAAAAGATATATTTGTTTTAGTTTTATTTTCTGTTTGTTGATAGTATACAGAAACACAGTTTAACTTTAAATAGTGATATTATAACAAGTGAACTTATCAAATTAATTCTAATAGTTTTGTATACGTTTAAGCTTTTATATGTAGAACCTTATCTTCTATGACTAAAGCTGCTTTATCCCTTCGTCAGTAAAATGTGTACATTTTATTTCATTTTTGTCTTTGTTCAACTTGCTAGGATCTCAAGTATAGTAGAGAATAAGAAAGGTTAAAAGTACAAATGCTTGCCTTATTTTTAGCCTTATGGGTAAAGCATTCATGTTTTCATCAAAAAGAGCATAAAGCATGTTGTTGCTGCTAATGCTAAGTCACTTCAGTCACGTCCGACTCTGTGCGACCCCATAGACGGCAGCCCACCAGGCTGCCCCGTCCCTGGGATTCTCCAGGCAAGAACACTGGAGTGGGTTGCCATTTCCTTCTCCAATGCATGAAAGTGAAAAGTGAAAGTGAAGTCTCTCAGTTGTGTCCGACTCCTCGCGACTGCATGGACTGCAGCCTACCAGGCTCCTTCGGGTCCATGGGATTCTCCAGGCAAGAGTACTGGAGCAGGTTGCCATTGCCTTCTCCAAAAGCACGTTGTTAACTATAGAGTTTATATAAATGATATTTGTGGGTTAAAAAGTTTCATTCCACTCAGTTCACTTCAAACTCATTCATACCTATTTTATTTTGGTCATTACATTTATAAAGCCAATCAAATATTAAAGAGGAGCACACAGAATAAAATAGAAATGCAAGGGGTGAAGGTGAAAATACTATATAGATGGTAAAACTAAAGGATACCTACCATAGAAGGTGGAGTCTTCCCTTAAGTGTGTCTGTATTTTTGATATGGAAAACAAATCACTGTCATAAAACTGGCTGCTAGCATCTCTCTAACTAGGGTCTGATACCATATTTTAGAATCAAGTGGCTACTTACATTCTTTGCTCAGTCACATTTTTTAATAAGCCAAATTGAATACCTAGAGCTATTATGGTAAATAAATGCAAAAAACAATCTGTAGAAATCCTCAATTCATCCACTGGCACATAGCAACTTTTACTATTTTTGTTGGCTCTAGTGGTATTATTTCAGATGATGAAGTCATAATTATGATTATCATGAAGACAATGGTGATGGCAAATGGTAATGATTATTAAAACAGTATATAGTTGAGTTTAATGCCCATGGTAGACTAGTAAAAGAAAAACCACTGAATCTAATAGAAGGAATAAATATCTGCCTAAAAGTAAAATACATGGCCCTGGTGGAAAAGTAGCACCGCAACACAATCTACCTTCCATTCAAAGTGTCTCAAGGTAAAAATAACCGGCGTTTTAAGACATCAACATAAAACTTTTGAGTCTATAATGAAAACTACTTGAGCAGTTCCTGTGATTTTTCCTCTATAGAGATTATGTAAATTACCACCTCTATCAATCTTGTGTTTTTGATTGTATCGTTTTCATTTATTCCTTGCCTCATTCTAAATACATGATTTATTACACAATAGTCCTAATAGAAATGATTTCGACCAAGAGAGTAAGAAAGCAACAGTAAGACTGAGTAAGGCCTGTACATGCTGTGTGCGCACTGAGGTTCTGCATTTTTGACAGAAGAACTCCACAGCTATACAGCAGCTAAGAGTCATGCAATTCAGTGAATTCACAAGATAAAATGTAAACCTTTTTTTTTTTTTTTTTTTTTTAGAAAAACATTGTGAAACCTAGTAACATCTAACAGAGAAAATAGTAATGGAAAATGGGCAGATATTGGAAATGTTCTTACATTACAGAAACCATGGCAGCACGTGATGGAGTCTCTGTCAGATGCTCTCATCACACCAAAACACAGCCGAGGGGAAGCCTTCCCTCTGTAGTGCCCAGTGTGGTGACATTCAGCTATGGGATTCTGATTTTATAAAAGTTAAGCATGCTTGGACATCTTCTTATGCCTTTAAAATGTTCCTTGTACAGTCTCTATTGGTTTGTGGTTTAGTCGCTAAGTCGTGTCTGACTCTTGCGACCCCGTAGACTGTAGCCTGCCAGGCTTCTCAGTCCATGGGGTTCTCCAGGCAAGAATACTGGAATGGGTTGCCAGTTTCTTCTCCAGAGGATCTTCCTGACCCAGGGATCGAACCCAGGTCTCCCGCATTGCAGGCCAATTCTTTTCCAGCTGAGCTATCAGGGAAGTTCTGCTGCTGCTGCTACTGCTGCTAAGTCGCTTCAGTCGTGTCCAACTCTGTGAGACCCGATAGACGGCAGCCCACCAGGCTCCACCATCCCTGGGATTCTCCAGGAAAGAACACTGGAGTGGGCTGCCATTTCCTTCTCCCCAGGGAAGCCCTAACATTCTCTATTAACAAGTCAGTACAGTTTAAATATGTGTATGTGCAGGTTGTTCTCAAACAGTGTTGTTGTTTTTCAGTTGCCAAGTCGTGTTTGACTCTGTGACCCCATGGACTGCAGCATGCCAGGCTTCCCTGTCCCTTACCATCTCCAAGTTTGCCCAAGTTCCTGTCCATTGAGTCAGTGATGCCATCCAACCATCTCATCCTCTGTCTCTTTCTTCTCCTTCTGCCTTCACTCTTTCCCAGCATCAATGTCTTTTCCAATGAGTCAGTTGTTTGCATCAGGTGGGTAAAGTATTGGAGTTTTGACATCAGTCATTTCAATGAGTACTCAGGGTTGATTTACTTTAAGATTGACTGGTTTCATATATTTACTGTTCAAGGGACTCTCAAGAGTTTTCTCTAGCACCACAGTTCGAAAGCATCAATTCTTCTGTACTTTGCCTTCTCCATGGTCCAGCTCACACATTCATACATGATTACCAGACAGGCCATAGCCTTGACTATATGGACCTTTGCTGGCAAAGTGATGTCTTTGCTTTGTAACACATTGTCTAGGTTTGTCGTAGCTTTCCTGCCAAGAGGCAGTCGTCTTCTAATTTTATGGCTGCGATCTCCATCCTCAGTGATTTTAGAGCCTAAGAAGAGGAAAGCTGTCACTGCTTCCACCTTTCCCCCTTGTTTGCCATGAAACGATGGGACCGGATGCCATGATCTTAGTTTCTTTTTTTTTTCCAATGTTGAGTTTTAAGCCAGTTTTCTCAAAGTCTAGCTTCTTTTTTATTAAAGGTGTTTTCCCTTCTCTTCATAAAATTCGGAATGATTTATGCTTCTTGACAAATACAAATCATTATTTACACAACTGCAATACTTTTTTCCCCTTTGAGGAATTAACATAGGGACAATAGTTGTTTATCCTGTCTGTGACAAAATCCAACACAGTTGCATGTGATTTGAAAAAAAAAAAAAATGGCATTGAACTTTTGAACTGATTTCATTGTAGGAAAGTTGACACCAAAATTTGTTCTGGAAAAATATTTAATTGAAAGAAATATTCAATGGAAATATTTCAGATGTGTAGGTATGCAGTGATGAATAATGGGGCTACTTAATCTATGTTATTAGTATGTAGTCTGTAAATCAATAATTAGTGTGATTGATGAGAAAACCACTAAAAATTCTTCCTAGAAAATATTTTCCAGGATATCTTTTCTCTTTGGTATGTGAATTAATAATGTATTCTTCTTTTATGCAGACTTTAACAATTTAACTGTCCATTTCTCTTTCTTGAAGGACTCTTGACTGATAGCTATTTATTATAGTAACCTTGATTACTCAGCAGTGCTGAACTTGCAAAATATAAACAAACTCTAAATCTCCTTTCAAATTTGGATATATCATTGCCTTCTAAATTCAGTTTGTCTAGTATGTATTTATACTACACTGCATACTGACATTTCAAACTCTTTATCAGGTAAAGGCTGAAAGTAAAACTCAGAGGCTCTCTTTGTTTTATGCATAAAGTAATAACATCAGTGGCAACAATAGAGTGATTACTAGAGACAGTATTAACTAAAAACTGTTTGGCTTTAAATATTGGATAGGGTGCATAGCAGGCACAAAATCCCTCCTTAACTTCTATTTTAATATTGATGTTTACACTGCATATGGAGAGTGTGTATGGAATATTTTCAGAAGCACCTTTAAAAGAAGAGAGAGCAAATTTGTATTTTGGCAGCACATATTTCACCATTTCCTTTGTCAAAAAGACAAGTTACTTTCAAAGTCACAATTCACAACAACCAAGTTAAAATTAATTTTTTTTTCAGAAATGGCAATTAAGCAACTGTACAATTATTTCTTACAAGAGAGAACAATACATCCTGAAAAGAATTTCTCCTACAAAGATTCAAACTGTATGATTATTAATGTTTATAAATTCATATATATTTTTATATAATTTTACATTTATATACATTTTTATAATAATGCTTATATTTGCATTATGCAACAAATTTTAAAGTAGTATCATACATATTCTATACTTTTCCATGCTTCCACATTTCACCTGATAGAACGACCAGGCTTCCATGAATTTGCACACTTCCGTGTGCAAGTGACATGATGATTTAGCCAAATTCTACTTAGAGGTCCTATCAGAGAGCAGCAGGTGCGACAGCAGAAACAGAAAGATAAAGAAGGAATTAGGGCTGTGTCAGTGAGTGACCCGTGACATGCTCAGTGGAGGGCCTGGAGAATCGCTGGTGCTGCCTCCCTGCCCTGTCAGGTTTAACTCACTAAAGCCTAGCCACTGCTTACTGTGGGTGGAGGTGAGAAGACAAAAGTCTTTTGTGAAAATTCAAGCTGTGCATGAACATGGCGTAGTGTACTACCATCCTCACAAGAGCCTGATGGCTTGCTTCCAGGGCCAGCATGGTGCTGACACCAGAGGAAGTACAGGGAACCCCTACAGGAACTCAGAATATTCAAGAAGCATCAGCTCAGCTAGAAGACTTTCGCTTGTGAAAATACTGAATGCATGGGGATGCTGAGAATCAGTTAACTCTAATCTCTGTTCATTATGATGGAGAGTTTTTCCTTGTTGAAGAAAAGATTGTGTACTTTCTGTGTGGCATAACAGAAGTGGAGATCCCTAAATATCCAGAAACAGAGGAAACTGCTTGATAAACTGGGATTTGGTTAGAGGCAGATGGAACTAAGCTCACAAATCTTCAGAAATCAACTTTCAGGGACTTCCATTAAAAAAAAAATGACTTAAGAAATGGTTGAAGCTACAAATCAAGTCAGTCAGTCATTTCGGTGTTCAGTTGTGTCTGACTCTGTGACCCCATGGACAGCAGCACACCAGGCTTCCCTGCCCATTACCAACTCCCGGAGCTTGCTCAAGCTCATGTCCATCGAGTCGGTGATGCCATCCAACCATCTCAGCCTCTGTTGTCCCCTTCTCCTCCTGCCTTCAATCTTTCCCAGCATCAGGGTTTTTTCCAATGGAGTCAGTTCTTCTCATCAGGTGCCAAAGTATTGGAGCTTCAGCTTCAGCATCAGCCTTCCAATGCATATTCAGGACTGATTTTCTTTAGGATGGACTGGTTTGATCTCCTTGCAGTCCAAGGGACTCTCAAGAGTCTTCTCCAACACTACAGTTCAAACTCATCTATTCTTTGGCTCTCAGCTTTCTTTATAGTCCAACTCTCACATCCATACGTAACTACTGGAAAAACCATAGCTTTGACTTGATGGACCTTTTTTGACAAAGTAATACCTCTGCTTTTTAATATGCTATCTAGGTTGGTCATAGCTTTTCTTACAGGGAGTAAGAATCTTTTAATTTTATGGCTGCAGTCACCATCTGCAGTGATTCTAGAGCCCAAGAAAATCAAGTAGAACAGTGTAAGGATCAATTTGCAGCAGATGGGTGCAACTGTGTGGCCATTGATAGCAAGTAGAGAAAATTATTTGTTTCATTATAATGTTTCAGTATAATCCCATCAAAAACATTAGCAATCTTAGGAAGGGCTGTCCCTGAAATGTGAGTCAATTAAGATAGGTGAGGGGAAAGACCAGCTTTGGAGACTCCTTTGAAAGAATATATGAAGGGGGTTCTAGTTGAAGCCTGTGCCATTGCTTCTCCTAGGGAACCAGAATGAGAAGGGCATTTTAAAGTTGATGTTGGGGCCTCCAAGCTAAAGAAACAGAGCTGTTGTAGACTGCTCTGCTTCTCACCTGGATAAACCCCATGCTGTAAGATGTTGATTTAAAACCCTAATTATGGAAATTGCCTTAAATTTTGATGACTTTTAATCTGTATGAATAATAGACAGAAGTTGCAAGTGTGCAAGACTAAGACAAAAAAAAACTTCGAGATTTACGGAGAACAGGTCAAAAGTTGCCACCACAAAATTTTATTAACTTTGAATTAAGTTCCTTGCAAAGCTTGCTTATACCAACAGCTGTAACAAAATGCACTGTAATCATTTCTGTACTTAACTTGTTATGGACCAAAAATGAAGGAATGCTCTCTGAAATGGCGGTGGCTGCAGCCACTCACGTGATTATGGTGATTGAACCAATCATTCAGGATGCCAACTGGCTCTTCCCTGTAAAGGTGAGATGTAATATATCAGAGCATTGTGCACTTCTGCACATGAATTCCATTGCTCATCCCACACTGGACATGACTAACTCAGGGGCCCTGGACAAGTGGCCTGCTGATATAATGGTGATGGAGGGAGGCTTGACTAAGAAGGGGAACTTAAATGTAAAGCTTATGGTTTGCTAGGGTAGCAGTCTAAAGAAAGCATATAACCACTGCTTTCCAGCTGCCTCTCCCATTAGCAGATCATATCACCTTGGTTTCAGTGGGCCAAGCTCCCTCCCACAACTCTACTTCTGAAGCAGTGAAATGAATAGGACTACCTCTGCTCTATGGACACACTGGAGCAGGGGCTGAGCCCAGATAAAGCAGTCCTCTGAAACCTGAGCACTTATTTCCATAGCCATTTCCTCACCAGGGAGGAACTGGAGTCAGATAACTGTTAGGCAAAACCAAGCTTAGGTAGCTGCCAAGTCCCATCAGCTTTGGCCCAGCTCACAACCCCTCTGATCTTAGCACTCATACTTTGCTCTGAGCTGTTAAAAATCTTAAATCTTACTTCAGTATCCCTAAATTCAGGAAGGCTACCTTCTGGGTGTCCTGATGACCAGAGTTGTCCAAGAATATCTCAGCATCCACTTAGTCTCTCACCAGATGCTCCTTGCACTCAGCGTACAGGTCAGGATCTAGGCATGCCCTCCACTGCCTTCCGGCGCTCTGGGCTCTGGAGGTATTCCCATGGCCTGTCCTATACAAGCTCACAAACGCCCACTGACATAGCTCCAACCCAGGTCACTCAAGTTGGATGACCAGAGCCCTTCAACCCCATGGCATTGCCCCGTGAATATGGACTTAACAGTCATCTCACATCTTACATCTCTCCAGAGTCCAGCACCCTTGGTACTCCACCCAAAGAGGGCAGCCTGGACTGTTAGCTTCTTAGATTCAAGCTGTGAGTTAACCTTGAGTCTGTGCAATTATATAGCAGAATTTTACTGAGGCCAAGACAAATACTAAAGCCATGATACTGACCCAGTGTTCCCCAACCCCTTATTCTCCTGATGTCATCCTTCTGAGGATGGCAACCTCATAAACACAGCACTAACAGTTCCTAAAATAGTAATGGATATACAATCTGCCTTTAGTAATAACTGAACTTAATAATGTTTTTTGACAATTCTAGGCTTTCAAAACCGCTTGGCAGCATATTTCCTGAAATGCACTCATATTCAACAAACAAAAATTGCTCAGCTGCATTTTGCTAGATATGGATGATACAGAGAGTGTAGCCTTATGAAAAAAGCTAACTTCTAGCCCTTGACCTCTTCTTTCTTGGTGAGTGAATAGGGCAGGAAAACATTTATCTTCACAAACCAGTGAAAAGATTTCAATAGAGGGAAGAAGGAGATCTTACTATGCAAGACTTCACCTTTTGCCCAGTTGAAGAAAAAAGAGTGGTGGCTGACACTTAATGCTGAATGACTTGTGTCTTGAAAGTTGAATTTCTTTAAATGGGAAAGAAATGATGACAAAAGCAAAACAAAACAAAAATACCTAGCCTGGAAAGAGTATTATTAGTTAGTCACAGCTGTTAACGCAAGTAGCATTAAGGCAATTTGAAATGACAAAGAAGCAATACGTTAATGATTTATTTAATAACATGCATTAATTGCAAATTATCTACTTCCTGCTGCTTGGACTTTTATATATTAAGGAGTGCTTCTCCTTCATTCTTGCTGCAAGTATTAAATATGGTCCACTTCCTCCCTAACCTTCTCAATCCAAAACCTTTTATGTTAACTTGGTTGGTCCTTAGTTGGAAGTGGGGAGAACAACCAGGAAGCCACAAGTCTTTGATTCTTCTGGATCAGTGTCTGCGGAAGTAGTGGTTTGTCTTCCTGGGCTAGTTCTTCCAGAGGTTGTGGGTAAGAATTCTAGTTGTCCTGTAGGGCCTGGCCATTGTTCAGATGTATATTGTCTCTCAGTCCTTTTTCTGATCATACTGTCCCTTGCAAGAAGTTGACCAATTGAGGAAAAGGCTACATCCAGATCCTCACTGCTTTAGGATTGTTTTCATGCAGTTGTATGAAAAACTGTTCTTGGCATTTTGTTGTACCATCGTGGTAATCATCTGATAAAAGAGCAGCTGCATAGAAGCATTTAAGATCCTGGATATATTGTAGAGGAACAGCATAATTTTTACTAAAATGAATATGAAGTAGCAATAGTTAATAGTTCCCTTAAGATGCTTGAAACCAGAAACCCAGCCTTCCCAAACTAGGCCAACATATAAGCCTCATAGACCACAAGGAAAAAATTTAATACATTCAAGTAGCTTCTTCCTTAAGGAAGTAATATATACCCTATTCTACTTTGCTTGTTCCATTCATCCAAATACAGTAGGAAGTATCAACAGTGGTACAGCCATCATTATAATTTGCCAACAAAGAATTGAGAGCCATGCCACTGTTCACATCACTAGTCATGCTAATGAGTTCAGACTAACCAATATTCCATCTAGGGCAGAGGTGATATCATTCATAACTTCTATCAGAGTTACTAATAAGTTTCCTTTACTTTTTTCTATGTGTATTATTGGTTCCAATGGGAACGTTGCCCTGATTGTTCATGTTAAAAAATGAATCAGTAATATCTATGAATAACTAAGAGTGGTGTTGTTTTGGATATTGTGCCTGGGTAAGAACTTCCAACTTAGCTATTATAGAATTAAGGTCTCTATGTGTAGAAAAGTCTTATATTATTACTCTTGCCTATACTATAATCCTAAATTTCATGAGTTATCTGTCTAAGGAAAGCAAGACCTGGAACCCTGGCTACAAGTAAATTAATACCTGCTAGGGTTGCTCAGCGGAAAAGGCAATGGCACCCCACTCCAGTTCTCTTGCCTGGAAAATCCCATGGAGGGAGGAGCCTGGTGGGCTGCACTCCATGGGTTCGCTAAGAGTTGGACACGACTGAGTGACTTCACTTTCACCTTTCACTTTCATGCATTGGAGAAGGAAATGGCAACCCACTCCAGTGCTCTTGCCTGGAGAATCCCAGGGACGCTGGAGCCTGGTGGGCTGCCGTCTATGGGGTCGCACAGAGTCGGATAGGACTGAAGCGACTCAGCAGCAGCAGCAGCAGCAGCAGCAGGGTCGCTCAGAGATGCCAAGAAACAAAGGCATTGTCCACAATACAGAGTCAGACTCAAAACCTTTCATTAGCTTGGTTACATATTTGGATCTCTGTTAGTCTCTTCCAAGTGACAGATACTTAGCCTATTGCCTTATGAAGATTATTGAATTCAAATTTAAAATCACCTAACATCTGATTTCATTCTAGTCCCAAAGAAAGGCAATCCCAAAGAATGCGCAAACTACCGCACAATTGCACTCATCTCACACGCTAGAAAAGTAATGCTCAAAATTCTCCAGGCCAGGCTTCAGCAATACATGAACCGTTAACTTCCAGATGTTCAAGCTGGTTTTAGAAAAGGCAGAGGAACCAGAGATCCAATTGCCAACATCCGCTGGATCATCGAAAAAGCAAGAGAGTTCCAGAAAAACATCTATTTCTGCTTTATTGACTATGCCAAAGCCTTTGACTGTGCGGATCACAATAAATTGTGGAAAATCCAGAAAGAGATGGAAATACCAGACCACCTGACCTGACTCTTGAGAAACCTATATGCAGGTCAGGAAGCAACAGTTAGAACTGGACATGGAACAACAGACTGGTTCCAAATAGGAAAAGGAATGTGTCAAGGCTGTATATTGTCACCCTGCTTATTTAACTTATATGCAGAGTACATCATGAGAAACGCTGGGCTGGAAGAAGCACAAGCTGGAATCAAGATTGCCGGGAGAAATATCAATAACCTCGAATATGCAAATGATATCACCCTTATGGCAGAAAGTGAAGAGGAACTAAGAAACCTCTTGATGAAAGTGAAGGAGGAGAGTGAAAAAGTTGAATTAAATCTCAACATTCAGAAAACTAAGATCATGGCATCTGGTCCCATCACTTCATGGGAAATAGGTGGGAAAACAGTGGAAACAGTGTTAAGACTTTATTTTTGGGGGCTCCAAAATTGCTGCAGATTGTGATTGCAGCCATGAAATTCAAAGATGCTTACTCCTTGGGAGGAAAGTTATGACCGACCTAGATAGCATATTAAAAAGCAGAGATATTACTTTGCCAACAAAGGTCCATCTAGTCAAGGCTATGGTTTTTCCAGTGGTCATGTATGGATGTGAAAGTTGGACTGTGAAGAAAGCTGAGCACTGAAAAATTGATGCTTTTGAACTGTGGTTTTGGAGAAGACTCTTGAGAGTCCCTTGGACTGCTAGGAGATCCAACCAGTCCATCCTGAAGGAGATCAGTCCTGGGTGTTCATTGGAAGGACTGATGCTGAAGCTGAAACTCCAATACTTTGGCCACCTCATGCGATGAGTCGACTTATTGGAAAAGACCCTGATGCTGGGAGGGATTGGGGGCAGGAGGAGAAGGGGATGACGAGGATGAGATGGCTGGGTGGCATCACCAACTTGATGGACATGAGTTTGAGTAAACTCCGGGAGTTGGTGATGGACAGGGAGGCCTGGCATGCTGCGATTCATGAGGTCACAAAAAGTCAGACATGACTGAGCGACTGAACTGAACTGAACATCTGATAAATAGATTTGTGTTTTTTCTTTTTTTGGGAGGGAATGGTGCTGGCAAAGTCATAGGTTGTTTCTGTATAGTCATTTGTTCTTATAGTTGCAAATTAAGATGCTATCCAGTTGTAACTCCCTAAAGTATCATTTTATGAGAGCAGAGTTGGCAAGAAATGTTTATCAAAGTGTTCTGGTGATGCATGGTATATTCAATAGTAGGTAAAATTAAGAGCAGTAGCTACATTTGGCATAATCTGAAAATTATCTTAGAATGTGTATTTTTAAATGTATTTTTTAAATGTATATTATAGAACACTTTTAAAAATGTGCCATAGTATACATTTTTATCCCTATGATCCAGTTAGAATTTTACTGTATATGTTTTGATCTAAAAAATATAAAGAGGAGATAAAGGAGAAAGAGGGTTATTGTAGGCTCACAACAATGAGGAATCTGTAGAAAATAAGAACAATGATTCTAAGTGAGAAAGTAAGAAACAAAACAGGATTTAGGTATCAAACAAACCTAGGTTTGACACCTTGAGCAGTCCACTATCTGACATCATCCACTTGTTCTAAAGGTCTTGGGTCAGCTTTGTATTTAGGAAGATGAGCTCTGTCTTTAGGGTATCTGTGAACCTTCACTTTGAGGTACCCTATTGGAGCGTCTGTCCAATTGCTTGCAATTCTACATTGCTTCTTTACTTGTGAATTGTAAATGTAAGCATTGACTTCTTGAAACTTGCTTTTTTAATTGTTAATAGAACCTGATAAAATTGTTTACAACGAGGTTAAAAGTAGTTCCCCCCCACCCCTGGTATATGAAATTCCTTGTTCAAGATCATGAAGAAGGAAGGCAATCTTAACTTGCTGGTGATAGAATAGGGTATAGTACATAAGTCCCTTGCAACATTTTGCCATGGCTGCATGTAACAAAGCATATACTAGTATAAAAGAGAAAAATCTCTAAATACATAGACATTTCAGTTACCAATTTATAGAGAGTAAATCAATATGTCTGTAAATGAAAGGACTATATCACCATTAAGGCTAACTGAAGTTCTTTTAGCCAAAGAAATTAAAAGGTTTTCAAAATGATATTAACTGTAATTTAAGGATGCCATTGGGTTTTTCAACCTTTCCAGAAGATTGTGACTGGCAAGCACAGTGTGGTTTTTGAATAGTGGATAACATCTTACAGAGTTCTTTTGTAATGGTTTCTATAAAGTATGTGCCTTGGGCACATTATATAAATGTTGAAATGCCCCAGGTTGGAGCATAAAATCAAGGAGCACTTCAGTGACTGTTAGGGCAGTGGCTTTTTATCAAAATAATTCTTCAATCTATTCTGAAAATAGACATACAGTAACTAAAACATACTCAAATCCCATCATGAAGGAACATTGGATAAAAGCCACGCAGGTTGCTCAAATACCCCTTAAGGATTTGCTTCCTAGCTGGGTCCCACCTTTACAGGTTTTCCAGGTTTAAGTGGTTGACAGGTGATTAATGACACAAAAATAACCTAGGATGTATTTTTAAAGTTTCCCATCAATGTTGATTTGAGTTTGTAGCCAGTTTGTCTCTACTATGATAAAAATTGTCATGGAGAAATATTTATTAATATCTACTGCCACTCATCTGTTGCCACCAAGGGGCTGACTAGGGAGTCCAGAGATTATTCAGTCAAGGGTTCAGCAGGAGAATGAGAGCTCTGAGAGGCATCAGCCTTGTGGGAGGAGGAGGGAAGAGGTGCTTTTAGTAGCCCAAACTTGTGTGAATTTTCTTTCTGAGATTTCAGCTGATTCTCATAGTGAGATTTGAGAAAGATCCCCTCATGGTACTGGAGGAGGAAGGCAAAATGAATAGCTAAGTCATGTCCAACTCTTTTGCAACACCATGGACTGTATCCTGCCAGGCTCCTCTGTCCATGGAATTTTCCAGGCAAGAATATAGGAGTGAGTTCCCATTTCTTTTTCTCAGGGATCTTCCCAACCCAGGAATTGAACCAGCATTTCTTGCATGGCTGGTTCTTTACTATTGAGCCACCTGGGAATGAGCAACACTTCAACAATGAAAGTGGCCTATACTTCAAGGGAAAGAACTTCAACAGAGTGCAATTCTGGAAGTGTATTCTACCTAAAGTAAGAGCATTTGTCCTTGCTCTGTCATATCCTGTCTTCCTGGAGGGGAAAAAAACCAGAACAACAAAATTCTCACTAGAGGGACAGTACTTTAAAGGAATAGATTGAGGATTCTGCAGTTAGAGAAGGGAGTAGAGAGTGAGGAGAAGGAACAAAAACATTTGTGAAAGTCATAGTCCTGCAATGTCATTGAAAGATGAATAGTAAATACGAAGTTTGTAGAATACTCCTAACACCTTACCACCATCTCCAACAGGGATCCAGCTTAATTACAATGGGTTATAGGTTGAGAGTTACATGCCACAGACACTTTTTAAGAGCAGTCTGTAGAAAGACTCAAAGCCAAAAAAAAAAAAAAAAAAAAAAAAAAAAAACAAAGCCAAACACACAGGAGAAATAAGTTGAAGCTTCTCTTGTACCTAAAGCTAAAATAAACATTAGACATTTTAACCATTCAAATAACACAACCCAAGTACTAGCCAAATTAGCATAAATTCTTATGAAAGACGTATGTGCTTCATTTTATTACCTGATACAACTTGTGTGGTTGTCAACAAAAAATTTAAAAGCATGCCAAATGTCAAGGAAAGCCCTAGTCTGAGAAGGTAAAACAAACATCTAAACAGTATTCATATATGAACTAGACATTGGGATTGTGAGAAAAGAAATTAAAATAGTTATGACTAATATGGCAAGGGATCTAATTGAGAGAGAAGACAGCATGTAAGCAAAGGTAGATTATGTAAATAGATAAAAAGCTATGAAAGATTCAAATGGCAAGTCACAATGACATTTTTTAAAAGGTCAATGCTAGAAATCTAATAAACAGTAATAGAAATGAAGAATGACTTTAATGGATTCATTGATAGATTCAACATGGCCTGAAAGAATTAGTAAAGAATAAGAGAGATCAGTAGAAACTCTATACACTGAAATACAAAGAGAAAAAAAAAAGATTCTAAAAACAGTAACAAAAGAAAAAGAAACATCCAACAACTGCTTAACAATATCAAAATATGTAACACCCATAAATGGATTACAAAAACTATAGAGAATGGAGCAGAAGAAATATTTAAAGAAATAATGGGCAAGAGCTTTCCAAAATTGACAACAGACAACAAACCATCTATCAAGGAAAATCAGAGACTATCAAAAGGATAAATATCTCTCCTACCCCCAAACCCATACCTTGGCACGTTATTTTTAAATACAGAAAAGCAAATGCAAAGAGATGATCTTAAAAGAAGCCAAAGGAGGATGTGTGACACCTTACTTAGAGAGGAACAAGGATGAGAATTATAGTGAAATTTCTGCTGAACTATGCAAGCAATGAGGGGAGTTAAATATTTAATGTATTAAAAGTAAAAGCAAAAACAAACTAGAATTTTATTTTCAGGAAATTATCCTTCAGAAGTGAAAGAGAAATTGGCTTCCTCATATGAATAAAAACAGTCCTGTCCTGCATATTTGCCTTGTAAAATATTAATATGTTAAAAGAAGTTTTTCAGGGAGAGGAAACTTCCATTGATCTGACATAGGATCTAAATAAAGGAAGAGCATTTGAGAAGGAATATTTAATACTTTGTCAAAGTAATAATAGTGCACATGTACTGGGTGAATATGGGGTATGGATAAGGGAAATGAATAAAGCAATGCCTACAAGGTCATTGCGCTGCATGTATAGCAGTACAATAGTAACATGTATAGCCATGTAGTATTCAAAAGTGAACTTATATTGTTTTAAAATTTACATTTTAAACCCTAGAGAAACCACTAAATATTTTTAAAAAGATATAAATGATATGTATATATATATATATATATATGTATATATATATGTTAAGGGAGAACAGAAAGGGAATCATAGAAAATACTCAGTTAAAACCAGAAAAGGCAGAAAAAGGGGAAGAGGGAGAAACAACAAAAAATACAATGAATAGAAAACAGAGATAAGTATGGTAGAAATTAATCCAACTGTACTAATAGTTTCTTCAAATAGAAATGTTCTAAACACACCAACCAAACAACGGTGCCAAAATGAATAAATAAAGTAAGACCCAGCTGTATGTCATAAATTGAAAAAAAAAAAACACTTTAAAGACATAGATGAGTTAAAAACAAAAGGGCAAAGAATGATATATCATAATAATGCTAATAAAATACTAGATTACCTTCCTATTTATATGCATTTAATATTTACCTTAAGGTTTATCATTTATAATATTTTTCTCTTATTGCACATTTGGAAATTATAATTACTTCTTAGCAAATTTATGTAACTTTTACTGTTATTGAACATTTGTCTTGAGATCTTTTGCATTTTATTAAAAACTTGGAAACTTTGAGTAAAAACAATCAATATTACTTTTAGTATTTGTGCTAGACTTTGAGAAAACTTCCTATCTTAACTATTTCCTTTTTCACTTAAAGAAAAAAGATACCTAATATTGCCTCAGATGATGTTTTAAAGAACATTCAATTACTTTTAATTCACACGGTCATTATGCAAGAAGATTCTTTTTTAACAATGGGTGAAATTTGGAAAACTCAACAATGGCCATAGGACTGGAAAAGGTCAATTTTTATTCCAACCCCAAAAAAGGGCAATGCCAAAGGATATTCAAACCACCACACTATTTTGCTCATTTCATATTCTAACAAGGTTATGCTCAAAAAATTCTTCATGCTAGGTTTCAGCAGTATGTGAACTAAGAACTTCCATATGTACAAGCTGGGTTTAGAAAAAGCACAGGAACCAGAGATCAAATTACCAACATTTGTTGCATCATAGAGAAAGCAAGGGGATTCCAGAAAGACATATATTTCTGCTTTATTGACTATACTAAAGCCTTTGACTCTGTGGATCACAACAAACTGTGGAAAATTCTCAAAGTGATGGGAGTACCAGACCAACTAACCAGTCTCCTAATAAACCTGTATGAGGTTCAAGAAGCAACAGTTAGAACCTCACTTGGAACAACTGACTGGTTCCAAATTGGGAAAGAAGTATGACAAAGCTGTACATTGTCACCCTGTTTATTTAATTTCTATGCAGAGTACATCATGCAAAAGGCTGAGCTGGATGAATCACAAGCTAAAATCAAGCTTGCCAAGAGAAATATCAACAACCTCAGATATGCAGATGATACCACTCTAATGGCAGAAAGTGCAAATGAACTAAATAGCCTCTTGATGAGGGTGAAAGAGGAGAATGAAAAACCTGGCTTGAAACTCAACATTCAAAAAACTAAGATTGTGACATCTGGTCCCATCACTCCATGGCAAATAGAAGGAGAAAAAGTGGAAGCAGTGACACATTTTACTTTCTTTGGCTCCAAAATCACTGCAGATGGTGGTTGTAGCCATGACATTAAAAGACAGTTGCTCCTTGGAAGGAAACCTAGACAGTGTATTAAAAAGTGGAGACATCACTTTGCAGACAAAGATCCGTATAGTCAAAGCTATGGTTTTTCCTGTAGCCATGTGTGCTTGTGAGAGATGAACCTAAAGAAGGCTGATCACCAAAGAATTGACACTTTCAATTTACTGCACTGGAGAAGACTCTTGAGAATCCCTTGAACTGCAGGGAGATCAAGCCAGTCAATCATAAAGGAAATCAACCCTGAATATTCGTTGGAAGGACTGATGCTGAAGCTGAAACTCCAATACTTTGGCCACCTGATGCAAAGAGCTGACTTAATGGAAAAGACTCTGATGCTGGGAAGGATTGGAGGCAAAAGGAAAAGGGGGCAGTAGAGGATGAGATGGTTAGAAAATATCACCAACTCAATGGACATGAGTTTGAGCAAACTCAGATGGTGGAGGCCAAAGGAGCCTGGTGTGCTGCAGTCCATGAAGTTTCAGAGTCAGACAAGACAGGACTTAGAAACTCAAAAACAAAAACAACAAATGATATTACAAGAATAATGATAAGGCAAAGAAACCTGTTTTTTGTAAATGTAACTCACAAAAATCGTATGTACAATTTATTGGACACTAACATTTACATTCAATGTTTATATATATTTTAATCAATTTATACTAATGAAAAATTATACGCCTGGGGAAAGTATGATGTTCTTTTGTTCAAAGAGTGAATTACAATGCACATCTGAGAAATACTGTGGTCCACAAAGGAGATTTTTAAGAAAATGTGAAGGATAGTGAAGTAAATTTATTAAAATTGAATGATAAGATTTCTCTGTTATTCAATTTTTACATCTTTATTTTATATATTTGTGTGCAATCAATAACAATTATATTATTAGGTTATATTGTTTGAGCACTAACCAGGCTTTGTATGAAGTGCTGACTATAGATTTTTTTTTTCATTTAAAAATTGAAGCCATAATTAATATACAGTAAAATTCACACAAGTGCTCTGTTCTTTGAATCTTTATAAATGTATACAGACTTACTGTTACCACTAAATTCAGGACATGAGAAACACATCATTTAAAAAAAAAATTCTCATGTCTTTCTGTAGCCAATCTCTCTACTTACTCCTGACTCTGGCAACTATTGACCTGTTATCTATTCTTAAAATTTTCCTTTGAAGTAATGTCATCTAAATGAAATCATACAGTTTTATGTAGTTTTTTGTCTATAATTTTTTCAGTACATCCATACTGTCACAGGTAGCCATAGTTTATTTCTTATTGTGGAAGAATAGTTAGGAGTCTGTTGTTGAGATTTGGATGTTTCATAGTTTGTTTGCTCACTTCACATTTGAAGGACATAGGGTTGATTTCAGTTTGTAGTAATTATTAATAAAGTGTTCACATACAGCTTTGTGTCAACATCGGGTTTCATATTACTTTGTCAGACTTCTCGAAGTGTGATTCCTAGGTCATATGGCAAGTATATTTTTAATATTGTCAGTAACTGCCCAACTGTTACTGAAGGGATTTACAAGTTTCCATTCCCCCAAGGAAATAAGAGTTCTAATTGCTCTCCATCATCTGCCAGGACTTAGTATTGCCTATATTGTCAAAGCTACTCTAATCAATGTGTTTTGGTTTGCATTTCATTAATGAATAATAATGCCAAGCATCTTTTAGTATGATTATATACCAAATATATTTCTTCTCTAGAAAAATATAAGATCAGCTTTTTAATTGGGTTAGTTGTTTATTGTTGAGTTTCGAGTGTCCCTTATATAGTGTGTGTACAAGTTCTTTGGGCTTCCCTGATAGCTCAGTCGTGAGGAATCTGCCTGGCAATGCAGGAGATGTGGCCTTGATCCCTGGGTCGGGAAGATCCCCTGGAGGTGGAAATGGCAACCCACTCCAGTATTCTTGCCTGAAAATCTCGTGGACAGAGGAACCTGGTGGGCTATAGTCCACAGGGTTGCCAAGAGTCAGACATGACTGAGTGAATTTTAGCAAGGCAAGGCGTGTTCATGTGGATGTTTCTCGGGAATGTATCATGGCCAATTAGTTGTACAAAGAGTGAACAAATATTTTCACAAATATTTTTATAGCTTTATAAGTAAATATCACTGATCTTTTAATGAAATGTTATCTTGAATTTTTTGAAATTATATTTAAATTAAAATAATAAATGTAATTATCAATATAAATAGTTGAATTCAAGAAGAATCTTCTAACTGAAAATACATCCTCTATCAATTATATCAAATTTTAAACATGAGAAATATAGTGATGTCCATATTATAAATAGCTAGACACAGATATCCAATTTTTAAAAACATTAAAATATAGACATAAATAATAGACAAGATTGCATATCTGAAAGTTAATTTCTGTTTGATTGTAATCTTGAAGAAATTCACCGATGGTTAAACCTATACACAGCACATGTATTTAATGCCTTATATGTTCTAAAGTTAGATATGATTGCTAAAAGCATTCATTATATATTTAAACAATATTCACTTTTTTCTCATCTGAATTTATTAAAATATGGAAACATATTAGAAATAATTTATCTTGACAAAGTCCCCAAAAATCATTTAGGTAAATTTTTGTTTGTTTTTATTTTTTAGCTACATGTGAAGTATCTCCCATTTACTCCTATGAGGAAAGTTATTGCCAAATAAATACTATATCAGTGATATTATATAGGGAAAGTGAAAAAATTAATATGTTATGGATTATTAAAAGTTGTTTAACATTTTTCTTTGACAATTTTTTTTTTCTTTGACAATTTTTGTATTACATTTTTCCTGCCGGTTTGCTTAAATTGTTACTCTAAGTAAAATCAATATGAATTTGTATATTAATAGCAAATAACAACTTTATGAAATTATTACTCTTAAGTCATCCAGTTAACTAATGTCTCTACTCTTCTCTTTCAAAATCTCTCCAGTGTTACTCTCTAACACACTTGCATATCCATTATCATGATAATGATAGACTCATATAACACCTCAGCTATCGGGATTTCTCCAGGGTGCACCAGCAGTTTTATAAATGTCAGCTCCTGAGTATTATATGTGAAAGTGCAGCGATGCAGGAAAGCACCGAACTGGCCTTTTTGCGGTTACTGGAGTATTACATTTTAAAGGTCAGATGTACACGGCTGTTTCACCTGAGCCACCTTGCTGGGAGGAGAGGAGCTGAGCCCCTCACGACCTGCTCCAATTTCCTTTATGGTTCAAAGCTTGAACTTGGAAACTTGGAAAGAAGCTTGAAGGTATGACACGGAAAATCCATACATCAAAAATATAAAATAAATTGTTTATCGCAGGACTGTAGCTTGTAGACATGAGTGCTTGATACTAAAAACCGGCAAGGATATAAGCAAATTATGTTCAAAGTACGTTTAAAGTGTAAATGTGATGTCACTTGTAAACTTTGGTACATTTGTCCTAAGTAATTTGTGAAAAACAGTGGCATAAGTAATTGTTTTACATCTTAGTCTATATCTGTACGTATACTACATACAATTTGACTTATACTTTTTATTCTTACTTAGCATAGAATTCTGTTTGATCTAGTGAAACTTCATTAGGTCTATCAACTTGCCCCACATCTCCTTCAAAACATTATTGAAGGGGCATTTTGAGATTTACTTAACTGAAAACATTGATTCTTTCAGGTTTTCATAAATAAGTGGCACATAAATCCATTTGGCATCCATTTGTATGAACAGTATCCTGATTTAGCATTATGGTGAAATAGTTCCATGTGATTTTTTTCAAAATCCCTGAAAAACAATAGTATTATGTGTAAATATTTTGCACTTTACATCATCTACAGTAGACTCCATGACTGTAACCCCCAACAACAGACCCAGAATAGGCAAACAAGTAGGGCCACATCCACACATATTTATATGGAACATAGATAGGGCAATTTTCTGAAATTTATTAGGAAATCCACGTCATATGATGCATTTATATAATTTTATTCAAATACTCTGTTCATTAAAGCAAAAGATATCTAAATTCAAACTAAAAATACTATCTCTTGAGAGATCTTAACAAAAACGAGGTAGCTAATGAAGACCAAGGCACCCACTCAAGTACATTAAAACACATATTTATGGATTAAATACCCTATTCCTTTCAATGAGATATTGATGTGTCCAATTTGCATTTTACCATTATCTCTAAGTTACCATTATCTCTAAAGTGATGGGACAGGATGCCATGATCTTAGTTTTTTGAATGTTGAGTTTTAATTCAGTTTTTCACTCTCCTCTCTCACCTTCATCAAGAGGCTCTATAGTTCCTCTTCACTTTCTGCCATAAGTATGGTGTCATCTGCATATCTGAGGTTATTGATATTTCTCCTGACAATTTGGATTCCAGTTTGTGCTTCATTTAGCCTGGCATTTTGCATGGTGTGCTCTGCATATATGATAAATAAGTAGGGTGACAATATACAGCCATGATATACTCCTATCCCAATTTGGAACCAGTCTGTTCCATGTCTGGTTCTAACTGTTGCTTCTTCACCTGCATACTGGTTTCTCAGGAGCCAGGTAAGGTGGTCTGATATTCCTATATTTTTACAAATTTTCTACAGTTTGTTGTGATCCATACAGTCCAATTCTTTAGCGTAGTCAATGAAGCAGTAGTAGATGTTTTTCTGGAATTCTCTTGTTTTTTCTATGATCCAGTGGGTGTTAGCAATTTGATCTCTGGTTCCTCTGCCTTTTCTAAATCCAGCTTGAACATATGGAAGTTCTCGGTTCACATGCTATTGAAGTCTAGCTTCTAGAATTTTGAGCATTCGTTTGGTAGCATGTGAAATGAGTGCAATTGTGCAGTAGTTTGAACATTCTTTGACACTGCCTTTCTTTGGGATTAGAATGAAAACTGACCTTTCCCAGTCCTGTGGCCACTGCTGCGTTTTCCAAATGATAAAACAGTTTTTGAAAAACAAGAAACAAGAAATATGGGCAAATCCTCTTAAATTTAGACCTATATCAAAGCACTCCCTTATGTTAAAAAAAAAAAAGGAAAGAAAATGAACAAAAGTTTCAGATTAATTTTAAAAGCAATGCAGAGGAAGCAATGTGAGTAGTTCTACAATACAACTATCCTGGACTCTTTAAAATGTCCATGTCAAATATCTAATATCAAAATTCTAGTGGAACTTTTTTAAGATTAAAAGGAGAATGTAAATAATACAATAACACCTAGCTCAATCAAAAGTTTAGTTTAGGGAAGGAGCATTAACCAAGTACCAAACAAGAAAAGTCTCATCCAAATGATCTGGGCTCATTAGCCTATTCAGCTTTTCTCAGTGTTTCAAAAGCTAAGAGAGAAAGTGAAAATATGAGGTGAGCTGTTATGTATTAGAAAAAAAATGGATAGCAAATAATTCATACAATGATTGTATATAATACAAACATATGTAATTCTATATAAAACAATGCCATTTATACCTGAGGTAAATGTAAGTGTTTTTATGTGATTTATTAAAAGGGTTATGATTTCAGGATGTGTGTTTGTTTAGTCACTAAGCTGTGTCCGACTCTTTGCAACCCCATGGACTCTAGCCTGCCAGGCTTTTCTGTCCATGAGATTTCCCAGGCAAGAATACCAGAGTGGGTTGCCATTTCCTTCCCCAGGGGATCTTCCTGACTCAGGGATGGAACCCAGGTCTCCTGCATTGCAGGCAGATTCTTTATCACTGAGTCACCAGAGAAGCCTGTGCTTTCAGGATAAAATCACTCAAAACTTTTATAACCAGAGGCAAAAATTAACAATCAGTATAATGTTAAATATTTAGAAAGACCTATTAAATGCATGTGGGAATTGCTATAGGACTTAAGGAAGCGCAGACCGTAGCAAAATGTCTTATTCTGAATTTGGTTTATTTATTTAAGGAATATTTGGGCTGAAAATATCAGAAAACTCAATTAACAATGGCTTTTAAATCAGTATCATTCATTTGCCTTATGAAACAAGAAGATTAAGATAGATACTTCCAATTAACTTTGTTTCAGCTAATTAAAGACTTAGACCCCTTGAATAGTTCTGTCTACTATATAGTCAATTATTAATCTTTCACATGTGTTTTATATGTTTTCACATGTGTTTTATATCCATATGAATATGGATTTAGGTTTCTGTAAATATGACTATAATGGTTTCTTCAGTTCCTCAATATTTTACTATTTATCTGCCCTTGCATTAATTTCTAGAAATAAAATTTACACCCAATTCTGCTTTTAATTATATATTATTTTATCCAAAGTTCTCTAATTTGAGAATTTGGTTCAGGAGCTTGCCTATAGTTTTTCTTGTAAGAAGTATATAGCTGCTGAATTTTATGCTTTAGTTATTATATGTTTTACCACACTGAAACTCTCTATCTTAATGATAAATTTTGGGGTTTATCTCTACTGCTTTCTTTTTCACTCATTTCCCTAAAAAAATCATAAATAATATCCTATATTGTATTTTTTATTCCATCAATATTTTTCTGTGTTTTTTTCTTCATTTTCTTTACTCCTTTGAACTGATCTCCTTTGTTCCATTTCATTTACCTTTTCCATGGTTATCTTTGAGAATTTTTAATTTGCATTTTTAATATGACTACCTCTCAAGTCAATAAAATTGATATTTTCCTGGTAAATAGTACAGTTACACTTAGCTCAATCAAAAATTTAGTTGCTATTACAGAAATTCAAAAATAAGAATTTTTAAACCTTAGCAACCTAGACATATGTGATCCTGTCTGAATGGTTAAATGATGTTCTACCATCCACATTCATTAATATATTGGGTTTTCAGAACATGCATTAGTACCAGCAGTAGCAAGAGTTTTACTAGCATACATCCTTCTCTCTGAAACACAACTATTCTGACAACTGGAGTTATTACTTTTAACACCAACAAGTACACACACATAAACACACATATAAGTAAGATGAATAGATGTGGCACTAAAGTAATGATACTGAAGTTTAAGTGGGGGCCTCCCCTTTTGGAAATATTCATATAAACTTACCTCAAACCACTACTTCTCTTTCTTTCTTTGTTTTCCACCTACCTCTTTCTGTACATACCCTCTTGATTTCACTTCACACACCTGAACTCAAAGCTTCTATTCATATAAACTTACCTCAAACCACTACTTCTCTTTCTTTCTTTGTTTTCCACCTACCTCTTTCTGTACATACCCTCTTGATTTCACTTCACACACCTGAACTCAAAGCTTCTATTCATATAAACTTACCTCAAACCACTACTTCTCTTTCTTTCTTTGTTTTCCACCTACCTCTTTCTGTACATACCCTCTTGATTTCACTTCACACACCTGAACTCAAAGCTTCATTACTTCATATTAATCGTCTCTCTCTCTCTCTCTCTCTCACACACACACACACACACACACACTCTACTCACATCTAAATATTTAATGAGTAACTACCCTGGAGATTTGGAAGTGTCAGGCGAGTGTATTCTCCTCAGTTCTGTCTCCTCACAACAAAAATTTGAAGCAACGGACGTTAGATCCTCGGCGTGTCATAGCTCTCGGACAGACCGTTTTATAGCTCTCAGGTCTGAAACAGACCATGTTATAGCTCTTAGAGAGTGATACAGATCCGTGTTACAGCTCAGTTTTATTTAGAAAATAGCAGGAAAATACATCCTCCAGGTATGAGGGCATGCCGACCCAAAGACACGAAGAGAAGAGAGGGAGAGCCCAAGAGCACGCGGGAGGGAGAGAGAGACCCGCAGCCCTTTGGCTCCTCTTTTTATATGTTTTTTCCTCCCCATGGGTCTGCCCTATGTAAACTGGGCTAGCCAGGAGTGTTGTTTGTTCTACCTGAGGTCCTCACTCCAGTCTTCGGACCTTACTTTGTTCTATTTTCATGGGCTTTTCCCTTCCTTGTCTTTTAACCACCGCCATTCTGGACTCCACTCTGTACAGATGTAGATGTGTTTTGAGATAGAAGAATTGTTTTAAGAAGAATAATAAAATATTTTAGTTTTCTTATGGAGTTCTCATTCTCTCAAACGCCATTTTTAAATATTTAAATTTTTAATTTTTAAATATTTTTAAATATTACAATTTTAAATATTAAATTAAATTTTAATTTAAATTAAAATTTAAAAATATTAAATTAAATTTTAATTTAAATTAAAAATTTAAAATTTTTAAATATTAAATTAAAATTTAAATATTAGAACATATTCCAAGGAAAATAAATAACTTGTGATCAAGTGGTATTATAAATTTGTAAAGCTTAAATTCTATCTTAAACTAGAAATTAACCCCTAAGAATCTCCATAATAATTTATTATTATACAGAGATTGTTAAGATTGTCATAACATCTATATATGTATTTATAATAATCTAGGAAATTAGACTTTTGGATAGCAGCCATTCTGACTCATTGAGGTTTTGATTTGCATTTCTCTGATAATGAGTGATGCTGAGCATCTTTTCATGTGTTTATTAGCCATCTGTATGTCTTCTTTGGAGAAATGTCTGTTTAGATCTTTGGCCCATTTTTTGATTGGGTCATTTATTTTTCTGGAATTGAGGTGGAGGAGTTGCTTGAATATTTTTGAGATTAATCCTTTGTCTGTTTCTTCATTTGCTATTATTTTCTCCCATTCTGAAGGCTGTCTTTTCACCTTGCTTATAGTTTCCTTTGTTATGCAAAAGCTTTTAAGTTTCATTAGGTCCCATTTGTTTATTTTTGCTTTTATTTCCAATATTTTGGGAGGTGGGTCATAGAGGATCTTGCTGTGATTTATGTCGGAGAGTGTTTTGCCTATATTCTTCTCTGCTATCCAAAAGTCTGCAAGCAATAAATGCTAGAGAGGGTGTGGAGAAAAGGGAACCCTCTTACACTGTTGGTGGGAATGCAAACTAGTACAGCCACTATGGAGAACAGTGTGGAGATTCCTTAAAAAACTGGAAATAGAACTGCCATATAACTCAGCAATCCCACTCCTGGGCATAGACACTGAGGAAACCAGAACTGAAAGAGACACGTGTACCCCAATGTTCATCACAGCACTGTTTATAATAGCCAGGACATGGAAGCAACCTAGATGCCCATCAGTAGAAGAATGGGTAAGTAAGCTGTGGTACATATACACAATGGAATATTACTCAGCCATTAAAAAGAATACATTTGAATCGGTTCTAATGAGATGGATAAAACTGGAGCCCATTATACAGAGTTAAGTAAGCCAGAAAGATAAACACCAATACAGTATACTAACACATATATATGGAATTTAGAAAGATGGTAACGATAACCCTATATGCAAGACAGAAAAAGAGACACAGATGTACAGAACAGACTTTTGGACTCTGTGGGAGAAGGCAAGGGTGGGATGATCTGAGAGAACAGCATCGAAACATGTATATTATCAAGTGTGAAACAGATCGCCAGCCCAGGTTGGATGCATGAGACAAGTGCTTGGGGTTGGTGCACTGGGATGACACAGAGGGATAGGATGGGGAGGGAGGTGGGAGGGGGATTCAGGATGGGGAACACATGAAAATCCATGGCTGATTCATGTCAATGTATGGCAAAAACCACTACAATATTGTAAAGTGATTAGCCTCCAACTAATAAAAATAATTGGGGAAAAAAATAGAAAATTAGGTGCCTTGGGTAGTTCTTGACTTATGCAAAATAAAAATACACTTCTTAATTTTTGTTCAATATATATTTAATCTGAGTTCAATTTGCTTATGTGAGTGGAGAAGTCTGCTCCAAGATATTCAATGTGGGAATTATTGAAGAAAAAAGTATCCTTTAGTCTTGATTACAGCGTTGTGCTTCAAGATAAGGGGAAAAAATAATTGTGGTTTTCCTCTAAATTTCTACTCCAAATTTATAACCTGTCATTCATAAAATAACATGGTGTGGCATGATACTTCAATATTTCATTTAAAAGTTAATATATTCCTAATTATTATAAAGGATTGATAATCTATTAGAAGTGTCAGTGTTATATTGAATTCTATGTTTAAAAGTTATGAGGTAATTCATAGGAGTCAATATGCCTTTTATTTTTACTGTACGTAACTGTTTTTAAAGCTCATGAATTAGTCTGGCTAATCAGTTATTCCTAAGAGGACAATTATTATATACATTAAAATATCTAGTTTTTCACACTAAAACACTAGAGTCTTTATACATTAATGAAGACCTATTTGAATATGTATTATTTTTGGATGATCATGTTAGTAATGTGTGTATCATAAAACTTCACTACAAATTAAGGTCACTAAATGAAGTGAATTGTTTTTAAACTTGCACAATTTAATTACAAGACTTCTTCAGAGTCACACAACAGAGCATGGCTGTGGTAATAATAACAAAATAACTGGCAAAGTAACTGGTAAACTTTGGAACAAATCACATGTATCAAAGAACAGATTAGATCATTGGATGTTTTTGTGAAATGTCTACAGAACCTGCAGTGCCTGTTTATTGAGCAAACTAATAAACAGATGTTTACTTTGGCATTATAGTTTTGAGAGGTGATTAACTATTAGTTCTAATAACTCAGGATTACTTGAAAGTAAATCCAGCTAGTATAAGCATTAGTCTATAATGAGGCCTATTAAATGCTTCCAAGCAATAACATTTAAAAATTTGCTCCAACACTAGGGAAGAGCACAAGATATATCTGATGTTCACAGACTTCATCATTTAAACTGTGCTAATCTATTTTTCGTTAAATGAAAATCTGATTACTCTAATCAAAAATGTTTTAATGCCCCCCCATCAACCAACAGGATAAAATCTGAATACATTAAAATGATTTTTGAAGCTCTTCGTGTTCTAATTCTACCATGTGCCCAAGCTCAACTCCTGTCATTTTCATAACAGCATCTCCATGCCAGTCATAGTGAACAGTTCTCCATATGCATGATGCCCATGAGATTGGCATATTCTCTCCCTTCTACTTGGATTGTTCTTCCAACACTTATTTTCATAGCTAAAGAATATTTGCAAAATGTTCATATTTCAGCTCAATCCCTACTCTTTCTATGCATCTTCCAGACACTGTAAGAATTACTTGAGTTACACTTCGGCAGCATGAACATTTTATGGTAATAATGCTGGTAAAATACATTGCTGAGCTCTAAAATTAAGAATTTATTGAGGTAAGAATTTTATGTACATTGTTGCAATTAATTACAAAAAGTCCACTTACATGATGATATTTGAGTTTAGGAAGAGTAAAGAGATCAAATTTACAACACTAGAATGTGTTACAGTCAATATTTGAATCAGATATTTCTCAAGTCAAATCTCTGTGCAAAATCACAACCTGCTGTACTGTACATGTCACACCGTGTACTCTTAATGTAAATATTTACTTATTTATACATTCCTCACATTGTTTCTTACATTTAAGGTAGAACTTGTTCATAGTTGTTTTCACAGATTCTAGCAAATAGAGTATACTTATACATGTGTAATACCTTTTTGTGCCATTATTTCAATCTGAGAAAAGCATATATTAAGTATTCATGTATTATGCTACCTTTTTGTGTAAAATATTTCACTAAAATTATCACCTCAAAAGACAATATATGAACCACTATAAAAAGTATAACTTGGGCTTCAGGGATGATGACTATTTAAATTGCATTTTTCACATTGCTTGCTGGAAGTTGTCCAAAAAGCAATTCAGTTCAGTTCAATCACTCAGTCGTGTCTAACTCTTTGCGCCCCATGGACTGCAGCACACTAGTTGCATAACCAACTCCCAGAGTTTACTCAAACTCATGTCCATTGAGTCGGTGATGACATCCAACCATCTCATCCTCTGCCGTCCCCTTCTCTTCCTGCCTTCAATCAGGATCTGTTCAAATAAGTCAGTTCTTCGATCAGGTGGCCAAGGTATTTGAGCTTCAGCTTCAACATCAGTCCGTCCAATGAATATTCACGACTGATTTCTTTAGGATGAATTGGTTGGATGTCCTTGCAGTCCAAGGAACTCTCAAGAGTCTTCTCCAACACCACAGTTCAAAAGCATCAATCCTTCGTCCCTCAGCTTTCTTTATGGTCCATCTCTCACATCGATACATGACTACTGGAAAAACCATAGCCGTGACTAGATGGACATTTGTTGGCAAAGTAATGTCTCTGCTTTTTAATATGCTGTCTAGGTAGGTCATAATTTTCTCCCAAGGAGCAAGTGTATTTTAATTTCATGGCTGCAGTCACCAAGTGCAGTGATCTTGAAGCCCACCAAAATAAAGTCTGTCACTGCTTCCACTGTTTCCCCATCTATTTATCCACAGTTCAAAAGCATCAATTCTTCAGTGCTCATCTTTCTTTATGGTCCAACTCTCACATCTGTATATTCTTTGGATTTTAAGTTATACCGAAGTGTGTGTTAGTGACTGGTAAAACCCAAATTTTTGGTTGGGAATGTTCAATACTATACCACAGGACTACTGGTTAATTGTTACTGTAATAGATTTCATAAAGACTAAATTTAGCTCTAGGATAACCCCATGGACATAGGAGGTTTGAGGGCTATAGTCCATGGAGTCGCAAAGAGTCAGACTCGACTGACGCGACTGAGCATACATACATGCATCTTCAAAGGAACAACAGTGAAAATGAAGAAAACAAAACAAAACAAAAAAAATCATTGAATCTAAATGGGAAAGGCATGTAGTATTTATGGGGTATGTAGTATTTATTTATTCTTTCATAATTTATGAAAGAAATTAATCAGTGGGATAAATAAATATTTTTATTAATCCAAAGGAACACAAGAAAGAAATTTTTATTAAGGAATACAAATAAGATAGTTCAAATAGAAAAATAAAAAGAAGGTAGACACAAAATGAACTATCAGTAATGACACTAAATGTAAATAGGATAAATACACACATGAAATAATAAGATTGATAAACTGGATTAGGAAAAAAAATGCGTGCTTGCAAAACACATGACAAATGTAAACACCCAAGAGCATAGTTTCCAAAGATACAGAGAAAGTTGCAAAAAGAAAAGTAAAAAGGGAATATTCTAAAAAAGTGATGGTAACTTTTAGCTAATTTCTCTCCCAGGTGATAGAAAAAATAGAAAGTCAATCAGTAAGAATAAAAGTCTTGTTAGCCTAATTGTGTAAATTTTTACCCACATTGAACCAACCTTTCATATAGTACTACACTAGGATACAACATGGTAACTTCTTTGAATATTTCTAGATTGAGTTACTTCTGTTTAACATGATTTTGAGAGTTGATTGGTGAATCCATCTACACTGAAGATTTCTTTAAAATAGATACCCAAATATCTAGATTTTAATTTTTTTGCCTTTCTGATATCTTTAGTATTTGTAGTGACATATTCCTTCTTAATTATGAATACTATCAATTGATGTTTTCATTTTTCCTGATAATTATTATAGGTATTTACAATTTAATTAATCTTCTGTCTTCATAGATTTTACCTTCTTGCATCTATATTCTATTTCAGTTTTTCTGCCTTTTTAATTTTTAATTATTTTACCTTCTTTAGGTTTTTTCTATTCTTTTACTAGCATAATTAGAAGAAATTTATATAATATATAATTTATATATTTTATATATGTATATATATCTTAATTGTAAGAAAAATTGATGCCTTACCGATTTACCAAACTTGGCCTTTTGCCTTCTCCATTAATCTGTCATAAGGGAGCACCTTTGTAACTATATGCATGACCTGAGGGAAATATTCTAAGCAATAGTTGTGGATGAGATAGGGATCTGGGCCACTGTGTCATATAGCTTAATTGTGACCATGGTGATGGGCATAAGGCTACACGTGGCTCAACAATGTGAACTTCCCTTCACCAAGGCTGACCTTGTTAATGTTACTGTTAAGTGTCTATTCTGTCAAAGAAGAGATAAACACTGAACCTTGATATGGCATCATTAACCTGGAAGTCCAGCTCCTCCACTCAGCCCTCATCAAGCCTATTTCATCATAGAGGGGTTAAAATTCCTTTTCGTGTGGAATGACCCATGTTTTTTACATGAATTTGTCTTCCCTGCCTGATTGCTTTTGCCAACACTCAAACATTATGGTATCTGTCATACCAATTCTGATAAAGTGCTCATTTCACAACAAAAGGATTGAACAATTAACCTCTGCTCTAAGTAAGCCACTTGATGAAAGTGAAAGAGGAGAGTGAAAAAGTTGGCTTAAAGCTCAACATTCAGAAAACTAAGATTGGGTCCCATCACTTCATGGCAGATAGATGGGAAACAGTGGAAACAGTGGCTGACTCTATTTCTGGCTCCAAAATCACTGCAGATGGTGATTGCAGCCATGAAATTAAAATATGCTTACTCTTACTCCTTGGAAGGAAGTTATGACCAACCTAGACAGCATATTAAAAAGCAGAGACATTACTTTGCCAACAAAGGTCCGTCTAGTCAAGGCTATGGTTTTTCCAGTGGTCATGTATGGATGTGAGAGTTGGACTATAAAGAAAGCTGAACACCAAAGAATTGATGCCTTTGAACTGTTGTGTTGGAGAAGACTCTTGAGAGTCCCTTGGACTGCAAGGAGATCCAAGCAGTCCATCATAAAGGAGATCAGTCCTGGGTGTTCATTGGAAGGATCGATGTTGAAGCTGAAACTCCGGTACTTTGGCCACCTGATGTGAAGAGCTGACTCATTGGAAAAGACCCTGATGCTGGGAAAGATTGAGGGCAGGAGGAGAAGGAGACAACAGAGGATGAGATGGTTGGATGGCATCACCGACTCGATAGACATGGGTTTGGGTGGACTCCGGGAGTTGGTGATAGATGGGGAGGCCTGGCATGCTGCAGTTCATGGGGTCTCAAAGAGTTGGACACGACTGAGTGACTGAACTGAACTAAGTAAATATGGCTTCTTGAAGATTCTGATATGTTGTCAGCTGGGAGAAACCCCCTTAAAGACAGGGATTTGTCTTACAGGATAGAATATATGCTTTAAATCAGAGACCACCATATAACCGTATCTCACCCATAACCAGAATACGTAGGTCCAGGAGTCAAGGAGTAGAAATAGCTCCTCTTATTATTAAACTCAATTAGTCACAGAATTTTTGCAGAGTTGAACTCTGATGACTTGGATTTCCTTTTTTTTTTTTTCATTTATTTTTATTAGTTGGAGGCTAATTACTTTAAAATATTGTAGTGGGTTTTGTCATACATTGACATCAATCAGCCATGGATTTACATGCATTCCCCATCCCGATCCCCCCTCCCACCTCCCTCTCTACCCGATCCCTCTGGGTCTTCCCAGTGCACCAGGCCTGAGCACTTGTCTCACGCATCCAACCTGGACTGGTGATCTGTTTCACTATAGTTAATATACATGTTTCGATGCTGTTCTCACGAAACATCCCACCCTCGCCTTCTCCCACAGAGTCCAAAAGTCTGTTCTGTACATCTGTGTCTCCTTTTCTGTTTTGCATATAGGGTTATCATTACCATCTTTATAAATTCCATATATATGTGTTAGTATGCTGTAATGTTCTTTATCTTTCTGGCTTACTTCACTCTGTATAAGGGGCTCCAGTTTCATCCATCTCATTAGAACTGATTCAAATGAGTTCTTTTTAATGGCTGACTAATATTCCATAGTGTATATGTACCACAGCTTTCTTATCCATTCATCTGCTGATGGGCATCTAGGTTGCTTCCATGTCCTGGCTATTATAAACAGTGCTGCGATGAACATTGGGGTGCACGTGTCTCTTTCAGATCTGGTTTCCTCAGTGTGTAGGCCCAGGAGTGGGATTGCTGGGTCATATGGCAGGTCTATTTCCAGTTTTTTAAGGAATCTCCACACTGTTCTCCATAGAGGCTGTACTAGTTTGCATTCCCACCAACAGTGTAAGAGGGTTCCCTTTTCTCCACACCCTCTCCAGCATTTATTGTCTGTAGACTTTTGGATAGCAGCCATCCTGACTGGTGTGTAATGGTACCTCATTGTGGTTTTGATTTGCATTTCTCTGATAATGAGTGATGTTGAGCATCTTTTCATGTGTTTGTTAGCCATCTGTATGTCTTCTTTGGATAAATGTCTGTTTAGTTCTTTGGCCCATTTTTTGATTGGGTCATTTATTTTTCTGGAATTGAGCTGCAGGAGTTGCTTGTATATTTTTGAGATTAATCCTTTGTCTGTTGCTTCATTTGCTATTATTTTCTCCCAATCTGAGGGCTGTCTTTTCACCTTACTTATAGTTTCCTTTGTTGTGCAAAAGCTCTTAGGTTTCATTAGGTCCCATTTGTTTATTTTTGCTTTTATTTCCAATAGTCTGGGAGATGGGTCATAGAGGATCCTGCTGTGATTTATGTCGGAGAGTGTTTTGCCTATGTTCTCCTCTAGGAGTTTTATAGTTTCTGGTCTTACATTTAGATCTTTAATCCATTTTGAGTTTATTTTTGTGTATGGTGTTATAAAGTGTTCTAGTTTCATTCTTTTACAAATGGTTGACCAGTTTTCCCAGCACCACTTGTTAAAGAGGTTGTCTTTTTTCCATTGTATATCCTTGCCTCCTTTGTCGAAGATAAGGTGTCCATAGGTTTGTGGATTTATCTCTGGGCTTTCTATTCTGTTCCATTGGTCTATATTTCTGTCTTTGTGCCAGTACCATACTGTCTTGATGACTGTGGCTTTGTAGTAGAGTCTGAAGTCAGGCAGCTTGATTCCTCCAGTTCCATTCTTCTTTCTCAAGATTACTTTGGCTATTCAAGGTTTTTTGTATTTCCATACAAATTGTGAAATTATTTGTTCTAGTTCTGTGAAAAATACTGTCGGTAGCTTGATAGGGATTGCATTGAATCTGTAGATTGCTTTGGGTAGAATAGCCATTTTGACAATATTGATTCTTCCAATCCATGAGCATGGTATGTTTCTCCATCTGTTTGTGTCCTCTTTGATTTCTTTCATCAGTGTTTTATAGTTTTCTATGTATAGGTCTTTTGTTTCTTTAGGTAGATATACTCCTAAGTATTTTATTCTTTTTGTTGCAATGGTGAATGGTATTGTTTCCTTAATTTCTCTTTCTGTTTTTTCATTGTTAGTGTATAGGAATGCAAGGGATTTCTGTGTGTTAATTTTATATCCTACAACTTTACTATATTCATTGATTAGCTCTAGTAATTTTCTGGTGGAGTCTTTAGGGTGTTCTATGTAGAGGATCATGTCATCTGCAAACAATGAGAGTTTAACTTCTTCTTTTCCTATCTGGATTCCTTTTGCTTCTTTTTCTGCTTTGATTTCTGTGGCCAAAACTTCCAAAACTATGTTGAATAGTAGTGGTAAGAGTGGGCACCCTTGTCTTGTTCCTGATTTCAGGGGAAATGCTTTCAATTTTTCACCATTGAGGGTGATGCTTGCTGTGGGTTTGTCATATATAGCTTTTATTATGTTGAGGTATGTTCCTTCTATTCCTGCTTTCTGGAGAGTTTTAATCATGAATGGGTGTTGAATTTTGTCAAAGGCTTTCTCTGCATCTATTGAGATAATCATATGGTTTTTATCTTTCAATTTGTTAATGTGATGTATTTCATTGATTGATTTGCATATATTAAGGAATCCTTGCATTCCTGGGATAAAACCCACTTGGTCATGGTGTATGATTTTTTTAATATGTTGTTGGATTCTGTTTGCAAGATTTTTGTTAAGGATTTTTGCATCTATGGTCATCAGTGATATTGGCCTGTAGTTTTCTTTTCTTGTGGCATCTTTGTCAGGTTTTGGAATTAGGGTGATGGTGGCCTCATAGTATGAGTTTGGAAGTTTACCTTCTTCTGCAATTTTCTGGAAGAGTTTGAGTAAGATAGGTGTTAGCTCTTCTCTAAATTTTTGGTAGAATGCAGCTGTGAAGCCATCAGGTCCTGGGCTTTTATTTGCTGGAAGATTTCTGATTACAGTTTCGATTTCCTTGCTTGTGATGGCTCTGTTACGATCTTCTATTTCTTCCTGGTTCAGTTTTGGAAAGTTATACTTTTCTAAGAATTTGTCCAGTTCTTCCAAGTTGTCCATTTTATTGGCATAGAGCTGCTGGTAGTAGTCTCTTATGATCCTTTGTATTTTAGTGCTGTCTGTTGTGATCTCTCCATTTTCATTCCTAATTTTGTTAATTTGGTTCTTCTCTCTTTGTTTCTTAATGAGTCTTGCTAATGGTTTGTCAATTTTGTTTTTTTTTTTTCAAAAAACCAGCTTTTAGCTTTGTTGATTTTTGCTATGGTCTCTTTAGTTTCTTTTGCATTTATTTCTGCCCTAATTTTTAAGATTTCTTTCCTTATACTAACCCTGGGGTTCTTCATTTCTTCCTTCTCTAGTTGCTTTAGGTGTAGAGTTAGGTTATTTATTTGACTTTTTTTCTTGTTTCTTGATGTGAGCCTGTAATGCTATGAACCTTCCCCTTAGCACTGCTTTTACAGTGTCCCATAGGTTTTGGGTTGTTGTGTTTTCATTTTCATTCATTTCTATACATATTTTGATTTCTTTTAATTTCTTCTATGATTTGTTGGTTATTCAGAAGCATGTTATTTAGCCTCCATATGTTTGAATTTTTAACAATTTTTTTCCTGTAATTGAGATCTAACCTTACTGCACTGTGGTCAGAAAAGATGACTGGAATGATTTCAATTTTTTTGAATTTGCCAAGACTAGATTTATGGCCCAGGATGTGATCTATTCTGGAGAAGGTTCCATGTGCACTTGAGAAAAAGGTGAAGTTGATTGTTTTGGGGTGAAAAGTCCTATAGATATCAGTTCGGTCTAGCTGGTCCATTGTGTCATTTAAAGTTTGTGTTTCCTTGTTAATTTTCTGTTTAGTTGATCTATCCATAGTTGTGAGTGGGGTATTAAAGTCTCCCACTATTATTGTGTTACTATTAATTTCCTCTTTCATACTCGTTAGCGTTTGCCGTACATATTGTGGTGCTCCTATGTTGGGTGCATATATATTTATAATTGTTATATCTTTTTCTTGGAGTGATCCTTTGATCATTATTTAGTGTCCTTCTTTGTCTCTTTTCACATCCTTTATTTGAAAGTCTATTTTATGTGATATGAGTATTGCGACTCCTGCTTTCTTTTGTTCTCCGTTTGTGTGAAATAGTTTTTTCCAGCCCTTCACTTTTAGTCTGTATGTGTCTCTCGTTTTGAGGTGGGTCTCTTGTAGACAGCATACATAGGGGTCTTGTTTTTGTATCATTTCAGCCAGTCTTTGTCTTTTGGTTGGGGCATTCAACCCATTTACATTTAAGGTAATTATTGATAGATATGGTCCCATTGCCATTTACTTTGTTGTTGTGGGTTCATGTTATATTTTCTAGAGAAAATCCTTTAGCATTTGTTGAAGAACTAGTTTGGTGGTGCTGAATTCTCTCAGCTTTTGCTTGTCTGTAAAGCTTTTGAATTCTCCTTCATATCTGAATGAGATCCTTGCTGGGTACAGTAATCTAGGTTGTAGGTTATTCTCTTTCATTACTTTCAGTATGTCCTGCCATTCCCTTCTGGCCTGGAGGGTTTCTATTGATAGAATCAGCTGTTATCCTTATGGGAATCCCTTTGTGTGTTATTTGTTGTTTCTCCCTTGCTGCTTTTCATATTTGTTCTTTGTGTTTGATCTTTGTTAATTTGATTAATATGTGTCTTGGGGTGTTTCGCCTTGGGTTTATCCTGTTTGGGACTCGCTGGGTTTCTTGGACTTGGGTGGCTATTTCCTTCCCCATTTTAGGGAAGTTTTCAGCTATTATCTCCTCGAGTATTTTCTCATGGCCTTTCTTTTTGTCTTCTTCTTCTGGGACTCCTATGATTCGAATGTTGGGGCGTTTCACATTGTCCCAGAGGTCCCTGAGGTTGTCCTCATTTCTTTTGATCCTTTTTTCTTTTTTCCTCTCTGCTTCATTTATTTCCACCATTTTATCTTCTACCTCACTTATCCTATCTTCTGTCTCTGTTATTCTACTCTTGGTTCCCTCCAGAGTGTTTTTTATCTCATTTATTGCATTATTCATTTTTAATTGACTCTTTTTTATTTCTTCTAGGTCTTTATTAAACATTTCTTGCATCTTCTCAATCTTTGTCTCCAGGCTATTTATCTGTAACTCCATTTTGTTTTCAAGATTTTGGATCATTTTTATTATCATTATTCTAAATTCTTTTTCAGGTAGATTCCCTATGTCCTCCTCTTTTGTTTGACTTGGTGGGCATTTTTCATGTTCCTTTACCTGTTGGGTAGTTCTCTGCCTTTTCAACTTGTTTAGATTGCTGTGTCTGGAGTGGGCTTTCTGTATTCTGGAGCTCTGTGGTTCCTTTTTATTGTGGAGGTTTCACCCAGTGGGTGGGGTTGGACGATTGGCTTGTCAAGGTTTCCTGGTTAGGGAAGCTTGCATCGGTGTTCTGGTGCGTGGAACTCTCTCTGGAGTGCAATGGAGTGCCCAGTAATGAGTTTTGAGATGGGTCTATGTGTTAGGTGTGACTTTGGGCAGCCTGTATGTTGACGCTCGGGGTTATGTTCCTGCGTTGCTGGAGAATTTGCGTTGTATGTCTTGCTCTGAAACTTACTGGCTCTTGGGTGGTGGTTGGTTTCAGTGTAGGTATGGAGGCTTTTGGATGGTCTCTTATTACTTAATGTTCTGTGTAGTCAGGAGTTTTCTGGTGTTCTCAGGTTTTGGGCTTAAGTCTCCTGCCTCTGGATTTCAGTTTTATTCTTCCAGTAGTCTCAAGACTTCTCCAACTGTACAGCACTGATAATAAAACTTCTAGGTTAATGGTGAAAAGATTCTCCACCATGAGGGACACCCAGAGAGGTTCACAGAGTTACATGTAGAAGAGGAGAGGGAGGAGGGAGATAGAGATGAGCAGGAGGAGAAAAAGGGGGACTCAAGAGGAGAGAGACAGATCTATGCAGTTGTCTGTTCCCAGAGTGTTCACCGTAGCCCAGACACCCACAAAGATTCACAGAATTGGATTGGGAAGAGAGGGTAAAGGAGGAAATAGAGGTGTTCTGAGGTAGAAAACGGAGAGTCAAAAGTGGGAGAGAGTAATCAACACACTCCTGAATAAAAATGGGAACTGAATATTGGATTCTTAAATGTCTGAAATTTATATCACATACCAAAGATTAAAAATCTAGAGTAGAGGTTAGACTCTTAAAAATACAATGTTAAAAACAAAAACACAAAAAATTTTAGAAATATATATGAAGTTCGGTTTAAAAATAGGACTTCTCTCTCTTTTTTTTTTTGCAAGGTTATAGTGAAATGAAAATGAAAATTAAGGAGTAGTAGAGGAGTAATAGAGGACTTTAAAATAAAATAAGAGAAAAAGAAAAAAAAGAAAAGAAAAAAAAATTTTTTTTCCTAATTAAAAAAATCTTAAAAATATATGAAAATGAAAGTTAAGGAGTAACGGGGGAGTAATAGGGAATTTTAAAAGAAAATAAAAGAGAAAAAATAAAAAAGAAAAGAAAAAAAAAGGTAAAAATATATCTAGGAATTTCTCTGGAGCTGTTGCGGTCAGTGTGGGTTCGGTTCAGTTTCAGATAGCTCCTCGTTCCAGCTTACACTTCTCGATATCTATAGGCCCCTTCCGGTGTAGTCGGTGTTAACTACATGGATTTTAATCTGTTGCACCGGTCCCTTCTGAAGCGGTTCCCTTTGTTTATTTGGCTTCTGTTTGCCGGTCTCTTCAGAGCCTCATTTCCGCCCTGACACAGGCGGGCGGAGGTGGTCTCTTGTTCAGGTTCGCTAGTTCAGTCCTGCTGCAGGGAGGGAGGGGCGCTGCAGGCAGATATCACTGGCCTGTGTGGGTGGCACTCACAGTGTTCTGGCCACACTGGGTTTGTCCCCGCTCACGGGTGTGTGCTTTCCCTGTCTACACTGCTTAGGCTCCCGGCTGCTCTGTATGGAGCGGGCCCTGCGTTGCATGCGGTTCCAGTTTTTGGGTACTCCACAAAAGCACGGACTCAGTTGTGCCTGTGTTTTGAGCCTTCCCCAGCCCGAGCAGCTCAGGCAGCCAGGAGCTTGATGGGCGCAGTCTCCCCGGGTGCGGTGCGCCTTCTCCCCTCCGCGGCCCCAGCCTCAGTTTCCGCCCGTGCCAGTCGGGTGTGTGTGCCTTCTGTTTAGCCGTGACCCTCCCAGTGGATGTCGACCATCCAGAATCTCAGGAAGTCTTTGATTAGAAACTGGGGGCCTGTTTGCAGTGCGGTAGGGGATGCGGTCCTTGGGGCTGAGCCTGCCCCTTTCCCCTCCTCCCTACCTCCTGCCTCTGGCGGGGCTGGGCTGGTCCCCAGCCAGCTAGCTCTTCTCTGGACTTGCTCAGACCCTTTGTTCTGCGAACAGCTGGCAGTGTGTTCGGGCCGGTTAATTTTCTCTCTCTCTCTTGCTATCCCACAGTTTAAGTTGCTATCTCACAAAAGCTCCCTCCAATTGCCCTCAGGGCACTCAGGCCCGGTCCTTACCCTAAGCAATGCCGTCCACTCCTCTGTTCTGCCCCCACTTGCTGGTGGCGGGTGTGGGCATCTGGGGTACTTTTCTGCTGGGAGTTGCTTTTAGGCACGTAATCTGTGGGTTTTATTTATTTTTCCTCCCAGTTAGGTTGCCCTCCGAGATTCGAAAACTTCCCCCAGACCCGCCAGTGCGAGGGTTTCCTGGTGTTTGGAAACTTCCTCTATTAAGACTCCCTTCCTGGGACGGGTCTCCGTCCCTAGCTCTTTTGTCTCTCTTTTTATCTTTTATATTTTGTCCTACCTCCTTTCGAAGACAATGGGCTGCTTTTCTGGGTGCCTGATGTCCTCAGCTAGCGATCAGAAGTTGTTTTGTGAAGTTTGCTCTGCGTTCAGTTGTTCTTTCGATGAATTTGTAGGGGAGAAAGTGGTCTCCCTGTTCTATTCCTCTGCCATCTTGGCTCCCCCCCCCACCTTTTTTTTTATTAAGTATAATTTTATTTGTAACTGAAGGATAATTGCTTTATAGTATTGTGTTGGTTTCTGCCAAAGATAAACATGAATCAGCCATAGGTATAACTATGTCCTCTCCCTCTTGAACAGCCCTCACATGTCCATCCACCCCATCCTTCTAGGTTGTTACAGAGCCCAAGTTTGAGTTCCCTGGGTCAAAGGCAAATTCCTATTGGCTATCTATTTTACATATGGTCCTGTGTGTTTCCATATTACCCTGTACATGCCATGCTCTCCTTCCATCCCACACCCCCGTGCCCATAAGTCTGTTCTCTGTATCTGTGCCACCATTGCTGTCCTGCAAGTAGGTTTACCAGTACCATCTTTCAAAATTCCATATGTATGTGTTAGTATACAATATTTATTTTTCTCTTTCTGACTTACTTCACTCTGTATAATGGGCTCTAGGTTCATCCACTTCATTAGAACTGACTCAAATGTGTTCGTTTTTATGACTGAGTAATGTTCCTTGTATATATGTACCACAATTCTTTATCCATTTATCTGTTGGTAGACATCTAGGTTGCTTCAATGTCCTAACTATTGTAAATAATGCTGTAGTGAACATTGGGGTACATGTGTCTTTTTCAATTTTGGTGTCCTCAGGGTGTATATATACCTAGGAGTGGGACTGCTGGGTTATATGGTGATCTTGTTTCTAGTTTTTTTAAGGAATCTCCATTCTGACTTCCATAGTAGCTGTATCAATTACATTCCTACCAACAATGCAAGAGGGTTCCCTTTTCTCCACACCTTCTCCAGCATTTATTGTTTGTAGACTTTTTGATGATCACCATTCTGACTGGTGTGAGGTGATATCTCATTGTAATTTTGATTTGCTTTTTTCAAATAATGAGCAATGTTGAACATCTTTTCATGTGTTTTTATTAGCCATCTATATGTCTTCTTTGGAGAAATGTTTGTTTAGGTATTTTGCCTACTTTTTAATTCAGTTGTTTGTTTTTCTGGTATTGATTTATATAAGCTGCTTGTATATTTTGGAAATTAATCCTTTGTCAGTTGTTTCATTTGCTATTATTTTCTCCCATTCTGAGGGTTGTCTTTTCACCCTGTTTATAGTTTCTTTTGGTGTGCAAAACTTTTAAGTTTAATTAGGTCCCACTTGTTTATTTTTGTTTTTATTTCCATTACTTTAGGAGGTAGGTCACAGAGGATCTTACTGTGATTTGTCATACAGTGTTATTTCTATGTTTTCCTCTAAGAGTTTTATGGTTTCTGGCCTTACATTTACATCTTCAATCCATTTTGAGTTTGTGTACAGTGTGAGGAAGTGTTCTAATTTCATTCTTTTATACATTGGCTTGGCCTTTTTAATCTCCAAAGTAGTGATGTTACTTTATCAAGGGTCCATAGCATTAGTTCCACTGAATTGGAAGATGAGGCTGTCACCTGTTCTTTTTCCTGTCTCTTATGCCACTAAACCAACAAGCAGAAATAGGGGTTGTTCTATAGACTCAAGTGATTGATCCTGGCTATCTAGGGAAATCGGGTTACTTCTACACAATGAAAGCATTGAGGACTATTTCTGGAACTCAGGGAATTCTATGAGGCAACTTTTAGTACTTTCATAGCCTAGAATTAATGGAAAACCACAGGTTTTTTTCTTTTTTTTAAAGAACAACTGAGGACTCAGTGACTTTGGATCACTTTATAATGTGAAAGAACTGACCATCCGAGGTTCTGAGTGAAAGTTGAGAAATATCAAAGGAAGAGGAAGCATAGATATCAATCACAGCCTATGACTACAAAAATAAAAATCATAGTAGTTTAGCATACTTTCTCTCTGCTTACTATATGTTTATTTGTCTATGCTAACCATCTTACTCTTCTCTTTTCTTCTTCCCTTTTTAAATATAGAAGTTATTGGAGATTCAGTCTTTCTGTAACACAATATTCAGTGGGATTGCAATGAATTTGATGCATGATTTGTACCAATAGAACAGTGACTGGATTATGACTTTTCTCATTTCATAATTTGATTTGGGAGAAATAGAATTCCTTCACTTATTAAAAGGATAAGTGTTTCTTATTTTGGAAATATAAACTATTTTATTCTTGTATAGAAGTTCAAAATTGGAAAGGTACACACAGAAGCTGAGTACTTAAATAGGTATACAAGTGTCATTTATCAATTTATTGATTCTCAACTCCAGATATACTTTCATTGCTTTCTCTGAATATATACGCTCTGTGTGTATGTGTTAGTCGGTCAGTTGTGTCAAATATATATACTACCGTGTATAAAATAGATAGCTAGTGGAAATCTGGTATATAGCAAGGGAGCTCAGCTTGGCGTTCTGTGGTGATCTAGATGGGTGGGATGGGAGAAGGGAGGTCCAAGAGGGAAGGGATATATGTGTACATATAACTGATTCACTTTGTTGTACAACAGAAACTAACAAAATATTGTACAGCAAACTATATCCCAATTAAAAAACTCTTCTACTTTATTGGCTGGCATGATGTTAAATTTTATTTAAATAGGGCACTTGATATGGCAGGATCCATTTGGTGTTAGTAGGTTTTGGACTGGTGAGTTAAATGGGGTTATGATGGAAGTACCATACCTGCATTCCTTAAAGTGGCCACTGTCTTCTGTCATATACCTGGTATATGACATTTTATTTGACTTACTCTGTTGATAAGAATGAAGCTCAAAATCAGGAACTTCTATCTGACTTTCTCCACTACAATAGTTTTTCTCTCACATGCCGAGGACAAATTTTTACCAACAAAACATACATTCTAATTTCACAGTTTCAAAAGAGGAAAATGACCACTGTGTGAGTCTATGAACTGTGCTCAGACTCCAGTTATCTCAGGCTAATCTCATATACCCTCACTCTGTTGGGGAGAGGAACATGATGATACTTCAGATCCCTGGAAATTAATGTCAACTTGAATCCTGTTTCCAATAATTCTCAGAATGGCAGGACATTTCCATTTTTCTGGATATAATTACCAAATAAATGGCCTTAAAGAATTGACAGTATCATAACCATATAGAAAGACTTCAGTCAAAGGTTTATAGGTCCATAAACTGGCTAAGCCACAGAAACTAATTATGAGATGATAACTTTAATAGTGTGATTGTCTTCAATTGACTGATCATCCATTCTTGATTTCTTTATATTTTTTAAATTAAATAATAACTCTGTAGACTTCCAATCTATTAGTTTCCTAAATTCATCATTTCTATTAACCATGTCCTTAATTTTCAGAAAAGCAGTCTCCTCTGGCTGCCACTTTGAACTTGAAACCCATTATAATAATTGCTCCTTTATACCGCCTGATGATTGAATATCATGTTTTGACCTCCATTATTTCAGGATCCTATTAACTCTATTGCTAAAAGAGGGCCCAGTTGTGTAGTAATTGTATTAATAGCACATCTGATCATCAGCCCTGTCCTACACAGGGCAGTTACCCCTGAGATTCTCCTGATGACCCTTCACTAGCATAGTCTTTATCACTTTGATAAATAAAGTCTTTTGTGTCCTTCTTTGGAAATTTTCCAGTGGTTTCCAGCTTTAATTATGTATTTATAGCAATACAACCGATCAAAAATTTTTATCTCTTTTTCCAATTCTCTGCTCTTACAGTTCTGGGATTTCTCTATCTTTTAATGTGGGCTGCCTTTCTTGCTCCAGTTCTTCATTGCCCACTTCCTTCTTTCTCTCTTTCATTTAGTATGGACCATTACAGGACTCTCCAGAGAAACAGAACCAATAGATGTTTGTTTATTTATTTTAAGGAATTGTCTCACACTAGTATGGAGGTTGAGGAGTCTCAAAATCTCTGTGGTCAATAAGCTGGAGACCCAGGAGAGCTGATTTTATGGTTCTGGTTTTGAGTCCAAAGGCAAAAGAGCTGACCGTGTAAGTTCCAGCCTGAATCTAAAGGCAAGAGATTGTCCCAGCTTGAAGACAGTAAGACAGTGAGAGAGAGAATGAATTCTTCCTTCCTCAGCCTTTTTGTTCTATTCAGGCCTTCAGTGAATGAGGCTCACCTACATTGGTCAGGAGCAATTTACTTTGCTCAGTTCACTGATTCAAATGTTAATCTAATCCAGGAACACCCTCACAGAGATATCCAGAATAATGTATTACCAAATAAAGGACACCTTTTAGCCCAGCCATGTTGACACATAAAATGAACCATCTGGGAATGCTGTTAAGGTATTAACCCATATTCACAGGGGAGTATGTCTATATTGGTAAATACCTCTGATCCAAACTTTATATTTCATCACTTTTGAGTTAACACCTTAGTCCTATTCATATACCCTTGGATCCTGCCTTAAAAGGTTGACTTGTCCTGCAGGTATTTCAAAAGTTATAACTCATTTCTTCCATTAGCAAGCAGAAATCTACCATAATTGTGTTAAGTTGTGACTTGAAAGTTTGAGAGGAATGTAGATTTGATTCTTGGAAGAGAGCATATTGGTTCACAACGATGAAGTCCTGACTTACCTTAAAACATAGAGGGTTTGCCTGTAAAAAGGAGAGATATTTGTGCTGACTAAAGGAGAGCTGGGGTTTTAAAGTTACTGTAGTCATTGACCCACATGTCTGTATTTGGTGACTCAGGATCCCAGTTTTTTCAATCCAGGCCAGCCTTTGCTCTAGGGAATTTATCAGATTGAGACTTTAAATTTATATGGTTCTCAAATACCATAATAATTAGGTCTTGGAGCAGCTTCCTAGCTTCTTCTATCCTCTAACTGTTGGAGAGAAGAGGGCTTTTAAAATGTGCTTCTCAGGAAAACCATTAACTTTTACACTTCTTAAATTTGTGAGTAGTCACCCACAGCCTTTTATTGGCTTTCTCCAAAGCATTGTAACAATCAGCATCAGTTGCCTAATTCAGAAATACTTATATTTAGCTTCAAGCTACCACAGAAATGCTGAGATAGTTTTCTGATACATTTCATTCATCAGTGTCTAACCTTAGTCCACCTCCAGTGAAAGTTTTAACAGCTGTACCACTATGATTTTTATCTCACTGTATTACCAGTTATGTAGTCCTTACTGAAAAGTGACCAACAAATGATCCCGTTCTGAAATATAAAATGGGTTGGTAATTGGTTAGAAATCCTAGGAAAGAGGCTTTGAGAGAAAACTAACCATACAGTACATTGGGAAACACTCTTAAAGACAACACAAGGCACTGAAAGAAACAGGATTCATTAGAGGTATAAAATTAAGCCTGAAGAACTATGGATAAGGTTCATGACATTGTATGGGAGGCAGTGATCAAGACCATACTGAAGAAGAAGAAATGCAAAAAGGCAAAATGGTTGTCTGAGGAGGCCTTACAAATAGCTGAGAAAAGAAGAGAAGCTAAAGGCAAAGGAGAAAAGGCAAGATATACCCATTTGAATGCAGAGTTCCAAAAAATAGCAAGGAGAGATAAGAAAGCTTTCCTCATTGATCAGTGCAAAGCAATAGAAGAATACAATAGAATGGAAAAGACTAGAGATCTCTTCAAGAAAATTAGAAATACCAAGGGAACATTTTGTGCAAAGATGGGCACAATAAAGGACAGAAATGGTATGAACCTGACAGAAGCAGAAGATATTAAGAAGAGGTGGCAAGAATACACAGAAGAACTATACAAATAAGATCTTCTTGACCCAGATAACCATGATGGTGTGACTCACCTAGAGCCAGACATCCTGGAATGTGAAGTCATTAGGGCCTTAGGAAGCATCACTAAGAACAAAGCTAGTGGAGGTGGTGGAATTCCAGTAGAGCTATTTCTAATCCTGAAAGATGATGCTGTGAAAGTGCTACACTCAATATGTCAGCAAAATTGGAAAGCTCAGCAGTGGTGACAGGACTAGAAAATGTCAGTTTTCATTCCAATCCCAAAGAAAGGCAATGCCAAAGAATGTTCAAACCCACAATTGCACTCATCTCACATGCTAGTAAAGTAATGCTCAAAATTCTCCAAGCCAGGCTTCAACAGCACATGAACCCTGAACTTCCAGATGTTCAAGCTGGATTTAGAAAAGGGAGAGGAACCAGAGATCAAATTGCCAACATCCGTTGGATCATAGAAAAAGCAAGAGAGTTCCAGAAAAACATCTATTTCTGCTTTATTGGTTATGCCAAAGCCTTTGACTGTGTGCTTATGCTTGTATGTTAGTTGCTCAGTTGTGTCCGACTCTTTGCAACCCCACAGACTATAGGCCACCAGGCTCCTCTGTTCATGGAATTCTCTAGGCAAGAATACTGGAGTGGGTTGCCATTTCCTTCTCCAGGGGATCTTCCCGACCCAGGGATCGAACCCGGGTCTACTGCATTGTAGGCAGATGCTTTACCATCTGAGCTACTAGAGAAGCCCCTTTGTGTAGATCACGACAAACTCTGGAAAATTCTTCAAGAGATGGGGATACCAGACCACTTTACCTGCCTCCTGAGAAATCTGTATGCTGATCAAGAAGCTGCAGTTAGAACTGGATGGAACAAGAGGTGGGTTCCAAATTGGGAAAGGAGTACATTAAGGCTGTGATTGTCACCCTGCTTATTTAACTTATATGAAGAGTACATCATGTGAAAAGCCGGTCTGGATGAAGCACAAGCTGGAATTGAGATATTGCTGGGAGAAATATCAATAACCTCAGATATGCAGATGACACCACCTATATAGCAGAAAATGAAGAGGAACTAAAGAGCCTCTTGATGAAAGTGAAAAGGCTGGCTTAAAACTCAACATTCAAAAAACGAAGATCATGGCATCTGGTCCCATCACTTCCTGGCAAATAGATCTGGAAACAATGGAAACAGTGACAGACTTTATTTTCTTAGGCTCCAAGATAACTGCAGATGGTGACTGCAGCCATGAAATTAAAAGACACTTGCTCCTTGGAAGAAAAACTGTGAACAACCTAGACAGCATATTAAAAAGCAGAGACATGATTTTGCCAACAAAGGTCCATCTAGTCAAAGCTATGGTTTTTCCAGTTGTCATGTATGGATGTGAGAGTTGGAATATAAAGCTGAATGAGCACCAAAGAATTGAAGCTTTTGAACTGTGGTGTTGGAGAAGACTTTTGAGAGTCCCTTGTATTGCAAGATCAAACCAGTCAATACTAAAGGAAATCAGTCCTGAGTTTTCTTTGGAAGGACTGATGCTGAAGCTGAAACTCCAATACTTTGGCCACCTGATGCGAAGAATTGACTCATTGGAAAAGACCCTGATGCTGGGAAAGACTGAAGGCAGGAGAAGAAGGGGCCAACAGAGGATGAGATAGTTGGATGGCATCACAGACTCAATGGACATGAGTTTGAGCAAGCCCAATAGTTGGTGATGGACAGGGAAGCCTGGTGTGCTACAGTCCATGGAGTCGCAAAGAGTCAGACATGACTGAGCAACTGAACTTAACTGAGAAACTGAACTTAGGAGTCATTGCAGAGTAGGCCTTATTCAATTTCATGGAGAGCTCTGGAGCTGAAATATTCCCAGAGTTGTAGCTGACTTGAGATAATGCTGTTAGTGTTTGTATACTCCATAATATCCAGTCATTTGACATAGGCTTCCCCTGGAGGAAGGATACTTCATTAAAAAGAATATTAAAATTAAACATGAAAGGTGGTCAACTTTATTAGTCATAGGGTAAATGCAATTAAACTTACAACATACCAGTACACCCCAGAATAATGCCTAAAATTAAAAAGGCTGACATGCCAAGTGTTGTCAAGGATGTGAAGCAATTAAGAAATCTTAACACTGCAGTCATGAGAGTAATTGGTATAAATTCTTCGAAATATTATTTGGCAATATCTACCCAGTTGAGTGAATGTGTACTGAATGACTCAGTGGTTCTAGTCTAAGATATATACCCAATAGTACTTTTCTCATCTATTTAATGAAAGACATATAATAGAATGTTCCCAGCTACACTACTTGTAATGACACAAAACTTCAAAGTACCCTAAAACCATTTATCATTTGAATAGATAAGTAAATGCTTTTATATTGATAGAAGTGAATAAGCAGCTTAAATGAGAATCAATAATCTACAAATGTGCACAACAATATAGATGATTCTCACAAACATTATGTTGAAAAAAATAAGTCAAACATAAATATATGCATAATGTATAATTCCATTTACATGAAGTGGTAATAAATCCATGTTGTTAGAATGTAGAAAGAAAAATATGAGTACCTTTTAATGATGTGAAAAGATATAGTAAGAGTACAGATGAGTCAAAATGACACCATATTTCATCTATAAACTTGTTAAAAATTCCAGAGTTTAATAATGCCTTGCCTTACATAGGAAATCTTTTGCTGAAGAGACACAAATAAGTACCAACCTTCAAGAGGGAGATTTGCCCATAGTATACAAAAGTGTTTTGAGTGTTAGCACATGTGTCACCTATCAGTCAGTTCAGTTCAGTCGCTCAGTCGTGTCCGACTCTTTGTGACCCCATGAATTGTAGCACACCAGGCCTCCCTGTCCATCACCAACTCCTGGAGTTTACTCAAACTCATGTCCGTTGAGTTGGTGATGCCATCCAGCCATCTCATCCTCTGTCGTCCCCTTCTTCTCCTGCCCCCAATCCGTCCCAGCATCAGGGTCTTTTACAATGAGTCAACTCTTCGCATGAGATGGCCAAAGTATTGGAGTTTCAGCTTCAGCATCAGTCCTTCCAATGAACACCCAAGACTATAGAGCTCCTTAAATGCAAATTCCTGTGTCCCACCTCTGGTGATGTGGATTCAGTAGACCTGGGATGGAGAGTAATAATTATCTTTTCTGACAACATTCCAGATACTGTTAATGTTGTCTCTTTGCAAGTTACACTTTAAATAATACTGTCTCAGACTCAATTTCACTTATAAAATTTATCCTATAGATATGCTCTTGTGAATGATGTTTGCATCAGGGAAAAATTACTGATGTTGAAAAAAATCATACTATTTCAAATGTTTATTATTTAAATTGGAAATAAATTGATAATCACAAAGTTTGAAAAATTAAAAATTTGAAAGTCTGTTGAAAAATACCCTCATACTGATCTCTACAAATATTCAGCCCCTAATCCCTCCAGCTCCCCACACAAACCTCAGCAAAGCAAGTAACTACTGTTCATTCTTCTGTCATTTTACACATGCACACACATACATTCACACACACATATGTGTGAGTGCTAAGTTGCTTCAGTTGTGTCGGACTCTTTGCAAGCCCTTGGACTGTAGCCCATCAGGTTCCTCTGTTCATGGATTTCTCTAGGCATGAATACTGAAGTAGGTTGTCATGCCCTTCTCTAGGGGATCTTCCCACATCTCTTATGTCTCCTGCATTGGCAGACAGGTTCTTTACCACCAGCACCATCTGAGAAGCCCATGTATAATATATGTATGTGTGTGTGTGTGTGTGTGTGTGTGTGTGTATATGAAAGCAAATATAAGTATGTTTTTCCTCTAACCCCTTTTATTAAATTTATGGATACCATAGAGCGTGGTTACTTGGCTTATTTTAAACTTTGTGCCTTTGTATTTTCTAGTCAAAAATTAAACCTATAGATAGGAGTGATTATTACCACTTTTCTAATTCCCTGTCACTTCAAAATGTACCACCATTTGTCACAGTCAGCTTACATGCTATTTTACTCAGATGCCAGATATTATTTGTTGCTATTTAGTATGGTGAGGGACAGGGAAGCCAAGGGGTTGCGAAGAGGCAAACACACCTTGGTGACTAAACAACAACTATTGGAAAATAAATTTTTGAAGCTTATAGTGTAGATTTGGTTTCTAGTAGGGTTCTTCTTTGGGCTTCCCAGGTGGAGCTAGTAGTAAAGAACCTGCCTGCCAATGAAGTATTCATGAGAGATGCAGGTTCGATCTCTGGGTCAGAAAGATCCCCTGGAGGAAGGCACTCCAGTACTCTTACCTGGAGAATCCCATTGACAGAGGAGCCTGGTGGACTACAGTCTCTAGGGAAAGAGTTGGACACAACTGAAGTGACTTAGCACACACAGGATTCTTTTTCATTCTAATCAATGAGATCTATTCACAAAAGATTTAGAAAATGGAAAAAGTCGTTATTCTCCCAGGCAACTAAGGCAAGGATGTGTGTTTCAGCAAATGGCCTCTGAGAGATTGTATCCAGAATACTAAGGGTTCTACTAAGACCACTGTGGAATTACATGCAACTGAAGCAAGTGGAAACCTTCACGCAAACATTGTTCTGCCATTCCCTGAAAAGTTCCTGACATAAGCTTCTCCATTGTTTTAAGAGTTATTAAGTTCTCATGTCTCTATTTTAACCCACTAATTCTAAGTAGCTAAGTAATCTGCTTACTGTAAGTGACCTCTGTTTCTTGACTCAGCCCTGAATACTATCTGTAGATACCAGTATCCCTTCTGCGTTTGTTTTATAATAGAAAGAAGTTTAAATTTCCCCTTCAGTGTTCTCCGTCATTTGTCTCCCTGTGTTGTATCATTCCTGTAATATAGCATAATGTGTGTGTGTGTGTGTGGAAAGGAAGTTAAATGTAGAATGAAATTTTGCATTGTCAAAAGTCATGCAAGAATAACTTACAAAAGGTAGAAGAGGGCTTTTTTTTAATTCCCTATAATTTCATTACTCTTGCAGGATAAAAGTGAGAGCATTTTTACACTAGGTATTGTCAAGCTTTGGACTTGTCACTTATTCAAATCAGACAGTAAGAGTAACTAGTGGATTTCATGGAAGAATAGAACTTTTAAAAAAGATAATTTTTTAACCAGACACTCTCTCCATTCTAACAAAATAGGCAATATCTTCGTCACATGTGATAGCAGTAAGCTTTTCTAGGAAATTGAGATAAATATAGTAGGCTTCCCTGGTGGCTCAGATGGTAAAAAGAGTCTGCCTGCGATGTGGGAGACCGGTTTGATCTCTGGGTCTGGAAGATTCCCTGGAGAAGGAAATGACAACCTACTCCAGTACTCTTGCCTGGAAAATTCCATGGATTGAGGAGCATGGTAGGCTACAGTCCATGGGGTCGCAAAGAGTTGGACACGACTGAGCGACTTCACTTTCACTTTAGTAGTGACTGGAAAATGATAAATTATTAACCTGAAGTAAAAAGGTTATTAATTATATCATTTATGATTTATGGTATACCTGAGCTTATCTGGATAAGTAAGATAAGCTTGGATTAAATTGGTATTGGATACTTATTTCTAAAAATATTATAAACATTTTTATGTCCTGTAGTCTTGTAGAGGTCACTGGGAATGTGATCCATGCTAATGGAATAATACTACTAGACAGATAAAGTTTCAACGAACACAAATCAGATACATAGCCATTAAGATAAATAGTAATAAATGGGAGTTCTTTGAATTTATATTCACCTAGTAGTTTTAAATCCTAAGCTTTCATTGGAGTTCAAATTATATGAGTCCTTCATAACGTCAGAGCCAAGAGGCCCTTTAGTTCCTCTTCATTTTCTAGTATAAAGGTGGTGTCATCTGCACATTTGAGGTTATTAATATTTCCCCCAGCAATCTTGATTCCAGCTTGTGCTTCATCCAGCCCAGCATTTCGCACGATGTACTCTGCATATAAGTTAAATAAGCAGGGTGACAATATACAGCCTTGATGGACTTGTTTCCCAATTTGGAACCAGTCTGTTATTCCATGTCCAGTTCTAACTGTTGCTTTTTGACCTGCATACAGATTTCTCAGGAGGCAGGTAAGGTGGTCTGGTATTCCCATTTCTTGAAGAATTTTCCATAGCTTGTGATCCACAGAGTCAAATACTTTGGTGTAACAAATAAAGCAGAAGTAGATGTTTTTCTGGAACTCTCTTGCTTTTTCAATGATCCAACAGATGTTGGCAATTTGAACTCTGGTTCCTCTACCTTTTCAAAATCCACCTTGAACATCTGGAAGTTCAGGATTCATGTACTGTTGAAGCCTGGCTTGGAGAATTTTGAACAATACTTTGCTAGCATGTGAGATGAGTGCAATTGTGTGGTAGTTTGAACATTCTTTGGCATTGCCTTTCTTTGGGATTGGAATGAAAACTGACCTTTCCTAGCCTGTGGCCATTGCTGAGTGTTCCAAATTTGCTGGCATATTGAGTGCAGCCCTTTCACAGCATCATCTTCTAGGATTTGAAATAGCTCACCTGGAATTCCATCACCTCCACTAGCTTTGTTTATAATGGTGCTTCCTTCCTAAGGCCCACTTGACTTTGCACTCTAGGTTGTCTGGCTCTAGGTGAGTGATCACACCATCACGGTTATCTGTGTCATGACGTTCTTTTTTGTATAGTTCTTCTGTGTATTCTTGCCACCTCTTCTTAATATCTTCTGCTTCTGTTAGGTTCATGCTATTTCGGTCCTTCATTGTGCCCATCTTTGCGTGAATGTTCCCTTGGTATCTCTAGTTTTCTTGAAGAGAGTTCTAGTTTTTCCCGTTCTATTGTTTCCCTCTATTTCTTTGCATTGATCACTGAGGAAGGCCTTCTTATCTTTCTTTGCTACTATTTGGAACTCTGCATTCAGATGGATATATTTTTCCTTTTTGCCTTTGCCTTTCACTTCTCTTCTTTTTTCAGCTATTTATAAGGCCTACTCACACAACCATTTTGACTTTTTATATTTTTCCCCCTTGGGAATTTTTTTGATCACTGCCTCCCTTATTACAAATTCCGTCCATAGTTCTTAAAAGCACTTTGTCTATCAGATCTAATCCCTTGATTCAGCTAGAGCTGGCTTTCCCAGTGACTGAGCGGACACTGCCTTATCCACAAAGTGGAAGCTGAGGACAATTCTTTAATCTAAAATAATCTTTGCCAGTTTGTTGAGGCTTACTAGGATGCCTTGCAGGGCAGAGGTGTCATCAGTGTCACTTTAGCTGTCAGGAGCCAATTTTATATTACAGTTTCTAATTAGATGACTCCATTCATATGAATAACTGCCCACAGGTTTTATATAAATAAATTATTTGTCCTTCAAGGAAGCTTTTGTAAATAAGTAAAGGTAGCTTACTCTCTCAATTTGAAGAAATCACCAGAGTTTTCTGAGGTTTGCATGATCTACCAGTGGTGTTTCCGTAAACACTTACATTTTTCTTCATATTGCTCTGAAAGTGCAAGACCTACATTTGAGAGTGTATGTTAGTTGCTCAGTTGTGTCCAACCCTTTGCAATACCGTGGACTGTTGCCCGCCAGGCTCCTCTGTCCATGGGATTCTCCAGGCAAATATACTGGAGTGAGCTGCCATTTCCTCCTCCATGGGATCTTCCTGACCCAGGGATGGAACCCAGGTCTCCTTGTTGCAGCCAAACACTTTACCATCTGAGCCACCAGGGAAGTCCTATATTTGAGAGGGAGTCAGGTTAATGCCTAGCTTCAGAACAGTAATTACAGTCTGGGGTGCAAATGGCATCCCAGGAAAGAAAATACTGCTTTTAAGTGTTGGAGTCTCCCAAATAGGACTTGCCTCAGTCTGTGATAAGGTTGACAGTGTCTCCAGTGAACCAGCCCACTTTCCTACATGTAAAGTGAAAATGAAAGTTGTGCCTAACTCTTTGCTATCCCATGGACTGTATAGCCCACCAGGCTCCTCTGTTCATGGAATTCTTCAGGCAAGAATACTGGAATGGGTTGCCATTCCCTTTTCCAGAGGATCTTCCCGACCCAGGGATTGAACTCAGATCTCCCACATTGCAGGCAGATCCTTTACCATCTGAGCCACCAGGGAAGCCCTCCTACATGTAAAACCTCCAAATTCTCTTCTAAAAATGCAAACAACACTAATATACTAGCTGCCCAATCTCTCCCTGATGTTTGGATTATTGCTATCCTTACCAGTTTCCCATTCTGGTAGCTAAATCTTGAGACTGCTTTTTCAATCTTACCCTATTTAAAACATTTTTTTTTCATCCAGAAGCCTTAATATGTTTGTGAGGTAAGGGCACTTTTAAAATAAAATTTACAATAAAATATGTCTCCCACCTCGGTCTGTAAGAGTCTTTGAGTCACTGTGTGGTGCCTCAACAAGCAGCGTATTCTACCTCGGTGTCCATTATCCTTTTTACATTGGATAGAATGGGCTATGTCATTCTTATAAGGGATGAAGAGAGCTACTAACCAGAATTAGCTTTGAGTCTGGGGATCCTTTTTGATGAGACTGTCACCCAGAAAATATATCATTCAGATGGCACTGAGTTGCAAATAGGAGAATAAGGGAAGCATCACACCAAGAAACTTTCAAAGTGAGATCTCAGATTTTCAAAATAGGTCTTTGTAATGCCACACTCCTATCTTGGTAATTACCCAGGAATTGGCCAAGAAATGATCTTTTTCTTGGGACAGCTGCGTTTAGTGTCCAAGCTGTCTTACTAATGTGTTTGAATCAGGAGGCAGTGAAGAAAGTATACTCAAGGAATTTTGAGCCAGTTTTGCAGGAGATTATTCCAATACTCAACAGTATCAGAAGCCTGCAGATGGAAGGCAGCATAGAAAATCTATAAAACACTTTGACTTTCAGCCCAATGCTAGGTGATATTCATATAAAAGTCAAACAATTAACAGACTGAAAATTGTCTGGAAAGGTGAAAACAGGACATGCTTTAATTTAAAGAATCACAAGTATGTGACCAGAATCAACTGACTGGACTGTAATAGCAACACTATAATTTGAGCAAATGTCAGTGGTAGTGTGACACTATGGATAAGCCCGTGACTGCTCTAAAGGTTATTGTAACCAATCTGGGTCCGTGCCCAGTGTGATGTGACCCCCTGCACCCCACGTCAAAAAGTCAAGTTTGGTATAAGCCGTAAGACTTTCATGCAGTCATAGCCCCTGCATAAGAAACACAGAGTCCTTTATTTTGTGCCCAAGCTATAATGTAGGTAGATTGCCAAATGTGGTGTGATGATGAAATGCTTGCAATCTGCTGTGTAGAGGCTCAGTCAGCAGTTGGATTCCAGATGGCCTGATCAGATAATGGGTCTGTACATCCACATGAGTGACCCAGATGGTTAGGTCAGCAGCTATGATTTCCTTTCCCACAGTGTGGCTCCCAAAAAAGACTTCTTTAATGTGCTAACCTGTACTTTCCAAGTGGCCACAGTTAACAATCCAAGAACTAGTAAAAATTAAACAAGGTTCATCAAGAAATATTGGTCAGAACTATGGTAATCCATTGAGTTCTGCCTAATGAGTGGAGCGTTTACACCCATTTTTAGTTCTGCAAAGCTGGCACTGAGTTTGAATAATATAATGGATACCATCTGGTTGCAGCTTAGCTGACCCATCACTAGATCAGAACCAGGCCCTTATGGGAATATCTGTGACTTGGGTATCTCAATGAACAGCCAGCTTTGCTTTGGATTGGAAAGTAGGGAATAACGATTCCTCAAAAGAGAGCTGTCACTTTGTTTAGTTTCTCATGAATAGTCAAGATACCGCTGGGATCAATCTGGCAGATCCTTCACCCATACTATTTATTTTCTACAAGCAAGATTTATTGACTCCAGCCTACCTTAATGGACATTGAATCTGAGCTATCCATCTGTAGTGAAATATTAGGCCAGAGAGTTGCCTTCCATGGGTTAAGGCTATCAGGTCCAAAAAGAACCCAGCTGCTTTTAAAAATGACTGTACCTAGTAGCTGTGTAAAAAAGGTGATGAATCCAAAACTTTCTATGGTATCTCTAGAGGAAGCTTGCCTCCATTTTCTATAGAAGCCAACCAACAAGGTCAGCGTTCATGGAGATTTGTGTCTTGAAGGCATCATTAGTGTGGTAGGAACCAAATGTACTGGCACTTGTTAAAAAAATTATTTTACTTATCTCGGCCATGCTGGCTCTTCATTGCTCTTCAGGCTTTTGTCTAGCTGTGGCGAACGGGGACCACTGTCTAGTTGTCGTGCGTGCCCGTCTCCTCGTGGTGGCCCCTCTTATTGTCAGACATGGGCTCTAGGGGGCATGGGCTTCAGTACTGCATTATGTGGGCTCAGTAGTCGTGGCTCCCAGATTCTAGGGCACAGGCTTATCCGCTATGGCTGTGCCATGAAAACATCTCCTGCCTCATCAACAAACAAGAAATGTCACTGCCATCAGTGACTTCTGGCCTCCAGTGTGAATGAGGCCTCCCCAGACTTCATCCATGGGATGCTGCCCCACCCCACAGTGATTGCTGAGGAGCTGGGGGAATGCAAGGAGCAAGGAGAACAAAGAAACAGGACTCGCCCCAGATAGATGAGAGATAGATGAGGTGCATATAAAAGGAATGAATTCAGCAAGCCCAGAGGCTTGCATCTTCCCCTACAGAGAATGCTAAATTCCTTAACTCAATACCTGATCTTTGATGTTCAGACTGCCTGCTCCCTTTGTTACAAACTTGTATATAGCCTGACTTCCCCTCCTGCCTCCTTGGGCCAATTTTCTCAGAGCTATTGAGATTACTGTCTCAGAGCTGTTGAGATTAATGTTTGGCAGAGTCCTAAGCATTCCCACCAAATAAAGTAATTCTGTACTTTCAAGTTGTGATTATATTTTTTATTTGACATGGCACACGGGCTTACTTGCTTCATGTCACGTGGAATCCTCCAGGATTAGGGGTTGAACCCATGTCTCCTGCATTGTCAGGCGGACCCTTTACCACTGAGCCACCAGGGAAGCCCCCAGTACAGGTACTTTTTTATATGTGGATTTACCCAAATAGGAGATGCCACCCCCATCATTTAAGGCAACAGTCCCCAAACTTTTGGGCATCAGGGACCGATTTCATGGACGACAATATTTCCATGGACCAGAAATGGCGGGGAGGGTGGTTACAGGATGATTCAAGCTCGTTATATTTGTTGTGTACTTTATTTCTAATCTAAAGCATCACTGATCTGACAGGAGCTACCAGTCCATGGCCTGAAGGTTGGGAACCCCCAATTAAAAGGGCCAAGAAGTAATAAGCATAGAGCACATTAATTCCTACTGTACTTTCATACAAGAAATAAGAGAATATTGAATTGGCTAATAGGACCATACTCAAATTGTCATGTCAGCTTCTCTTTTCCACAGAGAACCCTGCCTAAACATTATCCGTTTAATATTGGTAAAACTTTTCATACCTCTTGTTCTAAACAGGATGCGGTAAAATGGTGTTTTGGTTGTATATATCAAACACAACCATAAAAGTCTGATTGGTTTCTCCTCACCAAATTCCTTTGTATACTTATATACTCTTCAACCCCCCTTGGGTTCCAAAAGACCTTTAGCTTCAGATATATTCAGTTTCTTCCTTAAGCAGCAGAGGCAGAGATAATGGGGGAGGAAGGGATCATAGGGTGTAAAGAAGAAACTGTGATGGTCATTTATGGATAAACCAAACAAACTTGCAATGTTTTCAGCTCACCTAAAGCTTTATAGCTGCAGAAATGTCATCATTGTTGAAAGATTGGGGACTCTTAGTTATAGTAGCGAGAGATACTTTGCTTTCTGGTGATGGCAATGGGATTTATATCCTCTGGTTCACATGGATTTGATTTGCACAGTGACTACCTTGTTTGAGACCTTTGCCAACAAAAGTCCGTATAGTCAAAGCTATGATTTTTCCAGTGGTCATGTATGGATGTGAGAGTTGGGCTATAGAGAAAGCTAAGCACCGAAGAATTGATGCTTTTGCACTGTGGTGTTGGAGAGGACGCTTTAGAATCCCTTGGACTGCAAGGAGGTCAGGCCAGTCAATCCTAAAGGAAATCAGTCCTGAATATTCATTGGAAGTGTTAGGTAGTTAGAATAGGAAAAAGGAGCCCAGAATGGCAGTGGCTAAAAGACAAGGAAGGGAAAAGCCCGTGAAAATAGAACAAAGAAAGGTCCAAGGACTGGAGTGAGGACCTCAGGTAGAGCAAACAGCACTCTGGCTAGCCCAATTTACATAGGGCAGGCCCAGGAGGAGGGAAAAACATATAAGAAGAGGAGCCAAAGGGCCGGGGCTCTCTCTTGCTCTCTCTCACTGTCTCTCTCTTGTGCGCACTCTCTCTCTTCTGTTCAGGTCTCTTGGGTTGGCAGGCCCTCATGCCTCGAGGATGTATTTTCCTTTATTTTCTAAATAAAACTGAGCTGTAACACAGAGCTGTAACACTGATCTGTCTGAGAGTTGAGACATGATCTGTCCGGGAGCTGTGACACAGTCTATCTGAGGGCTTTAACGTCCGTCACTTCAAATTTTTGTTAGAACGAGACAGAACCTAGGAAATTACACACTGCCATGACAGAAGGACTGAGGCTGAAGCTGAAACTCCAATACTTTGGCCACCTGATGTGAAGAGCTGACTCATTAGAAAAGACACTGGTGCTGGGAAAGATTGAAGGCAGGAGGAGAAGGGACAACATGGACGAGATGGCTGGATGGCATCGCTGACTCAATGGACATGAGTTTGAGCAAGTTCCAGGTGATGGTTAAGGACAGGGAAGCCTGGCGTGCTGCAGTCCCTGGGGTCAAAAAGAGTCAGACATGACTGAACAACTGAATAACAAAACCTTGTTTGAGAAGGTATTTACCCCCTCTGTTATCTGGACATTTGCTCTCTTTGTTATATAAGACAACATTTATTAGATTACCTTTCAGTTTCAAAATAAAGATTAGCAGAGTTTCCCCAGGTATAGGAATAGCTGAAAACTTTTTTTTTTTTTTTCCTTTTGCATTTCTTTGAGTCAGTTTCTCATTTTCCAAAGGTTCACTTTCTTCATCATGGAAAACTATCCCCAGGGCATTAAGAGTCTGAATAGGAGTCAATGCCTCATCTTTGATTTCCCTAAGGACTTTACTGTCTCAGGGATATCACTCTTATAAAGACAGAACCTATTGAAAAACATTCTGAGACTTTTTAACTGTCAACTCTGAATTTATCTAAGGTTGACATGATAGACTTCAGGAGGGGCTGAGCTTATGACAGCTCAGGGTTGCTTTTTTTCTTAACAAGCATTAGATGTCTTATTGCCTCAACTCCCAAGTGAACCAGCCAAAATTGTAATGATTCATCAGGTTTTTCTCCACAGCAGGAACAATAATTTCCTCTTTTATGCTCAGTGTTGCAATGTAGGTATGCGCCTCTGTAAATGTTGGATAGCGGAGAGGATCTTCTGTCCATTCAGGATAAATCCTAGTGATAGTTGTTACAGTAGTGGGCCTGAGGCTGATCACCAGATTGACAAGAAAATTTCCTTTGTGCAGGGGATAGTTTGCAAAAAAATTAGACACTTTTGGAGCAATTGTCTTTGAACCTATTTCATACTATTCAGCAAGCAACTCCCTCCCTTACTTAGCCATGTTAATAGGTAGTAGAGTGTGGAATCATTTATTGCCCAGTCAACCACAAAATTCAGTCAATATGTTCACTACCAGTTCACATAAACTTCACTCACATCTTGTTAATTGGCTGGATTAACATTCTTTCTCTTCTTCCTTCCAGACAGCCTTCCCCTAGAGAGCTAACAAGTTAGTCTGCTACAGTTTCACAGAAGGTAGTAGAAGAAACAACAATAATAGGTCAGAAAAACAAGAATTTAGTACTCACAGCACTAGCAATAGCCAGACTATCAGCATTTCCTTGTGCTGGTTCCCCAAGCCTCAGTCCCCAGAAGGTTACATAAAGAGGCCCAGGTAGTATCTGCAGGGCATAGTCATTTGTGTTACAAGAGAAGAACTCAAGAGGTTTAAGAAATCATGATACTTTAATATGGTAACTAAGCATTCCTGTCTTTTCTTCTAGAGGAAGGTATCATATCTATCTTCTAAGGATGTTTACTATACAAATAGCCTTGGAAAGAGAGTCCAGAACAAAGGTAGCCAGTGCCTTTCTTCACAAGATGGGTAGAAAAGTGATATACCAATGGAGATTATCTCCCAAGTTATTCTCTGTGAGTGAAAGGCAAGAAAGTGTTTTTGGCAATTAGGAGCACAAGAAACTGATAGATACATTGGATTTATGGGGCTTTTATGTAGTTTTAAATTCACCATGGATAGCAACATGTTCTTAAGTGGAATAAAACAATGGTTTGGCTTTTGACATCATGAATAAAGAAGAATAGCTGTGAGGACTGTGGGAACTCATTTCTGCTCCTTCCCTGCTGGCTCAGTCTGTAAAGAATCCACCAGCATTGCACTTTATTTATTTTATTTTTTTGCATTGCACTTTATTTATTTTTTTTTTCATTTATTTTTCTCAGTTTTATCAGTAATTAAAAAAAAAAAAAAGAATCCGCCAGCAATGCAGGAGACCTGGATTCAATCCCTGGGTCAGAAAGATCCCCTAGAGGAGAGTGTGGCAACCCACTTCAGATTTCTTGCCTGGAACATCTTGTGGACAGAGGAGCCTGGTGGGTTATGGTTCATGGGATCACAGAGTCAGACATGACTGAAATGACTGGATATGCCCACATATATATATAGTGAAGTGAAAGTTGCTCAGTCATGTCTGACTCTTTGCAACCCCCTGGACTATAGTCCACAGAATTCTCCAGGCCAGAATACTGGAGTGGATAGCCTTTCCCTTCTCCAGGGGATCTTTCCAACCCTGGGATCAAAACCAGGTCTCCTGCATTGCAGGCAGATTCTTTAACAGCTGAGCCACAAGGGAAGCCCATATATATATATATATATATATATATATATATATATATATATATATATATTTATATATATAAATGCATAAGTATAACATATATATATGTCATCCACAACATTTTATATATATATAGAGAGAGAGTATGGATATATATTATAATGAATATTATATATAATATAGACAAATGAAATTTAAAATAATAGCATGATGTACTTTGCATAATATGTTATAATATAACATATTTATGTAAATAAGCATTTTTAGAGAAATGTATTAACAGTGTTTATAATCTAGAGTGATATTTAATATGCCCATTTTTTCCTTTCTACAATAAATCAGAATTATATTTAATAAGATCTCAGAAATGTTTAAGAACATGTTTCTTAGACCAATTAGTAAGTAGATTTTCCTACCTATCTTGAGTCTTCCCAGAGTTGGACTCTCAAAGAGGTTATAATTTGAGAGTGTATCAAACCATTTAGGAGTCAATGCTAAGTATCAAGAGTATAGAGGGCAAACTGTCATTGGCAGCCTTACTCAACCAAATTCTGCTGTATCTTTCAATTCGGGGGGGAAAAAAGAAGACTCCTCTCAATTAAATTATCCTATTCTCAAAATTTATGGTGAATATCCATCAATCTCTATATTCTGTAAAGCAGATTTTAAATCATAATTTTTCAGCCAATACAGATTTACCACCTGAAAAAATACAGTTCATTCTGAAAGACTGTAATTTTGAGTGATTACATCTCAGGGGAGGAGATACATAAACATTTTACTAAGAATAACTTCCTTAAATCCTCAGAGCAAGCCCAAAAGTAGTCATTAGCTTCATTCTTGCTTGAGATGAAAAGCCCAAGGCACAGAGTTTTGAGGCAGCTTGTCCTGGCACATAGAGCTAGTAGGTGACAGATATGTGAATTAAACCCTGGGAGCCATGCACTTAGCCGGATCTACTAGTGACTCCCAAGTGTTAAGGCAACATCTTCACAGTGACTCAGCCTGTCCAAATTCCCAGTGTGGCCTGGGGATCAGTAGGAACCTTTGCAAACCTTTGAGGAATTTTGCAAGGTGAAAACTATTTTCATAAAAAATAAAACTATATTTTATCTTTTACCACCCATTCACTCACAGATGTATAGCAAGAATTTTCAGAAACTTCTGGCATAATAAGAGTGAATGCAGTAGATATGAAAATGTAGGTATTTTCTGTTAAGCCAGACATAACATGCAAAACTGAACTACTCTTCTCACTATTTTCTTATTTGTGTTGGAAAATCTGATTTTTATATGGCGTGGTTAAAAGGTTTCTTACTAAAATTTTTGAACATATTAAAAATAAATACATAACAAACACTTTATATACATAAAGACAGAGAGATCTGATACATTTTAAGTTCTAAGACAATGAATGAAAGTGAAAAAAAAGTGAAAGTGTTAGTCGTGTCCAACTCTGCAACCCCATGAACTGTAGCCCACCAGGCTCCTCTGTCCCTGGAATTCTTCAGGCAAGAAAACTAGAGTAGGTAGACATTCCCTTCTCCTGGGATCTTCGCAATCCAGTAATGGAACTTGTATCCACTGCAACACTTGCATTGCAGTGGATTCTTTACCACTGTGCCACCAGAGAAGAGAGTAAATATAATACAGATTGAAAAATCCAAGTAGGCAGAAGTTGTTCTGGTTCCGCAGTTGGTTTTAATGGTGAAAAAGAGCCTGAGAATAAAATGTTTCAGAACCACTGCTTTAATGTATGAAAGTAGATTCCTTGAACAGAAGAACATGGAAAGTGCTCTGGGAAGTGTCTTCTGAATTTCTTGCCAGGAAAGAACTACACATAGTTTTAGATTATCAGTTAATAAATAGCACTGCAGATAATTAAATGCCAGAAATAGGAGAGCTTCTCAGATTGCATTTTCAGCTAAAGAATTAATAAAACCAGAAACTGAAGTAGAAGGAGTGGGTAACTCTGAGGGTACAAGCTCAGTCACTGAGAAGAGATTCTCACAGAAACAAGTGACCTTTCTATATATGAGCAAACTATATATATATATATATCTCATATATTCCTCATTTAAAAATTAGGAGAGTGGGGAGAATAATTTAGTGTTTCTAGAAATTTTCTACCATGCTTATTTGGTAGCATTCAAAATAAAAATGAAAGCATTCATTTGAAAATGGTTTGTTCTAAAAAACAGAATAGAATGTAAAAGAACATCATTTTTGTTTTCTCAATAAAATCTAGAAATACACACTAATGAATTATAAAAAGGTATCTTTCATGACAAGAAAGGTAATTTTTAAAAAATCTGGCTTAGAGAACAAGCTAATGTAGATACTAGATACGAGGAGAGAGTATAAAAATAACATCTACAAATTTAGATTAATATTAAATTTTGTAATGTATAGGCATATATCAAGAAAATGAAGTAAAAGTTATATGGAAGAAAAGAGCACTTATCACCAAGAGAAAGAAAAAGTCAGGCATGGAAATGAAAGCTGATAAAATGAACAGAATAAAGTGAAAGTGCAGTAGTAGAAATGCAGTGGGAATGTCAGTGTGTTCAACAGGTAGGCAGTTTTTAAACAAATGATCTAGCCTTTATATTTCCTGGAAGAAATATCTGGATTATAAAGAAAGAATCCTAGTAAATATCAGAAAGGGAAAAATAGCAAGATTCCTACAAAGAGTCAAAATTCATGCTAATTATACATTTCCTCTCTATTGTACATGTCAGAAAATAGTATCTTTAAAGTACTGAGTCAAAGAAGTTACAAAACATTATGAGTACACTAATTCAGAAGATAGAACCAATTTACCTTTCATGAAAAAATATGTTAGCTTATTAAAAGTAAATCAAATATAGAACTGAAGCACAGTTTTTGTTGTGAGGAAAAAATTTGAGAATACATTAAATAACAAGAGAAGTTCACAGTTTATTGTTATTTGATAAATCTGGTAATTGAAATATATACACACAGAAAATTACTTCAAAAAGATTACCAGTGAAATATCTTACTTACATAATAGATTGTAAAAAATAATTATAGGATAAATTGACACCGTAAATTCTATTTTCTAAAGCTAATTTGAATTTTAAGAGTTGAGGGTTAGCAGTTCAGTTCAGTTCATTTGCTCAGTCATGTCTGACTCTTTGCGACCCCATGAATCACAGCATGCCAGGCCTCCCTGTCCATCATCAACTCCCGGAGTTTACTCAAGCTCATGCCCATCGAGTCGGTGATGCCATCCAACCACCTCATCCTCTGTCATCCCCTTCTCCTCCTGCCCCCAAACCCTCCCAGCATCAGGGTCTTTTCCAATGAGTCGACTCATCGCATGAGGTGGCCAAAGTATTGGAGTTTCAGCTTCAGCATCAGTCCTTCCAATGAACACCCAGGACTGATCTCCTTCAGGATGGACTGGCTGGATCTCCTTTCTGTCCAAGGGACTCTCAAGAGTCTTCTCCAACATAACAGTTCAAAAGCATCAATTCTTTGGTGCTCAGCTTTCTTCACAGTTCAACTCTCACATCCATACATGACCCTTGGAAAAACCATAGCCTTGACTAGACGGACCTTTTTTGGCAAAGTAATGTCTCTGCTTTTTAATATGCTATCTAGGTTGGTCATAACTGTCCTTCCAAGGAGTAAGCGCCTTTTAATTTCATGGCTGCAATCACCATCTGCAGTGATTTTGGAACCCCCCAAAGTAAAGTCTGACACTGCTTCCACTGTTTCCCCATCTATTTCCCATGAAGTGATGGGACCAGATGCCATGATCTTAGTTTTCTGAATGTTGAGCTTTAAGTCAACTTTTTCACTCTCCTCTTTCACTTTCATCAAGAGGCTTTTTAGTTCCTCTTCACTTTCTGCCATAAGGGTGGTGTCAGCTGCATATCTGAGGTTGTTGATATTTCTCCCAGCAATCTTGATTCCAGCTTGTGCTTCTTCCAGCCCAGCGTTTCTCATGATGTACTCTGCATATAAGTTAAATAAGCAGGGTGACAATATACAGCCTTGACGTACTCCTTTTCCTATTTGGAACCAGTCTGTTGTTCCATGTTCAGTTCTAACTGTTGCTTCCTGACCTGCATACAGGTTTCTCAAGAGGCAGGTCAGGTGGTCTGATAGTCCCATCTCTTTCAGAATTTTCCACAGTTTATTGTGATCCACACAGTCAAAGGCTTTGGCATAGTCAATAAATCAGAAATAGATGTTTTTCTGGAACTCTCTTGCTTTTAAGGGGTAAATATATATTTCTTTGGGGATTCCTTGGTAACTCAGTTGGTAAAGAATCCTCCTGCAATGCAGGAGACCCCAGTCGATTCCTGAGTCAGGAAGATCTTCTTGAGATGGGATAGGCTATCCACTCCAGTATTCTTGGGCTTCCCTGGTGGCTCAGCCAGTAAAGAATTCACCTGCAATGTGGGAGACCTGGGTTTGATCCCTGGATTGGGAAGATTCCCCTGGAGATGAGAATCCACTGTAGATGGGAATGGCTACCTACTCTAATATTCTGGCCTGGAGAATTTCTTGGACTGTATAGTCAATGGGGTCATAAAGAGTCGGATACAACTGGGCCACTTTCACTTTCATATCTATCTTTATGATATTTCCCAATAATTTCTCTCATTCAGGACCAATAGAGGGCTTAGTTCTCTATTTATATATTCATGTATTAAAAAAAATTTTTTTGTCTTTGCTTTTTTAATTTTAATTGGAGTCTAATTACTTTACAATATTGTGGTGGTTTTTGCCATGCATTCACATGAATCAACCGTGGGTGTACATGTGTTCCCCATCCTGACCCTCCCTCCCACCTCCCTCCCCATCCCATCTCTCAGGGTCATCCCAGTGCACCAGCCCCTAACACCCTGCCTCATGCATCAAACCTGGACTCGCGATCTATTTCAAATATGTTAATATACATGTTTCAATGCTATTCTCTAAAATCATCTGACCCTCGCCTTCTCCCACAGAGTCCAACAGTCTGTTCTTTATATCTGTGTCTCTTTTGTTGTCTCACATGTAGGGTCATCGTTACCATCTTCCTAAATTCCATATATATGCGTTGATATACTATATCGGTGTTTTTCTTTCTGACTCATTTCACTCTGTAATAAGTGATAATAGGCTCCAGTTTCATCCATCTCATTAGAACTGATTCAAATGAATTCTTTTTAATAGCTGAGTAATATTCCATTGTGCATATGTACCACAGCTTTCTTATCCACTTGTCTGCTGATGGACATCCAGGTTGCTTCCATGTCCTGGCTGTTGTAAACAGTGCTAGGATGAACATTGGAGTATATGTGTCTCTTTCAATTTTGGTTTCCTTAGTGTTTATGCCCAACAGCGGGATTGCTGGGTCATATGGCAGTTCTGTTTCCAGCTTTTTAAGGAATCTCCACACTGTTCTCCATAGCGGCTGTACTAGTTTGCATTCCCACCAACAGTGTAAGAGGGTTCCTTTTCCTCCACACCCTCTCCAGCATTTATTGCTTGTAGACTTTTTGGTAGCAGCCATTCTGACCGGCATGAGATGGTACCTCATTGTGGTTTTGATTTGCATTTCTCTGATAATAAGTGATGTTGAGCATCTTTTCATGTGTTTGTTAGCCATTTGTATATCTTCTTTGGAGAAATGTTTGTTTAGTTCTTTGGCCCATTTTTTGATTGGGTCATTTATTTTTCTGGAATTGAGCTGCAGGAGCTGCTTATATATTTTTGAGATTAATTCTTTGTCTGTTTCTTCATTTGCTGTTATTTTCTCCCATTCTGAAGGCTGTCTTTTCACCTTGCTTATAGTTTCCTTTGCCGTGCAAAAGCTTTTAAGTTTCATTAGGTCCCACTAGTTTATTTTTGCTTTTATTTCCATCACTCTGGGAGGTGGGTCATAGAGGATCCTGCTGTGATTTATGTCGGAGAGTGTCTTGCCTAGGTTTTCTTCTAGGAGTTTTATGGTTTCTGGTCTTACATTTAAATCTTTAATCCATTTTGAGTTTATTTTTGTGTATGGTGTTAGAAAGTGTTCTAGTTTCATTCTTTTACAAGTGGTGACCAGTTTTACTAGCACCACTTGTAAAAGTGATTTTCTTTTCTCCATTGTATAATTCTTGCCTCCTTTGTCAAATATAAGGTGTCCATAGGTGTGTGGATTTATCTCTGGGCTTTCTATTTTGTTCCATTGATCTATGTTTCTGTCTTTGTGCCAGTACCTTACTGTCTTGATGACTGTTGCTATGTAGTATAGCCTGAAGTTCATGTATGTTTAGATGTAAATGTTAAATTAGTATTCTTATATGTGACTATAATTTTTCATACAGAAACAGTATCAAAATTATTTTCTATGCCAAAAAACTGGTAATAACTGTAGGAACTACTCAATCCATCTCAGAATTTAGCTGTTGAGTAACCAAAGTTTTCAAGTAATATAGAAATGAATTATAATTATTTATATTTTAGTAATTAAATCTCAGCAAAATATTTAATTGTATATTATAGTAGGAAAGGTAATAAACCGCTAGCATGTGGGTCCATATTGATTCCAGCCTTTGACAATATTTGGCTGCACTGTCCTGAATAAGTAGGTCAGCCTTGTTGGCCTTGGTCACTGTTTCTTAAAATGAGACAATTTAATTTATTTCTAATGACAATTATATTGCATTAAAACTTTGGATACTAGTAACACTTCCTTAGGCTCAAATATACATTGAATTCATATGTTCTATATTATTATTTAACAATCACAGCTTGTGATCAAGATTGCCTTTGTTCATTGGGGTAACATCTTTGGTAAGAAAGCGAAAATTTTCAGTTTCAATTTATAATATAGACAGACTGTCAAACATGCCAAATATTGTTCTCTTTTACTAACTTATAAACAAATGAAAAGGAAACTGTAACAATTACATCTAATTACTAACTGTGATAATGTAGCCTTGGAACTAGAATTCTAGGACAAACAACATCTTGGACCTTATGGTCTATTTTGAGGATAGTGAAATGGGTGAGAAAATAAATACTGGAGTGTATAAAGTTACCGCTATAAAAAATGAACATTAGAATATCCTATGGTTGATCTTGTTACACTTACATGACTTATAAACTCTTCAATAAAATAATTGTGTTGAAATTCATTGGTATAAGTATTTTTTTAAAGCAACAAATATTTTGTAAATTTGGAGAAATATTATATTTAGTCTGCCTAGTGAGACTTTTAAAGCAGGGTATTTTGAAATGTTCACAGTGTTATTTTTTTTTTCTTTACAAATTTCTAGGGGTCTCAATTTCCTTTCCTTAGTAAAAAATTCCTTTGAGATTCTTACTGTTTTCTTCAGTAACTTCCTTTTTTGATGGAAATATATTTTGCACAGTAAGAAAAATTTTGTTGTATGGTTTTATGAGTTTTGACAAACTCATGTAGTCTTGTGACCATAATCAAAACAAAGACCAGTTCTATCATCACAAATAATAGAACTATGTGTCCCTTTGTAGCAATTTTTTCTCTTTCACAGACCTTATAAACTACTTATCTGTTTTCTGTCACAAGACTTTGCTTTTTCAAAATGTCATATAAATGAAATAATTCACTTTTCTGATTTCAGTCTGGCAAGTTTCACTTAGGAAAATGTACTTGAGACTCAAATATATATATATATATATACACACACACATACACACATATGTATATATGTGTGTATTTTTTTTTTTTTTTTGCTGAGCATACAACTTTTTAATTTTAATTGAGGTATGGGTGACTTACACTGTGTGTTAGTTTCAAGTTTACAGCAAAGTGATTCAATTATATATGTGTATGTGTGTGTGTGTAATACTCTTTTTCATATTCTTTTCCCTTATAGGTTACTACAAAATATTGACTATACTTCCCTGTGCTATACAGTAGGATCTTATTGGTTATCTATTTTATGTATAAAAGTGTGTATATGTTAATTGTGAATTCCTAATTTACCCCTCCCCTCTGCCTTTCTGCTTTGATATCCATAAACATGCTTTCTGTGTCTGTGGGTCTACTTGTGTTTTGTAAGTAAATTCATATATATAATTTCTTTTTTGGTTTCCACATATGATGTTTGTCTTTCTCTGGCTTATTTCACTTAGTACGATAATCTTTAGAAACATCCATGTTGCTGCAAATGGCATTATTCCACTTTTTATGACTGAGTATTATTCCCTTGTATATATGTACCACGCCTTATTTATCCATTCCTCTGTTGACAAATATTTAGGTTGCTTCCAGGTCTTGGCTGTTGTAAATACTGCTGCAATGAACATTGAAGTGCATGTATCTTTTCAGATAATAGTTTTCTCTGAATATATGCCATCAAATGTGAAATATATTGTTGTGTATAGTTTGTTCATTTTTATTGCTGAGTAATATTCCATTACATGGATATTGCAAAGCTGAAAAGAACAATGGGTTGTGTGTGTTTTTTAATATTTTTGTTGATTACAATTAAGTATTCAGGTATATGTTTTTATATGAACATAACTTTTCATTTCTCTTAAGTAATACTTAGGAGTGGAATTGCTGAGACATATAGTAAGTATATGTTTAACTTTATGTGCCATATTATTTTCCAAAGTGTTTGCCCATCAGTGATGTTTTATAATTCAAGTAGTTCCATATCCTCACCATACTTAGCATTCCTGATATATTCTCATATTTATGTGTTATATACTATTGTGATTTTATTTGTATGCCCTCAGTGACTATTTATATTGAGCATTCTTCAAGAACTAGGTTGCCATCTGCGTCTCTTCCTTGATACAGTAGTTGTTCAGATCTTTTGCCCTCTTTTTAGCTGTTTATTCTTTATTATTTTTATAGAGGTATAGTTGATTTACAATGTTGGATTAATTTCTGGTGTGCAGTGATTTTGTTTTATATATATATAAATAATTTTCAGTTATATACATATATATATATATTTTTTTTCATTGTGGTTTATTACAGAATATTAAATATGCTTACTTCCCAGTGCTATACAGTAGGACTTCGTTATTTATCTATTTTATATATAATAATATGTATCTGATAATCTCAAATTCCTAATTACTAGATAAATCTGATAAGAATATAAAGAGTATACCAACAACTCTGGCATTAGGAGGTGGTGAACACACAAGAGAAAATACTTCTAAGAGAACTTTAGATCCATTCCATTTGGGAGTGGCTAACTTAAAACTTCTATGAACTCAATTGGCTATATCTGTGGCATGAGGAATTGATGGACAGGTATTTTAGATATTATTTCCAACCTTGTTATGCTCTAAAAGGATGGGTTCTGTACTTTTCCATCTCCCTCTTTAGATCTCTTCAGTAACTTTGATCTTGCATTATTGCTAAAGACATCCAACTTGACAAATACTTTTCATTTACTGGATCTAAAGAAAAAAACATCTAACAGTGTGTGTGCTCAGTCATGTCTGACTCTGCAACCCCATTCACTTTAGACTGCTAGACTCCTCTGTCCATGGGATTTTCTAGGCAAGAATACTGATAGGGTGCCATTTTCTCCTCCAGGGGTTCTTCCTGACCCAGGGATCGAGCCTCTGTTTACTGTGTCTCCTGCACTGGCAGGCAGATTCTTTACCACTACACCACCTTGGAGGCCTCATCAAAGCTTTACCAAACATTGTAAATGTGTGTGTGTGTGTGTGTGTGTGTGTGTGTGTGTGTGTATTCCCTTACAGCAACTCAGGAATCAGAGAAACACCATGTTTATTTCCAATGTAAACATGGAGGAGATCAAAGCCTAGAAATATAAAACGACAAGCCTAAAGGTCACATATATATTAAGAAGAATTAAAGATAGAATTCAAGCCCAGGTCATCTGCCAACAACATATTCTTCAACTTTAGAATATAGAAGAATAAATATAAGTGAAATTTGTTCAGTTGTGTCTGACTCTTTGCAACCCCATGGGCTATACAGCCCATGGATTTTTCCAGGTCAGAATACTGGAGTGGGTCGCTGTTCCCTTCTCCAGGGGATGTTCCCAGCCCAGGGATTGAACCCAGGTCTCCTGTATTGCAGGCGTATTCTTTACCAGCTGAACCACCAGGGAAGCCCATAGCAAAATAATCCCATTCTATATTTTAGATTTTGGTTAATACAAATAAATTCTTATTTTGTAAATTTTCTCATATAAAAATTGACAAACAGCATGTGCATATCAACTCTTTATGAAAAGTTTGATCATTGCATTATATTGATAAGAGAATTTTTGGAACTAATAACTATTGTTGAAAAAAATCAATAAAAGTGAAACTATTTAGAAAGTTTTCATGCAACTTAAATTTTCTTCTGAAATTGTTTATAATTTACTGTTTGTAAGATACGTGATTATATGGATAAAATATATTGCTAAACAGTGATTTCTAGGGTTGCTTTTGTTGTTGTTTAGTCGCTAAGTTGTGAACGACTCTTTGTGACCACATGAATGCAGCAAGCCAGACTGACCTGTCCTTCACTATCTCCCAGAGCTTGCTCAAACTCATGTCCTTTGAGTCAGTGATGCTATCATTCCATCTCATCCTTTGTCAGCCAGTTCTCCTGCCCTCAATATTTCCCAGCATCCAGGTCTTTTCCAATGAATTGGTTCTTCACATCAGGTGGCCAAAGCATTGGAGCTTCAGCTTCACCATTAGTCCTTCCAGTGCATATTCAGGGTTGAATTCCTTTAGGATTGATTGGTTTGATCTCCTTGCTGTCAAACAGACTCTCGAGTCTTCTCCAATACCACAATTTGAAAGCATCGATTCTTTAATGCTCAGCTTTTTTAATGCTCCAACACTCACATCTGTAAAATGACTGATGGAAGAACCATAGCTTTCACTAGATGGAACTTTGTCAGCAAAGTGATCTCTCTTCTTAATATTTTGTCTAGGTTTGCCATAGCTTTGCTTCCAAGGAGCAAACATCTTTTAATTTCATGGCTTCAGTCATCATCCACAGTGACTTTGGAGAAGAATAAAATGAATTCTGTCACTGTTGTCACTTTTACCCCACCTATTTGCCATGAAGTGGTGGGACTTGATGTCATGCTCTTAATTTTTTGAATGTTGGGTATTAACCCAGCTTTTTCACTCTCCTTTTTCACCCTTATCAAAGGTTTTTTAGTTCCTCTTCATTTTCTGCCACTAGAGTGGTATCATCTGCATGTCTGAGGTTCTTGATGTTTCTCCCGGCAATCTTGATTCCAGCTTGTGAGTCATCCAGCCCAGCATTTTGCATGATGTACTCTGCATATAAGTTAAATAATCAGGGTGACATTATACAGCCTTAACAGACTCCTTTCCCAATTTTGATCTAGTCTGTTTTTCCATGTCCAGTTCTAACTGTTGCTTCTTGTCCCACATAAAGGTTTCTCAGGAGGCAGGTAAGGTGGTCTGGTATTCTCATCTCTTTAAGAGTTTTCCACAGTTTATTATGATTCACAGAGTCAAAGACTTTAGTGCAGTCAATGAATCAAAAGTAGATTTTTTAAAAATTCCCTTCCTTTTTCTATGATCCAACAGATATTGGCAATTTGATCTCTAGTTTCTGCCTTTTCTATACCCAGCTTGTACATCTGGAAGTTCTCGGTTCACATATTGCTGAAGCATAGCTTGAAGGATTTAGAGCATTACCTAACTAGCATGTGAAAGTGAGAGTAATTGTATGGTATGGTAGCTTGAACATTCTTTGGCATTGCCTTTCTTTGGGATTGGAATGAAAACTGACCTTTCCAATCCTTTGGCCACCTCCGAGTTTTCCAAATTTGTTGACATATTGAGTGCAGCACTTTCACAGCATCATCTTTTAGGATTTTAAATAGCTCCCCCGGAATTGCAAAACTTCCACTAGCTTTGCTTGTAGTAATGCTTCCTAAGATCCCCTTGACTTCACACTGCAGGGTGTCTGGCTCTAGATGAGTGACCACACCGTCATGGTTATCCAGGTCATTAAGACCGTTTCTGTACAGTTCTTCCATGTATTCTTGCCACCTCTTCTTAATCTCTTCTTTTTGGTCCTTGCCATTTCTGTCCTGAATTGTGTCCCTGTTTGTGTTAAATGTTCCCTTGGTATCTCCAATTTTCTTGACGAGATCTCTGGTGTTTCCCATTATTTTTTTAGCTTCAATCAATAATTCAATATTGTCAACAAAAGTCTTAAAATGTAGGATTGTCAACTGCTTTTCACTGACAGTAGGGATAAAGGATGCCAACATATTTAATACGATATAAAAAGTTCACATTGTGCAGCATGAAAAATATAGTCAGTAATAATGTAACATTTTTATATGATGACACAAAGGTGAGTAGACATTTTGAGGATATCTCATATTGTATAGAAATATCTAATCACTAGGTCATGCACCAGGAATTGACATAGTGTGGTAAGTCAGTTATACTTCAGAAACAAACTCTTTGAAAAGGAAATCAGATTTCTGTTACCAGAGGTGGGGAAAGTGTAATTGGAAGAAGATGACAAAAGGTATAAACTTACAATTAAAAGATAAATAAGTGCTAGGTACATAATATACAACATGATTAATATGATTCACACTTCAATATATTATATATGAAAGTTGTCAAGAGAATAAATCCTGAGATTTCTCTTCATAAGGAATGATTTTTTCCTTTTTTTTGAAATTTTATATCTATATGAGGTGATTGATGTTCACTAAGTGGGGCATCTGGTTCCATCACTTTATGGCAAAAATGGGGGAAAAAATGGAAACAGTGACTTTATTTTCTTGGCCTCCAAAATCACTGCAGATGGTGACTGCAGCCATGAGATTAAAAAATGCTTGCTCTTTGGAAGAAAAGCTATGATAAACCTAGACAGCATATTAAAAAGCAGAGACATCACTTTGCTGACGAAGCTCTGTGTATAATCAAAGCTATGGTTTTTCCAGTAGTCACTTACAGATGTGAGAGCTGGACCATAAAGAAGACTGAGCGCTGAAGAACTGATGCTATCAAACTGTAGGGCTAGAGAGGACTCTTGAGAGTCTGTTGGATAGCAAGGAGATCAAACCAGTCAATCCTAAGGGATATCAACCATGAATATTCATTGGAAGGACTGATGGTGAAACTGAAGCTTCACTACTTTGCCAACTGATGCAAAGAGCCAGTTCATTGGAAAAGACCCTGATGCTGGGAAAGATAGAGGGCTGGAAGAAAATGGAGTGACAGAGAATGAGACGGTTGGATGGCATCATAGACTCAATGGACTTGAGTTTGAGCAAGCTCTGGGTGATATTGAAGGACAGGGAAGCCTGGCATGCTACAGTCCAGGGAGTTGCAAAGAGTCAGACAATTACAACTGAGCAACTGAATAGCAACAGCAAAAACTTATTGTGGTAATCATTTCATGATGTATGTAAGCCAAATCATTATGCTGTATATGGTAAATATATACAGTGAAAGTGAAAGTGAAGTCGCTCAGTCGTGTCAGGCTCTTTGCAACCCAGTGGATTGTAGCCCACCAGGCTCCTCTCTCCATGGGATTCTCCAGGCAAGAATACTGGAGTGGGTTGCCATTTCCTTCTCCAAAATATATACAGTGCTATATGTCAAATATAGCTCAATAAAATAGGAATAAAAATAATAAAGACAGACTTTAATCAAACTTTATAAAGTATGGGAAACAATCAGCTAGGATTTGAAAAGCAGAATACTGAGTAGCTGTATAAATTTATTTTGTCAATAAATTTTGGATTTTGAAAATTCAGAGAATTTACTAGAAACACTCTTGTGTGAACATTTAAATTTATAAAACCAGCAATTTTTTATAGCTTCACTATTTCCATCTACTTCCTTGTATCACTTCTTATTTTCTTGCAATTTCCTGCAATATAAACCCCATGTCACAGTTATGTATGTAATAATATCTCTTATAAGTCTTACCTTGAGTTATGTAAATGTCTGCAGTTATAAAGTGGACTAGTCGGAATCTAAATTTTCATACAACGTGATGGGCAGCGCTTCTGGTAACAGAACTTTTGAATAAGGAGAAATGAGGCTGTTTGCAGGTCAGTGCCAGGACCAGGTGTGTGGATTGGTTTAAGTGCAGAAGGGATACCAGCCACCTGACCATCTGCTGCAGGAAAAGGAAGAAGGCAGATTGTGTTTTGGATCACAGTTCCAACAGTAATCTGGTAATCTGCCTTAGTTATAAAGGAATAAAGAGGAAAAACAGTAAGGCACCTTGTCAACGTGTGAATGAAGAATTTGATGTTTTGAGAAAAAATGTGAAATAGTACAATATAGGGTAACAGAGACATCAAGCATGAGTAAAGAAAAATTCTTCATACCGAAGGAATGAGAGAGGGAAAAAAATCACATTCCTATAGATTATAAGCTGAAGTAGGCTAGAGCTAGTGCAATGTGACTGAAACTGGAAAACCCTTCTTCAGAAAGGAAAAATAATATTTTTGATGAGCTCAGACATTGGCTAGAAAAACTAATCATGAAGTGGATTAGAGGGTTTGTTTTGTTTTTTTTCCAAAGTAGTCATAAGTGCTAAGTATTATTTACCGCTACAAAGGAAGACATAAAAATTCAAGCCTTGAGAATTTCATAGAAAACTTGAGGTGCTTTGGAATATGCCAGGTCACAAAATTAGGAATTTGAGACTATCTTTTCTAGGCCTCTTGGAATATGGAGGTCATAAAAGCCATTAGAGGTGTATAGAAGTAGTATTCATTATTTTCTAAATATTATTGGTATGAAAAGGAATACTGTCTTTCCTCTCTCATGTTATTTTGTTTGTGAAAGAGCATAAATGTAATTTAATTAACCCTTCTTTAATCCATAGTATCCCATCTTACTTTACATTTGCAAATAGGGTGTATTTATAAAATACATGAGTCACTGGCCAGCTTGGAGCAGTTTATTTTACTGATCCCTTATGTCACTGTACTATATTTACAACACTATAAAGCCGAGGCCTTGTTCAACACAATTTATTTTTTTTCTCTTCAGCCTTCTGTCTACTTAAATAATACATTATGAGTGAACTAAAGAGAAACTTGATAAACTGTTCTACAGTAAAAATATTCAGACTTTATTCCATATCTCACAGAGACATTTTTACTGATAGAAAAATATTTTTCAGTTCCTTTTGGTTTAGTGCACAGTTCAGTTGTTAGGTGTGCATATCACTGAGCAACGAAGAGAGTCAGGTTGGAGACGTGGTCGAGTAAACCTGACCTTTCTAAAAGACATGCAGTCCTTTTCACAAGCAGTTTTCAGAAGCGACATTCATTCTATATAAAAGAATTTGATGCTTGACCTAGAACAGTAAAGGAAACCCCACCGGACTTGCAAACCTACTTTCTAAAACTTGAGAAGAGAAAGTATGCTGTGAGCTCTACTGCTTAGAAAATTAATGAGTAATTCATCCAAGCCAAGAATGAATTAGTTACCACAACCCACTTTTCAAACCCTGGTGGGTGTGTTATATATAAATAGGAGGTGAAAAGAGCTTTATGTTAATTATAACATTTACCCTCTTAGGCTGAATTAAAATAAATAAATAATGTGTCATTGTAGGTCACTGAGTGAATCCATATTTTACCTAAGCGAGTAAATATAGGTTTGATAAATACAAACTTTCCTGAAGGGATTTTTTTTTTGTTATGTGCACAGACACCCTATCAAGAGACAGTCTTTGACTTTGATAGAAAATCGGATTACTAAGTTATTTTACACACCACTTTTTCAATTTCTTCATTATTAACCAGTGAACCAAGGCAGAGATGAAAGTCATTAACTACATGCTAAAATGATTAAAGTTGTTCATTAGAGTTTTAATCAACCAATCTGTGCATTTAAGTCAAGCATGCCAACTTACATTTTATGTGTCAAGATGCCCAGAGCACATGCATTTGGAAAGTAAAACCAATTCAGTTTTAAGGAATGGTTTGAAATCATTATGAACATTTGAGTAACACAATTGATTTCTTTTTTTATTGAACTATAGTTGCCGTGTTAGGTAAGTTACTAGTATACAATACTGGAGAAGGAAATGGCAACCCACTCCAGTGTTCTTGCCTGGAGAATCCCAGGGATGGAGGAGCCTGGTGGGCTGCCGTCTATGGGGCTGTGCAGGGTCGGACACAACTGATGCGACTTAGCAGCAGCAGCAGAATACAACATAGTGATTCACAATTCTTAAAGGTTATACTCCACTTATAGTTATTATAAAATATTGACTATGTTCCACATGTTGAACAGCGTTTCCTTGTAACTGATTTTATACATGATACTTTGTACCTCCTAATTCCCTTTTCTTGTATAGCCCCTTCCCTCGTCTCGCTCCCCACTGGTAACCACTAATTTCTCTCTATACCTATGAGTCTGCTTTTGTTGTCGCTGTTGCTGTTACAGTCACTAGTTTGTTGTACTTTTTAGGTTCCATATGTAAGTGATATCATACAGCATTTGCCTGACTTATTTCACATAGCGTAATATGCTCCAAGTCCATCCACGCTGTCACAAATGGCAAAATTTCATTCTTTCATATGGCTGAGTATCTATGTGTGTGTATAGAAAGACAGATACATGCATACATATAAATGTTTATACATGTATATATATATGACAAATATTCTCTATTCATCTGTTGATGGACACTTAGGTTGTGCCATTATCTTAGAAGTTGTAAATAATGCTGCTATTACTATTTGGGGGGTGTGTGTGTGTTTGAATTAGTATTTTCATTTTAGATATGTATAGATCCAAATTTGAATTGCTGGGTCATTTGGTGGTTCTATTTTTAGTTTTTTTGTAAAACACCCATACTGTTGTCCACAGTAGCTGCACAAATTTACATTCCTACCAGCAGTGTACAAGGGTTCTCATTTCTCCATATCCTTGCTGACATATGTTATTTTTGTTCTTTTGAGTAATAGTCATTCTGACAGGTGTGAGAAGATACCTCATTGTAGTTTTGATTTTCATTTCCCTGATGCTTAGCAATGTTGGGCATCTTTGCAAGTACCTGGTATCCACCTGCATGTCTTTTTTTTTTTTTTCTTTTTTAAGCTGTCTATTGAGTTCATCTGCCCACTTTTTTTGTCAGGTTGTTTGTTCCTTTGATGTTGACCTGCATGAGCAATTTATACACAGATTCAATGCAATCTCTATCATTACCAATACTAATAGATTACCAATAGGATTTTTCACAGAATCAGTACAAGAAATTTTACAATTTGTGTGGAAACATAAAGGACCTTGGATAGCCAAAGCAATTTTGAAAAAGAAAAATAGAGCTGGAGGACTCATGCTCGCTGATTTCAGACTATACTACAAGCCACAGTAATCAAAACAGTGTGGTACTGGCACAGAAACAGAAAATACAGGATTCCCTGGTGGCTCAGTGGTAAAGAATCTGCCTGCCAATGCAGGAGACACAGGTTTGATTCCTGATCTGGGAAGATCCCACATCCCATGGAGCGACTAAACCCATGAGCCACAGCTGCTGATACCAATGGCTGCAGCTACTGAAGACCACGTGCCCTAGAGCCCGTACTCTGCCAAGAGGAGCCACCATAATGAAGAGCCTACAGACTACACCTAGATTAGCTCCAGCTCTCTGCAACTAGAGAAAAGCCTGTGCAGCAGCCAAAAATATATTTAAAAAAACAGAAATATAGATCAATGGAACAAGATGGAAAGCCTGGAAATAAGCCCACACACCAACAATCAACTAATCTATGACAAAGGAGGCAAGAATATACAATGAAGAAGAGACAGTCTCTTTGATAAGTGGTGCTAGGAAAACTGGACATCTATATGTAAAAGAATGCAATCAGAAGATTCTCTAACACCATACACAAAAATAAACTAAAAATGAATTAAAGACCTAAAAATAAGACCAGATGCTATAATAATTCCCAGAAGAAAGCATAGGCAGAACACTCTGTTGTAAATTGTAGCAATAATTTTTTGGTGGGGTCTGTGTCCTAAAGCAAAGGAAATACAAGCAAAAATAAACTGATGAGATCTAATTAATCTTAAAAGTTTCTGCACAGAAAAGGAAACTACTGACAAAATGAAAAGACCGCATACAGAATGAGAGAAAATATTTGCAAAGGATATGACTGATAATGAGTTAAGATCCAAAATATATAAACAGCTCATACAACACAGTTTCTGAAAGTTACATTAGATATTATTGTAGCATGATTGATAGTGCAAGTTAAATGCTCTTCTTCCCGATTACAGTATATTCTCATTTCTCATGACTTCTGCTGCTTTTTATTATTGTTTTTGTTTTGGAAAAAACCACAACACTCCCACGGATGTCAGCTAACAGATGAATTAATATGCAACATAATAATTATTGTTTTAAAATTTATTACTGACAAATTACAAATGTAAAAATGAGCTTCAGTTATTTTAGGGGTTGCAGTTCTTCTCTGAGTACATGGATGATATGTAAAAATTTTTAGACTATCCTTATCATTGGATGTAAATTTGGCCATTAAGTATGTAGTGTGGCATAATTTCTAAATAACATGACCTTTCTCTAATCCCATTTTCTTCTTTGACAGAGTTCTTATTCTTTGAAAGAAGATTGCAGAGAAAAGGATTCTTAGATACATAATAGGGGAATAAAAGTCTTTGGGATTCAGACTTTGAAAGTTTCTTCTTTCAGACCAGTAATTTTTAAACACTTTTTAAAACGTATATCCTGTCATCCATCCCCAAAGTCTGATATATATTACCCCCAAATTCTAGTAGCATAAAACCTACCTTCCCCATCCCTGAGCTGCAAATTACTGAGCAAAATAGTGGCCTCCAGAGTCGCCAGAGGGGGAGAACAAATTACATCAATGGATATGGAAAGAAATATTTAGAATTCCTCTATGTATTTATTTTTAGAACATTCTTTGAAGATACTCACTTAATAATTTATACTGTATATATTATATTACATTAGTAAGTTGTGAATATATGTATTTCTTCAAAATTGGGATATTCATGTTAAATCCAATGAAAGTTAGATGGTAAGGAATTTGCCTGTAATGCAGGAGACCTGGATTCCATCCCTGGGTCAGGAAGATCCCCTGGAAAAGGGAATGGTTATCCATTCCTTCCAGTATTCTTGCCTGGAGAATTCCGTAGATAAAGGAGCCTGGCGGGCTACAGTCCATGGGTCACAAAGAGTCAGACACTATTGAGCAAATAAGCATGCATGTATTTCTTCAAAATTTGGGTATTCATGTTAAAATAAATCCAATAAAAGTTCACATTAAAACTATAGAGACCAATGGGGATATATTTGATATGCAGTGTATTTGTGTAGTATATTTTTGTAAGTGGACTTAAAAGTGACTCAGTGGTAAAGAATCTGCCTGTCACTGCAGGAGTCACAGGAGATGTGGGTTAAATCCCTGGGCCAGGAAAGATCCTTTGAAGAAGGGAATGGCAACCCACTCCAATATTCTGGTCTGGAAAGTTCTATGGATAGAGGAGCCTGATTGGGCTACAGTCCAGGCGGTCACAAAAAGTTGGACATGATTGAGTGACTGAGCATGAAAGCAGTTTTGTAACTTTAAAAAATTCATGCATCACCTTTCAAAGTTTCTTATAAGTGCTCTGCCTGTCATGGAGGCATCAATAGAAATCGGTGTGAACGTTGTTCAAAGTCGTATATATATCCTCTTGCTCACTGTCACTGTATGTCACTCAATGCAATTTGTGAAAGTTAAGATATGTTTGTATTTAAATTACACAGCTAGTTTAGAAAAATATATATTTATAGATATGTCCATAAGCAGAACATACAATGTAATGACCAAAAGCAATTCTTATGATACCTGAAAACAACACGGTGTATATAACATGTATAAAACATATAAATAAAAGTGATTTAGGGCAAGGATATTAATGTGAAAGAAATTGGTATCAAAATATAAGGGGAAAGAGAAATGAAAATACATTTTAAATGTTATCTTGGTACTTTATAACACTGACTTATTAATTATATAGTTCTGTATACTGTTTAATTATATTCTGTTAATCTAAAATGTAATGGCTTTCAGTCCCATGGATTTAAGTCATGTTTCTTCAATCTTTATATTTATAAAATTTAGCTGAAGAAATTGTAATTATTAATGTTAATATTATTTTACTCTATTGTTGTCCTGCTTTAATAGATATTTTATTAAGATTTAGGTTAGCTTACATGACATGTCTTCACCAATACCCCAGGGATTTTAACATAAATGATTCTACACGGAAAAGCTTACTTCGCATTATAACAAATGATGTTTTCTCTGATTTATTTTTCTATCTATTGCACTATCCTTTAGTGTTAATTTTCTAACTTTTGACTACATTCTTCCCATTCTGTTATAATCTCTGTTTGTCTCTTCCTTTGCTGTTAAAAAAAAAAAGGACAAAAAAGTTTCTATCTAGTACAGTGCTTGAAACATAATAGGCACATAATAAATGTGATTATTGCAGTGATTTAAACAATGTGGAAATATAATTAACAGGAGTTGTGGTAATCAAGGCAGGTTCTATTACTTTTATACTCTATTATTTTTACAGTACTCTTAATTCTTATTTGGGATATTAATGTATGTTAAACATTTTCTTAGTCTATGTAAATTTTTTTTCTTAAGTCTTCCTTTCCTGGATATATTGTAGTAGACATAAAAACTGAATAAAGAAAAAGCCAAAGAAAGCTTTTTCATTCACTTTATATTTCCACAAAGAGTAAGCTCAGTAAATTTGTGGAGCTTATTAGGCCCCTTTTATTTAACTGAACATTTTTTAGTTGAATAGATACGGAGAGAGGAGAAAGATAATCTGGAAGAAAAAGTACTTTTGGATAACAAGGTTTCCATATAAACTTTTATTTTAAATAAAATTTTCAGATTATTTAAGTCCTCCCTTTTCTGTCCTAAACACATAACAGAACTCTTACAAGCTATTCAAATTTTAAATTTCAGATGGGCTAGCTCTCTCTCTCTAAGAAGCAATGCAATAAAAGGAGACAATTAGAAATAGTCTCTTGCAAACTATCACAATACAAAATGTTTCTATGATAGTGTTACCAGTCTAGTTAACAGTGATGTAATTGAAATATTTTTCATTAATACATCATTTATGCAGTTAAAAAGTATATTTATCTTCAAATTTTATTTCTTCTCTGGAGTATGTGTAAGTGTAAATAGTTTCAGGTGGCAGAATGGGCCATACATTTTCATGTTCCACTTGTGTTTGAAAGAAGAGTTGTTTGTTTATAATTTTCATATTAATTTCTAAGTGATCTAGATTCTCCCCTTTGATGTAATTTTGCTTATGAAATTTTTATAGAACTAGAATCTAATTTAGATAAGTCATTTAGTCTTGAATGCCTTTTGCCTCTTGATTTTGGATTCTTCATTCAGAATCCTATAATAAAATAGCAATTGCCAACATTTCATACAACTTTGTTTTGATTATATTGTCCCTCCTCAATTGCTCAGTTTTATAAATGCTTCTATGGCTATAATTGTTGGTGTGAATCCTCTGAAAATAAATGTATTATGTCAATCTAAATGCAAATCCCTTTGCACACTAAGCTGTCTAAAATGTAGATGATGATGATGTGTGTTTGAGATTGAGGATGTAATTCTCACTTGACATAAATTTCTCAAGTGTGAAAAAACAACATAGAGAAAATATTTTCCTAAATAAGTTTCATTTGTATTAAATAGTCTTATACTTAAGACTAACCTTAGAAATTATTTATCTCAAGTGTCCGGGCTATGAGAAATCTGAAGAATCCAAGTAACTTGCCTATCTCCGGTTACATAAGTTTAAAGCTAGAAAAACTATTTCTCAGTATGCTTAAGGATCCACTGTTTTTCTGGTTAAGGTCCAATATCTTTGAAATATTTTAAACTGAGAACTTCTAATTGTAAGTAGAACAAGTGTGAAAAGATTCAACTAACTGATGTATAATCACATATTAATACAACTTGGATGTAAAGTAAAAAAAAAAATGTTTCCTTTAAATGTCATAGACTATCTAACACCAGGGCCAAATCTGGCCCACCCCCCTGTTTTTATGTGACCCAAAGGCTATGATTGTTTTTCACATTTTTAATTAAAAAAATCAAAAGAAGAATATTTTGTAACATAAAAATTGTATAAAATTCACATTTCGGTGTCCATGAATAAAATTATTTTGAAACATAGCTATGCTACTGTTTTTCTGTATTCTCTCTCTCCTTTTTTGCTCTACAAACATAGAGTTGACTAGTTGCATCAGAAACCATGCATACCACAGAGCCTAAAATATTTATTATCTAGATTTTCATATACACACACACACAACTTGATGACCCCTGGTCTAACAGGTCGACTCAAATATCATTTAATTTCCTTTGGAATGTGTCTTTATTTGATTTACTGTTGGCTATTTATTAAAGGTTTGTCTCTTGAAATTATAGGCTAAAATGTAGATTTTTGTCAGGAGAAATACAAATCATGTCTCTTAAGTAGAGAAGGTGACCCCAACATTTAGGTTTTATTGCTCTATGGGACATTAACCAACCTATTTTCCAACTTAGCAAACTTTCCTCAAATGACCATGAAAATTTTCTCAAATGTTATGATAAAGAGCTTCAAATCTTGCAAGTTCTCTCTTTAATGAGTTAATCAAACTTTGATTACTGTCTAGTTAGTATTTTTATGAGAGGCATGTTTAAACCTTTTGAAAATAATGCTTTGACACATGAAATTATTTTGCTTTTCTAGTAAAGGTAACATACTCTGTTCAAGCAAGCTTCACTTCTGGGTACTGAATTCCCTGGGTAAAACAAGTTGTTATTTCAGTCAACATTTAGCTAAGACTTAAATGTATCTATTTCAACATTTCAATTTTATTTAATTCAAAGTGCCACCCTCACTCACTAAGAAATGTGTGTCTGCTCAGAGTCTTAGTAAGAAGAACTTTTGTAATATGCTTTCCCATGCTCTCATCTTCCCTTCTTGTCTTATGCTTCTGGCACTGGGGAATGGCAAGTGGAAAAGTCAAGAGTTAAAATGCAACAACATGTGCCCCACATGAGTTGGCAGTGCTTGTTTTTTATTGGTTGGAATATTTACATCATCTAGTACAAGTAGTGGGCTTCCCTGGTAGTTCAGCAGTAAAAACCTGCCTGAAATGTCAGAGATGTGTTTAATCCCTGGGTCAGGAAGATCCCCTGAAGAAAGAAATGGCAACCCACTCCAGTTTCTTGCCGGGGGAATCCCATGGACAGAGAAGCCTGGTGGGCTACAGTCCGTGGAGTTGCAAAAGAGTCAAACACAACTTAGTGACTAAGCGACAGTATAAGTAGTAACAAGGTTGCTGTCCCCATTCTACTGGTCAGCAACAGGGTGTGTGGCTGACATGAACTTAATTTTCCACATGCCTTCAACAGTTGTCAGCTAACTTCATCCCTGTCTGCGTCCAACTGGCTTGTCTTGTTTCTCCCCCTAAACTTTACCATTGTCCCTTCTAGGTCTGTAATAATTTTGTCCTGTAGTACAAAAAATATATATAATTCTGTACTATGGTACAAAGTTTCTTGAATATTTGAGGCCCTTCAGCAGGGATACATCTCATAAAGTTATGGACAATGAGGTACTTTTTTTAACTCCTCAATTTAAAACAAAAGCATAACATAGTATCAAGCATGTTGAGATGATTTATAAATTTGTAATTTGTAATAATTTCTCTTCAAGTTACTTAGTCATTTATCTCACATATCTTTTTAGAACCAAGAACATGAGCAGGTATGAATTATCTGTTTAATATCTGTACCAGTTTTCCCTAGAACACTTTCTACGCCAGCGAGATATTAAGTCTGATAGATAAATAATCAGTAGTCTAAGGCAGAGAGTGACAGTCTTCTCCTCTTGCAGATACGCATATCAAAATTCTTTTGTCTTTCTCCCTTCAACTTCAGAGAGAAAAACCAGTCTAATGCCTCCATCCAGCCTCTAAAACAGGACACAGTGAAAGGATTACATTCTATGGTAAATACTGAAATGTGATTGCCAAGACAAAATATTTTTATATTTTCCTCTGTATTCCCATCCACACCACCCCTCCACACCAATATTGTGTATACACCAATCTCTCTTACACAAGGTTTTCAAACCAGTCCAAGGTCTTTAGTCCCTGGGTTTGTGGGAATGGACATATCAATAATCAGGTTCTCTTTGAATTTAGCCTTAGAATTTGTTTTGATGTTTTCAATAATGGGCTCTATCCATTCTTTGAATCTCAACTGGTATTTTGGTTCATCCTTTTATGTAATATAGTACTTTGTGGGTGTATGGACATGTCTGTTAGATCAGAAGGGGAATTGGGCAGAATTTATTGGAAGGCTTACTGAAGTGGCAGAGGTCAACATTTTTCAAATATAGAAAAATGTATTATGACTTTGTAAGAATATGATGAAGCATACATCTTTTTCTGAGCTTTGTTTCATGTTTTAAGCATGAAGGACTGGCAAGAAAAGCCTTTTTGTTTTTGTAGATAAGAAAAATGGGCAATTTTAACCATATGTGAAGAATTTAAAATCACAGATAGTTTTATGACTTAAATATATTAATTTGTCAAAACAAAAATTGTATAGTTAGAGGAAGCCCAGTAGGCTTAGGAAGTAATCAGTCTCTTCCCTCTAAATAGAAATGCAACTGGCCCTGTTCTTAAGCCTCATGGGGCCTGAATGACTTGAGAATGTGTTTATGGTCAAATCCACGTGTTTACTGTCAAACCCACGTGAAGAGGAAATGCTTACAAATTGCAAATTTATAAATCATCTCAACATGCTTGATGCTGTGTTATGTTTTTGTTTTAAATTGAAGAGTTAAAAATGTACCTCACTGTTCATAACTTTATTGAGTAATATTTTGATTATAAAGATACATTTTCACAGCTAAAGCATAAACAGCACTAAACATACATGCTTAGAAAGTCTGCCTATTTAATCTATCATCAAATACCACCATTTCACCACACCAGACTCTTGAATTATATTAGTGTTAAAAAAAGGCAAGCAGGTCATATTTAAAATCTTGTATTTATAAAATTCAGTTCTTTTGAGTGATCACAAACGTCACATGTAGGTATCAATTAAATTAAAAAAATAAATTTACGTGCTTTCAACCTCTAACATTTTTAGAGTTAAATGCAAATAGCTTTATGAACGGAATTTAAATATTCCAAATCTGTTTAACAAGCACTTAGCATATATTATGTATATACATATATATAATACATATGTGCTAAAAACAGTTAAATATTTTAAGATTTTGTTTTAAGCACACATTACATGAGGCACAGTCTTATGGATTCTTTTTAAACAGAACAGTAATACTTAATTTGGAAATTCCGGTCACTATAACATTTTTAGAAAGGTTTTTGTTAATCTTATTGTTCTCTGAAAATAATGACATATGTCTTTAGTAGGATATATTGTGCTTAATGATTTGCTGTACAACATAATGAAATACATTTTTTATTTTAAAAACACCATTTAAATCTTTTTGGTTCATATTGCCTTCTAAAACATTCTTTAATTATAATAATTAGGTTAGACTAGAAGGGAATGGCAATCCACTCCAAAATTCTTGTCTGGAGAATTCCATGGACAGAGGAGCCTGGCGGGCTGTAGTCCATGGGGTCTCAAAGAGTCAGACACACCTGTGCAACTAACACTTTCTTCTTTCTTTCTTTCCTGAGGTAGTTGAGTTAAAATAAGTTTTATTAAAATGTATGATTAAATTAAATCATATAGCAAGTGAAACCCATTCCACTAGCATTCAAGCAGCATCTACTTATTTATGGTTTTCTCTCTCAAATCTGTTATATAAAATTAAATTACAGACAGATATAACACATGTGCAATCTAACGCACAACGGCTTATGCTTTTCCAGTAACTTCACAGTTTTTCTTGGCTACAGTAAAGTATCCCTTACCTTTAATTGATCTCATACACATGAATTTCCATTTAGAAAGCTTTTACCCTTGGCACATGAAGCATTTTAAAGTTTCCTTGATGAAATGCAATGGAAAAATACAATTTAAGTGGGGCAGATTCCTTACATACACCCAGTGGAAGTGGTTAAAAAGAAAAAAAAAGATTTTACCCTGAACCAGAATATTGATTTCTAGGAATTAGTTGCACTAAGAGTTAATACTTCTGTCCTAAAGATAGAAAAAAGGCAGTTCTTCACAGCCTAATTTTATGTGTTTCACAAAGTTATTTTTACCGATAGGGCTAAGAGCTTATCTGCTGAGGATATTTAAATGTTTTTTGTGTAATTAATACATTGTTGAAAATACCATCTTCTTATAATGATATATTTAAAAACATATTTTAATGAGTATTAGTCTCTATTGTTTTACTGTGTTTCACCTGAAACATAAGCCAAAATCTCTCTCAGAGGCGTCAATTAAAAATAAAAAAAAAAAAAAAAATTCCAGCTCTTCTGGCAGAGTATTATAAGAATATTCAAGTCTTTTTGCTAGCTCCCTCATGTCAGCCACATTGATTTTCAAAGTTTATTTTGAATTTAAGTATATTTTTTCCTTCATGTCCTTTTTTTAACCCTTGCTTCTATTAAAATCTTTATATTGACACCCAGCCTTTGTCCAAAGTAGTTGAGAAGTGTCAATATGAAGCCAAAATAAATATTTAAAATGAGCTTTTTTATTCAGATCAGGTTGCTATCATGTGAGTCACAGTTCCTTGATAATTTGTATAAAGGGAACCCTCCCCCACGTCTTGCAGTCATGTTGGGCTTGCGGTGGTATATGAAGAGTGAGCCGAGCCTGTGGCATGTTGCAGCTCTTTAGTCCTGTCTGAGAATCAAATCCCTACCTAGAAATGGGTAGTAGCAATGCTATAAACATATTAGAGATGAGTCTGTGGGTCAGCATCAAAATGAGAAGGTTATGTGGTTCACATAAAGATGCCAACAGATACCTTTAAAGAACATATATTTATTAATGACAAATGATGTGAGTGTTCTAGATGTTCTAAAAGCAAGAGAAATCATAACATGTGACTCATCTGAGCAAGCCAGATTCAAAGAACTCTCTTAATCCTTTAAAATGCACATCAACTGATGAGGTAGCACACGAGGAGAATAATTAAGCCACGCACAGATACACACACACACACACACACACACACACAGATTCTAGTCTTGTTCTCTGCATTCTCTTGTTTGTGCCATTTAGACTCTTCCCACTTCTTTAATCTGCTTGCTTTCCATATGTAATTCAGTACAGACTGCAAGTATTTAATGGCAGGCAGAGTGAATTTTTAAACAATTTCCAAGTCATTCTTACACTTACTATTCCTTAGCAGAACCTCACCTTAGTCCTGCTGGAAGCTATACAAAACTTTTAAAAAACACTGACATATTTGATTTACTGGCTAGGCTCCTTTGATGTGAACCATAAAAACATTGTCTTTATTGTAATAATATTTTTAAACCAAATTTGGTGAAAGCAAGAACAATATGGGTACACTTTTAATTGAAATTTAATTTATACAAAAGCCATCTCCAGTAAAAATGTGTTCATGTGGTATTGTTGTCTATATCACTACAAATTCTTAGCATGGTATAATTTTTTCATAAACACTTTTAATCCTGATGAAGAAATTGAAGGTAGGAGTATCATTGCCAATTTGCCACTATGTGCTTTGTATTGAACTTTTATAGTATTTTGCCCTTTCTTTCTCTGCCTAATTGAAATAAGGATGCACTAAGTTTCTGAGCATAACTAATGGGATTTGAGGTGGGAGTAGGGATTTTGTGTTCATGTTCAAAACCTGACTGAATAAGTGACATAAAGAGCAACATTATGAACATCATCTCTTCAAAATCTGATCCATGCTCCTAGAACCTTGAGCTTTTTTTTCAAAATTGTACTCAGTGGCATTTATGAGGAGGAAGGCATCCAACACAGAATGTGAGAGCCTCTTAAGACATGTATCAATTCAGTTGCTCAGTCGTGTCTGAATCTTTATGACCCCATTTACTAAAGCACAGCAGGCTTCCTTTCCATCACCAGCTCCCGGGCTTGCTCAAACTCATTTCCGTTGAGTCGCTGATGCCATCCAACCATCTCATCCTCTGTCATCCCTTTTTCCTCCTGCCTTCAGTCTTTCCTAGCACCAGGGTCTTTTCCAATGAGTCAGTTCTTCCCACCAGGTGGCCAAAGTATTGGAGTTTCAGCTTCAGCATCAGTCCTTCCAATGAATATCCAGGACTGATCTCCTTTAGGATGGACTCGTTGGATCTCCTTGCAGTCCAAGGGACTCTCAAGAGTCTTCTCCAACATCACAGTTCAAAAGCATCAATTCTTCGGTTCTCAGCCAAAGACATGTTTATTATGCAGTTATATTAGATGGAGAAAGCCCATGGAACGCAGGTCCTAGAGAGGTGTCAATCAAAGCTTTACTCTTTCAAACTTTTGTTTTTTTTTTAGTGTCACACATTCATGCTAAATTACAGTGTTGGAACCTCTGTCATAGTTAATAAGGCAAGATATATGAGTCAAAATATTGACTCCTAATATTAAAATTTATTTTGTTGGGAATCCAGGTACAAAAAGTCAGTTCCTACAGAAAAGCAAAACCACCACCATGTATCTCATAAAAATGTGGTAGAAGGAGATGCTGACAATTTTCTGCAGATTAAGTCAGAATGCCTAGAAATTATCTAGAGTATTATTACTTATTTATCATGACTAAAATTTCATTTACTGTTAAGTGGCATTTGTGTTATTTTATTTATTGCCAGAAACCTTCTAAGATCAGTTGCAATTTCTTTTCCACCTTGGTTTTGCAAACCCTATGTTACAAGTAAGAGGTCCAGCATGTCCACGTTTGTTTTTCCTAACACATTGTGTACTGTTGAAACTTGACCTAACACTGAGAATACAACTCTCCTAGTGAAAGGACTAGAGTTTGGATCATTGTAGATGGCAACAGGGAGGATGTCAGATGGTTCTCTGTGGGAAAGAACTAGGTTCAAAATAGGAAAGGGAGTTTAAGAAGAAAGAAAAAAAGGATATTAAGGCTGAGAGGATTCAAAAGAACTATCAGGGCATTTCTTCTCATTTTACTAATGCTAACTTTGACCTTTGGAAGTGTTTATAACCCACAAAAGAAGAAAATCTTGTCATTGTTTTATAGTAACAAAAGTTTCGCTTTTATGCTTTCTTCTGGGATTATCTTTATGGAAAAGCCTGTAGGAAATGCTATTAATGCAAAGGCAAGCGTATTTCTATTTAGTTTAGTTCTGCTTCTGCAGCAGTGCCTTTATGTGTCAGCAGAAACCCACAGTCTGAGCAAGGCTAATTTTTAGAAACCTGCTAATGCAGAAATATGAGTGAAAGAACATAGAATGTGATGCAAAATTTTTTCCAATGTGGAAAATGCCCTGAAATTGAGAAACTTAAGCCTCTTACAATAAAAACATGCCATGGGAAACATTAAATAGATTAATAGAGGAAGGAAATAAAAGTGAAAAAAATACTGAAAATTTATTTGGAAAAGTTTTGCTTTCAATTATAAGTAAGGTAAAGTTACATAAAAGTCACTTTGACAAAACACGAATGGGGCAATGCCTGCTAGTTTCCATGTATATTCCCTAAAAAAAACTCACATTATCAAAACATCATAAAAAAATTGTTATAATAGGAAAATTCATTTATTGATTAGAAATATTTAGTCCAATAATAAAATTTCTTGAAGACATATTGAAATGAATAATTTTGCTAGAAAATTTTAAGTATAATATCTAAACTCTATGATAAAAATTCACGTTATGCTTACTTTCAGCTTTGAATGATACAAAGAGATTTTCCTATTCTCAACGTCACAATCAGCCCAGCAATTCTTGAAGAATCTTCCTATCTTGGTAGTACTGTGATATACAGAGTCCAAGACTATTCAAAGTAACATACTGAATTGCTGGTATAATCTTTGTTTTTTTTCTATGTGTTTTGTTATTTGCAAAACATCAGTTCTTCTCTATCAAATATAAATTATATATTTTTAATTAAGGCATTGGCCACAATATATCCATTTCCATAATGAAAACATGTGCTGTTTCACACATGAAAATGGGGAAATAATAAAACACACTCTTGCCATCTTCCATGAGAACTGCATTAGTCCAAGTTCCTGATATCCTAGCTTCTCTCCAGTCCCTCTGTGACCAGGAGGATATGAGTGCAAGGGCTGTACCATCAGCGGATTACAGGAGAGGTTATGTTCTGAGAGTTTCAGTTCAGTTCAGTTCAGTTCAGTTCAGTTCAGTCGCTCAGTCGTGTCCGACTCTTTGCGACCCCATGAATCGCAGCACGCCAGGCCTCCCTGTCCATCACCAACTCCCAGAGTTTACTCAAACTCAAGTCCATCGAGTCGGTGATGCCATCCAGCCATCTCACTCTCTGTCGTCCCCTTCTCCTCCTGCCCCCAATCCCTTCCAGCATCAGGGTCTTTTCCAGTGAGTCAACTCTTCACATGATGTGGCTTAGGAATAATAATTACAAGTAGAATGAAGGCATAAAGAGAGAAAGAAAGACAGGTAAGCAGAGCTAACAAAGGAATAGATGAAGGAATGAAAGGAAGGAGAGAGAGAGAAGGAAGGAAGATAAAAAAAAGGAAAGGAAAAAGAGAAGAAGAGGAAAGAAAGAAGATGGAGAATATAAACACAAAATAAAATCAGGATAAGAAAGTTAGGAAACAGCAACACAATTCTCCTTTTCTCTTTCCAATGCCCAGTATATAAGCAAACAATATGAAAATGTATTCAGTCCAATTTTAGGACATAGCCTGACCCAGAATATAAATAAGAAAAAGTGACCACTGAATTACTCTTTAACATTGAAATAAAAAGGATGTATATTTTAAAATAATAACATAATTCCATTGATTTCAGAAAACAGAAAGTAGATGCTATACCCCCTAAATACTAATCCTTTGTGAAGATGAATTTACTTTACCAAAATGCTATTACATCATTTAAATTTTCATTAATGTGTTGCAATTAAAGTCATGATACTTTCTTTTTTAAAATGTATAATGGCACTTATCTTAACTAAAAATATTTTATATGCATTTGACACAGAAATTCCATTAAGCATGAAAATCAATTTAAAAACCAGGATACATTTATGTATAATCAATGTTCAGAAAATTTAGGGATATTAAAAATAAAATTCAGGCCTTAGGTTTGCTTAGGATATATTGGGTCTTAGAGATTTTTGAAGCTTTAGTAAATAAGTATCCTCATAAGTAATATTAATGTTCTTAGAGACAATGTAGCATAGAAATGTTTATATATTTTCCTTATCTTTTTGTTTCTCCAAAAGATCTTCTCAGAGTAGTGTGAGGGAACTCTAGTTATGGTATTACTCACACAGTGAAGGGTACCTTTTATAATATTCATAGAATGGGTGGGAGATATAATGAGAAAGTGAGAGGAAAGATATGAGAAATTAGATTTACCTTGCATGCCCCTTGATTTAAAGGAGGTTCCTGGAGCCCTCTGCCTTGCGGGATTTAATGACTGCATTTGAATTTGATGATAAAGGTGTAACGGCAAATTAGCAATGCCTGTCATGGGGAAGGGAAGTAAGATGAACATTTTGTGTGGATAGGCAATTTACATTCCAATACGAGTGGTAGGTAGACAGGCATAAAGGAGAACTGCATAATTGACTCCCAAGTTAATAGAAATTTTCAAGACCCTGCTGTCCTCATCTCACATTTAAATACATGGCCTCTTCAGTAGCGAATTCTATTGTTTTTATACATCATGATTCTTCTTCCCTAGTCATGTATGTTTGACCTAGGTATGAGAAAATAAAACTTCTCTCCTTGGGAAGAGAAAGATAACATGAGACAGGACATCTCTTCAGATAAAGGGATATGTAACATGCAAAAATAGAAACTGTTGATGTCCATCATCTCCAAGATAAAGAGAGAAGAAGGGGAAAAAATGCATTTCAAGCTTCAAGTTGCATATGAAGAGAAGAATAAAACAGAGAGATGCAGAAGTCAGAGGGAGAAACCTTATAGATGTCACTCTCTGTTTTTGCTTAGTTTTGTTTTTAACACAACTTGTATTTTCATTAGAATTACTACTGTTTTCTTAAGCTTGCTCCAGCAGTTATTCACTTTCTTTTTGCAATGAAAATTACTGTACAATAAAATAGATGAGTATAAAGTAGAATGTGGAGAAGATTTTTCTTCCCATCTTTGAAGAAAGAAACAATGTGTTAGGGAATTTATAAATATTAACATAAATATAAGACACATGACAAAATCAGTCTTTGGCTATCAAGAATCAGGAAGGTTGGAGCTGACTCATAATATCTTTGTCTTAAAAGTATGCTTTTTCACATCAACTAGAGGAAACACATACCTTCGTTATTTCCCACTTTGTCTCTTGTTTACTTATCCTCTTGTCACTACAGATTTGAGTATTTTGTTTCTATATTCCATATCTTGGAAAATATAATGATTAACATATATCAAGTTAGCATGTTACTTGTCCATGTATGTGGAGAAAGGATGCTCTATCACACCCTTTTCCAGTCTCCCAGGGAAGGAAGTCATAGTGACCTTATCTCAATCCACCAACATCCTTGGTCTACAGCCAGTTCTTTGCCTTCCCTTGGAGATCTGCATGTAACTAATGTAAGTCACACCAGTGTTTTGAGAAGGGGTGAGAATTGCCAAATTGTTTGTGTCAATGTAGTGGAACCCTCCAGTTCCCAGTAGATCTAACATTTTGGGAACTATTTCTGCATTTACAAAATTTCTCAAATCTAAATTTAACACATTGTGAAAGAAAAATGCATATTTTGGTTTCTTCTTTCAAAATTTTAGAGGGAAAATAATCAAAGTTTTAACACTTTAACCACAAACACTGGTACTTCCCTGGCAGTTTGGTGATTGAGACGCTGTTCTTCCAAGGTAGGGGGTGCACACTGGATCCCTAGGCAGGGAGCTAAGATCTCACAGGTGGCATGGCCAAAAAAAAAACAAAAAAAAAACACTAATAAACACATACACTAAATTGCATGTTGAAGAGCAGCTACTAAAAATTCATTTAAAGGCCCAAAATCTGTTTAATACTGGGTAGTTCCTGTGCAATTCTGTGTTATCTAATAATAAATGCATTTAATTATCATTTCTCTTTTATTTTTCCACAACCTTTGGGTTATTATATTTCTGTATAAATCAAAAAAATATGGAATCTTGGAAAGAAATATAAATATTTAGAAAATATGTGCACTATGTATTTTTATAAGTCGCCTCATGGTACCTTTCCAAAAGTATTAAATTAAGTAAGTGCTTTAACAAGTAAATGTAAATGGGAGGCAATATTATTGGAGTCTACTTTGTAAAAATGAATTATTTCCATATGAAACTTCTCCCAATATTAGCACTAATGTATCAGTAAGCAATATTCATAAAAAAATAAATAGTATTTAATAAATCATTATTTATATAGAGATATAGTCAAAATAAAAATATTTACTTTTATTTAATCATCAAAACCTAAAACTTACTTTATTTATTAGTGAGTTCCTCCTTAAAGCTTAGAAGCCTGGTGTGCTGCAGTCCATGGGATTGCAAAGAGTTGGACGTGACTGAGCTACTGAACGGAACTGAACTGAGAGTCTTTTGCTAAAAGGATTTTTTTGGTTTGTTTTTTGCTAAAGAAAGAAGAAACCATTTAAGAAATCTAATGCAAGGGAAATAAATCCATGAACAGAAAAGAGACTATAAAAATACAATGTTTAAGATTGACAAGCTATAGGTAAAATTATCAGTTGAGAACAAAGAAGTAATCCATGATTTCTCTCAAGATCATCAATGGTATCAACTAAATACTTATAAACTCAATTGTTTATCTCCAAGTGAAATGTTTGCTTTGAATTCTAGAATGATATATTGTTGTGCAGTCACTAAGTCATGTCTGATTCTTTGTGACCACAGGCACTGCAGCGTGCGAGGCTTCCCTGTCCTTCACTATATCCAGGAATTGCTCAGATTCATGTCCACTGAGTCAGTGATGCTACCTAATTATCTCATCCTCTGCCGCCGCTTTCTCCTTTCACCTTTAGGCTTACCTAGAATCAGGATCTTTTCCAGTGAGTCAGCTCTTCACATCACGTGGCCAAATTGTTGGTGCTGCAGCTTCAGCATCAGTCCTTCCAATGAGTATTCAGGGTTGATTTTCTTTAAGATTGACTGGTTTGGTCTCCTTGCTGTCCAGGGGACTCTCAAGAGCACCACAGTCTGAAAGCATCAATTCATCAATGCTCTGCTTTCTTTTCGGTCCAACTCTCACATCCGTACATGACTACTAGAGAGACCATAGCCTTGACTATGCGGACCTTTATTGGCAAAGGGATGTCTCAGGTTGTTAACACAGTGTCTAGGTTTGTTCCTGCCAAGAAGCAATCATCTTCTAATTTCATGGCTTCACTCACCATCCACAATGATTTTTAGAGCCCAAGAAGAGAAAATCTGTCACTACTTCCACCTTTTCCCCTTCTATTTGTCATGAAGTGATGGGGCCAGATGCCATGATCTTGGTTTTTTTTTTTTTTTTTAATAATTGAGTTTAAACTGCCTTTTTCACTCTCCTCCTTCACCCTCATCAAGAGACTCTTTAGTTCATTTTCACTTCGCCGTTAAGAGTGGAATCATCTGCATATCTGAGGCTGATGATTTATCTGTTGTTTTCCTCTGTTTCTTTGCCTTGTTCATTGAAGTGGAACTTCTTGTTTCTCCTTGCTATTTTCTGGCACTCCGCATGTAGTTGAGTGTGTCTTTCCCTTTCTCCCTTGCTTTTCACTTCTCTTCTATCTTTAGCTATTTGTAAAGCCTCCTCAGACAACCACTTTGCCTCTTGCATTTTTTTCTTTGGGATGGTTTTGTTCGCTGTCTCCTGTACAATATTGCGAACCTCTCTGCACATAGTTCTTCAGGCACTCTGTTTACTAGATCCAGTCCCTGGAATCTGTTACCTCCACTGTATATTCAAAGAGGATTTAAGTCATGCCTGACTGGCCTAGTGGAGTAACAGGCAAGTTTGGCTTTGAAGTACAAAGTGAAACAGGGCAAAGACTAACAGAATTCTGCCAAAAGAACATACTGGTCATAGCAAACACCCTTTTTCAAAGACACAAGAGGCGACTTTACACACGGACATGACCAAATGGTCAATACTGAAATCAGAATGATTACATTCTTTGTAGCCAAAGATGGAGAAACTGTATACAGTCAGCAAAAATAAGACCTGGAGCTGACTGTGGCTCAGGTCATCAGCTCCTCATAGCAAATTCAGGCTTAAACTAAAGAGGACTCTAGACTTTCCCATTCTATTGTGTTTTTCTATCTCTTTGCTTTGTTCACTTAAGAAGGCTTTCTTATTTATCCTTGCTATTCTCTGGAACTCTGCCTTCATTTGGTTATATCATTCCCTTTCTCCTTTGCGTTTTGCTTCTCTTCTTTTCTTAGCAATTTGTAAGGCCTCCACAAACAACCATTTTGCCTTCTTCCATTTCGTTTTCTTGGGGATGGTTTCAGTCACCACCTCCTATACGGTGTTAAAAACCTCCATTCATAGTTGTTCAGGCACTCTGTCTATCAGATCTAATCCCTTGAATCTATTTGTTATCTCTGCTGTATAATCATTAAGGGATCTGGTTTAGGTAATACCTGAATGACTTAGTGGTTTTCCCTACTTTCTTCAGTTTAAGCCTGAATTTTGCAATAAGGAGCTCAAGTTCTGAGTCATAGTCAACTCCAGGTTTTGTTTTTGCTGACTCCATATAGTTTCTCCATCTTTGGCTTCAGAGAACATAATCAGTCTGATTGACCAAATCAGTATGGACCATTTGGTGAGATCCATGTGTAGAGTCATCTCATTGATTGTTGCCAAAGTGTTTGCTGTGACCAGCATGTTCTCTTGACAAAACTCTGTTCGCCTTTGCCCTGCTTCATTTTGTACTCCAATGCCAAAGTTATCTGTTACTCCAGGTATCTCTTGACTTCCTACTTTTTCATTCTAATCCTTTATGGTGAAAAGGACGTCTTTTTCTGGTGTTAATTCTAGAAGATCTTGTAGGTATTCATAGAACAGGTCAACTTCACCTTCTTCAGCATCAGTGGTTGGGGCACAGACTTGGATTTCTGCAATGTTGAATGGTTTGCCTTGGAAAGGAACCAAGATCCTTTGTCTTTTTGTGGTTGCACCCAAGTACTGCAGTTCAGACTCTTCTGTTGACTGTGAGGGCTACTCCATTTCTTCTAAGGGATTCTTGCCCACAGTAGTAGATATAATGGTCATGTGAATTAAACTCGCCCATTCCCATTCATTTTAGTTCACTGATTCCTAAGATATCTATGTTCAAATCTTTCCATCTCCTGTTTAGCCATGTCCAATTTTCTTTGATTCATGGACCTCACATTCCAGGTTCCTATGCAATATTGTTCTTTACAATATAGGACTTTACTTTCACCACCAGCCACATCCACAACTGAGTGTCATTTCCACTTGGCCCAGCCACTTCATGCTTTCTGGAGCTATTAGTAATTGCCCTCTGCTCTTCCCCAGTAGCATATTGGACACCTTGCATCTTGGGTGTCTTATCTTCCAGTGTCATATCTTTTTGCATGTTCATACTCATCATGGATTCTTCTTGGCAAGAATACTGGAGTGGGTGCCATTTCCTTCTTCAGCAGACCATGTTTTGTCAGAACTCTCAACTGTGACCCATCCATCTTGGGTGGCCCGGCACAGCATGGCTCATAGCTTCCTTGAGTTATGCAAGCCCCTTTGCCACAACAAGGTTGTGATCCATGAAGGGGAGACGGATTAACTCTAACTAAATAAACATCTTCAGAAGACTGACTCTTCTATAGCAAATTTTTAAAAACAATCTAATTTTCCGCTCTTCAGAAGTTGAACTTTTCCTTCCTATTATATGCCTCTGAAATTCGTGCTGCCATGAATCCAAATACTGGTGCTGGTAACCAAAAGAGATCCTAAATTCCTTCCTTTTTGTGTGTATTGCATATCAGACATTCATAAAATGCTATTATTCAGCCTTTTAACCATTCCCTAGTTCAGCTTCCTCCTCTCCATTTCAGCATCGTTGAATTGATCTCGGGTTTATGTTTCATTTTAAGCTTTAAAATAACCAGTACCCCGGCTCCAACTTTTACTTTTTTAAGTCATTTTTCCACAGCACTGTCAGTGTATTCTTTTATGTTTTATAAAAACATAATCTTAGAATGACCTATTTATTTTATTTTCACCTTGATAAAAATACCACATTCTAACCATACCTGACTTTTAATAGTGCTGTATTCATCTATCCATTCAGACTCATTGACTGATGTGGGTCTTTGCATTTTATATAGGGTTCACCAAAAAGTTCAGAAAAAACCCAAATGAACTTATTGGATAATTCTAAATTATATCAGTACTGAACTACTTGTGGTTTCCTGAATATTACCTTTCCTTACACTCTTGCAGCAGGCACCCCTAGCTAACCTTTCAAGGATCTGATTCAAATATCTTTTCTTCTTTCTCATAAATAGTTAATGGTTTATCCTCTACTCCAATAAGTATTGTGTACATATTTCAATTATGGAAATAAATTATCTTAGTACTATAATAAAAACAAAAATAAATAAATATATATACATGTATACACAAATGCATGTACTTATATATGTCTGTATAATACAAATCTAACTGAATATACAATAAGATATTACAGAACCTAGGCTAGTGCCTAGTACCTCAGAGTCATTCAGAAAATTACATGAATGAATAGATGCTGGTGATATTTAAGTTTCATGCATGTTCTGATAAATACTTAAGCTGTCACAAGGAGCAAGGATGAAGATATAGAAACAGCACGCCTGAACCTATAATTCTAATAATTTGCCTAAGAATATCAGCAGAAAGAAATGTGATTGTCAGTTGAAATAGAAATGGTAATACGAAAAAATAAAGACGTATTCTCTAGACAGTGGGATTAAGTGTGAATATCAATAATGTTTACAAGAATGTACATGTGCATGCTACATGGCTTCAGTCATGTCCAGCTCTTTGCAGCCCTGTGGACTGTAGCCTGCCAGGCTCCCTGTTCATGGGATTCCCCAGGCAAAGATACCTGTGTGGGTTGTAATGCCCTCCTCCAGGGGATCTTCCTGACCCAGGATTGAACCTGTGTCTCTTCTGTCTCCTGCACTGGCAGGCAGGTTCTTTACCACTAGCACCACCTGGGAAGCCCACAAGAATGTATAGGAAGTACTAAATACCAGATGTTAAAATGATTTATACAGATTCACATAAATATAGTCAACTAATGTTTGATAAAGGAGTAAAAGCTGTGCTATTGAGAGAAGATAGTCTTTTCAACAGATGGTGGTAGAATACCTAGACATTCTCCTACAACACGACTCTAGATACAATCCTTACACACTTCATAAGTATTAACTCAAAATGGATCAGATATAAATGTAAAACACAACAGTATAAGATTCTTGAAAGATAACAAGAAAAAATTCTAGATAAACTTGGTCATGACAATGGCTTTATAGATAAAACACCAAAGTCATGACCCCTTGATATTAATAATTGATAAGCTGGACTTCATTAAAATTAATTAGTTTTTTGCTCTGTGAAACATGCTGATGAGAATGAGAGGACAAGCCACAGACTGAGAGGAAATATTTGCCAAAAAAAAAAAAATCAGTAAAGGACTGTTATCCAAAATATATAAACAACTCTTAAAATTCATAAATGAGGAAACAACCTGATAAAAACCTATTAAAAATGGTCAAAAGGCCTGAACAAGCACCTCACCAAAGAAAATGTATAGATGGTAAATGACCATATGAAAAGATGCTTTATGTCATAGTCATTAGGAAAATACAAATTAAAGCAAAAATGAGATACCACTTCACGCCTATCAGAATAGCCAAAATCCAGAACTCTGACAATACCAAATGCTGTCATAAGGATATGGAGTTTTAGGAATTCTCATTCAATGCTGGTAGAAATGCAAAATAATATAGCAACATTGGAAACCAGTCTGGCAGTTTCTTATAAAACAAACCTTCTTTTTTCATATCATCCAGAAGTTGCATTTATTGGTTTTTATTTACTCAAATGAGTTTAAAACATGTCCACACAAAAATTTGCACATGCCTGTTGTATGTTATAGCAAATTCATTTATAATTGCTAAACCTTATAAGCAACCAAGATGGTCTTCAGTAGGTGGATGGATAAATACATGATGGTACATCCACACAATGCAACATTATTCCATGTTAAAAATAAATGAGCTATCAAGCCATGAAAATACATGAAGAGAACTAAATTGCATAATACTAAGTGAAAGAAGCCAGTTTGAAAAGGCTATATCGTATATGATTCCAATTATATGACACCCTGGAAAAGGCAAAACTATAGACACAGTTAAAAGATCAGTGGCTTCCAGGGGCTTAGTGGGAGTGTGTGAGGAATAGACAAAACAGGATTTATGAGGCAGATTATTATTTATAATAATAAATTATTCCATATCATACTCAGTGATGGATGTCACTATGCATTTGTCCATATCCATAGAACACACAACAACCAAGAGCAAAGTGTGGACTATGGCCGCTGATAATGATGTATCAGTATATGTTCATCAGTTATAACAAATGTATTTGGTACAAATGTTGGTAGTGGGGGAGGCTGTGCATGCATGGGAGCAGGGTGAATACACACTTGCTCTTCAATTTTCCTGTAAATCTAAATCTATTTTTAAAAAATAGCCTGTTTAAAAGGAGAAAATATGATTTACACAATTCATCTAAGTAAAATACCAAATGTAGTTTATTAAATTTAAAACAAGGGACTTTTAAGTGTCAGCACACAATTACCAATATTAATGTTTTAATTATTATTCTTCTGTCTTAATAAGGCATTCAGATAAATGAAAAAGTTAAAAATTTTTGTAAGGAAAAAATAACAAAAAAAAAAAAAAGAAGAAGAAAGGAAGGAAGGAGAAAAGACGAAAAAGAAAGAGGAAGGAAGGAAGGAATAAAAAGGGTACGGAGGATTAAAGAAATGAAAGCCTGACAGGAAAAAGAATAGTGCACATGCCTCCCTTGTTTATAGTTTTCAACTGAGGAGGGCAGCTTTGTTTTCATTATGCCATCAGTAGGTGGCAGTGGGAACGTAATATGCAATCTTCACCATTAGTAATTAGATATTATGTTCAAAAAAGTATGGATGTATGGAACTCTTTTAATTAAATGCTTTTGCTGGTAATAATTTTTCTTAGAGCCACAAATGGCCATGGATGACCTCAGGGAACACCCCAGGATTTTTATCTCATTATTGTTATTTCACTCTGAAATGTGTTTGCCCTCTTTAGTCCATTCAGCCAATTACACTGTGTGCCTATCTAGTCAAAAGCCTTCAGTGGTAAAGAATCTGCCTGCCAATGCAGGAGACACAAGAGATGTGGTTTCAATTCCTGAGTCGGGAAGATCTCCTGGAGTAGGAAACGGCAGCCTACTCCAGTATTCTTGCCTGGAAAATTTCATGGACAGAGGAAACTTGGCAGGCTACTGTCCATGGGATCGCGAAGAGTCAGACGTTACTGAACATGAATGCACGGGATCTGCAAGGCGTACAATGGTAAAGTACATTTTCTACTATCAAACTGTTACAGTCTAGAGAAAGAGGAGGCAAATATTCAAGTTTACATGATAAAATGCTAACAATAATATTTGACTGGGTTAGGAGAAAATGGACTATTTCAGCTTCAAAACTATAGGACATTATGTAAAATAAGAATACAGAAAATTCTTCATGAAACTAGCATTTGAGCTGAGTATTGAACTGAGAGAAAAGATAGAGAAGGTGATTCAAGGTTTTCTTTTCTTTTCTTTCTTAAAGCCTATTATCTCCTTTAAGTTTGAAATGAGCCGTCTGTAGAGATTACAAATCAGGAATGCCTCTGCTCTGGTCAAAACAGCTTGTTATAGGCTAATCAGATCAACAGAGCCATTGAGCTCAAAATCATGGAGGAAAGCTTTTAAATGAAGAGTGAATTTCTAGATAGAAGGAGCATCAATAAATTATAATAATCAGAGGGACAGGATACCGACCAGTATAGTGTAGTGATGCAGAAACCCCAAGTGTCACAGTAGGCTGAGCAGGTAAAGAGCAAACAGGCTTCAGAAAATTAGTGAGAAAGAATTGACTAATGTATGATCATTGAATTCTGTCATCAATAGCTAATTGGTTAGGATGTTTTGACAACAGTGTCAGAGATCAGAGGTAATATTGCAAGGAAATATTTAGTAAGTCATAACATCATTGACATTTGTGTGTGTGTGTGTTTGCAAGGTGATAGGCAGTATTATACACTTGTTCTACATATTAGCTCATTTATTCTCCCAAGGACACTGTGATGTAATTTATATTAGCTTTACCATTTTTCTCAGATTAAGGTTTTGAGAGATGCTATAAAATTTAGAAGCTGCATGGTGAATGAACAAGAGAAGATAATAACTTAACAGCTTGTCATCATTACCTATATCACTCATTCATTCTTTTAGCAATACTTTATGTCTAAAATTTATCCTAAATACTGCCCTTTACTATAGACTCAGAAATTCTGACATAGTGTCCCTGCCTCATATGGAAAGGAGGGTAACAGAGTTGAACGTTTTATGAAATATTTTATTAAAAAAAAACATTTTATAAATTAGGTCCCAATGACAAAGATGTCTCTGGAGCTGATGATTGTCTTTTCTAATTTGTCAGTGTTTCTTTGATACCAATGTTTTGGAAAACACCTGAGCTTGTCTTACAGATCATAGGGCTTCTATTTTAGAAGAGAGTATTATCCTCGTTACCTTTGCCAAGTTGCTTCAGTCATGTCCAACTCTTCGTGACTGTATGGACTGTAGCCCGCCAGGCTCCTCCGTCCTTTGGATTCTCCAGGCAAGAATACTGGAGTGGGTTGCCATGCCCTTTTCCAGGGGATCATTCTATGTTATATGTTTTAGAAATAAATATATCCTCATGAAAACTACATCTAGACTTTGTCATATGAGTTTAGAAACATCTAAGATCATCTCTAACAATGAAAGTAGAATAAAGTTTCTAAGAGGCTGGAGCTGAAGGATTTAGAGGCCGTGGGATTGTGTTAGCAAGTACAAAGCAAGATACATTCTCAGAGTTTGGAGAAAATCAAGAGTTAGGGTGAAAGTGCAGGGTGAAATACACACACATCTGGCATGCTATTAGGGCTCTTCTTTAGGTAGGTCAGATGCTGCTCAGCTGACTGGGGAAAATATGTATACTTTCAGTAAAATAACAAAAGTGAAAGTGAGAGGACTACCATTACTGAGGGTGACTGGTCAGGATATGGATCCTTAGCATCAGGTGATAAATAAAATTTGCCAAAATATAGTGAGTGATTAGATCACATTGTATCACATCTCTCCAATTTTATACAAAAAGCACTATGATTTTGCATAATAAAAAAGAGACAGTGGAGGTAACAGATAGTCGACTCACCAAAGTCCAACAATTGGAAGATACCCCAACTACAGGAGAAACAGATGGAAAATATCTAGGTTTGTGTGAACCTTGGTGTGAGTTTAGAGAGATTAGGATGGGTAAAGTATGAGTGGAAGACACAGGATATTGAGGACTACTGACATGTGTGGCAGACAAGTTAATAAGGGTTGTGATAAATAAAATTAATAGAAATGAAACAGGTAGAAAGGCTAGAAACATTATTTCAGAATTAAAAATATAGGAAATAGGACATTTCTGATAATGACACAGTTTAATGTTAGTTATTTGTTGGTTGCCTAAAATATAGTGAAGATTATTATCATTTAAAAAAATCTGAAAAACAGTGAGTTCAGAATTTGAGAAGAGTCTTTATTGTGCATTTTTTAAGATTTAAAAAAAAAATGATGATAGAGGACAAGTTGAAAAGGAAAATTGTGAATCTGTGAGCTAAAATCACTGAAGAAAGTGGATGAGTGTCCTGGAGTTTGTTAAATGGCCCAAGTGACAAAGATGGTAAAAGTGGTATCAGGATGAAAATCATTTGGCAGGAGTTTGTTAGGAGACAGGAGTTCTAGTGGAAGAGAGAGCCACAGAGCCATAGTCTGTTCTTTGGCCAAAGTTGTGAGTATTGAAAAAAGATTCAAAGGAAGAGCAGCTCACTTTGAAGAGCAACTCAAAAGATGTATTAAGACTAGAAAAACTTACAGTTAATGAGAGATTGTATATGAAGAGAAAAATAAAAATGATAAGGGAGTTTGTTCATGATAAAGGAGTTAGCAGGTTGTGATTCCAAAACTTAAGTGCAGGAGAATCATATTCTAGTGCACTCTGTATGTTGATTTAGTACACCAGGGCTTCCCTGGTGGCTCAGACGGTAAAGAATCCACATGCAGTACAGAAGACCCGAGTTTGATCCCTGGGTCAGGAAGATCCTCTGGAGAAGGGGATGGCTACCCACTCCAGTATTCTTGCCTGGAGAATCCCATGGACAAAGGAGCCTGGCGGGCTACCGTCCATAGGTTCGCAAAGAGTCTGATACGACTGAAGCAACTTAGCATGCATGCATGCGTTAGTACATCAAGACAAAAGAAGAGCCATTAAAATTTAGTACCTTGCTGTGCATCACAACTTATATTTATCTTTTCATTCAAAGATAATAAGGATGTAATACTCTACCATGCTTTTTATAATGTCTGTCAATTATTTGAACTTTGCTATTGGCACAGTAAAAATTCAAACACACTCAAATTAATTCAAAGGTCCACAGAAAATAATACATGATTGTTAATAAGGTTTGTGAATTAAACCTGCCTGGAATCACAATAATCTAAATCTTGTTTTTATGAGGTATTTACATTCAAGCCCATGTAAGTCATCAACAGAAGTAATCATATTCAATATACTGTCATAGAAACTTCAAAAACCATTCACCTGGAACTTGTGGTTCACTGACTGTCAAAATCACAAAATAAAATACTGTTGTGATAGTTAATGAATGAAGCTTAAAACAATAGTATTCTAGAAAATAGGTTTAATTACATATGCTATTTACTTATCTTGTTTTGGAAGTAGCAGGTTATATATTACAAGGGTGATAAGGTAAAACCTGGGAACCTTAAGTAGTCTTATTACATATTATAAGAGCTAAAAAGAGCGATCATAAGCAGTATAAACAAATTTTACTGAGATCACAGATACATTAAATATCTTTCAGTTATAAAATATTACATGTTTTTGGAAATCAAAGGCAAATTCATCAGTTGAAGTCAATCTGTATTTCACATAATAACTCTACACATATTTAAATGTTAACCCTGTCCCAATCCTATTCTAGTTGCCAAAGATATAAGAATAAACAAAAGTAGTAAAGATGGCTTATTGTAAATTGTAAAAATATCTAACCCTTTTTTATAATGAATATGTTTGTCAAAATCAATGCACCTAGAATAGTTTAAATAAATGTCTATTATGTTATCTTAGTGATATTGTTTGATATTTGGTTAAGTAGTGTATATTAGCTTCCAAATATGCTATCCCAGGTATATGTGCATGTATTATATATGTTACACATATTGACCTATAAACAACATGGGGATTAAGAGAGTTGACTCACTGAGCAGTTGAATATCCACACATAACCTTGTATTCCAACCTCACATCTGAAGTTCCACATCCATGGTTAAACCAGTCACAGATGGTGTAGTATTGTACTTATTTATTGAAAAAAAAAATCGACATATAAATGGATCCACACAGCTAAATTACATGTTGTTCAAGGGGCAGCTGTATGTTGTTTCTACCTAAGTGAATTTTCTAAAACAGTTCAGTTTAGAGAGAAAGCATAGACCTAATACCGAATGATCATCAAAAAGATACCATAGATACACTTTAGATATTTGTAAAATATTAATTTGCAAGCTATTTGAAGATTTGGTGTAGTCCTAAATTCTATACAAAATAAAAATATTTTTGACAGTAATAATTTCCAAATTACATTGTCAGGATCACTGGAATCTATGCTATATTAAATTTTGGTGCATAGACCTTTCCCTTGGAGATTTTTTTTTTTTTTAAAAGGTGTTAGAGGACCCTGATATGTGCATTTTAACAGAGTCTTCAGGTGATTCTGATGCTAATAATATTTCAAAACTATGTCTATGGTATACTTTACTGGTGTCATGAAATTACATTAGATTCAACTATTTTTCAAGTATTCACAAGGAGAGTTCCCACAATATCTTTAAAAAATATATAATTTGGCAAAAATATGTCATCATTTTTTACAGGACATAACATCTAATTCAAAAAACTTTGGAAATATGCAAAATATACTTAGGGTCAATTTAGAACCTTTAATGTATTCAAAATATATTAAAACACTAAGATGTTTTGTTTTAGATAAATCATACACTATATATCATATTATTTTCATAGACATGGTTATTAAAATGTTAACCTTGACTATATGTATATATAGTTTTCAATAAAAAGGAGATTTAAGCTATGTAAATGCTTCATAGAGACTAACACCCTTGATATTCCAAAAGATAAATATCAATTTCTATATTCCAGATAAAAAAGCAGTCTGGGTAAATTATCTGCATAATTTAAAATCAATAAAAATAATTTTGACATAATTACCTACTGAATTTTATTGCTTTAAGAAGTCAAAGTTTTTTCCCACATAATTATTTTAATCCTCCACTTAATTGTAATTCTCTGGCCAGTTTTATAGACACATTCATAGGTATGGCTTTAAGATGTGTACAAAGGTAGGAAGTTATAAGAAGGGAAAGCAGGAAAGGAAATTAAATATAATATAAATATTGGTGAATTCAGGAATATGATACCACATACCTGGTACTTGGCTAGATTTTACAATAACATTATTGTAGAGGAGAGACATTTTTCTCCCCTTCTCCCCTTCTTCTAAAAGAGTGTCATGCTGGGGATACATACATAAGGGGCAGAATCTCAAGTGCAAAGTATCCTGGATCACTCTGCAATAGCTGTATATCTAATCCTATAGGTCTAATCCTTCCAGGTCCCTGGCACCTGGAAGTCGTTGATAGTATCAAGCTGTGCTGTCTGATTCTTCCTATTGAATATGGGTTTTTCATCTTTTCCCTTAGGACAATGAAAAACCTATCTTAGTATTCTACAACAATTAGGTGATTTTAATCATGGAGACATCTGTGTTTAAATGATGAAGACATAATCAATGCAAACAGTCAAACAGTTCTTATTCCATGGAGAATAAAGAAAATCAAATAGCTCATTTAGTATTGGGAATGCCAAAGCTTTTTTCACTTTTCAGGGATTTATCCATGGACTTTATCAAAGATAATCTGGGTAACTGAAGCAGTGTTACCTTGACTCTACTCAGATGCAGTCTTGGGAAAGCTTAGATCTTACATAAACTACAAAATGAAATGGCTTTTCCTATGGGACAGAAACAGCATTTTCCTAACTCACATCCAATCTTTATTTTTCACTGAAATATCTTATCCTTTATCCTAATACTCCAAATCAATTTATTGTTCATTATAATAATATTGCTTTTAAAATTAATTATATAAGATCTACTGTTTATAAAATACTCAACATATAGGTAGGTAGTTTCTCAGGTCCTCAGAAAAATTCTGTTATTCACAGATGAGAAAAGTGAGGCTCAGAGAAGTTAACTGTCTAGGATCAGGACTCAAAGTCATATCAGTCTGCCACTGAAACCATGCTCTTCACCGTGCCGTGTTTTGGTGAGAGTAAAACAGATCATCTATACGCTTATACTTGGATGAGGCACTAATAGCTCATTGGTTAAGCATTCAGATTTGGGAATGAAATAACTAGTTGTCTGGCCCTCAGAAAGCTTACCCTAACTTTTTCTTCCATTTCCTCATCAGAAAAATGGGAATAACAGTAATACCTACTTCATAGTATTATGAATAGAAATAAAATTTTATATTCAAAAGCAATTAGAAGACTTGAGATTAGCACATAATAACTGATACCATTTATTCAGTGTTTACTAGAACTTCATAAACTGGGGGAGTATTACAGTCAATAAACAGATATTTAGTCAAACTACCTGGAACATAATAAAGGTTAATGGATCCAAGTTTGTATTCATCTCAAGAAAGAGTAATTGGATTTTTTCATTGTTCCCTGCAAACTAAGTATATATAAATTAAGTAATGATTAAGGAGCCAAGTTATGAAAAAAAATATGCCTTCATATACCTAAAATGATTTTTATTGATTATTCAAGCTTCATTAGACTTTCCAGGAAAAGACAAATGTACAGTGCAACTTAAAAATTGTTGACAAAAGTTTAAGTGGAGACTATGAGTTGATTAAATATGCACATTTTCCAAAAAGTTAGGTTGTATGTACATTAAGAGAAGAAATTCCAGATTAGTACAAGACATTATACAAGTGCATTAAAATGAATAATGAGGTATGTAATTAAAATCATGTACGGAAACAAGTAATGAGTCAAGATAATTGAAATTTAAATCCAAAATTAATGTATGATGGTAGGATATATTACCGGATCTGGGTACTATTCCTAGCAATGCCTCTGTATTAAGGCATAATATAGGGTATTTTTGAGGCTGAGCATTTATTTTTTATTTCATTTTTTACTTCAGACTCAAAAATATTTGTATTAATTTCTCTTGAGGAGAAATAACAAAAGTAATTACCAAACACAGCTACCAGTGCAAAATGCTTTACAGTTACACATTACCGGTTTTGAATTGTGACTTGAAATCAATATTTCAAAAGCCATTATTGTGACTGTTCATTTTAAAAGTTTATTTTCTTTGTGACTTTTTAAATTAAAATTTTTAAAATTTAGATTTTAAGGACTTTTATAGAAGCCGAACATTTATTTTAACTGCCCAGAAATACTTATTTTTATATGCACAAAATATTACTAGAAAAATAGCTTCCATTTGACTTTTTCAATTTGCAAGGATAAAAAGAACAAATGTAAAGAATTGAAATTACACCTGGATCTTAGTATTTGCAAAAGTGTCAATGCCAAAGTGTCAATCGCTCAATCGTGTCCAAATCTTTGTGATCCCATGGACTGTAGTCCACCAGGCCACTCTCACTCTGTCCATGGAATTCTCCAGGCAAGAATGCTGGAGTTGTTAGCCATTCCCTTCTCCAGGGAATCTGCCCTACCCAGGGATTAAACCTGAGTTTCCTGCATTGCATGTAGATTCTTTACCATCTGCTGCTGCTGCTAAGTCACTTCAGTCGTGTCCAGCTCTGTGCGACCCCATAGATGGCAGTCCACCAGGCTTCCCCATCCCTGGGATTCTCCAGGCAAGAACACTGGAGTGGGTTGCCATTTCCTTCTCCAATGCAGGAAAATGAAAAGTGAGAATGAAGTCGCTCAGTTGTGTCCTACTCTTAGTGACCACCTGGAGTGCAGCCTACCAGGCTCCTCTGTCCATGGGATTTTCCAGGCAAGAGTACTGGAGTGGGGTGCCATTGCCTTCTCCGTTGAGAGTCGTTTTAAAGCATATGTTTGGAACAACAGCCACTCAGTTTGGGTCTCTGAGTGAAAAGGGTGGTGAAAGTAGTGATGGTGTGGAAATCAATTTATATATATATCCTCAATTACCCTCCTCTCCATTGTGTACATGGATGCAAACATGAGAGGGGACAGATACTTACAAGTATTGACACTTTGGGGGCTTCCATGGTTTCTCAGATGGTAAACGGAGAAGGCAATGGCTTAGCAGCAGCAGCAGCAGATGGAAAGATCAGCTAGGACAACTTGATGGAAATATTATTGATGTGGCTTAATGAGCATGTAAACTCTGGCATTTTTATGTTTGTGTGACATTATTACTATTTGCACACTTGGGTTACATAAATGAGTAATGAACATTTATTTTTTTCTAAAGATCTCCTAAATTTAATGACTATGAATTTAAAGAGACTATGTTATTATCAACATCATAGATTTTTGAAGATTTGAAATAATTTAAACAAAGTGCTTAGAAGAGTGTTTGGAACACAGTTCCCTGATACTACTGTTATTATTTTATAATTATTAGTACTTTTATTCATTTTTGACTCTTGAACATGTTACTAAGTAGGAGGCTTATTCTGTATTTATAGTGACTGATCCCTAGATAATACTTCTGTAGTTCAGTTCAGTTCTGTTCAGTCGCTCTGTTGTGTCCGACTCTTTGCGACCCCATGGACCGCAGCACGCCAGGCCTCCCTGTCCATCACCAACTCCGAGAGTTTACCCAAACTCATGTCCATTGAGTCAGTGATGCCATCCAACCATCTCATCCTCTGTCATCTCCTTCTCCTCGTGCCTTCAATCTTTCCAAGCATCAGGGTCTTTTCAAATGAATCAGCTCTTTGCACCAGGTGGCCAAAGTATTGGTGTTTCAGCTTCAACATCAGTCCTTCCAATGAACACCAAGGACTGATTTCCTTTAGGATGGACTGGTTGGATCTCCTTGCAGTCCAAGGGACTCTCAAGAGTCTTCTCCAACACCACAGTTCAAAAGCATCAATTCTTCAGCACTCAGCTTTCTTTAGAGTCCAACTCTTACATCCATACAACACTAATGGAAAAACCATAGCTTTGACTAGACAGACATTTGTTGGCAAAGTAATGTCTCTGTTTTTTAATATACTATCTAGGTTGGTCATAACTTCCTTCCAAGGAGTAAGCATCTTTTAATTTCATGGCTGCAATCACCATCTGCAGTGATTTTGGAGCCCAAGAAAATTAAGTCAGCCACTGTTTCCACTGTTTCTAAACTAAGATGCCATGATCTTAGTTTTCTGAATGTTGAGCTTTAAGCCAACTTTTTCACTCTCCTCTTTCTCTTTCATCAAGAGGCTCTATGGTTCTTCACTTTCTGCCATAAGGCTGGTGTCATCTGTGTATCTGAGGTTATTGATATTTCTCCCGGCAATCTTGATTCCAGCTTGTGCTTCATCCGGCTCAGTGTTTCTCATGAAGTACTCTGCATATAAGTTAAATAAGCAGGGTGATAATATACAGCCTTGACATACTTCTTTCCCAATTTGGAAGCAGTCTGTTGTTCCATATCCAGTTCTAAGTGTTGCTTACTGACCTGCATACAGATTTCTCAAGAGGCAGGTCAGGTGTTCTGGTATTCCTATCTCTTTAAGAGTTTTCCACAGTTTATTGTGATCCACATTGTCAAAGGCTTATCATAGTCAATGAAACAGAAGTAGATGTTTCTCTGAAATTCTCTTGTTTTTTCTATGATCCAGCAAATGTTGGCAATTTGGTCTCTGGTTCCTCTGGGTTCCTCAAACCCAGCTTGTACATCTGGCAGTTCTTTGTTCAAGTACTGCTGAAGCCTAGCTTGAAAGGTTTTGAGCATAACTTTGCTATCACGGGAAGTGAGTGCAATTGTCTGATAGTTTGAACATTCTTTTGTACTGCCCTTCTTGGGAATTGGGGTGAGGATTGATCTTTTCCAGTCCTGTTGCCACTGCTTGGTTTTCCAAATTTGCTGACATATTGAGTGCAACACTTTAATAGCATTATCCTTTAGGTTTTTAAATAGCACTTTTAAATTCCATCATTTCCACCAGCTTTATTGGCAGCAGTACTTCCTAAGGCCCACTTGACTTCACACTTCAGGATGTCTGCCTCTAGGTGGGTCACCTCACCATTGTTGTTTTCTGGGTCATTAAGATCTTTTTCTTACACTTCTTATTCTTGCCATCTCTTCTTGATCTCTTCTACTTCTACTAGATCTTTAGTGTGACTGATTCATAAGGGCTATTATAACTAAAAGAAAATATTTTAGCAAAATTGTGCTTTGACATTGAAAAAAATAATACTGAATGGGTTGACTGAAAAATAAAGAGCAAGAAAGTCACCAAGAGGCAAGAGGCAGTAGTTTTGAACTTGTATATCTTTAGGCCAAATGTTGGATTTGGATAAGAAATCAAGTGGCCTAGAGATTTTAGCACAAGAAGGTAAACATAATTTTACAGTAATACTATGTATAATGAGATAGGATTTACAATTAAAACATCACACAGATCTGCCCATTAATACGATGATACACAAATGGACTTGACAGAGTGAAGAGTAACTTGTTATGAAGATGTATACTTTTGCAGAAAAACATAAATCTGAGACTACAAAAAGTATGATACGAAAAAAAAAAGTTATCTTCTGGTCCCATTTCAGTTATTTCACCCCACACCCCAAGTGCCAGTGAGACAGATTACTCTACTTCCTCTGATCTTACAATTTTACAATCCAAAACATTGCAATAGTATTTTTCTTCTAGAATGCACAGCAGTCAATAACTAAATATCCACTGCTATTTTTCATTCAGGGACTATTTCACTAAAAGTTTTCTAATGCTTCTTTCATCTTCAAATCCAACACAACTATAAAAGTACCTACTATGTAGATTTTATTCCAATGTTTGACATCCATTAGTCTGCCTCTTTTGCTCAATGGGGGCTTCACAGGTGGTACTAGTTGTAAGGAATCTGCCTACCAAAGCAGGAGACACATGAGTTGCAAGTTCAATCCCTGGGTCAGCAAGATCCCCTGGAGTAGGAAATGGCAATCTGCTCCAGTATTCTTGCCTGAAAAATTCCATAGGTAGAGGAATCTGGCAGTCTACCATCCTTGGGGTTGCAAAGATTTGATACAACTGAATGATTGAACACACACACCTGTTCAATGGAGGTTCTAAAGGGAGACATTGTCTTCATTTCCTTTCTGTCTATTTGCATGGATATTAATCAGACAATCTGCTAGGTAATTAGCCTACAGGAATGAGAAGGATCTCAGCACTGTGAGGGAATGATGAGCCAGTAGGTTTGGACTAAGAGAAAACACAGGTTGGTACTAGAAAATATTGGTAAGCCATGTTAAAGATTGGGAATTTTATCTTAAATAAAAGAAAATTCTTTGAAGTATTTTAAGACTTGAAATCCCAGAACTAGTTGTGCAATGGATGATGGAAAGAAGATCTGTGAAAAAAGGGTAAAGTGTGAATATGGACAGATTAATTAGATAGTGATTTTTTAAAGGCTGTTAATTAATAAGCTATATTTCAGAGAATAGGACAAGACTGTATCAGTATCAATGGAGGACATGGATAGATTCAACAGTAGTATAATTCAAGAGTCAGTTACATACAATCATGCATTTTCTTATGATTCTCCTTCTGATTGCATATTCATTTGGTGAACATCTAGTTATTTTTCAAGACTAACTTCAAGCAGCATATACAAGATGCTGTGTTTATGGACCATCGCAGTTTAGGGACCATCCCAGATCTGCGCACTTATTTATTCAGTCAGATTTGCCTGGGCTTCCCAGGTGGCACTAATGGTAAAGAACCTGCCTGCCAGTGCAGGAGACAGAACAGGTGTGGGTTCGATCCCTGGGTTGGGAAGATCCCCTGGAGGCGAGCATGGCAACCCACTCCAGTATTCTTGCCTGGAGAATCCCATGGACAGAGGAGACTGGTGGGCTATAGTCCATAGGATCACACAGAGATGGACACAACTGAAGCAACCGTGTACACACACACACACACGTACACACACACACACACGTACACACACACATGTACACACACACACACACACACACACACACACCCCTGCCCATGATTTTCATGGTCATGTGAGTTATTGGTGCTGATGCTAATGCTACTGCCTCTGAGGGGGTCTCTGGAGCCATTACTTCTGATCACTCTTCTTGCTTCTAGGCACAGCCAACAGAGCCACACCTCACACAACTTCTCCTGCCACCTCTTGCCTCCAGATCTGGGGCATTACTCTGATCTGGCATGAAGAGTAGCAAGACTCAACAGATGTTCAGCATGAATTTCTGGAAATGTTGGAGAATTATTGATAATGGTGGCCAATTTTTAACCAATAAAGATGAGAACCAAACTTACTGGGTGTTCCAGTGGTAGGAATCTACCTACCAATGCAGGGGACACATGTTCAATCCCTGATCCAGGAAGATCTTACGTACCTTGGAGCAGCTAAGCCGGGGCACCGCAATTGCTGAGCCCACATGCCTGAAGCCCATGCTCCACAAGAGAGTCTACCATAATGAGAAATCCAGACACCAAAACTAGAGAATAGCCCCCACTCACTGCAGTTAGAGAAAACCCTCGAACAGCCACAAAGACCCAGCATGGCCAATAGTAATTTAAAAGTTAAAAAAATAAGATGAAAGCCAGTAGAAAAATGTATCTGCCTCTCTCCTCCCTCTGCTCCTCAGGCCATTCACGGGGCCCCTGTGAAGAGTGCGTGGCCAGCTTTTATGTGTTCCCTTATTGTGTGCTCCTTCCCAGGAATCATACTTCCTGATAATTGTTTTCAGGGTTTCCTTTTCCTTTTTAAAATATTACTTATTTAGTTAATTGTATTTTTGGTTGTGCTAGGTCTTTATTGCTGCTCCCGGGCTTCCTCTAGTTGTAGCGGGAGGGGGCTACTCTTCGTTGTGGTTCAAAAGCTTCTCTTCGCGGTGGCTTTTTTGTTGGTTACACGCTCCAAGTGCACGGCCTCAGTAATTGTGATGCATGGGCTTACTTGCTTCAGGGAATGTGGACTCTTCCTGGGCCAGGGATCAAATCCGTGTGCCTGCAGGAGGATTCTTATCCACTGTACCACCAGGGAAGACCTCTAATAAAGTTCTATCAGTAAGTTTTTGCCCCCTGTCTTTGTTTTCTGGGGATTTTAGTCAAAGTCCCCAACTTTTTCAATGACATTCATTGTTCATCATGGCCTAGCTCTGGGTAACATGGGCACATCTTCTTTGTTCTTCCTTCTACAGAATCCCACAAGGATACCCACACAATGTCTGTAAAATTGTACTGTGACATTTTTGTTTAATTTGCCCAGCTACTTCTACTAAACCTTAAGCTCTTTGAAGATGTTGTTGCCTCTGACATTTACCATAGGACCCCCAATATAGTAAAAATATTTAACTGGTATTTGCAGAATGGAGGAATAAATATAAGAGGTAATATAGTCATAGAAAACACGACTCTGGAAATTTAATATCAAAAACTGTTTTCTGTCCTAAATAATTGTTATGCTTCTTAATTCAAAACTGCAAATTAACCGTCTTCTCCTTTTTGTTTTCTTTTTATTTTTATCTCTCTCTCACATACACACACTGCTTTCTTACTTTCAATTTCTGAGCTTTCTTCAAATTTACAGTGCTTTTGTTCTTATTTTTCCTTATTTACCAGTCCTTTTGTCTGCAGTGATTTTTCCATGTAGCAAGAGTATAAATTATTAACATTGAGGGTAACACTGACAAACTTAAGAGCCTCCAGGGATCATTAAATGCTGAAAAGGACTGTAAAATAGGCCACACAAGGGACTATAAAAAGCAAGCAATATTTTTCCAACAATTGCTGAAATATGATAATATTGCTTAGATAATATAAATAACTATTTGCAAGTATAGGAAAAAAAATACCAAAGAAGATATTAGAAATATTTCAGAGATATATAAAGCCATTCTACCCAGTGTGGAATCACATTTCATTTCACCAATAACACTGATGTTATTTTCTCCTTTATGATAATTTTGGCAATAGAGAATTTTCCACTATAATCAGACCTCAAATAAAAAAACCTGAAGCTCTTAAATAACTGCAATTACAAGCATTTAATTTGTTTTCTTTTATAAACAGCTTTAGAAAGAACTTCAGGCTGATTTATACATTTAATTTCTATTTCATACTTTCAGTATTTTGTATCCTAATGTAGCTTTGTGAAACTATGAGATTATTGACATTGTGAGCAGAAGCAGTCACATTCTTGTAGGAGTTTACTACCATCATAATTAAAGTTGACTGCTATGACATGCATGGTAGTAAATATTCAAAGAAAGGTTAAGAATTAAAACAATAATACATTTTAAAATAGAAGAATGGGCTATAAAATTATTTCTAACATTTCAATAAAAATTGAGCAAATATAGTTTTGTCACTGTGTTACTCTAAATCATGAGTTCACCACATAATTCAAACAGTTGTTAGAATTTAGAATTATCCAAAATGATAATTCATAATTAGGCCTGAGTCACTAGACTCTTTTTTCCACAGTTTCTTTGTTTCAAAAATAAATATAGTTACTATAATTTAATACCTCAAGATTAACATGAGAATTGCTCAAAAATTATTTTAATCCTGTAATGGTTGTTCCTGTGGTTCCATTGAAACTTGATCATTGGCAAAGATTTGTTAAGCTGGTGCAAATGGCTCTACATTTTCTGGCATTGTCCCCAACACCTCTACAAATACATTTTCTAGTCACTGAATTATTTCAAAACAAAGGAAAAATAAATAAATCAGTGAATAAAAATACCATAGATGCCTTAAGTTTTAACTTGTTTGGTTATTAACTGGCCTTATTTTCACTAAATTTGACTTTGTGTTTTTGTTCAATCCCTAAGTCCTGCCCAACTCTTTGTGACCCCATGGACTGCAGCATGCTAGGCTGCCCTATCCTTCACTATCTCCCATAGTTTGTTCAAACTCATGTCTGTTGAGTCAGTGATGCCATCCAACCATCTCAACCTCTGTTGGCCCCTTCTCCTCCTGCCCTCAATCTTTCCCAGCATTGGGGTCTTTTCCAGTGAGTTGGCTCTTCTCATCAGGTGGCCTAAGTATTGGAGCTTCAGCCTCAGCATCAGTCCTTCCAATGAATATTCAGGACTGATTTCCTTTAGAATTGACTGGTTTGATCTCCTTGGCAGTCCAAGGGACTCTCAAGAGTTCTCCAGCACCACAATGCAAAAGCATCAGTTCTTTGGTGCTCAGCCTATAATGGTTCAACTCTCACTTCCATACTTGACTACTGGAAAAACCATAGCTTTGACTATATGGACCTTTGTCAGCAAAGTGATGTCTCTACTTTTTAATGCACTATCTAGGATTGTCATAGCTTTTCTTCCAAGGAGCAAGTATATTTTAATTTCATGGCTGCAGTTTCCATCCCCAGTGATTTTAGAGCCCTAGAAAATAAACTCTATCACTGTTTCCATTTTTTCCCCCATCTATTTGCCATGAAGTGATGGGACCAGATATCAACTAAGATCACCAGATCTTAGTTTTTTGAGTGTTGAATTTAAGCCAGCTTTTTCACTCTCTTCTTTCACCTTCATCAAGAGGCTCTTTAGTTCCTCTTAGCTTTCTGCCATTAGGGTAGTATCATTTGCTTATCAGAAGTTGTTGATATTTCTCCAGGTAATCTGGATTCCAGCTTGTGATTGATCCAGCCCAGCATTACGCATGAGGCAATCTGGATATAATTTGACTACTTCAAGACAACTAAAAATTTTATTTGCCTATGTACTTGAATTCTAATTTGTTACCTTTTTAGTTAGCACATGATAGCAAGTATACAGTTGTCTTTATTGGAATGTCCAGAGGACAGTAGGCACTGGTGGATCTGTTCATAAACCAAGTATTTTTCTAGTTCAGATATTTTCTACTAGTGATATTCCAGCAAAATTATGTTCCCTCCGTCTTTTAATTAATGCAGGTTAAAATGAATTTTCTTATTTGGAAATTACATTTGTTTGCTGTTACTTGACACTTCAGTTATTAATTTCATTTTATCAATTTAAATAAAATCATAATATACTTGATAGCATGATTAGACTTTTGAAAATGACAAGTCTTAATAAAGGATCATGCCTACAAAAATGTGGAAAAAATATTTATTGTCACTTAAGTGACTTTAATATAACTTCTATCTCTTTTAATAATCTTTTCTTCTTTCCAGTCTCTTTTTTTTTATGGCATATAAAGGCAGATTATGATGATTTCAAATTCAGTAAATATGTACTTAAAGACATTTCCAAAAAACGTTCTCCCTCCCACATTTCCGCCACTTCCATGGTATTTGATCAGTTTTTATGTGAATGATTTTTAAAATCTGCTATTTATAAACAGATTGCAATTTTATGACTATATAAAATTTATTTTGGTCAAAGTATTTTGATAGAAAGAAGACCCTCAACCATTCCAAACAGATATCAATAGAAAGAAATTATGGTCCAATCAATATTTTCTTCAATGTACTGCTCTAGTACAGCACCTTCACCATGATGAGGATCAGAATGTTTAGAAAGCATGTGACTTGCCAAAGGTATTCACTAATTACCTCCCATAGTCATAGAAATCCTTTAATTAAAAAAAATAAGTTCAATTAAAAAATAAGTTTAGAAAGTATAATTATGTCAGTTATATTAAGTAGTTAGTATGCAGTTTTAAATTGCATCAATTCTTTCTTCTGGGCCCTGAATCCCACTAATCTGCCTAGATCTTAAAAGAAATATCTTTATTTTTGTCCTGGCCTTTCTCGTAATTTTTTTAGGGACTTTTTATAGGGACTTCCCTGGGGATCCAGTGGTTAGTAGTTTGCCTTCTAGCACAGGGGATATGTATTTGATCCCTATTCAGGGAGCTAAGATCCTACATGCCTAGTGGCCAAAAAACCAGAATATAAAAGCAACAGAAGCAATATTGTAACAAATTCAATAAAGATTTTAAACAAAAGATTTTTCTAGAGCAGCACTTATTAAAATATCACTGACGATCTATTTCACAATCTCACTATGAATTTAATATGCTACTGAAAGAGGTTGGAAAGCTTTTTAGAATGTGGGAAATTTTGTGTAAACCTCAGAAGTCAGTTTTGGTCCATGACCCCTCATTAGAAACCAGATGTCATTTGATTTTGTGCTTTTTTATGGCACATTAGGTCGTCTTGGGTGACTAGGAATATACTTTCACAATTCCTTTTGATCAAATCGTGTGGACAAGATATGTCTTTTATACACTTCTCATACCAACAAAGAGGGTCTATACTGTATCCTCTCCTACTTTGTATCATTAATTTATTTGATATACTGTATTCAGCTGTGGGCAAGCAAGCAATATGGCATAAGCCTAATCACCTTCCTTGGAGTAATTAAAAAGAGAAACTGTCTCATCCTTTTTAGTTCAAGCAAGGAGGGCAGAGACCATCTATGTTCCTATCAGATTTGCTCTTTCTGCCTTATTTCTGTACTCTGCCATTATTTTACTTATCTATCAGTTTAATTGCTCAACAAATTCCAGATGAGAGATAATCACCTTTCTACTTTGTGAAGAGAAATGATTTGTCACTCAAAACAGAAGGAAAGGACCTAACATTATCATTATCATTGCAAACAAAAGAGGAGGAAAGACAGAAGAAGCTGAATTTCCATTGTTGTTTTTTAAATCAAATTCATAAAACCTCAAGAGAAAAATGTTTTAAGAGTATGTTCAGCCAAAAATGGAGTATGTTCTGAATTCCACCTTAAATGTCAGGTCTTTAGAGGCAAATCTGCTCTGGTTAATGGTCTTCTCATTATTTTACCAAATTAAATATCATTCACTTGGTCATGGAGTGTACACTTCACAATTTTATGTTAAATGGATTATTTTTACTTTATTTAAAAAAAAAATAGGGATTGCATTGAATCTATAGATTGCTTTGGGTAGAATAGCCATTTTGACAATATTGATTCTTCCAATCCATGAACACGGTATGTTTCTCCATCTGTTTGTGTCCTCTTTGATTTCTTTCATCAGTGGAAAGAAGAATGGAACTGGAGGAATCAACCTGCCTGACTTCAGACTCTACTACAAAGCTACAGTCATCAAGACAGTATGGTACTGGCACAAAGACAGAAATATAGATCAATGGAACAGAACAGAAAGCCCAGAGATAAATCCACGAACCTATGGACACCTTATCTTTGACAAAGGAGGCAAGGATATACAATGGAAAAAAGACAACCTCTTTAACAAGTGGTGCTGGGAAAACTGGTCAACCACTTGTAAAAGAATGAAACTAGAACACTTTCTAACACCATACACAAAAATAAACTTAAAATGGATTAAAGATCTAAATGTAAGACCAGAAACTATAAAACTCCTAGAGGAGAACATAGGCAAAACACTCTCTGACATAAATCACAGCAAGATCCTCTATGACCCACCTCCCAGAATATTGGAAATAAAAGCAAAACTAAACAAATGGGACCTAATGAAACTTAAAAGCTTTTGCACAACAAAGGAAACTATAAGTAAGGTGAAAAGACAGCCCTCAGATTGGGAGAAAATAATAGCAAATGAAGAAACAGACAAAGGATTAATCTCAAAAATATACAAGCAACTCCTGCAGCTCAATTCCAGAAAAATAAATGACCCAATCAAAAAATGGGCCAAAGAACTAAACAGACATTTCTCCAAAGAAGACATACAGATGGCTAACAAACACATGAAAAGATGCTCAACATCACTCATTATCAGAGAAATGCAAATCAAAACCACAATGAGGTACCATTACACGCCAGTCAGGATGGCTGCTATCCAAAAGTCTACAAGCAATAAATGCTGGAGAGGGTGTGGAGAAAAGGGAACCCTCTTACACTGTTGGTGGGAATGCAAACTAGTACAGCCGCTATGGAAAACAGTGTGGAGATTTCTTAAAAAACTGGAAATAGAACTGCCATATGACCCAGCAATCCCACTTCTGGGCATACACACTGAGGAAACCAGATCTGAAAGAGACACGTGCACCCCAATGTTCATCGCAGCACTGTTTATAATAGCCAGGACATGGAAGCAACCTAGATGCCCATCAGCAGATGAATGGATAAGGAAGCTGTGGTACATATACACCATGGAATATTACTCAGCCGTTAAAAAGAATTCATTTGAACCAGTCCTAATGAGATGGATGAAACTGGAGCCCCTTATACAGAGTGAAGTAAGCCAGAAAGATAAAGAACATTACAGCATACTAACACATATATATGGAATTTAGAAAGATGGTAACGATAACCCTATATGCAAAACAGAAAAAGAGACACAGAAATACAGAACAGACTTTTGAACTCTGTGGGAGAATGTGAGGGTGGGATATTTCAAAAGAACAGCATGTATACTATCTATGGTGAAACAGGTCACCAGCCCAGGTGGAATGCATGAGACAAGTGCTTGAGCCTGGTGCACTGGGAAGACCCAGAGGAATCGGGTGGAGAGGGAGGTGGGAAGGGGGATCGGGATGGGGAATACATGTAAATCTATGGCTGATTCATATCAATGTATGACAAAACCCACTGAAATGTTGTGAAGTAATTAGCCTCCAACTAATAAAAAAATAAATAAATAAATAAATGGAAACCTCAATTAAAGAGAGTCAGGTGACCAGAGGGAGGAATTCTCATGTCCTGTGAGGACAGCAGAGCCTAAAAGGAAGAAAAATAATTCGTCCTTTTTCCTGGCAAGGACTCAGACAATGAGAAGCCATACACTCTTCGCTTACTATGGTCATCCAAACTTTCTTTGCCTCCCTATGAAAGCATCTTCCTTCCCTTGCACTGGGGGACCTGCGTGTGGCTTACCATGGTTGCAGACCCAGAACCGCAGTTCTTTGCTAATCCTGAATAAACCCATCTTTCCTGGAGAAATTCCTGGTAGTGCATTTGTTTTAGGTCAGCACTTTTTATGGTTGATATTTAGGAATGATCATATTTGGGTGTTTTGTCTGAAGTTTGACAGGGGTGAAGAATGCAAACATTAAGTTGTCATTCTAAATACCACAGAATCTGTAACTTTCTCATGATAAGCTATCTAGAGGCATACCAGGACAAATATCTGAAACAGGGGCCAAGTTTGTAATGATAAGCTGACTATTTTTCTGATAATAGCCTGATTGTCATGGTGTTTGGACAGACTTAAACTAGAAAGTGAATGAAATGCTACAGTGAGAAAAATAAGCCACCTTGAATTATATAAGCCAGTTCAAAATAAACAACTTATATATAAATAGGAACTATTCATACATATACTTCCAAGGTTCTAACAAACAAAGATGACAAATGAATCTAATTTTAAATATATTCTGTGTTACTCCTCCTTTTTCACATACAGTAGCCTAGTCTACACTGTGTTCTGAAAAATTTAAAATAGTAATTTATCTTGGAAATAATGTCATACAAATATATATTGCACAATAATATATTGTAATTTTAATCTCTAAATTCTTTATAAGCTCCCATTGGGAAACATTTATGTTGTTTTCAATCTTTAGATATTATAAACAATGCTATAATGAGTAGAGTATATATAAAAATTTCAAGTAGAATTTCTTTATGGTCAAAAAATATACATTTATAAATTGTCTTGATTTTCCAAATGCACTGCAAAGAAATTAGATTTTTAATAACTCATACTCCCATAAGTAACACTTGTGACCTTTCTCCTATAAACTCAACAAAACAGAGTTTTATCATACTTTTTGAGCTCTGACAATGGGATATGCTTAAAAATGATATCAATGAAATCTAAGTATGCAGTTTCTTAAAAAGTTATTGAGTACCTTTTTTACGATATAGTGAGGATTTTTTCTGTGTTATTAATATTCTTTGATGTATTTTTATTTGTGATCAGATTTTTTATCCTTATATGTTTGAAGAAATATTTTTTTGATTGGTAAAACGTTTTTTCCTCTGATATAAATTGCCAAATCTTTCCTCTATGGCCATTCATCTTTACTTGTAGGATATATGTCTTCCTGTAGTTTAAGATATTAATTTTTTATGTCTTCTGGGATTACCTTAAGTTCTAAAGACTTTATGCACTACAGTATTTAAAAGAATTAAAAAATTAATAACTTCCTCATGAAGAGTTCTGCAGATTTATTACAGTGTCTAGGTGAGACTTCATGGGTTGAGGCAGGTTTTGCAATCTGACCATTCTTATCATTCTTCAGTCCTGAAAAATGTGTTGCCCATTATCCTTCAAAATATTGTCTCTTTCCTCGTGTATATGTTCTTACCATGTGACCTTGGCATTCATGTATATATACAAGACATTAATATATATATAAAATATACATACAAGACAGAGCTTTACTATGTACTTGTGTGTGTATAGTAATTTTGTTATATTTCTGTTTTTGTCTCAAATTTTAATTTTTTCCAATTTTATTTGGACCTGTTTTCAAATTTTTCATCTGTTTTTTTTTTAGGGTGTCTTATTTTTCATTCTGGCTTCTCTTCCTTCTTTTTTCTTATTTATTTTCATTTTATTTATGTTATCTATTGATTAAGTTAAGTTGCTTTAACAAAAAAGAGACTCAAAACTATAGTTTTTCAGATAACATAGAACTGTATTTATTTCTCACATAATAGGTCAGGCAGGGAGTGTAGGCAGTTCTATCCTAAGAATTTCAGGGACACAACTCTCCTCCCCTCATTTCTGCCATCAACTAGGATGTTATTCCTGTTACCATTCCTGGCAGGGTCATTGCTGACTCACCACACCACGTCTTTGTTCTGGCTTATGGGAAGAGACAAGATGTACTGGCTAATCAGTAAACTCCTTAAGTGATGTGAAAAATGCACCAAGCCACCCGTTCAAATCCTGTCACATTGTGTATGTGTGTGTGTAAGAGAGAAAGACAGAGACAGAGAGAGAAAGACTTTCATTAGCAAGAAAAGGGAAGGAGGACTGGAAAGGGAGGCAATTGACCGTGTCAGTCTGTTCAATTATCTCAAGTTCCAATCATTTTTTTTTTCTTCCCTTTCCTTTTTTGAGAAGGGATCAACGTAATGGCCATCAGGTATATCATCACCTTATGTGACAATTATCTTTATTGTGTTCACATCTTTAACAAAATATTTTTCCTTCTGTGTAAGTCTCTGGCATCTCCAGTCCTTAAGTGTCTCTGAATGTGGTAAGGTTTTGTTATTACCAAGAGTTTTAGAGGAGTGTAAATATTACTCTGAACTTGCAAATATAGGGTGCTCTTTCCTTGGAAGGGTTTCATTTCCTTCCCCAAGTTCCAGGAAGAGGAAAGATTACTTGTTGCTTCTCTGAACTAGGAGTCCAGTTTTTCTATCTCCATATTAAGTGGATAAAGATATCACTTATTTTACAAACAAGGACAATTACACTTGGATAAGAAGTGGAAACTGATACCTGTCCTGGGAAAACCACTGTATATAGTCATGTTGGGGCCCTCTTAAAGCACCAGATCCCTATAGATTCTCAGTTCCAACTCTCTGCCTCACACATAACCAAACATTTCAAAATAGTATTTGAATGGCAGGGAGTGACTGGGGTCAGCAGTGCCCGTAGCCCTGGGGAGAGAGGGACTAGAGGCCCTGCTGTAGCTTATATGCAATTTCTATGACGAATGTTAGATTGTCTGGATTTAAGAAGCCATATGTCTGAACTAAACTCTAGGGAGTATTCCAAGGGATATTTTCTTCACACAAACTCTGTGCTTCCTAGAATCTATGCTCATATTTTTCTAGTACCACATTAAGTGCATCAGATTGTAAAACTCTTTTCCATATTTCTTCACTGAGACTCCCAGGGCTTTTAATGTCTCCAGAATATATTTTCCATTTTTCCGTAAGACTTAAAAGTAACATAAACTCTAAAAGTGTCTGCTAAAAAGACTGCACAAGAGGACTCTAATAAGAGTGACCAAGAGGAGATGAGTGAGCAGGCAGAGGAGGTCGAGGATGACCCCAGTGTGGTTGGAGATAGGAAGACCTGAAAGAAATAGTGCAGAATTTTTTTGTAGAATGTTTCCCAAAAGATGGGCCGATACTTTGGAAGAAAATGAGAAAGCCAATTTCCAAGGAAGTGAAGTGACTGCCTGCAAATTCTATGTGCCTTATGCGCCTGATTCTAAGACACAGTTAATGTAAGATAAACCTTTGATTCAGTAATAGCTTCTTGAGGAGAAAGGGAATCACGATATTAGATATATGTTTATATAGCAAGTGTAAAACACCCAGGATTTCAGAGAATGCTACAATGTGAGACATGAAGTGAAAGACACATTCTACTAGGTGAAGTCAGGCTGAATGAAGAAAAATTAGGGAAAAATAGCTCCAAATAGTGCAAGCGGAAGATACATTGGATCTTCTCATTGGACAGGATAAAAAAAGCAGAAACAGTGATGTAGCTTACCTTAGGGGGAAAAAAAAAGTTTGAAAAATGTGTTTGTGACTAGAAATGACCATGTAGTATTCATAAGTCAGAAAACAATTCAACTAAAAAAGAAAATTTTTAAATAGGGATAGCCTGTTTTAATGAAATAAAATGATGCATATAATGACTTCATCACATGGGCCAGCAAAAATTCTACATAGAAACATGATTTTAGCACTGATATCAATATAAAGTGAGATAAAGAATTTTAATTACTTTGAGAAAATACACAAGAAGAGACCTGATTCATGTTCAGGCCTGAAGATACAAAATCTGCTTAACTATAGTTCTGAGCTGTTTTTGAACAATACCAGCTACTTTCCATGTTCTGTTTGATTTGTAGTATCTATCTTGGTACAGTATATTATTCATAAGTTTTGAAAATTAGAAAAGAAAATTAAGAGTTTCTGCTCGTACCAGGAAGGTAAATTTTTGTTTCAACATATGTCAATTTGGAAATAAGTCTCCCCTTTTAGACTTACATGATTTCACTTTTACTGTTCTGGTCTACTGAAAGGATAACCCTGAATCTGTGCCTCACTTTTTCTTATGCTAACTCTGTGGCCCATGTAGAACTTGTGTGAAATATGTATCTCTTCCAAACATTTTATTTATAAGAAAACATAATAAAAAGCAGCATATTCTTCAGTGGAAAATAATGAAAGACAGTGTTATTCTAAGATTCATCTTCAGGCGTGAAAATGTATGTTCAGTTGTTGTAAATTAAAGATTGAACTTTGAACTTTTAATAGCCAAAAAAAAAAAAAGTAATCTCTCTTAAGAATAACTCCAGATAAAGTTTTGATACCTTCTTATCTTTTTAAAAGAAATAGCAACATAAAACATAATGCATAGACTGTTGCCATTCCACTTCCCCTTAGCCCTTGATTCCATGGTCCACAGACTTTATGTTTTCTCATTTTCTCCCCAAAGATATTTGACTCACAAACTAATAGGATTCCTGGCATTGTTCTCCTCCTTCCACATACCACGCACCATAGGTCAGCCATCTCCATGTCTTCTGTACTCCCAATACCAGTAACAGTTGAAATCACTGAGAGAAGTTGAGCCAAGAGAGAGCAATGGAATTTAGCAGGCGTGGGGAGGGTGAGTGCATGTGAATGTGGGTGTGTGGAGGATGTATCTGTGTGTGTGCTGTGGGTTTGTGTATATGTGCATACACATAAGCGACAGAGGGTCAATGTTGAGAGTCGCTGAATGCTTTCTTATTGCTGGAGGAAGTTGAGTGTTTCTAGGTCACTATTTGGAGACAGAGCAGTACAGTTGAGATGTGGTGCATCGGTACTACTGACTCTGAATGTAAGCATGTCTAGCCTTGTTGATTTAGACATTAAGCTGGGAGTTTGTCTGAGAGGCAGACAATAGTGAGGATAGGCATGCAGTGACAGAGAAGGAATATGTAGAAGAGAGGAACTGTGAGAGACAGGTTGTTTTAAAAGATAATGTGTCTATGAGAAAATGCAAGTGACAAGGAATTGTAAGTCAGAGAGAATGAGGATATGACAGAAAAGTGCTTAGAAAAATCAGGCTGCAGATATCAAAAAAAAGGACGACATGTGCATGGCAGCACAAGTGGGAAGCAGACAATAAAAGAAATAAGGTGAAAGCAGAAAACAGGAGTGCTTAGGGGAGAAGGAGAAGGCAGAAACTAGTAAGAAAATGTAACCTTAGGAAATTTTTATTCCCAGGGTGTTAAAAAGATACAAACAGACAAAAAAGATTTGTTTTCTAATGATAAGAGTAATTGACTTAAATTGTATATGAAACTTTCAGGAAACAATTTAAGAAGTGGTAAAAACAATGACAGGGTATTACTCAGTATTTTATCAGTACTTAGCTCTATTTATTTCCAGTCACCCTGAATGACGAGAAGGTGTGATATAAGCCAGAAAAACTGATTTATTTCCAGTATTTAAACATAAAATTCTAACACTTGATTTTGGAAAAAAAGCAGCATTCTGCCTTAGCTGCTTCCGTGTGAAACAGATCTAATGCATTGTTTTACTGTCTAGGAAATGAATTCTGTAAAAACTTGGCACACTTTCACAGTGCTCCTCAGAGTTGTTTCCTCACATCCACTCTGGCTTAGCATACATGCTCAATGCGACTCTAAGTTGTGTTTTCTTTTCTCAATTCACCACCTTATCGTCCACTATTCAAGATCAAGGGTTGTACATTATGCACCATTACATCCTTGAATACTACAAAATATTCCCATGTTAGATCATATAGAATGAAGGATTTTCCCTTGTACTATGAATTGGATATGCCTAGAGGGTGTTGGTTGTGCATTAGGCTTTCTGCATACAAACTCATCATTCCTGAATGGCTGTACAGATCTTTCTTGTTAACTGGTGACTCTGAAGATTGTTTACTCCTTTGTATATATTCTCTGTTCAGAAGCACACACAATCATGGAAGTATTTCCACTTTCATAATTTCAGAGATTTTATTATAACAATATTCAGTATGTAATCTTCTAAGACTTATAAACAAACTTGTTTACAGTAAAAAAAAAATCTAATGCAAAGAGTGAATCTATCCACATTAGTGTGATATGAACTCCCCATTTCCCCCCATTATTTTTACATGTTGTTGTTGTTGTTGTTGAGTCACTAAGTTGTATCCAATTATTTGCAGCCCCATGGACTGCAGCATGCCAGGCTTCCCTGTCCTTCACTATCTCCCTGAGTTTGATCAAACTCATGTCCATTGATATGGCGATGCCATCACCATCCCACCATCTCGTCCTCTGTTACCCTCTTCTCCTGCTCTCAATCTTTCCCAGCATCAAGGTCTTTTCCAGTGGGTCAGCTCTTTGCCTCAAGTGGCCTGCGTATCAGAGCTTCATCTTCAGCATCATTCCTTCCAATGAATATTCAGGGTTGATTTCCTTTAGGATTGACTAGTTTGATCTCTTTGCAGTCCAAGGGGCTGTTGAACTGTGGTGCTGGGGCACCACAATTCAAAAACATCAGTTCTTTGGCACTGAGCTTTCTTTATGGTCCAACTCTTGCATCTCTACATGACTGCAAGAAAAACCATAGCTTTGACTATATGAACCTTTGTCGACAAAGTGATGTCTCTGCTTTTTAATACTCTGTCTAGGTTTGTCATAGCTTTTCTTCCAAGGAACAAGTGTCTTTTAATTTCATAGCTGCAGTCACAGTCCACAGTGATTTTGGAGCCCAAGAAAATAAAATCTGCCACCGTTTCCACTTTTCCCCTTTCTATTTGCCATGAAGTGATGAGACTGGATGGCAACATCTTATTTTTCTGAATGTGGAGGTTTAAGCCAGCATTTTCACTCTTTTTTCACCCTCATCGAGGCTCTTTAGTTCCTCGTCACTTTCTGCCATTAGAGTGGTATTGTCTGCATATTTGAGGTTGTTGATATTTCATTCAGCAATCTTGATCCCAGATTGTGATTCATCCATTCTGGCATTTCACATGATGTACCCTGCATATAAGTTAAATAAGCAGTGTGACAATATATAGCCTTGACATAACTCCTTTCTCAATTTTGAACCAGTCTGTTGTTCCATGTCTCATTTGGCCAGTCCTGTAGCCATTGCTGACTTTCCAAAATTTGCTGGCATATTGAGTGCAGCACTTTAACAGCATCATTTTTAAAGATTTGAAATAGCTTATGTAGATAAAGCTAAATATATGCTAATAGTTTGTTATCTTGGAAGCTCTATGAACTATTATGTATTCTTATATTCAACATTTTTTTTTACTTTTCTTAAAAAATTATTTTATTTTTAATTGGAAGGTAGTTACAATATAATGCTAGTTTCGGTCATACATAAGCATGAATCACCCATAGATATACATATGTCCCCGCCCGTTGGAATGTCCCTCCCCATCCTACCCCTCTAGTTTGTCACAGAGCACCAACTTTGGATTCCCTGCATCATACAGCAAATTCCCACTGGCTGTCTATTTTACATATGGTAATGGATGTGTTTCAGTACCAATAATCTCTCAAGTCATCCCACTCTCTCCACCTCACTGTAACCAAAAATCTGTTCTTTATGTGTGTGTCTCCTTTGCTGCCCTCCAAATAACACCATCAGTACTATCTTTCTAGATTCCATATATATGTGTTAATATATGATATTTGTTTTTATCTTTTTGACTTGCTTCATTCTGTCTAATAGGCTCTAGGTTGACCCGCCTCATTAGAACTGACAGAAATGTGTTCCTTTTTATAACTGAGAGACATTCCCTTGTATATATGTACCACAACTTCTTTATCCATTCATCTGTTGATGGACATCTAGGTTACTTCCATGTCTTTGCTATTGTAAACAGTGCTGCAGTGAACAATGGAGTACACGTGTCTTTTTCAATTATGGCTTCCTAAGAATATATGCCCAGTAGTGGGACTGCTGGGTCATATTATAATTTTATTCTGTTTTTTAAGGACTCTCCATACTGTTCTCCATAATGCTAAGTTGCTTCAGTCATGTCCAATTGTTTGCAACTCTGTGGACCATAGCCCGCTGGGCTTCTCTGTCCATGTGATTCTCCAGGTAGGAATTCTGCAGTGGGTTGCCATTTCCTTCTCCAAGATATCTTCCTGATCCAGGGATTGAATCCAGGTCTTCTGCATTGCAAGCAGATGTTTTACCATCTGAACTACCGTAGTGACTGTAACAATTTGCATTCCACCAACAGTGCAAGAGGGCTCCCATTTCTGCACGCTCTCTGCAGCATTTCGTGTTTGTAGACTTTTCAATGATGGCCATTCTGACTGGTGTGAGATGGTAGCTCAATGTAGTTTTTATTTACATTTCTCTAATAATGAGCAATGTTGAGCATCTTTTCATGTGGTTGGATAAATGTCTGTTTAGGTCTTCTGCCCACTTTTTGATTGAATTGTTTGTTTTTCTGGTATTGAGTTGAATGAGCTGCTTGTATAATTTGGAGATTATTCTTTTGTCAGTTGTTTCATTTGTTATTATTTTCTCTCATTCTGAGGCTTGTCTTTTCACCTTGGTTATAGTTTCCTTCATTGTGTAAAAGTTTTTAAGTCCCATTTGTTAATTTTTGTTTTCATCTCCATTACACTAAGACGTGGGTCATAGAGGATCGTACTGTGATTTATGTCAAAAAGGGTTTGGCCAATGTTTTCCTTTAAGAGTTTTATAGTTTCTGGTCTTACATTTAGGTATTTAATCCATTTTGAGTTACTTTTGTGTATGATGTTAGGAAGTGTTCTAATTTCATTATTTTACACATAGCTGCCGAGTTTTCCCAGAATCACTTATTACAGAGACTGTCTTTTCTCCATTGTATATTTTTGCCTCCTTTGTCAGATATAAGGTGTCCATGGGTACATGGACTTTATCTCCAGGCTCTCTGTCTTGTTCCATTGGTCTATATGTCTGTTGTTGTACCAGTGCTATACTGCCTTAATGACTGTAGCTTTGTAGAATTATCCGAAGTCAGGAAGATTGACTTCTCCAGCCCCAATCTTATTTCTCAAGATTACTTTCAACAGATTATTTTTAACAGTATATTATGTGCCAGGTTGTCTCCTAAGAGGTTTGGATATACAGCAATGAAAAGGATAAGTAGCTCTTCTCTGTTGTTGCACAGTTGTGTCCAACTCTGGAACCCCATAGACTGTGGCCTGTCAGGCTTCTCTGTCCATAGGATTTTCTAGGCAAGAATACTGGAGTGGGTTGTCATTCCCTTCTCCAAGGGATCTTCCTAACCCAGGAATCAAACCCAGGTCTCCTGCATTGCCGGTAGATTCTTTACCATCTAAGCCACCAGAGAAACCCTTTCTAGAGAAAGCAAAGTAATGGACCTTAAACACACTATTCTATTTTTTGTTTAAATTGGGATACTTGGTTGTGTCCTATGATTACAGACTATAAAACTTATTTCTAATACATGTACAATAAAAGAAAATATGTTTCCAATAACCTTACTTTATGCAAGTAGCATAGTGCTTTAACAGAATTTCCAGAGAATAAATTCATGGTTTTTAAATACTATTGTAAAAAGGTGTAATTCAAGAGGTTTTATTGTTGTTTTTCAGTCACTAAATCATGTCCAACTCTGTGCGACTCCATGAACTGCACCATACCAGGCTTCCCTGTCCTTCACTCTCTCCCAGAATTTGCTCAAACTTATGTCCATTAAGTCAATGATGCCATCCAATCATCTCATCCTCTTATCACCCCATTCTCCTCCCCCTCAAGAGGTTTGGAGGTATCCAAAAGATAAGAAGCTATGTCACTACATTTCTTTGCTATAAGGAAACAAATGATATATCAAGAAGTTTTTCATTATACAGTTTAATCTTAGGTTGAATCACTGCAGATTAAAATCACAATAACAAGAGGCTTCCCTAGTAGCACCGATGATAAAAAATCTGCCTAGAGAGCAGGAGACCTTGGTTCGACCCCTGGGTCTGGAAGATCTGTTGGAGAAGGGAATGGCAACCTACTCCAGTATTCTCACCTAGAGAATTCCATGGACAGACCAGGGGTAGCAAAGAGTTGGACACAACTGAGTGACAAACACAAGAAACAAAAAAGGCAAGAAAAATAATTTGGTCATAGCTATAAATTTTATGGAGTAATCCTCATATTCTAATACTATATCCTAAGGCAAAACTACTAAAGCAAATCATCGCTGGAAGCATCTTTGGTATCTGAAAATCAAATCTTGGCTCAATTTTAAATTTATATGTAGGGCACAGTGGATTTCCTTGTGCTGTGTGGTATAGTGATTGCTTGGGCTATGCCTTAAATAATGCACTAATCATTTTCCTATGGATGCCGTTACTTCTCTTCATTTTGTCAGCTTCCTGCCTGGTATTACCTCTCTAAGCTTATTTTGAAATGTGGTCATGTCAGTAAGATGGCACAGGGAGTTTATTTCATTATTCAAAGAAAATGTGCCCTATTTAAAGACAAGCATATTCTTGTGAAAATATCATTTGACTTTAGAACTTCCTCTTTTATCTTTCACCTTTTTTTCTTTCTTCTTTTATTTCTCTCTCCCTTTCTTCTCTTTCTTTTCCTTTTGATTTCTTCCCTCTTTTAAAATTTTTATTAGCATTCTTAGTATCATACTCATTGATTATTGTCAGTCTATATTGACTTTATCTCTGCAATTGTAGTTTAGGCTTATCATAAAAGGCTTCAAATGATTTTTTGCCCTTTGTATGATTATACACCTTTTCTATGTATATACCTAATAATTTTTCACTTTAATTGTTTTACTCTGTTTTCTACAGGAAACAAAGCATCTTTTATGTTCCCACAGTTCTCTGAAATACATAAAATATGTTCTTTTTTCCCAGAGGAAAGAGCTAGCATGTGTAGCTAGAGACAATTTTAGAAGCATGCATATCATTAATATGATATAAGAGTAAATGTAATAGGAAAAAATCATCTATTGTGGGATATTTTCCCTCTCTTCTTTATATAGCAGAAGACAGTCAAGGACAATAAATGTTAAAAGGAACCAGTAGTGGGAGGGGGAAGGAGAGTAAGAAAAGGAGAGGAAATTCAAGGAAAGAAATATTGGAAATTTACCTTTCACACATTTTTCTTCCTAGAACAATAACTAAGCCTTAGTGTTCTATAGACAAGATCCTCTTACCACCCTGGGCCAGTGGACCATGAAGGCTATCCCCCAATGCCACCTTTTGCCTTCGAGTTTGAGGATTAACTCTTTAGAATCACACTCATGTAGCTGGATGCTGGTAAGGAGACGAGAGGCTGATGACTTGTGTGGGTGAGGAGGAGGAGCGGTCAGCCCCAAGGGGCAGATTCCTTAGGCTGAACACTAGAGGAGTGGACAGTTCCAAGTCCAGGACACATATCCCATGACTCTTCCATTGGCAGGAGAAGACACTCCCACAAATGCCTCAAAGGTGAGGAGAGGATGTGTGCCCATAGTAGGAGGCAGGTCCTGAAGTCCAGTGAGCGTGGGTACATTTGTGAAGAAACAATCTGACAGCATAATGACCACCAGTTGAAAAACATGCTTAAATGGCAGCAGCATTGCTGGTGATAACAACAGCCACTTAAGCCTAAATACTATGTCCATCTAGCCTGAGTAAGGTCACGAGTTTCCATACATCTGGTTGTAGGCAAAAAAATGCCCCCAAATTTGCCCTCTTCCCAAAAATACCCACATCCAGTTTCCTGGTAACTATGAATATGTCACTTTACATGGGGTAGGAGCATTAGGTTGCAAATAGAACTAAAGATTGTTCATCTGTTGTTTTCAAAATAAGGAGATTATCCAGGGTTATCCAGATAGGTCCAGTGTACTCACAGGCTTCTTAAAAGTATTGAAGAAGGTGGAGGCAGAGAGGTTGGGGTGATGGGGTGTGAAAAGAACTCAGTCTGCTCTTGTTTATGAAAATGAAGGGGAAGATCTATAAGCCAAAAACTAGCAGTGGTCTCCAAAAGCTGGAAAAGGCAAGAAAACAAATTCTACCCTGCAGCATCTCCTTCCTGCAAGAAATGCAACCTTGTCAATACCTTAATTTTAGACCCATGAAACCTGTGTTGGGCATCTGACCTACAAAACTGTAAGGCAAAAATTTTGTTGTTGTTTTAAATCACCACATTTGTCTTAAGTTGTTGCAGCAGAAATATAAAATTAATACCTCAAAAAGAAAAAAAAAAAGAATATTGAATAGTTAGCCTTAACCATCAAATTTAACTTGATTTATAAAAGTAAGAAAAGCAATATTACACCTATGTGTGTTATGCAGCAAACTCACACCTGCTTCATAAATTCTGGATAAATTCATAAAGTCACCCATATGTAAGTCTCAGTTAATGTTGAAGTACGCAAGTATACCTCCTTAGGATTCTCAACTCAAATGTTTAGATTAAATCTATCTAACAAAGAGAAAAGCTGTCTCTAGCAAATAAGAGGCTTTTTGTATATGTATCCTGAAAGGGGTTGCACTGGAAGGTTAAACCCCCAAAGCTGAGGCTGTTTATGATGGAGCCTGGGAGAACACTCAGCCTGACTGCGCTCACCAGGTCAGTGTCACGACTGACCGCAGTCAAGTCGGCAAGCAACCCTGGGGAATCCTTTTATTGCTCAACTGTCAACTGCAGAGAGCTGAGCAATATCCTGTAAATGCCGTATAATGAGGAGATTTTGTTCCAGAGGGTAGCTATTACGTGGACAAGACCTACAGAAATCCTCTGTTTAGATTGGAGGTCAAATTCGCAGCAAGTAAAGCTTTGTGTTACCACTTTCCTGAGCAAAAATAAAAGTGAAATACTGTGCACTTCCCCACAATATATTTTCCTTCCTGTCAGCTTTTTGCCTAAAATACAGCCTGGTGACTGAGGTTAAACTCCATCCAGGTGCTAACACTGGCAGAGGGCTAAAGGTAATAAAGTTCTACCTTTATCAGATGGAGACTGATTCCACGCAGATCCTGGCACACGATCTTTCATATACAACATAATGTGTCCCATAGGTAGAGCCAGAAGTGTGAGAAATATTTGCTCAGATCTGAGTGCACTCACCCATAAACTGCTGCTTAAGAAGGAAGAAAGCCTCTGTGAGAGGAGGAAAAAAAGGACTGCAGTATAATTCTATCATACATATGATGGGATATTTATAATGCACGTTCCACTTTCCGCTATTTCAATTTTATTGAAAAAAATTATAATCTACCTCATCAAAACCAACTCTGTGTTTCATTTTAATCAAAGTTGGTGTCTGACAGAGTCTAGTCCTGAAGAGCTGCGAAGGGCCACTCGATGTCAAGAGGTCTCACTCCACTGATCCTCTCCAGTAAGACAATGTTGAACTATTTTGTCAAAAATAGAGAAAGAGAGCCCAGAGGAATGTCTTTCTTTGCAGGGAAGAAATAGAAGCTTTCCTCTCCTGAGAAAAACTAATATTGTTAATCCCCCTCACATAAGAACACAAATTCTTTATTCTTTGAAGAGAATACTAGAGAATGGCTTAAGTTGAGCTATTCATTCTGTATCTTTATGAGTCCACATAAATGGGCCTTGAAGGCCAATTCCAATTACATGCAAGGAAGGTCAAAGCTTGCAGACTCTGTTAACTCAGCAGCCTTCCTAAGGGGCCGCAAGGGTTCACCAATCTTTGCACTCTTCTTATCAAAGCTTGCATCAACATAACAGTTATTACTCTGGACCAATGGGGGCAATTTCTTCTTATTTGAAATTTTCTTTTAGGTGACTAGGGAATGAAAACTTTGTTGACACATTTCACAAGGAACATCTGTAGTAGAAAGTGCTTGGCATGTGATTGCAATTTGGAGATATGTTGTTTAGTGAGGAAGGGCTAGTTTTCAAGTTACAGTGGAATTAAATATCTATGTTATCATTTTCACTAATGCAATTAGATAACATGAAATCTACAAGTCTCTAAAAATGTGACATATAACCATTTATACCACATATCCCAACACTAGTGAATTATTGCAGAAAGTAACTCACACCATAACAAAATATATCATTTCATTGGAGACTCCTGCTTAACTGACACAGTCAAAGGCTAGAGTATCTTTTTATGCACATATAAAAGTCATGATTGTTTTCAGTATATATATATATATATATATATATATATATATATATATATATATATATATTCTGTGTTAAGAATGTTCAATATTAAGAGAAGAAATTATTGTTTCTTTTTTTTTTTTTAAGTCTATTCAAGTAAGGACTTCCCTAGTGGTAGAATGGATAGGAATTTGTCAGTCAGGTCAAGGGACATGGGTTGGCTCCCTGGTCTGGGAGAATTCCACATGCTGCACAACTTCTGAGCCAGATTTCTAGAGCCCGAAAGCCACAACTAGTGAACCCCCGTGCCGCAACTACTAAAGACCATGCACCCTAGAGCCTATGCTCTCCAACAAGAGAATCTACTACAATGAGAAACTGTGCCATACAAGGAAGAGTAAGCCCCCGCTTACTACAGTTAGAGAAAGCCCACGCACAACAATGAAGAACCAGTGCAACCAAAAATAAATAAGTAAATAACTAAATCATTTAAAAAAATCTACACAAGTAAGGTTTAGCTACATTTGGAACAAGAACAAATAAAATCTAATCATTTATAATTAAAATGATACGGTTAACAACTGATGAAAACATACATGTAGATTGCTAAGGAAAATGACACAGTGGAATTACTTTTTTCTTTTGTCCAGAGAAACATAGCATGAAATAAAAATGGGGGAAAGACCTAAAAATATATATATTTTCAAAGACTTTTAGAGCAGGATTACATTCACAGCAAAATTTAGAGGAAGGCACATGTTTTGACAATGAGTATATGAAAAACAGATTAAACAAAAACACAATAATGCCTTCCCAACTACAGCTTCCCACATCTCAGAAAATTAAGTTAGCTGGACTCATTACTGTATGATTTTTGCCAGAAAAATTAGCTTTATTTTCAAAATCCAAAAAAAAAATGAGTTATTGAAATAATTTATGGAGGACTTCATATAGCCTATTAGAAAGTTATAGTCTATATATGTGTAAAGTGAATTTATTTTTTTATCACACAAATATCAAGAAGAAATGTGATTAGTTTCTACATTTAATGCTTACATTCGGTGTAGAAGAACTGGGGTCACCACAGAGACCCTCTCCATGAAAAGGCCTTGCTTGCCCAGGGAGAGGACTGACCCAGGAGCCCTTGTGACCAAATAGGCAAGTGTGTGTTCTTAGGCACTCAGTCGTGTCTGACTCTTTGAGTCCTCATGAACTATAGCCCGCCGGCTCCTCTGCCCATGGAATTCTCCAGGTAAGAATACTACAGTGAGTAGCCATGCCCTTCTCCAGGGGATCTTCCCAATCCATGGACTGAATCCGGGACTCCTGTATTGGAGGCAGATTCTTTACCATCTGAACCACTGGGGAAGCCCAGCTGCTGCTGCTGCTGCTAAGTCACTTCAGTCGTGTCCGACTCTGTGTGACCCCATAGACGGGAGCCCACCAGGCTCCTCTGCCCCTGGAATTCTCCAGGCAAGAATACTGGAGTGGGTTGCCATTTCCTTCTCCAAGGGAAGCCCAGAGGCCAGACTAATCATAAATTCATCATCAACAGCTAGAATTCTGGGGGCTCATTCTAGGATTTCTAATCTCCCACTCTGTCCAGCTTCCACTCTGAGATCCAAAAGATGGAGAACGGACTTTCAACCGATCTGGGTATGTTAGTACTAGAAATGTACAATAGTTAAGTGTAAGAAAATTTAGAAGTATGGCATTATTTGCACTCGAAGGCAAAGGAACAAGTGATTCTTAACCTCTTATGATCCTTGTGCTTCTTAATTCCTTTCTGGAAAGCTGCAGTGTGAGTCCAGCCAGCACTATCTAGCATGTCACTTGTCATCTTTTTCTTTCTGTATAAAAATATTCTCCATTTTCATTTTCATAACAGAACTTTTAAAGGCGCTTTATGAGAGACTCTAAGCTAAAAAGTTGGTCATGCTTTCTTTTTGGTCATCTTACTACTTTGGAAATAGGGAAGAAGGGTCTCTAATAATGATAGGAATGACATATTTGGAATGTTTTTAAAAATATAAAAAGATAATTTTGTCTGTTCACCCAGCACACGAGGTCTAAGAGGGACTGCATGGTTTGAAGGTTAGGGGAGACTACCTAACAAGGGGAGAAAGGGAAATTGTCATTTGGAAAAAACATGATCTGGAGAAGAAATAGAAAAGACACCACATGCTCACAACCTGTTTTACCCTCTGTGATAGTTAATTTTATGTGGCAACTTGACTAGACTAAGAGACATCCAGATAGCTGGTAAAACATTATTTCCAGGTTTCTGAGAGTGTTTCCTGAGGAGATGAACAATTAAATTGGTAGCCTGAGTAAAGAAGATTGCCTTCACCTATGCAAGTGGGCGCCATCCAGTCCACAGGGGGCCTGAATAAAACAAAAATGCAGAGAAAGGGTGAATTCACTCTCTGCTTGACCTGAGACATCAATCTTCTCATGCCCTTGAACACTGGCACTACTGGTTCTTGAACCTTCTGACTCAGACCAGGACTTATACTATCAGTGCCACATTCTCTGGCCTTTAGACTGAGACTTAAACCTTTGACATCCTTGCTTCTGAGGCCTTTGGACCCAGACTGGATTATACCACTGACTCTTGATTTTCCAACTTGTTGACTGCAGATGGTGGGGCTTCATAATAGCATGAGCCATGATATAATATAATATGATGCATATATGTATGATATCATATATATGTGTGTGTGTATATATATATATATAATTGGGTGGTATATATATATATGGTGGTATATATGGAATAACTTTGGAAAGGAAGCATGCCATAGCAGTGAGACATTGACATCTACCTACATTGTCATTGATGGTGGTTATTAGAAGAATGTAGCTCTTTGGTTGTAACCATATGAAAGATTAAAGTGCTCTTATTCTCTGTTAAAACAAATCTTACATTTTTTCCCTTAAATACTATTTTTCTTCAAAATGAATACAGGCCTGGATTAAAGTTTCAGAGATGTAAATTGAGAGAAATGTATTAAACTCAGCTGAAATGTAGCTTGAAGTATTTTAGAATGCAGTGTGTTGATGGGCATCGTGGAGGGAAGTTCAAGGATTGAAGGTGAAATGAGTAATGCCTTTACCACATCCCAGTGCTATTCTTAAGCAGAGGAAGCCACATTCATGTAACAATACTGACTTAGATCCATTCATTTATCCACCGCACAGGAGGAAAAATTAAATGGCTTATACAGTTGGTGGATTTAGAATAAAGGAAGGACGTATATGTTGACCAGATACTTTCTCATTACTCTCAGTAGTGAGTTACCCAGATTGAACATGAATCTGCTTTTCTTCTCCAAGTGCAGGATCTATCCTTGAGATGAGATGACTATCAGCCTAACCCTGCTAGGAATGACAGTCATGAACACAAATCTCAGTATTAGGAAAACTACTCACCAATATCTGCTTTGTCTTCAATGTACATGTTTGTCATTATTTTTCAATTAATTTATCATTTGGGTGCTGGGGTGTAGTGCTAATTACTGATTAATTAAGCCTCATTTTACCTCAATGTGAAGTATGTGGCTGAAATATGTAGGCAGTAGAATATGGAAGAGAAAAATGAACATTACAGAAAGATATTGTTGAGATGGGGGTACATGTGTGGTGCCTAGAGCTTATTTTTGTCTGGAAACAGCATCTTGACTCTGCTGTTTGTAGATGCCTATTTCAAGCAATTAGGCTGTTCTTCCCAACTGTATAAGTGTATAGCTGTTACAATTTGGCTTTTACATGTTGGCCTGAACAAGAGATAGAAAATCTTAGGCTTCTTAATGATGCTTTATCCCCAAGTGAGTGGCTGTTTCTCTGGGTCATCAATAGTTTCTTAACGTTTAGCTTGTGTGTGCCAGACCATAAATAAATGGCCATGGACACCAGCAGTCACAGGAGACCTACAGTCTTCAACCAAGGCAAAAGCATGAGGCGTGTTTGAATGTGGCTAGAGGTTGACTCAACCAAAGTTGAAGTGCAAATGTAACCTCAACAAGTGCCAGCCACAGGAGACTTGGCAAGTTAGTGCCTCCAGGCAGGCCTCAGCAAAGGGATGGGATGTAGCAGCCTCAACGGCTTCAGGATGCAGACTACTGGTGCTTGACCATGAATTGATGATACAATTATAGCTTTTCCTGTCTCAGTTATTGGGAACAGAATCTTCCACATATAAGCCTTTCATCTATTAGGAGTTAATTTTTTTTTTCCTTTAGAACTTTAAGGCACCTGAGTTATGAGTGTATCATGGAATACTTAAGAAGTTTTAGCTTTAAATGGTTAATATCAGGCCTTGCTAAGCAAATATAGATTTTTCCATTCTGGCTCAGATGGTAAAGAATCTTCCCACAAAGGAGACCTGGTTCAATTCCTGGGTTGGGAAGATCCCCTGGAGAAGATAATGGCAACACACTCCAGTGTTCTTGCCTGGAGAATTCCATGGGTGGAGGAGCCTGGCGGGCTACAGTCCATGGGGTCTCAAAGCATCGGACACTTTGAGCAACTAACATATATAGATTTGTTGTCCCCAAAATCCATTCTCCATTTAAGCCATGGGGTATTTTTGAGAATGTAGCTTACTTACATGCTCAAAAGTCAAAAGAAATTTAACTCAAAGAATTGAACAGTAAGTTCCAGGCCTTGCAGGTATTTAAAATGAGTATAGCAATTGCCTATTCCCTAAGAAAAAGTCCAATGTAATTCCTGAAATTAATACTCTAAAGAACAAGAGGGAGGCACATGAGGGCAGTGTCAGAAGTATTTTAATATACTGAGTCCAGATCTACACTTAATGCTGGTTGTGCTGTACTATGCTTAGGTGCTCAGTTGTGTCCGACTCTGCGGCTCCATGGACTGTAGCCCGCCAGGCTCCTCTGTCCATGGGGTTTCTCCAGGCAAAAAAATGGTAGTGGGTTCCCTGAGCCACCAGGGAAACCCAAGGATACTGGAGTGGGTAGCCTATCCCTTCTCCAAGAGAGCTTCCCGACCTGGGAATCACACCAGGATCTCCTGCATTACAGACAGGATATTTACCAGCTGAGCTACAGCAGAGGCGAGGGTTGCCGGTTGAGATTTACCACTTTAAGAAATTGAAAGTAGATAAGATGCATTGTCAGTAGTCAATATTTTGTGCATATCCCCTGAGACAAAATCTAGAAGGTTATGATACCACTACAGGTCATTAAGAAAAGGAAAATAAAATACAGGTTAATTTTGCAAATATTATTAACCATATATATATATGTGTGTGTGTATATATATATATCATGGAAGGTAAAGAACAAAATTAAGAAACATATTAAACTGCTTTTCAGGGATATCTTTCTGAAATGCATGGATGGACAGTATGAACAGTAAAAAGAAATAAAATATGAGAGGTATACCACATTGCTGCCAAACATGCAGCTTTTTGCATCATGGAATAAGGAAGCATTTTATACATTGCTATGATATAATGAAAGTGGACAAAGAAAAGTACAAAGTAGCATGAATATAAGGATATATTAATTGCTCATATATCTAAAAAATATATTTGGGACATTGCATAAGAAATTGATAATCTGGAGAAAGAATGTGAATACCAGAAGGGAAAGGAAAGGAATGAGTCTATACAATGTGTGCTTTTGTACCCTTTGACTTGCATTTGAATATTTATTGAAAATAAAATACAGTGAAGAATGCATGCAAAAAAAAGAAAACTTGTAAGAAGTAATAAACAAATTCAATAAATTTTCAAGACACAAAATCAACACACAAAAATCAGTTGTATTTTATACACCAACAATGAATAATCAAAAAAGAAGATTAAGAAATCAAGAAAATATTTAGAAATAATCTAACCAAGGAGGTAAAATATATATACATGGAAAACTGCAAAATATTGCTGAAAGAAATTGAAGAACATGCAAGTAAATGAAGACATTTCATGTTCATGCATTGGAAGGTTAATATTGTTAAGATGTCATTACTGTTCAAGGTGATCTATAGAATCAATTCAATCTCTACCAAAATTCCAATGAAAGTTTTAGCAAATTTATCTTATTTTTATTGATGTATAATTGATATACAATATTATATGCTACAGGTGTACAATACAGTGATTCACAATTTTTAAAGGTTATACTTAATTTATAGTTATTATAAAATATTGGTTATATTCCCTGGGCTGTATAATATATCCTTATAGCTTATTTTATACATAATAGTTTGTACCTCTTAATTCCCTACATCTATATTTTTCCATGCCATCCTACCTTCTCACTGGTAACCACCAATTTGTCCTTTAGATCTATGAGTCTATTTCTTTTTTATTATATTTAATAGTCTGTTGTATGTTTTAGATTTGACAGATACAGTATTTGTCTTCCTCTGACTTATTTCACTTATTTCACATAGTATAATACCCTCCAAGTCCATCCATGTTGTTGCAAATAGCAAAATTTGTTTTTATGGCTGAGTAGTGTTCTACTGTGTGTCTGTGTATATGTGTGTGTGTGTGTGTGTGTGTATATCTATATCTCTCTCTATATATATTTACATTGTCAATTTACATCGTCACCAACAGTGTAGGAAAATTTCCTTTCTACATCCCATAAATAAACATTTGTTATTTATGTCCTTTTGATGACAGGCATTCTGACAGTTGTGAGGTAATAACTAATTGTGGTTTTGATTTGCAGTTCTCTGATGATTAACAATGTTGTGCATCTTTTCATGTGCTTTTGGCCATCTGAATTTTCTCTTTGGAAAAAATGCCTGTTCCAATTTTTGGCCATTTTTTAATTGAGTTGTTTGTTTGCTATTGAATTGTATGAGGTGTTTATATATTTTGGATAGTAACCCCTTATCAATTATATAATTTGCAAATATTTCTCCCTAAAGAAAACACTATTAGAGCTCATCAATGAATTCAGTAATGTTGCAGGATACAAAATTAATACATGGAAATATTTTGCATTTCTCTACCCTAACAAAAATCTATCAGAAGTTCAATCCCATTTACCATTGCATAAGAAAGAATAAAAGACCTAGGAACAAACCTTCTTATGTAGATAAAAGACCTGTACTTAGAAAACAATTACATTGATAAACGAAATTGAAGAGGACAGAATCAGATGGAAAGATATACATATTCTTGAACTGGAAGACATAATATTGTTAAAATGTCCATACTACCCAAAGCAATCTACAGATTCAGTGTAACGCACCTGTCAAGACATCAATGACATTTTTCATGGAACTAGAACAAAAACTTTTAAAATTTGTATGGAAGCACAAAATACCATGAATACTGAGAACAACCTTAAGAAAGAAGAACAGAACTGAAGAAAACCAATTATGTTTTTTAAAGAAATAGAAAAATCCATCTTAAAATTCATGCTATCACAGGAGAAACTGAATTTCCAAAACAATCTTGAAAGAGAATAACAAGGATGAAGGGCCCATGCTTTCTGATGCCAAAACTTGTTACAAAGAAATAGTCAAAAAAGAGTTGTACTAGAATAAAGACATATAGCCTGATGGAGTATAATAGAAATCTCAGAAATGAAATTTCTGTGTATATGGTCAAATGACTTTGACAAGAGTGTCAAGATCATTTGATGGGGAGGTGACAGTCTTTTCAGAAAATAGTGTTGGGAAAATAGGACATCCAGACACAAAATAGTACATAACACTTACCTACTTATGAAGATTAATGCAAAATAGATCAAATACCTAAATATAAGAGATATAACCATAAAACTCCTAAAAGAAACAGGGGGAAAGTTTCATGATATTGAGTTTGTCAATTATTTCTTAGATATCACATCAAAAGTACAGGCAGCAAAAGAAAAAATAGATAAACTAGACTTCATCAAAATAGAAAAATTTTTTGCATCAAATAATGTTAGCAACAGAATGAAAAGACAGTCTATAGAATGGGAGAAAATATTTGCAAATCACAAATCCAAAAAGGAATTATTATTCAGAATATATAAAGAACTAAATCTCACTAGAAATACAAACAAATCCATTAGTAAATTGGCAAAGGACTTGCATAGATTTTTGTTCAAATAAGATGGCTAATAAATACATGAGAAGAAACTCAACATCAGTAATATTTAGTGAAATACAAGTCAAAACTGCAATAAAATGCTATTTCACACCCATTAAGATGGCTATAATAAAAAAAATGGAAAATAGCAAGAGTCAGCAAAGATGTGGAGAAAAATGAAACCTTGTATATTGCTGGTAGGATTATAAAATGGTATTGTTTCTATAGAAAACAGTACCATGATTTCTCAAAAACTTAAACATGGAATTACCATATGATCCAGAAATTCTGTTCTGGGCATATACACAAACAACTGTAAGTAGAAACTCAAACAGATATTTGCCCATCTATGCTTATAGCAGTATTATTCATAATAGTCAAAAGATGGAAACAATCCAGCTGTCCATTGATGGATAAATGGATAAACAAAATGTGGTATATACATACAATAAAATATTCTTCAGCCTTAAAAGTGAAAAAAAAAATTCTAACATTTTATAACATAAGTGAATCTTAAAACAGTATGTTAAATGAAATAATACAATCACAGAGGATAATGTTTGTAAGATTTTACCTATAAAGGGATTTAGAAGAGTCAAATTTATAGAGAGAATTAGAATCATGGTTACCAGGGGACTTATGGAGAGGAGAATGGGTAGTTACTGCTCAATGGGTTTAGAGTTACCCTTTAGGGTGATAAGAGAGTTCTACAGATGGATAGTGAGGACAGTTGCCCAACAATGTTAATGTGTTTAATACCACTGAGTTGTACACTTAAGCATGATGAAAATGCTAAATTTATGTTATATGTATTTTACCACAAAATAAATAAAAAATAAAATTTATATTTAAGAAAGAAAAAAAGAAATCTATATAGTCTTCCAAATACTGTTTCTAATTCCCAGTCCAACTTCATAGCTCTGAGGTAACCACTGACAACATGTTCTTGCATGATTTTCCAGAGAAGGTATTCTGAAAATACAATTATATGTGTGGCTATCTGTGCAAATTTGAGGGACAGTGAGTGACAAATATTGTCAGATTGCAAAGAGTACTAACTCGTCCCATGAGCATTATAATCAATCCATCAAATATCCATTCTGAGCACTAAGTTCGTTCAGTCCATACAGGAAATTCACTGAAAAAAAATCTCATGCTCCTGAAAAGTACATAAATGTAATGTGCCATGTGCTCAGTTGTGTCCGCCTCTTTGCACCCTGTGGACTGTAGCCCACCAGGCTCCTCTGGAATTTTCCAGGCAAGAATACTGGAGTTCCATTTCCTTCTCCAGGGGATCTTACTGACCCAAAGATCAAACATGTGTCTCCTTAGTCTCCTGCATTGTGGGCTGATTCTTTACCCACTGAGCCATGTCATATCCTCCTAAAAAGTGCTGTGATGTCTCATTACTCTTGTGTAGAAAAAGAGGATGCTTTCATATCTCAGGGCATTTAATTGGCCTGTAAAAGAATGGCTGCTTGCAGGACAATGTTGAGGAAATGAAATTAAAAACAAAATTTCCTCCAAATCCAGCAAATCTCTCCAGAGTGATAGAAGAGAAAGAAAACAATTCCATATTAAATAAATATCAAACCAGAATGTGACAGTTATCACAGGCAATCTGCTAAGAGATTGCAAAGACAATCTTTTATAATAGGAGGGAGTTTTGTAATTTGAAACTAGGCACCCTGGGGAAGATCCACTGGAGAAGGAAATAGCAACCTATTCCAGTGTTCTTGCCTGGAGAATTCCATGGACAGAGGCACCTGGTAGGCTATACAGTCCATGGGGTCGCAAAGAGTCAGACACGACTAAAGTGTGTCACAAGAAGACCCTGAGGAAGTCAGGCTTCTGCCTTTCCGCAGAAACTGGAAGGTAGGGTACTATCTTCCTTGGTGTATACATTTCAAAGAGATGGTTATCAGGGCCTTAAGAAATGCATGTCAGGCTCATAACGTTGGCAAAAGCCTTATTCATGTTTTCAGAAGTTTTACATACATTTCTAAAATACATATAAAGAACTTTATAATTACATTTCTTTAAAGTAAGTACTCTAAAAAAAAAAGAAGAAGGGGGGACTCTTGTCCTTTACTTTCACTTATTTTTCAATAGGTTGAAAGACTTCTTAATTTTAATTTGTATTTGCCCTGACAACAGGCATCAGAATGCCAGGTTGAATTCTTACTATATCTCAAAAATTTGGCAAGCCCACTGCTATGAGAACAGAGTTCCAGAGGTTTCTTGAAATGAGGATCTTGAGAGGTAAGAAGTCAGACTCTTCACCTGGAAAAATCTGAAGGAAGGAGGGTAGAAACAGCAATCTTCAACAACATTACCAAAAAAAAAAAAAAAAAAATAGAGGGCAATAATGGTATAAAGTTCACCTCTATGCTACATGGCTCAGAGGGTAAAGCATCTGCCTGGTGGGAGAAGCAGGTTCGATCCCTGGGTTGGGAAGATTCCCTGGAGAAGGAAATGGCAACCCACTCTGGTACTCTTGCCTGGAAAATCCCATGGATGGAGAAGCCTGGTAGGCTACAGTCCATGAGGTTGCAAAGAGTTGGACACAACTGAGTGATTTCACTTCATTTCACTTAATGGTATTAAAGCAAATTTTCATGTGGATGCCATCTTGATATGTTAAATGCTAGGGAAAGTAGATGTTAGACAGGTAACAAACCAAGAAAGTATAAAAAGGAAACTCTGAGAAGGTAAAACAGAAGAGGGACCACTCAGGGAATAGTGCAGTTTGGAGGCAATGGGTTGAGGGAGTCCTCTAAAGAACCCATTCATGGACCCTCATTGAGATGAGGTGGGTATTTAGAGATGGTTGGGTAGTATCACCAACTCAATGGACGTGAGTTTGACCAAACTCCAGGAGATAGTGATGGACAGGGAAGCCTGGAATGCGGCAGTCCATTAGTTGCAGAGAGTCAGACAACTTAGCATGAGTGCTAAGTTACTTCAGTCATGTCTGACTCTTTGCGACCCAATGGACTGTAGCCTGCCAAGTTTCTCTGTCCATAGGATTCTCCAGGCAAGAATACTGGAGTGGGTTGCATGCCCTCCTCCAGGGGATCTTCCCAAACCAGGGATCAAACCCATGTCTCTTACATCTCCTGCATTGGCAGGCAGGTTCTTTACCACTAGTGCCACATGGGAACACCCCTATGTTAGCGACTGTACAACAAACAACAACAACACAAAAAGAAGGAATCAAATGTGAGACAAAATTACTAACAGCAGACTCACTAAAACAGCCTTTGTGTGAGGAAGTTTTAGCCTGCTCATTTTTATTCCTGGAGTTTGAGTTGCAGAAGCAAGGGAAGAAGGAGGTAGACAAAGACTGAAAATAATCAACTCCACACTTCTTCCTGGTATTCTATGCCCTGCCTGGGAATGTAGAGAAACACTAAATTGGATGTGCTATTAAAGGCTGATTTAGAGTATGTGAAATATTTTAATGCCTAAAAGTGGCTGTAAAGGTTTAGAATCTTGCCAAAATGTGGGTAACAGGGAGTTATTAATGTTGCCAGAAAGACATCCAACAAAATAATTGAGGGAAGGTGAAGGGCTGGTATGTTTTCCGACTGTATTATAGAGGAAATCCCAGTATCAATGCTTTCTGATACTTCCTTTGTTTCTTTGGCTGCATAATCTGTGTGTTTTTTGGGGATCATATGTGGATTTTTTTTTTTTTTGCCATCTGTTAAGAATACAGATGTCTCTTAGTTCTTTTTATTTTCGTAACATAAATCATATAATTTAATTACTTTGCACACTGCTTCCACCCACCTTTCCTCTCTCACTTTATCTCAATGTTTTTGCTATTATACAACATAATATTATCTCATATTGTCATTGTTGATAATTTTTCCCTTGTGTACTATAATTCTTGCAACTGTAGTAGTTTTCCTCATTTAAATGGATTCATTGCTCAACAGCAGCAATGAAATGGAATACCGTGACGTAGTTCCTATGTTCCCGAATTTTTTATTTCACTGAATCTATTAGTGGGCAGTGTTTCATCACACCTTTCTGGATAGTCTCTGAGTGCTACATTCCCTGAGATCTTGTACTGTTTTTAAAGGTCTTTCTTCTGTATCTAGGCATGAATGACAGCTTGCTTGTGTTTAACATTTGAGGCATCTTTTGCCTCAGCTTAGAATTCAGCTGCCAACATATTATTGTAAGTTTGGATTGACTGTGGCTATTGAGACATTTGAGCTAAACTTGAGTTTTTTCCTCATTACTTGCCTTACATGTTTTTCTTCCTGAAACCTCCGTGGATTATTTCTTTATGCTTAAAATGTAATGTTTTTGCCCCTGACAAGTACCCAGGACCTGGTTGCCTAAGGTCTTTAGGTGGGAGGAGGTCTTTTATCAGCTGTGTCAGCCTCAGCGTCCTGGGAGGACTCTACGGTAGGGATGGAGGTCGAGGAGGGTCAGAGGAGGGCAGAGCAAACAGCTACTCTTGCTATTGCAATGGCTTTCAGGTAGAGGCTGCTCCTTGTAGCACCATTTCTACCCACAGAGTCACAGAATCCAGTAATCTGCACCTTAGTTCCAACGGCAGCCATCACAACAGTCTCAAAACCACAGACTAGCTAGAGGGATGGCAATGCCACGAAGTACACAGTTAGTCTTTTCTTTCTCTTGCTAGCTACTTTCCTGCCTCTGCATCTCTACTGGTAAGAGACTCAAGCCCAGAAACATCTCCACTTTCACACTTCATCTTCTAAAATTCAATCCAAAAGACATTTAGAGGGTGTCAATTTATCAGGAGGTTGTAATGATTGTAAATATTTACATACCTACCATTGAAGCATCTAAATATTTAAAGCACATATTATTAGACTTGACAGGAGAAATTGACAACAATACAGTGATAGTAGGGGATTTAATTATCCTACTTTCAGACTAGACAGCTCATCTGGACAAATTTAATAAGGAAAGAGTGGATGTAAATAACACTGTAAATCAGATATCTTAATAGACATATACAAAACATTCCATTAAATAGCACCATATATATTTCTAAGTGCACATAGAACATTCTCCAGAGTAAATCATATATTAAGTCACAAAACAAGTTTTAACAAATTTAAGTAGGCTGTAATCATATCAAATATCTTTTCTGACCACAGTGGTATTAAACTACAAATCAATAATCGGAGTAAAACTGAAAAATTCAAAAATAAACAAGTAAAACTATTCAATACATTAAGCTAAAAATGTTTCTGCATGCAAAGGGAGCAATCAACAAAATGAAAAGGCAGTCTATGGAATAGGAGGAAATATTTGTAAACCGTATACCTGATAAAAGGTTAATACTTAAAAAGTATAAGGAACCAGAACAGCTCAATGGCACAAAATAAAAACAAAAATAAAAAGCCACATAATCCAATTAAAACATTGGAAAAGGACCTGAATAGACATTTTTACAAAGAAGACATACAAATGGCTATCAGGTACATAAAAAAGATGTTCAACATCATTAGTTATCAGAGAAATGCAAATCAAAGCCACAGTGATATATCCTCTCACACCTGTTAGCATGGTGATTATAAAAAAGACAAGAGATAACAAGTGTTAGCAAGGGTGTTGAGAGAAATGAACCCTTGTACATGGTTATGTGTGCCTGCTCAGTGGATCATTTGTGACCCCATGCAATATAGCCCTCCAAGCTCCTCCGTCCATGAAATTTTCTAAGCAAGAATACTGGAGCGGGTTGCATGTTGCTCCTCTAGGGGATCTTCCTGACCCAGGGACCAAACGCTGGCCTTCTGTGTCTCCTGCACTAGCAGGCTGATTCTTTACCACTGAGTCAGCAGGGAACCCCTGTACACTGTTGTTTGTGTGCTAAGTCACTTCGGTCGTGTCTGACTCTCTGGGACCCCATAGACTATAGCTCTCCAGCCTCCTGTGTCCATGGAATTTTCCAGGCAAGAATACTGGAGTGGGTTGCCATTTCCTTCACCAGGAGATCTGCCCCACCCAGGGATCGAATCCAAGTCTCCTGCATTGGGAGGTGGGTTATTTACAATGGTGTCACCTGGGAAGCCTCTATACACTGTTAGCAGAACGCACAATGGATGGATAAACGAAAATGAGGTATATATTAGTGAGACGTTATCCAGCCTTAAAAAATGTAGTAACTTCTGCCATTTGTTGCAACGTGGATGAACCTGGAATTATGCTAAGTGATATAAGACAGACAGAAAGATAAATGCCATATGGTATCACTTATATGTGCAATCTAAAAAATAAAAACCAAATTCACAAAAGCAGAGAACGATGGTTTCCAGGGCTGAGGAGTGGGGGAATGGGAGATGATCAAAGGGTACAATTTTTCAGTTATAAAATAAAGAAGTTCTGAGGATTTAATGAATGACATCATGACTATGCTTGAAACTGAGTAGCACTCTGTGGGACTCTCAGGCATGGAGGCCTTTCTGTCCGCTATTGCTCGTAGGCAAGATTCCAGCCTTCTTGATCTTTCTTGAGTTCCAAAGGCCAGATCAGAACAGTTGCTAATCAAAAACGGGGAGCAGAGAAAGCACCGGAGGCAAGATTTAAGAACCAAGATTTAGGATTCAAGATACCTGACCACCTGAGACCAGATTAAGGGAATATAAGACTGCTAAGGAGGAGAAGGGGTCAACATAGGATGAGATGGTTAGATAGCATTACCAACTCAATGGACATGAATCTGAGCAAACTCGGAGAGACAGTGAAGGCCAGGGACAGGGACACTGGTGTGCTGCAGTCTATGAGGTCACAAAGAGTCGGACACAACTTAGTGACTGGAAAACAAAAACAAAGCCTGCTAACACCCTAGTCTTGTCAGTTAAATTCAATCACTCAGTAGGCACATCAATACATGACTACTGGAAAAACCTTAGCTTTGACTGGACGGACCTTTGTTGGCAAAGTAACGTCTCTTCTTTTTAATATGTTGTCTAGGTTGGTCATAGCTTTTCTTCCAGGAAGCAAATATCTTTTAATTTCATGGCTGCAATCACCATCTGCAGTGATTTTAGAGCCCAAGAAAATAAAGTCTCTCACTGTTTCCATTGTCTCCCCATCTATTTGCCATGAAGTGCTGGGACTGGATGCCATGATCTTAGTTTTCTGAATGTTGAGTTTTAAGCCAACTTTTTCACTCTCCTCTATCACGTTCATCAGAAGGCTCTTTAGTTCTTTTTCATTTTCTGCCATAGGGGTAGTGTCATCTGCATATCTGAAGTTACTGGGATTTCTCCCGGCAATCTTGATTCCAGCTTGTGCTTCATCCAGTCTAGCATTTCACAAGATGTACTCTGCATATAAGTTAAATAAAGCAGGGTGACAATATACAGCCTTGACGTACTCCTTTCCTGACCTGGAACCAGTCTGTTGCTCCATGTCCAGTTCCAACTGCTGCTTCCTGACCTGCACACATATTTTTCAGGAGGCAGGTCAGGTGGTCTGGTATTCCCATCTCTTGAAGAATTTTCCACAGTTTGTTGTGATCCACACAAAGGATTTGGCGTAGTCAATAAAACAGAAGTAGATGTTTTTCTGAAACTCTTGCTTTTTTGATTATCCAGCAGATGCTGGCAATTTGATCTTTGGTTCCTTGGCCTTTTCTAACTCTAGTTTGAACATCTGGAATTTCATGTTTCACGTACTGTTGAAGCCTGACTTGGAGAATTTTGAGCATTACTTTGCTAGCATGTGAGATGAGAGCATTTGTGCAATAGTTTGTACATTCTTCGGCTTTGCCTTTCTTTGGGATTGGAATGAAAACTGAAGAGGTGGCGAGCACACACAGAAGGACTATACAAAAAAGGTCTGCATGACCCAGATAACCACGATGGTGTGATCACTCACCTAGAGCCAGACATCCTGGAGTGCAAAGTCAAGTGGGCCTTAGGAAGGATCACTACGAACAAAGCTAGTGGAGGTGATGGAATTCCAGTAGAGCTATTTCAAATCCTAAAAGATGATGTTGTGAAACTGCTGCACTCAACATGCCAGCAAATTTGGAAAAGTTAGCAGTGGCCACAGGACTGGAAAAGGTGAGTTTTCAGTGTTCATTCCAATCTTGTCAGAGACCCCTACCTTTGAATCATTGTTTTAATGCTCTTCATCAGACCCTCCTGGGTTGAGACACATAGTTTTTTGAGGCAGAATGTCTCCCTTTGCAAAGCAATAAAGCTATACTTTTCTACTGCACTCAGAACGCTGCCTCCAAGATTTAATTTGGCACAGGTGTAGAGGTTGAGCTTTCAGTTCCTAGTTAATAATACAGTATTGTATGCTTGAAATTTGCTGAGAGTTGGTCTTAAACATTCTTATCTCACACACACACACAGTTTTGCTGTCTCTTCCAACAGTATTTTTGCGTTTAAACTATCTCTTAATGATTTCCTTCATAGCTGAACCTGACATACTAGATAAAATGAACTGCTGTAAATAAGCCTTTAGTAATGAGGTGATAAAGTGTTGGGGGAGGGGAAGTGTGCTATAGTTGTTTTATTAGTTCTCAGTCTTCTAGTGCCACCCGTGTCGCTGGACTGTGAATTTACATGTGTTTCTCAGCACCCCTTAGGTAGGACAGGACGACCAGAGTGGGTTGGATTTGGGTATGTCTCTTCCTCTAGGTAGAAGGCTAGAGAGACCTAGAATTGGCTATTTCTAGTCTCTCAGGTCAATTAGGCTCTGATAAATCCCAACTGGGTTAGTCTGTCCTTAAATACTTTCTCCTGGGGGCACATCTTGTTAAGAACAGCACTTTCTGGAAAGCTTCAACATGGTTCCTTTTTCCAGCAGAAGCTGAAAGCATGAGGGAAGTTCTCTTATTATTCGTTGTGAGAACCTGATAAAACTGCAAGAGGTCAAACTCTAACTATGATTTGGACCCTCTGGAGTTTTTATTTCTCAGAGTTGTCCACATTGAGCCTCCAGAAATTTATCAATGGCAGTTCAGGTAGCTGTATGCCAAAGCTAGCTTCCATTAACGTTTCAGCTTGTGGATTTCTGCTCAGGTAAGGTATGATTCTCTGTATTTGCCCATTTGTCTCTCCAGTTCATGGGGGGACACTTTTGCTTACTTTTCTTATGGATCTAAGTGGTGTTGATTTTTCAGGTTAGCTTTTTACCTGCTGTTAGGACAGAGTGACAATTTCCAAGCTTTTTAAATGGCTTACTGGAAACTGTTAGTCCCAGTTTTTAGCTTTTGAGGTGCTCTTATGGTCTTCTTGTTGTTGTTGTTGTTGTTTTATAGTTATAAATAAGTTAAAGTAATGGGTTATTACTGAAAAACAAAACAAAATCAAAAGGCTGTCTTTTTAAACCGTGTTTTTCTCTTAATTTTGAAGAGATCACATTTTATGTAAAAACTCTTTTCACTTTTCTCCACAGCCCCTGAAATTATGGCAGTGCCTACCATACTAATCTTCATGCACATTTTATAAATATTTTTATTTAAATATGTGCAGGTCTTGGTAGCAGCACACAGGATCTTTAGCTGAGGCATGCTAAGTCTTTTTAGTTGCAGCACGTGGGATCTAATTCCCTGACCAGGGATGCAACCCAGGCCCCCTGCACTGGGAGTGTGGAGTCTTAGCCACTGGACCACCAGGGAAGTCTCATAATTTTTTATCAACCTCCTGACTCCAGTGACTGCTAATGCCTCCACAACAGCAAAGCACATCCACTGATAATTATCCTGTGTTACCTTGTGTGTTTCCTTGAAAGTGTCCCAAACCTTTGTAAACTTTGACTTTAATATCTAACATGATACTCTTTATTTATTCACAAAAAGTCCAGCATTATCACTTTCAAGTCTTTTATCAGTTACTTTGGGTCAAAACTATTGGCCTGAAGACATGATTTATGGAAAGAACGATGCATGGTGATGTAAAGAACTCAGGTTTTAGAACACATTGAAATCAGTCTAGTATAGGAGAGAATTGAGATCAGTTTCACATACTCGTATTTGTAAGTGTCAAATACAAACAAATGATGTATTGGGTAGAATTAAACTCTAAGTGTGCATTATTATTTTCCCACGACAGGGGTAATATTTTCCTATTGCACTTAACCTAGCCGGGACGCCACTTCAGAAAATTCCCTGGAAACTTCCTTTCACAGTTCCAGTATGGACTCTGAAGTTGAATTCCTCAAGCTGAGATCCTGATCTTCGTTTTGTGATTTTGGTAAGTTACCAAATTATGTGTTTTTAAGTTTCCTCATCTGTATAGTGGGGTTTAGATGTCAAAATTGTTTGATGATTGAATGTGGCAAAGAGTGTGTGATGTATTTAAGGCAAAGACCAGGAAAATGAAGACCTGGTGGTTAAAAATACTGAGAAATAACTACAGTTAGAGCTTAGACCCAGAGGGTAGCAGTGTGGAGTGAAGCAGCAGATAGTGCCAATGTTTGAGATTAGAATGAACATTTTAAAAGTAGTTTGTTCTTCTTTATGGGCACAAAGAAAAGCCACTGAAGTTTCTTTTAAAGATAAGATGGAATATTTCTGTTTAGGAAGAATTTTGTTACTGAATTCTCCAGGATGAATTTGAAAAGGTCAAAAATGGAGGCAGGAAAACCAGTTGAGAGGCTTGAGGTGATGATGGGTGTATAAGGAAAAGGAGACAGGAGGTATTTGATTTAAAATCAACATGGAATATGTTTTATTTTATATAGAGTTTCATTAATACTATGTTAAATTAAATAGCATGTTATTGATACTCATAAAAATAAATGGTAAATAAGGTATTACCTCTCAATTTAAAGCCATTTAATGTTGCTTCATTTGCTGCAGCAAGTATAACAAAGCACTTTTACATAGCCAGTACAGCCTTTCACAGTTTGCTCCAATTTAGCTTCTTGTATTTAACTATAGTTTTCTTTCTGCAGCCTTTATATTTAACTACCTTGTTCTACTTACAGTCCTTAAATCACCATAAATTTTCATTCCTCCATTGCTTTTGTTTTGAGCCTAAAGTTAATCTCGTCTTCCTTTTCATTTTTAGTCTATAAATTCCAACTTAAGTGTCATTGCTTTCCTTTTTTTATTTCCTCCATCCATTCCTTTCTCCCATTTCTCCTTTTCTTTTTAAAATTTGCTAACTTTTGCATTGATTTTTTTTTTCATACCCACCACCCTTCTCCCCAGTTAAACAATCATTTCCCTTCATATAACACCTAACACAGGTGACATGCAATCATTAATCACTTTTGTGTATGTATTAGGAGAGTCTTCCTTTTAGGGCTTTAAGATTTCATAAGTCTATAATTCAAAGGATTATTAAAGTAGTTCACTTAATTCAACCTTATTATTTCTCTATTTTTGAAAGTTTAAAACACAGGCAATGTCAGCACTGACTTGGTTTCCATTTCTACATTTCTGTGGCCTTATTATTTATCTCCCTGGGATTTGTTTTTTAATTAAAAAGAAATACAAAGAAGATTAATACACATGTATCATTTCCCCCATGAGGTCCAAGTGGCTTTTGGGTAATCATATAGTCAAGCATTTGGAAATACTTGAGTTAATACAGTACACTGTATAGTTAAAGAAGCCTATAAAGACCTAAGCAATATTGTCCTAACAAATACCCATAAACCATTACCTTCTCTGTCAGTTGATGTCCTCACCTGTCTGCCCTCTGAGCACTAGTTTTTATCAGCCCCCGTTATTTCCTAAGACTTGAAAGCCCTAGCACACTGTAGTGCTTGCCTGGTAGAAAGTTGATCTACTTAGCAGAAATTTTAACATCCTGCAAAATGCCTTAAAAGTTAAGCTATTGTTACTGACATTTAACTGTAAAAAGTTGGTTAGTTCTCAAATCAATATAACTTTTAAAAAAATTGGTATATATTACATTATACAATGTTTGTGATGGTATTATATTAATTTTAATTTGAGAGACAGCGATAGAGACAAGTGATTTGAGACAGACAAAAATTAGAAAACACTTTAAAATGTTAAGTTTATGACCTGTGTCTGGCATAACAAGATTCTATGGATGTTAACTACAAATGATGTGAGGTTGTTTTTTGTCCATATTTACAAAAATGTAAAGACTGTTGGAAAAGTTGCATTTCAACAAACAGCACCAACAAAGGAAGCAGAGATTTGTTTTTTTGGATGTTGTCATGAGGGGGCTTAGATTAGGCATCCTGGCAGGATCTCAAGTTCACAGACATTAATGTCCAGACATTCCATCATTTGCTGCTTAAAATTAGACAAATGACCCACTGTAAATGGAAATACTCCTTGTTACAGGCTGTTGTGCATAAAGTGCCTTTGTCCTTTTTATGAGTTGTATTGGTTGGTATGCATTCCTTTCTCAAGTCTTAGTTCAAAACTCTTATCTGCTCTTGGAGATCTGTCAGTATCCAACTGTCTCTATTCAATTTATTTTGCAAAGAGCTGTATACATTATTTCTTAATATGACCTAAGAAATTTTCCCTTGCTCTTCTCTAAGCAATAGACACTGTAATTTTAATGTCAAAGGACCCTTTCTTATAACACCTTAATTAAAGACTTGTGGTATCAATATCAGCATACATTTCTGTAAGCACTACAAGGGGCCAAACTCAGTACATGTGTAAGACAAATCACATTATTTTCCATGATTAAAAAGCAAATGTAAGAAAATAAGTTAAAAGGTAGTAAATGCATATCTTTTATGTAAATTCTCTACACTACTTATTTAAATTGGTGTTTTGATTAGATGGGTGCTAGAGTTCCTGGTAGTTTTATCCAGTAATTACATTGAATTGTAGAAACTCTGTTATAGGTTAAAAGCAGGTACTTATGCTTTGACAATTTACCAGACAAGAGGAGTACTAAAATAATCCAGTTCATTTTAGAGTAAATTAATTTTCCAAACCATTATTGATGTGTTACTTCTGCAAATGTTTAGTAAATGCCTAATCAGAAACCATGTGTCATAGTGAAATGGTAAACAAGAAATTTTTGTGTTCATTTCTTAATATGATTTTCCCAAATCGGTGTGGATATAGACTCTAATGTGCCAATGGAAAAAGTTCCAAAATTACCCTGAAATGTGTCTCTGGGTTTTTGAAGCCTCTAAGTCCTGATCATAAAATATATCTAAAATTTTAATTGACATTTAAAAATCTTTGATGTCTAGTAATTTATTAACATATGTATTTTTTTTAATGTACTTGTTTCTTTGGGGGGGAGATATACTGTATCTTTTCCATTTGAAGATATATCTGGAAAATTTGACTAAATTGCTTTTTTGGAGAGGTCAGTTATGTATATGCTAGATCTTATTTGCTCATCTCTATAATTATGCTATTTATCACTTTAGTCCTTGCTTTGTCTCATATCATTTTAGTTTTTTGAAAAAATTTTTGTCATCTCTAGACTTCATTTCCAGGGATTATAGAAGCATCTCGGTTTTTTCATTCATTGCCAATTTTTTCTATTTATTTTTTTAAATTTAATCTTGGCTGTGCTGGTTCTTTGTGGCCGTACATGGGCTTTCTCTAGTAGTGGTGAGGTGGGGGCTGCTCTCTGGTTGTGGAGCTCAGGCTTCCTGCCCCCGTGGCCTCTCCTGGGTGGCAGGCAGGCTCTAGGGCGCAAAGGCTCAGTAGTTGTGGTGGGCGCACGGGCTTAATTGCCCTGTGGTATGTGGGTTGGTAGTTCTCGGGCCAAGGATTGAACCCGTGTCCCCTGTGTTGGCAGGTGGCTTCCTAACCACTGGGCCACCAGGGAAGTCCCTGAACTTCTCTGTTTTTTAATGATCATTTTTTTCCTCCGCTGCTTTGACTTCTCACTTTTTATATCTCTTTCTGTCACCTCAGTAGTTCTTCCCTGGCAGGTGTTTCTAATTTGTACTCTAGCCCCATACAGGCCAATATGTTATTGCTCTGTAAGGTTCTAGTAATGCCTTTTTCAGATTTCTTGTCTTGGCAATATTTTCTACCAAGCTTTGTCTTCTGGTATGGGTTTTTCCTGTTCCCTCCTGCCCACCGACCCACCTTTTCTTCTCTCCCTCCAGTTCGGTTTTTCCTCCTTCCCTCCTCTCTCTCTTTCTTTCTAGTACATTAGTATAGATCTTATCCTGGCTGCTTCTTGGATTATATTATTCTTTGAAATAGTTAAGTACTCTTCCAGGACTGGCTATTTGTAAGCGAGAAGTATATAGGTGTGTTTAACTTGTGTGTGTGGTGGGGCGTGCTTAGGAGATGAGTGTGTGTGTGTGAGAGAGAGAGAGAGAGAGAGAGAGGTGGGAACAGGAGGGGGACTGTGTTTCGAGTTAGATAACAGAGCATTGTTGTTGCGTCCTAGACTTATGTTGTATAGGCCTATTGAGTGCATTTAGCTCTCATCCCCCCCAACCCTGACCCAGTTACCTAAGTTATGTAGCTGTGGGGCGATTCAAAATTCAGTGTTTATTTCTCACAACTTGCAGGAAAAATTTTCCTGTGAACCAACTATGGCCTGCCTATTGTATTCCTCATTTAGGTCTATTTCTACTGCATCTTAGGCCAAAATAGCATTCAGAAAATCTCCTACAGACAATACCGACATCTGTTGTAAACATAGACTTTGCCTCACTTTTGAGAGTGGTACTATTCCAGCTCTTTTCTGAGATCCTAGTCCAGAGACTCTCTCTCTGCTTCCACATCCATTTGTCTAGCTTTATCTCCTCTGTTCTGGCAGCTCCACCATCTAATTTGTGTTTTGTGGTTTTTAGCTCTCTTCATTTTCAGTGGAGATGGCACTTGTAGTTTTAATTCTGCTGTATAAAATAGTATCTCCCTCTATTTAAAATGACATGGTTTCCTCTGGGCATATACACAGCAGTGGGGTTGCTGGGTGGTGGTTGTTCGGTCGCTCAGATGTGTCCAACACTTTGCAACCCCAAAATCCATTCTGAACTGCAGAATGCTGGGCTTCCCTGTCCTTCACCATTTCCTAGAGTTTGCTCAAACTCATGTCGATTGAGTTGGTGATGCCATCCAACCATCTCATCCTCTGTTGCCCCCTTCTCCTTCTGCCTTCAATCTTTTGCGGCATCAAGTTCTTTTCCAGTGAGTTGGCTTTTCACATCATGTGACCAAGGTATCAGAGCTTCAGCTTCAGCATCAGTCCTTCCAATGAATATTCAGGACTGATTTCCTTTAGGATTAACTGGTTTGATCTCCTTGCAGTCCAAGGGACTCTCAAGAGTCTTTTCCATCACCACAGTTCAAAAGCATCAATTCTTTGGTGCTCAGCCTTTTTAAAAAAATTGTCCAGCTCTCACATCCATATGTGACTACTGGTAAAACCATAGCTTTGACTATACAGACCTTTGTAGGCTGAGTTGTATGGCAGTTTTATTCCCAGCTTTTTAAGGAATCTCCACAGTATCCAGCTGTATAGTTTTCATTCCCACCAACAGTGTAAGAAGTTTCCCTTTTCTCCATACCCTCTCCAGCATTTATTGTTTGTAGACTTTTTGATGATGGACATTCTGACCAGTGTGAGATGATACCTCATTGTGGTTTTGGTTTGCATTTCTCTAACAATGAGTGATATTGAGCATTTTTTTCATGTGTTATTAGCTCTCTGTATATCTTTGGAGAAATGTCTGTTTAGGTCTTCTGCCCACTTTTTGATTGGGTTGCTTGTTTTTCTGGTATTGAGCTGCATGAGCTGCTTGTATATTTGGAGATTGATTATTTGTCAGTTGTTTTGTTTGCTATTTTCTCCCATTCTGAGGGGTGTCCTTTCACCTTCCTTTGAGGTACAAAAGTTTTTAATTTTAATTAGATCCCATTTGTTTATTTTTGTTTCCATTACTCTGGGAGGTGGGTCATAGAGGATCTGGCTGCAATTTATGTTAAAGAGTATTCTACCTATGTTTTCCTCTAAGAGTATTATAGTTTCTATTCTTACATTTAAGTCTTTAATCCATTTTGAATTTATTTTTGTGTATAGTGTTATAAAGTGTTCTAGTTTCGTTCTTTTGCATATAGTTGGCCAGTTTCCCCAGCACCACTTGTTGAAATAGGATGGAACATGTAATAAAAAGTGATATCAAATCAGGAAAAAACCCAAGGATTTCAAAACAGATTTACATTTTACACTGTGAGTTTTTTAGCTAACCAGAAATTAAAAAAAAAAAAAAAAAAGAATTTCTTGAAATTCTGTCCCTTGAAGTATACTATTGAGAATATTTTAAAGCGTTGGCCAAAAAGTTTGTTTGGGTTTCCTGTAAGATATAATGGAATATATAAATATTTCAGTAACCTGGGCTGCCTATTATGTCTTTTACAATCTCTCAGTAATAATGCAAAATTTTTACATTCTTTACATGGGTAATGACTTCATAATGCTCTTTCATATTAGTATGTCTTATTCCCCTCTAGATTATGAAGCTCTTTTGTTAAAAATAACATTTTACACATTTATATGCCTTAGCAGACAGCCAGATACATATTTGACATGTAAAATCTCCTTGTAAATTAAATTAAAGCCCTATAAATGCATGTTAAAAAGTTAAAAGCTTTGTAACAAAATATTTGAGATAAAAGACATTTATACATTCAGAGCCACTATTCTGTGTATCTAATAGGAATAGATGACATAGTATATGATATTTGTCTCAGAAAGTGTCTAAACAATCATTATCCTCAGCATGTTTAAGGTTAAAGCACTATATTTTTATAGCATTTAATCTAAACTCATATAGCTAAAAATTATTTTCCAAATCCCTATCCAGGTGACATTTTTCATACCTATTATACTCAGCCCTGTTTAATGGCACAGTTGACGTCAAGGCTTGGATAGTACTATAAAACTAAAAATAAAGCAAAATGAATATGTATATATTGATTGAATTTCATTGGATTTCCAACAGCTAAATCTGAGTTTCAGTAAATATCTTGGAAATCTTAATAGATCCCTATTGAATCACTTCCACAATCCTTATTTTCAATATATTTTGATTAAGTAAATCAAATTTTGCTTATATTTTGGCATGTGATTTAAATTTTTTAATATTTTCCTCTTTGTCTGATGTATTTCTCCTCCCCATAGATTCTTTCCTATGCAATTCCTTTAGATGCAAGGTATTTTTCACATTATACAAGCATAAGTTTGAACTTTAAAAATATAATTCATAAAATGTATATAATTCATCAGTTAGCCATTTGCCAAACTAACAGCTCTTCACTGATCACCTGGCTGAAGACTGAAGCTTGTTCCGTGGAGCAGATAGGTTCCAACGTCCCAGATTCATAAAAATCACTGCCAGACTCACACCCGAGCTCCCCGAAATGCTGATCTGAACTTGTGATGCTTTCCAACCCATCAGGTGTCTGAATTATAGCCAAAACTATCTCAAACAAAGGAGTCACAATTTGATTTTTTATGACGTTGTCTCTGATTCCTAATAGTGGCTAGCCTTGGACACAAAGTGAAAACACCTACTGATAAAATCAGTCACCTTTGAAAATTAAAACAGTACTAATACTTTTGAATAAGTAATACATGCACATAGTACAGTATTTTACTAACAGAGACTATTGTGTAGCACATGGAACTCTGATCAATGCTGTGTGTCAGCCTAGATGGGAGGGGGGTTTATGGGAGAATGGATACATCTATATTATATGTAGGGCTGAGTCCCATCACTGTTCACCTAAGACTACCACAACATTGTTAACTGATTATACTCCAACACAAAATAAAAAGTTTGAAATTTAAAAAAAAAGGAATATATTTTCTTCTTTATTTTTCTCTTAATATCTCAAACACTCAAATAGAAGTATGTTTTATTTTCTCCCCGTGTATATTTCTAGAGATATTCTATGTTTACAGAAACATGTTTATACTGAGGCTTCCCTGGTGGCTCAGTGGTAAAGAATCTGCCTGCCAATGCAGGAGACACAGGTTCGATCCCTGGGTCAGAAAGATCTCCTGAAGAAGAAATGGCAACCCACTCCAGTATGCTTGCCTAGAAAATCACATGAACAGAGACGCCTAGTAGTCTGCAGTCCATGGGGTTGCAGAAAAGTTGGACATGACTGCGTGACCAAACAACAACAACAGCGATGTTTATATTCTGTCTTTTACAAAAAAAAAAAAAAACAGTCCCATAACATACACATTATTTTGGATCTTCCCCCCCCCCCTCCGCCGCCCCGTATTGTGTATTATTGTTCTGTATATACACATGTTGTTGAGTTTGGAAATTGGGGAGTAGGGGGAGAGTGCTCTGGAGTATGACCCAGCCAGTCTAGTTGTCTTTCAATGAAGCAAAAAAAGAAAACGAAACAACAAAAGGAGCTGGATCTTTGTACCTCAGTGCCAGTCAATCTTAGAGGGAGAGAGGAAGTAACTTCCCTGAGGAAGCAACTTCAGTTAGGCAAGTCCAATGAGCAGTCCATTGTAGAAGAAGGGTAGTCATTAGCTATGAACACCCTCATTCATAGCAACTGGAAAATGGGTGCACTGACCCGCTAACTGAGACAGGGGGAGCATTTCGTTACTCGTTTCACTTTAATATTTGATAGTTTTGCTCAATGCTTGCTTCATGTGTAAGTCATTAAGGGGCAATACAAAATTATATGAAGTTGAAGGAAATCCATAAAATAGGCATGAATCCAGGAAGAGACTACAAGAAGATTTTGAATAAGGCCTGCCTTCAACAAAACAGATAATACACCAATATCTCACACATAGCCTACAAAGAGCAAGAACTTTAACTTAGCATCCAATCCCTGTGTGTCCTCTATAGAATTGTGGTTCTGCACAGCACAGGGCAGGTTTTCAGTCAACAAGACGAGGACAAAAGGCACAAAATGCAATGAAATCTAAGACCTTTGAGGACAAAGGAAACAGATTTGGACTATGTAAGCCAGGAAGAGCATTTGCAATGCTGACAATGCTTAACACAGGAGCAGAAGCCTTAGTTAGAGAAGCGTGTTCAAGAAATTACTGAGGAAATGAGAGATGATGAATAGGTTACTTGTTTCTTAAAGTTAGCTGGGATCATGTCACAAAAGCAGATAGTTTTAAATGGATTTAGGATTTATGCTCAGAAGACAATAAGTTTCATGTAAAATGTGGATGGGCTAGGCAGAGAGATGCAGGAATTGGATGAAATTGGACTCGTGGGTTAGAATTAGATTATGAACTCACTATAAAATAGCTATAGTCCTTTCATAGTCAGAACAATGAAAAATGTTTTTCAAATTGGAAACATCCATTGATTAAAATATGGTGATGTCTGTAATATAGGTTTTGTTTAACTGGGCTGGGAATTTCATTTATATGTTAATATATTGGGCTAATTCAAACTCCATGATTTATATAATGCATCCCAGAAGATCATTTTTATATCCACATAGCTCAATTATGCTCATATGATGTTTTTAAAATATTGTTTTAACATTTATTGTTTAAAGATAAGATTTTTTTTTGGACATTATTGCTAACAGTCAAGATGAAATATATTTTTACATTTTTATATCAAAGTGACAAGATGCTGATATTTTTACCTGTCATTTAAAAAATAACCTACATTTTCTTTTTTACATATTAAAATGTTATTTATGTTTTAAAGTTTTATTTAAAGTCAAATAAACACTGGCAAATGTATTCTTCCTTTAGAAATAACCTCAGTGAGTATTTAATGAAAAACTTAGTCAACTGGTTGTTGAATCATTTGCATACAACTTTATTTCAAATCTCATCTTGATCTAGAAGTAGAATTTGAAGACTCTGATCACTCTCACCTCCTAAAACATTCATGAGGTTTTAGGAATAGTATGATTTCCTCATTTCCTTTTGTATCTCTGATCATTTATTTAATGGCCTTTGCTTATTCCTACTTATCTCTCTAAACTTTTATTGCTGGTGCCTCCAGGGTTCAAATCTTGAGTCTCTTCACTTTTATGTCACTTAATCTCTTGATGGTCTCATCCAGTCTATGGCATTAAAAACCATCCTTCCACTGTGTTTGCGTGCTAAGTCGCTTCAGTCGTGTCTGACTCTCTGTGACCTTATGGACTGTAGCCCACCAGGCTCCTCTGTCCATAGGATTCTCCAGGCAAGAATACTGAAGTGGGTCGTCATGTCCTCCTCCAAGGGATCTTCCTGACTCAGGGATCAAATTTGGGTCTCCTGCATTGCAGGTGGATTCTTTCACCACCAAGCCAGCCTCTGTTGAATCCCCAAATCGCATCTCTTTCCTTGGCCTTGCCCATGAACATTAGACTCACATTTAAGCAAACACTCAATATCTCTTCACCATTTTCATCTCAAATTCCACCTCAATCCAAATATCAATTGCATCTCAAATTCACCATTTTCAAAAGTGAATTCTAATCTTGGCCCCTTGGTTCCAAAATCTCCTCATATTAACTCATGATTTTTCCATCTCTCTGATAGTTCAGGTCAAATTTTGGAGTCACCTAGAACACTTTCCTTCTCTTCTTTATGACTTCCAGTCTTTCAACAATATTTTCTTAGCTCAACTTTTAAAATAGGACTAGACTTTTTACCTCTTTCTAATACTTCTACTACCACCATGTCATATCACAGACATTTCTCACCTGGGAAATTGCAAGTACCTTTTTAAATCTGATGTAACTCTTGGTCCTCTTCTGTTGATTTTCATCTTAACTGCCAGAGATATCCTGTTACAAAGCAAATTGGAGATTTCACTATCTGTGCAAAAGCCTCTGAGGTTTCCAGTATCAGTCAGAACAAAATACGCAGTCAGGAAAGCCTACAAAACCCTCCGTGATCTGCAATCCCAGCTACCTCTTCAAGGTTATCTCCCAACACTTTGTCATCACTTTCTATTCCCATCACAGTGGATTCCTTGCAGTATTTCATTGCTGGTTCAAAGCCTTTGCATTTGTTGTTCCCTGTTGCTCAAATTCCCTTTTCCAGATATCTGTTTGGCCCATTGTTTTGTATTCCTTATGTCTTTATTCAAGTATTAACTTCTTACTAGTAAATTGCCCTCCTCTGTCACTACCTACTCTCTTCTACTTTATTTTCCTTTATAAATGACTGAACATCTAATATACTATATATATTCATACTTATCTTTTTTTGTCTGTCTCCCTCTCTGCATTATAAAACCCGTGAGTCAAGGGAGCATTATTTTTTCTTTGTGTATTGCTATATCTTTGCTTCTATAACAATAAATAGAATATGTTTAGGCATCTATTAGCATTTAATAAATGAATAAAATTACTTGTCATAGTGCATTAGTTATAATGTGGTAAATAACTATAAGTACACTGTATAATATCAAATGCATCTATAATTAAAGAGATGCTCAAAACAACTCAAAAGTTGTTTTCATAATATTTCATCTTTCATAATATTTAAACCTTTAAAACAAATTTAAAATAAGTTTTAAGTAGTTAAATGATTGTTCCTGTTTGTAGTGAAGTACAATAAGGCTAATAACATCATGCTATATTTATAAATAGCAGGAGAACATGAGAAAATTTTTCAATTCTATTTATGAATATGTTAACAGCTTAATTATACTTCATCATAAACATGAGCATACATGTACACATATGTGTATTTCTCTTTCTTTATATATATTTACATATGCATTTAGAGAGAGATGGAAAGTAAAGATGAAGAGAGGGAGGAAGGGAAAAGTTCCTCAATTATGCATAAAAAGTGAAAATGTTAGTCACTCAATCATGTCCATTTCTCTATGATCACATGGTCTATAGCTTGCCAGGCTCCTCTGTCCATGAAGTTCGCCAGGCAAGAATACTGGAATGGTTAGCCATTCCCTTCTCCAGGGGATCTTCCTGACCTAGGGATCGAACCCAGGCCTCCCGTATTGCAGGTGGATTCTTTACTTGCTGAGCCACCGGAAGGCATAATAAATGTTAAAAATAATGATGGATAACTTATGATATTTTATAATTTTTCTTCAGAGATTTGTACTTTATATTAAACAAGTATATATACTGTAAAATATGATGTTAGTTGTTTCTTCACATGTTTCATCTGAAAATAAATTTGAAAGGCCATGCATATTGGCTTTAAGTGTAAATTATTTAGCAGTGCTCACCCAGTTAGAATAAAATGTTACAGGTAATTTGAATATGTGTCAGATTTTTACACCTTACAAGAAGCAGTTACAGTCTTAGTTTTCCTACTTTCTCAAGTATGTCACATAGCTTTTATATTTGATACACTGAGGACAGTTTTATGTGAAATACTGAATTTCTCTACAAGTACATCAGTTCAGAGACCACTTTCATTTTCTAGCTTCACAGTGAAAATGTCCTCTCAATTTCTATCACAAACATGGTGAGAAAAAGTAATAGAGGCCAAAATAAGAAACACAATAAAGATACTGCAAAAGCAAATTGAAAGAATTGACTTTGAAATATGCAAAGATGCATTAAATCCAAATGTGGTTTTAAAAGAGTTCTTAATCTATTTTTATTGAAACATAGTTCATTGTTTTATATCCCTCTCTTCAGAGAGATATTCAGTCTGCAAGTATGGCATGACCTTTTAGTTTCTCCAGTGAATACTGAGGTTAAAGGATTGTTCAGACCCTTGGTAATATCAAGCATTTCTGCATGAACATGTCCTTTTGCCCTCTGATAGTGTCACTTATTTTTGTCTGATTATCTTCTTCTCTGGTAGCTCAGACGGTAAAGTGTCTGTCTGCAATGCAGGAGACCTAGGTTTGATCCCTGGGTTGGGAAGATGCCCTAGAGAAGGAAATGGCAGCCCACTCTCGTACTCTTGCCTGGAAAATCTCATGGACAGAGAGCCTGGTAGGTTACTGTCCATGGGGTTGCAAAGAGTCAGACACGACTGAGCAACTTCATTTTCACTTTCTTTCTCCTCCTCATATATGTTTAAGAATCATATGCTGTATTATCACTGGCTCACTTTCACATATTCTCTCTTGTCATTTTTTATACTTCTGAGGTGTTTGTTTTTGTTGAAGTGTTTTTGTTTTTACAGTTTAACTACTGCTGATAACTATTTCACCATTATACAACAATACCTTGAAGACAATATTCTTCCAGTGGGAATGACAAAAAGCTATGTGTCTCTATAAAAGAAGTACTATTTTAAAAAGAGAGAGAGAAATTCTCTCCAAAAGGAGCTTGAATTAAAGACATCCTCGTCCTTATTAACTTTCACAACACCATGGGAGCCTGTGATCTCATATAATTCCCATTACCCAAGATGATGATCTAAAGGTGATACCTTTAGAAACCTTCAGGAAGTCATGAAGGATGTGATGGAGTAATCTCACCTTCATGTAGTAAATGATAAGATTACAAGGGAGTCCAAATATGAAGGAAATGATTTCATTAATGGTTGAAGAGTGGGTCAACATAAAGGTCTAAAATCCAATCTCTTCTCATTTCATAAAGTAAATCACTCTAAAATCTCTTTGGAATATTAAGATGGAAAAATATGGCCAACAACAACCAAGTCTGAATTTCCACAAACAAAGTCAAAGAAAGAGTTGAATACTATGTAATGTTTGGATAACTTTATTTTCGTTCAGATTTTTATAAGCCTGGCCTACTTAAACTCAACTATTACTTCCCCAATGGCTCAATAGTAAAGAATCATCATCCCAATGCAGGAGATAGCAGTTTGACTCCTGGGTTGGTAAGATCCCCTGAAGAAGGAAATGGCAACCCATTCCAGTATTCTTGCCTGGAAATCCCATGGACTGTGAAGTGTGGTGGGCTACATTTCATGGGGTCACAAAAGCCAGACATGGCTTAATGACTAAACAACAGCATTGTGTCCTATTATATAAACTAAACCATGAAAATTGTAATAGTAAAAACCATACATGAAGAGGTAAACAGAGACACACAAGACCGTTTATGAGTTAAACAACATATAGAATCTTCTTCAAAGTATTTATCATATGTAATAAAGTTCAGAGATAACATGTAAATATAAAACAATTTTGCCTATCAGATCTAACAAATAGTAAAGATATAATACCCCCAAAAAGACACCACGGAAGATAATATCGAAGGAAAAAAGAAGCCAGGTAACAATCTAAATTGATTGATTTAATTAATTCAGTTGGACAATTTTAAAAATCGATTTTGTGAAACTCAGTGATATTATGGCTACTTTCCTAAAATTGCTGGTTACTGTTTCAGAATCTGTTTAGATATCCCTCATGTACTTCTCGAATGGTATTACTTAAAATAAGTGATTAATACTTTGTTGGTTGGTACTTCATTTTATAGTCTCATCTTTTAATAATTTTAATTTTATCAATACCCATCCTTTGAAAGACACTGAGAGAAGGAAATACAAGTATGCCTCATTTTATTGTGCTTTACTTTATTGCACTTAGACTTTACAAATTGAATACTTGTGGCAACCTTGTATCAAGCAAGTCTTTTTAACACAGTGTTTCCAACAGCATTTGGTCACTTCATGTCTTTGTGTCACATTTTGGTAATTCTTGTGATATTTCAAACTGTTTCATTATTATTTATTGTGATTTGTGATCAGGGAGTGATCTTTGATGTTATTTACTACTATGGCCCACTGAAGACTCAGATAATATTTAGCATATTTTAGCAATAAAGTTTTTTATTAAGGTACACACATTGTTTTTTTAGGCATGATGCTGTTGCATACTTAACAGACTACATTATAGTATAAACGTAACTTTTATATGCAACTGGTAAATCAAAAAATCCATGTAACTTGCTTTATTGCAATATAGACTTTATTGTGGTGGTCTGGACTTGTGTGTGGTGGACTTTATTCTATTACCTTAGAATATCTTTAACATATGCCTATAGTGAATAAGACAAGGAACTTGCCTGGTATCAAGAAATTTGCTTTCTTTTTTTTTCCAGGAGATAATAACACAACATGAGTTACAACAATACATAAGAGAAAGAGCCATATAGGAGTAAGAGATAAATACTTTTGGACTTTAGTGAAGGAATAAATTATTTCTTCCTAAAAATAATATTTATGGCATTCTTTATGCATGACAAAGAACAAAACAGAAAAAAAATGCTATCATAATCATAACTTACTTGATATAGCTTGGTGTTTTAATGTGCTTTATGCATTTATTCTGTACCATATCCCTAGATTATTCAGTAAAATTTTGTTTCACTTGAATGACTAAATTAGAAATAATAAGGAGAGAAGTAGGAACGGGAGATAAGGGTACACACTTCAAGTTGCAAAATAAATGAGTCACAGGTACGAAATGTACAGTGTGGGGAATATAGTCAATAATTATATTTTATCTTTGTAAGGTGACAAATGGTAACGATTTGCTGTAATGATCATTTTATAATGTATAAAATGTCAAATTACTAGTAGTTTCTTAGAAACTAACAAAGTCATTGGTCAATCGTAATTCAAAAACAAACACACTAACTCATAGAAAAAGGGATTAGATTTGTGGTCATCAGAGGTGGGTGGGGTGGGGAAAGGGAGAAGAAATTGGATGAAGGCAGTTGAAAGGTACAGACTTCCATTTATAAGATCTGTTGGTGTGTGTGCGCTCAGTTGCTCGTTGTATCCAACTCTTTGCAACCCCATGGATGGTAGCCTGCCAGGCTCCTCTGTCCACAGAATTCTCCAGGCACGAATACTGGAGTGGGTTACCACTTCTGTCTCCAAGACTTATTTAGTACTGCATGTCAAATATATCTCAATAAAAGTGGAAGAAAAAACAATAAAGTTTCTATTTAGGTAATAGATACTAAAATATGAGAAACTCCTATAAATATGTTTTCTATAACTCACTACATAGTTAAAGGCTGGTTTCTCAAAGTAGTTTCTTTGAATAAAGTTGGTGTGTTTTATGGTAATTCTACCCATTCTAAAGGAAAATAGTTTCAAATATTTTGCTTACGTTTTTGTTTTTTAACATTAATCGTGTCAAATTTTACAGAATTATGTAATTTATTTTTATTTTTTAACTTATTTAACCTTTAAAATTGAGATATAATTGACCTATAATATCATGGTACTCTCAAGTGTATAACATATCACTTAATATTTCTACAGATTGGAATGATCTACAGTAAGTCTAGGAAATGGCAACCCACTCCAGTATCCTTGCCTGGAAAATCTCATGGACAAAAGAGCCTGGTAGGCTACAGTCCAAGGGGTCACAAAGAGTAGGGCACGACTGGGCGACTAATACTTACAATAAGTCTAGTTAACATTCATTTAGTAAACATAGTTAAAAATTTGTATTCTTGTGATAAGAACTTTTTAGAATTACCTCTCTTCAGTTCAGCTCAGTCATGTCTGACTCTTTGCGACCCCATGGACTGCAGCCTACGAGGCTCTTTTTCCATGAGACACGCCAGGCCTCCCTGTCTATCACCAACTCCCGGAGTCCACCCAAACCCATGTCTTGGCAACCTTCACTTTACAATACAGTATTATTAAGTGTTGTCATCATGTTGTAAATGATGTACTTTTCCAGCAATTAATGGATTTTTCACTGGAAGTTTGCATCTTTTGGCCACCTTCACCCATTTTGCCCACCCTCAACCCAGCCTCCGGCAACCACCAGTCTATTCTCTGTATCTCTGTTTTTGGTTTTTTGTTTTGTCATTTAGATTCCAAATATAAGTGAAATCACAGTGTATTTATCTTTCTCTGTCTGGTTTATTTCACTTGGCATAATGTCCTCAAGGACCAACCATGTTTTCATAAACAGTGAATTTCCTTCTTTTTCATAAATAAGTAAGTAAGTGAAAGTCACTCAGTAGTGTTCGGCCTCTTTGGCATCTACTGGGTGATTCGGTGGAACAAAATCTCTTTTTCCTAAGATTCACTTAGCCCTATTGAAGATAGCCATGGTAACCCCACCACGGACAAAAGACCCAATGGAAACATTCAACAATTCAACAAACTCTGGAAATTTTCTGGGCTCTGTTGCTAAATCAGTGATACCTGTAACATTTAATCTCCACTCTAGAATTCCTGAGCAAATAGGTGAGGGGTTGGAATTCAGACATCCATCCATAATTCCACTATAGGTTGTTAAGATGTGGCTCAGCCATGAGTCCTTGATCTAGACTAAGATGGACATATTTACATGTTCTAATTTTTCCAAGCCCTGACCAGTAAGATAAGAGCCTCATAGAGCTATTTTATAAAATCTCTCCTTTTCAAATTTTGATCTCATTTTTATATTCTTGGGGGAGGCGCTAGAACTCAAAAGTGGTGGATCCTTTTCTCTGAAAAGCTCCATATGCATATTAGTCTCACAATCGTTTTGGTATCCAATTCTGTCTCACTGACATTTCAATAGAAGCTGAGGAAAAATGAGTCCTTTTTAGTGTCCTGTTACAAAGATTTAAAATGCAGGAAACAAGTATTTTTGTATGTAATGGAAATGGTTGGGAGTGCTATATTTTTAATGGACAGCATAAATGCAAATTGAAAAAAGATTTCTTAGGGTTTTATATTTCACTTTTATAAAGAAAGAGTATAATATTCAGATTAAACAGAGACAGGCACCATCACATTAGAGCTACTCCACAGAGAGGAAATTAAAGGCTGAGCATTCCAAGTAAAAGGCACATTATTGCTTTTCAGACACCTAATTTCTCTCAGTGGTGTGGGAGATATAATGACAGGTAGTACTTCTGCAACTTAAGTGGCTCTTATACATCATCTGCTTTTATGGTGTAAACTGCTTTGCAGTTTTTAATTTTTCAATCTTCAAGGAAGTATAAGAGCAGAGCAATCATGTACATAAGATCATCATACTTTTTTAGTCTCTCAAAGCAACAATTTGTGACTCTAATAGTACAAGGTTGCATTTCATGTTTTTGAATTCAATTTTTCTTTGCAGTCTTAGCTTTTTTCTCTCTGGTTGTAGGAAATGATATCTAAAATTATTTAAGTTTTTTCTTATACTAACATATAACTTTGGACCGTGTAATTTAAATAGGGTGTGATATGTTTGCCTTTAAAAAGAAAATATGTCTAAGTGAAAATATGATACTGGGTAATAAGAATCAGTGACTATTATTTTTAATATATTAATATAACTTTTAATATATATGTTATTATTTATATGAAAGAACTTTCAATATTTTAAAAATAAGAAAATGTAATTTCTACATGTAATTTCTAACTAATCAAGAAAAATGAGCATGAAGATCTCTAACACAAGAGAGTCAGTCCTAATGTGTGAGTGACAATGACAAAACATTTGCATAATAAGTCTTTTTCATACTATAGATTTTACCCTGGTTAAATTTAGAGATTTTGACTTTGGTAATTTAATTTCTGTGACAACTTACTGTTTCAACCTAATTTGTGTTTTTGGAATGGAGAAATGATAACCAGTTTCTTTCTCTTGGATTTTTCTCCATGTATTTTTTAATGGACCAGAAAAAAATAATAAATTGCTTTAACACAAGGAAAATTAAAATATTTTAAAATCAGGCAACAAATTAGACAGCAAATCCATTTCCTGTAAATAAGGCAGGATAGGTTTATCTTAGAAGAGTTTTAGTGAAAAACATCTATTGCCTGCATTTATTCAACAAATAATAATAAGCTATTCTGTCTAGCACTAAGTGTGGCACTGAGAATGAATGAGAGAATCAGACAGAAAACATATGTTTTCTAAATTCACTCAGCTTAAAAACCAAACAGGCATGGTGATCACGACCAATTTTATCCCACACAAATAAATATACAATGACAAATGATGATAAATTCTGTGTGTGGGGAGAAGAGGGGGCCTGAATTAAAATGAAGGACCTGATTTATGTTGAATTGTCAGAAGAGTCTTTCTGCAAGAAAGCCTATAGGATAGTAGAGCATGACCAGAAAAAGATTTAACAGGCGGTCTTTCTAGCAGTAGGATACACGTGTGAACATCCTGGGAATAAGGAAAGGTTTGGCATATTCCAAGGAGTATGAGTAAGGAAGCAGCATATACAGAGGTTTTCAGGGGAGTAAAGAGTTAAATCTGGAACACCTTATTCTTATGATGAGTACATGCATCTGGAACTTGGAAAAGAATGAAAGTGAGAGATAGAAATTTAGTTATCAATAACACAAAATAGATGTTAGGATTTATGAGTGGATGGAATCACCCAGGAGCTAACCGAATGGGAGAAGAGTGGGTCCCTGAGGAACTACATTCTATAGAGAGTCCAGAAAGGATGAGTGTCTAGAGCTGTGCAGGCTTTTTTAGATTCCATGTGTAAGTGATATCATAGTTTTTGTCATTGAACTCATAGAAACAGAGACTAAAATCATGGTTACTAGGAGTTGAGGAATGAGGGAATTGGGGAGATTTTGGTCAAAGTGTATAGACTTGCAATTAAAAGATGAATACATTCTGAAGATCAAATATATAGCAGTGATTATTATAGTCAACAATACTGTATTATATACAGTGGATGCTGGACAAGGGTTTGAACTGCAGGGTCCACTTATATAAAGAGGTTTTCAACCAATCTGCAGTTGGTTGAATCCAAGAATGTGGAACCGTGGATACAGAGTCACTGTAAAATTATAGACAGATTTTCAACTGCAGAGAATTGGAACCTCTCACCCCAGAATTGTTCAAGGGTCAACTATACTTCAGAGTTGCTAAGAGACTGGATTGTAAGTATTCTTACTACAAAATGAAATGATAATTATGTGACTTGATGGAGGTTGTAGCTAACACTACATTTGGTAATCATATTGTAATATATAAATGTATCAAATCAATGCATTTTATACCTTAAACTTACGCAGTATTGTATGTCAATTAAAAAACTATGAAGGGTCTGTGATTGTTCCCCATTTATAAGCTAAAAATTTAGCCTGAAGTAATTTCATTAATACCGATAGAAAACCTTAGGCTCTGACTCTATCAATAAAGTTTATAAAAGTACACTTTATTACTCATGTCTCAGCAAGTATCATGAGTGTCAGCATATTTACTGAAGTTCTCCTTATCCCCCAAATCCCATAGGTCATGAGAATGGGTCCGGGTTGATGTCTATATATGTGCTGGGCTGGGTTATAGATCAGAAACCTTGAAATTAGGAACCCAAATCTTTTATAAAGAATGAAGTCATCCTGCCATTTGCTGTGGAGAGAGACTATACCTTTATTATCCTGGACAATAAGCATACCTCCAGATTAAAACAGCATCCTGATCCTTCAAGTTGTTTGCTGTACACGTACCCTTGTGTAAGTAGAGTGAAACAAAAAGCAGTCGTGCCTCCCACAAGATGTGCAGAAGTGCGAAGGACCCAGGAAGAGTTGTCTCTTCAGTCAGGAGACTACAAACGACTCTTAGAAGAAGCAAGAAAAAAAAAAAAAAACAAATGTAGAAGCCACGAGGAGAGTATCAGCAGGGAAAAGCAGTCTGTGGTGGCTAATGCTGTTGAAAAATAAACTCAGATAATGACTGAAGTATCCATTATATTTAGCAACATGAAGGGCCGCATAAGTGACTCAGTTAATATTTTTGATGACATACAACAGAAAATGACTTGAGCAAAAAAGAAAAGTTCCTGAATTCCTTTTATTTTTTATTTTTTTTGTTGTTGTTGTTGGGAGATTCCTGATTATGCAGGGTCTCTAGATATAATGATTAATAGCATTCCCACTAAATCTCCAAAGTGTCATGGTTCGGACTATAAACTATATTTGCTTAAGAGTCCATCAAAGTAAAACAAGGGCAAAGTAAAGCCAAGGATGTTACAAACATGAGCTGCTGCAAGATCTTTCAGTAGGAAGATCTTATGGACATTTCTGGGAGAGGACTGGTCAATAACAGTTTTTAGCTTTTATATCTCACTATTTAAGTATTTAAGTCCCATTTAAAGATTTATAAATAGTTCAGTTTTGTTTAGCTGACTCTGCACTTATTTTAATCAGCCCTAGCCAGGAGATACCAGAAGGGTGAAAGAAATTTTTACTGTAAGAATCTTAATGCGCCAGCAGGTATTTCACTTGATGTTTCCTACACAGATCATAAAAACGTTCCATTTAGGTGGCACTGTGAGAGTAAAAGCCAGTTTAGATTGGGTGGAAATGTGACTGGGAATAAAGGAAGACCAGAAAAAGAAGAAAGACTACATCTAAACAATTCCTACAAAACCTTGTGGCTGTGAACCAGGATCAGTGAGTATATTGGCCATAAGATCAGAATGAAAATTGGTGATTTCAAGGACTGATGTAATAGATGCATAGAGGATGAAGATATAGGAAAGTCTATAACACCTCATGTCACTTCTCTGAGACTTTACTAGTGGTGAGGACCCATGGCACTGTTGGTTCCTGACAGGAAGAAGGCATTTCATCCATTGTACCCATGGATAGAGGAGCCTGGCAGGCTAAGTACAGAGGGTTGCAGTCAGACATGATTGAAGTGACTTAGCATGCACACACAGCCAGAGGTATAAAGAACATAACTACAGATACAGGTGAGTTTAGAGATTTTATGTCAGAAAGATAAGAAAACTCTTAGCTAATAACATATGCTTTTTAGGTGAACATAATATAAGATTGTATGCTGGGAATCGGGTAGGTGAGGGACAGCTTTAGGATTAAAGGTAGAGAACCCATGAAGTTGTATGAGAGCAAAATAAGATTCCTGGGCAATTCTGAGACCTCAGTTCATATATGTATAGTGTTATCAACTTGCCAGCTATAAAATTCACAGTGACAGTGACCATATTTGCATCAATTCCAAAACAAAAAAATGTCATATATAGTCCATTGATAGCATGCAAGATTTCAAATCCCAGATTATATGATTGTTAAATTTTCTGTATTTTCTAGCTTCTTTTCCTGAAAGATATTAGTAAAAATTACTGGGCAATTCTTACCTTATATATTTGAACATATGGAATTTTAAATCTGAAGAGTAAATGTTTTAGAATAAATGATAGGCTTATAAAAGCACTTTTGTTCTCTGTGTAAGTCCCATGTCTCATGCATTATTCAAATAGCAAGATTTGGGGAGCATTTTACTATGCAGAACCAAAAGTTTCCAGGAGAGAAGGAAATATATTGCTTACAGATATCACATGTGCCTTGTTCAGAACATTCAATTAACAAACTTTGGCTGAAAGAAGGAAACAAAAGAAATGAGTGAGTGAGTGGTATAGAGACCAGAAGAACAGACTAGAAATTTAATTTTTTAAAATTATTATTTAGGACATAGAATATTCATTTGGCTAGACTGCCCGTTGGACACTGTATCTCAGAAACCTAAGCATGATGTTAAGTTGCAGGATACAGATGTACTTCTCAGTATCTTCTTGCAATAATTATCCCTTCTCTTCAGGCAGTAGTTCTTCATGTATTGGAGGGAAGGAGGATCAAGTTAGCTAAATAGCTATAGTAGGTCTCCATTTTTCTTATGGGGCATGAGATATAAGTTACAGTAATTAATCAGAGGAAAACAATAGAATGGAAAAGACTAAAGATCTCTTCACGAAAATTAGAGATGCCAAGGGAACATTTCATGCAAAGATGGGCTCAATAAAGGACACAAATGGTAGGGACCTAACAGAAGCAGAAGATATTAAGAAGAGGTGGCAAGGATACACAGAAGAACTGTACAAAAAAGATCTTCATGATCCAGATAATCACGATGGTGTGGTCACTCACCTAGAGCCAGACATCCTGGAATGTGAAGTCAAGCGGGCCTTAGGAAGCATCACTACGAACAAAGCTAGTGGAGGTGACGAAAGTACAGTGGAGTTATTTCAAATCCTAAAAGATGATGCTGTGAAAGTGCTGCACTCAATATGACAACAAATTTGGAAAACTCAGCAGTGGCCACAGGACTGGAATAGGTCAGTTTTCACTCCAATCCCAAAGAAAGGCAATGCCAAAGAATGCTCAAACTACCGCACAATTGCATTCATCTTAAACGCTAGTAAAGTGATGCTTATATTTCTCCAAGCCAGGCTTCAGCAATATGTGAACTGTGAACTTCCAGATGTTCAAGCTGGTTTTAGAAAAGGCAGAGGAACCAGAGATCAAATTGCCAACATCCGCTGGATCATCGAAAAAGCAAGAGAGTTCCAGAAAAACATCTACTTCTGCTTTACTGACTATGCCAAAGCCTTTGACTGTGTGGATTACAATAAACTGTGGAAAATTCTGAAAGAGATGGGAATACCAAACTACCTGACCTGCCTCTTGAGAAACCTATATGCAGGTCAGGAAGCAACAGTTAGAATTGGACATGGACCAGCAGACTGGTTCCAAATAGGAAAAGGAGTATGTCAAGGCTGTATACTGTCACCCTGCTTATTTAATTTATATGCAGAGTACATCATGAGAAATGCTGGGCTGGATGAAGCACAAGCTGGAATCAAGATTGCCAGGAGAAATATCAATAACCTCATATATGCAGATGACACCTCACTTATGGTGAGGTATGACACATTTATGACACATTCAGAAAACTAAGATCATGGCACCCAGTCCCATCACTTCATGGCAAATAAATGAGGAAAAACTTTTTTTGGGGGGGTGGCTCCAAAATCACTGCAGATGGTGACTGTAGCCTTGGAATTAAAAGACAGTTACTCCTTGGAAGGAAAGTTATAACCAACATAGACAGCATATTTAAAAGCAGAGACATTACTTTGCTAACCAGGTCTGTTTAGTTAAGGCTATTGTTTTTCCAGTAGTCATGTAAGAGTTGGACTATAAAGAAAGCTAAGCACCGAAGAATTGATACTTTTGACTGTGGTGTTGGAGAAGACTCTTGAGAGTCCCTTGGACTGCAAGGAGATCCAACCAGTCCATCCTAAAGGAAAGCAGTCCTGAATGTTCATTGGAAGGACTGATGTTGAAGCTGAAACTCCAATACTTTTGCCACCTGATGCAAAGAGCCCACTCATTTGAAAAGACCCTGATGCTGGGAAAGATTAAAGGCAGGAGGAGAAGGGGACAACAGAGGATGAGATGGTTGGATATCATCAATGACTCAATAAACGTGATTTTGAACAAACTCCGGGAGTTGGTGATGGATAGGGAGGCCTGGTGTGCTGCATTCCATGGGCTTGCAGAGTTGGACATGACTGAGCATCTGAACTTAACTGAATCATATTTTATTATGTATATGTGAAAATATTTAAAAATCTACATATCAATATAATTTATATGTGAATAATACAAGATACTATATACAAGGTCAGTCTGTAAAACTGATTTTTATTTCTGTTAACTAGTAGCAATCTAACATAGCATTAAAATGTTGTCCATTAACAATAGCATCGAAAGTCATCAATCTGTAAAGAGACATACGTAATCTCTATGCTGCAAACTAGAAAAAACATTGCTGAAAGGCAGTAGAGAAGACATATTTAAAGAAGAAATATGTCTTCTGAAACTATACTCTGTTTCTTATCTGAGTGCTTGGTTACATATATGTGAAAATTTGCATCACTACTTATTTTTGATATGTATGCTTTTCTTAATCCATGTTACACCTTCTTGAAAAATTCATTAGGAAACATAAACAGGACATTTACCATAGAAGATATATGAACAGACAATTCTTAGAGAAACAAAAAAGATTAAACCTGCTATGGATAGAGATAGATTTATAATTATAGGTACAGTTGCAAATTCATTCCAGTCTCAAAGATAACATGAATAGCCTTAAAGGAATTACTTTCCAGAAATCCCATCTTCTATGAATTCCATTTTTTAGACTGATCTAACAAATATTTGTCTTCAGGCAAGAAATTGTGAGGTTCTCCTTTTCCTCTTCCACTTAAAAAAGAAAATAATATTTTCACCCATTTTGAAATGTCTTAAAGTGTTAAAACTTCTAAATCAGTGAAGAAAACTTGAAATACTGATTTTCATAAAGTCTCCTTAATCAAGGCAGCATGCAGCAATTAAGGCTTCATGTCTTTCTTTCCCTGTCTCAGAAATATTTTTGTTATGGAAAAACATTACATTAAAAACAAGATTTTTGACCCATAGTGGCATGTTCTAAATTCAGCTATTTTGTTGTGTGGGGCAGGAAGTGTGATGCCAATTTTAATTTAACAACTTTGGTTTTCCATACCCTCATTATTGTTAAAGGATGCACTGCTCCTAGGGAAGATTCCTGACATAGCAAAAAGATCATCAGAAAGAAATAGTGACATGTAAATCCATGGCTGATTCATATCAATGAAAAAAACAAAAAAATAAAAAATAAAAAAATAAAAAATTAAAAAAAAAAGAAATAGTGAAGATGGGGTCACTAATTGTATTCAAATGACAAACTAAAGCAAAATACCATGCTTGCTTTTGCCTGATGGCTGTTATCTCTCTTTCTCTTTCTCTCTCTTTTTTTTTCTTTCTGGTAGCTATCTTATCTAGTAAATAGAATGACTTTGTGACAATCATGCTGGAAGATATAGATTTACTCTCAACTTCAGTATCCACATTTTCTCCATTCCAAGGAACGAGAATCATCTTGGTGACTATTCTTCATGAATCAACCCTTTCTCAGTTGCAAGTTATGTATGATTTCATTCAATAATATAATACCTAAAACTTTTAAAAATAATGTTATCAGTTATAACAAATTCCTATTTTTCAGAGGTCTATATGCTGTTCCAATTCTGCCTTTAGCATAATGAAAAGTTATTAATTATTAGATGTAAATAAAACTATTCTAAATGTGTGTTATGATTTTGGAATGTCCCTCTTTCAATTTCTCTCTTTTTTTTAAAATTAAAGAATAGTTGATTTACAATGCTGTGTTAATTTCTGCTGTACATTGAAGTGATTCAGTTATATGTATACATTCTTTTTTTTAGCTTCTTCTTAATTATGATTTATCACAGGATATTGAGTATGGTTCCCTGTGCTATGCAGCAGGACCGTGTTTATCCATTCTGTATATAGTGGTTTGCATCTGCTAATCCCCAACTCCTTGTTCATCCCCCTTACCCTGTCCCCCTTGACAACCACAAATCTGTATTCTATGTGAGTCTGTTTCTCTTTCATAGGTTGATTCATTTGTGTCTTACTTAGATTCCACATATAAGTGATAGCATATGGTGTTCATCTTTCTCTTCCTGATTTACTTCACTTAATATCAAAATGTCTAAGTCTATCCATGTTGCTGCAAATAGCATTATCTCATTCTGTTTTTATAGCTTAACAGTATTCTACTGTATATATGTACCACAACATCTTTATCCATTCATCCGACAATTGACATTTAAGTTGTTTCCATATCTTGGCTGTTGTGAGTAATGCTGCTGTGAACATAGGGTGCATGTATCTTTCTGAACTTTAGTTTTGTCTGAATATATGCCCAGTAGTGGGATTGCAGGATCATCTAACTGTATTTTAATATTTTGAGGAACCTCCATACTGTTATCCATAGTGGTTACACCAATATAGATTCCTACCAACAGCAGATGATGGTTCCCTTTCTTCACACCCTTTCCAGCAGTTGTTATTTGTAGACTTTTAATGATGGCCATTCTGACTGGTGTGAGGTGGTACCTCATTGTAGTTTCGATTTATAGTTCTCTAATAGTCAGCAATGCTGAGCATCTCTTCATGTGCCTTTTGGCCATCTGTATATCTTCTTTGGAGAAATGTGTATTTAGGTCTTCTGCCCATTTTTTGATCGGGCTATTTGGCTTTTGTTGTTGTTGAGTTGTGTGAGCTGTTTGTATAATTTGGAAATAAAGCCCTCGTTAGTTGCATCGTTTGCAAATATTTTCTCCTAGTCTGTAGGTTGTCTTTTCATTTCGTTTATGGCTTTCTTTGCTGAACAAACTCTTGTAAGTTTGATTAGGTCCCAATTGTTTATTTTTGCATTTATTTCTAATCCTTTGGGAGACTGAACAAAGGAAAATTGGTATGATTTATGTCAGAGAACGTTTTGCGTGTGTTCTCTTCTAGGAGTCTTATGATATCATGTCTTATATTTAAGTCTTTAAGTCATTGTGAGTTTATTTTTGTATATGGTGTGAAGATGTATTCTAACTTCATTGATTTACATGCAGCTGTCCAACTTTCCCAGCTCACTTATTGAAAAGGTTGTCTTTTTTCCGTTGTATATCCTTGCCTCTTTTGCTGACAATTGACCTTAGAGGTGTGGGTTTATTTCTGGGCCCTCTGTGCTGTTTCACTGATCCACATGTCTCTCTTAGTGCCAATACCACAACGTTCTGATTATAGTAGTTTTATAGAACTGTCTTAAGTCTTGGTGGAAGGAGGGGCAGCGATATGCTCCCTGCTTTGTCCTTTTTCCTCAGGATTTCTTGGAAATTCTGGATCTTTCATGGTTCCATATAAATTTTAGTATTATTTTTTCTAGTTCTTTGAACAATGTCCTGAGGAATTTGATAGGATCACATTAAATCTGTACATTGCTTTGAGTAGTATGGCCATTTTAATACTACTAATCCCTCCAACCCAAAAGCATGAGATATCTTTCCATTTCTTTGAAACATCTTGAGTTTCCTTTGTTAATGTTTTATAGTTCTCAGCATATAAGTCTTTCACCTCCTTGGTCAGGTTTATTTCTGAGATTTTATTTTGGGGATTGGCGGTAGGGGGGATTTTTCTTTAACTTTTACTTTCTTTTACTTTCTCTTTATGATATTTAATTGTTAACGTAAAGAAACACAACTAATTTCTGTATGTTAATCCTATACTCTGCTACTTTGCTGAATTCATTTATCAGCTCTAGGTAGGTTTTGTGTGGAGTCTCTAGGGTTTTCTACATATAGTATCATGTCATTTGCATTTAATGACAATTGTTCCTCTCCCCTTCTAATTTGGATATCATTTATTTCTTTTTTCTTGTCTGATTGCTATGGCTGTGCTGTGCTTAGTCACTCAGTCCTGTCCGATTCTTTGTGACCCCATGGACTGCAGCCCACCAGGCTCCTCTGTCCCTGGGGATTCTCCAGGCAAGAATACTGGAGTGGGTTGCCATGTTCTTCTCCAGATTGGTTTGACTAGGACTTCCAACGCCATGTTGAAGAGAAGTGGTGGAAGTGGGCTTCCTTATTCCAGATTTTAGTGTGAATGCTTTCAACTTTTCAGCATTAAGTATTATATTGCTGTGGGTTTTTCATAAATAGCTTTTATTATGTTGAGATATAGTCCCTCTCTACCAACTTTTTTAAGAGTTTTTATCATGAATTACTGTTGAATTTTACCAAATGCTTTTTATGACTCTACTGAGGTGATTATATGTTTTTTAATTTTCCCTTTCTTGATGTGACATATTACATTGATTGATCTGTATATGCTGAGCCATTCTCTTGCCTTTTAAAATCACTTTGGTAGGTACTGCAAAATTCGAATTTTGCTTAAATATGTGGGTACTAGTAGTTATGTCAAATTAAAAATATATTATGGTACACAATTTCCAATGATATTTTGACCTTAACATTGCCTCGTTATAGCCTCATCAGTAAAATATCACTATTTCAAGGTTTCCCAACCTCTATATTATTGGAACTATGAACCATAAAATTTGTTGGTGTGGAGAACTGTTCTGTGCAATTTAGGATATTTAACATCATCTATGACCTCTACCCCTTGAAGCAATAGCACTTCTTCCTTACCACTATTTCTCCCCACCAATTGTGAAAATCCACAAGGTCCTCAGACATTGCCAAATATCCCCCAGTTTGCAAAATATTCCCCTTCTTAGAATCACTGCTCTATATGAAAGATTTCCAGGTAGATTAGTGTTAATAAAATATTTGAAAAAATTTCTCAAATATTGAAAATGTGAATGACTCTAATGTCTGGATATCAAATCTTCTTGCAAGATAGTTTCAAATTTGTTTGTTTAGTACAATGAAAAAGGGATCCAAATAATTTGTCAGTCAGTGATCATTAACAGTAATTTTTATGGTAGGTCTTTATTGATTTTTTAGAATATTTACTAAGTCCTACAAATTCAAAGAGTAAATTTAAATAATTTTTCTGTTCTTTCTGTGCACATATATTTGCAACTCTTGCTAACAGTCACATCTATAAATATGGAAAAAATGGATTAGGATTGATTAAATGAGAATAATTGAATAAATGAAAATACTTTACTATTCTCATTTCAGCAGTAAGTAATTTAATTTATTCAAATGTCTGAATCAAGTGAAGAAAACTAGCTCCATAAGCTTTATAAGATACATTTCTAATGAAATGATACCCTTATTTTAAATATGTATTAATATTAGAAATAAGTTTATTAATAGCTACTTTGCTCTAGTAATGGTTATAAAAATAACTCATTTTGGAATAATTGTTAGAACACTTGGCTTTATGACCACAGGAAAAATAAAAAATACTTTTAAATTTATATACATTTTTAGGGGTGTATGATTGTAAAATCAGTAAGACTTCAAAATAAACATAATTTTAATATAAACTTCTGTAGGAGAAAAGGATTGAAAGTAAGCATTCAAGGAAAAAAGAAATAAGCTCTTATGCTTTTATAAAAGAGCTTATTCATCAAAATATTTTAGTATTATAAAGAAACTAACCATTCTAATGACTGTTGAAGGATGTGACCAACATCACCTAAAATGTGATATATTTTAGGTACACTGTCAGGAGCAATTGTAAGATATTCTGATAAGGATTTATGCAGAACAAAATATCAGGGGAAATTTGATTAAAGAATCATGAAGCAATAGAATATTAGAGTTTCCCTGATAACAAATTATGAAAAGCAGTACATTAGAGTGAGCTCAAAACCACTGATGCAAATTGAATACCTGCTGATTATTTACTAAAAGAGGGAGATATACACACACACACACACACACACACACGCACACACACACACATGTATATACACATGCATAAAACAATTGTAGCTTTAACTGAATATAAGTGGAACAAGAAATTTAAACTCTGTAGTTATTTGCAGTGAAGTGACAATCACTCAGTTGTGCCTGACTCTTTGAGACCCCATGGACTATACAGTCTATGGAATTCTCCAGGCCACAATACTGGAGTGGTAGCCTTTCCCTTCTCCAGGGGATCTTCCCAACCCAGGGATCAAATCCAGATCTCATGCACTGCAGGCGAATTCTTTACCAGCTGAGCCATCAGGGAAGCCCTGGTCATTTGCAGGCCCTACATAAATTTAGGATATTTGTGATGATCAAAAGCAAAACAAAAAAATTCTCAACTAATTCTGTATTTTTGATTTCTCATGTTACTTTAGGGCTTGACTTACTTTCTTCTTGACAATGTCATATTTTAAAGTTTAGATACTATTGGATACCTTAAAGTTGCTGTGATACTTTTTAAGTTATCCATTGTTATAGTATATCAAAAAGTAAAAACTTTGCACCTATCTTAAATTATAATAAAAGTATTATTTATTAATAGTTATTCATGTAAAACTATATTAAGAGGAGAATATTCTTTTGAGGGTTATAAAAATCCAAAATGCTTTGAAAATACTATTTTTTAGCCCAGCAGCCATAAAACCCAAAAGTTTTCTCAATAAAATGTTAATAGTAAATAATGAAAACAGAGTTGAAACATTTAAAGAAAATTATAGACATTTTATAACTGATCCAGTGACTTCAAGTAGTGGAAAACAGTTTTGCTGATGTAAGTATTTAATTCATATGACTATTGATAAAAACTGATTGAAAGAATTTTAAAAGTTTAAATAGCTGAAAGCTTGTTCCAAAAAAGACTGTCATATACATTGAAGTGAGAATTCAGTGATATAGGAGAGAACACAGAGTTTAGACAAACTGGAGAAAGTTCATTTGTTTAATCTCAAGCATATCTCTTACCTATTTAAATCTCAGTTAGTAAGAATAAGAATATTCTATTTGTTCTGAGATATCTAATAAGATTAATATTGGTTTTTGTCCTTTCATACTAAAATTTAAATTAGTGTATGTACCTAAAATATACTGATATAATATCTTAATATTTTTATAAAATCATATATGGGATCATTAAACCATCTTCTTAATATTTTTATAATTTTGCTGATGGCAACCTCTTAATGAATAACTTTTCTGACAGCATCCATCTAACTCTTGTGTACAAATCCCCTGTGACTTTACAAATTTTAGTTATCAACAGACTCCTTACATATGTTCCTGGGAGATATACAGGTTTCTAAATCCAATACTTCTTGATCGTCATACTTAACAAGAGACTATTGATAAGATATCATGTAACATATCTTGAAAAGTACCATGGTTGTAAGAATGCTATCTGGGTAATATCCATGAGACTAATATTCTCTTGGATAACTTGCCAAATACAATGTTGGAGAAGAATGAACAAAATATAACATAGACCCATTACTTATATTTCTTTAAGGCTTAAGGCACAACATTCAGAAACTAAGATCATGGCATCCGGTCCCATCTCTTCTTGGCAAATAGATGGGGAAACAGTGGCTGACTTTATTTTTTGGGGCTCAAAAATCACTGCAGATGGTGATTGCAGCCATGAAATTAAAAGATGCTTACTCCTTGGATGGAAAGTTATGACCAACCTAGACAGCATATTAAAAAGCAGAGGCATTCATGTCAATGTACGGCAAAAGCCACTACAACATTGTAATGTAATTAGCCTCCAACTAATTAAAAAAAAATTAAAAAAAAAAAAAAAGCAGAGACATTACTTTATCAACAAAGGTCCATCTAGTCAAGGCTATGATTTTTCCAGTAGTCATGTATGGATATGAGAGTTGGACTATAAAGAAAGCTGAGGGCCCAAGAATTGATGATTTTGAACTGTGGTGCTGGAGAAGACTCTCGAGAGCCCCTTGGACTGCAAGGAGATCCAACCAGTCCATCCTAAAGGAGATCAGTCCTGGGTGTTCACTGGAAGGACTGATGTTGAAGATGAAACTCCAATACTTTGGCCACCTGATGCAAAGAGCTGACACATTTGAAAAGACCCTTATGCTGGGAAAGATTGAGGGCAGGAGGAGAAGGGGACAACAGAGGATGAGATGGTTGGATGGCATCCCCGACTCAATGGACTTGAGTTGGGTAGACTCCGGGAGTTGGTGATGGACAGGGAGGCCTGGTGTGCTGTGGTCCATGGGGTCCCAAAGAGTCAGACATGACTGAGCAGCTGAACTGAACTGAAAGTCAGTATTGAAAATGATTCAATAATTCAGGGAAAAATACAAATAAGCAAAAAAAAAATCAACCACTTGATATTATCCAAAATGTCAGTTTAAAATTTAGAGAGACAGCATAAAAGATCAAAAGAGAGAAGAATTATGAAGAATATATTTTTTTATCCAAGTTGATCGTTGATCTTTTGTGTTTACTCATGTGATTTAAGAACTGATTATTTCCTCTTAACCATCACAAACTAGTCTCTTTTCCCCAGGTGTGGTAGGAAATATTACTATGAATCATGAATTTCAGGCAGTTATTAATTGTGGATAATCATATGTCTCAACATACTCATGCCTCTAACTTTCAAAGATTTTTCATCTGATATAATCATCCTAACATCACTGGAAATTTAGATAAAATATTTTTATATATAAATGAAAAAGTAGATTTATAATATGTAGCTAAGTCTCTAAATTATGCCTTCTAATTTCAATATAATTTATGAATAAGTATAAAGTCACAACTTGTATAAAAAAAGGAGCTTTTCAGGAGCAATCAAATTTGCTCATAATGTATGCTTTCAGAATAGTACATCAGCAAACTTGACTTCTTTGCAGGTCATGGAAACCTGATTTAGCCATGTTTTTGTGTTCAGTAAAGTAAAGTGTATAAATACATCTTGAAAACAAATCTTTCAGATGTGTAAGGATAATAACGGTAATAATAGACTAGTGTAAGGCTAAGGATAAAACTAAAAGTGTCTATTTAATCCAGTGGGCTCCTTCTTGAGATATGAAATTTGGATTCCATTGTCATTTTTCTACAGCAAACCAGAGAGGTGGATATTGTATTGGGTAGGTTAATAAGCTGGAGAATATTTTTGTGATCCTCTCTCAATAATATCAGAATTTTAAATAAGTACATTATAATGAAGAATATGATTGTCATTTCTGTATTAACTTCCTTAGGATATCTTGAAAAATTTTTCTTGGCATAAACTAATCAGTAATGTTGCCATAAAATCTTCATAGTTGTACTTTTCGACTACTTAAAGAAATCTGTCATGTCAAAAGTACTGTTTAGCCTCTAAATGCATTTTTCATTATATTATGTAAGTTAGTCATTTTCCTTAAGGATTTCTAATAATTTGAAGATTTTGTGTTGTCTTCAATAAGAATAATGAAACTTCAGATATTTCTAAAAATTGTATAAATGATGATAGAACAATTAGGTTAGATTCCAATTCATTAAAAATTACTAGGGATGAAGAACACCTCTAAATAAAATATTCACTCCAAATTGGAATTTGAAAATTTGTCTGCTAAATCTATCAAAACATAATAAGAAAAAAGAAACAGATATGCTATATGAGTTATATGTCTAATTCTATACAATGCAGGGAAATACTATTTTAAGTCAGTCAGATTAGGAAATATATAGTATTTTAAGTTACCCTGATTGTTACCTAAAATCATAAGACTGCAAAGACACCTAGACATATTTTTACATGATTTCTTTTTGAGTGATTTTACTTTACAAAATCTTTCTGTTACCCATCATGATTTCCAGGAAAGTCAATGAAACTGTTTGCTTTAAATTTTGTAAAGATAACATAAAAGGAGAAAATAGGAGAGACCGGAAGAAGATAATAACGCTTAATTTCAATTTGAAGTAAGATGTTAATCAATCTTTTGTATTTACCCATCTGTATTCATAACTGTATTTCCCTGGTAACCATCTAAGACAAGTATTCTCTTTCTACAACTCAGTATAAACCTTTTTTCTGATGGTACGTTTTCATGACAATGCTCAAGCGTAAAATAAAGTGCTGCAGTTAAAAATCTGTTACTTTCGTTTTTGTTTCTTGTACTCACACATGTAGACCTTGTGTCACTGCAAACCACGCACCTACAGAAAGGGACCCTTCCATCCCAACTGCCAACCATAACATGGTTTCTTTTGTCTTTAGAAAAATGCAAGCATTTTAATATATTACAAAGGGTATGTCTTCAGCATCATTACCATGTTTATAACTATAAATTTCAACCATTATCTTAATGTTTAACACCCTTCACTATTATGGTGCATGCTTTATTAAGCTTGAGTGTTACACCTTTTTGATACATAATTCTTTTTGTTCTGTCAGTTGATAACGAGTGATTCAAATGGATTCATATTGTTTTTATAAATTATAGTTTAGGATTGACTTGATGCCTGAAATGTGACTTAACATGTCAAACATTTTTGTGTAGCACAAGCATTCTTTGGTTAGGGTGAAGCAGTAAACTGAAAGTACTAGGAAGGCAGTATTACTGTTACTAAATAATCCCAGATATTTGCTTTTGAGGCAATTGATAGGTTTTCCCTTTCTCACCTTTTTTTGTTGAAGGTAGTCATGGTTGCAAATTCATTTGGCAAATGAAATGGAAACCAAAGTGACTTAGTAGGCATTAAGTTCTGCCAGTTACAGATGAGAGGTTTAAGAGCCAGTATCTGAGTTCCTACATCCTCTTTCCTCTGTTGCATGACTTGGAGCTGCATATTGGTGGGAAGCCTCAGTCAGGCTTAGTGACTGCTATGAGAAGAGACGTCCTGCATGCATAGACACATGCCCAGACCCACAGGACATGTAAAACTTGACCATGTTAGTCTGCTGGCACTTTTTGGTTCTGATACCTCACCACAAACTAGTATAATCTCACTGATTTACAGTGAAAAATTAGATTGAATTTTATGTATAGGATAATAGAAAAGCCTTGAAATAAAATTTTTAAAAAATGATTTTAATAATTATTGGGATTGTAAAAATATTTTTATTATACTATGCATCATTATAAAACTATGTAGAAGTAACACAGAAGTTAGAAACACTGTTGTTGTGAACATTAGATTTATACTTATTACAAAAATTCTGTTTTGCGTCTACATGTGCTGGAGGCATAATGTTGAAGTGATTAGACTAGACCTCTGCCCCTTGGAATTATATTCTATAGGGGAAGTCAAATGTGAAATGTAAGAGAACTAGTTTGTAAAATAATTTCTAGCAAAAATACAGCTATTAACAAGGTTATGTGCTCTAATTCTTACTAGTGATGATTACTTTGAAAAAGTCCATTTAATAAATTTACAGTTGTTCCTTGAACAGCATGGATTTTGAACTGCAGCAGTCAACCTACACATGGAAATTTTTCGTTAGTAAATACTAGAGTATTATGTGGTCTGCAGGTTGGTTGAACATGTATAAGGGCCAACTATAAGTTACACAAGGATTATGAAGTGGTAGCGTGGCCGAGCGGTCTAAGGTGCTGGATTAAGTTACACAAGGATTGACCCTCTCTGTTGTTCAATTGTCAACTGTACTTACTTATAAAGACACATAATAATTATATTTATGTTCAAGCCTTACTGAAAAATGAACAAACTCTCAAAACTCATTCCCCAAATAATATCCATATTTCTCTTTCTCTTCTTGAAGAGATCTAAAATACTGATTTAAGCAATATGCTAGATCCTCAGTCTCCTTTGCATCCTCTCTGGGCCACTGAAACTACTATATAAGAAGTCATTGATGATCTCCAATCTAGGCACAGACTTGGATCTATCTGAAGCCTTTGTTTTTCTTCTTGGGCAGCTTCAGCCCTCTCCATTACTTTACTTACATCTCTTCCTCGATTATTGTTTTACATAGATTTTGCAAATTGAAATCTCTAGTCATAGACTTTGTTGTGATATCCCTTCTTAACCTTTCACATGTTTTTGGATATTTTAATATATCTTTAATGCAGAACATAATTTTAATCAAATATATTGACCAAACAAAAGTTTCTCAGATTGATCAGTTGATTAAATTGTGTTAAATTTTCAATATTAGCTTGCTTCCCTGGTAGCTCAGTGCTAAAAAATCTGCCTCCAGTGCAAAAGAGGGGGTTTTGATACCTGGATCAGGAAGACTCTCTGGAGAAGGAAATGACAACCCACTCCAGTATTTTTGCCAGGGAAATCCCATGAACAGAGGAGCCTGGCAGGCTACAGTCCCTGGGGTTGCCAAAGTTGGACACAACTTAGCAACTGAAGAACAACAGAGTATTGAGGAGTATTTAATTTTAATTTTAAATTAAATAAATTTAATTAAATAAATAATTTTAATTAAAATAATTAAAAATAATTTTAATAATTTTAAATAATTTTAATAAAATATTAATTTTAATTTTAATTAAAACCTTTTTATTTATATTAATATCATCTCAGAATTAAAAAATGATTATCCTCCATTATAGTTTTATTCTCAAAGATGTTTGAAAGCCAGTTCAATTGATTCTTCTTTTAGATAAATTAAATCTTATTTTTTCTGGACATTCTCACTAACCTGTTTCATGGCCCTTCCCCTCATGTATGTAATTTGAAAATTTTACAGATGGTCTCAGTATTCTTTTTCCAGTATACATAAGTGTACCTATAGTTCAGATTATCAAAAACTTTAGTTAACTAACTCAGATTCCTTTGAAGAACAGAAAAACATTTATTTTTTTTTTGTCTAGTATTTCATTGTCTAGAAATAAGTCAAATTTATACATAAATACTTGCACATTTTATCTTGCCTACTAGACTACTAAACCTTGGAGGGATTATTGAATGATGTACTTTGTTTCCTAAAGAATTTTAACACCTGTTTTGTACTTTGTGTGCTCAGTCATCATTTAATTACTGATTTTTCAGTAACAGTTTTAGCAAAATTCTGTGGCATTGTGAAAATGTATATATTTTATTGAGCCAGATGGGGCTGGGAAAAGGTAATAATTACTACTTTTTTATGTATCAGAAGTATAATAAAAAAAAGTATAATAGCTGTAACACACATTAACACCCACACACATATGCACACACAAACACATTTTATTTAGACAAAATAATAAAACAACATTTAGATATAAAGCCAGCATAAATTTTCACATTTCTCTTATTGTTCTTTTGCTATTTTTTATCACTTTTTTTCTTTCTCCTGTTTTTGGACGCTTAAGGAATTTTATTATACTACAGACTATAAAGCACATTCCTTTTTGTCACTTGAGAGAGTATATCACTTTATATTGCATCACTTTTGCATGGATTTTACTAGGATTAATTGTTTTGCATTTCCGTTTGAATCTCCTCAGCTCACTTAATAGGTTCTTTTTTCCTAGGCCTCAATAATTTTATCCATGATTCTAATACATAGTGAAGTAATGCCTACAGGCAGTAGTAAAATGCCCTGTGGTATTTCTGTTTCTGATACCATAATTCATAGGTTTAGTATAAACCATAAATAATTGTTAGATATAAAACTAGAAGATAAATTTTGACTTGGGATTTTTACAAGTGCTAAACTAGTTCAGCTTAGTTACATTTTACTGCTTTTTTAAAATTTGTAGATGGTAGCGTACTAATTCTGCAGTTTATTGTATTCAGAGAGATGCTAAATTTTGAGAGCATACATTAGTTATCTGGGGTCATATAAAGTATCCTACATTCAGAAAACAACTGTAATTTTTTTTCTAGTTTTCTTTTATTTCTGTCAAGGAAACTCTACCATAAATCATGTTGTTATTAAAAATAACTCTGAACTAAATTGTGTATTTGTGTTTGCAATGCTATGTGTTGAAATTAACTTTTCACACTCACATTTTTAAATAATGTAGATTTGCTTGATATACTATTTGGCGTTTTTCGGTGCATCCTAAATAATTGGAAGGGATCTGCGTGTAAATACACCAGATTTTCAGGAGCACTGACTTTTTAGTTCACTAAATATCTAGCCAGCATGGTATTAAGGAAAATAGAAACTACTTGGTTTATTTTAGGGATTTATTTAACTTGATGATTTTGAATAAAAAATAGTGGAAATAAAATTTTTCTTGTTTAGGCTGTTATCTCAGTAATGAAACTCTTTAAATCATGTTTTGATTGACATTTTCAAAAGTTTTTCTGAAGGAACCCTGTATGTAAAAAAGGCAAACATATTATTCCTATTGTACATGATCATAGCTCAGCTGGTAAGGAATCTGCCTGCAATGCAAGAGACCCCGATTAGATTCCTGGGTCAGGAAGATCCACTGGAGAAGGGATAGGTTACCCACTCCAGTATCCCTTATAGCTCAGCTGGTAAAGAATCTGCCTGCAATGCAGGGAGACCTGGGTTTGATCCCTGGGTTGGGAAGATCCTCTGGAGAAGGGAAAGGCTACCCACTCCAGTGTTCTGGCCTGGAGAATTCCCTGGACTATGTTGTCCGTGGGGTTGCAAAGAGTCCAACGCGACTGAGCAACTCACTTTCACATGAAGTAAAATCAATTTATTTAGATTATACCTTGAGATGATTGCTGTATCTTGAAAAGACTAATATGTATATATCTACTATTTAGAAGAAAAACATGTTTTTATCGGTGATCAGGGGTTAATATTAAGTACACAAAGTAAATCTTCTCTATCTCTTCAACAGATAATCTTGGAATAAAAATGAAAAATTCTCAGACTTCATTTTAATAGTTAATCTGAGGGTTGTTCAAACTCCATCTGGTAATCATGTTTTTTCTTATGTAGTTTGACAATATAATATGTTAATGTCTTTCTCATAGAATAGAAATATTTACCAGAAATGTTCATTACACGTGTGTTAACAGAAATCCAACCATGTTTGGTGCATCTTCTATGCTTAATGAGCTTAACTAAAATCAGAGAGGGACTCCATATTTGTGAAGAGATAATCAGAGTCTGAATAGCAATAATGATGTGAAACATGAAAATTCTCATATGAACTAAGTTCATCAAAACCTTGTTTGATGATATAACTTCTGTTGATCCAGAATTTTTTTTTTTAGCTTATGTGATAGATTCTCAAGTTTGTATGCCAAGAAATACAAATAAGGATGTTCATTATACCAATATTTGTAGCAGAAAAATTTTTTTAAATCCCTGTCTTTTGTATATTAGTGCTTTAAGGGCTGCAATAACAAAATACAACAGACTGCGGGATTGAAACAGCACACATCTATTTTCTTACAGTTCTACAGACTAAAAGTTTAAAATCAAATTTTAGCAGCTTACTTTCTCCTGAGGACTCTATTGTTACCTGCAGATAACTGTTTTCTGTGTCCTCACATGACCTTTGCTCTGTGATTTTCCTTGGTATCTCTTCCTCTTTTTAAAAGGAAACCAACTATCAGATTAGGGTACAACCCTCATGACATCGTTCACCTTAATTACCTCTTTAAAGGCTCTGTCTCCAAATATAGCCCACGGCAGGTGGGGGGGTGGGGGGAGAATTTTAATGTACAAATTCTGGGTAGGGACACAATTCAGTCAATATGATCAACCAAAACATTTTTTGGTCTACATACACAATAAAATATTCAAGAGCAATAAAACTAAGTTACATCAGTCAGTTTAACCTATGTTTATGCTGTGATAACAAGTCATTCCAGTGGCTTGCAATGAAGTTTATTACTCTTTCACACAACATCATAGATTAGCCTCTATTTTTTTTTCCTAACCTTTGCACTCTGTAGATAAATTGTCAGAGATATTTCTATATGGATCATCAAGCTTTTCATGAAAAAGAAAGAAATCATAAAGACATACCACTGACATTCGTCACTTTCCTCCACATTTCATTGTCTAAAACAAATCATATGGTCATTTCAGACATCAATAGGACACATATAATTCTCCCACTGGAGTAGGAGAAAATATTTTATACTCTACAACATAAATCAATGTCATATTTTAGGTATCAGCAAAGATAAATCTCACATGGATGTGTGATAAAAAGGAAGCTGAAGACAGATACAGCCTAATATGGCACTAGCATAAAATACAACTGAATACTTCAAAGATATTTTTTAATATCACTATAAAAGCATGCAGGGGAAATAGTACAAAACTGGGGATAGTGGTTACTTTTGAAGAAATCATGAAGATGTGTTTGGAGAAGCGTACAAATGTATGGTATTGTTCTGTGTGTGTGTTTCATGTTTGAAAAGATTCAATATAGGAACACTATAACAAAAGACAATAAATAGTTGTTATGAGGATAATGAGATCTCTTTTGGATTTTCTTACACATATTAGTGGTTTGTTGTTATTTTTAGTATTGAATTAAAAATGACCAGAAGATTGCATGATAAGCTTTCCTATAGTTGAAAACTTTTGAAATGTAAAACGTTTTCCTGTTTATTTATTTATATATTTATCTCCTGGACTTTGTGCAACTTAGAGAGTTATAGAATGTACTAATTTTTTACATGAACTGTGCCTAAAATGGTAAATGTACTACTAAAAATAATAAATCTTCTTTAAATTCAATTTCTTCCTGTATTATATAGTTTTAAATTTCCTAAAGCACTCAAGGGTTACTTTTTAAGATAAAAAAGTAAAATTCAACTTAAATTTCTGTGTCTTATGCTGCCCAGTTATCAACATTTCACAAATATTCAACTTTGGAATTTTTACATATGGATGTGACAAAGTGACAAAAAGGCAAGACGATTTAAGACATTGGCAAATGTGCTGTTAAATGGTGAACAATAGTGAATACTGTAGATGCTTCCTTAACTGCATTTTCCTCTCATTTTCTTACTAACAAAATCTCTCTCAGTTTGAAGCAGCATCAGAAGATGAATAAGATGGTGGTAGGGGAGAGGAATCTTCAGGTATCTTTTTTCTTTCTTACAATAGGAAAACCCTTTGTCCTTTTTCTTCCTTCTCATACGAGATGTTAGTGAGACAGCAATGTTTGGGGTTGCAGAATTCATCTCTTTACCGTTAAAGAAATAATGAAAAAAGTGCACAGACATGAACTTAGAACCCTGCTATTATTGTATTATTGGAAGGACTTTAGTCTTTACCTCCAGACGTTTTGTTATATGAGCAGGGGAGGGGGTGGGGAATGTACTTTTATAACCCTTTCAAAATCATGTTTATGTTTTATTTTAGTTAAAATTAATCCTGACTTTAGAATCAAAGCTAATAAAATGGGAACATTTCAAAGGAAATAGATATGGTAGACAGATTGGAAGCAAACAAACTAGGAGAATTAGGGAAAACTCTATTGAGAGCTGGGTTCACAAAATGCAGCCAACTGATGCTAGAATTAATTTCTAAATTAATAAATGGCTGTCAACTTCAAATAAACCAAAAATATTTCCCCAAATCCCTACTCCATTCTTTCTGTTCAACTCAGTCTCGGTTTTCCACAGTGAAATCTCCCCTCTCCTCAGATTTCCACTTTCTGTTGCTTCTGACTCCTCACTTTCATGAGAAGATATTCCCTCTTTATAAAGAAGAGAGAAACTCCTCAGTAAGAACTTTCTGAAGATCACCTACGATCAGTCTTAGAAACTGTTTCACCTGCCTCCGTTTTACAATCCACAGGCTCCTCTTCCTCTTATCTAAGCTACTCGTCCACTGTTTCCTAAGGCCAATATTCCTTCTCCACCAAGAATCAGTTTTCCTTTATCCTTTCTATCTCCTTTGAAATTACCACTCAAGTGGCTTTTTAAAAAAAATTGTAAACTCGTTCAAGATGTATTTGACCAAGTCAGTTGTCATCTTCTGTTTGTCCACCTTTTGTTTATTATTGTTCTTTTCAAATTCTTAACACATGTTAGATATTTTTATTTTGAGAAATGTTAGATATCTCAGTAGTAAGCATTTTTCTCACCCTGCCCTGTGTATTTGTATGCTTTTTTAAATTGAAATATAGTTGACTTACAATGTTGTGTTATTTTCGGTATATAGCAAAGTGATTCAGTGTTATAAATAAATATTTTTTCCAGATTATTTCCCATTAGAGGTTACTATAAGATACTGAACATAGTTCCCTGTGCTATACAATAATTCCTTGTTGCTTATCTATTTTATGCATAGTACTTTGTATGTGTTAATTCCATGCTCTTAATCTCTCCCTCCCCCTTCCCTTTCCCCTTTGGTAATCATAAGTTTGCTTTCTGTGTCTATCTGTTTCTATTTTGTGTATAGATTCATTTGTATTATATTTTAGATTCATATATAAGTGATATAATATTTGCCTTTTTCTGACTTCACTTAATGTGATATTTACTAGGTTCATCCATATAGCTGCAAATGACAATATTTAATTATTCTGCATGACTGAGTAATATTCCATTGCATATAACATATACCACATCTTATTATGGCCAATTGTCTGTTGATAGACACTTGAATTGTTTCAATGTCTTACCTATTATAAATGGTGCTGCTGTGAACACTGGGGTGAGGGGTATATAGCTTCTAGAATAAGAGTTCTTGTCTTTTCCCAGGAGTGGGATTGCTGGATCATATGATAGCTCTAATTTTAGTTTTCTGAGGACCTCCATAGTGTTTTCTATAGTGGCTACCAATTTACATTCCCACCAACACTGTAGAAGGGTTCCTTTTTTTCCACATCCTCTCTATCTTTTATTACTTGTAGACATTTCAATTATAGCCATTCTGACTAGTGTGAAGTGATACCTTATTGTGGTTTTGATTTGCATTTCTCTAATAATTAATGATGTTGGACAGTTTTTTGTTTGTTTTTTATGTGCCTCTTGGCCATCTGTATGTCATATTTGGAGAAATGTCTATTTAGGTCTACTGCCCATATTTGATTGGATTGCCTTTTGATATTGATTTGTATGAGATGTTTGTGTATTTTAGATATTAGCCTCCCATTTGTATAATTTGTGATTTTTTTTGATGGTTTGTTTTGCTGTGCAAAAGTTTTAAAATTGTATTAGGTCCCATTTCTTTATTTTTACTTTTATTTCTTTAGTCTTAGGAGACTGATTAAGAAAATATAGCTATAATTTATATCTGAGAATGTTTTGAGTATGTTCTCTTAAAGGAATTTTATGGTTTTGTGTTTTATATTTATGTTTTTAAAGCACTTTAAGTTGATTTTTGTATATGATTGGAAGAAACATTTTATTTTTTTAATTTACATGTAACTTTCCAGCTTTCCTAACAGCACTTGTTGAAGATACTGTCTTTGCTCCACTGTATATTCCTGCCTCCTTTGTCATAAATTAATTGACAATAGATGTGTGGGTATATGTCTGGGTTCTCTATTCTGTTCCATTTATTTATATATCTGGTTTTGCACTGATATCACACTGTTTTGATTAGCTTTTCAGTACTGTTTAAGTCTGGAAAATTTATGCCTCCAGCTTTTTTCTTTTTCCTCAGGATGGCTTTGACAATTCTGGGTCTTTTGTAATTCATATAAATTTTAGGATTATTTATTCTAGTTCTGTGAAAAATATCATGGGTATTTTGATAAAGATTGCTTGAAATCTATAGATTGCTTTGGTAGCTTGGTCATTTTAACAATATGAATTCTTCCAATCCAGATCTTGGAATATCTTTCCATTTCTTTAAATCATCTTCAGTTTCCTTTATCAGTGTTTTATAGCTTTCAGTGTATAGGTCTTTTACCTCCTTGGTTAAGTTTATGCTTAGGTACTTTCTTGACATGATTTTATATGGAAGCTTTTGTTTTGTTTTGCTTTTTTTTTTTACTTTCTCTTTCTGATATTCCATTGTTAGTGTTAATAAATGCAGCAGATTCCTAGTACATTAACCTTGTCTCCTGTGCTGAGCTAAGTCACCTCATCTGTGTCCAACTCTGTGACTTTAGGGACTGTAGCCCACCAGGCTCCTCTGTCCATGGGATTCTCCAGGCAAGAGTACTGGAGTGGGTTGCCATGCCCTCCTCCGGGGAATATTTCTGACCCAGGGGTTGAACCCATGTGTCTTATGTCTCCTTCATTGGCAGGTGGGTTCTTTACCACTAGTGCCACCTGGGAAGCCCCGCATATCTCTGTAAGTAAATCTAATTCCTATTTCATAATGACAACATAAATCCAAGGATGTCTTGTAAGGAAACTTTTTTCCCTCAAAAATCTAGATACATAATTCAGTAACCTGAATGGAATTGTTATACTGGGCACATTTCTTACCTAGACCAATAATAAAAATGACCACAATTTGTAACTGCGGAAACTGAGTAACTGGAATTGTTCCAAGAGTGGGAAACTGACCATAATAATGACTGCAAAAGCAAATGCAGACTTCCTGATCCCAGCCTGACACTATTTCTGGGGTTATTAATAAGCATCTTCCTTAATACTTGCTGAATTCACTAATTACTTCTAACAGCTTTTGTGTAGATACTTCAGGGTTCTCTTTATGGATTATCATGTCATCCTGCACATAGTGACAGTTTTACCTTTTCCTTTCCGATTTGGAGATCTTTAATTTCTCTTTCTTGTCTGATTGTTGTGACCAGGGCTTCCAATACAGTGTTGAGTAGAAGTGGTGAGAGTGGGCATACTTGTCTTGTTCCTGAATTTAGTGGGAAGTCTTCCAGGTTTTTTTTTTTATATATACTTAATATTATTTAGTATTAAGTTAGTCGTGGGTTTGTCATGCATTCCTTTTATAAAGTTGAGGTATATTCCCTGTATACCCACTTTAGTGAGAGTTTTTATAATGAACAGAAGTTAATTTCATCCAGTGTTTTTCATATAGCTGTTGAGGGAATTTTGTGGTTTTTTGTCTTTCCTTTTGTTAATGTGGTTGATCACATCAGTTGGTTTCTGTGTGTTGAACTATCCTTTTGACCCTGGAATCAATCCAACTTGATCACAGTGTACAAATTTTTATGTATTGTTGGATTTGGTTTGCTAATATTTGTTGAGGATTTTTGCATCTGTATCCATCAAAGATGCTGGCCTTTAATATCCTTTCTTTTTTGTAGTGTCTTTGCCTGGAGTTTTACTATCAGAATGATGATGGATTCATAGAATTAATTTGGGCATGTTCCCCCCTCTTCAATATCTTGGAATAGTTTAAGAAGGATAGGTATAAGTATTTCTTGTTATGTTTGGTAGAATTCCTCAGAGAAACTGTCCAGTCCCGGAATTTTGTTTACAGAGAAGTTTGGTTTTTTGTTTTTTTTTTTAATTACAGATTGTATTTCACTTCTAGTGATTGTTCTGTTCAAATCATTTCTGTTCTTGACTTAATTTTGGCATGCTGATGTTTCTAGACAACAGCCCATTTCTTCTGGGTTGTCTAGTTTGTTGGCATGGAACTGTTAATATTATTTCTTATGACTTTTTGTAGCTTTATGGTATCAGTTGTTAATTTCTCCTTTCACTTCTTATTTTGCTTATTTGTCTTCTATCCCTTATCTCTTATTTTCTTGTTGAACCTAACTAGAGTTTTGTTTTGGTTTTTTGTTTGTTTTTTTTCCTATATCAGTCAGTTCAGTTCAGTCACTCAGTCATGTCCGTCTCTTTGTGACACCAGGGACTGCAGCATGCCAGGCTTCCGTGTCCATCACCAAATCCCAGAGCTGGCTCAAACTCATTGTCCATCAAGTTGGTGATGCCATCCAACCATCTCATCCTCTGTTGCCCCCTTCTCCTCCTGCCTTCAATCTTGCCCAGTATCAGGGTCTTTTCTAAAGAGTCAGTTCTTCCTATTAGGTGCCCAAAGGATTGGAGCTTCAGATTCAGCATCAGTCCTTCCAATGAATATTCAGGACTGATTTCCTTTAGGATGGACTGGTTGGATATCCTTGCAGTCCAAGGGACTCTCAGAGTCTTCTCTAACACCACAGTTCAAAGGCATCTATTCTTCATTCCTCAGCTTTCTTTATGGTCCAACTCTGAACATCCATACATGACCACTGGAAAAACCATAGCTTTGACTAGATAGACCTTTATCAGCAAAGTAATGTCTCTGCTTTATAATATGCTGTCTAGTTTTGTCAGAGCTTTTCTTCCAAGGAGCAAGCATCTTTTAGTTTCATTGCCATGACATTATTTCTATACAATTTTTTTCCCAAAAAATCCTGTTCTTGATTGTACTTCTCTTTTCTACTCTTTTTAGAGCTCTGTTCTAATGAAAAGCTCTCTGATCTTATTATTTCCTTTCTTCTACTGACTTTTTTTTCCTGTTTCTAATTCCTTTAGATGGTAAGTTATTTTGTTTATTTTTTATTTTTCTTATTTCTCAAGGAAGTCTTATATAAATGAACTTTCTTCCTAGAACGCTTTTGCTGCATCCAATAAACATTGTAAGGTTTTATTTTTGTTATTATTTGTCTGAAGGTATTTTCTGATTTCTTTCTTGATTTTATTGTTGACCCATTGTTTTTATTTTTTTCAGTAGCATGTTGTTTAATTTCTATGAGTTGATTATTCCCCCCCCCCTTTTTTTTTTCTGTAATTGATTTCTGGTTTCATAACATTGTTGTCAGAAAAGATGCTTGGAATGATTTCTATCTTTTTCAACTTGTTGAGGTTTGTTATGTGACTTAGTATGTTTTCTATCCTAGCGAATGCGCCATGTGCACTTCAGAGAATGTGTATTCTCCTGTTTTTGGAAGTAGTGTCCTATACATATCTCTTATGTCCAACTGATCCTTTGTGTCATTTAGGACCTCTGTTGCCTTACTGATGCATTGTCTGTAAGATCTGTCCATTGAGGTCAGTGGGTTGTTCCAGTCTCCTACTATTCTATTCTTGCTTTGCTATCAGTTTCTCCCTTTATGCTTGTTAGTATTTGTTTTAAGTTTCTAAGTGCTCCTATACTGGTGTATATATGTTAATGAGTATAATATCCCTTTCTTGTATTAATCTCTTTATGTAACATCCTTCTTTGTCTCTCTTTATGGACTTTGTTTTAAATTCTATTTTGTCTGATACAAGTACTGCTCACCACCCCTGCCCTGATAGCCTAATAATGTCTTTATGCCTAAAATATCTGTTCTATCCCATCATTTTCAGTATCTTTGTGTCCTTCACCCTAAATTGAGTTTCTTGTAGGCAGCAGATTGTAGGGTTTTGACTTTTTATCCTGTCGCTCTGTCTTTTAATTTGAACATTTAATCCATTGACTTTTAAAGTGTTTCTTGATAGGTATGTAAACATTCCCATTTTTAAACTTTGTTTTTCAGTTGATGTTGTAGTTCTTTATTCCTTTGTTCATTTTTTTTTCCTTTTGTTGTTTGAAGGTTTTCTTCTGGGTTATTTAGTCTGCTATTCACTGCTTCTAGATTTGTTTTTATCTCAGCAATTTAGTTGTCTAAGTTTGATTAGTTTACTTTTATTCTTTCTAGTTCCTTGTAATAGTGATCTGCATTTCTATTGATATTCTTTCTTAGTTCCTTTAATGTTTTTATTCCCTCCTTTTTGAATTCAGGGTTGAGTAAAATGGTGTGGTCTGTTTCATTATTTGTTCTTTCTGGGGATTTCTCTTGTTCTTTTAATGGGGAGTACTTCCTCTGCTTTTTCATTTTACTTAATTTTCTCTATCTTTATGAATTTAGGAGAAACAATTGTCTATCATGGTCTCATAGGGGCATTTTTATGTGGGAGTATCTAGACTGTGTGAGTCCAATAGTTTTGTGCAAGAGCTGTTTTCAGTATGGCCTTCCATGTCTCTCCTCAGAGCGTGCTGGCTGTTTTCCCTTTGATAGAGGGTCTGATTCATATTGTTATATCCAGAGCCTCTACTGGATGGTAGGTGGGATTTGCTCTGTTGCTATCTCAGCCTGGTCAGGGTCAGGGTCTGCTCCCCACTTTATTGGAATATAAGCTCTGAGGGTCAGATTTGATTGGGCATCTCACCTTTTGAGTGCATACCCTACACCAAAGGTGATGACTAGTGAGGCAAGTGATAATCTGTGTGATTATAGAAAACATATATGCCACCTTTACCAGCTTCCACAGTTCTGCCCAGAATCAGCCCAGAGTTACATCCTTTTTCCCCTTGTGTTCATCCCTAGACTGTGGTGTGGAGTTGGCTAGTGTACGGAGCTGAGGCACTGGAGTTGCAGGATTCAGAGTGGTTGGGCTGCTGTCTGGGGCCTGGGCTGCCCTGAGGCAGATCTCTCCCAGAACACAGATCTGCTCCAAGCAGTTCCCTTGAGGAGACAAACTGCTGTGTACTCCTCCCCAGGGTCTGTCACCTGAGACAGGAGTTTCTGTGGTACCTCCGAGTGTGAACACGCTCTGGTGTGCCGGGATGCCCCGTCAGGTGATCTTTGACAATTAGCTCTGGCCAGCCTCTGTTGGGACAGTGCTAACAATGGGCTCTTTGGTTCCTTCCAGACTACACCCCAGGCTCTCCAGGCTGTCTCCTCAAGCTAGATCAAGTCTTCTCCCAGGACTCATCTGCCTGGGATCCAGTGCTTAGTTGCTGCCTCTGTCTGTACCCCTACTCAATCTGTTTTTTGCATTGGAAAATGCAATCTCTGCTCTAATCCTTAGCAAGTCAGCATGCGCTCACTACTTGTGAGTAGAGACTAGGCTGCTCCAGCCCCTCCATCTCACCCAGCAGATTTCCCATGATGAGGATCTGCCCCTATGGACTTTTTCTCCTTTACAGATTTCTCCCAGGTGCATTGGTCCCATCCTGATGCTGGTTTTTTTTTTTTTTTTTTTTTTTTCTTTCCTACCTGGTTACTGGTTACATGGAGATCTTTTTTGCAGCTTTGTGTATATAGGAGATCATCTGCAAGATCTCTGGCAGTTATTATTATTTCTTTGTGTGCGTGTGAGAACTGTTTGTTGGTTGACTTTCTGTGAGAACTGTTCCACATGTAAATGTACTTCTGATGTGTGTTCTTGGGGGGAATGGGCTCCACATCCTCCTACTCTACCATCTTGGATCTCCTCTCTGTATGCTTTTCTTTGTATCTTTTGATAATGTGAACTTTTGAATTTAATGTAATCAAACTTACATTTTTTATGGTTACTTCTTTGTTTTATAAAATATTTTGTCCACTCCAGGTTCACAAAGCCATTTCTTTTTTTCAAATTTAGCCACCCACATTTAGAAATACAATTCATTGGTATGAATCATATTAGTATGTTTTAAAGGAAGAGTTAAAATGTATTTTTATGTGGATATCCATTTTATCTTATACTATTTAATGAAATAATTTCTTGACTGTATCTTAGTGTCATCTTGCCATATATCAAGGTATATTATGAGTATGTCTCACTGTGAATTCTGTATTTTGTTTCATTTGTTTATTTATCTTTCTTCCAATAACTCACAGTTTGATTTATCCTTGTAATAAGTCCAGACATCTGGTAGCTGAAATCCTTCAACTATTATTCTTCAAAATTATCTTGGAAGTTTTCTTTACATCTCCAACACCAAATAAATGTTATAATCTGTTTGTTAATTTCCATGAAGCAACCAAATTAAAAAAACAAAAACAAAAAACTGTTATCGTTCTTTTGAACCTATGGATGAATTCAAAGAAAGTTGACATATTTACAAAGTTAATCTTATAATCTGTGAATATGTTATATTTTCTATTTACTTAGAACTTCTAAAATCATACCTTTCATTGAAAGATATGACATGTATCATCCTAGATTGATATAATCTTAGGCTTTTGAAATTTTAATGCTGCTGTAATTGAAAAAAAAAATTACTTTTGTTAGTAGTATATGGAAACAAATTTAGTTATGTATGTCTAACTTCTAATTAGGACTGTTGTAAATATCCCTTGTACCTTTTCATAGACTGTTTATAGATATTTTTGGATGTTCTGAGTGCATATTACTACCATCTGTGAATAATGACAGTGGTATTTCTTCTTTTTCATTTATATTCATTTTACGTATTCTTCTCATTTTATTGAACTGGTTAGGACCACAACAATGTAAAACATAGGGCATGCTTGTCCCATTTTCTCAAGAGGAAAATTTACAGTATTTCATACTTAAATCATACTTAAGTCATTAAGTATGATGGGTGCTTTGTAAAAATTCATTTTCAGTGAAAAGTTCAGTTCTGTTTCTAACTTCTTAAGAATTCTTTTATCATAAACTCTTAATAGTTTTGTCAAATTTTTTCTCTTCAATTATCTAGGTGAACATAAAATGTTTTATTTTTCTGTTAGTATGAGATGGCTAACATTGATGAACCTGAAAATTCAAGATGTCTTTTTCTTTCCTAGCATAATGCCTTTGCTATTTTCCTTTGATTGAACCTGACTGCATTCCACCTACTAATATTTTCTTTAAAATGTTTGTATCTCCATTTGTGGGAGATAATGTAACAGTAATGTGTCACACAATAATGAAAGAAATACTAAGGCACCCAAAATGAACTTAAGTGGTAATATAGTGAAACGTAGCAATTTTTCACACATCGGCATTATTATAATATGGTAGATTACTTTAAAAAAATATTTTGTAAATATAACAATCTAACAATATTTTTAAAGAGAAACAAACGAGTATGTAACAGAAAAATGCTTTGGTTAAATTAAGAGTATAATCTGTAGAATATGATCTAACAAATTATTTTAAGAGATTGTGGTAAATTATTGATCTAGTGACCAGTTTTTTTTTAATGTATCAAATAGATTTTCATATTTGTAATCACATATCTATGTTTTTCATGGAAAATTCTAGCTTTTACTTCCGTAACATCTTAAAGTATGGAAATATCTTGTATTATTCTCTTAAAAAGTTATTTAATTTTGGTTGAATTCAACATTTCAAAATTTTAACTGAAAAACATTGTTTTCTATAAATAATAATGATAATAATTTCACATATATTTTTGTCTCTATGTAACCTAAGAGCCAGTATTGTAGGATTTTTTGAGACTCTAAAACAGATGGAAAATAACAGAAAGGAAAATATTATTCCATATATTTGCATGTCTTACATGTTCTTCATGAAATAAATCAAACTATCATGAATTCATAGCAAAATTATTACATGTTTTTGTTTTTTTAATAAAAGGGAAATTCTACTATTTCCCCATGCTTGCAAAGATATTGTAGCATACAGGGGATAGCACAAGAGGAAACATTCAAATCATCTCTAAGTATGGAATACTGTCAGAAAAGTTTGGATATTTCTGACTTGTAAGACTGGTTAGTTGTACTGATAGTTTCTCTAAAACATTTCCAACCTGAGTGAAAATGAATCAATATTTACTGATGAAAGATTACACAACTTTGAAAGAGGCACACAAACTGTAAAATAGGTTTCTTACTACTGGAAAGAAACTCCCGTTAGTGTACAGTCTGTGGGATGAAAAACAAAATAGTGTTACCTTTGACTTGTGATTGATTTTAGTTGTTAGAAGATACTAAACTAATCGATAACAGTAATGATGACAGAAACTAGTGTCTCAAGTTTAGAAGTTCACTAAAAAATATTATCTATATTCAAAGCAATGTGAAGGTAACAGGTACAAGCTCTCAGCCATAAAATGCCTCTCCAAAGAGCTACAGTGATGTGCAAATCAACATATGTCCAAAGCAATGGATGATATGTGGCATCTTCCAATTGTGTACAGTTGTATAAAGTGGTAATAAAATCGAAACTCTGAATTTCAGTGAGACTGCTTTTGGCTGTTAGTTTAGCAGAGCCAACTATAATGGATAAAGTAAGCAAGTATATTAGCTCACACAACTTGAAGTCCAAAGGTATGACTGATTCAATCTAGCTAAATCCATTGGAACTAATCTGTATCTCTGCAATTTCCCTAACAATGAATTCATCTGTCTTCATTCCTAAGGTAGCCTCCCTCATGAGAACAGAATAACTATGGAATGCAAATCTTCACAGTCACATAACACAAAACCTACAGAATGAAAAGTTGGTTCTTCTGGTGATTTATTTTAGGAAATAGAAAACTTCTCTATCTTTAGCTCCCAGCAAACCCCTATTTCACTTTTTTGTCTTGGAGTCAGTCATATGCCAATCCTGGAGCCAAAGGAATTTCTTTAGTTAATTGATTTAGGGATTACCATTGGATTTATCAGGCTCATCCCTGGACCTGTAGATGAAGAAAGCTTTCCATTTTGTATGAAAGAAATATGATAACCTGAAAAAAAAAAATCAGAGTACTCCCAAAAGTAGAAATAAAATAGACTTTCATATATTGACAAATAAAAATATTACTAAGCTCTATTTTTCAGCTATACTGAAGCAACAAAAAAATATATTCAAAAGGAAAGTATAAATTTTATCTATAAAAATTGTCAAAAAAAAAGCCAATATTTGGGTAAAATCTGCTGTCTGTTCACACACTCCTTCTTTGATGAGTCTTCTCCTCATTGAGATTATATTCTAATTAGAAAGAAAAAGTCAATAATTAGGTGAACAAAATAACTACATAATGCTAAAGATCTATGAAAGAAATAAATGGGGAAATATGATAGATAAATAGATGAAAAGTCAGACTACTTTTTGTAGAATATTCAGAGAAAGATTACCCGAAAAGACAACATTTAAAGTTGAATATGAGTTTTGAAAAACAGATAGAAGAACAATGAAGTAGAGAAGATTGTTTGAGAAAGCTGTAAAAGCTCTGGGAAATACACACACATTCTGGCCTGTAGAATCAGGACTCATTCTATTAAGGGTGAAAGTGGGATGCATGCTAAGTCACTTCAGTCGTGTCTGACTCTGCAACCCTATGGACTGTAGCCCACCAGGCTCCTCTGTCCATGGGATTCTCCAGGCAAGAATACTGGAGTGGGTTGCCATACCCACCTCCAGGGCATCTTCCTGACCCAGGGATCGAACCACATCTCTTACATCTTCACCATTAGTAGGCAGTTTCTTTCCCACTAGTGCTACCTGAGAAAGTGGGGTAGAAAAGATTTAAAACAATTAAATGAGTGCAAAATAACAAGGATGTATAGTTGATCAGTGCTTTCAACTCAGGAAAGAGTTGAATAAGATGGAAATGATGGGAATACGGAAAGGGTGGGAATGTTTTTAATGGTCAGGAAAGAGCTTCAGATATAAGGTGAAATTTGAACAAATACCAAAAGGAAATGAATGAATAAATCATTCATAGATCTGGGGGGAAAGTGGGTTAGGTAAAGGGAAATGCAAATACAAAGATGCAAGATGAGAGCTTGGATGATTATTTTTGATAAAATCAGAAGATGAAGTAACTAAAGCAAAATAAGTAAGTTGGGAGAGAAGAAGGAGCTGAAGATTTGTAGGAATTTGTAGGTCTTGGTAAGAACTTTGACTTTTAGTCTAATTAAAGTCATTGCAGGATTTGTTGAGTAAGAGCAATAATGATCTACGTGATCTGACAGATCACTCAGGCTGTTGTGTTATAAATTAGAATGCAAGAGGGCAAAGGCCAACAGGGGGCCTTATTAGGATGCTATTGAAAAATCTAAGTAGGAGATAACAGTAGATTGGGACAAAGTAACATTGGAGGTGGTTAGGAATTGTTGAATTCTGGATATGTGTTAAAGCAAAAATGGAAAGGAAAGGATTTGATGATAGATTAAATATGGGTTTGAGAAAGAAGTGTCAAATCTATTAGGAATAAGATGACAAATTTTAAATTCTACGGGAAATGGCTATTTCCAAGTATATATAAATAAGGTACAAGATAACAGTTACTGCATGTATTTTAATTCTTCACGTTTTTTCAATAAATTTTATTATTTTTAACAAACATGCTCATAGTGTGAGTCTAATTTAACTTCTGGAAATAAGTTATTCTGTATTAAGTAAACAATGAGCAACTAGACCAACGTTATATTTATAAGTATTTCTAACAAAGTAGCATGCTTCTTTGTATAAGTTTTGTACAGATGTATAATGACTTAGAAAATGAAGAAACTACAAATAAATGAATGAAGAAAAATGAGAAAAAATTTAAATGATCTTAAAATATTCACAATTATATATCACAGAAATATGTACTAAAAGTAAGTAAATCCAAAGGGTTTTTTCTTTTTAGTTTAACTTTTTATTGGTGTATAATGTATGCATAGGAAAAAATTATTGTATCATAAGCAAACAAGTAATGATTGCTCATTTGCTAATCCTAGCCTTGTAACTCATATTTACCATTTTGTTGCTCTTTCAAACCTTATAACTCCTATAACCTTTTTGTTGCTCTTTCAATGTACTCTTTTGTATCTGGTTCCTTTAGATCAGCATAACATTTGAGAGATTTATCTATATTGATGTACATAATTGTCTCTCTCATCAGTGTATTTATGGTAGATGTGTTTCCAAAGATGGAGAGTGCAGTACATCACAGTCCATAAGTCTTCTGTAAGATATCCTTTCCACTTTCAAAGGATGGAGTCTACTTCTCCTCCCCTTGAATCATGGTGACCTTGTTCTCTTCCTTGTAATCAATACTATGGGACTTAAGGGACAGTCCATGATTTGTGGCTAAGACAGAAGAAATTTTTTAGCTCTTACAAAGAAACTCTACCTCTTTGAATACTCCCTCTAGGGACTCTACCTTCTTAGAATGAAGCAGAAATGCTCAGAGAAGTGCAAGCCACATATGAATGTTCTAACTGAGGATAGACTTCTAGTAATAGAACTTTCTGATTCCCAGACATTGAAATTATCCCTAGTCATGCAAGTCTTTCAAGCTGAAGACATATACACCATAGAGCAGAGAAATTCCATCCCCACTGTAACCAATTTCAGTTCTTGATTCATAGTATCTATGATCATATTTGTTATTTTAATCTAATAAATCTGAAGTGCTTTTGTATGCAGCAATAGACAATTAAAACATGTAGTATCCATTCTTTGAATCCTACAATTTATTGTCAACTATTGATGAGAATCTGGATGGTATCCAGTTTGTGGCTCATGTGAAAGTGCTTTTGTGAGAATAACAGTGTCTATTAGTTGAACCTATATGTATATTTGTGTTGTGTGTATAAACAGGGATAGAATTAATTGAGTATTTATATATTCAGTTTAGGAGATGAATTCAAATAATTTTCCAAAATAAATGTAAAAATTTGCCTGCCTACAAGCAGTATATGAGTTCTAGTTATTCAAAATCCTTGTCCACATTTGATTTTTTTGATGATTCCACTTTTATTATTTTCCTTACATAAAGCAAAAACATACCTTATGTTCTTGACTTAACATATACCTAAACACAGAGGGAGAATTAAGAGAATAGGCCATTTTTTTGTTTATTTTTTTTAATTTTTAAATCACAGTATAGTTGATTTACAAAGTTGTGTTAGTTTCTGGCATAAAACAAAGTGATTATATATATATATATTCTTTTTCATATTCTTTTCCATTATGATTTATTATAGGATATAATTATAGTTCCCTGTGCTGTATAGTGAGACTTTGTTGTTTACCTACTTTGTATACAGTATTTTTGTGTCACAATCCAAACTTATAATTTACCTCTCCTCCACCACCATCCCCCTTTGGGAATCATAAAAATATTTTCTATGTCTCTAAGTTTGTTGCTGTTTTGTAAATAAGTTTATTTGTGTGGTTCTTAGGTTCCATATATAAGTGATAATCATATACTATTTGTTTTTGTCTGACTGACTTAGTATGATAATATCTAGGTCTATCCATCTTGCTGAAAATGCGACTATTTCATTCTTTTTTATGGTTGAATAGTATTCCATTGTGAATGTTTACCATATCTTCTTTTTTTTTTTTTTTTTTTTTACCATATCTTCTTTATTCACTCATCTGTTGAACATTTAGGTTGAATCCATGTCTTGGCTGTAGTAAATAGTGCAGGTATGAGCATTGAGGTTCGTGTATCTTTCTTAAATTAATTTTTATTTGAGTATAGTTACTTTACACTTTTGTGTTAGTTTCTAGGGTACAGTAAAATGGATCATTTATATATATATATATATTCCCTACTTTTGGATTTCCTTTCCATTCAGGTCACCATAGTGTACAAAGTAAAGTTCCCTGTGCTATATACAGTATGTTCTCCTTTGTTATCTATTTTATACATAGATAGCATCAATAGTGTATATACATCAATCCAAATCTCCCATTTATCCCAACCCCCCATTCCCCTTTGGTATTCATACATTTGTTCTGTATGTCTGTCTCCATTTCTACTTTGCAAATAGGATAATTACACCATTTTTTTAGATTTCACATATAAATATGTCAATATGCACTATTTTTCTCTCAGGATAATCTGCACCGTTTTTCTAGATTTCACATGTATATGTATAAAATGCAATATTTGTTTTTCTCTTTCTGACGTATTTCACTCTGTATGACACTCTCTAGGTCCGTCCACATCTCTACAAATGATTCAGTCCCATTCCTTTTTATGGCTGAGTAATATTCCCCTTATGTATGTATTCACTGAATCTTCTTTATCCATTCATCTGTCAATGGGCATTTAGTTTGCTTCCCCTTCCTGAGTCCATGCTCCTAACCCCACTTTCCATTAGCCAGCACCCCTTCAATATAGGTGACTCATGACTCAGGCTAGAAAATATGAAGTTATGATGTAGACCATACATGCAGTTCTTACTTTGTCCTGCCTTCCACACACTGTCTGCTTCATTCTCCTTTTACCCTCCATACATCTGGTTTTGTCCCAGTTGATTTCCCCACCATGCAAAGGTTTTTTTATACATGTGGGAACTCCCTTCACCTTCAGCTTCCCACTAAGGTTGCTAGTCCTCTTTTTGTTATTCTTGTCTTTTTTTCCTTCTTTCTTTCATCCTTCCTGGTTGTGAGGAGATTTTTTTTCATCTTTTTAAGTGTCTGAAGACTTCTGCAAATACTAAGCAGGTGCTCTATGAGAATGGTTCCATTTGTAGATGTATTCTTGATGCAATTGTGAGGAGCAATGAATCCTACATCCTTCTATTCTACCATCTTGACTCCTGTCCTCATATTTAATTTTTTAAATCATCTTGAATTTTATCTATCCTGCTGGATGGGGCTTCCCTGGTGACTCAGTAGTAAAAAATCCACCTGCCAATGCAGGAGATGAAGGTTCAATCCCTGGATTGGTAAGATCCCCTGAATAAGAAAATGGCAACGCACTCCAGTATTCTTGCCTGGGAAATCCCATGGACAGAAGGAGCCTGGTGGGCTATGGTCTGTGGGGTTGCAAAGAATCAGACAGGACTTAGCGACTAAATAACAACTACATCAACTAAAATTCTACTGGATATTGAGTAGTATCTCATTGTGGTTTTTATTTTCGTTTTCCTGCTGTCTTACCTTGTGAGTAACTTTTCAATGTTAATTGGCCATTTGGATATCTACTTTTCAAAGTTAGCCATTAACCCATATTTCAACTGAATTTTTTCTTATTATTGTAAATAAATATTTATATATCCTGGGTATATGTATTAAAAATAGCTTCTCCTATGCTTTGGGTCACCCTGTCACCCTCTTAATGATGTCTTGAAAGAATAAGGGATACTAACATGGATATGGTCCATTTTATCATTTTTTTCATTTGAAGTCTTTTATATACAATTTTTAAAATTTATGCTTAAGCCAAAGAATAAAATTATTCTCTAAGAAATCTTGTTCTACCTCTCAAATTTAGGTTTTTCAATACAACTGAAATTTTTGTGTTTGATTTGAGATAGAAATTCTGTGCATGTAGGAGTCAGAAAATAAGAGGTCTACTTTGCTTATTGATAGCTATTTATTAAACATACCATCATTTCCCAATACACTGCATTTCTACCCTTTGTCGTAAATTACTGTTATATTTCAAAACTTCATCATTGCTCACGGGTAGTTGTCTATTAGCCTCCTAACCAGTCAACCTGGACTCACTGCTCTCAAATTATTCCTAGAACTTAGAAATATGACAACATCAGTCTTCTACTTAGTAGTTTTCAATGTTTTTCAATGTCTAGAATAGTATTTCTTGCAGTGGAAAACCTTAAAAGTGCTAATTCTATGAGTCCTCTGTCTACCTAAGTAAATAAGATGGGAGAGGAGTTGATGGTAGCAGGGTTCTTCAACTCTGCATTTATCAAAGCAGTATGAGGAGGTTTTGTGCACTTAGAAATATTAAAAACACTGGTTTAGCAAAGTAAGACAAAATTCCAGAGTATAGATAGAAATATGCAAGGACTTTTATGTTTAGTTTCTGTTTACTTCACCTACTTTATGTTCTACTCACTTATATGTCCGTTTGCTCTTAATGTTCCAAAAAACACCAACCATTTTAGTTCTTCATACAGAGGCTGTGCTACTTAATCTACCTCACCTTCGCACGCATGGTAACATATGTGTATAACATCCTAATACCACCCTACAAAGGTCTAATAAACCCTTGCTACATTTCAAAATCCAGTCAGTAATTATCCTTCCTGTTCTGCCTTCAGCTGTACTGTTCTGTAACCTCTTAAATTCTCACACAACAATAATACATTGCTCTCACTTTTTCAGTACTCCTGCCACTTGAAAATACTTTAATTATGTATGTGTATCTAAGAACATATTAGAATATCATGGTTACATATAACAGCCTATACTCCAAATAATGAATTTTATTTCTTACTAGGAAAAAAAATTCCACATTGCTTATGATTAACTTCTATTTGCCAGACTTATTTATAAATGGAACTGTTTTGCTTCTGATAGTCTGCTCTCTAGAACTGAATGGTAATTAACAAGAAGAGCAAAACATGTTTAAGTCTCAGTCCTGATGAGCAGTGGCCTTTGTTAATCTTAATATTCTCATCCCTTTTGTTGTAAAGAATTTGTTCATCTGTACTTATTAAAAATCAATAGAAATATTCACTAAAACAAAGACTCTACACTGTTCTTTTTGAGAAGAATATCTTAGAAAATATTTGTAAAAGTTGTATGTACCTGACTGGTAAAATGGTAAAATTAGATTTTCTTTCAAACTTTGTATGCTCACGTGTTTAAATTTTGCCACTTAACTGTAACCAAGTGGAAGAAGTATGAAGCAGGGGATATCACTGCTTTTATAATGCAATCAGATTCCAATTTATCCTGTCATTAAAACATTTCCTGCGCCTCTGCAGTTGTATTTGAGCACCTTGAGGAACAGGAAATAAAGACTGTGCTTACTGTGCCTTCTTCTTATAGCAATGCTGAACACATACCTGTCAGATAATAAATTCTTACTTAATTGATGACTATTAGTTGCTGCACCAACCGTGCACACTAAACTTAAGAAGAACTGCTGAAATTAAAAGGGACATGTGGCAAGGGACAGTATGGGTTAGAGCAGAGATTGCCAAATGACGTTTACTAGTCGTAGCTTATGTGAGCAGGAAGCGTGGGTTCAAGATTTCTAAAACCATGTTTGTACAGTGACATATACTCATACCATGTACATTTTTATTATATAGGTAACATGTGTATAGAAAGTCTGTATTCAAATAATGAATGAAAGTAGAAATGTTCTGTCCTTCTCACCTTGCGATTCCTCTGGGAGAAGCAGATTGTACATAAGAGGATGATTAGTTTGGCCTTGAAATTATATTCCTGCCTTGGGCTGTTTTCAAATATAATATAAAAGCCATCTAGGAAGCTTCTATTGCTCTCAGGCCATCTTGTTTTGATTTGGCTCAGCCTGTAGTCAATTTTCTTGAGGCTCTTGTCTGCAGATTTGAACCTTGGTGCTTACCTGCTGTCCACCCAGCTGCCTTGATTACTGAAAGCCTCTGGAAGCCTGAGTGTTGTTGCTTTAGCCCCTCTACTCCAAATGGATAAAATGAGACTGAGAAATAAAGCAACTTAGGCCCATGTCTAGCAGTGTTCACATCCACATAAAATTTAATTTTAACTCTGATAACACCAGTCAAACAAATGAGTATAGGCACTAGTTGCATATGTTTCAACTACATTATTTTATTTAATAGAATGTATGGTATAGTATACATGCTTTTATAGATGTATAGGCTAAGGGTCAATGAAATTAAACAATATACTTATTAATATTAGGAATAAAAAGTAGTCTGAACAGGACTAAATTCCAGCTGACTTTAAATACTGCATCTGCCTCTCCTCACTACTTTGATCTCACTGATGATGTGATAGTGGTTCACAGGTAATTTAAATACTAAAACTGAACAGATCAGCCCTGTGGTTCAGCAATCCCCACTTTTAGGTTATATATGACATAGAAACGTGTACATGCATTCACTGAACACATGTGCTAATAAATATTCAAACAAGTATAACTTGCAGTATGAAAACAGCTAGAATTAACTTCGATTGTCCAACAGTAGAATCAATAAATTTTCATATATGCATCCAATGGAATATAATGCAATGCAAAAATTTAAATTATTGGTACTTGAAACCACATGGGACAACTGGACAAACCAAATAATGTTGGAAGAAGTCATTCAAAAATAAAAAGTACAGCATGATCCCATTCTTACAAATACCAAAGTAGGCTACACTAAACCACGGGGTTGTGGGTGGACTGCAGCAGGATGCTGGGCTCTGGACGCTACTTCTGTGCTATTTACTGACCCAGCTTATGGCTACATGGTGTGTTCACTTTGTGAAAATTCATCAACTTATAATGTGCACTTTCCTGTATATGTGCAGAATCCTTATAGAAAATTTACCTCCCATTCCCCCAAAATGGATAAATGCAATAAACAGATATAGGAAGCAGGATATTACATGAAAGAGAATATATTTCCTCTATTATTTTCATATATGCTTAGAAATGTAAAATGCCAAAGTAAAATAGTATTATATATAAGTAAGTTACATGATATCTGGTTAAGCATTTGTAACATAATGTTTAAATAATATATCATATAATATTTCAAGACTACTATTTTTTGTTTTCTAAACATAAATGAACTTTTACGTGGGACTTCCTTGTTCTTTTAAATATCCCAAAGATGTTTAGTGCTTAGAGATGACATATCTTTTCTTTACATCTATTCAAACGTCCTACTTGTTTTGAATTAAGATAATAGATATTTTCACTATTATATCCTGAGACAAATATAATATAGAAGACAGCTACATATCTTTGACTTTACCCCCAGAAAAAAGACATTAAAAAAAAAAGTGTCCATGTATTTAGCACACTTTACTGAAGATTAGCAATATGGAAAAATGAGGTGAGGCATAAATCTCCTTGCTTCTAAAAAATATCCCTTACATGTTTGCCAACTGAGATCTCAGCTTTTAATGGGAAAGGGAAGGGAAGGGGGGAAAGGGGGGAAAGAGGGGAAAGAGAGAGAGACAGAGACAAGAAGAGAAAGGGGAGAGATGGAGAAAGGAAGAAACAGAGAGATTGAGAGAGAGAACCAATTGACTTTCTGGTGCAGTGTATCTCCATTCTCTTGCTCCTTCAGGAAAAATCTGATGGACTCCTTACAAGGAACACTATCCCACAAATGGGTTCTTAGCTCCCTGAGAATAGTCAAAACTCCAAATATGCACATTTTCTCCTAAAGTATGATTAGGATCTTGCCCATTTTTTTTTTTATTCCACTACAGACTCTAAGTCAAAGGAAGCAATAGAAAAATACTTTCTAGGAATAAAACTTATATACCAACATTAGAAGGCAGAAGAAATTATTACCAGTTTTAATTTTAAAAATTACCATTTGTATTTTTATTAACAGGATATAATAAATTCAACATAAATTTTATTGGTTTATGCCATGTGTGCAAGTTCACTGTTTTAGCATTATGATAAAATGAATATAAATAATATATGTTCAAAAATTATTATTAAAATATAGAGATAAAATATTTACTATTCTGAAATATTTACGTGCATCCATATACATTTAAGGCTTAGTTTATTGCATACAGGCTGACTCAATTTCTCAAAAACAATAGTAAAAGTAAAAACTGTAATTATAGATCACATTTTTTAAAATGTTTAAACATTATTCAAATATAGTTTTTATTCTATGCATAAAATTTTACTTTGAGAAAATGTATGGCATACATATAAGGAAACACTTCTATGAATTTAGCACATTGAATAAGCAAATATTTCCTACACAAGGATTTACTAACAAATTCAGCAACGCGCTTTGGATTCTCTGACACTAATTTGTAGTATTTGTGTTTAGGAGAAGGAAGAGCCATTTAACATAATTTTTAAAGTAGAAAGTAAATTCCCATATTTTACATATCAATAACTACATGATAGTAACTACATATGCACTTAATTTATAAAAATCTAATGAAAACCACTAGACCTTTCAGGTATGAACTAAATCAAATCCCTTACAATTATACAGTGGAAGTGACAAGTAGATTCAAGGGATTGGAGATGATAGACAGAGTGCCTGAAAACTATGGACAGAGGTTCGTGACATTGTACAGAAGGCAGTGACCAAGACCATCCCCAAGAAAAAGAAATGCCAAAAGGCAAAAAAATTGTCTAAGGAAGGCTTACAAACAGCTGAAAAAAGCAAAGAAGCTAAAGGCAAAGGAGAAAAGGAAAGATATGCATCTGAATACAGAGTTCCAAAGAACAGCAAGGAGAGATAAGAAAGCCTTCCTCAGTGATTAATGCAAAGAAATAGAGGAAAACAACGGAATGCAAAAGATTAGAGATCTCTTCAAGAAAACTGGAGATACCAAGGTAAAATTTCATGCAAAGATAGACACAATAAATGACAGAAATGATATGAACCTAACAGAAGCAGAAGACATTAAGAAAGAGGTGGCAGGAATACACAGAAGAACTATACAAAAAAGATAACCAGGTAACCATTATGGTGTGATCACTAAACAAGAGCCAGATATCCTGGAGTGCAAAGTCAAGTGGGCCATAGCATCACTATGAACAAAGCTAGTGGAGGTAATGGAATTCCAGTTGAGCTATTTCAAATCCTAAAAGATGATACTGTGAAAGTGCTGCACTCAATATGCTAGCAAATTTGGGAAAACTCAGCAATGAACACAGGACTGGAAAATGTCACTTTTCATTCCAATCCCAAAGAAAGGCAATAACAAAGAACGTTCAAACTATGGCACAATTGCACTCATCTGACATGCTAGCAAAATAATGCTACAATTCTCCAGGCCAGGCTTCAACAGTATGTGAACTGAGAACTTCCAGATGTTCAAGCTGGATTTAGAAAAGGCAGAGGAACCAGAGATCAAATTGCCACCATCCATTGGATCATAGAAAAAGCAAGAGAGTTTAAGAAAAACATTTACTTCTGCTTCATTGACTATGCCAAAGTCTTTGACTGTGTGGATCACAACAAACTAGAAAATTCTTCAAGAGATTGGAATACCAGACCACCTGACCTGCCTCCTGAGAAATCTGTATGCAGGTCAAGAAGCAGGAATTAAAACCGAAGATGGAACAATGGACTGGTTCCAATTTGGGAAAGGAGTATGTAAAGGCTGTATATTGTCACCCTGCTTATTTAACTTATATGCAGAGTTCATCGTGCAAAATGCTGGACTGGATGAAGCACAAACTGGAATCAAGATTGCAGGGAGAAATATCAATAACCTCAGATATGCAGATGACACCACATTTATGGATGAAAATGAAGAGTAACTAAAAGGCCTCTTGATGAAAATGAAAGAGGAGAGTGAAAAAACTGACTTAAAACTCAACATCAAAAACAAAGATCATGGCTTCTGGGCCCATCCCTTCATGGCAAACAGATATGGAAACAATGGAAGCAGTGAGAGACTTTCTTTTCTTGGGCTCCAAAATCACTGCAGATGGTGACTGCAACCATGAAATTAAAAGACGCTTGCTCCTTAGAAGAAAAGATATGACCAACCTAGATAATATACTAAAAAGAAAAGACACCACTTTGCCGACAAACGTCCATCTAGTCAAAGCTATGGTTTTTCCAGTAGTCATGTTTGGATGTGAGAGTTGGACCATAAAGAAAGCTGAGCACCAAAGAATTGATGATTTTTAACTGTGGTGCTGGAGAAGACTCTTGAGAGTCCCTTGGACAGCAAGGAGATCCAACCAGTCAATCCAAAGGAAATCAGTTTTGAATATTCATTGGAAAGACTGATCTGTAGCTGAAGCTCCAATATTTTGGCCACCTGATGCAAAGAAATGATTCATTGGAAAAGAACCTGATGCTGGGTAAGATCGAAGGCAGAAGAAGGGGACAACCGAGGATGAGATGGTTGGATGGCATCATGAGTTTGAGCAAGCTCTGGGAGTTGGTGATGGACAGGGAAGACTGGCATGCTGCAGTCCATGGGATCGCAAAGAAACAGACATGACTGAGCCACTGAGCTGAACTAAACTGAATGATTAATAATATTTTGAGCAAGTTATTCCTTAATAACACAAGGATTTAAAGATGTTAACACCAGTACTATATTCTCAGTTGATTTTGAAATAGTATTATTTATTGTAATTCTGTCTTATTTTTTAACTGAACATATGATAATCATTGCCTAATACAGCTGACATTTGTTAAGATTTATTCACAGATTTTGCAATTCATTTTTGCTCCACTTCTTCTTCTATCAGTTTTCTTCTGCCGAATGGACAGCCTTTCGAATTTCCTTTAGTAATGGCAAGCTCTGTGTAGGTTTGAAAATATCTTTGTGAGTATATACTTCTGTTTTGAAACTTTTTTTCTTAGTTTCTTGGCTTCTATTGTTGTTGTTTAAAAGTGATCTAGCAGACTTACTATCACTCCTTGAAGAATATTTTTTTTCCCCTTTGATTGATTTTAGAATTTTATTTTTGAATGTTTATTGTCAGTTTCATTTTGTTATCCTTAAATGTATATATTTTTCTATTTATCTAGCTTCAGATTGTTTGCATTTTTTGAATCTGTGACTTTTGTCCCTCAATTTTGGAAAATTCTCACCCATTGTTTCTTCGATATCGGATTTGACACATACCTGCTACTCTCCTTTTACTGTAGTTAGGCTTTCATAATTATTCATCATGTAGCCTAACTTCTTTTAAATATTTCCAGTCTTTGTCACTCTCTGCTATCTTCTGGATAATTTAGCAGCTGTCTTTTTCAGGTCCTTTGTTGTGTTATGAACTACATTTGTATGCATGCATGCGTGCGTGTATGTGCATGCTCAGTAATGTCCAACTCTTTGCAACCCCATATTTTTCAGCCCTCTAGGCTCCCCTGTCCAGGGAACTTTCCAGGCAATAACTCTGGAGTTAGTTGCCATTTCTTACTTTATCCTCCATGTGACAAGTTTTTCAGCTTATTTTATTGGATTAGCACTTTGACAATGAAGTTATGAATTTTCAGGGAGCCAAAAATCTTTTTGCAGATGAACACAGTGGAAGTATAAGGTCAAAACATGACATGAAAATCAAAATGAACTACATTTAATCAGCTTGTAAACCAATTTATTCTGTTTTTCTTTTGGATTATTCCATATTTAATTTATTTAATCTATTTCCCCATTTTCCCCCAAATAAGATAGGTCACTATATGTAGTGTCTATTTTTGGGCGAGGTTTTGAAGACTGAAAATATTAAAGTAATCAGAGCTGTCTATTTTCTGTGTTGGATAGGTATGATATTTAAGGCTTGGTAGGTCTATGTTTGCTGTTGGTGTTCAGTCCCTAAGTCATGTCCAACTCTTCACTACCCCATGGATCAAAACATGCCAGGCTTCCCTATCCTTCACTGTCTCCTGGAATTTGCTCAAATTCATGTCCATTGAGTCAGTGATGCTATCTAACCATCTCATCCTCTGTTGCCCTCATCTCCTTCTGCACTTTGTCTTTCCCAACATCAGGGTCTTTTCCAGTGAGTCAGCTCTTCGTATTAGGTGGCCAAAGTGTTTGAGTTTCAGCATCAGTCCTTCCAATGAATACTCAGAATTGATTTCCTTTAGGATTGGCTGGTTTGATCTTCTTAAAGTCCAAGGGACTCTTAAGTGTTTCCTCCAGCACCACAATTTGAAGACATCAATTCTTTGGCACTTTAAAAACTAATTTTATTCATGGTGCTTCTTATTCAGGTACTCTGTTATTTTTTTATTATAAGCTTCAAGTTATCCTTGAAAAAATTTTATTGGACTACTTTCAGCCCTGGGATAAAGTATTATTTCTCCAGAGACTTCCTACGTTTGCATTCCAGTTCCCTATAATGAGAAAGACATATTTTGGGGGTGTTAGTTCTAGAGTCTTGTAGGTCTTCATAGAACCGTTTAACTTCAGCTTCTTCAGCATTACTGGTTGGGGCATAAACTGGTATTACCGTGATATCGTGTGGTTTGCCTTCATCCATAGTTCTTCAGGTACTTTGTCTATCGGATCTAATCCCTTGAATCTTTTCATCACCTCCACTTTTTAATCATAAGAGAATTGATTTAGCTTGTGCCTGAAAGATCTAGTGGTTTTCCCTACCTTTTCCAATTTAAGCCTGAATTTTGCAATAAGGAGCTGGTGATCTGAGCCACAGTCATCTCCAGTTCTTGTTTTTGCTGACTGTATAGAGCTTTTCCATCTTTGGCTGCAAAGAGTATAATCAGTCTATTTTCTGTATTGACTATCTGGTGACATCTGTGTGTAGTATCAACTCTTGTGTTGTTGGAAGATATTTGCTATGACTAATGTATCCTCTTGATAAAACTGTTAGATTTTCCCTGCTTCATTTTGCACTCCAAGACCAAACTTGCCTGTTTCAGGTGTCTCCTGACTTCCTACTTTTGCATTCCATTCCTTTGTGACTTAAAAGAAATATATATATATATATATATATATATATATATATATATATTTGATGTTAGTTCTAGAACGTCTTGCAGGTCTTCATGGAACCATTTGACTTCAGCCTCTTTTGCATTAGTGGTTGGAGCATAGGCTTGGATTACTGTGATGTTGAATGGTTTGCCTTGGAATCGAACCAAGATCATTCTGTTGTTTTTGAGATCATACCCAAGTACTGCATTTCAGACTCTTTTTTTTTTTTTTTTTTTACTATGAAGGCTATTCCATTTCTTCTAAGGGATTTCTTGCCCACAGTAGTAGATATAATGGTCATCTGAATTAAATTTGCCCATTCGTATCTATTTGTGTTCACTGATTCCTAAAATGTCAATGTTCACTCTTGCCATCGCCTGTTTGACCAAATTCAGTTTACCTTGATTTATGGACCTAACATTCCAGATATCTATGCAATATTGTTCTTTACAGCATCAGACTTTACTTTCACCACCAGACACATCCACAACTGGGTGTTGTTTCTGCTTTGGCTCAGCCTCTTCATTCTTTCTGGAGCTCTTTCTCCACTCTTCCCCAGCAGCATATTGGACACCTTCTGACCTGAGGGGCCTCTTCTTTTGGAATCATTTTTTTTTTTTTTTTTGCTGTTTCATAGTGTTAATGGGGGCCTCAAGGCAAGAATACTGAAATTATGAAACACTTTTTAAATGCATGGGCTTCCTGGGTGGTTCAGTGGTAAAGAACCTGCCTGTCAATGCAGGAGATGCAGGGGATGTAGGTTTGATCCCTGGGTAGGACAATCCCCTGGAGAAGAAAATAGAAACTCACTCCAATATTCTTGCCTGGAAAATTCCATGGACAGAGGAATCTGATGGGCTTCAGTCCATGGGGTCACAAAGAGTCAGAAATGACTAAGTGACTAAGCACACCCACATATAAATGCATATATGTTCAGATGCTCAAATAATGGAATAAGCACAGAAAAGAAACTTGATTAGTTAACAACAGATAATAATTAAGCACTTTACTGTGAACTAGGCACAGAATTAAGTACTACTCCAAGGTAGGGTCATAGGTACTTGACAGAGTAACGTGATGTGTATGTGGTTCTCTAATAGGAAGAAGGGAAGAGGTGTGGTATAGCTCCTGACTTTAGTCCCCCCATTGTTTCCTCAGATAGTTTAATCAGCTCAGAACAGTGTGTCTGTCCATCCAGGACAAAGTCCATGATATGTGCTAGCAGGTGTTTGTACCCCAGAAATGGTGTATTAAGAGGAATCATCAAGAGTGTGCACCTGTCTTCACACTCTGCTTATTTATTACAGGGAAGTGAAACTCCAGAGAGGAACCTATTTTTTATACATCAGTGAATTTGTTTTTGAAAAGTTTTGCTGGAGAAACTGCTGTCTTTAGGCACTAAAATAGGATTTTTCTTTTTAACAGGATTTGTGAATCAGTATCTTATCTCTCAAGGGATTCTAATTTGCTAGAATATATTTTATAAACACCAGTTTCCCAAGTTCCTGGGTAGCTCAAGTGGTAAAGAATCTACCTACAATGCAGGAGACCTGGTTTTGCTTCCTGGGCTGGGAAGATCCCCCTGGAGAAGGGCACTGCAACCCACTCCAGGATTCTCTAGTATTCTTACCTGGAGAATTCCATGGACAGAGGAGCCTGGCAGGCTACAGTCCATGGAATCACAAAGAGTCAGACATGATTGAGCAACTAACTTTCACCTTCAGTAATCTTTTCCATTGAGACTTAAGGAAATACAGGCAAAGATTTTTCCCTGACTCATTATTCTCATAAATCACATCTAATTTTTGGTCCTCAATTCTACTCAGTTTCCAATGTCTTCTATCAATTGTTTAAACTCTTTTATTGAAAGATCTAAATTGTGAGCCTAAGCCAAAATCTTGGTGATATATTGCCATCAAATTTATTATATATTGAGTTATATAGATTTAGATGTGAAAATCCAAGGTAATTTTATTTGAAAGAAATAATACAGCTTCTCCAAAATTTATTATTTTATATGACTATTCAGATGAGAATATTACCCAAATTGAGACGCATAATACATTGTCAGTTTTGCTAAATTTTTTTTTTAAGGAAAGAAGGAAGATATATTCAATGGAAAAATAAAACAGTATTAATACAGTGTTAATATTTATTGTTTTTTTAAACTACATTTTCAGCTCTGTTGGAAAATAAAATCAGTTGGTCTTTATCCTCAACTCCTTTCCCACTATCTAAATCTCCATTTTTTAATTTTTTTAATTAAAAACTATCATTTTTTAATTTTAAAGAATGGATAAAAATTAACTGGTGTTACCTGTAATTCAGATAGAGTCTTAAGTATATTTTAATAAAATTTCACTTAGTTTCTAAAGCATTATTGTGAAAATACAGATTTTTTCCCCACTGATAATTTCTGTCACAAATGTGAAAAAATGTTAGCTAGTAATCTATCAAATTATTCTGTAATTAATAAAAGTTTTAACCCAACCATTTTAGAAGGAAAAAAAAAGCTTAAACAACTACCTACATGGAAGTTGTTCACTTTCATACTCAGAATATTATGCTGTTGTGTGTTATTTACGAGTTGATGAGAAAACATACTTTTTTTTGCCATGTTGATTTTTTTTTTTAAACCTCTGGTGAGATTTGAAGCATTTTCTTTCCCCTTGGAATTGAATATATATTTTTGATTTAAAAATGCTTTTGTAATTTCTCTTATGAATCATTTCCCAGGCATTCATAGATCGTGCATGAAATACTTGAGATAGGGAAATGCCTCAAAAAAAATTAAAAAAAAAAGATAAACCTTTCTTGTTAAAACGGGACAAAATGGCAGTCTATTGGTTGAAGAGGAAAGCAGGTTCTTAAAGTCCAAGTCAAAAGCAATTAGGTGTGAAGGAAGTTGTAATCAACAGTATTAATGCATGGAAAATAATGTTACTGTAACAAAGATGATCAACTGAGATATCTAGAAAATAGAGCTCTGAAAGAGCAACAAGTTGCCACTACTTATTCAACATATCCCCTGTCCAGTTGTGAACGATGCGAGTGTCGTGAATACTCTATAATTTCCTGGGAGGTGGTCTCTGCTATGTGACACAAAGAGTTCTCTATACCTATAATAATCTTACCTCCTTATGCTCACACATGTTCATGACATCAACTTTCTGACTTTTTTATTCTTTTTTTTTAAGCTTTTACAATTTTAGAAATGACAGGCCCTCCCTCAAAAGAGGGTAGAAAAATATCAGTAATTTTTAAAGGAATTATCTTGTGAAATGTTGATACTTGACCATACAGTTTATTCATCATTCTTTAATATTTTAAACAATTTAGTTAAATACAACCAGTCCTCCCATTGGCATTCAAGTGAAATTAAGAAGCTTGATTGGGTTTTTGCATATATACGGTAAAAAAGAACTGAGACACATGGATAATTACATCTACCCTAATAGACTTTGCCCTGGAGGTCAGCTAATTCTTCATTCACTTCTATAATGTATCTAAAGCATACATATGCCATGGTCTCTAGAGTATCTTTTTGTTTATTGGACCCTGTATGTCCAAAAATAAAATATTTGGGGATTCTGGAAGGTGTAATTTAGGACTATAACAGCTCCTATCAGTCATTGCAAACCTGTCAGAATTCACTCTGTATAACTGAGAAGAGTGGGGAATACAAAGAAATCTCATGGTATTTATAATTGGGTGGTGAGGCAGGGAGGTATTCAATGTAAATAAAACGAATCAGCAGTTCTAAAAAATAATGCAAGGGATGTCTTAAAGCAATAGATGGTCAAATACTAATTAATGTCATGGGAAGTATATGGTGAGGCTTCAGAGAAGAAGGAAATTACATTTTATGGTGATGATCAAAAGCAGGTTCAGATAAGTAGAGTTTAGAGAGGCACAGTAGGAAATTTGAAGGACAAGGTACTAGTTATTATTCTACATAGAAGATAGATTCTGATCTGTTTCTAAACAGAGCAAATCACAGTCTGTGCTGAGGGACTCACTCCCTGGTGGGACATAGTATCAAATAAATAGTCCACCTTCCTTTCTGACCTGAGAGATCTTACCGGAAGTCCACTTCTATGAAGTCCAGTTCTCCAAATTATTTCAAATTCCTTTCTATTTGGAAAGGATAAATCATACATCAACTACAGGAGACAATTCCCGGGTATCCCATGTCACCCCAGCTCCCAATAAAAATAGGCTTTATTATCTAAATATACTAAACTGCCCTAATGTATTAAATATTCTCAGCTGATTCTAAGTTTTGTTTGTTTTAATAGGAAACTGTATACTCTTTACCTTTTAAACATGAAGATAGATGACAGTCTGGGGGTTTTTAATTGCAGTAGAAACCTTTAGTGTGAGACGTACCCTCTTAAATTTTTAAGTGCACAATACAGTATGTTAACTATTGGCTCAGCGTTGTATAGTGGGTCTCTAGAACTTACTCATCTTGCATAATAGAGACTATATCCATTGAAGAGCAACTTTCATTTCCCTCCCCTCCCCCTGGCCTCTGGTAACCCTTCTGCTCCGTTTCTATACACGTCGTTATTTTAGATATGTCATCTAGGTGGAATCACGCACTGTTCTTCTGTGCTCTTCTGTGACTGACTGTAGCCACAGTCAGGAAAGTAGTATAATAGTTGATGAACTTGGCCTCTGACTAGATGAGCCATAACCTACTGAAGGGCATCTCTCTCCACAGTACAGAAATACACCTCTAGACTCAGTAAATAAGCCTGAAATTTTAACCAGCATTTTTAATTATTTCTATCCCCACCACTGTCTTTTACTATTTCCAGAACTGTCATTGAACTGGTCAAGCTTGCTTTTTCTTTTTTTTTAAACTAGAAACATGCTGTCTATGATTTGGCAACAACAGCAAGTAGTTAAGCACAACCATGTTTCTTGTTTTCTTGTTTTTCCATTTCTGTGTATTCGAGTAGAAACAGGTAAGAAGTGCTATTCTTGCCCCCCAAAATAGCCAGTGGCTTACTTTTCTATCTCTGTCTACAGTGTCGTGTGAGAGGTATTCCAGTGCTTTTTGTTTCCCTCAGCTGTTTGCTGCTGTTAATTATTTATGATAGGAGATGACTGTGCCAAAAATACTTCTTAAAATAGCTTGTTTGTTACACGAGCACCAAAATATACCTATAAACATATGAAAGCAAACTTTGAAGTCCTGAGATGCCACATATTTCTATGAAATATTCTTTTCTAGCATTTGAACTTAATTTTCCAAGGTGATTTCTTTATGGATCCATAGATTGCTTTTAGTAAATTATATTTTTTAAATTAACAAATAGCCAATCTTAATGAATAGGCTTCCCTGGTGGCTCAGATGGTAAAAAATCTGCCTGCAATGCAGGAGATCCAGATTCGATCCCTGGGTCAGGAAGATCCCCTGGAGAAGGGAATGGCAACCCACTCCAGTATGCTTGCCTGGAGAATCCCACAGACAAAGTTGCCTGGCAGGCTACAGTCCATGGGGTCACAAAGAGTTGAACACAACTGAGTGACTCAGTTCAGTTCAGTCGTGTCTGACGACTCTCAGTCATGTCCAACTGCGCGACTAACAGACAAAAATTAAAAAAGAGCATTCCTCTATGACCTAATTTGTACATCAGGGGCATTTAAAATCCTTTGCTTAGATATAGTGTTGCCCCTTTGCCAATGGCAATAGCTATGGAATAGAACATTTCAGCACCTTGAGTGACATTGTGATATCCCTCTGTCTGCTTTGGCTATATGTTAAGAGACTAAAATTTTTTGAGAAAAAAAGAAAAAGTTTAAAAGTTGGCAGCCCCTGGCAATATTCATTAAAGAGCATGGCACAGAAGTTGAAAGGCTCATCTTGGAACTCTAGTCAGCATTAACACAACGGGGCTCCAGCACTTTCCCAGAAAATGTGACACCTCCAGGCATTCTTTGAATTCCGATTGCCAGCCAAAGCCAAGCACCAAAGGCCAGAAAGAGTGAGAAAAATTGATCTTCTGTCAGCAACCTAAATGACCCCATAATCTTTCTGTACTTGAAAATTGTTAGTAAGCTGTGAAAAGGCTTGGGAAAAGGAAATTTGGTAGAAACATCTTTCCTGAGATCCTTCCAAGATACTCACTATTCAACAGATACTTTAAGAGAAATGTATACCCATACACACAATAAACAGTACAGTATTTTATGTTAGCAATATCAGAGGTACTGTGCCAAGCACCTTAAGTGCATAATTCTATTTAATTCTTAAAACGACACTATGAGCTGAAAGTGTTAGTTGCTCAGCTGTGTCCGACTTTTTGCAACTCCACGAACTATGGTTCACCAGGTTCCTTTGTCCGTGGAATTCTCCAGGCAGAAATACTCGAGTGGTAGCCATTCCTTTCTTCAAGGGATCTTCCCAACAGAGGGATCGGACTCGGGTCTTCTGCACTGGAGGCAGATTCTTTACCATCTGAGTCACCAGGGAAGCCATTGTACAAGGGATAAAACTGAGGTGAGATGAAATTAAGTAACTTCCTTAAGCCTGCCTTGCAAATAGATGATAAAGAGGGGCTCTAACCAAGTAGTCTAATGCCAAATCTTTCTTACCCAACTACTAGAATACATTGCCTCAAAATAAAATCAAAATAGAATATTCCAAACTCTAATCTCTCCTGTGCCAAGAGAGGCTATTTTTTTCCTTTAAATATGCCCCAGAATGACTATTTATGGGAAACCTAAGTAAGTATTGAGAAGGGTCAGTCATTTCACAACAAAGAAACTGACTAATTATATGATATTCCCTTTGCCCAAGAATATCATTTAATCTCTGGTACTCTCTAAAACCATGTACTTTCTTTCCCACCAACCTTTTTATAATTATCCCTTTTTCTTGTTTCTTACCAATAGGAAGAGGCTTTTATTATTATTATTGCATTTTTCCTCAAACAGAGAAATCCTTGGAAATAGTTATGCTTCTTCAATATTTTAGAAAGAATAGGTTCATTAAGCAGATCTTGTACATTTTCTAAGTAGAACACTTGATACCATGCCATTGATGAGGAAAGTAAGGAATCCATTTGCTCTGCCAGAAGCTTCATTAATTCTTGTAAAAAGTGGCAGCAGTTCAATAATACGGAGAGACACTCTGACGTTCTACCAGGAGATAAATACAAATACTGGATTGAATATTTATGCTCGACCAAATGTGTTTAGAACTGAAAAAAAAAAAAATTATGACACCACACTTTGGGCTAGGATTTTTAAAGATACATACAGACATAAAATATATCTATGGAATCTTATTGTCTCATTCATTTTCATACTTCATTTTAGATATCTTTTTAATGATAGTCAGTAGAATTAACTCATTGTTTGAATTGAATTTTATATATTCATTTTATCAGAATCACTATGGTGTAAGTTGTTTTCTTTTAAAAAAAGTATCAATGATTTCGCCTGACTCCCTTTACAGACCTATTTTAAATTTATCAAAGACTTGTAATTCAAAAGAGCAAGTATTTAGGTCATTGCTAGGCACATTAACAGCAGCATTATCTTGCCACCAAGTGGTAGTTTTTGAATTGCATTGTAAGAGCTTGTAATTTCACTCGGATGTCTTGATATTTATATTATCCTTAATTTTTTGCTAAGAAACCATCAAACCCATCATGAAAGTGAAATTAACAATAGCTAATAATATGTGCTTTTCCAAAAATATTTATATTTAAAGTGCTTATGATAAAAGGACTTGGTATTTTTGTCTCTCAGTTTGTTGGACTGATTTGAGTTCCATCAAGTTTTAAAGTTCCAAGATAAACAGAAGGTGGGTAGGTGTAAGTACTCTAAGAGCATCATTAAGCACTTTGAATTTGAAGGCATGGTATCATTCTTAAATCTCTGTTAAGGATTGAATACTGTCCTTCCAAAAGATGCTATGACGTCTTACGCTCCCAGTTCAGTTCAGTTCAGTCTCTCAGTCATGTCCGACTCTTTGTGACCCCATGGACTGCTGCATGCCAGGCTTCCCTGTCCATCGTCAATTCCCAGAGCTTGCTCAAACTCATGTCCATCCAGTCGCTGATGCCATCCAACCCTCTCATCCTCTGTCCTCCCCTTCTCCTCCTGCGTTCAATCTTTCCCAGCATGAGGATCTTTTCCAATGAGTCAGTTCTTCACATCAGGTGGCCAAAGTATTGGAGTTTCAGCATCAGTCCTTCCAATGAATATTCAAGACTTATTTCCTTTAGGGTTGTCTGGTTTGATCTCCTTGCAGTCCAAGGGACTCTCAAGTCTTCTCCAACACTACAGTTCAAAAGCATCAATTCTTTAGCACTCAGCTTTCTTTACAGTACCTCAGAATATGATTTTATTTGGAAACAGAGTCATTGCAGATCAAATTAGGTAAGATGAGGTCCCACTGGAATAGAGATATCCCCTAATCCAGTATCACTGTTGTCCTTCCGAGAAGAGGGGAATTTAGATTGGATTGATACATCGGTAAACCATGAAACAAGAAGGATTGTTGGTTTCAGAGAGCACTAATGACATTGTGATTTTGGACTTGTAACCTCCAGACCTTTGAGACCACAGATTTCTGTTATTTTACCCTGAGTTTGAGGTACTGAAACCACTCACCTGAGGTTGGGATTTGCAACCATGCAGCCAGGACTCCAGCCTAGCCAAAACCCTACTTGGGACTCCAACTCATGGTCTTTTCATTAGAATCACTCATCTGAGGTCTGGATGCACTGAGGTTCAGATTCTTTGTGTCTTAGCACAGAAGGAATTCAGCCAGAGGCAAGGTGATAGGTAAGAAATAGACATTAATATAGGACACTCGTAAGAGATGCAAACAGGCAGGCAAGGAAGTTTTGCCCTGAGGATTAAGTGCCCTACAATTTTATAGGCAAAGGAAAAGGGAAGGGGAAAATTACCTTCTTAGAGTTTTTCCTTCTTATCAGAAAGGAGAGTTGTCTGACCTTGTGAGGTCAAACTAGGATTATCATAGCACTTAACTCAAATCAGTGGAGAAGGACATGAAAACCCACTCCAGTATTCTCACCTGGAGAATTTCATGGATAGAAGAGCCTGGCTGGCTACAGTCCATGGGATCTCAAAGAGTTGGACACGACTGAGCAACTGTAACACTTATTCATATCAGTAGATGGGTGGTGACATTTTTCTTCCACCTAATGGTCTGGGGCATATTTTGTCTTTTTATTTATGGCTTTATAGTTAAGCTTGCTTCATTCCATGAGGTTTTGATGGCTTTCTTGAGTGATCATTAACTTAGAATTGTCTTCCAGTGTTTCCTCTGTTTCATTCTCTATCCATAGTTCCCTACTGGAACTTCTGCAGCTACCTGTATAACTATCCTATTGTCTTCTTATCAGTACCTTGTTATGGCCATCTCAGACTCATGCATAGTCTTAACTGACTTCCTCAAATAAGAAACATCATTACTGAATTCTTAGTTTATGCACTGTAAACTAGGGGTTAAAAAAAATCAAATGAGTTTTAGAGAAGTGAATGTTTAGAACTGAGAGTGAACAAACAACAAAAATAACAAAACAACTGAGGTGACAATCTAAGCTGACCAATTTGCTTTATCCAATAGAAAAATAAACTTCTCATATCTTTTGTCCAAGAGGTAGTTTTGCAAATTGCAGTTAGACTCTTAACCCTCCTCCCACAGAGCCTGAGAGAGAGGAAGACTGCCTTCCTTAATGAGGGCTTTTCTAGGAGAAAGTTCTCAGGTCTGCGAGGAAGATAGCCTTGGGATGCATAACCTTGGAAGAGGCTTTTAAAACAATTCATATCTCAAAGGGGCGGAAAAAAAATTGTGAAAAATTGCAAGTATGTGTTTTCTAAATAAATTCTCCAAGAAAAAGGGAGACCTATCTGGTTAGGCCTGGATGAGAGGGAAATCAAGTACCTAGAGCCACAAAGAAGCCTTTGACAAGTCTAGTTAATCTGAGGGAAATGTGAAGGTCTTATTTTCATATCAGAGAGGGAGAAATGTTCCTCTTTCTAGGTTCTTCTGGTTGGTTTAAGAATTAAACTGACATGGTACAGATTAACGAGGAATTCACACAAAAGTTTAATACCCTGTATACCTGGGAGAGATTCAGGAAAACTGAGTGAGTAGCCAAAATGGCTGAAACCCTTACCTTAGATACCACCTTCTGGTAAAGACAGAAGAGAATGTTGGAGGTAGTGGTTTGGATCTTCAGAGGGGAGAAAGGTGACTGAAATGAAGGCAGAAAAGCAGATGTTTGATAAACAAATATTTGCTGGGCTCTACAGAGACCGGAGGACACAGAGAGGAATTTTAACAGACCTTGCTAGGTTCCTTCCTGTCTGCCTGCTTAGTTTCTGCTGTAGTTACCTTTGGTGATGGCTGTCTTCCTGGCTCAGGCCCTCTATTTGCATTCTTTAGGCAGTTAAGGGAAAGATCAAAGGCTCTTCTTGAGTCTTCTGGGCCTTGTTTGTTTTCAGCTTCAGAAAATCCACATGTCAAAGACTTGTTGTTGTTTAAGTTGCTAAATTATGCCCAGCTTTTTGTGACCCCATGGACTGCAGTATGCCAGGCTTCCCTGTCCTTCATTATCTCCTAGAGTTTGCTCAAACACATGTCCATTGAGTTTGTGATGCCATCCAACCATCTTATCTTCTGTCACCCTCTTCTCCTCCAGCCCTCAATCTTTCTCAGCATCATGATCTTTTCCAATGAGTTGGCTCTTCACATCAGGCGGCCGAAGTATTGGAGCTTCAGCTTCAATCCTTATGGTTAATTACTTTATGGTTAAGTCCTTATGGTTATTACTCCTTATGGTTAATTATTTTCATGCCTGATAGGGGCTATGAGTATCATTCTCAAGGCTTTCTTCTCACTCAGGTTCAGTTCCAAAGCCTTTGGTTTTTATCACCTAAATGTTCACACAATCTTTCCATTTCAGACTACCCTCAGATTCTCTATCATTGGTCAAGTACTCTCACGCTCTGGTAATAGCTTCTTACCAATACTTTTCTCTATCTACTTTCTCATCACAGTAATTATTTTAGAATTTAGACTTGTTTCTTGTCATTTGACTGCTTGAGGACTGTCACTAATACATCATTGTCCAAAGGTACAAAATCCACGCTTTGAGGAACTTCATTAACATTGGAATATTTATGTTTATTCCTTGCAAGACAAATGCCATCAACTGTGTAAGAGAAAGCAACCAGACGCAGACTGACTTGATAGGATTGCATTGCAGTTAATCCGTGCTGATAACTAACTTCATGAAATTGAGTGAGTTTTATAATGTCTAGTAACAGGACTATGTAATCAGTCTATCTAGTTAAATTAGAGAACAGGACTTCCTGCTCTCCAATCCCACAATTTATTTTGGTGAAAGGGATTGGCAGCACAAATACTTCCTTCTTTGATCTTTTGCATTTTGGTTAAATATGTCTTCTGAAGATACAGGAAGGCAGAGCACCAGGGAGATTATATTAATATATACAATATATTAAGTGAAGTAGGTCAGGCAGAGAAAGACAAATATGATATGATGTCACTTACATGCAGAATCTAAAAAAATGCTACAAATGAATATATTAATATATACAATATATAATATTAATATTATATAATTAATTATATTAATATAATTAATATATACAATAATTTCAGTGATTTTACTTTTTTATTAAAAGATTTGTAAAGAAAAAAAATAAAAAGGTTCATAAGGCTATTCCATCAGGCACTTTTCTTGGGTTCTAATTACCTAGACCATTAAAGGTGTTATCTTTACTATTGTCTAGGGTATTTGTGTGAGAATTTTTGATAAGAGAAAGGAAGAGAGAATAAAGTTCATAACCCTCACTTGCCAAGACACCTACTCTGGGAGGAGATCTCTTGGGTAAATTTAGTTTAAACTTGTTAATATCAATTTATAATAGTATTTCTCTAGAAGTTATTTTGAAATATGATGGCACAACAAGATTTTGATCCTAAGAAGATAGTGTAAAGAGAGGAAAAAATTACTGAAAGCTAACTTTGGAGTCATTACAGAACAAAAAGTCAGAATTATGCATCTCTTAGAAGCTCAATTTTCTATTCCAATTAAAGTAAAATGGGATATTTAATTCAGAACATATAAACATCACATATGTTTCGCAAATTGTGATTGTATCAGAACACTGTCAATGTATTTTTAAATCATTACCAATTAGAAATTGTTTAAGGAAGTACATGCAGTGGTTAACAACTAGAAAATTATCTGTTCTAGCCTATGCATAATTATAGTTTTAACAATATTTCCAGGGGCTATTAGTACCTCTGATATTAAAGCAATTTTGAATCAAATATTAAAGTTTTCACTGTGATTTTAGAATAGCCATGGTATTTTGTTTGTCTGTTTGCTTTGTTATTTTCCTTTTTGGGAAAATTTTAATTTCCTTAATGTAGCCACTTCAAATTAGTAATGTCTATAGATGGCATCTTCCACAAAATATATGGTTCCTTATGTATGTATTATAAAGACATAATATAGTAGTAAATACTTTAGGGCAGTGTGTAAATATAATTACAATAACTGTATTCTCATTTACCTCAGATAATGTGTCCCCTAATAATAAATAATACAAATAAAATATTTTACATGCAGAAAGAATATTATGCAAAATATTCTCATATTTTCCTATATGATAGGTTTTATTCTATTAGTAGAATAGAAGAGAAAATGATACTGTCCAATTAAGCCTTGATAAAATTACATAGAAAATTAGGGTCATTATCTTTTCTCATATTTTGCTGTGATTATTTGATATAAAACATCAATTTCCTAAATCAATTTGCAATAATAAAAATACAATCTAAAAGTAATATATAGGCAAGACCTATGTAAATTAGTATGTGAATTACATGTTGTAAAATCTTATTAATTTGCTGCAAGTGGACTGCACATTCAGCTTTGAATACTTGAGCAGCAACACAAACATGTGAACATGGTCAATTTCAAATAATACATTTCTCATCACAAACAACACTATTCCTACAACAGAACCATAAGGAAATTTTACCTTTAAGAAATCTGAGTGATCAAATGAAAGATGCAATTAACAATACTTTTCAAGTAATTAAATAATGAATTTTACATGGTTGTTTCTGACAGTTACAAGTAGTAACAAGAATTTAAGTAACATTTTTATGTGTCAAGCACTGTCTCAAGCTCTTTATATATTTTTATTCATTAATTCCATGATAGTTCTGTGGAATAAGTACTATTAATAGTTTCATTTAGCAGATGAGGGGACTAAAAATCAGAGAGGCTCCATAACTTCACCAAGGGCACACAGTTGGTAAATGGTGAAACTGGAAAAATAAGCGCAAGAGCACCAAATTCGTTGTTCTCATAGCTATATCAGTCACTTCCTAAGATGATGTAAAACTAAAGCACTATTACTGAATGGAAGAAGCATGATTTATCAGGAGCTAACAATTATTAAGTCATTCAATTAGTTAAACTTTTTTTTTTTAGTACTTATTTTGTAAGGCACTGAATTGATCCTAGAGTACAATTAGGAACAGCTAGCCCAGGGGCCCATTAGTACATACAGGGCCTCTGCAAGGATTTTTAGAAGAACCTGATAATTAACTGCAAAACTGCATCCCATCTAGTGAGAAACTGACAGAGCAAATAGCCTAGTAAAGAGTGGGACACAGACCCTAAGGAAATACCCACCCTTGGTTGGGCAACTCTGTTCAGTATATGAGCTGCAAAATCCTGCCGAATTGCCCTGTGATGGACATAAGGATCACTCTCCCCAAGCTCTGGCCTAATGAGAAATACAGATGATTAGAAGAGCAAAAACAGAAAGTGTGGTAATAATTACATTTGAGAGAAGACCTGTACTATGTGAGTTATGGCATAAGAACACGTAAGAATACATCTTGGGCCGAGATGTGAAAACAAATAAAAAAGATAGGAGTATCAGCATTTGCAAGGCTGACAGAAAAAAGAAAGCATCAATGGTAGGGATTTCAGAAAAAGGAAAAATCAGGATGATAGCCTAAATATACTGAGGAGGAGGATGAGAAAGATAATTGATTTTTCTTTAAAGAGAATGGAAAATTATTCATGATGTTTAAACCTAAATGTTTATCTTTACAGTGCCACTATAAAATATTAGGTTTTTTTTTTTTAATGCTAGATGTCAATTTTCTGTTTTAAATTTTTAATTAATTTCTTTATTTGACTGAGCTGGGCCTTTGTTGCTGCATAGGGGCTTTCTCCAGGTGCAGCAGGCCGGGGCTACTCTCCAGTTACCGTGTGCAGGCTTCTCAATGTGGTGGCTTCTCTCGTTAAGGAGCATGGGCTCCAAGTGCGCAGTCTTAAGTGTTCGTAGTTGTGGCACGTGGACTCAGTAGTTGCAGCTTGTAGGCTCTAGAGTACAGGCTCAGGAGCTGTGGTGCAGGCTTAGTTGACCTGTAGCATGTGGAATCTCCCTGGACCAGTGATTGAACCCGTGTCCCCTGCATTGGGAGGCAGAATCTTTACCATCAGACCACCAGAGAAGTCCAGACTATTAGCTTCTTATAAAATATTAAAATACCCCTGGGCATGGTAGTGAAGTCATATGCAAAACACAAAAGAAGTCAGAAACAAAACCATAAAGAGGCTATCTGAGGTGAATATCATAATCTCACCATACTAATAGCCCAGATAAGCATACTAAAAAGTGGTAATTTTAAAAATGTTGAAACAACTGAAATAAAGTGCTTAATGAAGTTCAATGTAGACTGTAGATTTGTTAAATGCTTTTTCTGTATGTATCGAGATGATCACGACTTTTATTCTTCTTTTTGTTAACATGGTGTATCACATTAAATGACTTGTGAATGTTAACTCATCCTTGGATTCAAGGTATAAATCTCACTTGACCATGTGTATGACTACTTTCAATACATTGTTGAATTCAGTTTGCTAACACTGTGTTGAAGGTTTTTGCATTTTTGTTCCTCAAAGATATTGGCCTGTAAATTTCCTTTTCTGGTTTTGGTGCTGGGGTAATGCTGGCCTTTTAAAATGAGTTTGGAAGTGTTCCATCTTCCTTGACCATTTGGAAGAGTTTGAGAAAGATTAGTTTTTCATAAAATGCTGGGTGGAATTTAGCAGTGAAGTCATCTGGTTCTGGACTTTTGTTTATGGGTGGTTTTTGATTACTGACTCAATCTCTTTACTAGTAATGGATCTATTTATATTTTCTATTTTGTCATGATTGATTCTTGATAGGTTGTATATTTCTATGAATTTATTCACTTTTTTCTAGATTGTCCCGTTTCTTGGCATATGGTTCATGGTATTTTCTTATAGTTGTATTTCTGTGATATCAGTTGTAATAACTCTCTACCTTCATTTCTAATTTTATTGGGCAATTTCTTGTCTTTTTTTTTTTTTTTTGATGAGTCTGGCTAATAGATTATCAACTTTATCTTTTCAAAGAAACATTCTCTTAGTGTCAATTCAGTTGTTCAGTTGTGTCCAACTCTTTGTGACCCCATAGATGGCAGCACAACAGACCTCCCCATCCATCATCAACTCCTGGAGCTTGCTCAAACTCATGTCCATCAAGTCGGTGATGCCATCCAACCATCTCATCCTCTGTCATCCCCTTTTCCTCCTGCCTTCAGTCGTTCCCAGCATCAGGGTTTCTTTCCAATGAGTCAGTTCTTTGCCTCAGGTGGCCAAATTATTAGAACTTCAGCTTCAGCATCAGTCCTTTCAATGAATATTCAGGACTGATTTCCTTTATGATTGACTGGTTTAATCTCCTTAAAGTCCAAGGGGCTCTCAAGAGTCTTCTCCCCACCACAGTTCAAAAGCATAAATTCTTGGGCATTCAGCCTTATTTATGGCCCAACTTTCGCATCAATACATGACTACTGGAAAAACCAAAGCTTTGAATAGATGGACCTTTATCAGCAAAGTAATGTCTCTGCTTTTGAATATGCTGTCTAAGTTGGTCATAGCTTTTCTTCCAAAGAGTAAGCATCTTTTAATTTCACGGCTTCAGTCACCATCTGTGGTGATTTTGGAGCCCAAGAAAAATAAAGTCCATTACCATTTCCATTGTTTCCCCATCTATTTGCCATGAAGTGATGGGACCAGATGCCATGATCTTAGTTTGTAGAATGTTGAGTCTTAAGTCAGCTTTTTTCACTCTCCTCTATCACTTATATCAAGAGGCTCTTCAGTTCCTCTTTGCTTTCTACCATAACGGTGGTGTCATCTGCATATCTGAAATAACTGATAATTCTCCAGGCAATCTTGATTCCAGCTTGTACTTCATCCAGCCCGGCATTTCACATGAGGTACACTGCATATAAGGTAAATAAGCAGGGTGACAATATACAGCCTTGATGTACTTTCTCAATTTGGAACAGTTGTTTCCATGTCCAGTTCTAACTGTTGCTTCTTGACCTGCATACAGATTTCTCAGGAGATGGGTAAGGTAGTCTGGTAATCCCATCTCCTTAAGAATATTCCACAGTTTGTTGTGATCTACAGGGTCAAAGAATTTAGAATGGTCAATGAAGCAGAAGTAAATGTTCTTCTAGAAATCTTGCTTTTTGTGTATTTCAATGGATGTTGACAATTTGATCTCTGGTTCCTCTGCCTTTTCTAATTCTAGCTTGAACATCTGGAAGTTCTCAGTTCATGTACTGCTGAAACCTCTTGGAGAATTTTGAGCATTACTTTGCTAGCGTGTGAGATGAGTGCAGTTGTGTGGTAGTTTGAACATTCTTTGGCATTGCCTTTCTTTGGGATTGGAATGAAAACTGGCTTTTCCAGTCCTGTGGCCACTGCTGAGTTTTCCAAATTTGTGTGCATATTGAGTGCAGCCCTTTCACAACATCATCTTTTAGGATTTGAAATAGCTCAACTGAAATTCCATCACATCCACTAGCTTTGTTCATAGTGATTCTTCCTAAGGCCCACTTGTCTTTGCATTCCAGGATGTCTGGCTCTAGGTGAGTGATCACACCATCATGGTTATCTGGGTCAGTCAGATCTTTTTTGCACAGTTCTTCTGTGTATTCTTACCACCTCTTCTTAATTTCTTCTGCTTCTGTTAGGTCAATACCATTTCTGTCCTTTATTGTGCCCATCTTTGCACGAAATGTTCCCTTGGTATCTCTAATTTTCTTGAAGAGATCTCTGGTCTTTCCCATTCCATTGTTTTCCTCTATTTCTTTGCATTGATCACTGAGGAAGGCTTTCTCATCTTCCCTTGCTATCTTTGGAACTCTGCGTTCAGATGGATATGTCTTTCCTTTTCTGCTTTGCCTTTAGCTTCTCTTTTCTCAGCTATTTTTAAGGCCTCCTCAGGCAATTATTTTGCCTTTTTGCATTTCTTTTTCTTGGGGATAGTTTTGATCACCACTTCCTGTACGGTGTTATGGACCTCCATCCATAGTTCTTCAGGCACTCTGTCTATCAGCTCTAATCCCTTGAATCTACTTGTCACCTCCATTGTATCATCATAATGGATTTGATTAGGTCTAATGTTTTTCCCTACTTTCTTCAATTTAAGTCTCATTTTGCAAATAGCAGTTCATGATCTGAGCCACAGTCATGTCCCGGTCTTGTTTTTGCTGACTGTATAGAACTTCTGCCATCGTGCTGATGTGGAAGTTCAAGTACATTTTTACTAACTAGGCTTTCCAGGGCAAAACAAACCAAATCCTTAAAATTTTTAAATATGCTTGTTTATTCTATACAAATATTTCAAAATGAGTGATGGTGTTAGCAGCTTTGGTAAGAAGACATTCTTCTGAAGAGCCTAGTATATCTCAAGTATTCGCAGGTTTAACTTCTTCTTTCTGTATATTCAAATTGAATATTTATGAGCCTCTCTCTCAAATTTATAGATGCATTTATTCTTTATTAGCTGATCAGAATAAGGACTTCTTTAATGTTAAGAAACTATAATTCAATGTGTTATATCTTAGGAAAAGATTTTGTGTTAATATAACATTAGCACAAGAAATAAAGGCTCTTTTATTTTACAGATAAAATACTTAAGTTCATAAAGAACTTTGCAACTTCTCTTTTACAACTTTTCCCATAGATGAAAAAAAATCCAGACACAAAAAATACATGAAAACAATTCCTGTGTGGTGAAATGGATGAAAAGGAAAAATACAAAAACCTTTCCATTAGGCAGACCTTTAAGAAGTGGTAATTTCTTATCCTAATAAAAATATGTACATATTTTACTCTTTCTTCAGTTATAAGACATACAGGCCCCTGTGGGCTGCTACTTCCTTTCCCACTTAACTTTGTGATTCTAACTTCGTGACCTCCCTCACTTCCCCACCTGCCATGAAATTCCTTAAACAAAAGAAACACTAGCAGGCATCTGAAAGTTCATTATTCTATTTCACCGTTTGAAGCTTTCACAGATTTTTCACATTGAAACAGTGGCATCCCAGATAGTATGCCAGCTGCAAACTAAAAAGGCAGGGGTCCAACTAGAACCAGATATCCAAGGCTTTGACTCTGGAGGGAAAACATTCTGCCATGAGCTCCAAGACCAAATCAGACTAAATATTTCAGATTCCTATTCGAAAGATAATAAAGAGAATAATGAGGAATTGACCATCTTTTTAATCAATTTTCAGTCATTATTTATGTTTGTTTGTTTGTTTTTTAATTTTCTATCTTCTGAAAGATAAAGACACCTTAGGTCATTAGATATTAACATATAGGGGTTCTGAAAACAAAGCCATTCGCCACAAATCAGCAAGAATTCACGGATCAGGAAAGGGCAGAGGTTTCAAAGCTGCATTCGTTAATTTTTTGATCCATGAGCTGTTTCCTAATTGAGTGACTGTAACATTTCAGTGGGATTTTCATAAGAGTCAGTTATAATTCTCAAATGTTAAAAACATAATGCTCAAGGGAAAAAATTCTTATATCAAACTTTCATTAATGAGGGAACCAGCAGGATGCATGCCTAGTTCAAAAATGATTTGAGAATGGACATTTGGTATAGTTCATGAAGAGGATGGAAAAGTCTAAAAAACCTGATTTTTTTGTTTCTGTAAGTTTCTAAAAACTGATTTTTGATAAACATTTGAGGTTACCATCTCTTTATTGAGCACAAAAAATCCTGCTTTATCAGGTTTATATGATTATAAAGTATACAAGCCGCAAATTATTGTTCAAAGTTTCATTCCTCCGAAGAGTGAGACAGCCTCATTCACTCAGGCAGCCTTGTTAGAAATTGATCTCATATATGTAGTCTTTAAAGATTAGTCATTTTGTAACCTTATATTTAAATCTGGATAATTTTATTAACATATACAAATAGATAAATTTCCTTTTACTATGAAACATAATCATGCACCCCCAATTTATGCATGGTAAGAGTATAGTACAAACCCATTAATTCACAGCCCTGGTTAGGTATTGTCATTTAGTCACTAAGTCATGTCTGACTCTTTTGTGACCCCATGGACTATAACCCACCAGGCTCCTCTGTCCATGGGATTTTCCAGGCAAGAATACTGGAGTGGGTAGCCATTCCCTCCTCCAAGGGATCTTCCCAACCCAGTAATCAAACCCATGTCTCTTGCATTGGCAGGAGGATTATTGACCTCTGATTCACTAGGCAAGCCCAAGTTAAGTATTAAGAAATTGCAAAATAATTATATTTTTTTAATCCTTTGTTCATACAAATCACTGATTCAAACTCTCTTCTTACCCAGAGGAAACTAATGACCAGAATGTTGTGTTTATAATTTCTTTGGTTATATTTTTTGTACAAATGTAACCATGCCCAGCCATATACTGTTTGGTTTTATATAATTTGCTCTTTATATTTAGTGGTATTATATTATATTTCTTTTCTGACTGAATAGGAAATGTATTCATTTTGATGCATGCAACTATATTTCATTAATGTTCACTGTATGAACATGCTGCAATTTATTTGTCCATTTCCCTATTGGTGGAAACAAAATGTTTTCAGTTTTTTTCCTATTATAAACAGAATTGTTTGGGCATATTAGAGATATTCATTGCCTGGTACACAAGCCTATTAATCAAGGAGTGTAATTCACAGATTGCTTACCTTCTCAATTTTATAAGATAATATCAAAATGGTAGTTCAAATGATCAGATTTTGTAATTCACGAAGTGAGCATTTGAGCATTGTTTTTATTTATTCCACATCTTCACAGGATAATCTTGTTACACATGTAGAAGAAAATACATGAAAATGTCAGTTCTTTTTAGCTAATGATCACCAGGAAAGTACATAGAGTAAAATACCTTGAGTTTATTGCTCGTTGCAGTGGGGTGGAACACGGCACTGGGAGCTATGGAGTGCATTAGGAAGAGGATGTTAGAAGAATCCTATTATAGTGTTTAGGTTCTGGTTGGGAAATTTGGGGAAGGTGCTAAAGAAGCAGGGGCTCATTCTGTCAGAAAGTGGAACAATTGCATGATTGGGCATCTCAATAATTCTTTTCTCTAAGAAGGCAGACCGAAATGAGGATGGAGTGGTAATTGGTGAAGACACTTACAATGTGGGACCCTTAGTTTTTTTGTGAATTTTCTAATGACCTTGTTTTTGTCTCATTGTATCATAATCTTAAAGTAATCTCACCTAATACAGGCATTTTGTCACATTGTTACATTCAATAGTAGAACAAAGTGATTAAGCTGTAAGCATTAAATCATTTTATAATAACATCAAGGCTTAGCTATGAGCATTAGATTACATTCTGGATAGCAGAGGCTGCTTTTTCTTTTTCTTTTTTTCAACACAACTATCACCTAGCTTAGGAAGAGAGAAATGGAATTATGCAGCTATGAGGTTCTTATATTAAACATAAGGTGGTGTAATATCACTTAAAGGTAAAATATGATAATTTAAAGATGTATATAAGTCACAAAGCAGCCATAAAGAGGACAAAACTAATAAGCCAACAAAGGAGATAAAATGGGATTGAAAAAGAGTACTAAACTTGTTTAAAATAAGGCAGATAAAGAAGAAAAATGGGACAAGACAGATGCTACACACAGAAAACAGGAAAATGGTAGGTAAAAACCCAGGAATATCCATAATCAAAATTAAGTGAATGAGCTAAATACTCAGATTAAGAGACAGAATTTATTCTAATGTATAAAATTTTAAAAAATATATGGCCCAACTACATGCTTCCTACAAGAAAACCACATTAAACATACAACCAGAAAAGGTAAAAAGTAAACTAATAGAAAAAAACACCATCTTTCAAAAAAAAAAAAACAGTGGTAGTTCTACTAATATCAACATAGGTTTCAGAATAAACTATAAAGAGAGTAATTGCATGATGCCAAGAGGATAAGTTTATCAAAAAAACAACCAACCTCGGACCATCCTAGGTGTTTCTGCACCAAATGATAAAGATTCATAATACTTAAGCACAAACTGATTAAATTAAAACAAGACAAATCCACAACAGTACTTGCAGATTTCAAAACTCCTCTCTCAAGAATAGAGAACAAATAGATAAACCAGTAAGGATTGAAAACATTGAACAACACTATTAAACAAGTTAATCAAGCTGACATTTATAGAACACTTCACCCAATAATAGCAAAGTGCACATTCTTCTCCAGTGAACACAGAACATTTATCAAGAACATTCACTATATTCTTTGCCATAAAACAAAACTCAATAAATTCCAAAATATTCAAGTCTACCAAGTAAATTCTGTGACCATGAAGGAACTGAATTAAAGATTATTAATTGAAAGATGTATTTAAAATCCCCAAATATTTGGAATTAAGCAACATAACTCTAAATAACACACAGGCCAAAGGAGAAATCAAAAGAGAGTAAGAAATATTTTTAAATTTGTGAAAATGAGAATACAACATACTTAATTTGTTGGATGCAGCTAAACTTGAAACCTATTGCATTAAACATCTAAATCAGAATAAAATAAAGCTTTCAAATCAATGTGTGTAGATATTAATTACCTTGAGAAACTAGAGAAATAAGAGCAGATGAACCACAAAGTAAGCAAATAAAAGGAAATAAAAAAAGATCAAAGTATAAATCAGCAATAAAGAAAACAACAAAAAGACTCAATGCAAACTGAAGTTAGTTTTTTCTTTGTTTGTTTTATTCCCCCAGAAAATTAATATAAGCAGCTAACCTTGGTCCAGGAGAGAGAGAAGACATAAAAATATTGGAAATCAGTGATGCCACTTACTACACCAAAAATACAAACTGCTTAGAGGCATTTTAGGCAAAAAAATTCTGGGGACTGTTCACTGAAAACTATAAAACTTTGCTTAAAGACATTACAGGAAACCTAAATAAATAGATACAATGTTTATGTATCAGGAAACTGAAATATATTTGTTATTTCAATTCTTCCTAAAATCAACTATAGATTCAACACAATCCCAGTCAAAATTCCAGTAGACTTTTTGCAGAAGTCCACAAACTGAAATTCATAATGAAATGCAAAGGACCAGAGTAACAGTCATGCTTAAGTTTGTATGTCACTTTGAACAGACCAGACAGTGCTAGCTATTTTGTCAAACATTATTCAGGGTGTTTTTGTGAAGGCGTTTTTTAATGAGATCAAGATTTAAATTGTTAGACCGAAAATAAGAGATGACTCTCCTTAATGTGGATAAGCCTCATCCAATCGGTTGAAGATCTGGAGAGAGACGTTTCTCCAGGTAAGAGATAATTCTACTGACTGCCTTAGTAATGGGCCACTACTTTTATTCCTGCCTTAGAACTCAACCTGAAACACTGGTTCTTTCTGGATAGCAAGCCAGCCAGCCTTGGAGTTGATGGCTTATTGACTCAACATACAGATCTTGGGACTCGTCAGAACACACACACAGATATCCACAGACACACAGACACACACACCCTATTCAGTCTGTTTCTCTGAAGAACCCTAATACAGTAGCCAGAAGAGCTTTCATAAAATGACAAGATCGGAGGTGTGTTATTTAAAATTACAGTAATCAATAGTATGTGGTACTGGTATAAAGATAGAAAACTAAATCAATATAGACTTCAAAACTGGACCTCATTGTTCGGAATATAGAGTTCACAACTAGACCCATACATATGTGGTCAGTTTACATCCATCAAAAGGGCAAATGCACTTTGATAGACAAAGAATAGTCTTTTCAACAAACCATGCACAACCCATGGCTATGTAACTTCTAGAACAAAATATATAATAGGACATTTTGTGATTTTTTTAAGGCAAAAAATGTCTTTTATGTGACACAAAACCCATAATCACTAAAAGAAAATGGATAAATTGTTCTTCAAAAAATAATAAGAACTTTTGCTCCTCAAAATATACTGTTAAGAAAATGAAAAGCAAACTATAGAATTGGAGAGAATATTTGCAAGTATTAAGCCTGATAAAATATTGGGTTGGCCAGAAAGTTTGTTTAGATTTTTCTGTACAATGTTGCAGAGAAAACTAAATGAGCTTTATGGCCAGCTCAATACATATATTCATAATATATGAAGATTTCTGAAAATTCAACTATAAGAAAGCAAAAAGCAATATTTTAAATGAGCAGATGATCTGTCAGGTACTTTGCCAAAGATGATATACAGATGACAAATGAGCACAGGAATATTTAAAAATCTGTCATTAGGAAATGTCAATTATGCCACAATGAGGTTTCATTTTATGTTATCAATGAAAAAAATTAGTAACAGCCTCTCAGAAAATTCCAAGAACTGTTCTGCCTATTAGAGCCTAAGGCACAGTTATATAACGTTTTGAGAGAAGGGGCTATACATTAAGTAACATATTATTGACAGCTTACACAACCCAGGTCTTCAGCGCGAGTAGTGGGTCATGGGTCATTGTGGCCCCTTACAAGATTAAGCAGGAAGAGTATCTCCTAAGGAGTCACCTTGTCGATGCTGGAGAATGTTGTTCTTGATGGGTGAACAAATACTTCTGCTGAGATGAAGGTTTGGTCAATGCACGATGCAGATACACAAGGCACAGTAGAGGGGAGAGAGGAGGCCAAAGAGCAGAAAAAAAAAACCTTAATGTTTAAATTTTCTTTGATTTGTCTTTCATCAGTATCTGTTAAAATGGTTTAAGTTCTAATTAACAACAACAACAAAATACCAAATGTGTGAGGATATTGTACAAGCAGAATGCTCATACACCTAAAATAGTATGATGGCTTTGAGGTAAGAGATAAGGTAACAGTTTGGAGCATCATAAAAGATAAACCTATGATTACCACATGACTCTGGCTTTGTATTACTAGGTGTTTACTCAAGAGATATGAAAGAATGTTTCCACACGAAGATTACTATGCAAAATTTCACAGAATCTATTTGTAATAGTTTAGAATTATAAGCAACATAGGTTTCCTTCAACTGATGAATGGACAAAAATGTGCTTTATAAATATGATGAAGTAAGACCTAATCATAAAGTGTCATAAAAACATTGGCATGTGTAGCAGTATGAATCAGTTTCAAGATAGTTGAGCTGAGTGAAAGGAGCCAGATCCATTCTCCCAAAATAAACAGAGCATACTAATGATTCTATTTGTGTAACATTCTTAGAAATGTAAACCAATATATTAATATAATAACATAAAACAGGGCTGTGGTTAACTGAGGACTGATGTGGAGAGTTTGATGTAGCTGGATATAGAGATGAAGAGTGGCAGGGTGAACAGAGGAATTACAAAGGGCATAAGGAAACTTTTGGAGGTGATGGATAGCTTCATTATCTTGATTGTGGTAATGATGGCATATGTTTACTAATACATCAAACTTAACAAATTGTGCACATTAAATATGTACATGTCAACTCTATTTCAATAAAGCTTTTAAAATAATTTATGCTTCTTTTATTACAAATGAAGTAGAGCATCCTAAATGGCTAATGAAATAAAGCATCACTCATATATGTATCAGCTTTAGGTTTTTTCAATTCTCAGACACCAGCTCTGTTTTTTGACTTTGTCTGGCTCTAGGACCAATATATAGTTTCCCCTTAGAACTATAATGGCCCCAATTATTTTTTCCACACTTTATTGAGGTATAATTGACAAGTGAAATTGCAAATGTTGGAGCATACAAGGGATGATTTGATATACACATATATTATGAAATGATTGCCACAGCATCAACTAACACATCCACCATCTCACATTGTTATCCTTTGTGTCTGTGTGGTGAGAATGCTCCAACTTCTGTTTTGCGGTGCTAGGTTTTTGCCCTGAGGGAGCAACACTCTCTTATGTATTTAATTCACTCTTTTAACTTACCTTTTACTTTCTAGAATTGGATACATTGGTTTTTTCATAGGGCGTTAGTGTGTTTATTTCTCTTGGATGTTTTGCTTATAAGTTCTTAAAAGCTTGGCAATACATTTATATTTGTTATTGTTTATCCAACTCCTGGGCTTCCTTGGTGGCTGAGCAGTAAAGAATCCGCCTGTCATTGCAGGAGACATGGGTTTGATCCCTGGGTTGGGGAGATCCTCTGGAGAAGCAAATGGCAAGTCACTACAGTATTCTTGCCTGGGAAATCCCATAGTCCATGGGGTCAAAAGGGTCAGACACAACTTAGCGCCTGAACAACATCCAACTCCTAAATGTTTTGCTTTTCATAATATCCAGAATGCTATGTTATCATAAATATATGTCCTAAAAAGAGTTGAGTGTGTGTATGTATAAAATGCTGAAGACATGTTTGTGTGGTTCTTGTTGAACCCTGGAAGAACAAGAGACTTGACTTACTTACTTAAGAGGTTTAAAAACTAGGAAATCTGTGAAAAAGCAGATACTCAGAAAAAGAAGAATCTAAATCATGGTATTATGATATGTTCTAAAGCTCAGGTTCAAGATTTAACACACTAAATGTAAATTGGTAAAATTACATGTCAAATATGAAATTCAATTTTCCTTCTATAAATTGGCACTGTTAATCAGGCTTAATATATACTTTTGTTGTGGTGAATTAAGTGAGCTAAGGCAGTGACTGTCGAATGTTTTGCCCATGCCCTACAGTATGTAGTACATTCTATCAGGAATGGAAATACATGCCACAGTGCACACACGTGTGCACACACACAGACACAGACATAATACAAAACTGAAACAAACGTTACAGGAAGAATAATGCTTAACCTTTCTGAAAGTGATAAACTCAGAAATTATATATATTTTCATACTATTCTCTTAGAAGCTTCCCTGGTGGTTCAGCTGGTAAAGAATCTGCCTGCAATGTGGGAGACCTGGGTTCTACCCCTGGGTTGGGAAGATCCCCTGGAGAAGGGAAAGGTTATACACTCCAGTACTCTGGACTGGAGAATTCCATGGACTGTCTAGACCACGGGGTCGCAAAGAATTGTACACAACTGAGTGACTTTCACTTTCATTCTGTTAGAAAGTGTTGTTTGAGACACTAAGATGAATCCATGGTTCACTAGAGGTTATAAACCTCAGTTTTAAAGGTATAAAGTACTGATCACAGTACCTGATTTATTTCAAGAAATTTTCCACAAAGTTTTATGTCTTATTTGTACCATATTTTTCATTCTTTGTACTTTTGTTTCTTGTTGTTTTTAAAAAAGTTGAAGTATAGTTTATTTATAATATGTTAATTTCAGATGTACAATATGGTAACTCAATATTTTTATAGATCATATTCCATTTAAAGATATTACAAGGTAATGGCTATAATTCCCTCCACTGTACAATATTTTTACTTTTAAAAATTTCTTAAAACTCAATTTCTGTTTTCTACTGCAGTATCAGTTCGGTTCAGTCGCTCAGTCGTGTCCAGCTCTTTGCATCCCCATGGACTGCAGCATGCCCAGCTTCCCTGTCCAGCACCAGCTCCTGGAGGTGACTCAAGCTCATGTCCATAGTTGATATACAATGTTGACTTTTCAGTCCTACAACCACTGTATTCACTTATACATATACCTGTACCCACTGTTTTTCAGATTCCTTTGCCATGAATGTTGAGTAGTGTCCTGGCCTATCTCAAAGGTCCTCACTGATTATCTGTTTTATATGTGTGTTTCTCATAGTCGCAGCCTCTTAATTTATCCCTCCCCACTTCCCCTTTTGGTAACTATGTTACTTTTCTAAGTATGTGAGCCTGTTTTTGTTTGGTACATTTGTTCATTTGTTTCAGGTTTTAGAGTCCTCCTATAAATGGTATCAGTGATGTTTGTTTTCTGTCTGGCTTACCCGATTTAGTGTGATAATCTCCTGGTCCATCCATGATGCTGCAAATGGCACAAATTTCACTCTGCTTTCTGGTTGAGTAATAGTGTATTGAGTATATGTAACATCTTTCTGCATTCATCTGGTGATGGACAGTTCGATTATTTCTATGTCTTGGATATTGCAATGACTTTTGAGGGGTGTGTGTCTTTCTGAAGGATAGTTTTATCTGGGTATATGCTCCATAGTGAGATTCCTAATCTCGGGGTACCTCTATTTTTCTAAGTCTGTGAGCCTGTTTTTCTTTGGCTCACCCGACTTAGTGTGATAATCTCCTGCTCCATCCATGATGCTGCAAATGGCACAAATTTCATTTCACAATTTTTTTCCTAATCTCGGGGTACCTCTATTCTTCATTTTTATAAGGAACTTTGCTACTTTTCTCCACAGTGGATGATGCAAATCTACATTCCCACCTACGTGTATGATGGCTCTCTTTTCTCCTGCCCTCTGGAGCATTCTTCCTGTGTGGATCTTGTGATGACCGGTGTCAGGGGCTATCTCCTCATTATGATCGGCAGTTTTCTAATCATTAGGGAGGCCGAGCATTTTTTCAGGTGATTTTCTTTGTGACAGTAAAGTTTAGCTCTTGAAATTGGTTTCTAGAGAGTCGGTGCTGTTTTGATTTTGTTTTCCACTACCTGCCGCGGGACATTTCTTGAGGGAAGGGGTTCATGGGTAGCCCTGAGAACCTGTGACCCTTAAGTGCCCGGCAGTGCGGGTTTTAAGGTTGTAGTTCTGACATGTGGCCACAAGGCGGCAGCACATCTTCATGCCCCACTCGTAACTCAGGCAACCAGAGCCTTAGAAAAAGTCATTGTACAGTATATTCTTGTGGCTTATCTACTTTATACATATTTCTTAATCTCATGCCCCTAATTCACCCCTGCCCTTTCCCTCTATTCACTGGTAACAAGTTTATTTTCTGTATCTCAGAGTCTGTTTCTGTATTGCTCAATTTACTGGGATATTTTAAAAATTACACATATAAATGATAACATAGAGTATTTGTCTTTCTCTGACTTATGGCCCTAAGCATGATAACCTCTACATTCATTCGTACCACTGAAAATGGAAGAATTTCATTCTTCTTAATGTCTGAGCAACATTTCACTGCATTTATATATATATATAGAGAGAGAGAGAGAGAGAGAGAGAAAACAGTTCTTTATCATTCATCTGTTAATGGAAATTTAGATGGCTTCCATATCATGACTGTTGTAAATAATACAATCAATATTGGGGCATCGTATATCGTTTGACTTAGTATTTTTTTCTTCTTATGTATATACGAGAAGTGTAATAGTTGGACCATAAGGTAGTTCTATTTTTAGTTTTTTGATGAACCTTCATACTATTTTCCACAGTAGCAAATTTATATTCCCACCTACAGTGTACTACAAGCTCCCTTTTCTCCACATCCTCACCAACATTTGGTTATCTTTGGTCTTTTTTATGATAACCAGTATGACAGGTGTGAGTTGATAACTCATCGTGGTTTTGGTTTGCATTTTTCTGATGATTAATGATGTTGATCACCTTTTTATGTACTTGTTGACCATCTGTATGTCTTCTTTGATCATTTTTGTTTGTATGAAATATCTTTTTCCATCTACTCACTTTTGATCTGCATCTGTTTTTAGCTCTGATACGAGTCTTTTGTACGTAGTATATGAATAGGTCTTGTTTGTTATGCAATCAGATGCCTTATGTCTTCTGTATCATACCATTTAGTGCATTGGTGTTTTAAGTGATTATTGATATGTATGTACTTGCCATTGTATTACTTAATACAATGTGTTAATAGTTTTAATAGTTCTCTGTTCTTCTTGTAGGTTTTTCCTTGTGGTTTGATGATTTTCTTTAGCAGTATGCTTGTGTTCCTTCCTTGCTAGTTTTTGTATATCTATTGTAGGTTTTTGATTTGTGATTTCCATGGGTTTCATATACGTTGATCTATATCTACATGTTTTAAACTGGTAGTCATTCTACATTTTTTCTTACTTCCCTCCTCCACATTTTGCATTTCTGGTCATATTTTACATTTTTATGCTTATCATTTAACCCTTTATTGTGGTTGTTGATTTTCCAAATTTTTTCTTTTAAAGCTTGTACTAGTATTTATGTGGTTAACCCACAGCCTTTACTATATATTTGCCTTCACTAGTGTTTTTTGTTTTCCTTTCCTATAAACTCTTAATTCTTGTTGTAACCCCTTTTTCCCACATAGAGAAGACCCTTTAACATTTTTTTTTTAAGAGTTAGTTTAGTATTGATGAATTCTTTAAGTTTTTACTTGTTTGGGAAGTTTTTTGTTTTTTTTTAATCTGTACTTTAACTCTGAATAATAATCTTTCTGGCTGGAAACTACCCTAGGTTGTAGGGTTTTCCCTTTCAGGACTTTAAATGTTTAATCATGCTGTCATGACATTCCCTTCTGACCTGTTAAGTTTCTGCTGAAAAATCAGCTGCTAGTTTCATGGGGATTCTTTGTGTATGACTTTTTTATTTTTCCTTGCTGCCTTTAGAATTCTCTCTTTACCTGTAATTTTTGATATTTAGTTATGATATAATTTGGTGTAGGCCTTTTTGGTTCATCTTGTTTGGGACTCTCTGTGTTTCCTGTGAAAGTCAAAGTCGCTGAGTTGTGTCAGACTCTTTGTGACCCCACGGATTATACAGTCCATGGAATTCAGGCCAGAATACTGGAGTGGGTATTCTTCTCAGGAGATCTTCCCAACGCAGGGATCAAACCCGGGTCTCCCGCATTGCAGGTGGATTCTTTACCAGCTGAGCCACCTACAGGGTCCAGAAGTTTCAAGCCATAATTGTACAAACACATTTTCACCCCTTTCTCTCTCTTCTCTTTCTGGGATATCTATAATGTTAATGTTGATACATTTGATTTTGTCCCAGAAGTCCCTTCAGCTCTCTCTCACTCTCTCTCTCTTTGTCTTTCTTATTGCTATGCTATCGATTTCCATTATTCTGTCCTCTAGATCAGCATGCATTCTTCTGTATCATGTAGTCTGTTTTTAATTCCTTCTAGTATGTCTTTCATTTCAGTTATTGTGTTCTTCAATTCTGACTGCTTCTTTTTTGTATTTTCTAGTTTCTGTCAAAATCCTCATTGTGTTCATTTATCCTTTTCCATAGTTCTATTACTGTTCTTGTTACTGATGTTCAAACACTTTATCTGGTAATTGTCTCTTTCATTAGTTATTTTTTCAAGGGTTTTTCAGGTTCTCTCATTTGAAACAACTTTCTCTGTCTCCTGATTTTGCTTAATTTTCTCTGTCTCGCTGACACTAGATGAAACACTTACCTATTGCAGTCTTGAGGAGGTGTCCTTGTGTGGGGGGACCCCTATGCAGTCTTTGTGCCCAGCGGCTTTGGTGGTTTGAGTTGGATCTGAAGTGAGAAGCAGTCGCGTCTTCCCTCACAGTATGCTGGCAGTTACCATCTTGGGGGATGGTGGACATGACTTTTTAAATTGTCTACAGAATATTAAAAAGACAAAGTGCTTCATGTTATAAAAATTATGTTAAGCATATGAATAAGTTTTAATAAGATTACATGACGTTGCAATATCATACACTTCCTAGTATTTAAAAGTACTTATTACTGAGGCAAGTGGATCAGAATTTTTTTTGTATTTCAATTTTACTCTCTACATTAAATTATTTACCCAATGTTTTTGCCTTAAATGCTATCTGTGAAATCAAACCTGAATTTGTGGTTATTTTTAGCAACCTTATACCATTCAAATGTGTTTTATTTCTGTTTTCCCAGTGCCTAAAACATAAGACATACTATAGAGTTCAATAACCTTAAGTGACTGGGCATTTTAAACAAGTCCTCAAGATAAATGTGGTTTACAATTTTACTGTTACTAAATATTTAGAAAGAAATAGTATAATTAATGTCCTAGGATAAGATCAATAAATAATCCATGCACAGTGGTACTAAATTCGAAGTTTCAATATGTGGCTTAATGTATTTTTCTTTAGAAATAATTGATCCCATTGGACAAAGAACTCTTCTGGAAGTGGGACAGTGTCTTTTTCATCTTTATGTCTCTCTAGCACTCAGCAGAGTTCCCAGAATGCATAAGACACTGAATAGAAGTATTTTAAACAACGGAATCAATAGGTTTCAAAATATAGTAAATAAATGGAAGAATAACAGCTTAGAAACAACTTCATATTAGCAATCAATGATCATCAGTTATTACCAGCCATTTTGTTTAGAAAGTCCACCTCTAAACATGAGCGTTAGACAATGTAGCAGATACTTTGTTGAGCTTCAGTGATTTTTTTAAAATTTTGAAAATATCTGCCAACTTCTTGAAATATATGAAATCATATGAAATACTTCAGGAATATAAATAAAAGAGAAAATATCTAGGTTTATTAATAGAAAAAATTTATCAGAGGAGATAGTAGTCATTTGTTTCATTTTTTAAAAAATTGAAATATAACAAGCCACAAAATAGACTTCCTGATTTTATGGTATATATTTGTTCCTTGTTCTTAAATGCATAGGCCTTTTTAGTTTATAAAAGCTTCTGTTGGTTATATCCATATTCTGCATACAATTGAGTCCTTATTAACAAAATATAACAAGTGTTCTGTCATATTTTCACATGTACATGGCAACTGTCTTAATAACAACAAAATAGTCTAATAAAATGACTTTCTACAACTCATTTAACCACTTTATTTAAGAAATTTTGGCATTTTGAATATAAAAATCATCATTAAATGCATCAAATCCATTTCCTCATCTATACAATGAAAAAATTAGTAGTATATGAACTGTAGGATTTTTTTTTTTTCAGTGTCTACAAATAAAGTTTTATTAGCACTCAGCCACACCCATTCGTTTGGGTGTGGTCTGTGATTGATTTTCTTTTTTTTTATTATTATTATTTTTTTTTTCCAGTGGATTTTTTTAATGTAAGGAAAACTAGATGATTCATTTAAAACCCTGAGCAGAGTGCTCAGCACACAATTGGCAATGAGTAAATGTGTTGACTATAATCACTATTATTCTAATAGTGTTTTTTATTAGGTAAGTCCTAAACTGCAATAAGTAAGGCAATTCAATGCTACTTTTTTTTTTTTTTTTTAACCCTTATGGAACAGACCAGATAGAGGTTGGTTTTCTAGATTTGGTAGGGAAATTAAACATTATGAGGTCATTCAAGGACCATGATTTTTTTTCTTTTCATTATTATTATTAAATTTATTTTTTGCTTTACCATTCATTATGATACTTTTATCAACTGTTTGACTGAAACAAATGAGGCTCACCAACAGACAGTTGTTCGTTTCTGTTTGCAAAGAAATACAGTCTCTGTGTAGGTGGTTAAATGGGGCTTCCCTGGTGGTTCAGATGGCAAAGAATCCACCTGCAATGCAGGAGACCCAGGTTTGATCCCTGGGCAGGGAAGATCCCTTAGAGAAGGAAATAGCAACCCACCCCAGTATTCTTGTCTGAAGAATCTCATGGATAGAGGAGCCTGGTGGGCTACTGTCCCTGGGGTCACAAAGAGTCTGACACAACTGAGCAACTAATACTTTCACTTTCACTTCAGGTGGTTAAATGCCCGGAAGAAGGGAAGAAAAGGATAAGTGATATTAAGGGACAAATGTATCCCTCTGAACACCAACGAATCCAAGGATATACACTTTACAATACTTACACCTCCTCCAAAAGGAGACAATGCTAAAAGGACATCCATAGGTTCCATATCCAGCTACAAACCCATGATTTCTGAGTATTAGTCAGATGTTCAGGGCTCCTCCACCAGGTGCAAATATAAATCTTCATTTTCCAGTGACCTACAAACTAAAATGTAAGATTCCTCCACTGCACACCCACAACGAACATACACTATTGTGTAGGATGACTTCAGTAAAATCTCCTGTTCCAAAAATATCCATTTTGAAAAAAGAAGAATGGAGTGGGCATTTTAGGGACACGGTCACCTTTCCATTGCAATTATTAAAATCCAAAGGGCAGGAATTATGAAGACTCTCTAACTGGATATATGGACTTCTCCTTTATTATTAGGTTATTTATTTATTTATTTATTTCTTGTTGAAACAAACAAAAAACAGACCTCTCCATTGTCCTTTCTGGATTCTGGATTTGCTATCCGTTATCCTTATGATCACATCAGATGACAGTGGGGTGTATTTGTATCCTTATCTGCAGTGATACAGCTTCTATAGCCTGCTTTCTTGTGTGAAAGCTGAAGGCCCAGAGTTTGCAAGTTGTTTTAGGAGTTGAGTCAAAGGTATTGGAGCTTTTTGTTTAGGTTTCTCAGTAAATATATTGCCTAAGAAACAAATTTTGGACCATTCACTGTCATGAAAGTCTAATTTACTAAAGCCAAGATTTTCTTCTAAATATAGTTTAAATAAAAAGTATCAATATTTGGGGAGTTGAAAAGTTTTTTCGTTATTTCTTTTGATTTGATTTGATTTAATTATACAGAAATTGATACATCATTTTCCTAATTAGCCTCCAACTAATAAAAATAAGTGAAAAATAAATAAATACAAAGTATCTCACTTATTCACTGCTTTCTCTTCTCAGCTCATGCCCCACTTTCTCAATTTAATGAAAACATGTGGCCATCTAAGCACTATGTTCGACCAGGAAGGATGAGTCTGGGGCATGGAGGATATTGTCTCATGGAGAGCACTTGTAGAGAGGTCCTTGAGAAACGCTCTGAGTTTATCTCCTCATATTAGTCATTGAAAAAAATTCTTTTTTCCCTAAAATTTGCAAGACTTAAATTCTTGTTTCTGGTAAATTTAGACTGTAGGCAGCAGATAGAGTCCTTGTTGTGTAGTCACTCAGTCCTGTCTGACACTTTTGTGACCCCTTGGACTGCAGCCTTCCAGGCTCCTCTGTCCCTGGGGCTTCCCAGGCAAGAATACTGGAGTTGATTGCTATTTCCTTCTCCAGGGGATCTTCTCGACCCAGGGATTGAACTTTTAGTGAGGTTTATTTGCAAAAGGTGAAAATGCTTGAGGGTTTTGCTTGCTGCTTTTGCAATTCTACTTAATTGTAGGTTGTCATTCAGGTTGGTTTTGTTTGAGGTTTCCTTTAATTGATTTTAGATGCCTTTCACATAGCTATTGCAGTGGTTTTCTCGGGCTGCCATAACAAAGAATCACAGACTAGGTGGCTTAAACAACAGAATTAGTTTCCTCATAATTCTGGAGGTTAGGGCTCTGCGATTAAGGTGTCACCAGGATTGATTTCTTTTGAGGCCAACCTTGGATTGTTTTGGTTGTTTTTCAGTCACTAAGTTGTGTCCAGCTCTTTGTGTCCCTATGAACTGCAGCACGGCAGGCTTCCCTGTCCTTCACTATCTCCCTGGGTTTACTCAGATTCATGTCCATTGAGTCGGTGATGCCATCCAACCATCTCATCTTCTGTTGTCCTCTTCTCCTCGGGCCTTCAACCTTTCCCAGCATCAGGGTCTTTTCCAAAGAGTCTGCTTACTGCATCAGGTGGCCAAAGCATTGGAGCTTCAGCTTCAGGATCAGTTCTTCCAATGGCTGTTCAGGTTGATTTCCTTTCGAATTGACTGGTTTGACCTCCCTGCAGTCCAAGGGACTCTCAAGAGTCTTCTCCAACACCACAATCTGAAAGCATCAGTTCTTTGGCACTCAGCCTTGTTTGTTGTCCGGCTCTCACATCTATACATGACTACTGAAAAAACCATAGCTTTGACTCTACAGATCTTTGTCAGCAAAGTGATGTCTCTGCTTTTTAATACACTGTCTAGGTTTGTCATAGCTATTCTTCCAAGGAGCAAGTGTCATTTAATTTTGTGACTGCAGTCTCTGTCCACATTGATTTTGGAATCCAAGAAAATGAGATCAGACACTGTTTCCATATATATCCCATCTGTTCGGCATGAAGTAGTGGGATCAGATGTATTGACTTTAGTTTTTTGAATGTTGAGTTGTAAGCCAGCTTTTTCACACTCCTCTTTCATGCTTATCCAGAGGCTCTTTAGTCTCACTTCGTTTTTGCGATTAGCGTGGTATCACCTGCATATCTGAGGTTGTTAATATTTCTCTCAGCAATCTTGATTCCAGTTTGTGAGTCATCCAGCTCAGCATTTTGCTTGATGTACTCTGTATATAAGTTAGATAAGCAAGGGGACAATACACAGTCTTGATGGACACCTTTCTCAATTTTGAACCAGTCATTGTTTCATGTCCAGTTCTAACTCTTCCTTGTCCTTCATACAAGTTTCTCAGGAGGCAGGTACAGTGGTCTGGTATTCCCATATCTTTCAGAATTTTCCACAGTTTGTTGTGATCCCCACAGTCAAAGGCTTTAGCATAGTCAGTGAATCAGAATTAGACTTTTTTTGGAATTCCCTTGTTTTTTGTATGGTCTAACTGATGTTGGCAATTTGATCTCTGGTTCCTCTGCCTCTGTGAAACCCAGCTTGTACATTGGGTAGTTCTTGGTGCACCTGCTATTGAATCCTATCTTGAAGGATTTTGAGCATTACCTTGCTAGCATGTGAAATGAACACAATTTTACAATAGTTTGAACATTCTTTGGCATTGCCTCTCTTTGAGATTGGAATGAAAACTGACCTCTTCCAGTCCTGTGACCACTGCTGAGTTTTCCATATTTGCTGGCATATTGACTGCAACACTTTAACAGCATATTTTAGGATTTGAAATAGCTCAGTTGGAATTCCATCACCTCCACTAGCTTTGTAGTAATGCTTCTTAATGCCCACTCGACTTTGCATTCCAGGATGTCTGGTCCTAGGTGAGTGACCACATCATCATGGTTATCTGAGTCGTTGAGACTTTTTTTGGTACAATTCTCTGTATTCTTGCCACTGCGTCTTAATTTTTCTTCTTCTGTTAGGTCCTTACCATTTCTATCCTTTATCGAGCCCATCTTTGCATGAAATGCTCCCTTGGTATCTCCAATTTTCTGGAAGAGATCTCTAGTCTTTCCCATTCTACTGTTTTCCTCTATTTCCTTGCATTGTTCACTTAAGAATGCTTTCTAACCTCTCCTTGCTATTTTCTAGAACTCTGCATTCAGACGGGTATATCTGTCCCTTTCTCCTTTGCCTTTTGCTTCTCTTTTCTTTTAAGCTATTTGTAAGGCCTCCTCAGACAACTACTTTGCCTTCTTGCATTTCTTTTTCTTGTGGATGGTTTTGGTCATCACCTCCTGTACAATGTTGTGAACCTCTGTCCACAGTTCTTCGGGCTGTCTGTCTACCAGATCTAATCCCTTGAATCTATTCATCAACTCCACTGTATAAAAATAAGGGATTTAATTCAGGTGATACTTGAATTTTCTACCATATCTCAGATGGTAAAGAATCTGCCTGCAATGCAGGAGACCTGGATTTGATCCCTGGGCCAGTTTCTATTGATTAAAATGTCCAAGAAGCCTAGTTGGCATGAGGTTGTTCTGTCTCCATGGGTTCAGGACTAAGGTGGGTGAGGATGGAATCCCATAGAGGCATGGCCAGGAAAGAGGAGCCCAAATATGGTAATAAATAAATAAATAAAATACAGCGGTCTGATAAAGGGAGACTATCCTAGTGGGTCTAGAGGGCTTCCATGAGTAGAGGCATTTTGGTGTCCATTGTCAGAACTAAAATGGGGTGGGGAGAACATCAACATGTGATGGTAGTGGAGAATAGGGACCTGCAGCCCAAACAGAAAAAAGAGGTCATCCACATGGAGGCCAGCATGGTATGGTGTGACCGAACCCCAGTACAGAGAGGAGGAGGGTATCCGGGCGGGGAGCCGGTGAGGAATCCTAGTGTGTATTCCAAGAGCGGAAGCTGAGTGAGGGGAACACCCATGCTGGGGATGGCCCTAATGAGGTATTGGCATCCTCCCGGGGTGAGGAGGGCGATTGTATGAAGCGGAGGGTGGTCAGAGTCCTGCCTTGAGATGTCAGAGCCCAAGAATGTGAGGGGGGTGGTTACAACAGAGATCACTTGACCTGCAAAGCTTAAAATATTTACTTTCTTGCCCCTTATAGGGAAAAATGTGATTAACTCCTGTATCTTGACTCCATTATATCCCTTTCTTCAATAAATTATACTCTTAAAACTTTTTCTCAGTCTTTAAACAGAGTACTTATAGTTTTCCAAAAGCTATTTCTTGTGATGGTGATATACTTTCCTATATAATCCATGTGATAAACTCTTACTACTTTTTGAGATTCAGCTTAATTATCACTTACTCTGTGAAGCATTTTTTTTTATCACTTCCAGCCCCTAACCAAGAAATACCCTACTTTACTTTTGGTACTATTCTTTACTTATTCCTCTACAACTCTTTCTCACATACCACAGTTTGGGGTAAAGTACACATACACATGTATATATACATAGATACACAATCCTATATATGCATGTGTACTTTACCTTAAACTGTGATTTATGTGAGACGGCTTTAAATATCTAAAAGATTTTTTTCTACTGGATACAATGAACAATTGCTAAATACATGAGTTAATATAACATCTAATTTTACTGCTATCTTTGAAGGAAGAAAGGTGATATGCATAACTTTATATTTCATCTGTCTGATTCCTGCCTATTTAGGCACCAATATCTTTTCAAATTTTACACATTTTTCTGGTCATTTCCGCCCCCCCCCCCGAAAATCTATTTTATCTTTTTAATGCTTCATAAACTGACTTGACCATAATGCAGACTTTACTTGATGACTCAGCAGTCTCATAACAATCTTTCATCCTTTTACTGTGTGGTAATATCATTCCTGGAGAACTCATTTTTCCTTCATTCAATCTAAGGACTGTCAGCCAGCTCACCTTTTACCTGTCCCTAGGAGTCTTACTCTACTGTTCCATTTCATTCTGCTATAGCCTGATACTCGTAACTAACTTTAAGTGTTATATGAATTAATGAAACTCCAAATAAAAACTAATAAATACATTGGATGTATTTTGTGAATAAACCTCATGAGAAAATTTTATATACTTAAAGGCATTCTGTTGTTTTCTGATAGGTATATGACTTGGTACTAAACCCTGAAATGTTATTCCTAAACATTTAACCTTGAAACAATGCTTATGTGTATATTTTGAGTTACATTAAAAAACCTAAGGTTTTTTGTCATACTTATTTCTCTGTGCTTTGAAATTAATTTAGCAAACATATTTCAAATGGTCTAAGTAATTTTCACAGGTGTTGAATTTTAATTCAAAAAGTTAACAGTATATTGTTATCTTTCATAATATTTTATTTATACTATGCATTAGTGACTCAGAAAGCAATACTGCTATTTTAAACTCTTCAGTTTGTGCCAAATATTCTTGCTGTTTCATCCTGGCTTCAAAATATCATGTCTTCAGCTGTTCAACTTCCAGCTGCCAAAAATCAATGGATTTGCATCTGCTGGTTCCATTTTGTTGCTCTGAATCAAAATCCATTGCCAACTAGAAACTTAACCAACAATAAATTCTCTCTATGATATTGCTTGTGGTGATAATAGTAACAAATATGCTTACCAAGGACATGAAGCATCTACTCTTTTTGTCATTGTTGTTGTTGTTCAGTCGCTAAGTCATGTCCAACTATTTGCGACCCGTGAACTGCAACATGACAGGCTTACCTGTCCTTCACCATCTCTCTGAGATAGTGATAAGTGTTCAAACATGATTTGTTCAAACTCATATCCATTGAGTCAGTGATGCCATCCAACCATCTCATCCTCTGTCACCCTCTTCTATTGCCCTCAATCTTTCCGAGCATCAGGGTCTTTTCTAATGAGTCATTTCTGTGCATCAGGTGGCCAAAGTATTGGAACTTCAGTTTCAGCACCAGTAATTCCAATGAATATTCAGGGTTAATTCCCTTTAGGATTGACTGGTTTGATATCCTTGCTGTCCAAGGGACCCTCGAGAGTCTTCTCCAGCACCACAATTTGAGGGCATCAATTGTTCAGCTCTCAGCCTTCTTCGTGGTCCAACTCACACATCTGTACATGACTACTGGAAAAAACATAGCTTTGACTATACAGACCTTTGTCGGCAAAGTGACGTCTCTGCTTTTTAATATACTGTCTAGGTTTGTCATAGTGTTCCTTCCAAGGAGCAGCACCTTTTAATTTTGTGGCTGCAGTCACAGTCCACAGTGATTTTGGAGCCCAAATAAATGAAATATGACACTGTTTACACGTTGTCCCATCTATCTGCCATGAAGTGATAGGACCAGATGCCATGATTCTCATTTTTTGAATGTTGAGGCTGAAGCCAGTTTTTCACTCTCCTCTTTCACCTTCATTAAGATGCTCTCTAGTTTTTATTCACTTTCTGCCATTGAATTGTTATCATTTGTATATCTGAGGTTGTTGATATTTCTCCCAGCAGTCTTGATTCCAGCTTGTGATTCATCCAACCTGGCACTTGGCATGATGTACTCTGCGTAGAAGTTAAATAAACAGGGTGAGAATATATAACCTTGATATACTCCTTTCCCAATATTGAAATGGTCTATTCCATGTCCAGTTCTAACTGTTGCTTCTTATCCTGCATACTGGTTTCTCAGGAGGTAGGTAATGTGGTCTGGTATTCTCATCTGATTAAGAATATCCCAGTTTGTTGTGATCTACCCAGTCAAAGGCTTTAGCATAGTCCATGAGGCAGAAGTAGATGTTTTGAAATTCCCTTGCTTTGTCTATGACCCAGCTTATGTTGGCAATTTGATATCTGGTTCCTCTGTCTTTTCTAAATCTGGCTTGTACATCTGGAAGTTCTTGATTCACATACATATGCATATACATAATTTTAATATATGTATGGGACTCTCCAGGCAAGAATACTGGAGTAGGATGCCATTTCCTTCTCCATGGAATCTTTCCAACCCAGGGATAGAACCTGTGTCCCCTGTTTGGCAGACAGATTTTTTGCCAGTGAGCCACCAAGGAAGCCCATGTATTATATCTATTGTATCTAATATATATGGTATCTATCTATCTTTTTGTCTTTTTGTCTGTCTTTATGTGGTACCAGTCACATGGTCACTTGTGGGTTAAGTCCTAAGTACATTATTATATACTTATGTAATATGTACATAATACATATGTATTATGTATTTATGGAAGTAAAGTCCTAAGTACATTATTGTCCAAGTAGAAGAAGTAACTGAAGGAATGGTATTTTTGTCACAACAAACTCATATTCATATAATATCAATATAAACTCAAACTTTTGTAATCTTTTGATATTTCCTTGCAACTTAGCTAAAATTTTATGTAGAAAATCATGAATTATAGCAAGTTCTGTGATGGAAAATTTTCACAGTAGTCCTAGTTCTTCAAATTTCTTCACTAGCTTTTCAAAATATGCCTTTACAAGCCTTTATCTTCACAGATATCAAGTGCTATTTTCTATGGAAAATGCTGAAATTGTTAAATCTTAAAGTAGTCAATTTTTAAAATGCCTAAAATTTCCAGGTTAAAATTGAAATTTTCCATAGGTAAATTGATTGGTGGAATGCATATGAGGGAAAATGTAGTAGCCAATACACATATATTTGTCACCGTTTTTGTGAACAAAGGAAGAAGACTGAATTTTTGCACCAAATTTTAGACATTTACAAAAGTATATCCAAGTTTCTAAACTAATGCTCTTAAATGTTTTTTATTAGTCTGCTTCAAATATGATTTCTCCCAATGAGTAATGCTTACATTAGAGATATCTTTCTTGGTCTGACATCTGAAAAGGACTGATGGTAAGAGTAAGAACCACTCAGTACAGTAATAGCAACTTTTACACACAAACGTGGTTTCTAATTAAAAGACATTGCTCTCTTCATTCCTCACACTCGCTCTACTTATGCAATAGGTATCATTTACTCTCAGCTGGAGACCTACCTAGGCAAGACATTTCACGTTATTTTAAGGAAACAATTTTGACATAAAACATTTTCTAGCTGTATTAATGAGAAGAGACCTAGACATGTGGAAGTTCACATTTCCATTAAAGTTTTCACATATGCTGATTTTCACTGCAGATTACCTATGTAAGTAATCCAAGTAGCCCAGCATACAGGTCAGGTGGCCTTGAATTCGTCTTACTATGCTGAACATTACCTACTTTTCCTCAATTATTCATGACTTACTCTTATTAATGTTTGCAAATTCAGCATATTGGTCTGGCCTCACTAAGGTGTATTCAAGGAAACTAATGTACAGAAAAAGCTATAGCTAATGCTTATGAGTAATACTTTAAAATGTAGTGAAAGTGTTAGTCGCTCAGCCATGTCCAACTTTTGTTACCCTATGGACTGTAGCCCACCACCAGGCTCCTCTGTCCATGGAATTCTCCAGGCAAGAATACTGGAGTGGATAGCCATTCCCTTCTCCAGGGGATCTTCCTGACCCAGGCATTGAACCCAGGTCTCCTGTATTTCAGGCAGATTCTTTACCATCTGAGCCACCAGGCAAGCCCTTAAAATACAGAGGAAGTTTAAAACGTCGGGGTTTTAAAAATGGCACATTGCTCTACTTTCTGTTTTACCGCTGATCAAATGGTACTATATAATAATTGTATTTATCCTATGTGTTATATCTTACTGCAATAATATGTAGATAAATTTCAGTTTTATTCATGTGGTAGTAATACATATCTAAACAAGTAAACTTGACATCCTAAGTATTCATAAAGCATCTTTTAATTTTCCTTTTCCAAGAGAAGCTTTATCCCACACACAATTCAGTTTTTCATCAGAACAGCTTTTTTTCCACTTTATAGATGCCTATAATGATACCAGTGGCAATACCCTGAATATAGCATTTGTATATTTATGTATTTCCAGGAACTAGACACATAATAACCCATCACCAGTCCATTCCAACATGTCAAACTGTAATTATCGGCTTAGCTGTATCTCCCAACCCTAGCCTTTCATTTTGAGCATGCAACTGTGCAGCTATTTACTATTGTCAAAGGGTCAGTTTGGGGGCATGTCATCAATTCTAGTGATGCTGGTCGCAAATAGTTGGCCAGATTCCTTTAATGGAATTTTATAATTTGTTTTCTTATATTTTGGAGCAGGTCAGCAAATTTTCAGGCAGCAATATTCTGGATCAGATGGTTCCCCAGCCATCATATCTGTTTTTGATATGCAAATATGTTCTTTAATCATCAAGACACCTGGAAGGCATTGATCAGGCATTTTTGAACACAAAGAAAAAGCAGGAGGGAAGTTAATCAGTTGAAGACAAGAAACCCATGAAAAACAGGATGTTTTTGTAGAGGAAATGCTGAAACAATTTATATTATAATAGAGATGTGTGCATGCTAAGTTGCCCCAGTCCTGTCCAACTCTTTGTGACCCTAGGGGACTGTAGCCTGCCAGGCTCCTCAGTCCATGGGATTTTCCAGGCAAGAATACTGAAGTGGGCTGCCATTTCCTTCTCCAGGGGATCTTCCTGACCCAGGGATCCAACCAGAGTCTCTTATGTCTCCTGCATTGGCAGGCAGGTTCTCTACTGCTAGTGCTACCTGGGACACACCTGTAATAGAGATATCATTGAGTAAATGGGCATTCAGTGAAGTGGATTTTAGAAAAGCTAGAGACTATCACTGAGTGAAGTTCTTGACTCGGGAGTCATAAAGTCCTTGGTTCAAGTCCTTAAAGTCATTTAATGATAGTGTTGGGCACAATTCTCTCATTTGTAAAGCAGAGGAAATATTAGCAAACTCAAAATGGTGTTATATAAGCTAAATGAGAAAACTGCAGTTGATTAATAATTATGATTACTTCCTTTTACCCCCTTCAGATTTCAAGGCCTTGTCTCTATTTAAAGTTCTTTAAAAATATATGTTTTACATGCATTAGGACATGTTCTGTTTTTATGATCATTTGATCTCTTTGTCTTATTCCTCAAATCAGAGACTTCCTTAGGTCAAAAACAATATCTTATTTCTTGATTATTTGCCAGTAGTCACTCTTCTAATGAATTCAAAAATTAGTTAAGCAATAGGTCTGTGTGTGTGTGTGTGTGTGCGCACGCGCGTGCATGTGAGTGTTTCTTTATTGAGGTACAGTCCATCCTAAAGGAAATCCGTCCTGAACATTCATTAGAAGGACTGATGCTGAAGCTGAAACTCCAATACTTCGACCACCTAAGCAAAGAACTGACTTATTGAAAAAGACCCTGATGCTGGGCAAGATTGAAGGCAGGAGGAGAAGGGGACAACAGAGGATGAGATGGTTGGATGGCATCACCGACTCGATGGACATGAGTTTGAGTAGGCTCCAGGAGTTGGTGGGAACCCTGGTGTGCTGGCAGTCTATGGGGTCGCAAAGTATCTGACACAGCTGAGCGACTAAACTGACTGACTTACAATATTATTAGTTTCAGGTACATAACATAGTGACTTGATTTGGTTGATGTCTGCAGGAAAGGAAGACTTCCCTCTGGTAGAGAATCATTGCCATGTTCGAAAAAATCCTACAGAGTTGGGGCTTCCAGGGGCAGCTGTCTCTGTGCTCTGCTTCGTCACTCAGTTGTGTCCAACTCTCTGTGACCCCGTGGACTGTAGCCCGCCAGCCTCCTCTGTCCATGGGGATTCTCCAGGCAAGAACACTGGAGTGGGTTGCATGCCCTCCACCAGGGGATCTTCCCAACCTAGAAATTGAACCCAGGTCTCCCGCACTGCAAGCAGATTCTCTACTTCTGAGCCACCAGTGAAGCCCAATGGTAAAGAACTTGCTTTGCTGTGGGTTCGACCCCTGGGTCAGGAAGATCCCCTGGAGGAGGGCACAGCAAGCCACTCCAGTATTCTTGCCTGAAAAATCCCATGGACAGAGCAGCCCAGCGGATAACAGTCCATAGGGTCGCAAATAGTCAGACACGACTAAAGTGACTAAATAAAATAGAATTGCAAGGCAAGTTTTTCCCATCAGCAACATTTCTGTAATTAATGTCACTTCTTTCAGTTATTTATTTAATCAGGTTCCATGGAAAAATATAAGTAAAACACTGTTATTTTGTGTTATTGATGTTATTTTATTATGAGAAGAGGTAGAATTGTACCTGTGGACATCTTCCCAGATAAGGTAAAAATTGACCCTTTTTGGATGCATATCAGTTTAGAGGTACACAAAATTGAAATGTAATTTCAGATTAAAAGAAGAGCATGTATCTATCAATGAAGAATTGAAAGAGCGTCAAATACATAGAAAACTACAAATTTCCCAGGACTGTTGAAGTAAAGTACAGAGTGAGAAAAATGGTTTGAAGGATTAGGTGCTGTCGAATCTAATATGTCTTCTTAAGGAGTTTGAATTTTTTTCCATAAATAAAACAATACTGAAAGATTTTAAGAGAGGCAGAGGCTTAGAAGTTTTGGAATTTTAAAAGATCATTTTATAATGGCTTGAAGGATGGGTTTAATGAGGAAAAAAGCAAAGCAGTTAAAAGAAGTACGAGTCTGGTATAACATAATAGCTGTGAAGATGGGGAAGAGGTAAGTTTTGCAGCTATATATGAGATAAATGAGCAGATTTTAATAAGTGAGTGAATTTAAATAAAGAGAATGCCAAGGGGTAAGCTTCCCTGGAAACAGATCTTGTGGCAGAACTGTGTGTACACATAGGTCATTTGGGAATGCTCTAGGAATCAACCAAATGCAAGAATAAAGGAAGCAGGATTCAGCAGAAGTTGGGTTATTAATAGAATCTGAACAGAGATCATTCAATATGACCAGGACCTCTGAAGCTAGGATGGCAGTTCAGAATTGGGCATGGACCAGTCTTGGAACTTCACCTTAGGAGTATCCTTGAAGTAAGATCAGGGTGATGGGATTAGGGGCGTAGTTGTGAGCTGTTAGCGCCAGGGGAGTAGATGCTTTAGTCCTAAGAATACTGGGGGTGTAGGTAATGCTTGACTGCATTCAGTGTAGAGAAGGAAAGGGAGAGGCCTTTTTTTTTTCTAAGCTATGCAGTTAAGATCCTCTAAGTGTGAGTTAGAGGCAGAAGGAGAAGGGGTGACAGAGAATGAGATGGTTGGATGGCATCAGCAACTCAATGGACTTGAGTTTGACAAACTCCAGGAAATAGTGAAGGACAGGGAAGCTTGGCATACCGAAGTCCATAGGGTTGCAAATGATCGGACATGACTTAGCGACTGAACAGCAAGTGTGACTTAGGACACTAAAAATATGTATTTAAAATATATGTTTCTAACAATAATATTAGATATCAGGTAGTACTAGTAATTCAGGTTCTTTTTGAGAACAACCAAGAGCAACAAGACCCTTTTTGATATTGTCTTTAAGGAAATGGAAAAGACCATTAAGAACTTCTTATGACAAGTCATTGAAATTGCGTCATTACTGCAGCACAGTAGATCTTCCACATCTGCAGGGTCCATGTCTGTTGATTCAACCAAATCTGTATTGAATATATATGGGGGAAAAAAATCCTAGAAAGTACCAAAGAACAAAGCTTGCCCTAGCTGGCAACTATTTACATAGCATTTACTTTGTTTGTATTTGCAGCTATTAACATAGTGTGTGTGTGAGTAATCAGTCCTGTCTGACTTTTTGTGATCGTGTAAACTGTTGCCTGCCAGACTCCTCTGTCCATGGGATATTCCAGGCAAGAATATTGGTGTGGGTTGCCATTTCCTCCCAATCTTCCTGACTCGGGTATCCAACACTTGTCTACTGTGTTGTTACGCCAAGGAGCTTACCACTTTTTTTTTTTTTTTCCCAGAAATTTAATTGCTCCAGGTCTTACATTCAAGTTACATTCCATGCTGAGTTGATTTTTATGTTCATTGTAAGATATGGGTCTGTTTTATTCTTTGCATATGCTGTCCGGTTTTCTAAACATCATTAATTGAAGAGGCTATCCATTCCCCATTGCATATGCTTGGCTCCTTGTGATATGACATTTAACTCATCAGTTAAATGACCATATAGGTGTGGATTTATTATGGGCTGTCAGTTCTGTTCCATTGATCCATGTGTCTATTTTTATGCCAGTGCAATACTACTTTGATTACTGTAGCCTTGTAAATATATTTTGAAATCAGGATTGTGATATATCAGCTTTGTTCTTAAGATTGATTTGGCTAAATGGAGTGTATTGTGATTCCATATAAATTTCAGAGTTGTTTGTTCTCTATTAAAAATGCCATTGGAATGTTGATAGGGATTATAATGAATCTGTTGTTTGATCTGTACAGTATGAAAATTTGAATATGAATTCTTCCAACCTCTGAGCATGAAATATCTTTCCATTTACTTGTGACATCTTCAGTGTATTTTTATCAATGTCTTTTAGTTTTCAGTGTACAAGTTTTCACCTCCTTGGTGAAATTTGTTTTTAGGTATTTTATTTGGGGGATACAATTGTAAATAGGACTATTTTCTTAATCTTTGTTTCTGAAAATTCATAATTAATGTATAGAAAAGCAATAGATTTATGTATATTCATCTTGTATCCTGCAACTTTAAGGAATCTATTCATTACTTCTAATAGTTTTTTTTTAAGTGTATTAGAATTTAGAGTTTTCAGTACATAGTATCATGTCAACGTCAAAGAGTGACAGTTTTGATTCCTACTTTCTAATTTGGATGCTTTTTATTTCTTTTTCTTGCCTAATTGCTCTGACTAGAACTTCCAATACTATGTTGGATAAAAGTGGCAAAGGTGGGTATCCTTGTCCTGTCCTCATCTTAGAGGAAATGCTTTTGGTTTTTTACCATTGAGTATGATGTGGCCTTGTCATATACAGCCTTTATTATATTGAGGTCGATTCCCTGTATACTCACTTTCTTGAGAGTTTGTAATCATAAATGGATGTTGAATTTTGTCAAAGGCTTTTTATATATCTATTGAAACAATCATATGACTTTTATTCTTCCTTTTGTTAATGTGGTGTATCATGTTGATTGAATTATAGTTTTTGAAAAATAATTGAATCCCTGGAATAAATCCCACTTGATAATGTTGTTTCATCATTTTAATATACTGTTGAATTTAGTTTGCTAATATTTTGTTAAAATTTTTTTGCATCTTTGTCCATCAGAAGTATTGGCTCATAGTTTTCTTGTAGTGTCTGTATCTGGACAGAAAATAACACTATAAGAAAACAATAAACCAATATCCTTTATGAATATAGATGTAAAGCGTCCTATATTCATAAATTAGCAAACTAACTTTAATAGCACATTAAAATGATCATACACTATGAACAAGTGGGATTCATACCTGGAATGCACCATGAGTGCAGAAGGGTTCTGATCATTGTTATTCTACCCTACTAGTTAGGCTTTTATCCTTTTTGTTTAGGTTTATGGTCACCCAGACACATAGGAAGTGATGTTTTATTGTAGTTTTGTATTGCATGTTCTTGATTAGTGACGCTGAACATTTTTTATATACCCACTGGCCATTTGTATGTCTTCTTTGGAGTAATGTCTATTCAGGTCCTTGATAATTTTTTAATCAGGTTACCTGTTTTTTGTTTTCATTTTTGCTATTGATTTGTAGAAGATTCTTATGTACTTATATACTTGATAAAGTATATATTTATCTTATATACTTGATAAAGATTAACGTTTATCAAGTATATGGTTTGATTTTTTTTCCTTTTCCAGAGATTGCCTATTTAATCTGCTGAATACTTACTTTGCCGCACAGATTTTTGGTCTGATGTTCCACTTGTCTACTTTTGCTTTTGTTTCCTGTAGTTTGTCGCCAAATTCAAGCAATAATTTCTAAGACCAATGTAATGATATTCTCCTTAAGTTTTCTTCTATGAATTTGATAGTTTTAGGACTTACATTTAAGTCTTTAATCTACTTAGAGTTGGTTTAGTTCATTTTTGTGTACAGTGTAAAATATGGGTGCTACCAATCAAAAAAGTGGGCCAAAGAACTAAACAGACATTTCTCCAAAGAAGACATACAGATGGCTAATAAACACATGAAAAGATGCTCAACATCACTCATTATCAGAGAAATGCAAATCAAAACCACAATGAGGTACCATTACACGCCAGTCAGGATGGCTGCTATCCAAAAGTCTACAAGCAATAAATGCTGGAGAGGGTGTGGAGAAAAGGGAACCCTCTTACACTGTTGGTGGGAATGCAAACTAGTACAGCCGCTATGGAGAACAGTGTGGAGATTCCTTAAAAAACTGGAAACAGAACTGCCATATGACCCAGCAATCCCACTTCTGGGCATACACGCCGAGGAAACCAGAATTGAATGAGACATGTGTACCCCAATGTTCATTACAGCCCTGTTTACAATAGCTAGGACATGGAAGCAACCTAGATGTCCATCAGCAGACGAATGGATAAGAAAGCTGTGGTACGTGTGCACAATGTAATATTACTCAGCCATTAAAAAGAATGTATTTGAATCAGTTTTAATGAGGTGGATGAAACTGGAGCCTATTATACAGAGTGAAGTAAGTCAGAAAGAAAAATACCAATACATTATATTAACATGTATATATGGAATTTAGAAAGAGCAATGATGACCCTATATGCAAGACAGCAAAAGAGACACAGATATAAATAACAGACTTTTGGCCTCTGAGAAGGTGAGGGTGGGATGATTTGAAAGAATCGTATTGAAACATGCATATTACCATATGTGAAATAGATTGCCAGTCTAGGTTTGATGAATGAGACAAGGGCGCTCAGGGCCAGTGCACTGGGACGACCCTGGGAGGGGTTTCAGGATGGGGGACACATGTACACCCATGGCTGATGAAAGCCCATAGATGGTAAAAGCCTCTACAATATTATAATTAGCCTCCAATTAAAATAATTATTTTTTTTTAAAAATAGAGACTATTAGCAATATGAAGCACTAAAATAAATATATATATAGAAATATATATATATAGGCCCTATATTCTACTTCTTCCTTTTTAATGTGTGTGCCTTTTATTATTTTTCTTAATTATACTCACTAGTAGTTCCAGTACTATGTTGAAAAGAGTTGGTAAGAATAGATATCTTTGCTTTGTCTCCTGATCTTAGAGAAATTGCTGTCAAGTATTTTGTTTGTTTTTGTTTTTACTATTGAGTATGATTTAGCTGCAGCTATTATTGATGAAATTTTTGACATTCATTGTTTGTTAATGTTTTTATCATGAAAGCGTTTTGAATTTTGTCAAATGCCTTTTCTGCATTTGTTGAGATGATGATGTAATTCTTATCCTTTGTTCTGTTAATGTGGTATATCATACCAATTCATCTCTGTATTGAACCATCCTTGTATCCCAGGAATAAATCCCACTTGGTCATGGAATATAACTCTTTTTGTGTACTTAAAAGTTCAGTTTGCTAGTATTTTGTTGAAAAATTTGCATCTATATTCATCAGGGATATTGCTTTGTAGCTTTCTTATAGTATCCATTTCTGGCTTTGATACCAGGATAATGCTGGTTTCATAAAAATAAAAAGTTGGGAAATATTCCCTCATGTTCATTTTGGGGGGGAGAATTTGAGAAGAATTAGCAATCTTCTCTAAATAATTGATAAATAATCTTCTCTAAATAATTGATAGTTTTACTAATGAATCCATCTGTTTCTGGTCTTTCCTTTGTTGGGAGGTTTCTGATTACTGATCTCCTTGTTAAGACTTAGTCTTAGTCGGTGGTTGTTTCTCGAAATTTATCCATTTCTCTAGGTTCCCCAATTTGTTAGCATTTAGTTGCTCACACTGGACCCATGTGAATCTTTGTATTTCTGTGATATCAGTTGCAATATCTATTTTTTTTTTTCATTTTTACTTTCATTTATTTGAGTCCTCTTTACTTTCTCTTGGCTAGTCTAGTTAATGTTTTGTCAATTTTGTTTTTTAAAAAATCCAAATCTTGTTGATCTTCTTTATTGTCTTTCTAGTGCCTATTTTATTTACTTTAATCATTGTTAGTTCCTTCCTTCTACTAACTTTGTGCTTTATTCTTCTCTAGTGTCTTGTGGTTTAAATTGTCTATTTAAGACTTTTCTTCATTTTTAATGTAGGTGGTCACTGCTGTAAATTTCTAAGTACTACTTTGCATAATGCTATAAGTTTTGGTTTGCCACATTTTATTTGAAGATTGTCTTAAGATAATTTCTAATTTCCCTCTTAATCTATTTTTTGACTTTGTTGGCTGTTTCAGAGTGTGATGTTTAATTTCCACTAACTATTTTTAAAATTTTTCTCTATTCTATTGATTCCTATTTATATTACATTATGGTAGGGAAATATACCTGGTATTATTTCAGTCCTCTTAATTGTGTGTCCTAATATGTAATCTATCCCAGAAAATGTTCCATATGCTATTGAGGAGAGTATGAAATTTATATATATATATATATATACATAATATATATTTTATATATATTTTTATATATATTTTATATATATAAAATAATAGAATTATTGTTTTTGAGTGGAATATTCTGTTTAAGTCAGTTCAACTCAATTGGTCTATAGTGTTGAGTCCTCTGTTTCCTTAATGGTCTTCTGATTATTCTATCCATAATGAACATGGGTATTAAAATTTCCTGTTATTAGTGTATTTTCATCTGTTTTTCCCTTCTGTTCTTTCAGTGTTTTTTTGACAAGGAAGGGTTTACTATGGCCATATTTTCAGTTGTCTTCTCTGTCTTATAGTTTCTCTGTCTTGTTCTCTTTCGCTGTGTTCCTTTGTGTTTCGTTGATATTTGTTGTAACATACTTTTCTTTCTTTCCCATTTTCTCTGGATTTTTTTTTTTTTTTTTTTTTGCGATTACCACAGGATTTACATAGAACATACTATAGTTACAAAATTTGCATTTGTAACAATTTCAATCATCTACAAAACTTTACACTTTTACATCTCCCTCTTCATCACATATTTTATACTATTGATATTAAAAATTATTTGTTTTATCCTGTACTCATTAGTATATTTTATACAGAATTTTCTTTTAAATTCTGTGCTAGAAGTAAAAGTAATTTCTATACCATCATTAGAGTATTATTTGTTTATCTATATGTTTACCCATTTGAGCTATTTTAAATCCTAAAAGATGGTGCTGTGAAAGTGCTACACTCAATATGCAAGCAAATTTGGAGAACTCAGCAGTGGCCACAGCACTGGAAAAGGTCAGTTTTCATTCCAATCCCAAAGAAAGGCAATGCCAAAGAATGTTTAAACTACTGCACAATTGCACTCATCTCACACGCTAGTAAAGTAATGCTCAAAATGCTCCAAGCCAGGCTTCAACAATGCATGAACTGTGAACTTCCAGATGTTCAAGCTGGATTTAGAAAAGGCAGAGGAATCAGAGATCAAATTGCCAACATCCGTTGGATCATAGAAAAAGCAAGAGAGTTCCAGAAAAATATCTACTTCTGCCTTATTGACTACGCCAAAGCCTTTGACTGTGTGGATCACAATATACTGTGGAAAATTCTTCAAGAGATGGGGATACCAGACCACCTGACTTGCCTCCTGAGAAATCTGTATGCAGGTCAGGAAGCAACAGTTAGAACTGGACACAGAACAACAGACTGGTTCCAAATAGGAAAAGGAGTACATCAAGGCTGTATTTTGTCACCCTGCTTATTTATCTTATATGCAGAGTACATCTTGTGAAATGCCAGGCTGGAAGAAGCACAAGCTGGAATCAGGATTGCCAGGAGAAATATCAATAACCTCAGATATTCAGATGACATCACTCTTATGGCAGAAAGCGAAGAGAAACTGAAGAGTGTCTTGATATAAGTGATAGAAGAGAGTGGAAAAAGTTGGCTTAAAACTCAACATTCAGAAAACTAAGATCGTGGCATCTGGTCCCATCACTTCATGACAAATAGATGGGGAAACTGGAAACAGTGACAGACTTAATTTTTTGGGCTCCAAAATCACTGGAAATGTGGTGACTGCTGCCCTGAAATTAAAAGATGTTTGTTCCTTGGAAGAAAAGCTATGACCAAACTAGACAGCATATTCAAAAGCAGAGACATTACTTTGTTGATAAAGGTCCATCTATTCAAAGCTATGGTTTTTCCACTAGTCATTTATGGATGTGAGAGTTGGATTGTAAAGAAAGCTGAGCACTGAAGAATCAATGCTTTTGAACTGTGGTGTTGGAGAAGACTCTTGACAGTCCCTTGGACTGCAAGGAGATCAAACCAGTCAATCTTAAAGGAAAACAGTCCTGAATATTCATTGGAAGGACTGATGCTGACGCTGAAGTTTCAATACTTTGGCCACCTGATGTGAAGAACTGACTCATTTGAAAAAACCCTGATGCTAGGAAAGTTTGAAGGCAGGAGGAGAAGGTGATGACAGAGGATGAGATGGTTGGATGGCATCACTGACTCAATGGACATGAGTTTGAGTAGGCTCCGGGAGTTGGTGATGGACAGGGTGTGCTGCAGTACACAGGGTCGCAAAAATCGGACACGACTGAGCAACTGAACTGAACTAAACTTATCCATTTACCCTATCAGCATTCATATGCTTTCATATTATTATTATAAGGCATCCTTTCTTTTCAATATGAAGGGATCCCTTCGGCACATTTTCTAAGTCAGATCTAGTGGTTGATCAACCCCCTTTTATTATTATTATTATTATTATTATTTTGAGAATGTCTATTTGTCCTTCATTACTGAGAGACAGTTTTGCCAGATACAGTTTTCTTGGTTAGGTTATTTTGTTATTTCTCTCAGTTCTTTGAATATATTATCCCACTCTCTTCTTACCTGCAATGTTTTTGTCAATAAATCTATTTATATTCTTATTAGGATTTCCCTCATAAACAAGGTGTCACTTTTTCTTGTTTTCAAAATTTTCTCTTTGTCTTTGACTGTTTGCTTATAACGTTGATTTCTTTGGGTTTATCCTATTTTCTGTCTGCTGAACTTCTTGAATCTAGATGTCAGACTTTAGAAGTTTTCAACTTTTATTTCTTCAAATGAACTTTTTGTCCCTTTCTTTCTCTTTAGAATTTTTGAGATCCAATAATGTGTATATATTGTGTCATATGTATAATAAATGTGGTTTACTTAATATTGTCCCATACATCCATTAGATTTTCTTCACTATTCTTCATTCTGTTTTTCCTTTTGTTCCTCTGACTGGAAGAATTTAAAATGATTTATTTGTATTTTAGTTCATTTATACTTTCTTCTGCTTAATCAGATCAACTCTTGAGTCCTTTTAATGATTTTTCAATGCAGTTATTCTTGAAATCCAAAATTTCTATTTGCGTGTTTCCTTATTTTTTATCTGTTTGTTGAAATTCTTATTTTGATCATGCATTGATTTTCTAAAGTCAATGAGCATCTTTGTGATAATTGTTTTGAATTATTTTTCAAGTAATTTATAGATCTCCATTCTGATATGTTCAATTTCTAAAGATTTATTTCAGACAGCCCACAGAATAACCAGAATATTAGACATGCACTCCAACTTTTTATCCTTCCAAGGAGAAGTCGGAAGATGGGGATTTACTCCTGATCGGAGAGGGGCTCTGGCAGGTGTATACACGTGTACATAGCATTTCAATGCCACCTTTGTTCTCAGTAACTCCCACCTTGACACCCTTTACTTTCAACTCTTAGATTTGAGTAAGACAGAAACCAGTCTTTAGGGAAGTCCCTTCCCTCAGAACTGGAAAGTTGGACACACAATACAACTCTTTTCCTTTTTCCTAGAGGTAGACTTCAACAAGCAAATTGATCTCTGTCTGCTGTTTCATGGGTCTTCTAGAGCAGGAATAAGACTCACACAAGCTTCCCTTTTCTCTCTTGTTCTCATTAGCTCTTGGGCATCTTAAAATATGCTTATCTCATCAGCACTCACAGATGGGCAATACAGAAACTGGTTGAAAAGGCAGCCTTTACCCTTTCACTCCGCCAAAGCCAGAAAGTTGGACTCATGCTCCCCCTTTTTCTCCTCACAAGGAAAAACCAAGAGTTATTTTTCCCCCTAACTTTATATTTTCTGCTTTGTGATTTTTCCAACATAGGACAGGCTCTGGTGGGTTCATACTTGTTATTCTAAACCAATACTATTCTTTTCCGAGGCCCCTAGACTCAGGCAACATAGAATTCTGTCCCTCTAGCAGCCTTCTGAGAACTAGGAACTTTGACTGTATGGTCCATTCTTTTCTCTTTGTCTCTAGCGGAAACTGAGAATTTGAATTTTTTTCTCTATTGCACTACGGTATGCTGGGAACAGTGAAAGTGAAAGTTGCTCAGCCATGTCCAACTCTTTGTGACCCCATGGACTATACAATCCATGGAATTCTCCAGGCCAGCATACTGGAGTGGGTAGCCTTTCCCTTCTCCAGGGGATCTTCCCAACCCAGGAATCAAACCGTGATCTCCTGCATTACAGATGGATTCTTTACCAACTGAGCTATCAGGGAAGCCCATGCTGGGAATAGAGGGTATAAAGAGTGGATGCCAAAATTTTCTCTCCTGCTTCATTGCAGCTGGTTTCACACTCAACTGCATACAAGAGCCTCTTAGCTGGTTTCTGAATTTCTCATGAAGGGAGTTGGTCTGTATATTTTTAATCTGAAATCTTAGTAGGTAGAGTCTGGGGCTTCCTATTCTACCATTTTGCTGATATCATTCCTTCCCAAAGTGACTATTTCTAATCTAACTATGCAGCTATAAACTTTCTTCCTCTGACCTTTATAATATATTTTAGTATCTTCTCAAACACTTTTATTATCTTGCATGATAAGTATTTAACATTTACTCTCTAATCTGCTAGAGATTAGAATTCTCTGATAGAAGTAAGTATGTATTTTTTCAACTTTCTATCACTTCATTGTCTAACCTTTATTACAAGCTCAGTAAATAGTTATTAAAGGAATGAATCACATATTCATTTCAATTTATTTATATATATGTGTGTGTGTGTATTTGTGTGCGTGTGTCTGTGTGTGTGTGTGTGTGTGTCTGGGTCGGGAAGATCCCCAGGAATAGGATTCTGAAACAATACTATAGTTATTTATTAGTTCCAAGAGAATTTTGTTGATTCTTCAGGATTTTCTATAGACAATCATGATATCTGAAGAACAAATACATTTTTACTTCTTTTCATTCTATCTATCTTTAATTCATTTTTTGTATTATTGCAATAGCTAGGACTTCTGGTACAGTGTTGTATAGAAGTGGTGAGGCAAGGCATTCTTGCCTTATTCCTTTCATTAGGGAGAAAGCCTAGTTTCTCACCATGAAGGAAAATGATAGCTATAGATTGTTCTTTATTAAGTTTAAAAAGTTTCTCACTATCCCTATTTTGCTGATTTTTTTTTAATCCATAAATGTTTTTTTTTTTTTTGGATTTTGTCAAAAGCTTCTGTTGCATCAGTTAATATTATCAGATTAGCTTTTCTTCCTTAATCCATTGAGGTCATGGATTATATTGATTTTTTTAAATGTTAAATCAGCTCTGCATATCTAGAATCAACCCTATTTGGTTATGAAGTATACTTCTTTTTATACCTTTTTCTTATTTGACTTGCTAATATTTTAAGAATTTTTATTTTTTTCATTAAAAATATTTATCTAGAGGTGTTTTTTTTTTTTTCTTTTAATGTTTTTATCTGGTTTGGGTATTGATGTTGGCCTAACAAAATGAATTTAGAAGTTGGATTAGTCTGTTAGAACTGCCAACATAAAAATATCACAGGCTGAGTGGTTAAACAACATGCATTCATTTCTTCACAGTTCTGGAGGCTAGAAGTCCAAGATCAAGACGTTGGCAGGTTTGAGTTCTCCTGAGGCCTCTCTCCTGGGCCTGTAGATGTCCATCCTCGTGTTACGTCCTGACATCAGCTTTCCTTGTGCATGTGCACCCTGGTCTCTGTGTGGGTGTCTAAATTTCCTCTTCTTACAAGGACCACAGTCACATTGGATTAGGGTCTGCCATCACAGTCTCACTTTTATTTTACCACATCTTTGAAGACTTTACTCCCAATACAGTCACATTCTGAGGTACTGGGTGTTAGGATCTCAACATATGAATTTTGGAGACACAATTCAGTTTGTAATGAAAGCTTTTACCCTGCTTATGTTTTCTGGAAAAAATTATTTAAAAAATTGGCACCGTTTCTTTCTTAAATGTTTGGTAGAATTAACTATTGAAACTATCTGGACTAGAATTTCTTTTGGTGTTATTAATTATAGATTTGATTTCTTTAATAAATAAATATAGGCCTATTAAGAGTCTTTGTCTATGTGAGTTTTGTAGTATATTCAGGAATTGTTCATTTAATTTATGAAATAATAGCCATAGAATTATTCAAAATATTCTTTTACTATACTTTTGATGTCCTTGGGATCAGTAGTGATTATTTTTCTTTCATTTCTAATATTGGTAATTATATTTTGTTTTTTCTTGGTTAGCATGGCTGGGGGTTTCCCAGGTTTGTTTATTTTAATAACCAGCTTTTGGTTTTATAGACTTTATTGATTTGTGTTGTATTATTTATTATTTTTCTTCTGATTGCTTTAGTTTTCTAAGGTAGAAACAAATTATTGATTTTATATCTTTCTCATTTTCTGTTATACTCATTCAAAGCTATAATTGTCTCAGTACTGTTTTGCTCCATACCACAAATTTTCATTAAGTTCAAAATATTTTAATACTTCTCCTGAAATTTCTTTGACCTTTATTTTATTTAGTAGTGTGCTGTTTAACCTCTGAGTATTTTGGGATTTTTCCAACTACCTTTTTTTTGGTAATTTCTGGTTTCATATTTGTGCATGCTTTGCATAATTTCTATTATTTAAATTTTTTCAGATGTATTTTATGACCAGAATGTAGTTTATCATGTAATGTGAGCTTGAGAAGAATGTGTATTTCACAGATGTTAGATGAAGCATCCATAAATGTCATTTACATCAAGCTGATTGTTGGTGTTTTTCAGGTCAAATATACCCTGACTGATCATTGCCTGCTTGATCTATCAGTTACTGAAAGAGGAATGTTTAAATCTCTAAACTATACCACTAGATTTGTCTACTTCACTTTAAAATTGTATTTATTTACCTCGGATATTTTGACACTCTGTTTTTATGTACATCAATGTTAAGGGGGATTATTATGTCTTCTTAGAGAACTTACCCCTTTATTATTATGCCTGCTACGTCACTTCAGTCATGTCAAGCTCTTGTGACCCTATCGACTGGAGCCCATCAGGCTCCTCTGTCCATGGGATTCTCCAGCCAAGAATATGGAGTGGGTTGCCCTGCCGTCCTGCCGGGGTTCTTCCCGAACCAGGGATCAAACCCAAGTCACCTGCGTTGGCAGGCAGGTTCTTTACCTCTGGCACCACCTGGGAAGTTCCTTTATTATTATGCAGTCTCCTTATTTATCTGTAATCATTTTCTTTGTTTTGAAGTTTGACCGAAATCATAAGTGCTACTTAAATTCTTCTGGTTAGTGTTAGCATGATATATCTTTCTTCATTCCTTTACTTTTAAACTGAGTCTTTAAAGAGGATTTTGTATAGACAACATTTATTGGAGTATTTTTAAATTTATCCTGACAGTCTCTGTCCTTTGGTGTATTTACCCCTCTCACATTGAAAGTGGTTACTGAAATTGTTTAATCTGTACCATATTTCTAACTGTTTTCTATTCATTTAAATTGGTTATTTTTTCCATTGTTTTACAGGCTTCCCTGGTTTTCATAGAGCATTTATATAATTTCATTTTATCTCCTCTCTTAGGGTATTGATTATATGTCTTTTAAAGACTTTTTAGTGCTTTATTAAACATTTGCAGTATTCATTCACAGTTAATTTAAGTCCATACTCAAATAGCACTGTACACTTTACAGGAGTGCAAGCATCTAATAGCAAATTATTCCCACTTCTTCCTTCCCGTTCCTTATAATGTGGGTGTCATTTATTTAACCTTTCCATATTATGTAATCACCCAATATATTGTTGTTATTATTTTGGGCAATTTTCTGTTAGTTAGTAGGAAAATAAAACATTTTATTTGATCATTTTTATCTTTCCTGACACTATTCCTTTCCTTATGTGGATCTGAGTTTCAGAACTATGTCATTTTCTTTTCTGTGAAGAACTTCCTTTAACATTTTTTGCAGAGCAGAGCTCCTGGTAATGAATCCTCTCCATTTTTCTTTGTAAAAGTTTTCCTTTAGTCTTCATTTTTGAAGTAAAATTTTCACGGTGTTTTTTAAATTGTTGTTAACAGTTAAAATATTTCACTCTATTCTTGTTTATATTGTAATTCTTATCATGTTCCTCCTTTACTAGGGCACTCCTATTTTTTCCCTTTCTGGCGGCTGCCAAGATTTTCTGTTTCTGTTTTTTTATTTTTTTTTCCTGCAATTTGAATGTGATGTGCCTAGGTGTAGTCTTTGTGGTATTTATCCTTCTTGTTGTTTGCTAGCTGAGAATCCTAGATCTGTGTTTTGGTATCTTTATTAGTCAAGGTTCTCCAGTGAAACAGAATCAATATGTGTGTGTATGTATGTATGTGTGTGTATACACATGCACACAGACACACGTGTGTGTATGAGGAAGAGAGGAAGAGAGAGGAGAAAGAGAGTGAGCGAGGTCTATTTTAAGGCATTGGCTCACATGTTTCTGGTGTTTTTGTCCAAAATCTGCAGGACTAGGAGGCAGACTGGATACTGAGTACGGAGGCAAGCTACTATCAGGGTTCTTTCTTGTTTGGAGTAGGTCGGTTTTTGTTTGATTAAGGTCTTCAATTATTGGACTAATCTCATTCACACATAGAGAGTAATTAGCTTTACTCAAAGGCCATGCATTTAAATGTCAATCTAATGCACACACACACACACAAAAACACTCTCATAGAAACATCCAGTATCATATTTGATCAAATATCTGGATATTATGGCCAAGCAAAAGTGACATATAAAATTGACAATCACAGCATCTGTCATTAATTTTGAAAAAAGTTGAAAAATTCATGGCAATTATTACTTCAGTTATTTCTTCTGTTTCAAGATATCATATTACTTCTACTATCCAATAATTTCGACAAATTTTCAAATTGTCTTACAGTTCTGGATAATCTGTTGTGATTGTTTTCCTCATCCTTTTCTCCTGTTGCTTTTCTCCCTTTTTTTTTTTAATGTTTATATTTATTTATTTTTAGATTTTTATTTTATGTTGGACTATCTTGTTCATTTCAGGTATAGAGCAAAGTGATTCAGTCATACATATGCATGTATCTATTCTTTCTTTAAATGTATTTATTTTATCTTTATTTGACTATGCTGGCCTTAGTGGCAGCATGCAGGGCCTTAGTTGTGGCATATGGAATCTAGTTCCCTGACCAGGGATTGAACCAGGGACCCTTGCATTGAGAGTGTGGAGTCTTAGCCACTGGAACACCAGGGTAGCCCCATACATCTATTCTTTTTCAAATCCTTTTCCAAGTTAGTTAATTATAGAGTAATAATCAGAGTTCCCTGTGCTATACAATGGGTTATCAGTTATGTATCATAATGGGTTATCAATTATATATCATACATCTCATAATCAATTATAATCATAACGGGCTATGCTATACAATTGGTTATCTCTATTAAATATGAGTGTGTGCATCTCAATCCCAAACTCCCAATCTATGCCTTACCCCACCCTTCCACCCAAGTAACCAAAAGTTTGTCTTCTACATCTGTAGCTCTATTTCTGTCTTGTAAATTAATTTATTGTATCATTTCTTTTTAGTTTCCACATTAAAGTGACATCATATGATATTTGCCTTTCTCTAACCTACTTCACTTGGTATGATGATCTTCAGGTCCATTCATGTTGCTGTAAAATGCATTATTTCATTCCTTTCAATGGTTGAGTAATAGTCCTTTATGCATATGTACCATATTTTCTTTATCCATAGCTCTGTTGTTGGACAGCTAGGATGCTTCCATGTCTTGGTTATTATAAATAGTGCTGTGATGAACACTGGGGTGAATATACCTTTTCAAACAATGATTTTATCTGAATACATGCCAAGGAGTGGCATTGCTAGATAGTATGATAACTCTAATTTTTAGTTTTTAAAGGAATTTCCATAATGTTCTCCAGAGTGGCTATACCAATTTACATTCCCATCAAAAGTGTAGGAGGATTCCCTTTTCTCCACACTCTCTCCAACATTTATCATTTTTAGATTTTTTGAAGATGGCCATTCTGACTGGTGTAGGTGATATTTCATTGTAGTTTTGATTTACATTTATTTTAATATTTAATTAGTGTTGTTGAGCATCTTTTCATGTGCCTCTTGGCCATGAGCCTACAATGCAAGAGACCCAGGTTCGATCCCTGGGTCAGAAAGATCCCCTGGAGAAGGGAATGGCTATCCAGTCCAGTATTCTTGCCTGGAGAATTCCAAGGACAGAGGAGCCTAATAGGCTACAGACCATGGGGTCATTAAGATTCTGACATGACTGAGCAACTTTCGCTTTCACTTGGCCATCTGTCTGTCCTCTTTGGAGAAATGGCTATTTTGTTGCTGTTTAACTGCCAAGCCATGTCTGACTCTGCAACTGCTTGGACTGCAGTGCGCCAGGCTTCCCTGTCCCTCACCATCTCCTGGTATTTGCCCGAGTTCATATCCATTGAATCAGTGGTGCCATCCAACAATGTCATCCTCTGTAGCCCACTTCTCCTTCTGCCTTCAGTCTTTCCCAGCATCAAGGTCTTTTCCAATGAGCTGTCTGTTCACATCAGGTGGCCAAAGTATTGGAGCTTCAGCTTCAGTATCAGTCCTTCCAAAGAGTATTCAGTGTTTAATTCCTTTAAGATTTACTGGTTTGATCTGCTTACTTTCCAAGGGACTCTCAAGAGTCTTCTCCAGCACCACAGTTCAAAAGCATCCTTTCTTTGGCACTCTGCCTTCTTTATTGTCCAGCTCTCACATTTTATGAGTATTGGAAAGACCGTAGCTTTGCCTTTGTTGGCAAAGTGATGTTTTTGCTTTTTAACACACTGTCTAGGTTTGTCATAGCTTTCCTGCCAAGAAGCAGTCATCTAATTTTGTGGGTGCAGTTGCCATCCACAGTGATTTTAGAGCCCAAGAAGAGGAACTCTATTACTGCTTCCATCTTTTTGCCTTCTGTTTGCCATGAACTGATGGGACCAGATGCCATGATCTTAGTTTTTTTGTGTTTTTTTTTAATACTGAGTTTTAAGCTGTTTTTTTCACTCTCTTCCTTCACTCTCATCAGGAAGTTCTTTAGTTCCTCTTCACTTTCTTCCATTAGAGTGATGTCATCTGCTTATCTGAGGTTGTTGATATTTCTCCTGGCAATCTTGATTCCAGCTTGTAACTTTTTCAGCCCAGCATTTCACATGATGAGCTCTGTGTATAAATTAAATAAACAGGGTGACAATAAACAGCCTTGTCCTACTCCCTCCTCAATCCTGAATGAGTCAGTTGTTTCATACAGGGTTCTAATTGTTGCTTCTTGACCTGCACACAGGTTTCTCACAAGACAAGTAAGATGGTCTGGTATTCCCATCTCTCTAAGAGCTTTCCACAGGCTTCCCTTGTGGCTCAGCTGGTTAAGAATCCACCTGCAATGCAGAAGACCTGGGTTCAATCCCTGGGCTGGGAAGATACCCTGGCGAAGGAAAAGGCTACCCACTCCAGTATTCTGGCCTGGAGAATTCCATGGACTGTATAATCCATGGGGTCACAAAGAGTTAGATATGACTGAGTGACTTTCACTTCACTTCACAGATTATTATGATCCACATACTCAAAGGTTTTGGCATAGTCAATGAGACAGAGGTAGATGTTTTTCTGGAATCCCCTTGCTTTCTCTGTGATCCAGAGAATGTTCCCAATTTGAACTGTGGTTCTGCTTTTTCTAAACCCAGTTGGAACATCTGGAAGTTCTTGGTTCACGTAATGCTGAAGCCTAGCTTGGACGATTTTGGGCAAAACCTTACTAGCATAGGAGATGAGTGCAATTGTCCAGTGGCTTGAACATTCTTTAGTACTGCCCTTCTTTGAAATTGGGATGAGGATTGACCTTTTCCCATCCTGTGGCCACTGTTTTCCAAATTCGCTGTATATTGAGTGCAGCACTTTAATAGCGTCATATTTTAGGATTTTAAATAGCCCTGTGGAATTCCATCACCTCTACTAGTTTTATTGGCAGCAGTGTTTCCTAAGGCCCTCTTGACTTCACACTCCTTGGGTGACCCTACACGGCATGGCTCATAGCTTCATTGAGTTACACAAGCCCCTTCACCACAACAAGGCTGTGATCCATGAAGGGGAATGTCTCTTTAGATCTGCTTATTTTTTGAATGGGTTGTTTGTTTTATTGATGTTGGGCTGCATGAGCTATTTATAATTTTGGATATTAATCCTTTGTTTATTGTGTTGTTTGAAAAATTTTTTTCCCACTGTGGGTTGTCTTTTCACTTAGTTTATGGATTCCTCTGCTGTGCAAAATCTTTTGAATTTAACTACGTCCCATTTGTTTCTTTTATTTTTTTTAAAGGTATTAATTTTTATTGGAGGCTAATTACTTTACAATATTGTGGTGGCTTTTGCCATACATCAACATGCATCAGTCGTGGGTGTACATGTGTCCCCTATCCTGAGCCCCCCTCCCACCTCTCTCCACACCCCATCCCTCTCTCCACACCCCATCCCTCCACACCAATCCCTCTGGGTTGTCCCAGAGCACCAGCTTTGAATGTCCTGCAGGCTTCATGCGTTGAACTTGCACTGGTAATCTCTTTTACATATGGCAATATATGTGTTTCAATGCTATGCTATCAAATCATCCCACCCTTGCCTTCTCCCACATAGTACAAAAGTCTGTTCTTTACATCTGTGTCTCTTTTACTGTCTTGGATATAGGGTCATCATTACTGTCTTTCTAAATTCCATATGTATGTGTTAATATATGGTATTGGTGTTTTTCTTTCTGACTTCACTCTTTATAATAGGCTCCAGTTTCATCCACCTCATTAGAACTTTTCCAGCATTTATTGTTGGTAGACTTTTTGACTGGCGTGAGATGGTACTTCATTGTGGTTTTGAATTGCATTTCTCTGATAGTGATGTGGAGCATCTTTTCATGTGTTTATTAGCCATCTGTATGTCTTCTTTGGAGAAATGTCTGTTTAGTTCTTAGGCCCACTTTTTGATTGGGTCATTTATTTTTCTGGTATTGAGCTGCATAAGCTGCTTGTATATTTTAGAGATTAATTCTTTGTCATTTGTTTCATTTGCTATTATTTTCTCCCATTCTAAAGGCTGCCTTTTCACCCTGTTTATAGTTTCTTTCATTGTGCAAAAGTTTTTAAGTTTAATTAGGTCCCATTTGTTTATTTTTGTTTTTATTTCCATTACTCTAGGAGGTGGGTCATGGAGAATCTTGCTGTGATTTATGTCAGATAGTACTCTGCCTATGTTTTTCTCTAAGAGTTTTATAGTTTCTGGTCTTTTTGTTTTTATTTTAGTTGTTATTCAGCAGTTAGTTGTGATTTTAGTGTTTTCATTAGAAGAGGTGAGCTCACATCCTTGTGGGCTTACCAGGTGACATTAGTGGTAAAGAACCCACCTGCCAATGCAGGAGACATGGGTTTGATCCCTGGGCTGGGAAGATCCCCTGGAGAAGGGAATGGCAACCCACTCCAGTATTCTTGCCTGGATAATTCCATGGACAGAGGAGCCTGGTGGGTTACAGTCCATGGGACCGCAAAAGACATGACTGAGCAATTGAGCACACATCCTTTTACTCTTTTACTTTACCATCTTGTCTCTGTCAAAAAAAAAAAAAAGAAAGAAAGAAAGAAATACCCTCTTTTTACTTTTCAATTTAGGAAGTTCTTACTGACATATCTTCATTCCCACTTGATTCTTCCACTGGCAGTGTATAATCTACTGATGAGCCCATCAAGCACATTCTTTATTTCCATTTGTTTAAAAAAATTATAGCATTTCCATGAATCCTTAATTTAGTGTTTTTATCTTTCTGCTTATATTATCCATCTGTCTTTGCATGTTGTCTACTTGTTCAGTCAGAGCCACCAACATGTTAACCATAGCTATTTTACACTCTGGGTCTGATAACTCTAAAATCAATATTGTATCTGAGCATAACACTTGCTTATCTCTTTACACTGACTTTCACCTTGTCTGTAGCATATTTTTATGTTTTTCAAAATTGGATATTGTATAATGGGTAATAGGAACTGAGGGTTTCCCTGGTGGCTAGTGGTAAGACCTCCCTGATGATGCAGGAGACACAAGAGATGCATGTTCGATCCCTGGGTTGGGAAGATCCCCTGGAAGAGGGCATGGCAACCTACTGTTGCCTGGAGAATCTCATGGGCTGAGGAGCCTGGAGGACTACAGTCTGTAGGGTCGCACTGAGTCAGACACAACTGAAGCAACTTAGCACAAGTACAAATAGACCTTTGGTGTGAAAGTTTGCACCAAGGTTGGCCAAAGGTTGGGCTGTGTTTATTGTGTCCTGTAGATGTAGGTGCCAGATATTTCAAATTCCTCTGGATCCTTGTTTTTGTATACCCTGTTGATTTGACTTTTTCTATAAACTCTTTAAAAGGAATCTAAGCCTTGCCTCTGTTTCAGCTATAATCCACTGTTACACTAAAGCCCGACAAGAAGATGTGAGACAGAGAATTGCATTCTTGAATCTTAAAATTTAGCCTTAGTCTTTTTGTGTTCCTAGATCCCTAGACGATAACTTTCACAGGTACTTCTGCTTCCCTGCTCCATCCTTAGGTTAAAAAAAATAAATGAAAAAAATAAAATAAATAATGAAACTAACATAATACTGTAAATCAACTATATTTCAATAAAACATTTTAAAACTCCCAACTATAATATAAGAATAGAAAAATAAATTAATTAATTAAAAAAATAAAAAACCTGAAGGGCATTAGTGATCGGAAACTTCCCTTCCCCAGCAACACATATGGCCTTGATAAAGTATTCCTTAACTAGGAAGGCCATTTTCATGGAGAATGCTCTGGAAGTGTTTCATAATGGTAATTTTTCATTTGCCCTGCCAGATATATTTTGGTTGATTTTTCACCATAGGAACCTGGTAGAGATCACAAACATGTGTAGGGCCACACTAAGGCTGTGGTCACCAAGAGTTTCTCACTCAGCACACTAACCCACATTCCATCTCCAGGAATTTGTTAGTTACCCATTTGTAGTCTTTTCCTAGGGAAGCCATAAAAAATATTACTCAGCCATTAAAAAGAATTCATTTGAATCAGTCCTAATGAGATGGATGAAACTGGAGCCCCTTATACAGAGTGAAGTAAGCCAGAAAGATAAAGAACATTACAGCATACTAACACATATATATGGAATTTAGAAAGATGGTAACAATAACCCTATATGCAAAACAGAAAAAGAGACACAGAAATACAGAACAGACTCTTGAACTCTGTGGGAGAATGTGAGGGTGGGATATTTCAAAAGAACAGCATGTATACTATCTATGGTGAAACAGATCACCAGCCCAGGTGGGATGCATGAGACAAGTGCTCCGGCCTGGTGCACTGGGAAGACCCAGAGGAATCGGGTGGAGAGGGAGGTGGGATGGGGGATCGGGATGGGGAATACGTGTAAATCTATGGCTGATTCATATCAATGTATGACAAAAAATAAATAAAAAAAAATTACCACATATTTGGTGACCTAAAATAATAGAAATTGATTATTTTTCAATCCAGGAGGCTAAAGGTCTAAAATAAGATACCCGCTTGTTGGTTCCTTTTGGAAGCACTGAGGGACAATCTCTCCTAGATTCTGATGGCCGGCTCCCATCTATGACAGTCCTTGGCTTAGAGCTGCACTACGTCAATCTCTGCCTCTGTCTTGACATTGCCTTCTTTCCTCTGCCTCTTTCGCGTGTCTCCCCATGAGGACATCAGTCATTAAATTTAGGGCCTACTCTATCTCAGTATGACCTCATCATACCTGGATTATATTTATAGGCTCTATTTCCAAATAAGGCCACAGGGAACATGGACTGGTTCTTGAATATATCTTTGGAGGAGACCCAATTCAACCCAGGACATTATTTAAGTTTTCCTTTGAGTTAATGGTACTAGCTGCTTCTACTCCCAATAAACTGACCTTGGTGGTAGTTCTCTGCCTATCCTTCCAGACTTCAGGACGGCAGCGTGCCCCATGATCTCAGTTGTGTTACGGGTAAAAGAGAAGTCATGGATTTCATGTTATTTTTAGTTTTTTCCCTAACTGTAATATCAGTTCGGTCACTCAGTTGTGTCTGGCTCTTTGCAGCCCCATGGGCTGCAGCACTGTAATGTGGAAATGACTATTTCCAAGCTGCTTAAATACAAGGACTGAAACCAAAAGTTTGTATCACCTTATTGATTAATCCATACTAAAGGCTCAGTAATAATTGTTGAATAAATAGAAAGTAAATGGATAAATGTATGGAATGGCAACCACTCCAGTATTCTTGCCCAGAAAATCCCCATGGACAGAGCAGCCTGGCGGGCTACAGTTCATGGGATCACAAAGAATCAGACATGACTGAGCGACTAAGCATTCATAGCACATGATTATCTACTCTTTTTAAACTTATTCTATATAGATTTTCAAAATCTGTGTACTTTTACTTCCACAATAAGATCTTAAGCTCTCTTTTCCATCAACTTTTTTCTTAATTATCATTAGACCCTAATAGCAAAAATATCCAAATTATCTATCTGTAAAATTTAAATGTTTATCCATTTTTAATGTAAAATATGATGATTGTTTCTGACACAAATATTTCCTAGTGATTTTTCTTTCTTTTTTGCTTCATTGTTATACTTTGGTTTTTTGTTTTTTCTTACTTTGTTTTCTTTTGTCAGGAGACTGAAAGAGTTGAGGGCCAAGAATGAGATCAGAGTGATTAGAAAATACTGGAAATTTCTCTCTTTTCTTCTTAAATCTGAAGGTGTTCTTTACAATGCATATGGAAGCACATGATTAAACAAAAAACTCTATAAAAATGTCTGTAGCAGCTTTATTCCTAATAATCACAAACCATAAACATCCCAAGTGACTTTCAATGAGTCAATGTTTAGACTGTTAGATATGCATACATTGGAATAGTACTCTACAATACAGGAACAAACTACTGATGTACATTCATGATAAACACCGTAAATTAACCTCCAAAGAATTTGCTGAGAACAAATAGCAGATAACAAAAGGTTACATTCCATTCACATAGTATTATTAAAATGACAAATTTATAGAAATGAAAAACAAAATCATTGCAGGGATCAGAGACTGGAATTGGGTGGGGGAGAGAGTTGAGGAGAAGAGATGTTAGTTTGGTTATAAAAGAGCAACATGAAGGGATCCTTGTTTTGATGGAATTGTTCTGTATTTGGACTGTCAATATCCTGGTTGAGATATTATACTATTGTTTCCCAAGATGTTACCATTAGGGAAACTTGGTAATGGGTACATGGGACATCCCTATTATTTTTGTTTTTGCAACTGCATATGAATCTACAAATATCTAAATTTTCTTTAATTTTTACAATGGGCTTATCACAATATCTGTTTTTAAATTGTCAAATTGTATTTGAGAATAATTGAGCACTTACCTGTTTCTTAAATAGTTTTAACATCATTGACTAGTAAATGAGGCATCATTTATTGTTCTAGCCCTTTATATTTATCTTTTGAAAGCTTCTGTAGCTTATGATAGTAGAGGTAATACTTTCCTACTGTAAAACAATTTATAACATAGACAGGTATAATGAATTATCCTCTTTACATCAGTCTCATCTTTTTCCATTCTTTTCTACTATGGTGGAATTGTTTCTTTTCTTGAAATGAAGCTGGTCATTTCTCTACTTGGCATCTTTCATTTTTTTCACTTTTCAGTATTTTTATCTTTAAACTTCTACATAATCCTAGTTTCCTTCCATTAGCAATTATATATGCTCAATTCAGTCTTATTCAAAACACCAAAACAAAATGACATCTTCAAAGTAATTTTCCCTTCTGCATCTGATTGCTTACTTTTACCAACTGCCTTTACTTCTGTAACACAAAACATTTCTATCCTTAAGTTTCCACAGATGTTGCAATCATTAAACACACCAATAACCTTAATGCTGTCAAAAGTACGCACAAAAGATTCTTCCAATTAAAATTTTCATTATCAGAGTCATTGCTTCTTCACTCCCAAGGTAGCACTAAGTATCTTATATTTTGTATTTAATCAAGAGAAGGTATATTTTGTATTTAATAAAAAAAAAAAATGAAACTAATAATACTTAAGCTTTAGGATGCTTCAGTTACATTTTAGGAAATGTTAGCAATGTATTCACATTTTTGTGTATTTTGTACAGTTTTGGAAAGTAAGATTTTTATTGCAAAAGTTTAAAACTTCTATCTTTTTATACTCTAAATTGCTCTCATTTACAACTCCCTTTCTTTTGACTGACAGTGGCATAGCCTCTGACATTTCTTTGAATATGGATAAGAGGGTTTTGAGTTTGGCCGTAGTGGGATATATTTGTGTGTTTCATAGTTGCCTTTGTAAGTCATTCAGATATAGGAATGACTTTCATCTTCTATCTCCCTTTGTGCCAGTATGCTAGATATCATGGCAAGACATACCTTATTGAAATATAAGAGTTCTGTGATAACCGATCCCAAAATATGTCAGGAAAAAAGCTCCTAAAATCAAGAAAGCCAGGAGCCAGTCTTCAGAAAATTCCTTGAATAATCACATGTGAAAAATTATAAGCAGAATATTTGGTTCTCTTTGAAGCATGGTCCAACCGGAAGTTTTCTCCTAATGAGAATATAGGAAGAAGTGGTCAAAGTTAAACCACCCAAACATTTTGGGAAAAAATGTGTTTGAGTGGTATGTCAATTACTACAAATACTGAGTGGTTTGTAATTACTACAAACTTTGTTCTTTTTCCAAATATTTTCAAATTTGTGATAATTTAGAGACTTTTCCTTTAAATTCTAATTTGTAGTGATTTTTTTTTTCTAATTCTAAATGGGCACTTTAATATGTGAATTTGTAATTTTGTATTTTTAAAAAAACAGCAACCAACATTTTAAATATTCAGTGTTCACAAAACTGGAAACTACTATTGTTTATTCCAGTGTTCATTTATACTTCACAGTATATACATGGGCATAAAGGATCTCACCTCAGCTACCTGCCATGCCTTATTTTAAAGCACATGGCTCCTCTTCTGATCTGATGATTTCACCAAGACATCTTTAGTCTAAGCTCTCATATGTGTGTACATAGGTACAGCCTTTCGGCTTGTATGTTGCTAATGAATATTGTAACTGTATATGAAAAAAGACTAAGTACAGGTCAGTACTTATTGATATGGAGGCAAATATGCGCACTAGTGGTCATATCCACATCAGGTGAGCATCTCTACTTGTAGGACATAAAAAAAACAAAGGTCCTGGTGAGGAAGTATGTTTGAAAAAAGATGTGCCTAGGAACTATGCCTATGTAGCTAGCAAATGAGAAAGCAAGTAAGACAAAAGGTGAGAAGACAAGACAAATCAAAATATTCTCAAGACAAAGTGTGCCTTCTTTACTTTCAAGAGTGGTAAAAAAATAATAATAAAAGTAAAAATGTTAAATATAGAAAATACAACCCAAATAGCATAATATTATTTATATTCTGGATGTCAGTGAGTCCACACTGGTCATGGGTAGGGTGTACATACTTGGTTTGACTAGTGAGCAACAAAGTATTCCCCCAATGGCTATATCATTCTCTAGTGGCTGGTAAATATTTCTTGATATTTGACACCCATCTTTCAGATTTTTCCTCATACTAGGTATAAAATCATATCATTTTAATTTGCATTATTAATGTGTGTTTATGCATCTCTTCATTGGACTTTCATTTTTACTTTTCTGTATGTATCTGTTGCCCCTTTATACAATGAGGTTGTTGTCTTTTTTATTTCTGGTTTGAGTGTATTTTTACTGTACTCTAGGTATTTGATTGTTTTCCTTAGAATTACATATAATCACTCATTCCATCATCCATATATTCACTTTATCTATGGTATCTTTCTTTGTACAAAATCCTCTAAGGTATATTTAAAAATAAAAGGATCGATTACAGGTGGAGCCCATTCATAGGACTTTAGAGTAAATAACTTCACAAGAATTAGCACCAGTGAGCTGTCTTCTTGATGTAACTTGTAGACATTTCTACCACAATAATTTCTAGTTCAAGATCATTTTCTCCACTTTCAGGCATAAAGTCTGATGATATTTAAGATGGAGGTTACTACTCAATCAGGCTTTTTTCTGGTCAGTGCATAGAAAGACTATTATCTGAATGAGTTCACTTACACTTTCTTTGGCCTCTTTTACCATAAGTGCAGTGCCAAAGACACTAGAAGTTCTCCATTGGGTTCTGCGTGAGGCCAAATTAGTTCAGGTGAACTTATTCCTAGAGATTTGTTAAATTTGCCAGTTTTGAATTTCTAAAACCTAGATAGTTTAGAAACACTCTTTTATTCATTTTGTACATAAAGTCTGTACATAAAGAAGGGGATAACAGAGGATGAGATGGTTGGATGGCATCACCAACTTGGTGGACATGAGTTTGAGCAAGCTTTGGGAGTTGGTGATGGACAGGAAAGCCTGGCATGCTACAGTCCATGGGGTCACACAGAGTCAGACACGACTGAAAGACTGAACTGAACTGAACCACAAATCTTATCCCTTTTTCTGTGAATTTGTTTGTATGTTTTTTGTTTGTTTGTGAAGTATAATACTATGGTATTTCTCGTTACACAACGTAGTGATTTTTTATACATTTCAAAATAATTACCAGTGATGCCAAAAGCTCAGGTTCTCTGTTCACCAGTGCCAAATCAAATCTCAGAGACAAAGTTTTGGGTGAAGTAGAAATGAACAGCTTTATTGCTTTGCCAGGTAAGGGGAGACACATTGGGCTAATGCCCTCAAAACTGTGTGCCCATCTCCTTGGGGAAGATAGAAGTTTTACAGTAATTGTTCAAAGAGGTGTAATCAGCTCATGGGCATTCTTCTGATGGGGTGGTGGTAAGTTAAGTAGGAGTCAGCACCATCAGCCTTCAGATCCAACTGGTCTGGGGTCTCCATGCTTGTGGGCAGTGTACCATTGTTAAGCGTTAACTTCTCCCACCTGGAGGGGTTTTCAGTATCTGCAAAATAGCTCAAAGGTATTGTTGTGTATATCTGATGATAGGGAAACAGGACCTTGCCCAAAGGCTGCTCTGGGCTCAGTGTTTCTCCCTAGTCCTCCCTCCCCTCCTTTCCTTAATTAACCACTGATAGAATCTGCCCATTGGAACTCAAGGAAGGTCATGGAGCCTGAGGGAAGGCTGTTTCCTATAATCAAAGAAATGGAAGACACAGAAAGGCTTTGTCCTACAGAGCCCCACGGGCTTCCCTCAGGGCTCAGCTGGTAAAGAATCTGCCTGCAGTGCAGGAGGCCTGGGTTTGATCCCTGGGTTGGGAAGGTCCCCTGGAGAAGGGAAAGGCTACCCACTCCAGTATTCCGGCCTAGAGAATTCCATGGACTATACAGTCCATGGGGTCACAAAGAGTCGGACACACCTGAGCAATTTTCACTTTACACAGAGCCCCACAGGGCTCTGCATGGTATCTCCAAGGTAAATCTAGTTATATGTTACCATACAAAGATATTACTTAGTTATTGACTAAATTCCCCATACTGAACTCCCCAAACTGTGCATTTCATAACTGTGGCTCGTTTGATTTGCAACTGGAAGACTGTACTTTTCATTCTGCCTCACCTATTTTTTCCCTTTCCCACCCCCTCACCTCTGGCAACCGCCTGTTTGTTCTTTGTATCTAAAACTGTTTCTGTTTTGTTACACAGGATCATTTGTTTCATTTTTAGACTCCACATATAAGTGAAATCACAGAGTGTTTGTCTTTATCTGCCTGACTTATTTCACTGAGCGCATATACCCTCTAGGACTTCCCAGGTGGCTCAGTGGTAAAGAATCCACCTGCAAGGCGGGTGAACCAGGTTTGATCCCTGGGTTGGGGAGATCCCCTGGAGGAGGACGTGGCAACCTGTTCCAGTATTCTTGGCTGGAGAATCCCATGGACAGAGGAGCCTGCCGGGCTACAGTCCGTGGGGTCACAAAGAGTTAGAGACAACTGAAGCTGCCTAGCACACAATACTCTCTAGGTCTATCCATGTTGTCCCAAATGCCAAGGTTTCATTCTTTTCTATGGCTAAGATTCCATTATATGTGTATGCTACATCTTTATCCATTCATCTATTATGGACACTTGGGTTGCTTCCCAACCCAAATATTGCTGCAGTGAACAGAGGGGTACATACATCTTTTCAAATTAGTGTTTTCATTTTCTTTGGGTAATACCCAGGAATGGAATTTCTAGATTGTATTATAATTTTGTATTTAATTTTTTGAGGAATCTCTGTACTGTTTTCCATAGCAGCTGCACCAATTTACAGTCCTATCATCAGTGCCTTATAGTGTCCTTTTTTCCACATCCTTGTCAACACTTGTTATTTGTTGATAATAGCCATTCTAACAGGTAAAGATAATATCACTGTGATTTGGATTTGCATTTTCCTGACAGTGATATCAAGCATCTTTTTCATGTGCCTGTTGGCCATCTGTATGTCTTCTTTGTACAAATGTCTGTTCAGATCATCTGCCTATGTTTTAATTAGGTTATTTGTTTCTTGTGTTGTATGAGTTTTTGTATTTTGAATATTAACCCCTTATCAAATATATAGTTTGCAGGTACCTCCTCTCATTTATTGGCCTTTTCATTTTGTTGCTGTGTTTATTAGCTGTTCAGAAACTTTTTAGTTTGATAAAGTTCCATTTGTTACTTTTTGCTTTTGTTTCCCTTGACTGAAGAGACATATCCCTCCAAATAGTATTAAGACCTATGTCAAAGAGTACTGCCTATGTTTTCTTCTGAAGTTCTGTGGTTTTATGTCTTACATTTAATTTATTTTTGTATATGGTATGAGTTGTACAGTTTAATTCTTTTTCATGTAGCTGTACAGTTTTCCCAACACCATCTGTTGTAGAGGTAATCTGCTATCCATTTTATCGTCTTGACTCCTTTGCCCTAGATTAATTGCCCATGCAAATTTAGGTTCATTTCTGGGCCTCTCTATTCTATTTCCATGACTTTTACTGCCTGCTTTTCTAGTACCAAAAAAATTATTTTCTAATAATTATCTGTGATAAATTTTGGCAATTGATGCTTTTGAACTGTGGTGTTGGAAAAGACTCTTGAGAGTCCCTTGGACTGCCCGGAGATCCAACCAGTCCATCCTAAAGGTCCTAAATATTCACTGGAAAGTTTCAGCTGAGGCTGAAACTCCAATACTCTGGCCACCTGATGCAAAAGGCTGACTTGCTTGAAAAGACCCTGATGCTGGGAAAGATTGAAGGTGGGAGGAAAAGGGGATGACAGAGGATGAGATGGTTGAATGGCATCACTGACTCAATGGACATGAGTTTGAGTAAACTCCGGGAGTTGGTGATGGACGGGGAGGCCTGGCGTGCTGCAGTCCATGGAGTCGCATAAGAGTCAGACATGACTGAGTGACTCAACTGTTTACTGTGATAGATTTTTACAATAGAGACCTCAGAGATGAAGCAACCCCCATCTCAAATGCTTCAAGGTATTTTAGCAAATTCAATATAACATGAGTCACTTCCTCATCTTTTCACTGAGACATTTAACAGGTTTAATATGGATAAAAGTTTTAAATATCATGGACGCTAAAAATTATTTTATGAATTACTAATTTAAAATTAAGTGATTGCTATTTCTAAGGGTAAGAAAGAAAGGATAAGGAATAGAAGGTATTGTTCCAATACCGCAGCAAAGAGGAAGAATTCCTATAGCTACTGAGTGCATCTGTGTATGTGTGTGTAATGAACACACAGAAATGAATAACTCTGACTTACAGTTTATTATTTGTAAAGGAACGTATACAGCATGACAATAAATAAGTAAAATAATTCAAGAGAAATGAGAAACTGGTAATTATTACATAGTTATCAATCTAAAATGTAATTAGTGCTGGCTGTTCCAAAGATGTCTCTCAATCACTGTAATGCATCATTAAGGTTATGTTGTAGATAAGAAAATTAAGGCTTAGAAAGTTTAAATGATGCATCTAAAGTTGCACAAGTGTTTAGAGAAAAAGTCAAGATATTACCCAGTGAAGACTCTGATATACCATACTGCCTCTAGGTAACATGATAGTAATACAGTTCTGAGAGAAGAAATTGTGAGTTACACATTCAATCATAGATAAGCATTTTGTTTTGTTTTGTTTTGTTTTACTTATTGGAGTCATCAGAAAAAAATGATTATTCAGAACAGTTATTTCAAGTATATTAAACTAAGGCTAGGTGATTTTTTTTAAAGAAGTATCTCTAATATATTTATAAGGAATTTATATAATCATATCAACCAAAACTCAATCAGAATTCCTGCATCAGATTTTTCGAAGAAAATAGGAAACAAATGCTGTGGATAGAAAGAGTAAATTATTTTGGACATTACATAAGCATAATGGTATTCTAATCTGACTTCTCCTGATGTAGATTTCATACTTCCTTTCTTAAAAGATTTAATTTTAAATAAATAGCATTTTTTCATAAATAATTTTGTCAGAAACATTATATACTATTATACCATAGAAAATACGTAAAACGTCATGAACTTGATTTTTAATTGGCAGCATCTGTCTCAGCCATACGTACCATTTTCTTTAAGAAAGTCACGCTGGCACAGAAGCTACCAGCGTGTCGTGTGTTCTGCACCTGAGAAGCTGCTTTGTGCTCCCCAAGACAGACCAATTAGCATATCGTTCTTCAGTCGCTGCTCCCTAAAACAATCTGCAGAATTGACGTTTGTTTTTGGAAAGTGGGTTTATCAAACAGGACCACAAAAACAAGTAATAAACACCGACAGTCCTCAAAAAAAACTGGTAATGCGGAGATTACAGTTCCTAAAACCTTTCTTGTTAAGCAACCATTAAAGCACCTGGATGTCCCAAGGAGATTGACATGGAGACTAAAGAAAGAATACCTAGGAGAGTTTTGCTCAGTTGGCCAGAGATTTCCTTTCTACTAAATGGACTCTGACATAAAACAGGAGAAGGTCTGAAACAAGTTTAAAGGCTCTAAGTTAAGACTGCCTAAGCATAGATATGCAGGCTTGTTTGGGGTTTTGCAAGCTAAGCTTAGAATAGTGCAAAGCCTTGCCAATACCACTGAGAGAGTCTTCTTTGAAGGAGCAATGGTATGTTGGGTTTAACTAGGCTGCCATAAGGAAAGTGTGAAAAAATATATTTTAGGAAATTATGGATATAGCTCAATTGACAAACGTTTTTTCTGCCAAAAATTCATTTGTGAATTGATCTTTGGAAATTGAATCCATTCCTCAAAATATATAGTGATGATTAATGAAGATAAGCCATAATGCCCAATTCAGCCCTTCAAATATATAAAATATAGTATGTATTAATGCTTTTTACCCTATCAGATATTTTATATGGTTAAGTTGTATTCTAAATTCCAAATAAGGTCACCAAGAATACATCTCACTGGTGATGATGCATGGCCCCTGGGTCCTGCTGTCTGTCGTGGAGATCAACTGGAGTGGACTTGGGTGGACTAGGACCTCTGAGAAAACCAAGCATTACAGATCTTCTAAGAGCCATTAAAATAAGTTTTCTTAATGGCAATCAATGCTCTTTATAACACTCTATAAGAGAGTTTAAAACATGTGGCATAGCCTTATAAAATGAAATATTTATGGTCTAAAGAATATTAGTTTGCTGATATTTCTCTATTAGGTGCTTATTTTTTACAATGGCATTACATGTTGCTTGGAAAGCTTCTCATGTTCACGAATTCATTATCTCCTAGGAGATATTTCTTACGATTTTTACAATTGGGAAGGAAAAAACAACACCTAACCAAATGTTTTTCTTTAAGTATCAAATAATTAAATAGGGTTGCTTTGCTACATTAATGTGATGAAATAAAAAAATTTTTGTAATGTAGATCCCTTAATATAAACATTTAGAATGCATAAAATGAAACTGTGTAAGTACTTATTTTAATACCAGTATTTATTTAATAGGGGAATAGTTCTCACATGACCTAAGTGGCCAGTCCTGAGGAAGAAATAAAGCTTTCTTAATACTCTGATGAAAGGACATTTTTAACTCTTTTGTTTGTTTGTTCATTTGTTCTCTCCCTCCATCCTCCTGCCATGCTGTTCTCTTCCGCTTTTATGCACTCTGTCATGACACAGATAATTATTTATGTTCCATACACTGTGAAAGGTTTTGGGGAAATTATGGTAACCAGAGAGGTACCCCGCCGCCACTAAGAGGCTGACTTCTAGTGGAGAAATAACTTGTATTAAAAGTGGGATGATTGTTAGCAAAAACATGAAATGTAGGGCATTGTGGAGTATATAAAATAAGTTTCTGACTGTAGGCTTATACCTGAGACAGTGAAATGAGGCAAATTATCATATTTTGGGAAAGTAAATAGCATACTTAAAATGGATACTTAGTGTTATATACCACTATATGTTCTTGGTTGTTTTGTAGCGGTGCTATTTAACCTGAGAACAATTACAGAAAAAAACAAAAGAAATGGCTCAGTATTGGGGAACTGACATGACAAAATGATAAAGGAGTTGGAATTCAGGACTCCCAGAAAAGCCTTCCTCTAAAGGTACGGCCACAATCAACTGTTTGCCTTTCAGGTGATCGGTTATTTACCCCTGTTCACGAGTGCTTTATTCTGGGAGATGTAAAACAAGAGGTGAAAGAAGTTGGTCTCTAATCGTCTGTCAGCGCTTGTTCCGCTGTTGCTAGTGCCTGACATATCTTTCCTCTTTGTCTCATCTTGTGTATTTTTAGTTTGTTGACACTTGATGCTTAAACTCCCTTAGTACTCTCTTCTATTAGCCCAGGTGCCTGTGCCTGGGTGTATCCACTATTTTATTCCTCAGGCTGCGGCTTGAATTACTTATCTTTCTTTCACAAGTAATGGTTTGCCTGCTAAGTGCCCCTGCCTCAAAAAAAAAAAAAAAAAAAATCTGGATATGACCCAGCTTGCCTGGTTGAAATCTTCACTACTTACCGATCTCATTGACATTTGCCAACTGCTTTCCTATGCGGAACAGATTTTATGCCTTTTCTCTTCACTTCTGGTACCTCAGGGTCAGAATCCGCCATGCCCGCAGACTTATTATAGCCTGCCAGCTGTCCTCTCTGCCAGCTGGTCTGCCTATGGGCAGTCTCAATTTAAATCTTCATAGTTTTCTCTACCTTTGAACTCGACCCTTACTAACCCAATTTGGACTGCTCTTTCACCCTTTAGGCAATAATTTTCTGAGGTTGGGCTTGTTTCCATTTTAGCCACAACTGAATGCCTAGCATTTGATAAATATTTTTGAAAAAAAATCATTTTCTTATTTTGCTTTAGATCTCTGTTTATATAAAATGCATATAATTTTGTGCTTAAGCTCCTGCAAGTATGGTTACATTTCATAACACTTTGCTTTTCACAGTCATGCATCCAGATTCAGTAAGTATTTAAGCCAAACTTTCCAAGGAGAAACTCTGCTAAAGTTTGTTCTGTTAGTTTTTTAGGTTACTACACTTACTTCTGACTTAGGGAAGTTTTGTTTTTAAGGAACTAAGTACTGATGGATTTTATAGCTTTCTTAATAAGATACCTTTACCACAGAACTCAGTACAGTTCAGTTCAGTCACTCAGTTGTGTCTGACTATTTGTGACCCCATGGACTGCAGCACACCAGGCTTCCCTGTCCATCACCAACTCCTAGAGTTTACTCAAACTCATGTCCATTGAGTCGGTGATGCCATCCAACCATCTCATCCTTTGTCGTCCCCTTCTCCTGCCTTCAATCTTTCCCAGCATCAGGGTCTGTTCCAGTGAGTCGGTTCTTCGCATCAGGTGGCCAAAGGACTGGAGTTTCAGCTTCAGCATCAGTCCTTCGAATGAATATTCAGGACAGATTTCCTCTAGGATGGGCTGGTTGGATCTCCTTGCAGTCCAAGGGACTCTCATGAGTCTTCTCCAACACCACAGATCAAAAGCGTCAATTCTTCCATGCTCAGCTTTCTTTATAGTCCAACTCGCACATCCATACATGACTACTAGAAAAACCGTAGCTTTGACTAGATGGACCTTTGTTGGCAAAGCAATGCCTCTGATTTTTAATATGCTGTCTAGGTTGGTCATAACTTTTCTTCCAAGATGTAAGTGTCTTTTAATTACATGGCTGCAGTTACCATCTTCAGTGATTTTGAAGCCCCCCAAAATAAAGTCAGCCACTGTTTCCACTGTTTCCCCATCTATTTGCCATGAAGTGATGGGACCAGATGCCATGATCTTAGTTTTCTGAATGTTGAGCTTTAAGCCAACTTTTTCACTCTCCTCTTTCACTTTCATCAAGAGGCTCTTCTTCACTTTCTGCCATAACGGTGGTGTTATCTGCATATCTGAGGTTACTGATATTTCTCCCAGTAATCTTGATTGCAGCTTGTACTTCATCAAGCCCAGCATGTCTCATGACGTACTCTACACAGAAGTTAAATAAGCTTGGTGACAACATACATCCTTGACGGACTCCTTTTCCTGCTTGGAGACAGTCTGTTGTTCTACGTCCAGTTCTAACTGTAGCGCCTAACATGTATACAGATTTCTCAACAGGCAGGTCAAGTGGTCTGGTATTCCCATCTCTTGAAGAATTTTCCACAGTTTGTTGTGATCCACACAGTCAAAGGCTTTGGTCAATAAAGCAAAAGTAGATGTTTTTCTGGAACTCTCTTGCTTTTTCCATGATCCAATGGATGTTAGCAATTTGATCTCTGGCTCCTCTACCTTTTCTAAAACCGGCTTGAACATCTAGAAGTTCACGGTTCATGTATTGTTGAAGCCTGGCTTGGAGAATTCTGACCATTACTTTACTAGCGTGTGAGATGAGTGCAATTGTGTGGTAGTTTGAACATTCTTTGGCATTGAAATGAAAATTACCTTTCCCAGTCCTGTGGCCACTGCTGAGTTTTCCAAATTTGCTGGCATATTGAGTGCAGCACTTTCATAGCATCATCTTTTAGGATTTGAAATAGGCCTTACTCACTGTTTATTTTGAGTGAGATATATCATGCATTCTCAATAGCACAGGACTGCTTAAGGGGGAGGAAATTTGGGGGATCAAGAATTTAAAAAATAAATTTTTGAGGGATTGAACAATATGGTGGAGTAGGAGAATGTAGAACTCACCCTTCCCCATGAGCACAACAAAAATACATCTACATGTGGAAAGATTTTCATTGAATCTGGCAGAAAGACCCCTGTACATCCACGGCTGTAAGAAACATCCATATGTAATCAGAAAGGAAAGGGAAAAATGGTCAAGTCAGGACTTAGAGAAAAGGGAGAATATACGTGCGCAGAGACCAACCCTGAGAGGGAACAGTGAGGGTCATGGATTGGTGTCCTAGTCCTGGGGTCATGCGCTGGGGAGATGAGTCCCCTTGGCTGGATGGAGAACCACTGAGGCTAATAGGAGACTTGTGTAAAGTCTGAACTCTGTCATAAGGGTTTCATGCAATCTGGCTTACCCCTGCCACTGGTCAGGAAAGGCATCCTGTAACTGCATGACTGGTGGACTCATTTCCTGTTACCTTCTTAGTGTGCATCCCAGTCCAATCCTAGTGAACACTATAGCCCTGGTTATTCCTCACATGCAGAGGCAATAAGGTTCCAGTGCTGAGAAACACTGGTTAAAAAATAAATAAAATAAAAGGTAAGAAAGAGCTTCATATCTGCTTTGCAGAAATATCCAAGTCAACAGGGAAAGCTTACTGGGAATTGACGCCTTTTAAGAAATGACATTGTTTGAACAAACTATAAAGCACAGCCTGGAAAATGATGTGGTAGTCACAGAGGAAGCTAGTCAAAAGATACCTCCTGGATTATCAACTTCTGTCAAACTCGAAACTTTTTCAGTGTATTATTTTCTGACAGTCTTTCAAGTTATTGTTTGTTGAATCAACATCAAATAAATAGCTATTTAATATGCATGCAGAACCTTTTTGCACTAATGTCATATTACTTTAAAAAACCACATAGTTATGTGAAGAATTTTAGTTTGAAAGAGCAAAATTAGGTTGTCTCATGAATCACAGATTCATTTAGTCACAGCTCCTTCTAAGGGCAAACTATTTTCTCTAGAAATAATGCATTTCAGTTACAGCCAACTTTGCACAAGCCTCAAAGGCCCTATGTACTCTTAATGAGGGAGCAGTCTTCACATCTCAAGTGCAGTCAAATCCCTGACTCAAACATTTGAAAACATTGTGTTGTCTATAGCCGTACTTCCCTGAATGTGCCCAGTCTCGTCTGAAAATATTTTCTTTGGCTTGATGACTTATGACTTATATTAGCTTCACCGTTCCTAACTTCCCCTCCGTTGAAATGACTTTATTTATTGTGCCAATCAAGTCAACACACTTCACTACTTGTAGTCTTAGAATACTAGACTTAGAACACTAAAATTTTATATTTATTTCTTTGACATTTCTATTAGTTGTTAAATACAATCAATCAAGTTATACCTTATAAAATCTCATCTACTTGAACTTTTGGTAACATTTGATTTTTATCATTGCTTATAATTTCTGATTTTTGGTACATTTTGTGGTCCTTCATTTTCCAGTTTCTACTTTGACCAATCTGAGTGCTCTTTCCTTATTAGCTCTGTGTTTTAAGCACATTTTCCTGTCTGTAGACAACCTCATCAGCTTTCATGAGTTCAACATATCATGTACTAAACTACATTAATGTGCAAGGTGCTAGGTGTACAAAGGGAGACTAAATATAGTCCTGCCTTCTAGAAGCTGTTAACATCTTTCCTAAATTTCATATATGTATTTCCAACATAATTTTAGAAATATTCACTTTCATACTCTGAAAATCTCAAGCTTAATATAAAACTTGAATTTTTTCAACCCTGAAACATATTTTTCTTTGGTAAATGGCACAGTACCCACCATAATAACTACTTTCTCTCTTGTCTCTTCCTCGAGTCTCAAATAGAATCAGAGTGAAAATTCAATTTATTTCAAAAATACATCTCCTTATTCAAGAATACAGTAATGTTTTTAGAGACTCATTAATATTAGTTTCCAATCCTGGTTTCTCCACTTGTGACTTGTGTGGTCTTTAACATGACAAATAAAATCCTCATGTATCAATTCCCTTACTGATATAATGAAAATATCCTCTAAATAATAGATGCTGTAAGAATTACTTAAACATGCGAAGACATGGTACATACTATATACTGAATGTGTTTTTGTTTTCACTTTTCCCAACTGTTTCTCCTTTTCTCATGTCACTGACATGGATGTTATTCTTAGTCAGGGCCATCTGGGTATTCTGGCACAGTTTTATATGCTCATATTCTCTGTCAATATTTATCTAAACACAACAATGTTATTTAATTAATTACTCTGCTAAATTCTTCCAGAATTATCAATTGCCCACAAGGAAAATATTAATTCCTATGGCATACCATATAAGAATCTTTATCATACCTTGTATACTTCTGCATATGACCAACAAAGTACAGTTTTAGGCCTACAGCAGATATTTGCCAAACATCTTCTGGTTTTGCTTGCCTCTCTTTGTAGAAACTTATGCTTAAAGGCCATGCTTAATCCTTTATAGATATTACTGAATTTTCAAAGGGAACTGTTATAGGCAAGCTAATGTTGCTTTAAAAGTTCCTCGAGATTGTCGTACAGAGTGACGTTAAGTCAGAGAAAGACAAATTTCATATGATATTGCTTGCATGTGGCATCTTATAAAAGGGGAGGAGGTTTACAAATGAACTTATTCACAAAACAGAAATAAAGTCACAAAAGTAGAAAACCAACTTACGGTCACCAGGAGATAAGGGGTGGGGGTAGGGATAAATTGGGAGCTTGGGATTGACACATACATACTGCTATACATAAAATAAATAACTAATAAGGACCTACTGTATAGCACAGGTAACTCTACTCAATACTCTGTAATAATATGGGAAAGGAGTCTAACAAAAGAGTGAACATATGTTTATGTTTAACTCACTCACTTTGCCCTACACCTGAAACACAGCATTGTAAATCAACTATGCATAGTCAGTTGATGCAGTCGTGTCCAATCCTGCGAACCCATGAGCTGTAGCCCACCAGGTGATTTGTCCACGAGATTTCCCAGGCATGAAGACTGGAGTGGGTTGCCATTTAATAAAAATAAATTTTTAAGAATTATATGGATGAGGGAGGAGGGACTGAGTTGAGGCACAGCTTCCGTTGGATTTGTGGAATCTAATATCCCCTTACCAAGTCTGTTTGTCTTCTACTTTGTAGGCATCTTTCTGTATAGTTTTTATTGTTTGAGAGAAGAGAAAGACCTGGAGAAAAGCCATAGAATCTACATGCTCTCAGTTGGAGCTAACACTTTTACCATCCTTCTCTCTTTTCTAATACTCTTCCCTGGGTTGAAGGTTAAGTCTGGATAATGATAATAATTAGCAATAGTAAGACTAGGATATAAGCAGACTTCCCCATTGAGCTTCTCACGTGTAGTTCTGTGGTGGGTATGACTTCAATCACCATAGGGAAATATGGGTTCCTGCTGTTATTCACATGTAACTAAAGATCCCAATACCATGATCACCGGATATAACTGTCAATATGCATATTAACTTCAGTCTGTTTTCAAGTAATAGGACTAACTGTATGAACTTATAGGTAAAAACTTATAATACTTGAATTTCCATTTATTCTTCTCATGAACTTTGATCTCTTATTTATCAATTTTTCTACATATGTAATAATTCCATGATTTATTTTTCTTGAGTCACTAGTGATTATATACATATATGAGATATATATATATATATATTTACACACACTTATATAGTTTGTTCATAAGTTAACTTGTAAAGGTATTTCATAAATACCCAGATATTGACTTCTAATTTTTTTTTTCTGCAGCCAAATTTCTGTATGTAATCATTTCTTTCAGTTTGAAAAACTTTCAGTATCCCTTATAATGCAGGTCTGCTGAAGTCTCAGAAAATATTTTTTGCTTTCATATCTACAGAAGTGTTTTCAGTGATACAGAATTGTAGGTAGATGGGTTTATTTTTCCCCCATTTTTATATTTTAAAGATGTCTTTTGTTTTCTGGCCCTCATTATTTCTGATGAGAAGCAGCCGTTATTTTTTATTGTTGTTTCTATTTAATCTTCTTGTGTTAGACCCTGGATGCTTTTAAAATTTTTGCTGTATCTTTGGTTTTCAGCAGTTAGAATGATCACCTAATCTGGTGGACCTAGTGTGGTTTTATTTGCATTTTCCTTCTTGAGGTAGTTTCATCTTTTTGAACCTCTGTGATATTTTTCACATACTTAGTAAAGTTTTGCCCATTACCTTTTCAAATAATTTTCTGCCCTATCTTCTCTCTCTCCTTTATTATGTACTCCAGTAATCATATACATACATTTAATTTTGTTCCACATATTTCCAGACAGCCTGTCATAATTTTGTTCGTTTTCATTCTCTTTTAAACATTTACTTATTTAGTTTGGACTATCTTCAGTTTTAATGATCTTTTCTCTGCTGACTCCAAAAGAAGATCAAGTGACTACTTTTAAGATCTGAAGTGAGTTCCTTTTTTAAAAATAGTATACTTATGTATTTATTTTAAGCACTTCCATTTTGGCTATTTTTTTAAATAGTTTCCGGGTTTCTGCTAAATTTTATCATATTTAACACACATATGCCTATTATACACTGTGATTGTTAATTTTATGTGTCAATTTGATTAGGCAAAGGGATGCCCACCTACACAGTAAAACATTATTTTTAGCTGTGTCTGTGAGAGTGTCTAGAAAAAATAGCATTTGATTAAGTAGACTAATTAAAAGCAGACCTGTCTTCATCGGTGTGAGTGTACATCACTTCATCCATCGAGGGCCTGAATAGAATGAAAAGGCAAAGGAGGGGTGAATTCTCTTCCCCCTTAATCTGGAGCATCTATCTCCTAGTGCCTTTGGGTGTTTGAGCTTCTTGTTCTCTGGCCTTTCTGATTCTGGGACTTAACTAATATACCCCTGCTTCTCAGGCCTTTGTCCTCAGACTGCAGATTACACCATCAGCTTCTCTGATTTTTGGGCCTTCAAACTCAGGCTAAACTATACGACCAGTTTTCCCGGCTCTCTAGCTTGTAGATGGCAGATTTAGGGACTTCTGAGTTTCCATAAACATGTCAGAGTGTGTGTGTGTATGTATGTGTGTGTATTATCTTGATTCTGCTTCTCTGGAGAACTCTGACTAATGCATACTCCTTTCATGTATGCTTCTGTATAATTATTGTAGTTATTCTAAATTCCCTTCTGAAAATTAAAATATCAGGCCATCTGTGTATTTGTTTCTAGAGTATATTTACTTTTCTCATCTTGGGTCTCATTTTTCTGCATCTTCGTGGAAATTTAAAAAATTATAATATGCTAGGCATTGTGTAAAATAACATTGGAGACTAGAATAAATGATAAGGAAACTTATGTCTTTTCCTTTGAAAGGTTGATAATGTTACCGTGTCATTCTACTAGTTGAGCAGAGTCTGGGCACTCTTACAACTTTTGATTGTTTTGAGAGGTGATTAGTAAGTCTCTAGAGATCTCATAATTTATACTATAGTGTCCAGTTTTCAGGAATGTTAGGGAATCCTCTTAGTTTTGAATACCTACACTAGCTTTCTGCACCTCAGTTATTCTCTGTCTTGCTGATCTCAGTATTTGGGGGGATGATTTGCACGCTTGGGAGGGTCCCATGTGCCTCCTATGCTAATCTTTCAGCTCTCCTGCTCTGGCCCTGTCTTTAGCATATTACCTATGCACTCATTGAAAATCAGTGGGAAAAGTTGGAGGTAGCTGCAGACATTTTCTAAAGCTGAGGTTCCATAGGATTCCTCCTTATCCCACCATTTTCCAGTGAAAATAACCATGTAACTGTTCTCTCTTAGAATAGACATTTCTCTCTTAAATTTGCCTCAATTTCTTTAATTAAATTCATCGTCAGCCTTCTGTTGCCTTTTAAAGTAATTGTGACTTGGTTTTATCTGGTTTATATTCACTTTTTTTGTTTGCTTTTGTAGGGAGCAACAATTTCCTACAACTTTTCATAACCAGAAGTAGAGGTCTCTTTTTGTTCTTTTTGTATCTCAATTTTTACAAGGATAGTTTTAGAAATAGATAGCATCCAATACATGACTTAACTTGAAAATTCTATTTTCACATTAGAGATGATAGGATTTCTTCTGGTAAACAAATGATTAATTATGAATTTTCTAAGGACCATATCTGCAGTATCACACTGAAATGCTCGGGGGTATTCTTAGAGTCCACTGAACAGTCAGGCTCACAAGATACCTGCCATAGGCCATGTCTAGCAGCAGGTTTACTTAGAAGAATTTAGGCCAGAAAACACAATTTTCCAACAGGGTAGCGATGCATATCCAACTTGTGTGGGTGTCCTTGAAATAGTCTGTGTAGCATCCAGGAACTATCCTCCGTGGTTCTTTAGATAATAGACCAGGGTGAGGGAATGAAAGGCGACATATTGGTGAGGTACAAAAGCCATCCCAGGGTAATACTTATACCTTAGAGGAACTAATATTTCTTGTAACAATTTGATGGGTATGGTTTTCAGGTTCAGCAAAGGACAGGAAAGTTATAAGGGTCACTGTAGTCAAGAATGCTGAAAACCATGGCTTTGTACTGAGTGTTTACAAAATGTTCTCATTCCAGATGCAGTTTACCTAATTGGTTGATTTTACCATAAGCAATGTTCTACTTGTATGAAGTTTCCAGGAAAAAAGAAATAGAAAATGGACTGAAGGTAAATTCTCATTCTAGAATTTGTAAAAATGTGAGAGGATCTGTTATAGCCAATTCATGGTATTTAATATTTAGTACTATTCAATAAACAGTATCCATAGATGGCAACCCATGAATGAAGAGACTTAACATATATATATATATATATATATATATATATATATATATATAACATGCAAGATATTTCAGAAGAATGCACATATTTTTGTAGTTTTAGTACAATTGACTAAACTTGTATTATTCCTAAATATGTTTTTTGATTATTCTTACCTACATGTATATAGTATACATATATGTAATAAATTAAGTCATATCCTGTATGGTGAATCTAAGAATACAAATTGGAATTGATTTTATTGTTACATACTCAAATATAGAACTTATTATACCATATTTTTAGAACTTAGTAATGAGTTTAGAGATTGCAAATAAAATGTAAAATTTGGGATAGAGGCATTCATATATCTATTCCAATATTTTGACTTCACGAACAGGAAAACTACCCTGGGCTCATATAATAAAGAACAATTTATGTTTCTGTAACCAGATTCAAGGCAAAGTACAGTCCAGAATTGGTTAATTTAGTAGCATAATCATACCATCATGGTGCCAAATTATTACCATCTTCCCACTTTCGGTGGTTGAATTTGTCCTTAGACTGACTGCTATTATAACCACAAGATCACAGATATAACAATGCCCATCAGAGAAAGAGGGATTCTCTCTTTGAACTTCTTAAGATCTAAGAAACAGTTTCAAGCATCTCTCAGTAAATGTTTTTATGTATCTCATTAGCCAGGATTGCATCACAAGCCCAAACTGAATCGATGCCTGGCAATAGAACTGAGCCACAGAAGTGGGCTACTTAGACTACCCATGATTTACCCTTAAAACTTGGAATTAACTCTGTGTAAAAGAAGGGGGAGAAGGAGGATCTCAAACTCATTGGAAACTGCAATTACAAATGGAAATAATGGCTGTTGGTAAACATAATATCTGCTACTCGGTATTTTGTTCATGAAAATAGTTTATTAGTCCTCCAACCCCAGTTAAAATTTTAAAATATTACACATGATTATAAGTATGCCACTTTAATAAATTCATAGGAATAGAAAAAGATAGCTTTGTTCCAAGAGTGACTAGCAATTCCATAAAGTAGTCAGGCGAAGTCTATAAAATAATGTGATTTTTAAACTATAGCTGATAAATACTATCCCAGCCACTGGTTATAGTAGAACTTATGAATTTTCATTCTGAAAAGAGTGACTTTTCATTTAGTATACTAAATTAATACTGGAGCTTACATAATGAGAAATTTTATAAAAGTTACATGGTTTGTGGGCTTATAGAAATTATCCAGTATAAAGTACATAGGGGAAAATTGTCTAAAATGACTTCTATATTTTCCTTATAATCAGGGACATAGTTTATTTAGAGAAGGTTTTTTTTAATGATAGTTTTTAGTTTTTTGTGCTAAATAGCATTTGGGAATAAAATATTTAAAAATAAAGCAAATACTGAGGAAATGGTAATATGGCAAAAGGTGAAATAAGGATATAAGGTTGAAAGTATTCTCATTGGGTGTCACAGAATTTTTTCTATATTTGATCTATGTTTATAAAAATTGTTCAATACTTTTTATTATAAGCTTACTCATAGCTCAACAATCATTTAATGAATACCGTGGTATATGGTTTGACTTATTAAGAATTACTCAATATTTGTACTTTAGTGTTTTTTTCATCTATAAAATGTAAATCAAAACCACAACAAGATATCACCTCACATCTGTCAGCATAGCTATCCTCACAAAGTCTACAAATGTCAAATGCTGGCAAGGATATGAGGAAAAGGGAACACTTATACAGTGTTTGTGGGAATATAAATGTGCAGCCACTATGAAAAAACAATGCAGAGTTTCCTCAGAAACTAAAAGTAGAACCCAGCAATTCCACTCCTAAGTATATAGCTGGAGAAAACAAAAACACCAGTTTGGAAAGATACAGGCACCCCCATGGAGCACTATCCCATGCAGTACTACTTACAATAGCCAAACAGAAGCAACCCACTGCCCATCAACAGATGAATGGTATATGGTATATGGTATGGTATGCATATGTCACATGAATAGATAAAGAAGAAGCACATATACACACATTTATCCAATTTATCCATTCAGGTATGTGTGTACATATACACATACACTTCCACACAGAACATTAACAGCCATAAAAAAAGAATGAAATTCTGCCATTTGCAGCAACATGGGTGGACCTAGATGATATTATACTAGTGAAATAAAGTCAGAGAAAGAGAAATACTGAATGATATCACTTATACACGGAATATTTTTAAAAGTAATTAAATGAGTATATATGCAAATCAGAAACAGAATCATAGCTAGTGGTTGCTCGTGAGGAGAAGAAAGAGGAAGGAGCAAGTTAGGGGTAGGGAATTAAGAGACACAATCTGCTATGTATGTAAAATAGAGAAGCAACAAAGATACATTGTATAACACAGGTAATTATAGCCATTATCTTGTATAACTTAATGAAGTATAAGCTCTAATAATACTGAATCACTATTCTGTATATCTAAAGCTAATGATGTGAATTAACTATATTTCACTTTTTAAAAATACCCATTTCATAGAGTATCAGCTATCATTGTATCATCTCCATCCTCATCCCAGTGGCATAAAAACATACTTTACGTATTTTAGTGGGAAACATAAATTTGTTTTGGGGGAGTTGGGCTGCTATTTAATATGGAAGTTTTGTGACTATATTTTAAATATGTCAAGTTCATCCACCATTTTTGAGATAATACTGAACAAAGAGGAACAGGTTCTGTTTCCAGTAATGCAGGGCATATTACAGGTTTTTGTGGGGTTTTTTAGTGTGAAGATTTTCTTATAATAATTTTTCTTTCCAAAATATTTTTTAGTTTAGACTGATAGACAGATCCCAAAAGTTTGTATGTGTGTTTATCTTTCTTTATAGGTTTGTTTTTGTTTGTAGAGTGTATGTAGTTTGGGGGGTGTCTATATGTATTCAATGTCAGCCACATTACAAAGTAATTTTTAAGAGACATATTAGGAAGAGACTTTTCTAGGACAAAGCACTAACTTGATTTTTCTTTACATTTGGCTCAAGAAAAGAAAAGATATATATAAAAGAGACTTCACTGGCTTAGTCCTGCCCTACTTGAACTACTCTTACCTATGTCTGAATAAATCACACATCAGAAATATATCAGTGTCTAATGTCACTGTGTCCTGAGTCTGGAGGTCTATCCATTGCATCTCAGTTAGAAAAAGATCTCTAAGGAAGTCCCATGTCAAACATACTGGGAGCAAAAATGGAATCAAGGAGAAGGAACTTTGGTAAATTTGATTGTGACAAAATGAACTTTTTAACAAAATTAAGAATGAGATTAATCAGCAGAAGGGGAGAGGAGGAGGCTATGTGAGATTTGAGAAAGGATAAAATATGCAAGATTTTGCAAAATTATTGGTATGTGGAAGAGAATGGTGATAAGGTGAAAATACACAAACAGATATACACATGGACATCTATATCATGCTTATAATTTTAAAGCACTTTCTAAGATATAGAAAGGTCTTTGATTTTTTATTGAATTAAATGTAGTATTAAATGTGAATTTCCTAATTTTTTCGAAAAGAAAATGACTTCAAAATGAAACACTTCCGGTAAAAAGTAGAGTCGTGAGTCATAAGTTACCTCATTATTATACAACGTAGTGTTTGAAGTGGTGGTGGAGGCGGTTAAGTGTATTTCCACAAATTAGAGTTCTTAGTGAAGGAATCTGAAGCAAATGTTGTAAAGTAGCAGATTTACCTGAGTAAGTAGAAGTATTTAGAACATAATCCAGGAATTACTGTTTTTTTTTTTTTGTCCATCCAGCTTAACATTTCATCCAGTGGATTTTACTAATGGAAGGCATTTAGAGTTGTGACCCCACTGGAATTGATTTGAAACAACACCACATCCTGCTTTAGGTTCCATGTAATGTGTGTGTTTGGATGTAGAGTCCTGAATATTGCAGAATGCATATGAAGCAGTGCAGGGCATCTGTGAACTCTGCCTGCCTGTGGGTCCAAACCTATGAGGAACAGTGCAAAGAGCAGGTGTGTGTTCTCAACCACTGTTTGCTCATTGTGGCAAAGCTGAATGTGAGTTTCATCCTTCCAATGTGTATGAAAGTGCTTGCTTGCTTAATAAATCTGAAGAAACAAAACCTGGTATAATTTAATTAAACACCAGGAAACTGAATAAGGAGACTTAGCAAGAAAGTAATGATGAAGGAAATTTTAGGAAGTTTTGGATTGGCAGAAATGCCTAGAGTTACATCTGACTCCTAATGAACAGAAATAATCTACACACCATTTTATTCCGTGTTGTCCTTTGTTGTGAATGTATTTTCATCTTTACTGAGACAGTTTAGGATATTGTCAGTATTCTACCTCTGTTTATTCTCATATGCACAGCCCAGCATTATTCACTTGGTACACTCAGGCAAGTCAAAGTAATTATTTGGAAGTATAATTCATTTTGTATCCCCATTTTACAACTTAGTGTAGTAATGCCTTCCAAGCCAGAAGGCAAGGGTCCAGGAAAATCAATTTATTGAGTTCCCCCTACAGCGATAAGATTTTTTATTATTATTATTATTTGACAGGTCAATCTATTGCTGTCTTGTATCACTGATAAATTGTGACTACCAATGAGCATGACAGTTGGCTTTCTCAAAGTTTCTTGGTGAAGGCAGTAATAAAATGACAAACTTTGTTTAGTTGCTACTCACACATGTACTTTAGAATTCTCACTCTACTACTCAGCCATGGATTCCTGGTAAGCAGTATAGGAAGACTAGGTTCAGTTCTCAGGATCACACATTCTCCCAAGTTAGCCTGTTTTCTTGAACTTAAATGACTCAATTTCTACTTTTTCTTATTTTAATATTTTACAAAGATATGCCTTAAAACAGAGTCTAGTTGGAAGCTCCCTATCATTTCTCTAGAAAAGCTTAAATTTAGGCTGAACAGAGAAAGGATAGAAACCAGGTCATCATAAGGAGACACCTGTCATTTAGCTCACTTGAATAAATAGCTACAATGTTATGCTTATGTGAACACTTCAGGATTAGGTATTCAGAAGGGGGAAAAACTGTGGAATATTTTTCTCAGAGGCATGACTAAGATAAATTGGACAACTCCATTTTTAAAGGGCAATATTCAAGAACAAAAACTATATTTGAAGCTAATGAAAGGTTAGATCATATGGGAATAATTGAAAAATGATTATTGATAGGAGGCAACCAATTAGAAATGAATATCCTAGGAAACCAAAGAAGCTGTCAAGCATGAAAGCAAAAAAATTCAATTTGAAAGGAGAAATCATTGTAGGCTTATACCTTTGCTAGCTGCTACCAAACAGAGCTTATTCCAGTTTTTCCATTTAAATTAAATGATTATTATAAATATTGCTTGTTTTTTAAAAATATATACTATCACAAAAATTTTTATCTCCAAAACTCAGTAATATTTTTGAGATTTTTGGAAAATAGCAATATGTCTCTATGAAAGTGTTAACCTGTGATTCTCCATTATTTATTTTCCCCATTCTCCCAAAACCTGATTTCTACCTTGCTAATAATATTTCTTCACAATGTCCATCACAAGCTAACTGACCCAGATTCTAGTTCCTGTCATCAAATGTGAATGGGAAGTAGCTACTACAATTGTCAGCTCTTCATTCTCTCCTAGAAAAGCATTTTTTCATTCAAATCATCACCTACTTTTACAAGTTTACTTGAATCCAACATCCTGTTTATCCAAATTCCCATCCTTATTTACTCTATATGGTAATTCTCTACAGTCTTGCTATTTGTACATATTTTAGCTATATCTTTTGAAGAAAATGAGATTAGAATATATTTCATCAGAAGTAACACTTATAATAAGCAACTTGAGCACCAAAATACTTCAAACCAGGGTGCAGTATTCCTGCATTTGAGGGGAATAAAAAATATTCCTATAATTTAACATATTAGATTGTAATATAGTTTCTAGGATATCTTAGACATATTGTTATTTTCTTGGTATCAGTTTAAGTCCAATGCTGAGTCCTTCTGCCAGGTGGGTGATACATTTAGTCTGCTACTCCAGATTTGTCGCAGAGTTCTATGTAGAACCACATGTCAGGGAAGAATCTGATGACAGCAATCCCATCTCAGCCCATGTCTAGACGTCCACTGAACAGTCAGTGAGACCTTTAGTCTATTGGCTCTGTTGATTTCAGACCAGCTCCTGACCTTGGTGCCCGTAATCCAGCCTCTGAAGGCGTATTGCACAGTCATCCCACTCCTCTGCTCCAAGTCTCATCACCCCACATAGGTACCATGGATTTGTGGACACACTTCTCTCTCATTACCCTCTCTCTGCCTCTCAATTTGCAACATCTTTGTTGTGTTTCTAAGTGTCATCCTTCCCCTAGTCTGTTGCTCTCAAGCGTACGGCAGTTAGAATATATTCCCAGAATAGCTCCCTCAATAAGTTTAGACTTCTATAAAAGTCAGAAATAAAGGCTCCAGGCAACCACTGTTTTCTGCTTTGCCAAAATAGCCTAAAGTAAAGAAATGCAAGGGACCTGGGAATGTGTTTGGAAGTAAGGAGGAGGAGGAGGAAATATGGAACACACATTTTACCTCACTAAATTTCCCGAACATGTAAACAAATATCTCAAATGCTTTAAAAGTTTCTTGAAAGACTATTTTCAGACTGATGCCTTCAGACAAGCAAGATATCCAGCTATGGTAAGGTAAATGAGGTCTATACATTATATAATTTATCCAAAGTCAAATGGGGAAAACATGAGCAAATTGGTCTTCATGAAATTTATAATCTGGTAGAGAAAATAAATATCAAAAATACAGGCATACTTCAGAGACATCGCAGGTTCAGTCTCTCACCACTGCACTAAAGTGAATATTGAGACAAAGCGAATCACACAAAGGTTTTGGTTTCCCAGGGCATGTAGTCTATTAAATGTGTGATAGTATTATGTTAAAATGTATATATCTTCAGTTCAGTTCAGTCGTTCAGTTGTGTCTGACTCTTTGCGACCCCATGAATCTCAGCACGCCAGGCCTCTCTGTCCATCACCAACTCCTGGAGTTTACTCAAACTCATGTCCATCGAGTCGGTGATGCCATTCAGCCATCTCATCCTCTATCGTCCCCTTCCCCTCCTGCCCTCAATCCCTCCCAGCATCAGGGTCTTTTCCAATGAGTCAACTCTTCGCATAAGGTGGCCAAAGTATTGGAGTTTCAGCTTCAGCATCAGTCCTTCCAATGAACACCCAGGACTGATCTCCTTGCAGTCCAAGGGACTCTCAAAAGTCTTCTCCAACACCACAGTTCAAAAGCATCAATTTTTCGGCACTCAGCTTTCTTCACCGTCCAAATCTCACATCCATACACGACCACTGGAAAAACCATAGCCTTGACTAGACGGACCTTTGTTGGCAAAGTAATGTCTCTGCTTTTTAATATGCTATCTAGGTTGGTCATACCTTTCCTTCCAAGGAGTAAGCATCTTTTAATTTCATGGCTGCAATCACCATCCGCAGTGATTTTGGAGTCCAAAAAAATAAAGTCAGACACTGTTTCCACTGTCTCCCCATCTATTTCCCATGAGGTGTTGGGACCAGATGCCATGATATTAGTTTTCTGAATGTTAAGCTTTAAGCCAACTTTTTCACTCTCCTCTTTCACTTTCATCAAGAGGCTTTTCAGTTCCTCTTCACTCTCTGCCATAAGGGTGGTGTCATCTGCACATCTGAGGTTATTGATATTTCTCCTGGCAATCTTGATTCCAGCTTGTGCCTCTTCCAGCCCAGCGTTTCTCATGATGCACTCTGCATATAAGTTAAATAAGCTCGGTGACAATATACAGCCTTGGCGTACTCCTTTTCCTATTTGGAACCAGTCTTTTGTTCCATGTCCAGTTCTAACTGTTGCTTCCTGACCTGCATACAGGTTTCTCAAGAGGCAGGTCAGGTGGTCTGGTATTTCCATCCCTTTCAGAATTTTCCATAGTTTATTGTGATCCACACAGTTGAAGGCTTTGGCATAGTCAATAAAGCAGAAATAGATGTTTTTCTGGAACTCTCTAGCTTTTTCAATGATCCAGCGGATATTGGCAATTTGATCCCTGGTTCCTCTGCCTTTTCTAAAACCAGCTTGAACATCTGGAAGTTCTCGGTTCACATATTACTGAAGCCTGGCTTGGAGAATTTTGAGACTTTACTAGCATGAGAGATGAGTGCAATTGTGCGGTCGTTTGAGCATTCTTTGGCATTGCCTTTCTTAGGGATTGGAATGAAAACTGACCTTTTCCAGTCCTGTGGCCACTGCTGAGTTTTCCAAATTTGCTGGCATACTGAGAGCAGCACTTTCACAGCATCATCTTTCAGGATTTGAAATAGCTCAACTGGAATTCCATCACATCCACTAGCTTTATTCATAGTGATGCTTTCTAAGGCCCACTTGACTTCACATTCCAGGATGTCTGGCTCTAGGTGAGTGATCACACCATTGTGATTATCTGGCTCATGAAGATCTTTTTTGTACAGTTCTTCTGTGTATTCTTGCCACCTCTTCTTAATATCTTCTGCTTCTGTTAGGTCCATACCATTTCTGTCCTTTATCGAACCCATCTTTGCCTGAAATGTTCCCTTGATATCTCTGATCTTTCCTCTAAAATGTTCCCTTGAGATCTCTAGTCTTTCTCATTCTGTTGTTTTCCTCTATTTCTTTGCATTGATCGCTGAGGAAAGCTTTCTTCTCTCTCCTTGCTATTCTTTGGAACTCTGCATTCAAATGGGAATATCTTTCCTTTTCTCCTTTGCTTTTTGCTTCTGTTCTTTTCACAGCTATTTGTAAGGCCTCCTCAGACAACCATTTTGCCTTTGTGCATTTCTTTTCCCTGGGGATGGTCTTGATCCCTGTCTCCTGTACAATGTCACGAACCTCCGTCCATAGTTCATCATGCTCTCTGTTTATCAGATCTAGACCCTTAAAACTGTTTCTCACTTCCACTGTATAGTCATAAGGGATTTGATTTAGGTCATACCTGAATGGTCTAGTGGTTTTCCTAGAAACACTTTATTGCTAAGAAATATTAATCATCATCTGAGCCTTCAGCAAGTTACAGTAATAAAATCAAGATCACAGATCACCATACTAAATACAGTAATAATGAAAAAGTTCTGAAATATTGTGAGAATTACCAAAGTATGATGCAGAAACACAAGTGAGCAAATACTGTTGAAAAAACAGTACTGACAGACTCACTCAACACTAGTTACCAGAGACCTTCAATTTATTAAAAATAAATAAATAACAATACCTGTGAAGCACAACAAAGCAAGGTACCATGAAATGAGGCTTGCCTGTATAGGAATATCCCTGGTAAAGACAAGAACAGTGTGGGAGGGCCTGGTTTAAGTGTTAAGTCACAGATTCTATCTTGGTCTGTGCATTGGTTTTATGCTTCTGACTTAGCAAATTATTATGAGCTCAATGGCTTAATACAGCACAGATTTATTATCTTAAAGTTATAAAGGTTAAAGCCAAGGTGTTGGCAGGGCTGTGTTCCTTTCTTGAGGCAATTAGCAGAGAATTCCTTTCCTTGCCTTTTCCAACTTGTAAAGGTGCCTAAAATTCCATAGCTGGTGATTGCCTTCCTCCATCTCTGACCATTTTTCCATAATCACATCTCCTTCCAGCTGCATTCAGAAAGGTTCTTGGCTTTTAAGGTTTCATATGATTAGAAATTAAATAATCATGTGATTACCTAATTGAATAATCGGGATACTCTCCTCCTCTCCATGTCTTTAACATAATCACATTTGCAAAGTCCCTTTACAACAAAGGAAGTTTGAGGAACAAAGTCACAGCTCCTGCAAATTAGGATGGGGACCTCTTTTGGTGGGTACATTTTTCTGCCTACAGTAGACTAATTGAGTTTAAAGTATCTTTGAAGCAGAATTGTTTGCTCAGACGGTAAAGCGTCTGCCTGCAATGTGGGAGACCAGGGTTCAATCCCTGGGTCAGTAAGATCCTCTGGAGAAGGACATGGCAACCCACTCCAGTACCCTTGCCTGGAAAATCCCATGGATGGAGGAGCCTGGAAGGCTACAGTCCATGGAGTTGCTAAGAGTCAGACACTACTGAGCAACTTCACTATCACTATTTTTTCACTATATTTAAAAATCCCTGCTTTCTGGTTGAAAATGAATCATATTGAGTTTCTTCCTGTTTTCAGAATGGCTTGTGGGTGTTATTTAATTGTTCTTAAGCTTTGGTCATGGGGAGATTAGCCAGGAAGGGAAGAAGAACAGAAAATTCACTTCTGGACCCCACTAAATATTTTCATTAGAGTATAAGAGAACGAAAATTGACATAACAAGTTTCAAGTAGGTAGCACAAAGATCTTATCCTTAATCCTATTTTAAAAAAATGTAATCCAAGCCAATGTGTTTCAAATAGTAATATGACCTCAAATAATTGATTTTTCTGTTGACCATATTGCATCAAAGAGTGATCTTAGAAAGTAACTTACTATGGAGTACTTAATGCTAGATTTAAATCCTAAGCAATTCAGGGAATAATTAGCAGTAAAAGCCCTAACTCCATGAGTAAATATTCTAACTGGCATGAATGGTAATGCATCTTAAATATGGAGATAAGACACAAGAAAATGTGGGTGCAAATTTTTGTAGATTTTCTAAGTCAAATAAATACTTGTTTTTCAAGTAAATTGATATTCCTGAGTAAAAATATTATGTTTCTGGTTAAAATGCAGTTACAAATGGGATTAAATATGATATTGGTGGGGAGCAGTGTTAACTCTAATAATGGCCTCACGGAAATAAAATGTGTTAGAAATATCACTTGAAAAGTGATCAAAGTGTGCTATAAATAAACATTCAAATCAAACTGAAAGAGACTAATTTATAGGAATGGTAGAAAAGTGTTTAAATGATTTATGTAGAAAAGGAAACTGAATTTTATAGGATATTATTTTAAAAATATTTTTCCAAAGTATATAACTAAACTGAGCACCTTAACCTAAAGCAGAAATCTCTATGCTGTGTTAAATCATTTTGGGGAAAAAATGTTGACATAAAAAGACACAAATGGTACTAGTATGAAAAATCATATTGTTTTTTAACAGTGAATGAGATTTAAAAATAGGACAGTACAGTAGTAAATTGTTTCATATACTAAAATGCAAGAGTATACAAGAGTATGCCTAAATTACCACCTTGACAGTAACAGTTCACTGAACTCAAGAAAATAGAAGTGAAATCCTTCAAATTCTATGCATCTTAACATAAATTATGATCTAAAATATTGTAAAGCTCTGAAAATGTGACCAGAATTAATTACATGCAATAATAAAGGCAATGCCAAAGAATGCTTAAACTACCGCACAATTTGCACTCATCTCACATACTAGCAAAGTAATGCTCAAAATTCTCCAAGCCAGGCTTCAACAGTATATGAACCGAGAACTTCCAGATGTTCAAGCTGGGTTTAGAAAAGACAGGAACCAGAGATCAAATTGCCAACATCCGCTGGATTATCGAAAAAGCAAGAGAGTTCCCGAAAAACATATATTTCTGCTTTATTGACTACGCCAAAGCCTTTGACTGTGTGGATCACAATAAACTGTGGAAAATTCTGAAAGAGATGGGAATACCAGACCACCTGACCTGCCTCCTGAAAAATCTGTATGCAGGTCCAGAAGCAACAGTTAGAACTGGACTTGGAAAAACAGACTGGTTCCAAGTTGGGAAAGGAGTCCGTCAAGGTTGTATATTGCCACCGAGCTTATTTAACTTATATGCAGAGTACATCATGAGAAATGCTGGACTGGATGAAGCACAAGCTGGAATCAAGATTGCTGGGAGAAATATCAATAACCTCAGATATGCATATTACACTACCCTTATGGCAGAAAGTGAAGAAGAACTAAAGAGCCTCTTGATTAAAGTGAAAGAGGACAGTGAACAAGGTGGCTTAAAACTCAACATTCAGAAAACTAAGATCATTGCCTATCACTTCATGGCAAATAGATGGGGAAACAATGGAAACACTGACAGACTTCATTTTTGGGGGCTCCAAATTCACTGCAGATGGTCACTTCAGCCATGAAATTAAAAGACACTTGCTCCTTGGAAGAAAAGCTATGACCAACCTAGACAGCATATTAAAGACAGACATTACTTTGCCAACAAATGTCCATCTTGTCAAAGCTATGGTTTTTCCAGTAGTTATGTATGAATGTGAGGGTTGGAGTATAAAGAAAACTGATTGCTGAAGAACTGATGCTTTTGAATGGTGGTGTTGAAGAAGACTCTTGAAAGTCCCTTGGACTGCAAGGAGATCCAACCAATCAATCCTAAAGGAAATCGGTCCTGAATATTCATTGGAAGGACTGATGCTGAAGCTCCAATACCTTGGCCACTTGATGTGAAGGACTGACTCATTGGGAAAGACCCTGATGCTGGGCAAGATTAAAAGCAGGAGGAGAAGGGGATGACAGAGGATGAGATAGTTGGATGGCATCACCGACTCAATGGACATGAGTTTGAGCAAATTCCAGTAGCTGGTGATGGACAGGGAGGCCTGGCATGCTCCAGTCCATGGAGTCGCAAGAGTTGAACATGACTGACTGACTGACCTGTAGATATTTTAAGCAAAGAAAGACAGTTATAACTGGAGTTCTATGTTGACAGTTCTGTTACTCTAAAAATATATATCTAGCATAGAGAAGAAAAAATACTCCAAAATTTTCATATTAAACTATTGTGAGACTCTTAACAGTTCATCTTCTAATAACAGAGAAAATGCTTATGAAATAAATATAGGACCCATAACCTTGGTTTCCACTTTCATCATCTAGACTTACTAGAGTTTTTAAAATACAAACATTAGGGTATTGATTTCTTTTCAGATTTCCTCTAGGATTTGTCTATTTTTTTTTTCTTTTTTTTTTTTTGGAATGGGGTTATGTGTTTTTGGAAGAAAGACCACTGCCATTTCACTACAGCATATCAAGTGTACATAGCATAAAAATGACTTAACACTCCAAGTGTTGACTTTAATCTCTTCATTGGAGTAGTATTTGTCAGGTGTCCATACCTAGCATTTCCTTTTTTCTCCCTTTCCACACCACTATTTAGAAAGAGGTCACTAAGTACAACCCACACATACTGGTGAGGAGTTGTGCTATACTTACTTGGAGGCAGAATATCTACACAATATGTGGAAATTCTTCTACATAGGGAATTTTTCTTTTCTCAGCCAATTATCCATTTTACAAGAACGTACTTATATCAATATGTACTCATGGGTATTTATTTTATAGTCCTATTTCTAATCCAGAAGTACTCTATTTAGTGCTCACATTGTTCACTACAGGAGAAGGCAATGGCACCCCACTCCAGTGCTCTTGCCTGGAGAATCCCGTGGACGGAGGAGCCTGGTAGGCTGCAGTCCATGGGGTCGCAAAGAGTCCGACAAGACTGAGCGACTTCACTTTCACTTTCATGCATTGGAGAAGGCAATGGCAACCCACTCCAGTGTTCTTGCCTGGAGAATCCCAGGGACGGGGGAGCCTGGTGGGCTGCCGTCTATGGGGTCGCACAGAGTCAGACACGACTGAAGTGACTTAGCAGCAGCATTGTTTATTACTGGTATACAGAAAAACAATTGACTTTATATATATTATCCTTGTATCCTACAACCTTTCAGTATTCAGTAAGTAGTTTCAAGAAGTTTTTCCTTGATTCTTTGGCATTTCCTTCATAGATAATTATATTGTGTATAAATAAAAATAACTTTATTGCATCCCCTCAAATTTATGTAATTCCTTTATTTTTTCTCATCTTCCTTTCAAGAAGATTTTGAGTAAGGTGTTGAAAGAAGATAACCTTGTTTTGTGGCAAATCTTAAGGGGAAAAAGTCCAGTTTTTCCCTATTGAATACAGTGTTAGCTTTTTTTTTTTTTTTTTTTTAATGTTGAGGAAGCTCCTCTTCATTTTTTACTTGTTTATAGTTTTTACTATGTATGTGTTGGATTTTGTCAAATGCTTTTTCCACATCTATTACTATGATCATATGATTTTTTCCTTTACTCTGTTCATTTCTCAGATTATATTGTTTGACTTTTAAATTTTGAACCAGGCTTGTAAAACTGGAATAAATTACATTTTATTTTTGTATAATATTTTTTATATATTCCTGAATTTGACATGCTGATATTTTATTGAGGTTATTTGTATCTATGTTCACAAGAAACATTTGTCTGTAGTTTTCCTTTCTTGTAGTATGTTTTACTTTCTTATAATTAGGTTTAGTTTATCTCTTTGTTTACTTAAAGTAGATCCCGAAATTGTTGATTTTAAATCTTTTTTCTTCTCTTATATATGTATTTAATGCTGTAATTTTCTCAGCAGCAATTTCACTGCATCCCACAAATTTAGGTAAGTAATATATTCATTTAGTTCAAAATATTTCTAATATTTCTTGAGACTTTGACTTATGTGCTAATTAGAAGTATGTTGTTAAATTTCCAACTATTGGGAGATTTGAGCATTGTTCCTTTCTCTTACTGATTTCTAGTTTAATGATACTGTGACCTTCAGACATAGTTTATATATGATTTTGATTTTGTTCAATATGTTAAGATGTGTTTTGGTCAATGTTCATGGGAACTTGAGAAGAAGGTTTATTCTGTTGTTGGATGAAGTATTCTATAAATATCAGATCAAGTTGACTGAAAGTGCTGTTTAGATCAATTCTATCCTTCCTAGTTTTCTGCCTGCTTATCTATCATTTATCAAATGAGAGGTGTTGAAATCTCAATTATAATAGTTTCTGCAGTTCTTTCAGTTTTTGTCTCATAATTTTGATACTCTGTGGTTAGGTGCATAAATATTATAATCTGGTTGAGGTATCTGGAGAATTATCATTATGAAATCTTTCTCCCTAATACTGATGACTATTTTTTATTGTTCTGAAATTGACTTTGCCTATAATTAATATAATTACTCTTCTTTATTAACATTAGCTCAGTATATATATTTCTATCCCTTAAGTTTTTAAAAATTCATATAAACTATTTTTTTTAGTTTTAGCAGTTTTGGGATCACAACAATATTGAATGGAAAGTACAGAGAATTTCCATATACCCCTTGTACCATACATGTCCACTCTCCCTCACTATTGACATTCCTATCTGTTATAGTTGATAGATCTATACTGACATGTCCTTATCATACAGAGTCCATTGGTTACACTGGAGTTCACTCTTGTTACTGTACATTCTATCAGTATGGATAAGCATGTATCCACCACTGTAGTATCATACAAAATAATTTCCGCACACCAAAATATATCATACTCTGCCTATTCCTCTCTCCCATCTCCCAACTCCCAGCAACCACTAATATTTTTACTGTCTCCATAGAGCTTCCTTTTCCAGAAATTTATAGAGCTGGAACCAAACAGTTGTAACATTTTCACAGTGGCTTCTTTCACTTAGTACTAAGTATTTACATATCTTTCATGTCTTTACATGAGCTTCCCTGGTGGCTCAGATGGTAAAAGCGTCTGCTTGCAATGCAGGAGACTGGGTTCAATCCCTGGCTGAGGAAGATCCCCTGGAGAAGGAAACGGCAACCCACTCCAGTACTCTTGCCTGGAAAATTCCATGGATGGAAGAGCCTCGTAGGCTACAGTCCATGGGGTCGCAAAGAGTTGGACACAACTGAGCGATTTCACTTTCACTTTTCTTTCATGTCTTTACATGGCTTGATCACTTATTCTTTTTAGTACTAAATAATATTCTGTTTTCTGAATGTACCAATTTATTTACCCATACACCTGCTAAAGAACATCTTGGTTGCTTCTCCATTTTGACAGTTATGCAGACCTACCTCACTTTATTGTGCTTTATTTTATTGCACTTTTGTGCAGATATTGAGGATTTTTTTTTTCTCTTCTACAAAAAAGTATCTTTTATTTAGGTGTTCATGTTTTAAAGTATATGATACCAATATAATGTTCCTGCAACTTTTTTTTTTCTTTTTTTTTTAATTTTTTTTTTATTATTATTATTTTTTTCCAGTGGGTTTTGTCATACATTGATATGAATCAGCCATGGATTTACATGTATTCCCAATCCCGATCCCCCCTCCCACCTCCCTCTCCACCCGATTCCTCTGGGTCTTCCCAGTGCACCAGGCCGGAGCACTTGTCTCATGCATCCCACCTGGGCTGGTGATCTGTTTCACCATAGATAGTATACATGCTGTTCTTTTGAAATATCCCAGCAATCCCACTTCTGGGCATACACACTGAGGAAACCAGATCTGGAAGAGACACGTGCACCCCAATGTTCATCGCAGCACTGTTTATAATAGCCAGGACATGGAAGCAACCTAGATGCCCATCAGCAGATGAATGGATAAGGAAGCTGTGGTACATATACACCGAGGATTTTTTACAAACTGAAAATTTATAGTAAGCCTGAAACAAGCAAGTCTGCCGGTGCTGTTTTTCCAATAGCATTTTTCTCACTTTGTGTCTGTGTGTCATATTTTGTTAATTCTTACAGTTATTTATGTGTTACGGTGATCTGTGGTCAGTCAGTAATCTTTTACGCTTCTATTATAATTAGACATTTTTTGGCAATGAAGTATTCTTAGATATGTACCTTTTAGACAGCATGCTATTATACACTTAATAGGCTACAGTGCAGTGTAAACATAACTTCTGTATGTACCAGGAAACCAAAAAAAAAAAAAAGTGTGTGACTTGCTTTCCTGCAATATTCATCTTATTGCAGTGACCTGGAGCTGAACCCGCTGAATCTCTGAGGTAGGGTAAATAAAGCTGTTATAAACATCTGTGTACAGGTTTTTAGTGAGGGCATAAGTTTTCAATTCATTTGGGTAAATACCAAGGAGCACAACTGCTGTATCATATGGTGAGAATATGTTTAGTTTTGTAAGAAACTTCTAAGCTATCTGAAAGTGGCTATACCATCTTGCTCCATAGCTGTCGATAAAGAGTCTGACAGCAATGCAGGAGACCTGGGTTCGATCCCTGGGTTGGGAAGATCCCCTGGAGAAGGAAATGGCAACCCACTCCAATATTTTTGCCTGGGGAATCCTATGGACAGAGGAGCCTGGCAGGCTACAGTTATGGGGCCACAAAGAGTCAGACACGCCTAAGCGACTAAGCGCACACACGTCATGCATTCCTCTCAGGATTCAGTGAGGGTTCCTGATGTGCCACACCCTCACCAGAACTGGTATTGTTAGTGTTCTGGATTTTAGCTATCAACACAAGTGTAATGGTATTTCATTATTGTTTTAATTCACAGTTCTCTAAACTATGACTAAACTTTTCTTTTTCTCCCTAATAATAACCAGTGTTGGCTCCCCATGACCTACTACATTAAATTCCTGTTTAACTTAGATTTTAAGAATTGAATGAAGGAGTGACATCACCAAGATGGCAACATAAGTCATTCGTAACTTTGCTCTCCTTCATAAGAACAACAATTAACAACTTTTCCTGGAGAAGACACCACTGAGAAAGTTCTAGAACACAGGTGGAGGCTAAAACATTCCCTGAAGCATAAAGACTGAGACAGATAACATCAAAAGGGTAAGAGGAGCAGCTGGGTACTGACCACATGCCCCGACCCTCAGGGAGGGACTGTACTGAGTGGTCTCTCCTGAGCCTACAGTTGCTCCAGTGGGGAAAAGTAGACATCCAGTTCCCTTAGCACTGTGGGTCACTTGTTAGGATTCCCCACTCTAGTCTTACCCCATGAGGATTTCAGGGGAATCTGCAGGACCTGACTGGGATGATTTGAAAGAGAAGCGGGTAGGGCCTTGCAACAGCCAGCACTCAGATCTTGGAAGACCAAGTTCCTTCCTGCAGCACCCACACAGTAGGCCCAGACAGTGGCTTGCTTATCTGCAGAGCCAAGATGGCGGTGCAGTCTGACCAGAGAACTCAGTGGGGTGCAGATCTGCTGGATTCGGGATATCAAATGAAGAACCTGGCCCTGCCTGCCCAGAACGCCTGGAAGCTATAGTCCAGCGATGCTCAAGCAGTCTAGCAGGCAGAGCTGATTGACCACAGAGCAAATCCAGTAGCACCTTTTGACCAGGGAAGTATGATAACTTAAGCAAACTAATGCAATTCCTTTCTCGCTCTCTCTCTTTTTTCCTTACAAGTTTCTCCAGTAGAATACTTTTAAAGTATGACCTTATTGACCGTAGTTAATAACCCTTTCTGGGTCCTTAACTGGAGTGGTATTTTGTCAGATCACCTACTTTGTTGGTCCTTAATTTTTCCATCTCTACATTGGATTACCCTTTCTCTAAATAGGGGGGTGTCCTGCTTTCTCTGCTAGAATAACATCCTTCATGCATAAAATGGCATCCTGCCGATCATTTATTGGGAAAGCCCCCCTAATCTGTTCAAAGTAGTAACTGATTGGTTAGTAAAAGAACATATCTCATAGAATCATAGAAAACAGTATAAAAAAGCCAAACAAACCCCTTTAATACATGAAGTATGACTCAATGTTCCTTTTAAAGTAAAGGGGGGAAAAAAACACTTAGGATGTGCATGTCATTAGGTATATATATTTCTGTAGTTATTTTAGTTCTTTCAATTAGTGGTGGTCATCTGGGGAAAGTTAACTGATTTTTGAATGACTATAATATGAGAGATATACTGGTATGCAAAAGCTAGATTATCACTGATTATACCAAGCTAATTATTGACTCAATTGAAACTTTTAAAAAGGTTAGCTTTTGCTTCCTAAACATGCCAGATCCTGAGTTTGCACAGAACTTACAATACACAGCCATGAAAATTAAAGTAATCCCTCATCTTGGCAATACATACAAGATTCTGGAAAAGAATGAGCTTAAAAAGATGTGAAAAAGTTGGATTGGCATAATATAAGCCAGAAAACACTAATGGTTAAGGGGAATGAGAGCAGATTGTGTAAAACCATCCGTCAAGAATTGACATGTGTTATACTCATGGCAGGACACTAAGTTTGTTGAAAGTCCGTAGAATTTGGCAAGCCTATGCAGAGGGGATATGGCAAATTTTACTTTGGAGGATGAAACAGCTTGGAATGTGAAAATGCTAATGATAAGATCATCCAGTAATAGTTACCAAGCTATTCCAAAAAGATATTTATCTGCAAGTTATATTATAATTCATATCAAGTACAGGCAAAAGTAAGTTTCTTAAAGAAGGAATCTTGCAAGACTTTTCTTGGTGTTTTGCTCACTCTGGGAAATGGAATCTTAACTCTGAGAAGTGAGAATGTTAGTCTCTCAGTCGTTTCTGACTCTGCAACCCCATGGACTAGCCCACCAGGCTCCTCTGTCCATGGGATTCTCCAGGCAAGAATATTGGAGTGGGTATCCATTTCCTTCTCCAGGGGATCTTGCAGACCCAGGGATCAAACCCAGGTCTCCTGCACTGCAGGCAGATTCTTACCATCTGAGCCACCAGTGAAGCCCAAGAGACACCAGTGTAGCTTTTTGTTGTTACTTTGGGTGGAGAAAATGTTATGGTAAACTTATAGCTTGATTTAACTAATGAATTTTTCATAATGATAACACCTAATTTATATATAGGTATACATTTATATAGGTTCAGTGGCAAGAATCTGCCTGCCTATGAAGGAGACATAATAGGTGCAGGTTCGATACCTGGGTTGGCAAGATCCACTGGAAGAGGAAATGGCAACCCACTCCAGTATTCTTGTCTGGAAAATTCATGGAATCACAGAGAATCAGGCACGACTTAGCGCCTGAGCACGCATACACACACCTATATTTATACAGATTTATGTATATGTTTATATAAGTAAGACCAGGTGGTTTTGTTGTCTGACCCCAGTTCTGCCTCAGTAAGGGATATATGTTCATCATAAACCAGAGAGGGGGTAGGGATAGAGTAAGAATTAAGACTCTGCAAATTCAACCTGAAAGTCTTCCTTATTTTCCAAAAAATGGCTTGGATTGGGATGGCTGACTGGATGGGTACTTTCTGTAGGATGTTTATTGGCTTTTGTTATGAAGATTGCCTTTGGTTAGGCACTTGCCCAAAGTGCTGTGAGGAATTCTTCCACTTTCCTTATAAGCTATAGTACAGGAATCACTACCAAATCTGCAGTTTTCTTCTTTGATGGCTGAGTTCTCTCCCTCTGCATTGTCAAAAGGAGAGTACTAAAGGCTCTTCTCTTGCTTCAGAATATGAATTGACAATGGACTTACATTTGACCATTACCATAAAATGTGTTCCTAAATATTACTAAGTATTCTCCTACAATGGTTACTGTGGAGTGGTCCAGAATGTTATTTAGTAAATTTATGACCAAAATTGTGATGGTTACATATAAGAGTGAATTAATCATGGTAAGGATCAGCAAAATCTGCAAATAGAGCTAAATTATGTTTTTATCAGCATTTGTAAAATACATTCATTGTTCTGTGACAGAAATTATGACACAAAATATGCCATGATCTTTTCCAGGACATCAATAAATGGTTGGTAATTGGGATCATAACAGATGTTTTAGCCAAGCCAACATGTCTGTGCACTTCTAAAGTGGAATTTCACGAATTTTATTAATTCCTTAATAATTCCTTATATTCATGAGTGTAATACAGCTAGTTCTTTAAAGAAAGCTTTATCCACTTGTATGCTCATCTTGCATAAGAAGTTTTAGACTCTGTAAATAAAATCTTTACAAAATAAGCAAGTGACCTTTCTCAGGTACATTTATTATGAAAGAAAAGATGAATTTACATGAGCTGAGTTCTTTCAAGTACCTGAGAAAGGCAATTCTTTTAACTAGAATTATGAAAAGGGGAATATTTTGTGAAAAATCACCAGTGAAGTTTTGAGAGGTAGAGTATAAGGTCCTCTTGACCCTCATCCCTGCCAAAATTTTGAAATATCTATATGTTGTAGGAATAGAGAGAATAAATTAAATTTATATCTGTGTATCTGTTGGCTTAGAAACAGATGATGACTTCAAATAATCACTTGGTCAAATAATATTGCTAAAAATAATATGGCTCTATGTGATCTATTATTTTGGCCTTATTCTTTAAAATTATCAATATTTTTAAAGTGAAGGTGACTATAGAAAATAACTTATGACAAAGGACACTTAAAATAAGAAAAACAGAATATGAGACAGAAAATTAAAAAATAGGGATTCTAGCTCATCTCAGCTACTTGTTTACATGGCATTCACTTCACAGTGCACAAGTGTGCTCACTCATGTCCAACTGTTTGTGACCCTGTGAACTTCAGCCCACCAGGCTCCTGTGTCCATGGAATTCTCCAGGCAAGGATACTGGCGTGGGTTGCTATGCCCTTCTCCAGGGAATTTTCCCGACCCAAGGATTGAACCTATGTCTCCCTCAGTGGCAGTCAGATTCTTTACCACTTGAGCCACCTCAGAAGCCCATTCACTTCACAAAACATATGTGAAATGAATACAGTCCCCAATTTATAACAAGGTAAAAATGCACACATTAAATCTGAAATTGGTTAGTGAAAATAAAGTCTACACAAAAGCATAAATGTTACTATCATCATCTTTACAACTGCTGACTTTTCTGTACATTCCACCAATATAACTTGTTAGTCAAGCAGAGATGTGTTTGCTACTACTGTACCAATAGACAGTACCTCCTTGACAGGTTTACCAGTGTCTCTAAAAGATAGTTAGCAAGCAGGCATGCGAAGTATAATCTGATTTAAGGTGGGTCTCTTAATGCAACAATCCAAAACTCATGACATAATAACTGAGAATTGGTGGAGAATGAGGGTTTTGAATGTGTCTTGATGGATGATCACTCATTTGATAATAGTCTTCCTGGTTGAGTAAGACATTGCCCTGAAAAGGCAGGCTAAAGGAATAGTATTTGTGTAAGTACATTTTTAGGAAGTTCCTGAAACAAATAGTAACATAATATTCCTAGGCAAGAATTACCTAATAAAGTAAAACATGATGATTTACATGGTCTTAGTTTTTGATCCTATTAACTCTGTGTTTGCATGTAGTTGTTATCATAATTATACAGTTAAATATTATCACATATGAGGTATGTTTAGGCAGTCTTCTACTAGATACTATACATAGCAAATCTTACTTAATTCCAACAGCTAGCCTATGGTATTATAATCACCATTCTACTAGATACTATACATAGCAAATCTTACTTAATTCCAACAGCCAGCCTATGGTATTATTATCACCATTCTACTAGATACTATACATAGCAAATGTTACTTAATTCCAACAGCCAGCCTATGGTATTATTATCACCATTTTAAAGACGCAGAGGTGACAGTCACCTTGTTCAATGTCACTAGTCCTATTTAAATAAAAAGTTGGCAAAAAAATCAGAAAATAAAATGTAGTTCATAGGTTGTTTAGGGTAAGGTTGTGCAGTATGTTCATTTTAACCCAGGAATGCTAGCTAGAGGCACAGACTATATTGCTCCTCCTAGCACCCACAGTTCAGTTCAGTCGCTCAGTTATGTCCAACTCTTTGCGACCCCATGGACTGTACCACGCCAGGCCTCCCTGTCCATCACCAAATCTGAGAGTTTACTCAAACTCATGTCCATTGGGTCGGTGATGCCATCCAACCATCTCATCCTCTGTTGCTCGCTTCTCCTCCTGCTTTCAATCTTTCTCAGCCTCAGGGTCTTTTCAAATCAGTCAGTTCTTTGCATCAGGTGGCCAAAGTATCAGCATCAGTCCTTCCAATGAATATTCAGGACTTATTTCCTTTAGGATGGACTGGTTGGGTCTCCTTGCAGTTCAAGTGACTCTCAAGAGTCTTCTCCAACACCCCAATTCAATAGCATCGATTCTTCAGTGCTCAGCTTTCTTTATACTCCAACTCTTACATCCTTACATGATTACTGGAAAAACCATAGCTTTGACTAGATGGACCTTTGTTGGCAAAATAATGTCTCTGTTTTTAATATGCTGTCATGGTTGGTCATAACTTTTCTTCCAAGGAGCAAGTGTCTTTTAATTTCATGGCTGCAGTCACCATCTGCAGTGATTTTGGAACACCAAAAAATAAAGTCTATCACTGTTTCCATTGTTCCTCCAACTATTTGCCAGGAAGTGATGGGACCAGATGGCATGATCTTAGTTTTCTGAATGTTGAGTTTTAAGCCAACTTTTTCACTCTCCTCTTTCACTTATATCAAGAGGTTCTTCAGTTTCTCTTTGCTTTCTGCCATAAGGGTGGTGTCATCTGCATATCTCAGGTTATTGATATTTCTCCCGGCAATCTTGATTCCAGCTTGTTTTTCATCCACCCCAGCGTATCTCATGATGTACTCTGAATGTAAGTTAAATAAGCAGGGTGACAATATAGAGCCTTGACATACTCCTTTCCCAATTTGTAACCAGTTTGTTGTTCCATGTCCAATTCTAACTGTTGCTTCCTGACATGCATACAGATTTCTCAGGAGGCAGGTCAGGTGGTATGGTATTTCCATTTCTTGAAGAATTTTCCACAGTTTGTTGTGATCCACACAGTCAAAGACTTTGGCATAGTCAATAAAGCATAAACAGATGTTTTTATGGAACCCTCTTGCTTTTTCAATGATCCAATGGCTGTTGGCAATCTGATCTCTGGTTCCTGCCTTTTCTAAATCCAGCTTGAACATTTGGAAGTTCATGGTTCATGTGCTGTTGGAGCCTGGCTTGGACAATTTTGAGCACTACTTTGCTAGCATGTGAGTTGAGTACAAATTGTGTGGTAGTTTGAGCATTCTTCAGCATTGCATTTCTTTGGGATTATAATGCAAACTGACCTTTTCCAGTCCCGTGGCCATTGCTGAGTTTTCCAAATTTCCTGGCATATTGAGTGCAGCACTTTCACAGCATCATCTTTCAGGATTTGAAATAGCTCAACTGGAATTCCATCACTTCCACTAGCTTTGTTTGTAGTGATGCTTCCTAAGGCCCACTTGACTTCACATCCCAGGATGTCTGGCTCTAGGTGAGTGATCACACCATCATGATTATCTGGGTCATAAAGATCTTTTTTGTATAGTTCTTCTGTGTATTCTTGTCACCTCTTCTTAATATCTTCTGATTCTACTAGGTCTGTACCATTTCTGTCCTTTATTGTGCCCATCTTTGCATGAAATATTCCCTTGGTATCTCTAATTTTCTTGAAGAGATCTCTAGTCTTTCCCATTCTATTACTTTCCTCTGTTTTTGCATTGATCACTGAGGAAGGCATTCTTATCTCTCTTTGCTATTCTTTGGAACTATGTATTCAAATGGGTATATCTTCCTTTTCTCCTTTGCCTTTCACTTCTCTTCTTTTCACAGCTATTTGTAAGGCCTCCTCAAACAACCATTTTGCCTTTTTGCATTTCTTTTTCTTGGGGATCATCTTGATCACTGCCTCCTGTACAATGTCACGAACCTCCATTGATAGTTCTTCAGGCACTCTATCAGATCTAATCCCTTGAATATATTTGTCACTTCCACCGTATAATCCTAAGGGATTTGATTTAGGTCATACCTGAATGGTCTAGTGGTTTTCCCTACCTTTTTCAATTTAAGTCTGAATTTGGCAATAAGGAGTTCATGATCTGAGCCACAGTCAGCTCCCGGTCTTGTTTTTGCTGACTGTATGGAGCTTCTCCATCTTTGGCTGCAAAGAATATAATCAATCTGATTTCAATATTGACCATCTGGTGATATCCGTGTGTAGAATCTTCTCTTGTGTTTTTGAAAGAAGGTGTTTGCTATGACCAGTGCATTCTCTTGCAAAACTCTATTAGCCTTTGCCCTGTTTCATTGTGTATTCCAAGGCCAAATTTGCCTGTTACTCGAGGTATCTCTTGACTTCCTACTTTTGCATTCCAGTCCATTACAATGAAAAGGACATATTTTGGGGTTGTTAGTTCTAGAAGGTATTGTAGGTCTTCATAGAACTTTTCAACTTCAGCTTCTTCAGCATTACTGTTTGGTCAGTGCATAGACTTGGATTACTGTGATATTAAATGGTTTGCCTTTAATCAAACAATAGAGGTCATTCTGTTGTTTTTGAGATTGCATCCAAGTACTGCATTTCAGAATCTTTTGGTGACTATGATGGCTACTGCATTTCTTTTAAGGGATTCTTGCCCACAGTAGTAGATATAATGGTCATCTGAGTTAAACTCACCCATTCAGTCCATTTTAGTTCTCTGATTCCTAGAATGTTGATGTTCACTCTTGCCATCTCTTGTTTGACCACTTCCAATTTGCCTTGATCGGAGAAGGAAATGGCAACTCACTCCAGTATTCTTGCCTAGAGACTCCTGTGGACAGAGGAGCCTGGTGGGCTGCCATCTATGGGTCACACAGAGTCGGACTGAAGCGACTTACAGCAGCAATTTGCCTTGATTCATGGACCTAACAAACATTCCAGGTTCCTATCCAATATTGCTCCTTACAGCATCGGACTTTACTTCCATCGCCCGTCACATCCACAACTGGGTGGTGGTGGTGTTTTGGCTCCATCTCTTCATTCTTTCTAGAGTTATTTCTCCACTAGTTTCCAGTATTGGGCACCTACCTTCCTGGGAAGTTCATCTGTCAGTGTCCTATCTTTTTGCCTTTTCATGATGTTCATGGGGTTCTCAAGGTAAGAATACTGAAGTGGCTTGCCATTACTTTCTCCAGAAGATATTAAAAAGACTGAAATATTTTAAATATTCTGACTCTTACTCAAGTTCTTAGATGGCATAATTGGAAAGCTGCTTTAGCCTTCTATCATCATGATTGTAGTGGAAAAGTAAAGATAAATTAAAACCACAGGGATATAAATCAGTGGCTCTCTAGTACAGAATAAAAAGTATTGCATTTAGTGAGTTAAAGGAAGCAGGGTATCTATGTGCAGAAATTTATTGCTCATGTCAGAAACGTGCATGTCTCCATCAGACTCTGACAGGTAAATCTCAGAATTAGATAAACTGAATCTTTACAATTTCCAATGGCCGCTTCACTCTCTAATAACTGAACTCTTATCTCATATTACAGGAGTTAGTTTTCCCCTCTTCTTAGTGATAATTCTAAGAATAATATAAAGGTCAAAAATAAATGAGACTCATTTTTAAAGAGCATGTTATTTAACAAAGTATTTATAAGATTCATAAGTTCATATATATTTTATTTATGGTAAATTCATGTAAATGATAATGATTAAAATTAATTTAAAAGTGAAAATATCTCTACATAAGGTTTTGTAACTCATCATTTTGAATATAATTTATATTCCATTCAGGAAAAATTTTTCTTTATCTATATAAAATAAACATTTTGATTACAGAAAGCTAGAAGTTTTTACTATACTAATTACTGCTTATAATTAAGCAAGCTTATTTTAGAATGAATTTACCTAAGTAAGATGAAAATTATATATCAGCTGATTTTGAGAAAATTCATGAACTATAAAAGGACCATGTAAAATATGAGGGAAAAAACCCTAAAAATCTGTTGTTTGATTTACACATCAAGCAGAGTAAGAACAAGTTTAGTTTTCTATATTTAGAGTCATACTTTGAGAGAAAATCAAAAAGCAATTAAGGATATCACAAAAGTTAAAAAAACCTGTTACTTATATGTTCATTATGCAAAAGTAAAAGATGTTATCTTTGGCACTGCAAGAGTATATATTCCTCCTGAGAACACAGAAAATGAGATATCTTAATGTTATATATATTTCTAATTCTAATATTTGTTCAAATATTACAAATTATTTTTCTTATAGTAACAGAATAGTTACTCACTTCCCTTGTAGCTCAATCATTAAAGAATCTGCCTGCAGTGCAGGAGACCCAGATTCAATTCCTGAGTTGGAAGGATACCCTGGAGAAAGAAATGGCAACCCACTCTGGTATTCTTGCCTGGAAAATTCCATGGATGGAGGAGCTGTTGGGGTACAGTCCACAGGGTTGTAAAGAGTCAGACACAACTGAGCGACTTCACTCACTCACTTCATTCAGGAAGAGAGAATTATAGTGAAAATTTATTTGGATATCAGAATGTGTTTTAGGAAAACATTTGCTAACCAGTGTAATGTAAAATGTATCAAGAATACATATAGTATGTTTGGTTTGAAGAAACACTAAAATATAGGTCATTCTGGGTTTCATATTTTTCTGTCAATTGTGTTTCTAGCTCTATAAAGGAGAACCTAATGATCTAAATCTAATTTAGCCAATGGAAATCTCATTTATATACATATTATAAAGGATAAAGCAATGAAAAAGGAATGGTTTTCAAGTAGGAGACCCTTATTTATTGGTGTGAACAGAAATAGTAATGGATCAACAAACTATGTGAAAACTTACAAAAGCTTAATGTAATTCATGATTTCAAATGCAAATAGTAGAGTGAAGATTATAAATTTACTAATAGTGTTTGTAACAGGGTGAAAGGTATACAGGTGATATTTCTTCTTTGGAAAAGAGCAGTCTTCATTCAAATCCCAAAGAAATGCAATCCCAGAGAATGTTCAAATTACCATACAGTTTGCACTCATTTCACATGCTAGCAAGATAATGCTCAAAATCTTTCAAGCTAGGCCTCAAAAGTACATGAATCAAGAACTTCCAGATTTACAAGCTGGATATAAAAAAGGCAGAGAAAATAGAGAGCAAATTGCCACCATCCTTTGGATCACAGAAAAAGCAAGGGAATTCCAGAAATACATCTACTTCTGCTTCATTGACTATGCTAAAGCTTTTGACTGTGCTCTTAAAGAGATGGGAATACCAGACCACTCTACCTGTCTTCTGAGAAACCTGTATGCAGGCCAAAAAGCAACAGTGATAATTGGACGTGGAACAGCAGACGGGTTCAAAAAGGGAAAGGAGTATGATTGGGCTGTATGTTGTCACCCTGCTTATTTAACTTCTGTGCACAGTACGTCATGCAAAAAGCCAGGCTGGATGAAGTACAAGCTGGAATCAAGGTTTCTGGGAGAAATATCAACAACCTTAGATATGCAGATGACACCACGCTAATGGCAGAAAGCAAAGAGGAATTACAGAGCCTCTTGATGAAGGTGAAAAGGAGAGTGGAAGAACTGGCTTATGACTCAACATTCAAAACATGGGCATCCAGTCTATCACTTCATTGCAAATAGATGGAGAAAAAGTGGAAACAATGACAAATCTTCTTTCTTGGGATCCAAAATCACTGCAGATGGTGACTGTAACCACAAAATTAAAAGATGCTTCTTGGAAGAAAAACTATGACAAACCTAGACAGTGTATTAAAAAGCAGAGACATCATTTGCCGACAAAGACCCATATAATCAAAGCTATAATTTTTCCAGTAGTCATGAACAGATGTGAGAGTTGGACCATAAAGAAGGCTAAGAGCTGAAGAATTGATGCTTTCAAACTCTTGAGAGTCCCATGGACAGCAAGGAGATCAAACCAGTCAATCTCTTGATGAGGTTTCAATCCTCCTCATCCAAAGCTGGTGAGAAGTACCGACTCACTGGAATAGACATGGATGCTGGGAAAGATTGAGGGCAGGAGGAGAAGAGGGCAACAGAAGAGGAGATGGTTGGATGGCATCATCAACTCAGTGGACATGAGTCTGAGCAAACTCTGGGAGATAGTGAAGGACAGGAAAGCCTGGCATCTGCAGTTCAAGGGGCTGCAAAGAGGCAGACACAACCTAGTGACTGAACAATAGATACTTGTATTTAAGGAACCTGTGGTAATCTGATAAAATTTTAAAATCGAATTTTGTTTAAAACATAAATCCCTGGCTGTCTAGGAATAATATAAAAGATAAAATAATCAGTTTTTTTAATCAATAAATTTTGATTGAAAAAATTAAAGCATCAGTAGCGTGAATCAATGAAAAAGATGATAAAAACTTGCTTAGTGGAAAATTTGGCTAAATACATAAATATGAATATATTTTTAATGCAATTCACCATTTTTGTTTCTGATTTTTACTTATTAAACATTTTCAGAAAATCCTTAATAACCCCATTTTATAGCTATACTTTCACTTTTATGCTTTTCTTCAAATTTTGGTATTTTGTAAGCATTCACATAATTTCTGTGCTTCTTCACCTTATACTCCATTTCACTCTGCATTGACCTTTTGTTTTATCAAACATTTAACTGATAAGTTGAATCATTTTGTTTTCTTCTAGAAACTCTCTTTTATGCAGATATAGAGTCATTCCTAGATTTCTCCTATATCAAATCTGTGGGATTTTAGTTGGAAAGTCAGGGTATTGGCCCCCTGGTACAGTAGTAAAGAATCCACGTGCAATGCAGGAGATGTAGGTTTGATCCCTGGGTGAGGAACACACCCTAGAGAAGGAAATCGTAACCCACTCCAGTATTCTTGCTGGGGAAATCTCATTGACAGAGAAGCCTGGCAGACTAGTCCATGGGGTTGGAAAGAGTTGGACACAACTTAGCAACTAAACAACATACCAGGAAGACTATATAAAGATACACATGACCTTATTTTGGACATATATCAATTGCCTTTGTTTCTCAGCAAAAGTCATGGTCGAAAAACAAATTTTCATGCTCAAAAGCAACTTACCTAAACTCATAACACCTACTCTCTATTGTATGCAAAAGGAAAAAGTATGCATGATTATTAATATGAAAATATTTTATAATAATCAACTAGTATATTTAATATCCACCTGCTAATGCAGGAGAGACAAGAGATGCCAGTTCGATCCCTGGGTCTGGAAGATCCCCTGGAGAAGGAAATGGCAACTCACGCCAGTGTTCTTGCCTGGGAAATCCATGGACAGAGGAGCCTGGTGGGCTACAGTCTGTGGGGTCACAAAGAGTCGACATGGCTGAGCCCACATGCACACAGTATACATAATAATTGTGATTGTAGGGAAAATGAAATTTTTAAAATGTCAGACAATACAAATCATATATTTTCACATGATTTTTTTAAAGTTTATATTCACTTTAAGGAAAATTTTTTGTGTGGATATATTAATAATGAATATATAGAGCTTTAAATAAAACAATATACTATGCAAATTGAAACTAGAAGCTCTAAATTCTGCAACAAACAAGTAGCAGTTTCTATGCAAGAGCTTTTCATAAATGCTTTAGGGCATTACTATCAGACTGCTAATCACCAGTTAAAGATCCCAAACTTTATCTATTCACATAAGAAATTAATAAAAATATAGTAGTGTATATTCTGTAAAGATAGTTAAGGAATATGCTGAAGCACAAACATTCAGCTTCAGTGCAATTAACAGTACAGTAACCTCAACACCAGGAAAGTTTAAAGTCAATAGCCGAGAACCACTTGAATGGACAGTGATTGATTTTGCTTGCTCTGGCCTATAGGGGAATGATTGATCTAAGCTTTATTTTGTGCTGGCCTTTTCTCTATTGTAAGCCTAATGAGGCATAAGGAGAGAAGTGAAAGTGGAAACAATAGAAATAGATTTCTGTCTGCATGGAGCCAACAACATGGTGATGAAATACAAAATTAATCCAACCAGCTATTTGATATCAAAAACTGTACTCTCAAATTTCGAGTAACTTATTTTTCCCCAAAATTATTATTATTTTTTTTTACATTTCAAATGTTCAATTCTCTTTGATTAGACATGTTGCAACTGAGTATCTTCTACAAACATAGAAGTATCAGGGGATGTTTAGAAGGAACAATTTTTAAATAAATTTTAAAGAAATGCAATTAAAATTTAAGATTTTGTTGCCAGAATATATAAGTATACTCTTGGCTGTCTGCTATAAATAACCTTTGTAAGAATCAATTCTGTTGGTAAATACTTGTTTAGAGAATTTATTGCAGAAATTAAAAATAAATGACATTTGAGAAAAAATAATATTTGGAAAATCATGGAAAATGGTAGCTGTAATACTCTGTGGTGTTTATGTAGATGCTTAAACCATCAACAAATAATATCTTGAAATTTGAAACTAGACATATTTACAACTAGAAAAGTACATTTAAATAGCTTCTTGGAGATAATAGTTAAGATGTGAATAAAATATTTCATGGAACAAAAAGTATATTGTAATTGGTCAAGTAAAGAAAAATTTGATGTGGCCAATAAAAATTGTTGCATTTGTCTCTGGAGTATAGTTTCATAAACATAAAATACATCATTTTATTCATTCCATAAACACTTATCATTTCCTTCCTACTTCAGCTAATTAACTCATATTCAGCCTTCAGAATTCAGCTTATATTTTCTCAAAGCAATTTTTCCAAACCTTTCAGCCTATGTCAGATCCATCCTGCTTTTTATATCCTCATATCTTTTTCTTTCCTTGTATATTCAATAGTAAAAGATAGATAATTGTGTAACTAGTTTTTCCATGTATATGTGTACTGAATAAGGACAAAACCTATTTTCCTTATTTACATCTATATCTCCAGCATGGGTCCTTCCACTGAATAAACACTAAATTAAAACTGTTAAATCAGAAAGTGAATAAATCTATCAGATATAATTTTAGGCACTGAAGTTACAGAATCAAGTAAGGCATGGGGAGTCTATCTCCTGGGGAAGACTGGGTTTTGGAAGAGAGAGAAAAGTTAATGATTAACAATTATAGTTCAGTGAGAGAAGACATGATGATGAAGAAAACTGTTCTACTTCACGAAGTCTGAGGGGACAAGATGGAACTCCATGAAAAGGACCGAGTAGGTGTCCTTCGCTGAGGGCCAGCTTGCCTAGGGCTGGGTACACTGAACCTCGGAAATGTCTACTGAGACAGAGTAAAGAGTTCATTGGAGAGCTAGACCATTCAAAAGAAAAGAGGGGGATGCAAGATCAGGCAGAGGGGATTGAAATTATAGTACAGGCCTGACGCACCTCTGACAGCCCCAGGTGGGACTCTGGAGCAAGTCTTCCTAGTTAGAGGCGCCTACAGTGGCAGAGGCGGTGAGGTGGCAGGACCACAGGCTTACTCAGCGGTTGGCTGTAGCTGTCCTGGAAGGAGCACGACTCAGCTCAAAGGCAGAGACAGACATGAGGGAGGCAGAGCTGGTCACACTCCTCCCAGCTGGGCAGTGTCCTCCCTTGAGAAAATTTCATCTGCCACCAGCATGAATGGTGTACACAGCAACTGTCTATTCCATACACAGCTAGGGTGTGCTTGTTAAGACAGAGCAAGAAATGAGGCCACTAATACTATCAAGCCGGGACTTGAACAGTCTCATCAGTCTCTCTGGGGAGTTTGAATCTCATCCCATCGGCAGCAGAAGCCATAGAAAAGTTTTAAGTAAGGAAGCATGGGGAGCAAATTTGCATTCTAAATCTTTTCTGCAGCACTGAATGAAGCCTGAATTCAGGACTATTGTTAAGGAGCTGTTGGAGAAGGCCCTGTGAAAGCACGAACAGAGAGTTTGACATCCAGTTTCACACAGGAGTGGGAAGCAGGGGTAAATTAGACACTGGAGAAGGCAGGCACCTCAGATTGTGATGGCTGATTAGACTTGGGGAGTAAGGAAGAGCAAGGAGTCTGGGACAGCTGATTTTCTATGACATACAAAACTTCGATATGTTCTGAGGACAAACTTTAGAAGAAATAATAAAATGAGGCTCACTGCAAACTTCTACCTTGGAAAATGTAAAGTTGTCCAATTATCACAGCCAGATCCTTGATCATCTCCCTGTAATCCATTTCTTGCTGCGTTTACACAGCATTGTGTCTCAGACTGGTGCCAAGCATCAAACAAAGAAATATCTATTAAACATGATTTGAAGCATGGGACGTGTCCCAGGATCTCAGTCTCAAAATGAAGTCTTAGGTGGGCAGAGAAAGTAAAAGTGGAGTTAACTATTAAGAATACCAAAAACAAACTACACAACTCCACCACACACACATACATACATTAAATGGAGTGCTAATTTAGTGATATTCACTGACACTAAATTTGAAAGCAGAATAAAACACCAATAATTACTATTGGGTAATGCTGCTATTTAAATGAAATATTTAATAAAACCTCTATAGAGTACACAGGTGAATTAAATCTATACCTAAGGCCATATACTTGCTAAACCCAATATATCTAGCCTCATTCTCTGAAAAACAAGCACATTCACACCCCTGACTTGACTCTTGCTCTGTGGTATCTTATCTTTCCTCCAACCTCAAATTCTCACTCATTTAACAGAGTTCAATCCAAAGTTCTTCTTTTCTGGATGCTTCTCTCATGTTTTCCTATAAAATGAATTAATGCTCACTCATCTCTCTTTTCATGGAGATTTACATATATACACACACGCACACACACACACACACACACATATACATATATATATAGGTACATGTACATGTTGTTGTTGTTTAGACACTAAGTCATATCCAACTCTTTTTGACTCCATGGACTGTAGCCCTCCAGGCTCCTCTGTCCATGGTATTTCCCAGGCAAGAATACTGGAGTGGGTTGCCATGCCCTTCTCCAGGGGATCTTCCTGACCCAGGGATTAAACCCAATGTTTTTTATATCCCTTCTCACTTTGAAATAATTCTTTCAACTTTCATGTAATTTCAAATTTTCTTCCTCAATAATCGTAACTATCTTTATCTCCATTTTACATGTGTAACTATGTATATGTAACTATGGATAACTAATAATAGTCTCTCTTCTTATTACATTAGATTATAAGCTCCTTGAGAGCAGTTTCTTATAGAATTCTTTCTTTGGTTCCCAACAGCACTTAAGTACAATGTTCTATGATATAAATCAGTATTAAGTGGTAAATACATAAACAAACCAAGATTTTTCAACACCAGCACCACTGACGTTTTGGTCTTTCCTAAAGACCTCACTGGACACATGGCCATTGTTGCGGGCTGTCCTGTCCACTCTAGGATGTTTAGCAGCCTCTCTGGGCTCTGTCTACTAGATTCCAGTAGCTTCTAGCTCTCTCTGCACAGCTGTGACAACAATAAATGTTTCCTGACATTGACACTGGCCTCCAGGGTGGGGAGGAGACATAACTGTTGAGAACCACTGATGGACAACATGAAACTACAACTTATAGACACAGTGGGGACAGGAGAAAGTGGGATGGTAGCATTGAGAGGGTAGCTAAACCTCCTATCATCTTAAGGAAAGTAGGATTTAGACATGCTAAGTCAGGGGTAAGAAATTTCAACGTCATAAAAACTGTGTTATCATCTTCTATTCTTTTTTTCTTCTATGTCAATATACTACATTTCATTACAGGTTCTTGTACTATTTATATGATTAAGTGACAATATCCAAGGACTTAGCTTAATTGAAATTAAGAGGGTAGCACTGAAACGTATATATTACCATATGTAAAATAGATAGCTAATTGGAAGTTGCTATATAACAGAGAGCTCAACCTGGTGCTCTGTGACAACCTAGAGGATTGGGGTGGGGAGGTGGGATTGAGGTTCAAGAGGCAGGGAATATATGCTTATCTATGGCTGATTCATGCTGATGTATGACAGAAACCAACACAACATTACAAAGCAATCATCCTCTAATTAAAAATTTTAAAAAAAATTTAAGAGGAAGCTGCAACTGTATGATGACTTTTAAATAGCCAATAATCAATCGTTGACCCTTGTATCACACAGGTGGCATGTTAATAACATGGGGATCTATGGAAGTGCCAATGCATATTTACATGGAAAATGAAAAAATATAAAAGAGCCAGAAACTCAGAATTTGTAAACACTGTCACTGCATTGTTTTCATAGTAAACATTTTTGATAATGCTATAAACTGACACATTTTCAGTATCAAATGAATATCTTTGTGATTGTTATTAATATGTTAAAGAAAGTAAAATTTACCCACGACCTACACAATTCACCAACTGAAATGGAAGTATCAAAGCTTAAGCACTCAGTACAGAAATGATATTTGCACACATCTATAACTATTAACAAAATTTTGAGTTAGCATTTTGTTTCATACCTTCCAGTATGAATTGTTTGGCTTCTACTCTTCATAATCTGGATGATTTATTCTATTTGTCAAATACTTTGTTGTTGATGTTCTGTCACTAAGTCATGTCCAACTCTGTGACCCCATGGACTGCAGCATGCCAGGCTTCCCTGTCCTTCACTATCACTGGGAGTTTGCTCAGATTCGTGTCCATTTAGTTGGTGATACTATCTGACCATCTCATCAAATACTTAATAAGCACCAAAAACATTTTTAGAAGTTCTGCTAACAGCTTCTAACCGAATAGATAGAATCATAGCTCTTAAAAACTTACATTTAGTGGCAGTAAGTAATCCTATAGAATAAAACATTAAGAGCAATATAATATACTTAGATTTATGATACAGATGAAAATACTGCAGAGACATAGAAAAGATAATTTTAGCTCAGTCATAAATGCAGTGCAGGAGGCACCTGATGGTTTTTAAGCAGAGGGATAATATAGTTATGACTTTGTTGTAGATAAACCTTTAGGACTGGAGGCAAGAAAACTACTTCAAAGCTTTTTACAATAATCTAGACAAGATATGTTAAAGGATGAAACAGGCCAGTGATAAGCTGAGGGAAAAAAGGCAAACTTAAGAAAACTTGGAGACAAATATCATTAGAATTTCATGAGTACAATGACGTATTCATTTGAGGGGCAGAAAAGATTTAGACTGTCTTTTTACAGTTAGCTGTAAGTAAGTGGCTATTTAGGTGTACCACTAATTGAGATAACAGAAGAGGAAAAACGTTAGGGAAAAAGACAATGGGTTCCCCGAATGTCTCCCAGTAACAGTGTATATGGATGAGGCACTATACCTAGTCAGAGCTGAGGAAACTTAGAAGCAATAAAAATAAATACTAAGATTGATTCAAGTTCGAGCAGTTTTTATTTATTTACTTGGTCAGATGGGTATAGTAGAAGGACTGGAGATGGGAGAGATTTGAGAACGATGGTGAAAAACGTACTTCAGGTGATGAATCCAGGGTCTTAGACTGTCTACAAAAGTGAAATAAGAAAGCTCCTTTTAGGCCCTGAGAAGATAGGAAGATCAATACAGTGGAAGGTTATAGCATTTCATAGAATGAGTGTATTGTGTGTCAGAGTATGAGAAGTCTGGGTGGGAAAATAGTTTGTTTTCAGCAAGAGAGAAGCTGAAAGTTAAGATTTCTGATCTGAATTGAACTAGGAGGTGACTAGTTTTTGGCTATTACCATGCATGTGAGTAACACAGAGAGTCAAGGTACTTAGAAAATATCTAGGAAATGGGGTTTGAATAAAATATCCACATGAGACCTGTAGTAAGTGAGCATTGTGGCAGGATTTGGAATAAAGAAAGAATATTTAATATCAATGTTTTCAATGTCTGATCAGATCTTCAGATTAAGGAAGAGTAGAAAACCATATGGAGAGGACTTCCTAAGAAAATAATAGTTGTGTTTATCTCCTCAGTAGAGGAAGAGTAATGATTTAGAATGTGCGCTTAACACTAAGAAGGTAGCAAAGGAATTGCTTGAGGGAAGAAATAACTACCATTTGATAGAATGACAAATTTACATGCTGAAAAAGATTGTAGGAAGAATAAAAGCTGAAGCAATACTTGCTCAGTGATATGAACTAACAGCAATTTCACCATTTCACATTTTTGTTTGGAAACTTCTATATAAAGGACATAAGTCAAAATGTTCTCTAAAATAAGGCCAAGATTTGGAAAGCACCATAAAATTCAGTTCGTCCTGATCAAAAAGCAAAGCAGATTTAGACAGAAACTTTGTCATAAATAGTAGAGTGCCCAAGTTTCATGGTACACTTTTCCTCTAAGTATTTAAGTTCTTTAAAACTTACTGGGGTCCATAAGCAGTTGAAATGTTGAGAATATTTCAAGGCATGGTAATCAAAATGAAGACATGGATCAGAGTCAGCATTAAAGGAATGAATTGAATGCATTCCAGGAAAGCAAGTGGTAACAGATCATAGTAGATTTTATAACTATATAAGAGACTGTACTCATGTCTATGAAGTCTTTTAATAACAAAAATTAATGTTGGGTTCCTAAAGGTAATTGAGTTACTACAGCTGTGTGTCTGAGAGAAAAGCACAGTATACATTAATCTTGTGGAGGAGTGTATGATGTGCGCATATTTTCCAAAACCCAAAAATAGTGCTCAAAACTCGGTTCCTAAAGTCTCACCATTAAAATTTGTTTCCTTCCTTGCTACCTCTCTCCCTTCCTTTCTCCTTTCTTCCTTAGTCCATGAAATAGAACCAGAAACATTCCTATTGTATGGCTCACAAGACAGAAAGTCAGAGGACTTTAATGATTTTTCCAAAACGTTCCAATATTAAATGCAGGTTACATTCTTTCAAGTATAGCACAAAGAATGAACACCTTACCTATGCTAACAACTTATAATTCTTTGCAATTATTTTGCCAACTCAATTTTTCATGTTTTTTATGTCCGCATTAACACTATGAAGTGACAGGTAGTGACAGTAAGGCTCACCACTACACTAATAAGAGAAAGTCGATGATAAAGAGTAAGAAAATGAAAAACAGATTTAACTGTAAAAAAAATGTCATGGCTGAGTAGCTTTTAGGTGCTTCATCCACCAAAAGTGGATATACTTTAATTGGAGAATTCAGATCAGGCCTTCGTAATTTCTAAGTGCTCAGTCATGAGGAAAAGATTCTACCCTCAAAGTATTTAAAAGACCTTTTTCTTATGCTATTCATTCTTCCATTCAACAAATACTTATTGAGCACCTACCATCTGTCAGACAGTAGAGACAACACTGAAGAGAACAAATTTCCCTTATTCATTTTTACAATGGGAGGATACAGACATCAAGATGGATAAGTAAAATATATATTATATATAAACTGTTGATAGTGTCATGGAGTAAAATAAAGGAAGGGCAATATGCAGAGCTGATGGGGGATTTTGGAATTTTAAATAAGGTCAAACCTTAATGAGAATGTGACATTTATAGGAAGACTTAAAGAAGCTGGGATAATGAGTCATACCAGACAAGTAAAGAAGATTCTGGGCAGAGCAAGGACTCAGTGTGCTAGATATGTCCCTGGATAGAGGAGCACAGGATGGTGGAATGCAGTGAGATGGAAAGAGAGTGATAGGAGATCAGACAGCGGTGTGTGAGGGGCAACCGACCAGATCATCTAGGGCCTGTATTAGAACTAAATGGAATTACATTAAAATGGATTTTAATGGGTTTGGCTTTTACTCTGCAGGAGAAACAAAGTTGTCTGAAGTTTTTGAGCTGAATTAATGTTACCTAGTATATTTTAACAGGTTTTCTTTGTCTAGAAATGACTAAAGGGGGCAAGAGTGGAATCAGTGTGTGCATGCTCAGTCACGCTGTCCTGTCTGACTCTTTAGGACCCTATGGACTGTAGCCCACCTGGCTCCTCTGTCCATGGGATTTCTGAGTCAATAATACTGGAGTGGGTTGCCATTTCCTCATCCAGGGTGGAATTAGGGAAACAGCTAAAAATTACTACAATAATCCAAGCAAGTCACACTAGATTTTTTGATTATAGTAGTGACAGCGGTGGAGAAGGCAATGGCACCCCACTCCAGTACTCTTGCCTGGAAAATCCCACGGACGGAGGAGCCTGGTAGGCTGCAGTCATTGGGGTCTCGAAGAGTCGGACATTGCTGAGTGACTTCACTTTCACTTTTCACTTTTATGCATTGAAGAAGGAAATGGCAACCCACTCCAGTGTTCTTGCCTGGAGAATCCCAGGGATGGGGTTGCACAGAGTCGGACACGACTGAAGTGACTTAGCAGTAGCAGTGACAGTGGAGATAAGAATAGCTGGATTCTGCATAAAATATGCATGTTGATCTGTTAGGAGTGACTAAGGGATTACATGTAGGTTCTGAGAGGTAGAGATAAAAAATTATGCAGGTTTTTTTTTTTTTTTTGCCTGAAGAATTAGGAAGATGAAGCTACCATTAAATGAGGGGGTTAAAGAACAAGAACTATTATTTAGGCTCTGATTGCATCTTGCCAATTGTAATATTTGAGGATAACCTGCCTTTTTGTGTCTTGACATCTGGTTTTCCTAGAATTGGCTTAATTCCAAGTTTTATCAAACTGTTTCATGCATTTTATTTATTAATAATAAGCATTCCCATTCTTTTCATATGTCTTCAGCATGATCATATAATAAGTGAATAATTATTATTTAACTCATGTTTGATTCTGCAGTGTGAAAAGACTATGATAATTCTAGTCTCACCAGGAAATCAGCCCCTTGACTGTAATTGTCTTTCTCTTTATTTTACCCACTGATTTAGCAGTTTTGAGAAGATGCAAAAAATATATTCAACTATTTATAACATTTATTAAGGAAAAATGATGACTGTAAATAAGAGAAAATTTTAAATGACTCGTCATGAACTAAATGGAGGCAAATGACATAAAGAGCAAAGACATTGATGTTAAATCAGTCGCTAATTGAATAGAGGCTGAGTCCTTTGGTCGATTGTATAACCTAGTTGATTCCCAGTTTTCATGATTATTAGTATTCTTTTTTAAAGAAGATGATATATACAAAATACAGAAGACACCTTAAAAATATTAATTGCTAAACTAATACTAGCCCATAATTCCCCCAGTTTCAAGAAACCAGACCCAAAAGATCAAGAGGGTGAAGTAAGAGGAGGTGGAACTTACCTTCTTCCACAAACATATCAAAAATATGTCTACATGTGGAACAATTCTCACTGAAAACTAACTGGAACCTGACAGAAAGACTCTGTACAACCAAGGCTGTCAGTAAGATACACACAAAATCAGGTAGAAAGGGAAGAAAAGTGATCAACTCAGGACTTGTGCCCCTGGGAAGGGACCCAGAGGAAAAGAAAAATTCACAGGTAGAAACTTGCCCTGGGAAGGGAGCAGGTTGAGCCATAAAATGGATGTCCCAGTCCTGGGTCCTATGTAAAGGAGACGGGGCCCCTTGGCTGGTTGGAGGAAGGCTGAGCCAAACAGAAGAGTGAGAGAAACCCTGGACTACACCTGTGAGGAGCGTCCAGGGTCTGGCTAGTCTCTGAGGCAGTGAAGAAAGGTCTGCTCTAGTGGTGATGTGTTTACATGACCACCTCACCATGCTCCACAGGCTGAACCTAGCGAATGCTCAGTCCATCACTCCATGCCACAGCGCAGCACTGGATCTGGGGTGGCCATGACTGGGGAAGGAACTGGCCTATGATACAGAGATGATCTGGTCCTGTGGTAGATCTCAGGTGGGGTGGTGTCAGCCATTGTTGGAGCTTACTCCAGTTGTGCCTCAGAAGCCCACCAGATCTCTGATGGCAGACTCCCACCACAGCTAACATCTCAGTACAGGCCAAGAAACCATGAGGGCCCCCGCCAGCCCTACTGAGTGGTTCTGCAACAGGACGGGGCGGCAGAAGCAGGGAGTGGTGATCAGCTGTGAGGAACAAAGGGAGATTGAACCTAAGGCCATGTCTGAACAGAGCCATGGATGCCTACACAGACAATGCATCGAACCTCTATCTGTTCAAGGGCAACGCTCACTTCAGTACTCCCTCCTTTGAGGAAAGTTCCCAATGTAGGGAGAAATCAACCTTAAAGGGAGAAGAGTCACCTCAAGCCTAACCCTCTGGGCTTCTGTTCTAGCAAATTGGGATCAGACCTGGTCCCTGATAGGGTGGTAATGGCCACTGAGCAGGGGGGAAGCCCCACCCCACACCCAAAACCTTCCCTAGCTCCTTCATCTGCAGCCCCACCCTCTACCAAGGTGATAGATGCTACAAACCCTGAAGAAAGAAGTGACTTGTGTCCACATCAAATCCAGTTCTCCCCCAGAAGGCAGTGGGCACAAAATCTGTAAAGGAATGCTTACACGTAAGAACAGTTCTTTACCACTGCAATAAGTAACACTTATTTAACACTGCTTCACTTAAATTCATAGAGGCAGAAAAAGTTAGGAAAAATTAAAAGGTAGAGAAACTGGTCTCAGTTGAAAGAATGAGTCAATGCCTGAAAAAATAATGAAACAAGTAAAAAATTTTACCAGATAAAGAATTTAAAAACACTGGTAATACAAATGTCAACCGACTTAGGGAAAGTAATTGATTTAAACAGTGACATTTTAACAAGAAACTAGAAAGTATAAAAAAGACCCAGTCAGAAATGAAGACTTTGATAGCTGAAATAAAAACACACTATTAATAGAAGAAATGAATAGAACACTAAGTGATACAGAAGAATGGATAAATGATCTGGAATATAGAATAATAGAAATCACCCAATCAGAATAGCAAAAGGGAAAAAAAAAAATGAAAGCCATTTGAGAGATCTCTGGGATACACAGCAATCCCACTCCTGAGCATACATTCAGAAAAGATGAAACACTCTAATTTTAAAAGACACATATATCCCAATGTGCAGAGTGGCTCTGTTTGCAATAGCCAAGATAAGGAAGCAACCCAAGTGTCCATTCTCAGGCAAATGGATAAAAAAGTGATAACACACAGACACACAATGGACTGTTACTCAGCCATAAAAAGAAAGAAATTCTGCAAATTGTGTCAAAGTGTATGGACCTAGGAAGTATTCTCCTTAGTGAAATACATGAGATGGAGAAAGACGAATGCTGTATGATATCACTTACATGTGGAGTCTAAAATTATAAACAAATATATATGCAAAACAAACAGACTCACTGATATAGAAAAAAACTAGTGGTTACCAAAGGGGAGAAGGAAGTGGGGATGGGAAGATTAGGGGTATGAGATTAAGTGATACAGACTACAATGCATAAAATAGATAAGCAAGAAGGATGCATTGTACAGTACAGGGAAGTATAAGCCATTATCTTGCAATGACTTTTAATGAAGTATAATCTGTAAAAAATACTGAATCACTATGTTGAATGCATGAAATTAATATTGTAAATCAGCTATATTTCAACTGAAAGACAAAAATAAAAGAACTAGAGACCCAGCAAACATAAAAAGATTTAGATCAGTGATAAAGATAGGTGGCACATCCCAGAGCCTCAAGTATTAACCATGCATGCTCAGTCACTCAGTCATGTCCAGCTCTTTGCAACCTCACGCCTGTAGCCTACCAGGCTCCTCTGTTCATGGGATTTTCCAGGCAAGAATGCTGGGTTGCTATTTCCTTCTCCAGGGAATCTTTCCAACTTGGAGATCGAACCCATGTCCCCTGCATTGGCAGGCGGATTCTTTACCACTGAGCCACCTGGGAAGCCCTCAAGTATTAACTAATTACACTTTATTCTTCTTATGCTTCTTTATATATGCTTTATGAAAGGTATTCACTTTTCTACTACAAACTTCTTCCCTGATGTCACCTCCACCTGTTTAGAGGCAGAACTCCTGCATCTACAACTTTAAGCACAGCTGTTTGCCCACAAAGAATGATAAAAATGAAGCAAATAGTAGAAAATGTTCACCACCAGTTAGCTACCTAGAGTCAGGTGGTTTATTTTGGAATGCCAGCCAGCTGAAGTGAGGAAAGGAGTAAAAACCAATAGAAAGATGGTTATGACAATGACTGCAACTAAGGGTGACTCAGTAATGGATGCCAGCAAAAGTTTGTGAGGAGCCTTATAAAATATCTCTCAAAACTATCCACTCAGGAGAAAAAGGAAGGAAGCATTTAGCTATCTGGTGGCTCCTACCCTTGGCTTACAAAGTGCTGCCCGTGAAGCATTAACTCTCACACATTTTCAAGACTGAATTTATGAGGATTAAGCAATTTCTGCAGGATTCCCAGCTGCCTCCCTATACCATATATTCTGGGAAGCTCTAGGGCAGGGACTGAGAGGTACAGGGAATGCAAATAAAGCTTGTTGAAGATGGACACAACCAACACAGCGTGGCTGAAATAAAGGTGAGGGCGAGAAGCTACAAGTTGGCACAAAAGCTCTTCAGAGGCTCAGTATTGTCCAGTGGTTAAGATGAATGTAGTGAAAGTAAATGCTCACAATATACTTCATCAACATTTATTTTTCTTTTTCCAAAGTAGGTCAAGTGAACCTTCAATATATCATATATATGTCCAGAACTGTATCTGTATAATAAGGCATTAATAAATCAATAATCAGTAATTAATAATAAATGACAATTATAAGAGATGTCTATAATATACAGTAATTTTGAATTTTGAATTATTTTGCCAGTGGGAAAAATTTTTTTCACTAAATTATTGGATGAACTTCCTTCCTCTAAAAATAATATTAACCAAGCCATGAAAATTGGTTTATTCTCCCACATAAATACTTTAGGGAAAGTCTCAAAGCAAAGAATAGAGGTTTGGCAATTCATCTAAGGGGAATTCATGTTTCTCAATGCTTTTCCATCAGTGGTTTTATGAAGCAGTTTTTTTCTCACTTTCCCTTTCGGAATAAAATTAGATGAATTAAAGGCATTAATGATCATACGTTTTTGATTTCATGGTACTTTTATCATAATTATTGGGTGAGTTAAAATAATATCAAATGACTTAATTGATTTTTGCTATCCCATAGCCTTGTGATTTATCCTGATTTAGTAGAGACACCAGGTGGCTTTATTTCATTTATTAGAAATGGATGTTATTCACTCTTCCATGATGTACCTGGGGCATTGAGCTTTGGTTTGAGATTTGTGAACTGAATTATTAACACCATAAAATTGTTCTCTAGTGTACCTTATTAGGAGTATTATAATTTATTTCCTAAGCTATATAACATTAAAAACAGAGTTTTAAATAGAAACTCCCATTTAAGGATAATCAAAACAGTATCAATAAAATACTATGTGCCATGGACTGAACTACATTTTGGTGGAAAAAAGCAATAAATACAACTTACTCTTCTTCCCTAATTGTCTAGTAAAAGATTTCAGTTTGATTTGTAAAAGTCAGTGCTATGTTTGCATTAGAACCCCCTAACATTATATATATACCATTTTCTTTCATTTTCTCTGTCACAAGTTGAAACTGAGGCTGTTGCTGCTGCTAAGTCACTTCAGTCGTGTCCGACTCTGTGACCCCATAGACGTCAGCCCACCAGGCTCCCCCGTCCCTGGGATTCTTCAGGCAAGACCACTGGAGTGAGTTGCCATTTCCTTCTCCAATGCGTGAAAGTGAAAAGTGAAAGTGAAGTCACTCAGTCGTGTCCGACTCTTAGCGACCCCATGGACTGCAGCATACCAGACTCCTCCGTCCTTGGGATTTTCCAGGCAAGAGTACTGGAGTGGGGTGCCATTGCCTTCTCCTGAAACTGAGGCTAGTAGGATAGATTTAGTGATTTTTAAGAATGATAAATTCTTTTAGACACATTCAGTCATTACAGGCACTATATTTTTACTCATTCTTATAGTCGCATCCAAATAAACACTAACCTCTATTGGTCTCTGTGTGTGCCTTTGAATTGTTTGCTTTTATTTCATCCTGCTGATCATTATTATAGCCTATACCCTCATATTTCACATCTATACAATGACAATGTCCATTGTTCCTGTTTCCATGCTTGTAAGTGCAGCCCTGATGCATCCCATGGCTTATAATTTGAGTGACCATATGTCCTAGTTTCCTTAGGATACTTCCAATTTTTTCTATTGTAATTACTGAGAATTAATCCTTGCAGTCTAAAAAAGAGGCTGGGTGAGAAGGTGCATGTTCATCTTCTGTGTAATGACATTATATTCAACTTGGTGACCTTCTACTTTTCAAAATCTTTTAAAGACCAAGGCAAAAAGCTCATACAGGAATCAAAAACTTCTATAGTTTGACCACAATCTACCTTTTTTTTTTTTTTTTCTTTTTTTTTTTTTTTTTTTTTATTAGTTGGAGGCTAATTACTTTACAACATTTCAGTGGGTTTTTGTCATACATTGATATGAATCAGCCATAGATTTACACTTATTCCCCATCCCGATCCCCCCTCCCACCTCCCTCTCCACCCGATTCCTCTGGGTCTTCCCAGTGCACCAGGCCCGAGCACTTGTCTCATGCATCCCACCTGGGCTGGTGATCTGTTTCACCATAGATAGTATACATGCATGCTGTTCTTTGAAACATCCCACCCTCACCTTCTCCCACAGAGTTCAAAAGTCTGTTCTGTATTTCTGTGTCTCTTTTTCTGTTTTGCATATAGGGTTATCGTTACCATCTTTCTAAATTCCATATATATGTGTTAGTATGCTGTAATGTTCTTTATCTTTCTGGCTTACTTCACTCTGTATAAGGGGCTCCAGTTTCATCCATCTCATTAGGACTGGTTCAAATGAATTCCTTTTGACGGCTGAGTAAAATTCCATGGTGTATATGTACCACAGCTTCCTTATCCATTCATCTGCTGATGGGCATCTAGGTTGCTTCCATGTCCTGGCTATTATAAACAGTGCTGCGATGAACATTGGGGTGCACGTGTCTCTTTCAGATCTGGTTTCCTCAGTGTGTATGCCCAGAAGTGGGATTGCTGGGTCATATGGCAGTTCTATTTCCAGTTTTTTAAGGAATCTCCACACTGTTTTCCATAGTGGCTGTACTAGTTTGCATTCCCACCAACAGTGTAAGAGGGTTCCCTTTTCTCCACAGCCTCTCCAGCATTTATTGCTTGTAGACTTTTGGATAGCAGCCATCCTGACTGGCGTGTAATGGTACCTCATTGTGGTTTTGATTTGCATTTCTCTGATAATGAGTGATGTTGAGCATCTTTTCATGTGTTTGTTAGCCATCTGTATGTCTTCTTTGGAGAAATGTCTGTTTAGTTCTTTGGCCCATTTTTTGATTGGGTCATTTATTTTTCTGGAATTGAGCTGCAGGAGTTGCTTGTATATTTTTGAGATTAATCCTTTGTCTGTTTCTTCATTTGCTATTATTTTCTCCCAATCTGACGGCTGTCTTTTCACCTTACTTATAGTTTCTTTTGTAGTGCAAAAGCTTTTAAGTTTCATTAGATCCCATTTGTTTAGTTTTGCTTTTATTTCCAATATTCTGGGAGGTGGGTCATAGAGGATCTTGCTGTGATTTATGTCGGAGAGTGTTTTGCCTATGTTCTCCTCTAGGAGTTTTACAGTTTCTGGTCTTACATTTAGCAATCTACCTTTTAAACCTTCTTTAATACACATCTTCATTCCTAAACCTATGTAAAGCATTCTCCATCTTTGATGATCTTGATGGCCAACTCAAATTTCTTGATTCATGCTGTCTTTCCTAATCACTTCCATATTTCCACTGAACCACAGTAAATAATCCTTTGTCATTCATATATAGATTAGTGACAAGTAGTATAATGTTTTGTTTTTCTTAGTAAAGTTAGCTTTAGTACACAGCATTTCATTGCCTTACACATTTGGAAGCAGACAGTACTTAACGGAGTTAAATATCATGGACTGGCATCATGATGTTTAGACTTGAATAGCAGATCTCTCAATGCTTCTAATATGGAAGCTGTATCTTCACTTTATTATACAACTCCTCAAGGCAGCAAATTTTACTTAGTAAACAGTAAGAAAGGTTAGCAAATAGAAGAAAACAGAAGAACCAAATAACATCAGATAATATTTCAAAAAATGCTTTCCACTCAACCACTTTTCTCCAACTAATAAATCTTTGCCTTACTTCTATAAAAATAAATATTACTTCCACGAAAAGATAATAGCCAGTCATCTATTAAAAACCCCATTTTATAATATTGAGTAAACCATATTCAAGGAATGTGAGAATATGATGGGCTGGAGTAGTATTTTCCCCAGACACTTCCACTGTTCACCTCAAACCTGAGGAATTTCTCACTTGAAGGCAACTATTAATTATCTAGGGAGGCTTTTCATCCTAGCACTGGTTTTCTCCTCCACTAAAGTGATGGCATAATTTCTTTTTAATTTCTTGAACCTAAACCATTTAAATACAAGCCCAATAGAGTTTTCCTGTCTGGCCCTTGTTGTTATTGTCATTTAGTCCAACTCTCTGCAACCCCATGGACTGGAACCCACCAGGCTAATCTGTCTATTGGATTTCCTAGGCAAGAGTCTGACATGGGTTGTCATTTCCTTCTCCAGGGGATCTTCCTAACCCAGGGACCAAACCTCATCCTGTGCATTGGCAGGTGGATTCTTTACCACTGAGTCACCAGGGAAGCCCTTACTGGCAGGCAACTAGCCATCTGGTGTAGAGAAAAGAATACACATAAGCACGTGAAATTCAGTGTGATAGGAACTATGATAAAGAAATGCACAGGAGAAATGGACAACACGTTTTAGAACTTGTATACATTTCTTTCTCAAATCTAAGATAGGCTGGAAAAACATGCATAAGTAGTTGATGAGCAAATTAATTCACTGACTTAACTATTTTACACATGGTTGGATGGCATCACTGACTCAATGGACATGAGTTTGGGTAGACTCTGGGAGTTGGTGATGGACAGGGAGGCCTGGCATGCTGTGGTTGATGGGGTGGCAGAGAGTCAGACATGACTGAGCGACTGAACTAAACACATGATTCATTTTAAAAACAATTTAATTCTGTACTAGTTTTTCCTGTTATGATATGTCCCAACCATTTTAAAAGTGATGAAAAGTTGGATTATGGGAGTTATCTACAATTTGAAAGGCAGAATTATTTCCAGGTCATTATCTGATTGTAGCACTTTAAACATTTTTACAGGGCAAGATAAGCTAAGAAACAGTCCATGCAACACCAAATTAATATATACAGGTAAAAATGACTTCTATAATAAAAATAAAAGTAAATGTCAAGCATACTTGATGAGTGAATTATTCAAAACTACTGCAATGGATGTATATAAGTTTACATAATAAGCCAATCCCATTAACTCCTCCCCTTCATGGATCACAGCCATGTCATGGTGAAGGGGCTGGCACTAACTCAGTGAAGCTATGAGCCATGCCATGTAGGGCCACCTAAGACAGATGGGTCATAGTGAAGAGTTCTGATAAAATGTGGTCCACTGGAACAGGGAATGGCCAACCACTCCAGTATTCTTGCTGCAAGAACCCCATGGATAGTATGAAAAGGCAAAAAGATATGACACCGGAAGATGAGCCTCCCAGATTGCACAGAGCCCAATATGCTACTGGGGAAGAGCAGAGGGCAATGACTAGTAGCTCCATAAAGAATGGGCCAAAGCAGAAACAACACTCAGTTGTGGATGTGTCTGGTAGTGAGAGTAAAGTCCAGTGCTGTAAAGAACAATATTGCATAGGTACCCGAACATCAGGTCCATGAATCAAGGTAACTGGATGTGGTCAAGCAGGAGATGGCAAGAGTGAACATAGACTTTTTTGGAATCAGTGAACTAAAATGGATGGGATGAGTGAATTTAATTTAGAAGACCATTATATCTACTACTCTGGGCAACAATCCCTTATAAGAAATGGGGTAGCCCTCACAGTCCACAAAAGAATCCAAAATGCAGTGCTTGGGTGCAATCTCAAAAACGACAGAATGATCTTGGTTCTTTTCAAAGGAAAACCATTCAATATCACAGTAATCCAAGAATATGCCCCAACCACTAGTGCTGAAGAAGCTGAAGTTGATTGGTTCTATGAAGACCTACAGCACTTTTTAGAAATAACACCAAAAAAATGTCCTTTTCATCATAGAGGATTGGAATGCAAAAGTAGGAAGTCAAGAGATACCTGAAGTAACGGAAAAATTTGGCCTTGGAGTATAAAATGAAGTAGGGCAAAGGCTAACAGAGTTTTACCAAGAGACCACAGTGTTCATAGCAAAAACCCTCTTCCAATGACATGAGATGACTCTACATATGGACATCACCAGATATTCAAAACCAAAATAAGATTGATTACGTTCTTTGCAGCTAAAGATGGAGAAGCTCTATACAGTCAGCAAAAACAAGTTTGGGAGCTGACAGTGGCTCAGATCATGAACTCCTTATTGAAAAATTCAGACTTAAATTGAAAAACATAGGGAAAACCACTAGGCCATTCAGGTATGACCTAAATCAAATCACTTATGATTATACAGTAGAAGAGACAAATAGATTCAAGGGACTAAATCTGATAGAGTGCCTGAAGAACTATGGATGGAAGTTCATAACATTGTACAGGAGGTGGTGAACAAAACCATCCCAAAGAAAGAGGCATAATGGTTGTCTGAGGAGGCCTTACAAATAGCTGAGAAAAGAAGAGAAGCCAGATTCAAAGGAGTAAAGGAAAGATATACCCAATGAATGCAGAATTCCAGAGAACAGCAAGGAGAGATAAGAAAACCTCCCTCAGTGATCAGTGCAAAGAAGTAGAGGAAAACAATAGAATGGGAAAGAATAGAGACCTCTTCAATAAGATCAGAGATGCCAGGGAAATTTCATGCAGAGGCAGACACAGTAATGAACAGAAATGCCGGTATGGACCTAACAGAAGCAGAAGATATTAAGAAGAGGTGGCAAAGACACACAGAAGAAGTATACAGAAAAAAGATCGTAATGACCTGGATAACCACAATGGTGTGATCACTCATCTAGAGCCAGACATTCTGAAATGCAAAGTCAAGTGGGCCTTAGAAAGCATCACTATGATCAAAGCTAGTGGAGGTGATAGAAATCCAGCTGAGCTATTTCAAATCCTAAAACATGATGCTGTTAAAGTGCTGCACTCAATATGCCAGCAAATTTGGAAAACTCAGCAGTGGCCATAGGACTGGGAAAGGTTTGATTTCATTCCAATCTCAAAGAAGGGCAATGCCAAAAATGTTCAAACTACCACACAATTGTACTAATTTCACATCCTAGCAAAGTGATGCTCACAATCCTTCAAACTAGGCTTCAACAGTATGTGAACTGAAAACTTTCAGAAGTACAAACTGGATTTAGAAAAGGCAGCAGAACCAGAGCTTAAATTGCCAACATCCATTGGATCATATAAAAAGCAAGAAAATTCCAGAAAAACATCTACTTCTGCTTCACTGACTACGCTAAAGCCTTTGACTGTGTAGATCACAGCACTGTGGAAAATTCTTAAAGAGATGAGAACACCTTACCTGGCTCTTGTGAAACATGTATGCAAATCAAGAAGCAACAGTTAGAACTGTACATGGAACAATGGACTGTTTCCAAATCAGGAAAAAAGTACACCAAGTCTGTACATTGTCATCCGGCTTACCTAACTTATATACAGAATACAGCATGAGAAATGCCAGGCTGGATGAAGCACAAGCTGGAATCAAGATTGCCAGGAGAAATATCAATAACCTCAGCTATGCATATGACACCAGGTGCATTTTGGAGCCCCCCAAAATAAAGTCTGTCACTGTTTCCACTGTTTCCCCATCTATTTGCCATGAAGTGATAGGATTGGATGCCATGATCTTCATTTTTTTAATGTTGAGTTTAAGCCAGCTTTTTCACTCTCTTCTTTATGGTTTTCAAAGTGTAAAGGTGAGGGGAAGGGATAAATTAGGAGGCTGGGGTTAACATATGCACACTAACATACATAAAAGTAAACAATCAACATAGACCTACTGTGTATTACAAGGAACTCTACTCAATAGTCTATAATAAGCTGCATGGGAAAAGAGTCTGAAAAATAATATATGTGTCACTGAATCACTTTGCTGTATACCTAATACTATAAAAGAGTAAACATCAAAAATATTTGATGTATGAATCATTCAAAACTACTACAATGTATGTACATAAATTTACATAAGCCATTCCAATTAACTCCTCACTTCTCATCACAAAAATAGTTACATATTAGTCTGTTTTGTATAAGGTACCAATATACTTGGAATTTTAACATAAGGCATCTAAAAATTTCTGCCATCTAGGTGATATTTTCAAACAAAAAGTTTTGGTAATAATTTGAAAGAAAGATTTCTTAACAGAAGTTAAATGAGCAGCTACAAAATTCAAGATAATAAAATGCCAGAAGGTGACATGTCTTTTTTTCATGAGTCTGTCAAGAAATCTTGTCCCATTTTACTTGTTTAGTGTTTTCCTTACTGTTTATTTGTACAAAGCAATATCTGTACATTTAACAATTTAAAGGTATCCTAAAAGGAAAGTTTTGAAATAGTATCTTTGATTACTTCTTACGACCATTTTTTAACTGACACATTTCTTTGAAGTTCTTCTATTCAGGTCCCTAATGAAATACTACTTGCAGGTAAAGCTTGGTAGAGAAAAATACAAAGTGGATAGAAATGCATTAATGCAAATTTAGGAAGAATACACCTATGCACATACACACTTGTCCTGTCGTGTATATTTAGGATACAGTTTGCTAGTTACTGTCAACCCTGATGGGTATTTATTAAAGGTATTTGGTATTTTATATATTATTATTTTATTAAAATAATAAAGGTATTTTATTTAAACCTATTTAAAAAAAAGAATAAGGGAAGATTAAAGATTAAAAGATTACATTCCCTAGAAGACTCTTTAGCTTTCCATCTCACTGTTTGAAAGTCAGTCACACATAGATAGGGTTACTAAAGTCAACTCAGATTGGTATAGGCCATTAAATAGTGACTGGTCAGAAAAGCTAACGTCTAGATATGATTGTCACCCTTCACAACAGGTAAGGGTTAGTTGTAAGACTAGCCAGGAAAAATCACTGCCAGCACGGGTGTAATCAGAATTATAAAATTAACAAGAAACTGCATCATGAGAGAATTAGACACTAGGTCGCCACATCTTTATGCAATGGGACTGGAAAGTCTAAATGAGCTCAAAAAGCATGAGAATGTTAGTATCAAGGAGGCACGATTCAATGAGGCAGTTTTCTCCTTTTGGCCCCTGGTTTATGGCTATAAGAGCTGTTTTCACATGTTCAACAGCAGTATATGTCCAGGTGAAAAGGACCAGGTGAGGGTTTAAAGGCTTATTTTAGTTTGATACTGAGGTGGCCGAATAACCAAACAAGAATTTTGGCTCTTCTGTAATGACAGCTTAATTACTAAACCCAAAATTTCAAAATTAAATTCCATTTTGATGTTTAGATACTCAATAGATATATTTCTTTGCTCAGTGCAGTGGAGTGTCTGCTAGTTGCTCACAGAAGTCTATGTGGTCCTTGTCTTTTTTCTCCCAGGCACAAACCAGGATTGTACTGCTTAGCTTTCTTTCATTTAGATATGTCCAGGTTACTGAACCTTAAGCAATGAATAGTGAGTAGAACTGTGTGTGTCTTTTCCATACCAAGACTGTTATGATATGGTTGTGTTTCCTCCATAGTTTCTCATGCTTCTCCCAGGTAGATGAAGACAACAACAAGACCCTGGATTTATACTATGTCCAATGTGACCATCACTAGTCACATGCAGCTGTTTACATTTAAATTAATTAGAGTTAGATACAATTATAATTTAGTTCCTCGATCACACCAGCCATATTTCAGGCACTCAAAAACCACATAGCTAATGGCTACTATCACATGTCCATCATTGCAGAAAAGTCTATAGGCCTGTGCTGCCCTTGATAATGGTAAAGCAAAAGCACAGAAATAGACAGGGTCCCTGAATCACCACAAGGAAAACCACACAAAAGCCAGTACCAGCTACTTGTGACTATTCTGTGAATGAGAAAATCATCTTGCACTGCTTAAGACATTCTTCAGTTTGGGGCATATGCTGCTATAGCTGCTGTTTACAGAAATGGAGACCCAAAAGATAGCAGCATATAACCAGACACAGTCAGGGATTGGCATCAGGTGAATAGGATGATATTTAATTTCCATAGCAGAAAATCTGATGCTTAAGTAGATGGTCATTTGTAACCAAGTATAACTTCAACATTCAGGTGACAGATATCAAGAAAGTCAAGGCAGCTCCGAGTTTGAGTACATGTGGAAAGTGGGTTTATGTTTTAATCAACACCATTTCCATTACCTAGGACAAGAGATTCTCATAGCTAAATATGGGAAGCTGTTGGCTCATCCTACTGGCTGCTAGTCAAGGACAAACAGAAATTGAGACTGTAAGTTCTTCAAGGACTTCCCTGATAGCTCAGATGGTAAAGAAACCACTTGCAGTGCAGGAGACCCGGGTTCAATCCCTGGGTTAGGAAGATTCCCTGGAGAAGGGAAAGGCTACCCACTCCAGTATCCTTGCCTAGGGAATTCATGGACAGAGGAGCCTGGCAGGCTACAGTCTATGGGTCACAAAGAATTGGACATGACTGAGCGACTACTATTACTACTTCTAATTTCTTTGAGACAGCAAGCAATAGCAGATTTACACTTACAAATCTTTGAAAGATAAAAGGAGGAAAATAGCTAAATACTCACTGAGAATAATAACATTAAGTTGATAAAAAGTCTGAGAAAAGGGTCTTGATAAATGACCTTTATCAAGGGAGTACATTTTACGTTGACATTCTTTGTCCTGCATATTGAAATTACAGTTTGCATATAATTCTTTGGCTAAGAGCAAAGAAAACTGACTACATCAAGGAAAAATATAAAGAGGCAAAGTACCCTTCATCTTATTTTTATTCCTATAAAAAAAATGGCGCTTAGAATTACAGTAAAGAGAATGTTGTGAAATATGAAGTGCATCTTTTCTCCTGTCCTGAAAGAAAAAAAAAATCAATTCAAGTGTAAATCTTCAGAGGATGAAAAAGAATAGATTCTATTCAGAGGGAAGTTTTTGTTTTTGCACCACCGCCTCCACCCCCCGCCCCCGCCCCAGTTTACTGCAAGGAAAATAATAAAAAATTTTGAAGAGGCTTCCATAAGATCTTATAAAATAGTAAGGGAAAAAAAGTAATCACTCTGGAACCACAAAAGCAGTGATATGCAGCAGAGTAATTTACTCTATGAGCCTTTCACTTTAGGCCAGAAGGTACACTTGTAATAGCTGCTTAATCTTAACCTCAGGATTTTACAGCTCATGAACTTTTGTATTGACATTAATGAACAGCCTGGGCAAGGTAAAATACTGATCAACACAGACATCTTGGTTTCTTTGGAAAATTAATAAGGAGAGCTCTCTGGATGAGAATTTATTGTGAGTGCCGTGAGAATTAACTGCTGTAATGGCGAGTCGTGATTGATTGAAAGAAAAAAAAAAAATCTTGTTGGTGATGGTGTGGGAAATCACCATGCTACATCCTTTCCAAATTTCACTATTTCTGTCTTTTCCTTGTTGTCATTCCTTAAGCAATGAGTGCAGAATAAGACAGTAGATTGGCATTTAGAAATTAGAAACCTCGGGAAAGAATCCAGTTCATTAGCAAAGTAATTAACTGTTTCTTAACATAATAATACTGCAAGTAAGAGGAATTAGTGGTACTAAACTTATTGATACCAAGAAATTTTCTGAGTTTAATACGTACAACAAGAATCTATTCTTGCTTTTTCATAAGAAGGCACTGTCTAAAATGTGTACCATTACAGTCGCTTGGACCTTAACCCTAACCATACACTTGTTTGTATTAAGATTGGATACAGAATAAGGAGTCAGCAATTTGTTTCTTAATACCCTCAGCAACAAGCATACTTGTTTGGCAGAATCAATGAGTAGCAGAATTTGGGCAGCTTCTGCCCTTCCTTGGTCATATATCTTTCTAGACCATGTGCCTGAGAATGTGATTGTACTTTTACCATGAATGCTGTGCTGAGTCATGTCTGACTCTGTGACCCCACGGACTGTAGCCTACCAGGCTCCTCTGTCCATAGGGATTTTCCAGGCAAGAATACTGGAGTGGGTTACCATGCCCTCCTCCATGGGATCTTCCCAACACAGGGATCAAACCCAGGCCTACCACATTGCAGGCAGATTCTTTACTGTCTGAGCCACCATGAATGCTAGGGAAAAGAATTATTGACAGTTGCCGTAAGGGTACAGCAACACTAAGTGATCTATCTTATCCGGTACCTTAGTCAGTTTGGGGCTGCTCTGACAAATTACCACAGACAGAGTGGCTTATATAAATGACAGCAATTTCTTACAGTTCAAGAGGCTGGACATCTAAGATCAGCCTGCTATCTTGGTCAGATTCAGGTTGCAGACTTCCAACTTCTCCTTGTGTCCTCACATGGCAGAAAGAGGGCTCAGTTCAGTTCAGTTGCTCAGTCGTGTCTAACTCGCTACGACCCCATGGACTGAAGCAGGCCAGGCTTCCCTGTCCATCACCAACTCCTGGAGCTTGCTCAAATTCATGTCCATCGTGTCAGTGATGCCATCCAACCGTCTCATCCTCTGTCAACCCCTTCTCCTCCTGCCTTCAATCTTTCCCAGCATCAGAGTCTTTCCCAGTGAGTCAGTTCTCTGCATCAGGTGGCCAAAGTATTGGAGTTTCAGCTTCAGCATCAGTCCTTCCAATGAATATTCAGGACTGATTTCCTTTAGGTTGGACTGGTCTGATTTCCTTGCAGTCCAAGGGACTCTCAAGTCTTCCCCAACACCACAGTTCAAAAGCATCAATTCTTTGGCACTCAGCTTTCTTTATAGCCCAACTCTCACATCTGTATGTATCTAGTGGAAAAACCATAGCTTTGACTAGACAGACCTTTGTTGGCAAAGTAATGTCTCTGATTTTTAATATGCTCTCTAGGTTGGTCATTGTTTTTCTTTCAAGGAGCAATTGTCTTTTAATTTCATGGCTGCAGTCACCATCTATAGTGATTTTGGAGCCCAAGAAAATAAAGTGTCTCACTGTTTCCATTGTTTCCCCATCTATTTGCCATGAAGTGATGGGACCAGATGCCATGATCTTAGTTTTGTTTAGTTTTAAGCCAAGTAACTTAGAAAAGATGGCTAGGGAACCTTTAAAGATCTCCTTTAAAGGGGTCCACCCTCATGGCCTAGTTACTTCTTAAAGGCCACAACTCCTAATATAAGCACAGTAGGTTTTAGGATTTCATCATATGAATTTTGCAATAACACACATATTCACTCCATGACATTTATACTTTCTGTGGCCAGAGTTTGACAAAAAGGTTGAGTCCTGCCATTTTACCTACCAGAATGCTATTTTCCTTTTAGAAAGAGCAGGTTAGACAGATGAAGACTATCAGAGGCTGAGTAGAAAAGTATACAAAAGCCTGAAAATTGATATAGGAACAAAAGTAGAGCACATGTCTTGTTTTGGCCATTCTGTGTTATTAAAAAAAAATTATTTAATGAATGAAAGTCAACAGCTATGTCTGAGAGAATAAAATGTTGTCATGATCTTGTCATAAAAGGAGACAGAATGCAGCTATCCTGTTAATGTCTGTTTGACATTTGGGGAATATAATTTCAATAAAACACTTTGAACAATTTAAATAAACTAGTCCTCTCTCTACACTAATCTGCCAGGAATAACAGACTTCCATAACTGGAGACCTCAGAATCTGTGATCTTGTAATCAAAGCAGGGACCAGATTCCTCAGAGTTTCTTGACCAGCATGTCATAATCTGCTCCTATAGACAACATTTGATTGTTGCTATTTGGAAAATAAGTTCACATTTGTACTTGAGATTGATGGCTATCTTAGGGAAAAACAAAGCAATACACTTCATCAATTCTAGATTAGTTTTCCCCTGTCCCAGATGGTGAAAAGCACATAATTAAGACTTTCAGTATGGCATTCTCAGGCCAAAACCATGTGTGACTTCTGTCCTTTTACTGGGCATTGCAATGCCCACCTAAGCAGGTTTGATTTAATTTTAGCACCACTGAAAGAGGATTTGATTCTCTGCTCTGGAGTTCTTTATTTTTTAAGGCAGGGTAATCCCTTTGTGCATGATTTTTCAAACATTCATTCCTAATTGGCGCCAATATTTGCAGGGACCACATATTTGATTCACTGTGCAAACAAATTGCCAACATTCATTGGTTCATGGAGAAAGCAAGAGAATTCCAGAAAACCTTCTATTTTTGCTTCATTGATTACACTATAACGTTTGACTATGTGAATCACAACAAACTGTGGACAATTCTTAAAGTGATGGGAGTGCCAGACCACATTACCTATCTCCTGAGAAACCTGTCTGCAGGTCAAGAAGCAACAGATAGAACTGGACATGGAACAACTGGTTCAAAATTGGGAAAGAAGTATGATAAGGCTGTATATTGTTGCCCTGCTTATTTAACTTATAAGGAGAGTACATCATGTGAAATGCTGGGCTGGGTAAGTCACAAACTGGAATCAAGATTGCCAGGATTGTTGTTAAAATATCAACAGCCTCAGATATGCAGATGATGCTACCCTAATGGCAGAAAGTGAAGAGGAACGGAACTAAAGAGCCTCTTGATGAGGATAAAAGAAGAGAGTGAAAAAATGGCTTGAAACTCAGCATTAAAAAAACTAAGATCATGGCATCCTCTCCCATTCAGTTCAGTTCAGCCACTAAGTCATATCCAACTTTTTGCAACCCCATGGACTGCAGCATGCCAGGCTTCCCTGTCCATCACCAACTCCCAGAGTTTACTCAAACTCATGTCCATTGAGTCAGTGGTACCATCCAACCATCTCATCCTTCCCTTCTCCTCCCACTCTCAATCTTTCCCAGCATCAGGATCTTTTCAAATAAGTCAGTTCTTCACATCAGGTGGCCAAAGTACTGGAATTTCAGCTTCAGCAACAGTGCTTCCAATGAATATTAAGGACTCATTTCCTTTAGAATGGACTGGTTGGAGATCCAACCAGTCCGGTCCCATTACTTCATGGCAAATAGAAGGGCAAAAGGTGGAAACAGTGACAGATTTTATTTGCTAAGGCTCCAAAATCCCTACAGAGGGTGATTATAGCCTTGAAAATAAAGATGTTTACTCCTTGGAAGGAAAACTCTGACAAACCTTGACAAGTTATTAAAAAGCAGGGACATCACTTTGCCAACAAAGCTCCATATAGTCAAAGTGATGGTTTTTCTAGTAGTCATGTACAGATGTGAAAGTTGGACTATAAAGAAGGCTGAGCGCCAGAGAATTGATAATTTCACATTGTGGTGCTGGAGAAGACTCTTGAGAATCCCTCGGACTCCAAGGAAATCAAGCCTGTCCATCCTAAGTGAAATTAACCCTGAATACTCATTGGAAGGACTGATGCTGAAGCTGAAGCTCCAATACTTTGGCCACCTGATGTGAAGAGTCAACTCATTGGGAAAAACCCTGATGCTGGGAAAGACTGAGGGCAGGAAGAGAAGCTAGTGGCAGAGAATGAGATGGTTAGATAGCAACACCGACTCAAAAGACATGAATTTGAGCAAATTCAGGGAGACAGTGGAGGACAGAGGAGCCTGGAGTGCTGCAGTCCATGGGATGGCAGAGTTGGACATGACTGAACTACTGAACAAGAGCAAAAGCAGCTTCAACCTTTCTGTTATATGTTCACATTTTTAGAATCTCAAAGTCCATGAAACCCATCATACAGACAGTTTCAATATCGTATGAGGACAGCCAAAGGAAGAAAGAAATTAGCATCTGAGCTCTGAAGGGAGCATTAAACTGCTTGGGAGAAGCTGGTGCATTGAGATGTTAACCTACAGCCTGTCTCTAATGAGGCTGTTAGTCCTTTTTTCTTTCACTCTCCTTACAGGACAGCTTACCTCTTAATCATCAACATGAAAAAAGAAAAAAAGCCTTAAAATATGTGATGAAAACAGTGAGAAGAATTCAGCAGCCCCTGGTACCACAGGGTCCATGATACAAATCATCCTTATCTCCTACTAAGGTTCACGGGTTCAAACGGCCTGGTTTCTCTTTCATAATCATGCTTCCCCACCACATACACTCCCCAGTCTTGAACTAATAAAACTCTGCTGGTTTATTAAAGAGATTTGCAAATCTGAACCTCTTTGCCCGAGCGCCTATAAAACTTCATATTCAAAAAGCTTTAATTTTCTAAACTAGTGGGAATAAGCTATTTTGGGGAAAAAAAGATAATGTCAGAGTTTGTGCTCCAGACATCTTGCCTACTCTTCCCTGTCATAGTTACCCACTAACACCCCATGGGGAGTTTCATTAAAATATAAATCCCTGCATCTCACACTCAGAAATAATAGCAAATAAAACATATAAACTGATAGTGTTATATATAACTATAAGAAGGTAAATATATCACTTATTTATTTTAAAATACCTTTGGGAAAATAATTTTACGCATAACTGACTCAAATAATTCTTTTTTCCTATTAATAATAGCAGAAAGCCATTCCTGTTACTAACATTCCAATGAAATTTATATACAATTTAAAAATTGGAATGAATTTCTCAAAATTTTTTTCATAATTTCTTTATAACACTGATACTAATCAATGTAAACTTTTTTTTGCTACAACATTGACCAATATTTTTCATTTAGTTCCAAAAATTATATTTGAAATAATGCATTGTATATCATTTTTTAAGTTGGTAAATTAATCACTTATATAATCAATTAAAAAATAAATGAACATAGCCTCAGACCTGGATAACAATTTAATCAAATGGCTTTTCTCTTGCATAACAGAAAATGCAAGTGTTGCCATGTGTTGTAAAAAAACAGAAACAATAGAATGAAAAGTTGAAATAGAAGTTGAAATGAAACTAAAAGTTGGTTCTTTCTAAAAATAAGCAAAATTGGTAAACCTTTAGCCAGACTAACCAAGAAGAAAAGGGAAAGGACTCAAAAAATAACAGAAATGAAAAAGGAGGAGTTAGAACAGACACAACAGAAATACAAGGGATTATAAGAGACTACTACAAGCAACTATACGCCAATAAGATGTACAACGTAGAAGAGAGAAATTCTTAGAAAGGTACAATTTCACCCAAGACTGAATCAGAAAGAAATAGGAAATATGAACAGATCAATCACAATTACTGAAATTGAAACTGTGAGTTAAAAACTTCCAACAAAAGTCTAGGACTAGATGGCTTCAAGGGTGGATTCTATTAAATGTTTAGAGAAAAGTTAACACCTATCTTTCTGGAACCCTTTAAACAAACTGCAAAGGAAGTAAGACTTCCAAACTCATTGTATGAGGCCACCACTACCCTGATACCAAAACCAGACAAAGATACCATGAAAAAAAAATTTAAAATTACAGACCAATATCATTGATGAACATAAACACAAAAATACATGACAAAACCTAGCAAACTGAACTCAACTACATTGAAAGGATCATACACAACAATCAACTGGGATTTATCCCAGGGATGCAAGGATTTTTCAATATGCATAAATCAGTGTGATTATTGTTCAGTCGCTCAGTCATGTTAGACTCTGCAACCCCATGGACTGCAATGTGACACACCACATCAACAAATTGAATATTAAAAATTATATGATCATCTCAATAAATGCAGAAAAAGCTTCTGACAAAATTCAACATGCATTATGATTAAAAACTCTCCAGAAAGTGGGCATAGAGGGAACATACCTCAACATAATAAAGGCCATATAGGACAAACCCACAGCTGACATCATAGTCAATGATGAAAAGCTGAAAGCATTTCCTCTAGATCAGAAACAAGCCAAGTATCCCTCTCTTGCCACTTTTATTCAACATCATTTTGGAAGTCCTAGCCACATCAATTAGAGAAGAAAAGAAATAAACGTAATCCAAACTGGAAAAGAAGTAAAAGTGTCAATGTTTGCAGATAACTTGATGCTATATATAGAAAATCCCAAAGATGCTACCAGAAAACTACTAGAGCTCATCAATAAATTTGGTAAAGTTGCAAGATACAAAATTAATACACAGAAATCTAATGGATTCCTAGAGACTAACAATGAAAGGTCAGAAAGAAAAATTAAAGAAACGATCCCATTTACTGTCACATTAAAAAGAATAAAATTCCCAGGGATAAACTTGCTTAAGGAGGCAAAAGACCTGAACACTGAAAACTATAAGACACTGACTAAATAAATAGAAGATGACACAGCAGATGGAAAGACATATAATGTTCTTGGATTGGAAGAATCCATATTGTCAAAATGACTATACTTCTCAAGGCCATCTACAGATTCAATGCAAACCATAACAAATGGCATTAAAAAAAAAAAAAACTGGAGCAAAAAATCTTAAAATCCGTTATGGAGACACAGAAGACTGAATAGCCAAAGCAATCTTGTGAAAGAAAAATGCAGCTGGAGGAATCAGGCTCCCTGACTTCAGACTCCAAAGCTACAGTCATCAAAATATATGGCACTGACACAGAAACAGAAATGTAGATCAATGGAACAGGATAGAAAGCCTAGAAATAAACCCATGTACTTATGGTCATCTAAATTATGACAAAGGGTGGAAGACTACACAATGGAGAAAAGACAGTCTCTCTAACAAATGGTGCTGGGAAAACTGGAGAGCTACACGTAAAAGAATGAAATTAGCACATCTTTTAAAACCATACACAAAAAATAAAAATAAACTCAAAATGTATTAAAGACCTAAATGTAAGACCAGATGCTGTGAAACTCTTAGAGGCAAACATAGGCAGAACACCCTCTGACATAAATTGCAGCAAAATCATTTTCTGTTTGTTTTCTAATATAATGGAAATAAAAACAAGCATAAAAAGTAGAGCCCATTTAAGTGCAAAACCTTTTTCCCAGCAAAGGAAATCATAAACAAAATGAAAACACAACCCATAGAATGGGAGAAAATATTTGCAAGCAATAACACTGAAAAGGAATTAATTTCCAAAATTTACAAACAGCTCCTGTGGCTCAGTATCAAACACAAACAAACAACCTAATAAAAACTGGATAGAAGGCCTAATGGATATTTTTCCAAAGAAGACATATACATGGCCAACAAGCACATGAAAAGATGTTCAACATTGCTAATTACTAGAGAAATACAAATCAAAATTACAAAGATATATCACCTCACACCAGTCAGACTGGCCATCATTAAAAAGTCTACAAACAATAAATTCTGGAGACGGTGTGAAGAAAAGGGAACCCTCCCTACACTGTTGGTAAGAATATAAACTGCTACACCACTATGGAAAACCATATGGAATTTCCTTAAAAAGCTAAGAATAGAGCTACCACATGATCCAGCACTCCCACTCCTGTATGTGTATCCAAGAAAGCCATTTTTCAGAAGGATACCGGCACCCTGATATTCACCATAGCACTGTTTACAATAGCGAAGATGTGGAAGCAATCTAAATATGCATAAACAGATGAATTAATAAAGAAGCTGCTATAGATATATATATATAGATATATAGATATGTCAGAAGGAGGCAAAAGACCTGAATACTGAAAACTATGAGACACTGACTAAATAAATAGAAGATGACACAGCAGATGGAAAGACATATAATGTTCTTGGATTGGAAGACTCCATATTGTCAAAATGACTATACTTCTCAAGGCCATCTACAGATTCAATGCAAACCATAACAAATGGCATATAAATATATCCAGTGGAATATTATTCAGCCATTAAAAAGAATGAAATAATGCCATTTGCCACAATGGATAGACATGGGATTATCATACTAAGTAAAATAAATCAGACAGAGAAAGACACATATATGATACTGTTTTTATGTGGAATCTAAAAAGAAATGATACAAATGAATTATTTATGAAACAGAAGCACTCACAGAATTAGAGAAAGAACTTACGGGGTTCACCAGGGGTTAAGGGTGGCAGTGGGTGGGGCACAGACTGAGAGTTTTAGCTTGACATGTACACACTACTGTATTTAAACACATAAGCAACAAGGACCTATTGTATAGCACAGGGAACTCAGCTCAATATTCTGTAGTAACCTAAATAGGAAAAGAATTTGGAAAAGAATAGACACTTCTATAGGTATAATTCAATCACTTTGCCACATTTCTGTAATTAATACATCATTGTTAATCAGCTATACTCCAATATAAAATTAAATAATTATCCATTAATAAATAAAGTAAAATCAATAATTTAGCTTCTACCATAGAAAACTAGAGAAAGTGTAATATAAGTCTAAGCATGCAATATAAAGGAAAAAATAAAGTTAGAGCAGATTCCAATTACATTGAAATCAGGATAACAATACAGAAAAGAAAAATAGAAGTCACCTCTTTGAAAAGATAAAAATTGACAAGACTGTATTAAGAGTAACCTTTAAAAAAAAGAGAAGACACAAATTACCAAAATTGAGAATGAAAGAAAGGTCATCACTATTCAATCTATTGCTAGTAAAATAACAATAAAGGAACATTATGAACAAATCTATGCCCACAAATTTGATAATTATGATGAAATAGACCAGCTCCTTGAAAGATACAGACTATAAAATTTCACACCGAGAAGCAGACAATATGAATAGGCCTTAACTCAAAGGATTTAAATCAATTATTAATTAAAAATCTACCAATAAAGAAAACAACAAACCCATATAGTTTCATTAGTGAATTCTATTCAACACTTTAGGGAGAAATTATATTAATTCTCTATAATCCTCTTCATAAAATAAATGTGAAATCTTCCCAGCTCATCCTATCAGTCCAATATTACCCTAATACCAAAGCTATATAGACCTTCAAGAAAAGAAAACTACCAATCATTATCTCATTAACATAGAAAGAAATGTTCAATAAAATATCAGTGACAAATTAATGACATTTGAAAAAATTTATACACCGCAACCCAGTGAAATTTATTCTAGGTATGCCAAATTTGTTCAACACTTAATTATTAATTAATGTAATTTATCATATTAAAGGCTAAAGAAGAAAAATCATATAATCTTATCAATAGATGCAGGAAAAAGATTTTGAAAAAAATCCAACACTATTTCATAATAAAGTATTAGTAGTATTGTTAGTCGGTCAGTCGTGTCCGTCTCTTTATAACCCCATGCACTGCAGCCCACCAGGATCCTAAGTCCATGGGACTCACCAGGCAAGAAAACTGGAGTGGGTTGCTATTCCCTTCTCCAGGGGATTTCTCAACCCAGGAATAAAACACAGGTCTCCCACATTGCAGTAGATTCTTTACCATCTGAGCTACAGGGATAAAAAACTCTTAGTAAATTAGGAATACAGGATACAGGTTCAATTTTACAGTTGATTTAAAAAAAAAAACCTACAAAAGGCCTACAGCTGACATCATACTCAATTGTGAGAAACTGATTAATTTTCTTTAACATAGGAAATGAAGCAAGGCTATCTCCTCTCACCTCTCCTATTTAATGTTATACTGGAGAGCTGGCTAACACACAAGTCAGGAAAGGAACCAAGCTGGTAAAAATAACAGGTTGAAAATAAAGAAAGAAAACTGTCTTTGTTTATAGACAAAATGATTATCTATAAAGAAAATCACAACAAATTGACAAATTCTCCTTGAACTTATAAGCAATTATCACAAATCTATAAAGGTCAATTTCTTCCATATAAACCAATAATTAACAGTAGAAATTCAAAATTAAAAACAGTACCATTTGTATTAGTATCAAGAAAATAAAATACTTAAGTATAAATGTAAGATCTACATAAAGAAAACTATAAAACTATGATAAAAGAAATTTAAGAATTAGTCTATATAAATGAAGAGACATTCTATGTTCATGTTTTGTTGTTTATTCACCAAGGCTTGTCCAACTCTTTTGTGACTCCATAGACCCACCAGGCTCCTCTGTCCATGGGATTTCCCAGGTAAGAACACTGGAGTGGGTTGCCATTTCCTTACCCAGCATTGGCAGGAAGATTCTTTATCACTGAGCCACTGGAGAAGCCTATTCATAGTTAGATAGGCTCCTTAATGGAGAGACATTCTAAAATATGTTCACGGTTAGAAAGATGTCAGTTCTTCTCAGTTTGATCTATAAATTCAATGCAGTCTTAATCATATGCCCAATGAATTATTATATGGATATCAACAAATTGATTCTAAAGTTTACTTCTAAAAGCAAGAAACCCAAAATAATAGCTACATAGCACTAAAGAAAATGAACAAATTGCATGAACTGACAGACAATCCCAATCATGAGGCATAATATAAAAATACAGTAATAAATTCAACATAATATTTATAAAGTATAAACATATAGGTCGAACAATTATGTAAATCAAATCATTATGCTGTATGCCTTAAGCTTATATAGTGTGTATGTCATATTTATCAGTAAAGTGGAAAAAATAAAATGTATTGTTAATATATGTATCTGTGAAATGGAAAGAGTCACACAGGGATCAAAACTGCATCTCCTGCATCTCTTGCATTGCAAGAGATTCTTGCAAAGGATTCTTTACCTTTGAGCCACTGAGGAAGCCCAGAAACTCTCTGTATCATCTTTTTAATATTTCTGTAAATCTAAAACTGTTCAAAAATAGTCTATTAATGTTAATAGTTTTGAAAATTTTAGATTAAAATTTTTTTTAGCATTAGCAAGATCATCAGTTTTGTATGTGTGAAATAGTTTTGTGATTTTTTTTTCTAAAGTGACTCAGTATTTAGCATTTAAGTATTGACAATACTCAATGTTTATAACAGTTAGTATAATACTGAACAAACTAATTGTTATTTTATTGGTTAGAATAATTGTGTGGTTAAAAATCTTCCCACTAATATTTCTCAGTAGCATAATTTACAGTACTATAACATTTATCAGGCTTCTCAAATGGTGCAGAGGTAAAGAATCTGCCTACCATTAAGGAGATGTGGGTTTGATCCCCAGATAGGGAAAATCCACTGGAAAAGGAAATGGCAACCCATTCCAGTATTCTCACCTGGGAAATCCCAGGAATAGAGGAGCTTTGCAGGCTACAGACCATGGGGTCGCAAGAATCAGACATGACTGAACAACTCACACACACACACACACACACACACACACACACACACAACAGATTTACATCCAGACAAAATAGTTACTTCTCTGGTAATCAATAGTTTACCTACTTAACTGTTTTTTACTCTATATATGTCACACTTCATATATTAATTAATGTAATTTCCCACCCACATATTTACTTTGTACCTGCATTACTCTGATAAAGGCACAGACTTAAGCTTACATAAGTGAAATGCTACCTGGCTTTTGTTGGTCACTAAATTCTTGAAGCTGTATATGCTGTTTTCATTTACAGAAATTTTCTCTAGGAATTTCTCTAGCAGTCCCAAAGACTGTCACCTTTATTTTACAGGTGAAGAAATTTAAACTCAAAGATGTAAATTTCTAAGAAGTAGTAGAGTTGATATTTACATCAAGTTCCCTCTGAAACAAACAAAAGAACTAACACTTTCACTGTTATGATACTTTTTTCATGAAGTTAGAGAGAAATTCATACAAGTATAGTAATTCTCAGATTAAATACTAAAATATGAATCAAGAGAGTTCCAGGTGTCTCCAATTTGTAGAGTGATTGGACATGATAATAGAGTTAAAAATAGAGTTAAAAATTTGTTTAAATGGGGCTTCTCTGGTGGCTGAGCAGTAAGAAATCTGCCTGCAGCGCAGGAGACACAGGTTCAATCCTTAGGTCAGGAAGATCCCCTGGAGGAGGACAGGGAAATGCACTGTATTCTTTCTTGGGAAGTCCCATGGACAGAGGAGCCTGGTGGGCTACAACCCATGGGATTGCAAGAGAGTCAGATATGACTTAGTGACTAAGATGTACATGGACAGGGTTAACTCAGCATAATTGCTTCATCACTTCAGTCTGCAGTCTGTCTGCTTCTAAGACACACATAAACTAAGAGCCCCAAAGGATGCTTTCTTATTTTGCTTTTTTAATTATTAAACACAGATGGACAATCAAGGACCATCACATATTTATGAAATGCTCCTCCCATATTAAAGAGAAAATAAACAAATGAAAATATGTATCATGAAAGAAGCAAATAAGGGAACACAAACAAGAGTTTACAGAAAATATATCCCCCCCACAAAGCTACCTTCAAATACTAAACTCAGAGTAAGTTGTCTTTACAAAAAACTCATTGTCTTTACAATAAAGTGGGAAAGGAAAGACCAGAAAATTAAAAAAAGAAATGCTTGCTAAAATCTAAAAACATGCAGAAAGATTGGAAAGTAATTAAAATCTAGTTAGACAATTTAGAGGATTCAACATCTGATTCACAGAAATTAAAAGATGGGGAATAAAAAAGATGAAAGGTAAGAAATATTCTTTAAATGATATGAGAAAACATCACAAAAAGGGAGGATATACATTTCCAGATTGAAGTGACCGACCCAATGAGCTATTGGAGCTGTGGTGTTGGTTATTTGAACTGTGGTGTTGGAAACGACTCTTGAGAGTCCCTTGGACTGCAAGAAGATCAAACCAGTCAATCCTAAAGGAAATCAGTCCTGAATTGGAAGGACTGATGCTGAAGCTGAAGCTCCAATATTTCGGCTGTCTGATGCAAAGAACTGACTCGTTGGAACAGACCCTGATTCTGAGAAAGATTGAAGGCAGGAGGAGAAGGGGACAACAGAGGATGAGATGGTTGGATGGCATCACCGACTCAATGGACATGATGAGTGTGAGCCAAGCTCTGGGAGTTGGTGATGGACAGGGAAGCCTGGCGTGCTGCAGTCCATGGGGTCACAGAGAGTCGGACACGACTAAAAAACTGAACTGAACTGAATGAGCTATTCCTTGATAAAATAAGAATGAAAATTAGAAAGACACACTGCTACCTTCCAACTGGTTTATGGAGAAAGGGAAGGCCACTTAGTAGATTTATCAATGTGAACTTTTAAAACAAAGGAAAAGAGACAAAGGTAACAATAGCAAGGTGAAAATAAAAGTTTAGCGCCTATAGTAAAATACAAGTAAGATTGCCTTTAGGCATTTCTTTAGCAATAATGAATGCCAAAGCAAAGGAGAAACTTCTCAGACTGATTTTTTTTTTTTTTTTATCCTCATGAGTCCACCACAGATGGACAACTCTAAGATCACTTCTAAGGACAGCTTAGATTTTCCGTTTCTCAGTTTGTTAGATTCTTCTGTTCCAGACACTGTAATTTCCATTTTTCTTTAAATATTATGCATGCAAATGGCAAGATGGGCCTAAAATACACAGAATTTTAATCAGACTCCAGGGTTCACGGCACATTACATTGTCAGTCAGCCAGGTGTGTTCCTGGTAGTCTTTGCCTGGAAGGCATTGACAATACCATTGCCTTCTCCTTTGAACCAATCTATAGCTACCATTTGTATGCAAATGCTACAATTTAGCTATTCAGGTTATCAGTAAGTATAAGTAGCTTCTGACTCTTTGCTACTACCATCATTCCTGAAATGAGAACTCTGATAAATAATAGAGATGCAAGAAGTTCCATACTCAGGAGTACAATGAGAAGTTTGAAAGATACTCAGTCATTATGTGGTACACATGAAACCAGTATCATATCAATCTTACCATCGCTATACAAAATAATGAAAATTATAAACTGGTTTTCCTCCACCAAACAAACACCCAAATTTGTAGGTTTTCCTCTAGTAAACAAATATCCAAATTTGTAGGAAATTATTGAAAGAAGGAAATTAACACTTGTTACAAATGGAGAAAGCAAGCAAATTCCAGGAAAACATCTACTTCCGCTTAATCAGCTACATCAAAGCCTTTGACTATGAGGATCACAACAAACTGTGGAAAATTCTTAGAGAGATGGGAGTACCAGATCAACTTACCTGTCTCCTGAAAAACCTGAATGCAGGTCAAGAAGCAACAGTTTGAACCTGACATGGAACAACTGGCTGCCTCCAAATTGGGAAAGAAATATGATAAGGCTGTATATTGTCAGCCTGCTTGTTTAACTTATATTCAGAGTATATCATGTGAAGTGCTGGGCTGGATGACTCACAAGGTGGAATCAAGACTTCCAGGAGAAGCATCAATAGCCTCAGATATGCAGATGATGCTACTCTAATGGCAGAAAGTGAAGAGGAACTAAAGAGCCTCTTGATGAGGATGAAAGAGGAGAGTGAAAATGCTGGCTTGAAACTCAACATTCAAAACACTAAGATCATGGCATCTGGACCCATTACTTCATGCAAATAGGAGAGAAACTTGAAACAGTGACACATTTTATGTTCTTGGGCTCCAAAATCACTACGGACAGTGACTACAGCCATGAAATTAAAAGATACTTGCTCCTTGGGAAAAAAAGCTATGACAATCCTACACAGCATGTTAAAAAGCAGAGACATCACTTTGCTGACAAACATTGGACCATATGTCAAAGCTATGGTTTTTTCCCGTAGTCATGTATGGATGTAAGAGTTGGACCATAAAGAAGGCTGAACACGGAAAAATTGATGCTTTCAAATTGTGGTATTGAAGACTCTTGAGAGTCCCTTGGACTGCAAGGAGATCAAATGAATCAATCCTAAAGGAAATCAACCCTGAATATTCACTGGAAGGACTGATGCTGAAGTTTCAATACTTTGGCCATCTGATGTGAAGAGCTGATGCATTGGAAAAGACTCTGATGCTGGGAAATATTGAAGGCAAAAGGAGAAGTGGGTGACAGAGAATGAGATGGTTAGACAGCCTCTCTGACTCAATGGACATGAATTTGAGCAAACTCTGAGAAATAGTGGAAGACAAAGGAGCCTAGAGTGCTGCAGTCCATGGCATTGGAAACAGTCAGACACAACTGAGCGACTGAACAGCAGCAAGCAACGTCAAATGAACTTTCAAAATGGCCTTTTCTCTTGCCGTTATGGTCATAGAGAAATTCGTAATTCGTTTGTAATCGTATTTATCAAAATTTCCACCATGGTTTCTGGTGTTTATATCTTGATGAGCAAAGCCTTTGCTACCCTGATGTAATAAATAAAATGATTCATGTTTCTCAAAAGAAATGTAAGAAACACACTTAATTTTGTTGAGGAATGACAAATTACTCTTCAGAAATCTGGCACCTTTTCATATTCCTGTCAGTAGTACACGTAGATAACCACTGGCATTTCATTGTATGCGATGTTCTAATTTTTAACAATCTGATGTTTATAAGGAGTAAGTCCTTATAGGTTCTCATTTCTACTCTATAACCTTTAATAAAATAATATTCTCTAACTAGATTTGTTAATTATTAAGGTTTACACAAATTATATCACTTATTTTTTTATTATATTTTCTGCTTCTATTACTGAACTTTAGTAATGTTTTCTACAACCAAACTACAGAGCTCTGATCAGCTTAAGCTATGCCAACCATGCATATTCTGCTTTTTAAAAAAAAATCTATAACTTTATCCATGGAAGGCACAGAAATCAATTATTAATTTCTTCCCTTTATAATTCAGGTTTATTGGTGGCCTATTTAAAAATGCTTGTGCAAATAAAACTCACAAGAAAATTTCATGAGTTATAATGCTAATTTTATATTATTTGAACACTTACATTAAACTTTTCAGTTTTATTTGTTCATGGTATGAGCAGTGTCATTAATTAAGAAAACTTTCACAACACCAGTAATAAACAATACTTTTTTTTAACTCATCCATATGTTGTTTCTCTCATATTATGATTCCTACACTTACAGATTTAATTAAACTATTTGTATGTGCTGAAAAATTAGCACAATAGTGTTTACCTGAATCCACCTATATTCTCATTACATATTTACTCTATTTTCAAAGCTATTTTAAATATCTCTAGTTTCCTACCAAATGGCATTCAAACTTTAGGGAGAGCTACATTTAATTGGTAGATAAACCCTGGGATCATTTATATGTTTAAAATTTTAGTCTATCACTATTAATTTATTTCTTACTTTATGAATTTATAATGTGCATTTTTAGGATGATATCTAGATATATGACTTTTACTTCCACTGTAAATAGTAAATTCCCATTATATTTTCTACTTGGCTATTAATGAGATATAAAAATGCTATTGACTTCTGAGTGTTCATCGTGTATCTGAAAAACTTTGGTCTCTCTTACATTTTGTTGTACATGACCACATTATCAAGAAACTGTGAAATTTTTTCTCTTACTGTCAGTGGTGGATACTGTGGTGTGCCACCAAAGCCTGCACTTTAAGTACAATGACACCCATTCTTCCAAGGCCAGCAGTGTCAGAGGAGAGCTAACAACTAAGCACCTATCTGAGAACTGGCCTTGGCTTGAGGAAACTGCTTTGACCGAGGTGTTGTCCTCTTCCCAGAAGCAGTCCATACCTCGTCACTGGTCTGTCCAGGGATATAAAGACCTTATTCCTTTGCTTCAATACAAGGCCGTTCTGAAAGATCACCCCAGCTTCAGAGTGACCCATGGGACTGTCTTAAATTATCAGACCCATTTGAACATATGAATTTGGGGTGGGGGAACAAAACATTCAAACTAAAAAAATAAATAAACATTCATACTATATCAATGCACTATTCTTTTTATACACTTTTTGATTTGATTGCTAATATTTTATTGAGAAATCTTCAGTATTGGTTAAAAAGAATTATTGCTTTTGGTTTTCTCAATTAAAAGGGGTTAATTCTTTAAAAAGATAGCAATCCTAAACATGTATGCAGAGAATAATAGTGCTTAAGAATATCTCAAGAAAGACTAAAGACTAATGTATTCAATGTAAAAATGGACTAGTGTACAATTATAAAGTTATGAACACTATACTCTGTATACTTTGGTAATCATAAATAATATAGAATATATGACATTATTAAATCAATGATCTAATTAATATTTATAGAGCACGATCCCAACAAAAATGGCAACCCACTCCAGTACTCTTGCCTGGAAAATCCCATAGACCGAGGAGCCTGGCAGGCTACAGTCCATGGGGTCACAAAGAGTCGGACATGACTGAATGACTTCACTTCACTTCTTCACTTCATCCTAACAATAGTGGGATAGGCCTGACATGCTGCAGTCCATGGGGTTGCAAAGAGTGGGACATGATTAGCTACTGAACAACAACAATCCAATAATAGTCAAATGTATTTTTTTAAGAACACATCCTTAAACTTGCACAATATTATATGCCAATTATGCATTAATAAAGCTAGGGATGGAAGAAGAACACATCAAACTTGTATCAAAATACACTATCAAGGAGGGAGTGGAAGTAAACCAGTGTCAAAAATTTAAATGTTTCAAATCATAGAGAGAATTTTCTCTGATCACTAAAACATTAAATAAGAGGTCAATAACAAAAGATATATGAAAAAAAATCTCCATTTTAAAGAGTACAAATTTAAATGATCTATGGGTAAAAACAATAACAAGAAAATTAGAAAGTGTTTTGAACTGTTTGAAAGTAAATATGCAAGTCAAAATCTGAGAAATGCACTTAAAGAACTGTTTAAATGGAAATGTTAAAGTTTAAATGCATATATTAGGAAAATAAAATTGTATTTAAAATTTAATTTTCTATATTATATATTATGAAGCTAGAAATCATTTGATACAAACACAGATATTTTATAAATAAAGACATTGGGGTCAGTTTATTTTCTGTAAGAATTTTCTAACATAAGTCTCACTTTAACTTCTAACAGGAATAAGTAAATTATTAAAGGAAACTCTTAGAGGCTACGCATTTCTTATTAACAGCTTTCCTATACCTTTTAAGTACTTGTAAATATGAATTGATTTTAATGTCTATTGTTCATTTCCTAGAGTATGGATTACTTTAGATTTAAATATTGTTTAGCTATAACCATATATCTTTAGAATTGTAATATTAGGAATTCTTTATTAGGACTTCCCTGGTGGCTCAGATGGCAAAGTGTCCGCCTACAATGTGGGAGACCTGGGTTCAATCCCTGGCTCGGGAAGATCCTCTGGAGAAGGAAATGGCAACCCACTGCAGTACTCTTGCCTAGAAAATCCCATGGATGGAGGAGCCTGGTAGGCTGCAGTCCATGGGGTCACAAAGAGTCGGACACGACTGAGTGACTAATCTAAACTTTCATGTTAGAGAAATCAATATACAAATGCCACAGTTTTCACTGTAGAAAAAGCCTGAATGCTATTGATGAATTACCATAATTCATGTCATAATTCATCAATAGCATTCATCCTGCATAATCAATAGAACCCGCTATTTTGGTAGAATTATCCTGTATAATATATTCTGTTTTATTTTTAGACATATTTTGAAGCTGTAAATCACAATGAGAAGGTCATTAGAGATTCAAAGAAAAATCTGCAACAGAAGTGAGTTTTGGTTTGATAGTATCCACTTGTACATGACTAGCTGTTAAGAGCCCACAAGATTTCCTTGGAAGGCTTCTTACATTTACTTAGAATGGTTCTCCTTAGAGAATGCAGATCTGATTTCTGAGAATGGCTCTCAGTATTCACTGTAGAATAGAAATAAATGAACAACTAAGCCCAAACTCAAAGCTTATCAGAAGAGAAAACCTCACTGATTTCAATGCTGAAGTGAAAGTATTTGTCAAGTCACTGAGGATTTATTTCAGTTTGCTACAGCCAAAAGGTGCCAATTCGAAAAATCCATTTACGTTAGTGCTGACTATCAAACGTCCTTTTGTAACGTGTATGGATTCATTTCCCATTACTTATTTATAAAAGTAAGTGCATGAAAGTGGTAATAGACAAATAGGTTTCATTGCATTGAAACTGTCAGTGACTTTATTTTCAAGCAAAATAACTTCTCTTTTTAAACATTATTTATCTGTTATAACCAGCTGAGGCTTCATCAGTTCACATAAAATAAAGCCATTTTATAAAAATGAAAGCTAAGACTTTCCACTTTTTAAAAAACTCAAGGATTTCTTTAATTTAGATTTTTATGATAGGTTTAATATTTCATAATAATTTTATTAGGAAAAAAGGGAATGCTATTTATAAATGGAATATATAAAGTACAAATATCTTTGACATTCTATTAATTGGTCATCATTAAAATGATTTATCCTAAGAGCTCATGTATTACAAAAACTGATTTCCATAAGAAGAATGAGATTTGGAAACTTTACAAAACCAAGACAATTAGACCATTCCTTTAAAAACACTTAATTTAAATGCATATCAGGTCTAAAGATAATCGTAGCAATTATTTCCTCATGAAGAATAACCCAGATTTCAGCCTGTAATTAATCACCTTCCCAGTAGCTGAAATGTATCACGTATTATTTTTAATACTGGGATGCTGTTTTTAGTAGTTATAAAATGTGTGATTAAGAATAGAAGCCCACAGTAGATAAATGTGAAGCTAATGAATCTTAACTTTCAGGATTGCTCACTTTCATGGGCCCCTTCCTGGACCTTGGAAACCTTGGAAGAAATTCTAGTAATGTATTCATGTGGCCCTATGTTTTGTTTTTTTTGTTTTTAATGGCAATGGTTATATTTCAACAGCACTCAAGTAGAAGTCCTGTTCTCTATAAACAGTCGTATGGTGCTGGAATGGTTGTGAGAATTTTAGGGATCCAGGAAAGGGAAAGGTGAATTTGTGTTACGTTTAGTTAGGTTACAGAGGAATGTCTTCATGGAAATCAGAGATTTCAGTGTCTAGTTGTTTGCTAGCCATCCACCATAGAGATGAGTTCCACTCTGCCGGCTCGCCTAGCATCACAGCCCAGATAGAGGGACTGAGAGCAGACACTCACACACTGTGCCCCACAGTCCATTGTATTGAATGCTTGTACACAGTGGGAGGGAAGAAAGGCTTAAAATAGGCAGAGTAAGAAGTTATAGAAATCCTTCCAAATATGCAAAATCAGTGTGGGAGATTTAATTCTAATCAACTCCTAGTCAAATTCTTCTATTAGTAATATATTAGAATATGTACATGGAATTATGCATATATGGAACTTTTTTTTTTAACAAAAGAAATGATCAGAATTTCCAGTTAGGGAGTTTCCCTGCTGGCTCAGTGGTAAAGAATCTGCATGCCAATGCAGGAGACATGGGTTCCATCCCTGAGCCAGGAAGATCCCACACGCCTTGGGACAGCTGATCCCGTGTGCAACAAGTACTGAGCCTGTGCTCTCGAGCCTGGGAGCCATCACTCCTGAGCCCACGTGATGCAACTCCTGAGGCCGGTGTGCCCAGAGCCTGTGTTTCACAAGAGTAGCCACCACAAAGAGCAGCCTGTGCACCACAACTAGAGAAAAGCCCGCACAGCAGCAGAGATCCAACACAGCCAAAAGAAATAAATAAAATTGTATTAAAAAGAAGAATTTCCTATTTGTATGACACACATCTGCAGTGATGCTCAAACAGTGTACAAGTCCATGTGTGGAGTCAAATCTTGATAATAAACAAATTTTAAAATCCACAAGAGAGAAAACACTGAATTACCTTTCTATTTTCTCTGTAGAAAATTTGACTACAGAATTGTGGTCATATGAAGAGGAAATCCAAAGATGTAGGCCAAAAGTATGGGAACCATTAGGAGTTGTGTTAGGAGATTAATATTTTTTCCTGAATTAAATGATATTGTGATATCACAAACATAACTATTATAAATACAAAACTTTTTGAAATGTCTAATCTGTTGCCATTTTTTATTAGTGTAGCAATAATAAGGAAATAAATTATCTATTATTTGTAATCTTGTATCTTGTTTTAAAAAGAGGTATTAAAATTATAAAACTTTAGGCTCCAAAACACCTGTCTGACCTTATTAATAATCTTCACATTTGAACAGTTAGATCAATATTTTTAGAAATTATAAATTTTTCCAAAGCAAGTCTATTACCAGACTCCTAAACATAAATGTTTGGGAAACTGCATCACTGTATTTCTCATTTGTCCCATGGATAGTTCACTGTGGGAAAAAAAAAAAAAAACCCTCACATGTTGCTTGTAGCAAGCAGAACTTCCCAAGATTCTAGCTGGGTTAGGAGAACCAAGAACCCTAAATTTCTGTGCAACTGTGAGGACTGAAAAACAAGTTTAGCAGAATATTTCTCAAAGATACTATAACAAATGTAGGGGTATCCAATTTTTTTAAGTTGTTTCTCTTGCTATTATTTTGAGTACTATGCAATGAATACAAATCCTATTATATAAGAAATTATACATTCATAGCTTAGATAATTCAAAAAGGCACATTTAAATAGACTGTAAGTCACTCTGAAAAAAACAGGTAGCAATTTTTAAAATATCCCCAAATAGGTTGATTATAGTTAGATAATCACAGTGCTTAAAAACATTACTGTTCTCTAAGTCTTCCTTTCTTTTACTCAAAGTTCTTGTGTTCCATTGAAACTTTTCTTTGTTTACTATGGGGTTTACTTGGGAAAATGCTGCTCATTGCCTATATTAGCATTTTGCTTTCATTTTCAGAGATACGTGACAATGATAAATCACATTTTAAATGGAAATAGGATTTCTCTATATGTTCTGTCATCATCTCAGTGGTATGACTTATGATACATTTGAATTTCACAGGAGAGCATTAAAAAATACAGCCTATATAAATTATTTATCTATAAAATAAAATGCATTAAAATAATCAGAAATTTAAAATTTAATAAACCACAATACTGTTTATTAGAAAGTCTGTCATTTTTCTCTCTTCATTAGTTTAATTATATGAAAGGGATTATAGGATCAAGGCTTCACTCACTATTTGTTTCAATTAAATGTTTTTTTCATTCCCACTCTAATATCTATACAAAGAGCTATTTCTTCTCTATTTTTGCAATAGGGAAAATTTTTGTCAAATAATTAACAATATATTATGTATTAGATATTCTTTGGGAATAAGTGATTCTTGTAAATAAGTGACTTGTATAGGGCTTGTATTAAGAGGCAGCAAGAATACACAGAAGAAATAACAAAAAAGACCTTCATGACCCAGATAACCATGATGGTGTGATCACTCATGTAGAGCCAGACCTCCTGGGATGTGAAGTAAAGTGGACCTTAGGAAGAATCACTACGAACAAAGCTAGTGGAGATGAAGGAATTCCAGTTGAGCTATTTCAAATCCTAAAAGATGATGTTGTGAAAGTGCTGCACTCAATATGCCAACAAATTTGGAAAACTCAGCAGTGGCCACAGGACTGGAAAAGGTCAGTTTTCATTCCAATCCCAAAGAAGGGCAATGCCAAAGAATGTTCAAAATACCACACAATTGCACTCGTCTCACATGCTAGCAAAGTAGTGCTCAAAATTCTCCAAGCCAGGCTTCAACAGTACATGAACTGTGAACTTCCAGATGTTCAAGCTAGATTTAGAAAAGGCAGAAGAACCAGAGATCCAACTGCCAACATCCACTGGATCATTGAAAAAAACAAGAGAATATCAGAAAAACATCTACTTCTGTTTTATTGATTACGCCAAAGCCTTTGACTCTGTAGATCACAACAAACTGGAAAATTCTTCAAGAGATGGGAATACCAGACCACCTGATCTGCCTCCTGAGAAATCTGTATGCAGGTCAAGAAACAACAGTTAGAACTGGACGTGGAACAACAGACTGGTTCCAAATTGTTAAAGGAGTAAGTCAAGGCTGTATATTGTCATCCTGCTATTTAACTTATGTGCAGAGTGAAAGAAAGTGAAAGTGGAGTCGCTCAGTCATGTCCGACTCTTTGCAACCCATGGACTATAGCCTGCACCAGGCTTCTCCACCCATGCGATTTTCCAGGCAAGAATACTGGAGTGGGTTGCCATTTCCTCCTCCAGGGGATCTTCCTGACCCAGGGATCGAACATGGGTCTCCTGCATCTCAGGCAGACGCTTTACCCTCTGAGCCACAATGGAAGCAAAGTACATCATGTGAAATGCCAGGCTGGATGAAGCACAAGCTGGAATCAAGATTGCTGGGAGAAATATCAATAACCTCAGATATGCAGATGAAGCCACCCTTATGGCAGAAAGTGAAGAGCAACTGAAGTGCCTCTTGATGAAGGTGAAAGAGGAGAGTGAAAAAGATGGCTTAAAGCTCAACATTCAGAAAACTAAGATCGTGGCATCCAGTCCCATCACTTCACAGCAAATAGATGGGGAAATAATGGAAACAGTGAGAGTTTTATTTTCTTGGGCTCCAAAATCACTGCAGATGGTGACTGCAGCCATGAAATTAAAAGACGCCTGCTCCTTAGAAGAAAAGCTATGACCAACCTAGAGAGCAGACATTAAAAAGCAGACATTACTTTGCCAACAAAGGTCCATCTAGCCAAAGCTATGGTTTTTCCAGTAGTCATGTATGGATGTGAGAGTTGGACTATAAAGAAAGCTGAGCACTGAAGAATTGATGCTATTGAACTGTGGTGTTGGAGAAGACTCTTGAGAGTCCCTTGGACTGCAAGGAGATCCAACCAGTCCATCCTAAAGGAGATCAGTCCTGGATGTTCATTGGAAGGACTGATGCTGAAGCTGAAACTCCAATACTTTGGCCACCTGTTGTGAAGAACTGACTCCTTGGAACAGACCCTGATGCTGGGAAAGATTGAAGGCAGGAAGATAAGGGGACAACAGAGGATGAGACGGTTGGATGGCATCACTGACTCAATGGCCATGAGTTTGAGTAAACTCCAGGAGTTGGTGATGGACAGGGAGGTCTGGCGTGCTGCAGTCCATGGGGTTGCAAAGAGTTCGACATGACTGAGCGACTGAACTGAATGGGCTTATAAAGTCATGCATAGCAAGGGTGTCAATATTGTGAGCTGAGAAGGCTTTAGATGAAGAATGCACCCTGAGAAGCAAAAGAGTATTTTATATTAGAAAGATTTCTACATGGGGGAGCTAAATTGGTACTCACAGAACTCTATTTTCTTTGTCTTTGAAATTATATTTTGATATGTGGAAAAGGTATCATTTTTTCCCAATTTTATTGAGATAGAATTGGCATTTACATTGTATAAGTTTAAGATATATCAAAAAATGATTTTATATATATATGTATGTATATATATTTTAGGAAACTATTACCACAGTAAGTTTAATTTCTATCCATTGTCTCACATATTTATAAACTGTGTTTTTTCCTTCTGATAAGAATTTTCAAAATCCATTCTCTTGGCAACTTTCAAATACACTATATGTTATTGTTAACTTTAGTTATCATGCTGTATTTTATAGCCCTGGAATATATCATATAACTGAATTTTGTGCTTTTTGACCACCTTCACGCACATCTTGCTCCTCACAACAGATTCAGGAGGAAGAAACATATATCTTTACATTTGAAAGAAATATACTGCATATCCAACTGAAATAATTTATCATATTCCCTTTCAAAAAATTTCTTTCCACTATTCCTTTCTCAAAAATCTCAATTTATCTTTCCACTTTGTGACTGTACATATTTCATTGCAAGTTCTTTGTCTCTTCCAATCTTTTAAATTATTTTACTCCTTAAACCTCTCTTCTAGGTATTCTCCTTTTTTTAAAAAAATAAATCCTCCACATGGCTTGAATTCACACATAAATCTCAAAGAGCAATTGTGTATCTCTAGGTCACCCTTCCTTCCAAGTTCCAGACATATGTATCCAACTCTTTCTTGGATGTCTCTAGTGAATATCTCATAACATCAAACTCAACATGACAATAAGCCATTCAAACTTCCCTAATTTCACTGTTAGTATCATAAACTTAATCTACAATTTTAAGATAAGAATTCATTGTTATATAATGAGATATCAAATTTTGTCAATCTACATCTTTAAATGTAATTAACCTTCCCATTGACATTTTATCACAGTAGCCTCTCACAATCTTCCACACTGCAGCCAGAGTGATTTTTTAATCTTTTCTTGCTTAAATTGTTTAAATGATTTCCCATTTTGCATAGAATATATACTAAATGGTTGTGTAGTGTCTTAGTCTGTTTGGGTTCCTATAATAAAATACAACAGACTGGGGTGGCTTAAACAACATAAATGTATTTTCTCACAATTTTGGAGGCCAGAAATCCATGATCAAAGTACTAGAAATTTTGGTTTATTGTAGAACTCTCTTCCTGGTATATAGATGGCCACCTTCTCATTATATCTTCACATGGGCTTTTCTCTGTGAATGTCTACCAGAGAGAGAGAGCTCAGCTCTCTGGTGTCCCCTCTAATATGGACAATAATCTTAGTGAATCAGTGCCCCACACTTACAACCTCATTTAAACTGAAATACTTCTAAATACACTGGGGACTAAGGCCTCAACATCTGAATTTTGGGAAGACACATTCAGTTAAAAATACGTGGCAATGAATCAAGAGCTGGTTTCTGTTGTACAGACTAACTTTCTATACTAAACTTTTTCAGTTTATGCTCAATTTGACTAAATATTTTCAGGTTCCTTTTATTCAACAAGTTGTTTTTCAATGTTTTTTATTGAACAGTTACAATATTTTAGACAACATTCTCATTATCAGGGGCAACATCTGAAGAGAAAGCACAGTTTGTGCTTTCATAAAGCTTTCACTCTGGTGAGAAAAGACAATGAGGAACTAATTAAAAGTGAGGTAGAGCTGTCTGCATCATTTTATGTCCAGTGTAGATCATAATTTACCACCCCAAAATGTCTCTTTGGCATGCTGTTTATTTTGAGCTAAAAACAATCAAGGTCCAAAAGAATTAGGAAGAATCTTTGACCTTTCCCTAACTGCCTAAAGAATGTTAGCGGGCCTATTCCAGGAAGGAAGTACTACCATGATAACTATAGTATAAACTAGGCATGTAGATAGGGAGGAATCTAGCAAAGTCTGATAAAATTCCTCTCTGCATCCCACTGTCACTGCATGGGTCAGGAAACACTCACTTGCCAAACGTTTGCAAAGTGACATCTCCATCTCCTTTCTCCACTTTGAAGTCCTAAACCACTGTGTGTATAGGTTGCTCAGTTGTGTCCTACTCTTTGCAACCCCGTGGACTGTTGCCCACCAGATTCCTCTGTCCCTGGGATTCTCCAGGCAAGAATACTGGAGTGGGTCGCCATTCTCTTCTCCAAGGGATCTTCCTGACCCAGGGATTGAACCTGGGCCTCCCGCATTGAAGGCAGATTCTTTATCATCTGAGCCACCAGGGAAGCCCTCCTAAACCACTATCCCCAACATATTTTACCTTTAGCTGAAGATGGCACTTAATAAATAAAAGGCTTTCAGTCATTTGGGGCTTCCCTGGTGGTTCGGCTGGTAAAGAATCTGCCTGCAATGTGGGAGACCTGGGTTTGATGCCTGGGTTGGGAAGATCCCCTGGAGAAGGGAAAAGCTACCCACTCCAGTATTCTGGCCTGGAGAATTCCATGGACTGTATAGTCCATGGGGTTGCACAGAGTCAGACATGACTGAGTAGACTTTCACTTTCACTTTTCAGCCGTTTTGGCAAGTTACTTAATTTTCCTGGGTTTCTCCCATCTATCTCTGGAGAAGGGAATGGCAATCAACTCCAGTATTCTTGCCTGGAGAATCCCACGGATGGAGAAGCCTGGCGGGCTACAGTTCATGGGGTCGCAAAGAGTTGGACATGACTGAGCGACTCACACACACGCACACTCCCATGTATGCATGGTATTAAACTTCTGCTTGGTTTTCTGTTAATTTGTCTCACATCAGTTTAACTTTTTGACCAGCCAGAATAGCCTAACAGGTAAAGAAAAATTTCTTCCTCCTCGACATCAGCTTCTAGAATTGACTCATATGTAATGGACATTTAATAAATACTCATTGAGTATTGCTGAATATTATAGCACATTTCTTATATAGCACTTCTGAAAGTATCCTGCTAGGAGCAAAAATTATTTGGACTAATAATGGGTGTTATCATTTAAAAAATGGTAGCTGATCACTGGATTTAGCACTGTTCAACTGTTTATTTATTAATACTATAGAAGTACTCATAGAGAGCACTTAATATGAAAATGTGAACCATGGATCATGAAAACACACTGTATACTGCTTTCTCTAAATGATTGTATAAACTTTCTTTCTCACAGCATCTCTCATAATGATTAATCAGTATAGCTAACTTCTAGTGAACATTCTTCTACAATCTTCTTTTCTCCATGGTTGGGCCAGAGGTAAGCTTCCTACAAGAGTTAATGGTGCCCTTTACTCTCAACATTTGTAGGTTAATGATTGACAAAATTGTAACACTTCCATAGATCAAAGAATCATGTGGAAGTCTTTTTGCAGAACTATTTTATACCAGCTCATTAATACTCACCATCAAAGGCACATGTAGGACATAGAGGCCTATTGTCAAAAGAGCTAAATAAATAACCTCATTAAAATTTAACTGAGAGTGCATGTATTAAGGAACAATTAGAGTTTTCATGATAAACACTCTAAGTGCTAATTGGTTCCAATGGGAGGTCTTAAGATTATCGTTTCTTTGAAACTTAGGGGCTGTTGCAAAAATGCCCGTATACATATAATAATAAAAATAATAACAACAAAAACATTAATATAAAACAGTTTATCAATTGACCATAATGAATATGAACAATATCATTAAACTAAACTTCATAAGACCTATAGTTAATCACAAGACAAATAACAACCACAGGCAGTAACAAAGAATGATTCAGGAAATGTAGATGTAAATCATCAGAATTAGTTAAAGAGCTTCTTAAACTTCTGATTAGTCTCTATAAAACATAGGTTCTGGTTCAATAAATCTGAGATAAGAAAAACCTGTGATCTGTTATTAAAATGCCATAAACAAGACATTCCTTAAATTTGTCCATTCTCAATATCCTTAGTGCTTTTATTCCACAGCACACTCAGGCCAAAAGAAATACATAACCATTTGCTTGAGCAGTTAGGTCTAAACTACTTAATATGTACTGAAGTCCTAAAAACTTAATAACCATTAAAAAAAATACAAATCATGATAAAAGTAATATTTTTTATCATTGTAACTAACATCTATTATTTACTGAAATGTATGCCAGCATTTCTTGGGCACTGTAGGACTTAAACTTTGGAATCAGACTGGACACTACCCCCCTTATTTCAGCTTTGGCACTGACTTTTATGCAGCACTTGCTTCTCATCATAGCAAAGATCAAACACCAAACTATTTGTCTTCATATCACTTTTCCTACGTTAATGCGAATGACTCATTTTCAGAATTAGCTTTTTCAGAGCCTTTGAGGTGCCTTTGCAACAGTGGAAAGGTATTAGAAGTAAATAGGATGCTATTATAGACATTGAAGCAATGGGTATAAGAACAGCTCCACTCTGTTTTTTATTTTATTTGTATATGGCCATTAAATGATATTATTTTAAAATTATCTGCAAACCAGCTCTCAATGACCTCCATTTCTGCTTAGTTGTAGCATACTAAATAATTTCGCTGTAAATAAAATTTCCTTGTATTTTTCATTTATAGCACATTCAAGATTTTAAATTTTTTCAATATGTGGGTCTGTCATTTAGGTAGAAAACCTAGGTTATTTACATAGTGTAATGGTTTGATACAGTCTTCCTTGGTGGGCCAGGGGTAAAGAACCTGCCTGTCAAGACAAGAGATATGGATTCAATCTCTGCGTTAGGAAGATCCCCTGAAGCCTAGTTGGCTACAGTCCGTGGGATCACAAAAGAGCTGAACATGACTGAGCAACAACAATGGTTAGATACATATTGTGTCAGAGGTCTCTAAGACCACCTTAACCCACAGAAATCAGAACAGCTGTTAAATTCACAGTTACGGTTTATTTCTGAACAAAAAATTCATTAAAGTCAGTAAAGAAAAAGCATATGAGTGAAGTCAGGGATAATCAAGAACAAGCCTACAGAGTCAAAGAGACAGTGCTCATTTCTCTGAACAACAATGTATAACAACAGGTATCACCAATCAGGGAAGAATACTGGACCATTCTCTTAGATGTTCAAGCTGATTGACCCCTTAACTGAGAGTGGCACAAAGTCTAAGCTTACAAAAGCAGGCATTCACCATTGATCTCATTGTTAGCATAAGCTCTCAGGCTTGGCCCAAGCCCTCAAACATACAGAAACATTCTTAACAGGCAGAATATCCCAAGGCTCAGAGTTCTATCAAGTTCCAGTTCTTTTCCTAGAAGTGTACCAGGTTTGAGTAACACAGGCCTGATGGATTAACCTTTCATAATTAACCTTACATCTATAATTTGGCATTCCTATTGATATCAACTGTGTTTTTCTTCAGATAATTTTTTGTCAAATAATTCTTTCAATCATATTTGTCCCCACTTCATTTTAAACTCCAAGTTTTGTATCTCTTTATATCTAAAAACTCTATTTCACATCCTCTTCCCTCTTTTTGGCATTAATCAGCTAATTTATTTATTTTTATGTAAAAAAGTCTATATAGTCAAAGCTATGGTTTTTCCAGTAATCATGTACAGATGTAAGAGTCGGATCACAAAGAAGGCCTAGTGCTGAAGAACGGTGCTTTTGAATCATGGTGCTGGAGAAGACTCTTGAGAGTCCCTCGGACTGCAAGGAGATCAAACCAGTCCATCCTAAAGGAAATAAACCCTGAATATTCATTGGAAGGACTGATGTTGATGCTGAAGCTCCAATACTTTGGCCACCTGATTTAAGAGTCGACTCATTTGAAAAGACCCTGATGCTGGGGAAGATTGAGGGCAGGAGGAGAAGGGGACGACAGAGGATGAGATGGCTGGATGGCATCACCAACTCAATGGACATAAGCTTGAGTAAACTCAGGGAGATAGTGAGGGACAGGGAAGCCTGGCATGCTGCAGTCCATGGGGTCGCAAACAGTCGGATACATCTGAGCGACTGAACATCAGCAACCTTTAATTGAAGTACGCTGCTGAAGTATGATGCTTGATAATTAGGCAGGCATATCAATGTCAGCCAAGATGGGAGTGGTGGAGGACACAAATGCAGAAACAAAAAGAATCAGAAAAATAATAACTTCATGTAGGATAGATGACCACCCCTCCCCACAACAGTTGTACAACAAACACTGATTCCTTCTCTACAGAAACTGTCCCCTGCCCAACCACCCCTATAATGACCTACTAATCTTCAAAGGATACAATACCCTGTAATAGAAATACTATTAGTATGGACAACTCGTCCGGCAAAGGTAATGGGTGATGCCAAGTTGCAGATGGGAGGGAGGAAATGGCCCAGCTTCCTTCATCTGGGGCCTGTTCCTGACAAAGCGGCACCTTTGAGGAGCCTCGGATTAACGTTAAGGCTGTGGAGTCCCTTGGCAGCTTTTTGGCACATAAGGTGAAACAACAAACAGAATTTGAACCTGGTCCTTAGAATTCAAACCTTAAAATGGGGTTAGCCAATAGAGGGACAGAGTGTGGTTTTCTAGTCTAGTTAAGGACCACTCGTACTTAGGTCTAAGGATGATCTTTCAAATGATTCTATTTCCAAAGCATACAGATTGGAAGTAATATATCATACACCAGTAGCTCTGGCTCAGCCCATACCTTCCTAGTTCTATCAGTATTAGCATGATTATGTTTGCCAAGGAAAAAACCACAAGTTACAAAACCTCATATCTGAAAAGTATCCATAGGCTTCCAAATGCCAAACTCCTTTAGACAGTCAGAAAATTACGTCTTCATCCCAGTCACAGGCATGAACATTCTTTCCCTTTCCACTGGTCTCACAGACACAGAGCAAATGATTCCTTTTCATCTTATCATGGAGATCTGCACAGGATTGAGATCTTCAGTCACACTTTACCTCAATTTCCTTTACTATGTGTGAATGAACACAAACTATTAATTGTTAAATCAGACTTTACAGTATTGAGCTTTATATTAAGTTCAAGGATCTAAGAGATTGAGAGGAACAGATGAAGTGGAGAGAAAGGTAAGACACTTGTCTCCTCAGATTACAGCCCAGAGTCATAGATGACATCTTAAATGAGATTTGCAGGTCATTTCACAAAGTGGAGAGTATTTAGCATATGAAACAAGTCCACTTCACATGTTCACACAGTTTATGTGACGTCCGTCAGGGAGCTGTGCCCCCTTAATCCATAGATCTTGGGTTTGGTTACTATAAGCAATCCCTGAACTAAGTGCATCCTGTTCAAAGCATCCTCTAGATGAGCACTCTCACTACAGAAGTGCACTTTTTTAACTTCTACAAAACAGAAAGTGTACACAAAACGGGGTCCTTCTTCCTTAAAAGATAATGTAGGTTTTTTAGACATTTTTTGAATGTTTATTATTTTTAAATAACCTCGGCTTTGGAACATTTTAAGAGTTCATTTTCACATGTACTGAATACAAATTTTAAAGCTGCAAAGTAATGTACAGGTTTTCTTTGTTCAATCTACTTTATAGATGAGGAAACAAGGAGTGGTGTAAACTGTCATTCACTTCTATAGGATCTGCTTTCTCAATACTTTTTATGTAGTTCCTTAGTAACTCAAATAATTTCTGAATTTGCCATTGTGCTTTCCATATTGCACTCTACTACTTAGTCGGTTACTCCTAAACTCAACTCGACATTTCAATTTTCATTAATTAGGATTTATTTAAAAATCTCTGTGCATTCCATTTGCTTATCAATTGACTATTATAAATTTTTATGCATATTAATCTGTATAAAGAGTGACAATTCTTGCTTTTAGCAACTGAAGTTTGCTTTATCATGTTTTAAAATATTGCTTTAAATCATCAAAAATTTCCATTTCCTTTTTAATTCAGAAATGTCACAAAACTGAGAATTTCTACAAAATGAAAAGATGATGCCTGACTCAACTGAAATTTAAATCAGTCAGAGAAAGAACAGTGGAATTCAGGGAACACTCTCATTAACTTCAAGTACTTATTAACTTTCTATTTCCTTTGTATAAATGTACCAACTACAATGATGATTCATACATTATATGCATCATCCTTCTGGTTAATTATGTTCTAAAGTAATCTCTAATGACAGTGTAATAATGATACTGTATAATTATAATGTCTATTTTCAGACAACATTTCCACCTTAGAATCAAATTCTTATCCTCAAAACACCAATTTGTTTCTTTTGTTAAGCACATAAAGCAAATGGATTCATATTTCTAAAGTTAGCTGGAATATTTGAGTAAGTGAACATGAACTTATGTATTGGTGGGAGTTATCTTGCAAAGATCAAATAGCTAAGCACTTTGAAAATATTCTAAAATATTGAACGAGGAAAGTAAAGATATATAATCCATTTGGATCTGGCTTTGTTTTATTTATTCAGTACTTAACAAAGGGCTTGCCAAGTGGGTTAGTGGTAAAGAACCCACCTGCCAATACAGGAGACATGAGAGACATGGGTTCGATCCCTGGGTTGGGAAGATCCTCTGCAGGAGGAAATGGCAACATACTCCAGTATTCTGGCCTGGAGAATCACATGGACAGAGGAGCCTGGTGGGTTACAGTCCATAGGGTCACCAAAGAGTCAGACACGACTGAAGCGACTTAGCACAATACTTAACAAATACGCATTTAATATCTATCACATGATGAACATTACATCATAGACTGATGATAACAGAAAATCAGTTTTTTTGCCAGAGAGGCACTGTCCTAGTGGAAGGCACAGGCCAGAATTTCCAATTCACAATATAGTAGAATAATAATAAATATTGTGTATGTTCAGTGTCCTATGAGAACAGCTAAAATCATCTGGCAGGCTGATATCAAAGTAAATGAGGTTAATTTTGCAAAAGAGAACTTTAAAATAAATAAATTGTAATAATTTGAAGGGCTTCTCTGGTGGCTCAGTGGTAAAGAATCCACCTGTCAATGCAGGAGACGTGGGTTCAATCCCTGGGTTGGGAAGATCCCTTGGAGAAGGACATGGCAACCCTCTCTAGTATTCTTGTCTGGTAAATCACGTGGGCTTCACTGGTGGCTCAGCTGGTAAAGAATCTACCTGATTTGTGAAGATTCTCTGGAGCAGGGAAAGGCTACCCACTCCAGTATTCTGGCCTGGAGAATTCCATGGACTGTATAGAACTGTTCAACTTCATCTTCTTCAGCATTAGTGGTTGAAGATAGACTTGGATTACTGTGATATTGAATAGTTTGCCTTGGAAATGAGTAGTCCATGGGTTGCAAAGAGTCAAACAAGACTGAGTGACTTTCACTTTCACTTTTCAAATCCCATGGACAGGGGAGCTTGGTGGGCTATAGTTAGTGAAACGGAAGTCGCTCAGTCGTGTCTGATTCTTTGTGACCATATGAACTGTAGCATACCAGGTTCCTCTATCCATGGGATTTTCCAGGCAAGAGTACTGGAGTGGGTTGCCATTTCCTTCCCCAGGGGATCTTGCAAACCCAGGGATTGAACCCGAGTCTCCTGCATTGCGGGCAGACGCCTTACCATCTGAGCCATCAGGGAAACCTATAGTTAAGGGGGTTGCAAAATAGTTGAACACAACTTAGCGACTAAACAACAAACAATGAATTTGAAACTGTAATATTACAGGTAACTTTGGAATGTAGTTGCTAATCAAGAAATGGGAGTACTCTCTTCAATAGCTCAGTTGGTAGAGTGGAAGACTGTAGTACTTCCCAGCGTAGTCATCCTTAGATCACTGGTTCAATTATTATTTGAAGGAAGAGTTGATGTTTTACTAACACAGCATTATAAATCAACTATACTCAAGTATACTCCAGTATTCTTGCCTGGAGAATCTATGGACAGAGGAGACTGGCAGGCTACAGTCCAAGGGTCACAAAGAGTCGGACATGACTGAAGCGATTAAAAGGGAAAAAAACCAAAAAACCACTTTACATATGGAAAAAAAAAAAGAAAGGAAGAGTACTTCAAGCATGGGTGACTTTAGAATTTCACACTGAAATTTCTACATGAGTAGCTTAATTTGTAAGTACAGGCGTGGGCTGTCTACATAGACTTTGTTCCATCTATATATTTTCTTTTCTCTATGGTGTAAGATACCACCTGTTTTCAGCTTTGAAAAACTTCCCATATCTATACATTAAAACTCTGTGATTATTCAAATGTTAAAGAAATAATTTTCTGGTAAGATTGACTCCAAGATCAGTTTTGGTCTTCTAGTTTAATGTCAAACTTCCAATAATTAGCTGCTCTTCTCTGAGCTCGCTAAGTTCTACTTTTCCACTAACACTTTAAAATTTGGATAGCTTTACACTCACACAGCTTGGAAACGATGACTTTACTACCAAGGTCACACATGACAGAAATAATTGCTTGAGTTTGAAGTATATTGCTATTTCCTAGTGATGCATTAACCACTTCCGACTCGACAAAGGACTGGCTTTAGCAACAATGCCATCAAAGTGTCCAATGATGACTGTATAAAACCAAGCACATTAACGCTTCTCTAAGTATGATGTTTTAATGCAGGCTTATATTTAGCTTACTATTCTTTCAAATAAATGTGCTCTGTTTGGAGCTTTATATGCTTAGGACAGTAAAATTACATAAAATTAAAATGGAAGATACATATGATATAATAACATGAATATTTATATATTCATGACTAAAATATATGTCTCATGAATGACAATAATGACAAATCATTAATTTATACTCTATTATCTAAAAAGCAATTACATTTTTGTTTGAATGTTAAGCTATTACATTGCTACTCGTTATAATTTCAGCCTTTGAAAATTATGATTTCAAGCAGGATAACACATTAATAAGAGACTAGAGCCTAGTTTCTGTTGACATCAAAAAAACTATATAACATATTTAGGCTACATCAACCACAAAATTGGATATGTACCATGTAAGTTTGCTTTTCTAATTATTTCTGAGCACACAGTAAATACTTAGTAAATATTAGCTTTAAAATAGCTTACTAACTCAAATAGTCATGGCTTCTTCCTTCATTGTAATATCAGTTATATTTGAATATCAGAAATTTATAGGATGAATCAAAAGTCAACCTCAAACAACAGCAAACTCATCCCCTCCCAGTTAATAGAAAATACAAAGTCACTCCAAGTAAATCAGATTCAAAATCTAGCATCATCTACTTCTACCTTGGAAGTATTAAGCTTCAGGGGTCACTAACAAAGAACAATCTAAAACAAGAATCACCTGGATAATCTATAAAATCATATTTTTTTGTTTCATTCATCAGAAAGCTTAGAATGTAAGGTACTTGACAAGCTAAAATCCAAACAGTGGCATGCTCCCTTTTCAGAGAGGGGTCATATAGATTATCTTATCTTGCAGAGCATGAAAGAAAAAGGTAGTCATAAAAAGGCACATAAGTAAATATGCTGAATTTTTATTTTATTTTTATTTATTTTTTAACACCAAAAACATCTTGTATTGGGGTATAGCTGATTAAAATGTTGTGATAGGTTCAGGTAAACAATTAAAAAAAAATTCTTAAAGGCCAAATGGAAGCTGGTACAAACATTTAAAGTCTCTAGGAAACCCAGAAACAAAGTAACTCTATATATACCTGCTTGCTAACTCTTTTACACAGTCTTCTTGGGGGAGAAGTAGGAAAGAAGATCCCCTGAGGAAAGGGGAATATGATACGGACCTCACCTGTCTAAACAACGTCACCTGGCAAAGAAGTGAGAACGCTAAATTACAACGGCGTTTGGGGTATTTTAAAACGACAGAATTTATCTAAGGCGTGGCTAGCAGATGTTGGGTGCAGTTTCATGGGGGTATGAAAAGCAAGGAGACTCTAAATTGATTAAAGCATATTCTAACTGAGCTATATTTAAAGGAGTCGGACGTGTAGGATTTGAGTTTGGTGCTGGTGGGCTTCGAGTTAACAGTCCTAGCCTGCAGTGAAGAAGTAAATGACAGAGGGGTCAATATGCCTGGACCAATTAGCCCACTTACATAGCAAACCTAGAGAAAGCCGTCGGTACTCTGGGACCTGTACGAGTACCAACGGTTTTCTATTGATGGCGACATGACAGGAAATCTTACTGTGCCCTTGACCCTGCTCTGATTTCGTCAGGAGCTGTATGGGGATTTGATAGGTGTCATTTCCAGACAAAGGCTTTTAGAAGAAAATACATAATTCTTCTTGCTCTTCCCAATTATCACAATAATAGTCAGTGTTCATGATGATGGCTCAGTCTACTTCCGTGGGACAGCTTGACAGAGAACAGGACACCAACTAAGCCAAGATCAACCTACAGTGTGAGCAAGAAATTCATACTTGTTTAAATTTAAAAAGATTTGGGGGCTGTTTATTGCCACAGCATGAATTAACCAAACCTGACTGGAACAATGCATATGAATTTTGTTCCTAATTCTGGCTTGGTCATTTGTTCACGAAAATTGTATTTGCCATTTTACTGAGAGGATGTGATTTCTAATCAATTGCTTATAACTGAATTTTTTTTAATGAATTCACTTTTGAAATAATCCTGAAGCAGGCTTTTTTAAAAATAAGTGCTAGTCTTTTTAATTGATCCAATCTCATTTCATTATTAATTATATTTTAAGGATAATATGTGTCTTGAGCTAACTTTCTCAACTTTGTGTAACATGAGTGGCATCTTGAGCTCTGAGACCAAACACAATTTTGTCTTATGCTTCCTCTAAATTTGTATCAAAAGTGACAAGTTGTTTTATCATGAATTCATCAGTGAATAATATTTGTATCTTGAAAACTATAGTATAATTAAAAATAAGTATTAAGACATAGTTAAGAAATCCAGGTATTATATGTGTACATATACATATTATATATATATATATATATATATATAAATCCACACAATTATATTGTATATACAGATGTGTGTGTATATATACATATATAAATCCAGGATATATTGTTTTTCACCTCAATAACACCAAGAGATAGCTTTCTTAGTGAGGATTTTGCTGCATAATATGTAGGAAATATGGTAAAACAGGAGGTTTCTAAAAATATTCTTTGATCATCTTTTCAAGTATATTACAGTATTCAAATATATTAATATAATTTTATTGGTCTTAAAATCTTACAACTAAAAAATATATATCACATTAATCTCTTTCTTTTCATGTTCATCTCTAACTCCTTTTTCTCCCAGCTCCTTTACCTTAGATCTGGAACACAGAAAGAGTCCTCTGTCTCCTTAATTTCCTATTGAAACATTCCTGTCTACCTAAACATCTTTTTTATTTCAATTCCATCCTGAATTACTTCTAATAATTACTGTAAGATAAAACCCAGTTGGAATCTCTTACTCCACCCCTTCTACCATTAGAAAATCATCCCCTATCACTTGCCAAAATGAATCTTTTCCAGAGAATTTCAGTTTCCTTCTCCAAAAATCCACTCAAAATCCTCTCCATCTTACAAACCTGTAAACTTCTTAATGCTAGGAAGTCTAGATTTGCCAGCAAAGTGTTTTATAGGTCATTGATGTTCAGTACTTGTATGATTAGATCTCTCTATACAGAATATCCAGAAGCTGTAAAGCTTACTTCATCTAATTTCAGAGTGTGAATTGCCCCTATGCGTATAATGCAGAAATGGCATAGTCATATAGTCATTATGCTGCTGGTGCAAGAGTTACATCACTCCTGAATGTCACTCAATTTATAAATTAAACATTTTTCCTATGTGATCTATCCTGTCCTTTTTCTCAGAACTTTACATTTTTTTGTTGTTGTTTTACAGTCAAACTTAAAAATGATCATTCAGAATATCATGTAGGTATGTATGTATGTACATATACATACACAAACACTGGTTTTAGAACAGTTTTAAATTCATAACAAAATTGAGTGGAAGGTACAAAGATATTTTACAGAACGGACTATCTTTTTATAGAATGTCTTTCTAACAATATCTTTCAGCACTAATAATTTAGAAAAAGGAAAGCATCTGCTCTATCTTGAAGGTAGTAATGCTTATAGCTTTCATATAACATGAGTCTCATAACAAAGCTCTTGCTCTACCATCCAGTAAGATTATCAGGTATGTTAAAATACAACTGTAACTAAAGGATAACCCTTTCATTTCTCTCAACAAAAAGGCTTGTTGAAAGAAACTATTATGCAGAGTTGAAGAAAATATAAGATCCTGCTTTGAAGTACAAGATGCAACATATAATGCTAATCAGAATATCAAAGAGAATAAAGAAAATAAATTGAAAATAAAAGGCACTAAACAAGTGCCAAGAACTTTGGGCAGCAGGTCATGTCTAAAAAAACTGATAAAATACTTTATATTATTGTCATGAATTTTAGGACTGACGTATTCGTTTTTATATTTTAGCATCTCTGAAAATGTTTGTTTCCTTATAGTTCATGATTCATTGATAATTGGATGCATTCTTTATTTCTTGGTTGTACATAAAATAATGGCTTGCTTCCCTGGTGACTCAGACGATAAAAAATCTGCCTGGAATGCAGGAGACCCGGGTTCTATCCCTGGGTCGGGAAGATTTCCTAAAGAAGGGAATGGCTATCCATTCTAGGGTTCTTGCCTGGAGAATCCCATGGACAGAGGAGCCTGGAGGGCTATAGTCCATGGGGTCAAGAAGAGCTGGACAGAACTGAGGAGCGAACACTTTCACTTTCATTATAAACTGCAACCTACATTCCATGAAATAAGGTAAATATAGGAAATGTTTTAAGGTATGCAATAAAAATATGCTTTATAATTGATTCATGATTCCATTCAGAAGTCATTCATTTCCAAAACATTTAACTTAATATATTATAAAATGTATATAACTTTTATGATCAGAGGGAGTTGTCAATAGTCCTAAAAAGCACTATTCCTACATGTATACTAAACATTCCAGGAAACAGTAAACTAGAGCATTTCTGAACCATCTTTTAAAATATATGGTATGAAATGCAGCATTTAAATATTTTACACTTTGGTATTATGAAATATTTATGTTCACACTCCCACAAATGGAAAGAATAAGGTCAGCAAAAGCTGTGGAAGACAAATGCCTCACTTACAAGATGGTCTTTGAAAATAGAATGTGAGAATTTATCCCTACAAAATAAATTAATGCATGAATTCACTCCATACTTAGACTTAAACATAGAAATTTGGCTGAAAAATATCCATGTTTTCTGATTTTAGTTTAGAGGATTATCTTTCAACTACTATAATGTATCTTAAGTATAAAACTCATGTTTTTACATACACAGATAGCCGTTTTATTTTTTAATTCCATCTACTATTTTTATGCTAAATAGTTAAGTCATATTCTCAGGCTGTTGTGAATATTTTTATTATTCTATTATGTTTTTTGATAGTGATTAAATGTGTTTTCTCCACACAATTGGATTCCCTGGTAGCTCAGTTGGTAATGAATCTGCCTGCAATGCAGGAGACCCCAGTTTGATTCCTGGGTTGGGAAGACCCCTGGAGAAGGGATAGGCTACCCACTCCAGTAGAATAACAAAATAGAATAACAAAAAATATTTTTATGTTATTATGTATTCTACTAGTTTTGACATAAAAGAAGATCTAGATTTCTGAAATATATTGGCACAAAACCTCCAATACAAGTAAATAAAAGATCCATGGCTTTAAATTTACTTTTATTTTGTCTATTAAAAACTGCCAAAATTCAGTTGTACATTATCTATATTCAAATATTTTATATTGCAATTTTCATAGCCATACAATTATATAAAGGAATATGGACAGTTTATAGACAAAAAATAAAGCAATAATGTACCCATTAAGATCAAGTAAATTGCACTGAATTTTATTACCCTTGAATTCCATGAGTATACCTCCAAAAAGTGTTTTCCCTCTGCCCAGAAATGTCTGCTATTCTGAAATTTTGTTAATGATTTCCATGTTCCTTTTCAATCTCCAAATGGTATATTGTTAAATTTTGTAGATTTTTAACCAGCATGTTTTTTTCATTAAAAAATTATTTTAACTTATACTTCTATATAATAATAGTGGATCTGTTTCTTCATACAGTTTCCTGCTTTTCACCCACCTCTAATTGTTCGTGTACTTTCAGTCTTGTCACGAAAGTGAAAAATCCCTTGCTAAATATCAAGAAGATACCTAATCTGTATTGCGTGAACTGCTGTTCATTTCCATGGCCTTTGGTTAGCCACATGGGATAGCTGGTGAAAATTGATCAGTGCAGCCTTATGCACTCTTGTTCACGGCTACAATAATGGCGGACCTGCATGATGTGCATTTCTTTAATGCAGATCATGGAGAATGTATAAGAGTTTAGTTCAGTTTAGAAACTCAAGGAATTTCAACACTGACATTGGCTTCAGCTTCCTAAAGTTAGACCCTTCACAGAAGAAACTGCCATAGAGGTTACAGTACCAGCTGGATGTGTGTTTCCTTGTTTATGTTTTCTAGTTCTATACTACTGCTGCTATGACATGGAAACCATTGTGAAGAAGAGTAAAATTCTGATTTGCCATCATAAAGTCATGTGCAGGAATATGTCCAGTGCTGCTCTTACATTTCACTCACCTCCCTTCTTTATTCCTCCATCTCTTTTCATTTCCTCTCCTGCCTTTTGACAGTGACTACATGTGTTTTCTCACATAATTGGATTCCCTGGTGGCTCAGCTGGTAAAGAATCCACCTGCAATGTAGGAGACCCCGGTTCCATCCCTGGGTTGGGAAGATCCCCTGGAGAAGGGAACAGCTACCCACTCCAGTATTCTGGCCTGGAGATTTCCATGGAATATACAGTCCATGGGGTCACAAAGAGTTGGACAAGACTGAGCAACTTTCACTTTTCGCCACATAACTTTATGTTATCAAATTTTAATCATTTTAAGCTGTGATGTATTATTAAAATTGCCTAAAATTTTATACTGAATTGTGCCAAAGAGATATGCTTTAGAAATCAGTAAACTTTTTCTGTGAAGGTGTAGTTATTAAAAATTTTAGGTTTTGGAAGCTGTAGTTTGTACCACAACTATTTAATTCTGCTTGTGCAATACAAAAGCCACCATAGGCAATATGTGAATTAACAAGAGTGACTGCATTCTTATAAACCTTTATTTATGAACACTATAATTTGAATTTAATTATATATCAATTTGTATGTGTCCTGAAATAGTCTTTGTTTCTTCTTCAATTACTGAAAATTTTAAAAGCAAGTCTTGGCTGTGAGATGCACAAAAATAGGCAGTGGGCCAGATTTGCCCATAAACAGTAGTTTCCCAATCTCCATTCTAACAGATCTGTACTCCTCAATCCTACTTGCGTATTGGAACTAGGGCCTAAATGTATTTATTAAATCAAAATTCCTATTAATAGGGTCTCCTGGTCTTTGTTATATTTTAAAAGTGTCCTAGGTGATTTTGTTTTTGAGATTCTAATCTATTCTAGTAACAAAGTCTTTTAAAAAAATCCATTGGTTGATTTTCTCCCCACTCTATTCATTCTCAAATAATAAATACCTAGGGCATCCCAGGTGTCTCAGTGGTAAAGAATCTGCCTGTCAAGCAGGAGACCCAGATTCAGTCTCTGGCTGGGAAGATCCCCTGGAGAAGGAAATAGCAACCCACTCCAGTGTTCTTGCCTGGGAAATCCCATGGACAGAGGAACCTGGTGGGCTATAGTCCATGGGGTCGCAAAAGAGTCAGACACAACTTAGTGACTAAATAACAACAAGCTCAATTAGTTTGCAGTGGCGAAAGTGTGAGGTAATTGCAGATTTCTCTCATCATTCACTCTGAACTGAGTAAGTGAATACTCTTTTTAGATCTGGAGTTGAATGTACAATTGAAGTACACATATCTTAGTCCTATTTTCCTTTTCTAGTAAGATACGGTCATTATCTTCTTCCTATCCCACACCTCTTGGTGGTCTGATGCTTCAAGACAATGTAATACATGGTAAACTGCTTTCAGATATAATCTGTTATGCTCTTTTCTTCCTGAGAATCCCAACTGCACTTGGCTCACAAAAATCTAAAACCATAGATTGTATTGCTAACCAATATCAATCCATTCCCCTCAAAATCCTTGCTTTTTGTTCAGTTTGAATCTAGGACTTGCAATCTCCATCTGGGTGCAGTAAGATCTCAGGATAGCTGATGGTAAGGTAGAAAGCTGTCAGATGCCACATCTCCAAAAGACCATTAGAAAAACCAAGCAAACCTGTGCATTTTGGCTTAGGGCAGTATGGGGGATGTTATGTTGACTGAATCTTAGTAGTATCTCAAAAGGATGAAGTCACAGGAGTATACTTAGATGATTTTAGGGACTAGGTTGAAGGAATTTAAGGTGAATTTTGCAAGGTGGAAAACTTGGGATTAGGAAGTTTATATCTTAATAGTTTTAGTTTAAGACTCATCATGGTAAAGTATCTTGAAGGCAATCTTATTGATCAGCAAATAGTTTTGAGAAGTAAGCTATTTTAATTCTTTTCCTGATCTTGTCTTCTAGAAACAAGAATTTCTTAAGGCAAGTTGCTAAATTGCTTTTACCAGTTCACATTAGTATTTAGCTTAGGGGTAGAAAATTATGTTGCTGTTGGTTCTCACCACAAACAGAATAGAGAAAACAGAGCTTCATAAAGCAGAAAAGTGAATGGAAAATGCACTTTTAAGCTTGTTTAGGTCCTGAAAGTCTGAATCACAGAAACCATGATGGAAAGGTAAGCACATTTTGTGTTCCTAGGTCAGGTTTATTTCATATTGTGAAGTGTAAATTCCAGGAGTTAAATTAGATCTTTTCCATTGTGTATATGTACCATAGCTTTCTTGTCCATTCATCTGCTGATGGGCATCTAGGTTGCTTCCATGTCCTGGCTATTAAAAACAGTGCTGCGATGAACACTGAGGTGCACGTGTCTCTTTCAGATCTGGTTTCCACAGCGTGTATGCCCAGGAGTGGGATTGCTGGGTCATATGGCAGTTCTATTTCCAGTTTTTTTAAGGAATCTCCACACTGTTCTCCATATTGGCTGTACTAGTTTGCATTCCCACCAACAGTGTAAGAGAACAGACTTTTGGACTCTGTGGGAGAAGGCGAGGGTGGGATGATCTGAGAGAACAGCATTGAAACATGTATACTATCAAGGGTGAAACAGATCGCCAGCCCAGGTTGGATGCATGAGACAAGTGCTCGGGGCTGGTGCACTGGGAAGACCCAGAGGGATGGGATGGGGAGGGAAGTGGGAGGGGGGATCAGGATGGGGAATACATGTAAATCCATGGCTGATTTATGTCAATGTATGGCAAAAACCACTACAATATTGTAAAGTAATTAGCCTCCAACTAATAAAAATAAATGGAAAAAAAATTAAATCTTTTCAATCTATACTATCTCGCGGTTAGTTTTGAATTATTCCTGATTTTATACTTAGGGGTGTGTGTGTGTGTGTGTGTGTGTGTTTTGATACCAACAAGAACTTTTCCAATTGTGTGTGTGTGTGTGTGTGTTTTGATACCAACAAGAACTTTTCCAATTGTGTGTGTGTGTGTGTGTGTTTTGATACCAACAAGAACTTTTCCAATTTTTAACAGACACTAATTGAGTGTTCTACAAATCCAACTGTATTCTGACACCATCTACCTGGAGATAGAGTTACATCCCACAGGGTAAAGACTCTGTCTTATAAGACTACCTCCATTTCAGATGCCAAGTACAGGTTGGTAACCTGTGCTTCTGACCAACAGGCCGAAAATCAGAGGTTCCCATTACCCTCCTCCTCAGTTTTGATTAATTTGCTAGAGTGACTCACAGTACTCAGTTTACTTACTAGATTACAGGTTTATTACAAAGAATATTAAAGGATACAAATAGACAGACAGATGAAAAGATACACAAGCAAGGTTCTGCTGGTTCCAAAACACAGGAGTTCTGTCTTGGGGAGTCTGGGGTTCACCACCCTCCCAGCAGTAAGATCTGTTCTGGTTCAATAACCTGGTGAGCCAAGCTCTCCAAACCCTGTCCTTTGGGTGTTGTCGTTTTATTGTTTTTTTTTTTTTTTTAATAAAGGCTTCATGACATAGACATAATTGATTAAATCATTGGTTATTGACAATTGAACTCAATCTCCTACAGTCCCTTTTCCCTCCTGGAGTTGGTCAAGAGGTGGGACTGAATGTTGCAATCCTCTAATCACGAGGTTGCTGCCCCTAGCAACCAGGCCCCATCCTTAGGTTGCCTAGGAACTTTCCAAAAGTCACCTCATTACAATACAATAGACACCTTTATTGCTCTTATCACTTAGGAAATTCCAAGCGCTGTGCCAGAAATGGAGGCAAAGACAAACTATATGATTTCTTGTTGTAAATCAAAATATCATAGGTTGCCTATTATGCTTTGATTGGTGTAGAGAATATTCTTTTTATATTTCTATTTATGGATATTTTATGAGAAGCTAAAGAAGTCTGCTTAATTGTGTGACATCTTGAAAAGGAATTGCCTATGTAATAACTTCTAAGATCAGACACATACAGATCATTAACAGTCCAGTGTATGTAGGCACAAAAATCATTGGCATGGTAAGTAGCGGTTATATGAAAGTATCTCAGCTGAGAACGTCAGTGTCAAAGATAAGCAACCCACACTGATCTGGCAGTGAGGAAGCATTAGGAAATGAATACACCAACATCTCTCTTCTTATTTTTATCCTCCAGGATTCATTAGCTGAAATAAACCAGAAATCAGGGTTGACCAAAGAAGTCTTGTTAGCCTCTTGTACCATAGAACGAATGGCTAGAGGAGGTTTGAGAAGGGATTTGAAAGATCAAGTGAGACACATGCAGGACAACTCCTTCCACACAGTTCTATGTGGGTATGATGTTTGCACACGCAAACATCAGACAAGAAGGGAACCAGCTTCATAGAAATATTGGTCCAGAAGGAAAAATGTCACAAAAATCCTAGTAGTGCTACACTAAGTAGACGAAATAAACCCGGCCTGTTGGTGGCAATGCTGAGCTGCAGAACCAAACCTGGAACTACCTACCTACAAACTATCTGCATGAAAATAATCAATGTCTCCCAGGACAGAATATAAGAGAAAACCTAGATGACCCTGGATATGTCAAAGACCTTTTAGGTTCAATTTTAAAGGGCTCAATCAATTAGATAATTGATAAGCTAGGCTTCATTAAAATTAAAATTAAAATTTCTGCACTGGAAAGGAAATGTCAAGAGAATCGGAAGACAATCAACAGGCTGAAATAAAGTATTTGCAAAGGACATCTGATAAAGGACTGTTACTCAAAATGTACAAAGAAATCTTGAAATCAATGATAAGAAAACAATCCAACTAAAAAATGGGCCCAAAATCTTAACAGATATCTCACCACAGAAGATAAACAGATGGAAAACAAACATAGGAAAATGTGTTCCACATCATAGGTCACCAGGGGAATGTAAATTAAAGTTACAATGAGGTACCAGTACACACCTAATAGAATAGGCAAAATTCACAACACTGACAACTCCAAATGCTGGCAAGGATTTGGAGTAACAGAAACTCATTGCTCATCAGAAAGAAAAATGATATAGTCACTTTGGAACACAGTTTGGTGGCTTCTTACAATATTCAACATACTCTTACCAGTTCCAGCAATTGTTCTCCTTGGTATTTCCTGAAGCTGTCTAAAACATGGCCACACACACGCACAAAAAAACCTGCATAGCAATATTTATAGTAATTTTATTCATGATTGCAAAACTTGGAAGCAAACAAGACGTCCTTCAGTAAGTGAATTGATAAACTGTGGTATATTCAGACAAGGGAATATTATTCAGCACTACTAAAAAGAAATGAGCCATGAAAAGATGTGGGAGAAACAAATGCATGTTACTGAGTCAAAGAATCCAATTAGAAAAGGTTAACACGTTGTAGGATTCCAAATAAATGATATTCTAGAAAAGGCAAAACTATGGAGGCAGTAAAAAGACCAGTGATCACTAAGGGATTGAAGAGGAGGGAGGGATGAATAGGCAGAGTACAGAGGTATTTTAAGGCTCTGAAAATATTATAATACCATAATAATAATATATATCTTTGGACGTCTGTCCAAAGCTGCAGAATGCACAAAGCTAAGAATGAACTGTCTTGTAAAGCATAGGACTTTTGGTGATTATGACACGTATTGCAGATTCATCAATGATATCAAATGTAGTATTCTAGTGAAGGATGTAGATAATAGGGGAGACCAAGCATGCATGGGCAGGGGGTTATGTGGAAAATCTATTTCCCCTCAATTTTGCTTTGAACTTTAAACTTCTCTAAAAAAGTAAAGTAAAAAAAAAAGTCTATGTTATATAAGCCACCAGTCAGTATTTGTAGTTGAAAGTATCTTAACTGATACACTGTCTTATGAGGCAATTACTGTTATTTCTTTTTTTTAAAATATAGTCATGAAAGATATTTGCATCTTCAACTGGTAAGCCAAACTATGTCTGATTGCAGTGCTCAAACCATTAACTAAATGGCTATACATTCTCTCACACTGTGGTACATGTGATTAAACACACATATCAAAATAATGATTTACAGTTGAAAGCAGTTCTAAGATTTGGAATGAAGAGACATGTATGCTTTTCCTTAAATCATGAACATGACCTCAATGAGCTTCATCTCCTTAACAATAAAAGGGAAACAGACAATAAAACCAATCCTGAAGGCACAGTTGTTATGTTACTTAAATAACATATTGAAAATATTTTCAAACAGTAAAATCTCATATCAACATACAACTAAATATTTATTAAAGTATGTTTTAAAATTTTATATCTACCCGTATCTATACTTTTCTCTACCAATCAATCAATAGATCTCTCAGACAGTAATCTTTTTCTGTTTCTATAAACATTTTATTAGTAGCTTTCTCCTGTTGCTTTTCTATTGTTCCTTGTCTCTTTTAATTTAGTGTAAGCTCCTGCAGCTGAGGATCATATGATTTCACAGCTTTATCTCCCCATAGACTTGTGAATCATAAAATGGTACACATAATAGAAGTTCAATAAATTTTGTTGAATGAACATGATGGTCTTTTATTCTTTCACATCTAGAATATATTTTACCCATTATATCCCATAAAGAATAAGGTGATGCTTATATATATCATTTACTAAAACTACAGTATCCACAAAGAGTAATATGTCATTCTATAGCTCAGGTTAGGAGAAATGCTCTCATTTGTTATTCTTACTGAATAAAGCAAACCCACAAGAAATGTCATTTCTGAATTCACTTCAATCGACTCTGAATTTTGGAACAGCTGAAAAGTTTGTAATAAGAATAAACCTGCTGGGGATCAATAAAGTTGCATTTCTACTTCCAGATTTTGCTACATTTTTTTTTCTTCCAGCCTATCTATCCAACCACCCATGGTCCACGGGACACAGAGAGCATGAGCTTACCTGAAAGAGTTCAGAAAATGCATTTGGAAGAACAGCTTTTTTTCTTGTTCTTACAGTTTTCACTTAGAGTATATCTTTTACTATAGAATTCTTAGAGTTTTAATAAACTATTCCAACTAAAGGTAGAAAATAATTGAACTACACCAACCCACCAAATGGATAAAATATTAATTTTTGATGCTTGGTGTGTCTCCTTTTAAACATGTTACCATCTCTTAACAGAAAGAAAATCAAAGGAAGTAGAAACATGCTTTAAATTGTTTTTAACTTTTTTGGACATAATTTCTACAAAAGAAGATAGCATCTATTGTCTAAAATCAATTTGTATACAAACATTCATCACATTTCATATTCCCTATTGTCAGAGCTAAGATCAGATATTAAAATACATTTATACATACATAAACGCATACATTTATCCATATGTATAAAATACATTTATACATATGAATTCGGAATAAATTATGTCAAATATTTAATCTCGTATAACCTACACAGACTACTTATGGTATATAAATACATCTTTTTAAATTATAAATGGCTATTAATCACTAAAAATCAGGGAGTATATTAAAAACTTTAATATCATTTTATTTATTTCAATACCAATTCTCTAATGTAGATAAAATAAGGACAATTTTACAGTTTAGAAAACTAGGATTACTGGACAAGATTTCATGACTCCATTGCTAGGGCTTTTGCAGAGCTTCCTAAAATGCATAGGCTTCCTGATTTAATAAGCAAATAATAATTAAGGTTTTGCTTCCATGATCAATCATGTATGGCCAATTCACAATTACTCTGTGCTATTGTATCTGTCTTAAGAAAATTATAATTTATTCACCCATTCCTTCCTTACTATACAAATCATTGATTGATTCATTTATTCAATCAATATTTATTAAGCATATAGTATCTATCTAGCCTAGTCCTTGCCCTCAAGATCTATTAATAAAAGATGCAAGTCCTGCCTTAAGAGATTTCCAGTATATTGGAAGAGACAATTTAAAAACCTAATTACAATACAGGGAGATAAATGCTGTAATAGTGGGATGCACTTGACTCTAATTAGAACACAGAGAAGGTACATTTAATTTAGTCCCAGTCTTTTATCTGGAGAAGCTTCTCAGTACCATTTGAACTGAGCAGTTGTGGTACAATGCCCTCAAGCTAGTATCCAGTCTTTAAAGTAAACTCACCATTTTTAGGACTCAGTAAAAATTTTCCTTCATCATCTTCATTTGCTGGGTCAATTAAAATAAACCCTCAACTCCCAAAAAAAGGCCCATTTTTGGTATTGAAAGATAGATGAGGAGTCACTGCCTTTTTACTACCCTCTTAGTTTTAGACCCAGAGGACATAACAGGGAAGAAGAAATCAAGCATATGTGTCCTACTGATGAAGAACCAGTGAGTGAAATAAAGGAAAAAGCTCTTTGATATTATACCAGAAAGTAAGATGTCATTGAGTAAGAGTTTCTTAGATACTGTAAAGTTTAGATTCTACATGATTCCATCATCTATCCTCCTAAGCTTTATCCTCACTGGTCAGTTTTTCATAATCAGAGAGAGGAAGCAAGTTAACATTGCTCAATATCTCAAATTTATAAGGTTGAAGACAATTCCAGAAAAGCTATCTATTCTATTTTTTCCCAGGCTGATAGAGTATCAGGTCCTTTTTTTTTTTTTTTTTTTTCAGATCTTTGTATTACAAGTGACTTAACATTTCTAGAACTTCAGGCTTCCTATTGTGTATTCCAGTAAAGAGGATGAGGACAAAAGAAAAAAAAAAAACCCTCAAAAGCCTTATTTCAAAAGCCCAATTTCTTTTTGAGTCAGCGCCCTTAAATAGCCTTTCTGGAATTACCACAGTACTTCTATTTACATATTATATATTCTTCTAGCTAAAAGGGAAGTAATAGTAACCATAGTGACAGAGGTCATCAACTCAGCAGTGTAGTTTGGTATCAGGATATGTTTCAGGGGCAGGGTCAACAAAATCTAAACCTTCATGGGTGAGAGCCTTGTCATGGTGAGGGGGCTTGTGTACCTCAATGAAGCCATGAGCCATGCTGTCCAGGGCCACTCGAGATGGACAGATCATAGTGGAGAGTTCTGGCAAAATGCAGTCCACTAGAGGATGGAATGGCAAACCACTCCAGTATTCTTGCCGTGAGAACCACATGAACAGTATAAGGCAAAAAGATATGACACCAGAAGACAAGCCCCTCAGGTTGGAAGGTGTCCACTGGGGAAGAGTGGAGGACAATTACTAGTAACTCCAGAGAGAATGAAGCCGCTGGGACAAAGCAGAAACCACAGCCTCTTGTGGCTGTGTCATGGTGCTGTGTCAGGATGCTGTAAGGAACAACACTGCATAGGAACTTGGACTCTTAGGCCCATTAATCAATTAGTAATTGATTACTAATATTTATGTGGTTAGATGTGGTTAAGCGGGAGATGGCAAGAGTGAACACTGACATCTTAGGAATCAGGGAACTAAAGTGGACAGGAATGGGCAAATTTAACTCAGATAACTATTATATCTACTACTGTGGGAAAGAATCCCTTAGAAGAAATGCAGTAGCCCTCGTAGTCAACAAGAGTCCGAAAGGCAGTATTTGGGTGCTATCTCAAAAACAATAGAATGTATTGGTTTGTTTCCAAAGCAAACCATTCAACATCAGAGTAATCCAAGTCTATGCCCCAACCACTGATGCTGAAGAAGCTGAGGTTGAACGGTTCTATGATGACCTACCAAAAAAAAAAAAAAAAGGGCTCTTTTCATCATAAGGAATTGGAATACCAAAGTAGGAAGTGAACAGATACCTGGAGTAACAGGCAAGTTTGGCCATGGAGTACAAAATGAAGCAAAGCAAAGGCTAACAGAGTTTTATCAAGAGAACACACTGTTCATAGCAAACACCCCCTTCCAACAATATGAGAGATGACTCGACATATGAACATCACCAGATGGTCAATACCGAAATCAGGTTGATTATATTCTTTGCTGCCAAGGATGGGTGAGCTCTATACAGCGTGCAAAAACAAGACCTGGAGCTGACTGTGGCTCAGATCATGAACTCCATATTGCCAAATTCAGGCTTAAATGGAAGAAAGTAGGGAAAACTACTAGGCCCCTCAGGTATAACCTAAATTGAATCTTTTATGATTATACAGTGGAATTGACAAATAGATTCAAGGGATTAGATTTGATAGAGTGCCTGAAGAACTATGGATAGAGGTTTGTAACATTTTCTAGGAGTTGGTGACCAACACCATCCCAAAGTTAAAGAAATGGAAGAAGGCAAAGTAGTTGTCTAAGAAGGCTTTACACATAGCTGAGGAAAGAAGAGAGGCAAAAAGCAAGGGAGAAAAGGAAAGATATACCAAACTGAATGCAGATTTTCAGAGAATAGCAAGGAGAAACAAGAAGGTCTTCTTAGTGAACAGTGCAAAAAAATTGAGGAAAACAATAAAAAGGAAAAGACTAGAGATTTCTGCAAGAAAATTAGAGATTCCAGGGAAATTTTCATGCAAGTTTGGGCATGATAAAGACAGAAATGGTAAGGACCTAACAGAAGCAGAAGAGATTAAAGTGGGGTGGCAAGAATACACAGAAAAACTACATAAAAAAGGTTTTAATGACCCAGATAACCATGATGATATAGTCACTCACCTAGAGCCAGACATCCTAAAGTGTGAAGTCAACTGGGTATGAGGAAGCATTATTATAAACAAAGCTATTGGAAGTGATGGAAGTCCAGTTTAGCTATTTAAAATCCTAAAGGACAATCCTATTAAAGTGTTACACTCATGTCATCAAATTTAGAAAACTCAGCAGTGGCCATAAGAGTGGAAAAAGTCAGTTTTCATTCCAGTCCCAAAGAGGGGCATAGCCAAACCATGTACATACTACCGCACAATTGTGCTCATTCTGCATACTAGTAAGGTTATAATTAAAAACCTTTAAGCTACACTTCAGCAGTACATGAACTGAGAAATTCCAGATGTACAAGTTGGATTTAGAAAAGGCAGAGGAACCCAGAGATCAAGTTGCCAACATTTGTTGGATCACAGAAAAAGCAAGGGAATTGCAGGAAAACATCTACATCTGTTTCACTGACCATGTGAAAGCCTTTGACTGTGTGGATGACAACAAAATGTGGGATGTTCTTAAAGAGATGGGAGTACCAGACCACCTCACTTGGCTCCTGAGAAACTTGTATGCAGGTCAAGAAGAAACAGTTAGAACCTTTCATGGAACAAATGACTGGTTCAAAATTGGGAAAGGAGTACAACTATGACAAGACTATATATTGTCACCCTCTTTATTTAATTTATATGCAGAGTATATCATGTGAAATGTGAGGGTGGATGAATTACAAGCTGAAATCAAGATTTCTGGGAGAAATATCAACAACCTCAGACATGCAGATATCACTTTAATGGCAGCAAATGAAGAGACACTAAAGAAACCTTGATTAAGGGGAAAAAGGAGAGTGAAAAAGCTAGCTTAAAACTCAACATTCTAAAAGCTAAGATCATAGCAACCAGTCCCATCACTTCATGGCAAATAGATAAGGAAAAAGTGGGAGCAGTGACAGATTTCTTTTTTCCTGGGCTCCAAAATCATTGTGGATGGTGACTGCACCCATGAAATTAAAAGATGCTTGCTCCTTGGAATGAAAGCTATGACAAACCTAGACAGTGTATTAAAAAGCAAAAGTGTCACTTTGCTGACAAAGGTCTGTATAGCCAGAGCTATGGCTTTTCCAGTAGTCATATATGGATGTGAGAGCTTGACAACAAAGAAGGCTGAGCACCAAAGAAGGGATGCCTTCAAACTTTAGTGCTGGGGAAGATTCATGAGTCCCTTGGACTGCAAGGAGATCAAATCAGTCAACCCTAAAGGAAATCAACCCTGAATATTCATTTGGAGGACTGATGCTGAAGCTTCAATACTTCGGCCACCTGATGCAAAGAGCCAACTCATTGTAAAAGACCCTGATCCTGAGGAAGATTAAAGGCAAAGTGAGAAGAGGGTGGCAGAGGATGAGATGGTTGAATGGCATCACCAACTCAATGGACATGAGCTTGAGCAAACTCCAGGAGATTAGGAAGGACAGGGAAGCCTGGGGTGCTTCAGACCAGGGCTCGAAGAGTCAGACACCACTTAGCGACTGAACAACAACTACAAGATTTAGTAGTGATGTGCATATGAGAATTGAAAAAAATCAAGGAATAGGATAACTTCTAGTGTTTGTACCTGAGAAACTGGGTATCTATAAATAACACTGAAAAGGAAAAAAACATGTTTTGATTCAGAAGTAAACCCACAGTTTTTGTTTTGATATTAAGTTTCCAGTGCTTTATATAAAGGCTTTTTTTTTAAGTTGGAATAAATTTAGAGAGAAGTTAAGATTAGGGTTATAAATTGAGACTCATTCATATAATGATAATGAAACCATGGAACCAAATGAGATCACCAGGGAAACAAAGAGCTGGGAAATAATTCCCTAAGACATTTCTTTAGTTTTTGTTTCTGACTGAAGGATGTTTGTGAGATAAATTGCCTGGAATATAGAGATGGTGTATCCACCAGGAGCAAAGGTTAAATTTGCTTCCTGACCCACATAATAAAAAGAATGACTCTGCCCTGGACAGTTGTTGGGCATATTGACGAGTAGCCCTTTAAAAATCAGTGCAGGGGTTTTCAGAACAGGTGGCAGATCTTTACAATAGCATCTACCTGGGTCACTTCTGCCTCATCTTTGCGGGCCTAGGGAAAAAAAGAGAAAATAATGGGAACATGAAGCTCCTGTTACTTGTTATAACATGAGCCATAAAGTCCTTTGGCTCTGACTCAGGAGTTTGGCATGTTTTGCCAGCACCTATATAATTTGGCAAGCCAGTTTATTAGCTTTCAATTAAGGTAAAACTTCAGGGTCTTCACAGTTCTTAAAAATACAAAAAAGAGAAAAAGAGTGACATCTTGGACTAGCCAACATGTACAGGTCAATAGAGATTGAGAATCCAGGAATGAAAATAAGAAGAAATAGTGAGTCATATCAAAGCAAACAAGAACTTATTTTACTTTCCTCTCATGGAATCCTATACTTAATATGTATGTTTAAAGGAAAAATTTTTTGTTCTGGTATTAACTGTTTGGATAGATAATTGATCACTGGATCCAGCAAGTTTTAGGACTAGTTAAGAAACTTAACTAGACCTAAGTCTCATAGGAATTTATGTTAAGAGTCTAAGTCTAGTAGGGATTTATGCTGAGAGATTAATCTATACAGCTGTCTATAAATGTTAAGAAAACACCCTTTAATAAACACTGCTAATGTCACACAAATAATACAGATATTTATGGACATCTGAGAAGGTTATTTTTTAAAACTTTTTATTTTGAAATAATTATATATCCACACGCAGTCGGGAGAAATGATATAAAGAGATCCTATTACCCCTCACTCAGTTTTCTCCAATGCTAACATCATGCAAAACTATAGTACAATACACAACCAGGAAACTGACATGAAAAAACCTTATTCAGATATCACCAGTTTTACATTTATTTATGGGTGTGAGTGCATTTAGTTTTATGCCATTTTATCATATATGTAGATTTTGTGATCACCACCACATAATTCAGAAAAGTTCCATCACAAGGATCCCTTGTGCTATCCTTTTATAACCACAGCCGCTTCCTTCCTTCATTAAATAAGAATTAGTCAAGTGAAACAGAGAGAGAGAGAAGTTGGGTAGAAAAAGATATGCAAAAGTTTTATAGCATGAGAATGTGTGATAACCAAAAAAAACAAACAAGACTTCAACTCTCTGTTGTTAATTTATGTTTGTTTGCTTTATTAAAAGTATACTCATTTGCTTTGTCTTTTGGGGGAGAAAAATTTATATGGTAGATAGATAGCCAGATGACTAGATAATAGATAGATGGGTGGTTGATCAGTGGCTTGAGTAATAAGTACTTTAAAACTTTTCAGCCTCTTATTTTATCACTTGTAATCATTCCTCAGCAATTTGCTATACAAATTGTTATTGTTATTAAATGTCTTCCATTTATTTAAAAAAATCTAAGTTCTGATAAATGAATATTATATGATCAATGCAAATACCATCTTTTATCCTCTCCCAAATCCCTGGTTATAAACGATGATATGACTGAATCAAATGGTGTGATTTAAATGGCAATGTTTATAAATAGACTACTATTATATAAATACTTTTATTATATAACATAAAAGGATACATTCCATAATTCAGATAAAAGTCATGTCAGTTCAAAATGAGAGAGAAAGAGAGAAGATACTTTGCTGGAAGGTAGTAGACTATGGTACAGAAGCCATAACTCACATCTCCAACTTTTCTTTCCTGTTGCCCAAGTGAAGCCCCCTTTGATATACCAACATGGAAATAAGACTGGACAGCTTTACTTGTCATCATCTAGTTCAGAATCCTTCTTAGCACTAATAGTCTTTTGTTAGTGACACCAAATTCTTTATCAACAACATTCCTGTACGTCTGGGCACTAAATAGAACTCAGATTCATGATCACTTCTCTACTGGATCAGTAAGAAGATGAAATAAGAAGGACTTCCAATCCTATACTTCTAAACCTCTTCAGTCTCCTCTGAGATGCTCAAACCTTGTTGTACAGATAAATGGAACAATTCCAAAGAAAAAGTACAATGGAGGAGTAAGAAATTAGTCTGTCCTGCAATGGAGGAGACCTGGGTTGGGAAGATCCCCTGGAGAAGGCAATGGCAACCCACTCCATTATTCTTGCCTAGAGACACCCATGGGCAGAGGAGCCTGTCAGGCTATAGTCCATGGGGTCACAAAGAGTCAGACACAACTAAAGTGACTTGGCACTCACACTGCGGACTACATCCTAGGTCTAAAAGGAAAGGAATCTTTGAGAGTTCTCATAATTCACCTGCTTCTCTCCTCTCTACCTAGGTTTGTCTTCCTTAGCTTTACTGGCTCTTTCTCTAGGTAGTCCTTCTGCAAATTTTTTCATCCAAATCTCTACCTGGAAATACAGCTTCCACTGACAAGAGGAAATATTGCTCTCTTCCTTCACCAGACTTGAGTTGGTCTATCTGAAGGAATCCCCGAATTTCACCAATGATATCTACTGCTCCCCAAGTTTGCAGATGAATCAGGGTCTCTAGAACCCTTTACATAAAGTCAGTATGGATCATCTGGTCAGGATCTTTATTTTCCCAGCCATGTCAGGTAAGTTCCCTTAATGTTTCTGTTCGGTTAAACACATGCATATTTCCAAATATAAATGTTCATTTTCATGGATGATACAGTTTACACCCTTATTAAAAATTTTGTTTTACCAGTTAACAAATCAACTGGCTCCTTTTCAAAAGTCAGGGGGTTCATTGAATATAAAGATTAAAAGCATCTTCTTTTGCAGATAGTCCTGCTCTTGTGTAAGATGGCAGTGGAGAAGGGGTGGGCCTATTCTTTTTGCAATCACCTTAAGAGCTGATGTTGAAGATAGGATATAGAAATAGGATCAGGATTAGCATTCCTTGAATGTGAAAAACAGTAAGCAACCACAGATAAAATCAGAAAGTTGTGGGAAGTGCAAGGAAGAACTGAATAATTCTGCTTTGCCAGATGATAGTGTCATGGCAAACAATGAACAGAAAGCCTAGGAAACAGGTCAAATTACAGAAAACTTTTATGAAAAGAACAAGATAATAATTAGAGTTTAGCAACCTAAAGAAAGCAGCATGCATGGAAAAGGGTAAAAGGGACTAAAGTAAAGTTCTGATCAGTGAGATGATCTCACAACAGTCCTGGTAAGGGAGCTCTGGAATACCTTTCATTCATGTTAACCTCAAGACAGGAAATGCCTTTCTACTGAATAGGAATACTACAAAAATGACTGAATTTTAGAGCCAGATTCTGAACAAGTAAAAGTTGAAATAAAATAAAGCAGTGTGAGAGCTAGGGAATTTGTAACTTTCCCAGAACATCAAGATATGATCTTTTAATATATTAAAGGGAAAAAAAAGATATTATCTGAAACATTTATTTTCAGATAGCACTCACGTCCTAAGAGAATATGATGAGCCATGTTAATCAGTTTAGATAAACTTGGTAAAATATATTTTGATTCCTTTATCTGATATTAACACTGGAATTCAAGTATACTACAGTAATTATTGAGCTAAAATTATATGTTCTGTACTGCTATAAATATGCTGAAGTGAAGTGAAAGTCGCTCAGTCATGTCCAAGTCTCTGTAACCCCATGGACTATACACTCCGTGGAATTCTCCAGGCCAGAATACTGGAGTGGGTAGCCTTTCCCTTCTTCAGGGGGTTTTCCCAACCCAGGGATCAAACCCAGGTCTCCCGCACTGCAAATGAATTCTTTACCACCTGAGCCACAAGGGAAGACCATAAATGTGTTAATATTTTATAAAATTCCTGTTACTGTTTTGAAAATATATAATAAAAGTTGTTAAAATATATTACTTACAATAACTTTAAAAGAGTTCTTTTTGTTCCATTTTACAGATAAAGAAAATGAGGTTCTCAGAAGCTGGGTAAAGTACTCAAGTTAACAAGAGGCAAAGCTGTGGTTCTGTTTCCAAACACAGTGCTAATGTTTATGAGAAGTTATGTATCAAAATTGTCATTGAGGAAATGTTCATTGTAAGACTTAGCAGCTTTATTCAAAATATCAGTTTATTGGGCCTTCAAAGCCAAGACTCACTGTTATTAAAACCATCTGTGAAACTCTTTAAAAATTACACACAAGAATAGACTTGCCCTCTTCTTCATATATTTGATTTAGTTCAGAAAGACAATTCCAGTCTGAAAGGGAACCCATGTTATCTAGTCTCAGGCTGACAAATGCTCAGCATTATTGCTCCTTCTTATTCCAGCCACGCCTTCTATTTAAATCTGCTGCTCAGTAATACACTCAATTCTTTTAGGAGGATTCTTTTAGGAGGATACATTAGCAAGGAATGAATTGGCTCTTTCTCCTTACCCTTGTTTGTTCAGGTTCATTACTAAACTGCATCAGATTTTTCCCATTTTCCTCCACCCTCTTAAGGGCAATTTATTCTAACTTATGTTCAACTGAGGAAATACTTCCTTCTTTCAAAGAGAATTCTAGAAAACATTAAGATGCAGACATTTTCCATCATTGGAGCCAACTTATAGTTTTGATACAAGTATCTTCCCATTCACTCTGTCATTCTTAACTATCAATCAAAATCTGATTTCAGGTGAGGATCTAATACACCAATGCATTAAGGTATAAAGAATGTATTATCTGCATTTTAATAGAGGGTCAAAAGCCTAGACCTCAGAGAAGAATTTAAATTATGGAATTTAGACATTAGAAAGATGGGCCAAGTTCTTTGGGGAAAATGAAGGCAGCAGAGAGAGTAAAGTCATGGATCTCTTCTCATTTCCTCTTAAATTACCAAGCTATGCAGCCAATTATATTCCTTAAAAGTAAATGAAGCCTTGGTGACTTCAAATTGCTGACATAGACTATTCCAGCTAGAAGACACAGAGAATACTATGTCGACTACAGTAATTATACTTTTAAAACCTTAACCCACTTCTTCATAAGCCATCTAGGTAATCAGTAAAACACTAGGAAATGAGCTTTAGGAGACAGTTGCCTCATCAAAACCCTGATAACAGAAACACCAATTTTACAAACCAAGAGAAACTTGTTAGAAATTGAAAATAAACCATATGCAAGACAACATATAAAATCTATTTTATGACCCAGGAACACTGGTCAATGAACTCTTTTAATGGAAGAATCACGTGTTTATTATTGAAAATGTACTTTCACGTGTAGAATATTTTTCATGCCTCTTGCATCCTTTAGGCTCATCTTTTTGCTTTACCCATTGGTAAAGCACCCAGTTGTACACAAACACATCCTACCGTCACCTAGCCTGAGATGACTGGCTCTCGCTTTCTGCCCTGGGGCATCTTTGCCGCCACCATACAGTAGGACGCAGTAGCTCAAACATTCTAGCCCACGTGTAAAACAAAGCTGGAGGTGTTTATGCTCCCTAGTTTAACCCCTGAGAAATGGGGGAGCTTAACTGAGCCAGTACAAATGGTCCCTCAGTTATGTCTCAGGCAGGGATGCAATGCCGATCCACTGAGGGCCTCGAGCGGGGTTGAGATCAATCACCCCTAGTGGGAACCAACTGAATGATGTACTCAAATAGCTTTCTCTCCTTTTCTGTGTCCCTCTTTCAAGCTCCCCTAGTCCTGTTCATTATCAGCAAGTTTCTTGCACACAAAGCCTATACTCTGGTGCCGAAACAGCTGGTTATAGGAGTAGTCCTAATAGCAGCAAATGGACTGGTCACTTGGCCAGGGGCCTAAAAGAGAAAGATTATAAGATGGAAGGCAAGGAGTCTGGGAAGGAGACATTATGGATGGATGGATGGGAGTGAGAAAATGTGAAGATCTTCAAGTGTATGAATTCTAATGAGAGCACATCTAGAGTAGAAGAGACAATAAACAACTAATACATGAGAACATATATCACAAATATTTAACAAACACATCCCCAAAAGATCACCCTTTTCTTAGAGAACTTAGAATCTTGTTTGGTAGACATTTGAGCCTGTAATTATAGGCACACACAACACCTAAATTTCTACACATGTTGTCAAAGGGAAAGAAAATTCTTTAATGAATATTTCACAACACCTAGTCCCGTGTTCTGCAGAAGATATTAATTTTTGGTGTGTCTGGCACAAAGTCATCTGAAAGTTTTAGAGATATGAGAGGTGATGCCCTTGTGCACCTACCTTGCACACACTCACAATGTTATGGCTCATAGAATGATTGAAAAATATAAAGCAACACAGAACTGCATGAGAAAATCTATTCAGATTACTATATTTAAGATTTGAAAGAAAGGAAAGATTATTGGGGTGAGATTAGAGATAATATTCAAACTGACTTATGAACGAAAGGAAGAATTTGGAATGACAAAGTGCAAGAGCAAAGTTAGAGGTACACAGGCAGAGATTAGCATTTGTGGTACAAAGGAAGGCTATACATACTGCACTCTTTGCATGAAACAGGTTATATCCTTAGCTATACCCAGGCCATGCCCCTCCCCATCTGAAGTCCTACCCTTTGTCTTCCCCTCTCTCATTTCAAAAATTGTCAAATTTATTCTTACAGCATGCTTGCACGCTAAGTCACCTCAGTCATGTCTGACTCTTTGCAACGCTATGGACCAAAGCCCGCTAGACCCCTCTGTCCATGGGATTATCCAGGCAAGAATACTGGAATGGGCTGCCAGTTCCTACTCCAGGGGATCCCCTGACCCAGGGATTGAACTCACATTTCTTGTGTCTCCTGCATTGGCAGGTGGATTCTTTCACTCTAGTACCAACTGGGAAGCCCCATTCTTAGAGGTGCTCAGGTAAAAATTTGGGAAAGCTATCAATCTACACATCTCTGGGCTCTACTTTCAACATATATCCTGAGTCTAGCACTTTCTATCATATCTATCACCAGTAGTCTCCTCTAACCTACAATCGTGTGCCTCCTGGACAATTGCTACAGTCATCCAGTCAGTCCTAGCACACCCTCCGTTACTCTCTGATAGGGTCTTCTTCCATAAGAAGGCAGAGGACTATTCCTTAAAATCACAAGGTACACCATATTATTGTTCTACACAAAACGAATGGCTTTTCTTCCTGATTCAGAATACAATCCAAAACCCTTAGTATGGCTTCACAAGGCCTAGCACACCCCTTTCCGGCACCCCACCTCCCACTACCACTCTCATCTACTCGCTGACTGCTCCCCTTTGGCCGACTTTGACCCAGACAGGTTTGCCTCCTTGCTACTCCTTAAACATGTCAAGCACATGTGTGCTTTAGGATCTTTGTATTCACTTCTTGGGCTCTCCGGAAAAAAAAAAAACAACCTCTCCATATTACAACCACCTGGCTAGTTTCCCTTGATTGGGTCTCAACTTCTCTCCCAAGTATCACCTCTTGAGAGAGATCTTCCATGATAATTGCATCTGATACAGCAATTCCATTTACTCTCAACACTTCTACCTTGTTTTATCCTACTGTAGAGCATTTATTATCATCTCTAATGCGACATATTTATTATTTATCTCTACTCACTAGAATTTTATCTTGATAAGTGCAGGGATTTTTGTCTATATTTTCTTCATTGCTTTATGTCCAGAATCTACAATGGGATTTGGCACATAGTGAATAGTTTAAAAATATTAAGTGAATAAATAAACTTATTAATTTTTTCAAATCCCTGGGAGGTAAGTAGGATTCCCCATTGTGCTAAGAAGAAACCGCAGATAGAAATATTAAAAGCCTTTACCAGAGTCAACAACTAATAAGACTTATAATCCAGATTTACACATAGAAGTCACAGTCTACATTTTTAATGACTCTTTTATACTGTCTTTTCAGAACAAGACTATAAGAAGAGGAGCTATAAATGAGCAGAAATTACATATTATCAAGTAGTAAAAGGTAAGGTTTGATAAAATGTATTTCCATACTAGGACATAACATAAAATTCCCCACATTTAAATTCATCTATTAATGCTTGACTCAGGGTTACAGGAAGTTTGTTCCAGCCCATAAATATAAATTTTAAAAGAAATTAAAGATAATTACTGCTGAGATTTTAAATGTTACATATTTTATTATTTTATTACAATAGCATAAAATAAATATCTTGAACATATCTTTCATTAAAACAACTCCTAGTATTTAAATGCTATTTGAAATTTTGCAATTTCCCACAAGAAAAAAAAAAAAAAACAGACTACGCTAGTGCCAGAGAGAAAAGAATGTTGTAAATATAATTTAGGAGCTATTATTTGCTGACAGCTATTGTTTGGAAGTACATATGTAAGAAATTGTGTTCATTTTCAGAGTTGGTATCACACACTTCAGAGTGATGTCAGTCAGCTTGATGAAGACTGGGGCTGTAACTTGAACTTCCATCATTGGCTAGCATCACCACTGAATGTTTAGTACTGAATGATACCCCTAAATTGTGTTCATTTAACTGAGAAAAACCATCTGAAAATGCTACTGTGCATGCTGGTGATATATCAATGATGAGTTAATTTTTTAAATCCTAAATAATTTAACAAATCAATAAACTTTTAGAAAATCCTGGTCACATGAACTGCATGCTTACCTAGACTCTAAAGTACACCATTTCTTACACTGAAGTGTCTTTAGAAGCCAGTCTTTACTCTCCAAATTTCATCGGTAGCTAACCTTTTTTCAGTTGTTTGTAGAAGATTAGCTTCATTTCTTTATATACATGATAAGCTTCACTGGGGCTTAAATTCTATTTGATCCTTCTTTGTAATTCCAACAGCACCAAGTAATAGTTTATGATTTGTTAAAATATAGAGATATGAATATTAGCTCTTCTTAAGTTCCACTATATGAGGAGAAAGGTAGTCAAATAAGATTTAATTTAATTAGCATCTATGAAAGGAGACATAATATCTGTTAACTGGAATGCAATAAAATGATACACATACCTAAAGAGTGAATATATAACAAATCTCAGGGTGATGCTATGGTGAAATCTGAAAACAATATACAGAAGAATCAGTGATCTGATCTTGAAGATAAGTCAATAAGAAATTTCACAAACTAAAATGTAAACAGAAAGACAATGACAAAAACAGAACAGACCATTCAAGGACTGTGGGAAAATCATAAAATATGTAACATACACATGGTTGGAATACCAGAAAAAGAAGACAGACAGAGTTAAAAAAATAACTGAAGTATTGGACAAGTTGAAGAATGGACAAAACTTTTCTAAACTTAGATAGACTATGCACCCAGGAAGTACCAAGCATGATAAATATAAAAAAATCTATATCGAGGCATATCATATTCAAACTGAAGAAAACAAAAATCAAACAGCATCATACTATTTTATTAAAGCTTATTCTGGTCTAAAATGAGGTTTCTAAACATTATTTTCAAAAACAGTGCTTTCTTGGGATTAAACTGATGAAAGCTCAACTGTAAAACATGCAAATGGATAAGAGAAGAGACACACTTGATTAAGGGAAGCCTGATATGGGAAGGATGGTCCTATGGACCTGGTGTCTGCACACACCCCATATTCTAAAACAGCTCTGTCCAGTGAAACCATAATGTGAGCTACATGTGTTATTTTAAATCTCCTAGGAACCACCTTCTTAAAGTAAAGTTAGAGCTGAAATTAATTTTATAACTATATTTTATTTTATATAAATGAAATATTTTATGAATGAACTGTAAATAAATGAAAAATGAAATGATGAAATAAATGAAATCATTTAATAAATGAAAAACAATTTTACTATATCATTAACATAAAAATTAATGATATATTTTACATTCTTTTTCTAGTAAGCCTTCAAATTTAATGTGCTTTTTTAAAAAATATTCATAAATTTATCAATCATTTATTTGTTTCTGACAACAGAAAATGACACTGGTGAAGAAAATAATGTGCATTTATTTACTTCCTGTTCATCTCAGTTCAAATTCTTCATTTAATGGAAATATGTGATCTGTACAAAGATTTCAGAAAAATTGGAGTTGAGAAAGTATATTTACAAACCCACTGTTGTTCTAAACATGTTTTTCAACATGTTCAACATGTTTCAACATGTTCAAACTTGATTGACTATCCATTTTTTAACTTTTAAATTAATACATATTAAAATTCAAACAAAATTAAAACTTTATATAAATTTAAAAATTCTGTTCCATAATTGCACATTTTAATTGTTCATTATTTATGTAAGACTGGAAGCTGTCATATTGGACAGTGAAGTTCTAGAGTTTCATAGAATACAGCTTGAAAACCACTGGCCTGACCAAAATACTTCTCAAGAATATCATTCAAGAGGCTAATGCCTTGCTCACCAAGAAGTATTCATCAAGGTATTTGGCATCGGGGTGCAATGATAAAATCCTGTTCCTAGACATGTAAGACCATAGACTTAGTTAAATTCACTGACACAGTATCACAAGTTCTTAATATCCTGTGAAGGATCTGGGAATCCAGCTGGCTAGCCAAGATTGCCCTGGCAGTGCTCCTTTGCCGCATGCATTATACTTTCAAAGTGTCAACATAGCGTCACTCTGAGATTTGTTCATCTCACAGATGGCAGAGTCAGCTCCTTAAATTAATCAGCCTAACTCGGAAGACATAATAAGTATGAAATAGACTGGGCAGGAGTTATTCTCCAAAGGCTTGTCAATCCACTGGCTTAAAGCAAAGCTGATCACTGTTCTAATAGTTGCAGGTAGTTGCTAAAGGTAGGCAAATAACTCCCAGATGGCCTGTTAAAAGAAGGGAGTAAGAACTGTGTCTGCAAAGGTATAATCACAAAGTGAATTATAATTTCAAGTAATGTAGCTTAATTGTGGGCAATAGAGGGTATAGTAATATGAAGTAAAGCAATCAAATGAAATTAATGCTGTCTTAGCTTACTGTAGTTCGTGAGCTGTAAAAAGTAATTCTTCAAGAAGCACTAAATCTTAGAAATGGGGGGAATCTTTAGAAAGGATGGACCTCAGTTAGAATTTTAGCTGGTAAAATCTTGGCTACTGGACATGGATCTGTTAGTAAAGGAAGAGACAGGTTTCTGTTTTGGTCCTTCTATAATCCTAGAAAGTACAAATGAACTTAGACATGGTGCCAGCATGCGTGCTAAGTCGTTTCAGTCGTGTCCGACTTTTCACGACCCTTTGGTGACCCTCACCATGCTCTTCTGCCCTTGGGATTCGTCAGGCAAGAATACTGGAGTGCGTTGCCAAGCCCTCCTCCAAGGGGTCCTCCGGATCCAGGGACAGAACTTGCATCTCTTAAGGCTCCTGCATTGGCTGGCGAATTCTTTACCTCTAGCACTACCTGGGAAGCCCTTGGACATGCTGACTTAAATTTGTTGACCTTGAACCCACTCTTCCCAGCTATCTTTCCATAAAGGAAATTTGATATCCCCATGTTTTAGATAAATTTATAAGTAATGTGAAAAGAAGTTCTACTTAAAAGAATTAGAAATAATATAATTTAGATACAAAAGGAACAAGAATAGATTTCAAATGTGAGATAGTATTCATGTCATTTCACTTGGTCTATTATATAATAGTTTTCCTCTAGCCAGTCTGAACACTTACATCAAATATCAAATCCGTGCACTATTTTGACATTAGAGACACTTTTAGAAAAAAGTAATAATTACAATATTTGATCATTTCACCTACTTCTCATAAACAATAAATAAATTTACCCTGAATTTTGAGCTCCATAGTCAAGGCTTTTCACAATATGCTTTTGATCTTTCTTTTCAGATATATTGTCCATTCTATATATGCAAGGGTAAACTCAACATATATAATAACTGCCATGGTAAATTTACTAGCTGATAAAAATTGATCCTAAACATCTTTAATCTGAACCAGGCTCTTTGAGATCCTCTGCTATGCCAGGCAAGTTTTTGCCTTCACTGTTCGATTCTGAGGGGTACACAGAATCTCAAAAAAGGTCTCAGGCTGGACAGAGTAGAATGGCATATTTGCAGGGCTAGGGCTGTGACTATTTATCAAATGAAATCACAGCATTTCAATATTTTAACACCCAGGACGTCTGTATCAGTGTGTACCAGCTGAATATCTGAAATGTACCTTGAATTACAAATTTCTAACTTCTAACCATTCCTTGTGCATGAGATCAAGAAAGTAAATATTTCTTGAACCGAGAAAATTAACCTAGTCCATGAATTTTCTTATTTCTCAATATTTGCTCATAAGATTTCTCTTGGCTTACTTTTAGTTTTTCCACTATCTACATTCAACTCATCTTTTGTGAATCAGTGACAACACCAGCCCTGCTCCTAAGCCTTCCCAGAATCCCATAGTTAGAATTAAAGGCTGCCTTTTCCTCAGGATAACAATAATTAAAGTATACTCCCAATGACTGCTACCATAGGAAGACTTTAATTATGGCTACTTCTAAATGTGTTTAGGATAGAGTTTCTGATTTGCTTTGTAAATCTATAATTGAAGCCTAGCTGAATGCCTTTCCATAATAATAGTGCCAAATAAAGAAATTTAAGAAGAGACCACAAATGCTGGATAAGTGATCATATTGAAAATTTCTACCCATTTAAGAGCGCACAAACAACTCTTTAATGTATATTAAACCCAATGAGTTTATTCTCTTGGGAAAAGATAAACAAGTGCAACCACAAAGACGGGAAATACAGAACTAAGGGCTGCTTTTTAAGGTGAGAGCTATCTGCTAGTACTAAGTCCCATTTTTATACTTTTATGTTTCAACCTCATACTACTTTAATAATTCATAATGGTTTAATTTACTTTTAATAGTGGAATATATACTATAATGATCTTTTTAGTGGAAAGGAAAAGAAAGCTAATTTGTTCCCATTGTAATTTTTTTTTCTCGACTTCCTGCTGAACAGGTCATCCAAGGGCAAGATAAAGTAACTCGAAATCAAACTTTGTTAGGGCAGTGATGTCAACTTGCAAGCAATGTGTGAGTCTCATTATGCTTTCTTTTCAAGATGACCTTCCTTTAACTCCCATTTTGCTTTTATATTTTCACATATTTTATGTATAAAGATTCACTGAAAGCTATAAAAATTATTCCAACTTTAGGGCATAATTGCTCTTTTAGCTGCATAAACAGGATAGAACATGGCAACCTCACATCCATTGCAGGCTTACTTTCCACTCTTCTTTCAAGATAGTCACTGCATCCATTGAATTAAACCTCACTTTTGAAATAAAGTCCATAAATGCAATACCCAGTCCCTATTCTATCCAGTATATCCTCAGCTTCTTATTTATCTGCTTGGGCTTCCCTGGCAGCTCAGACAGTAAAGTGTCTGCCTACAATGTGGGAGACCCGGGTTCGATCCCTGGGTTGGGAAGATCCCATTGAGAAGGAAATGGCAACACACTCCAGTATTCTTGCCTGGAAAATCCCATGGACTGAGGATCCTGGTAGGTTACAGTCCATGGGGTCGCAAAGAGTCGGACATGACTGAGCGACTTCACTGTCTTTCTTTCTTTAAGACAGAATTTGTTTAAAAGCAAGACATACAGATGGCTAACAAACACATGAAAAGATGCTCAACATCACTCATTATCAGAGAAATGCAAATCAAAACCACAATGAGGTACCATTACACGCCAGTCAGGATGGCTGCTATCCAAAAGTCTACAAGCAATAAATGCTGGAGAGGGTGAGGAGAAAAGGGAACCCTCTTACACTGTTGGTGGGAATGCAAACTAGTACAGCCACTATGGAAAACAGTGTGGAGATTCCTTAAAAAACTGGAAATAGAACTGCCATATGACCCAGCAATCCCACTTCTGGGCATACCACACTGGAAGGAAACCAGATTCTGAAAGAGACACGTGCACCCCAATGTTCATCGCGCAGCACTGTTTATATATAGCAGGGACATGGAAGCAACTCTAGATGCCCAATCAGCAGTGAATGGATAAGGAGCTGTGGTACATATACACCATGGATATTACTTACTCAGCTGTTAAAAAGAATTCATTTGAACCAGTCCTAATGAGATGGATGAAACTGGAGCCCTTATACAGAGTGAAGGAAGCCAGAAAGATAAAGAACATTACAGCATACTAACACATATATATGGAATTTAGAAAGATGGTAACGATAACCCTATATGCAAAACAGAAAAAGAGACACAGAAATACAGAACAGACTTTTGAACTCTGTGGGAGAATGTGAGGGTGGGATGTTTCAAAAGAACAGCATGTATACTATCTATGGTGAAACAGATCACCAGCCCAGGTGGGATGCATGAGACAAGTGCTCCGGCCTGGTGCACTGGGAAGACCCAGAGGAATCGGGTGGAGAGGGAGGTGGGAGGGGGGATCGGGATGGGGAATACGTGTAAATCTATGGCTGATTCATATCAATGTATGACAAAACCCACTGAAATGTTGTGAAGTAATTAGCCTCCAACTAATAAAAAAATTAAAAAAATAAATAAATAAAAAAAATAAATAAAAAAAATAAAAGCACTCTATCTTTTCTATTTGATTCTTCATTTGTTTCCTATCTCTGAGTTTCCCAACTCTCTGCTACAAATGTCTAAGGGAGCTATGAATAATCAATCTTCTATTGCTACTTCACATTTTCTGACTTTTCATTTCAATGTAATCCCTTCTAATAAGGGCTATTATATAGCTGCATGCAGTTTCCACCAGCCTAGTTGGTAGAAATGACTTATAGTGTTTGTTCCATCATCCATACCACATAGTGTCCTCTAGGCTTAAGGTAAACAAATAACTGAGAAATTTATTTATCATACCTCTGCCTCCTTCCCCTTTTACCCTAATGCATACACACACCATAAGGGAGCAAACAATGTTCTCCTCAAAAGCCTTTCAATATCTCATTTTATTTTGCCAATCCTCTTCTTTCAGTATGATATACTGTTACTAAAATAGTGATGGGGCAAGTACATAAGCTAGTGAAACTTTTCTGTTTTTAGTTCATGTTTCCACTGAATGTTAATGGAATCACAGCATATTTGGTATATTTTTGTAGCTTATTTCATGTACAGTTAAATTTTATGTTTTCAATAGTTTAAATTATTTGTATTTTTATTTCTCTGGGGTATTTAGAAAACAAAGTGAAGATATTGGTGCGAGGGAACACCTTGTAATGGGTTTATGTTTGGGTAGCAAAGTAGGAACTAAAAGGCATTTTATGTCTAACCTATATATATATGTGTGTGTGTGTGTGTGTGTGTGTGTGTGTGTATATATATATATATATATATATATATATATATATATGTTTTGCTCCAAGTTAAGCCCTCTCTCCTTATCTGTTAAAATGAAAATAATCTAAACTATTCTCTAAAGCCATGTGCCAATGCAGAGAATGTTAAACATTTTCCTGGAACAGACACATTTTCTTCCATATTCCATCTTCCATACTTGCCATATATTTTATCCTGAAAAGTTACAGCAGAATAAAATAAAAGAAACTCTAAAAATTATTAGTAACCAGTGAGTGTACTAAGACAAATGAAGAGTTGCTAAATCTTGATCTTGAAATTTTATGAAAAAGCACAAAAAATAATTTATATAGACATGGTTATAATTACAGATTACAAATCTCAAAAAGGTTACCAGTCTCAACTCTTCCTTAAAACCAAAAGAGATGAATTACAGTTTTTCTTCTAGTAAAAAGCTAGAAATTTCAAAAATTACTCTTGCTTAATCTTGCCAATACTTTATAATACAAATTAGAAAAAACTAATTGTTATGACTTACACAAATTCTTTTTGCTGCAATTTAAACTTTTAGCTTTCTGTTTGTTACTGAGAGGAAGTTCAGTACAGTTCAGTTGCTCAGTCATGTCCAACTCTCTGAGACCCCATGGACTACAGCACACCAGGCCTCCCTGTCAATCACCAACTCCGTTTATTCAAACTCATGTCCATTGAGTGGTGATGCCATCCATCCATCTCATCCTCTGTCATCCCCTTATCCTCCCACCTTCAATCTTTCCCAGAGCAGGGTCTTTTCAAATGAGTCAGCTGTTCGCATCAAGTGGCCAAAGTGTCGGAGTTTCAGCTTTAACATCAGTCCTTTCAATGAATATTTAGGACTGATTTCCTTTAGGATAGGTTGGATCTCCTTGCTGTCTGAGGGACTTTCAGTAGTCTTCTCCAACGCCATAGTTCAAAAGCATCGATTCTTCAGCACTCAGCTTTCTTTAACTCTCACATCCATACATGACCACTGGAAAAACCGTAGCTTTGACTAGATGGACCTTTGTTGGCAAAGTAATGTCTCTGCTTTTTAATATGCTATCTAGGTTGGTCATAACTTTCCTTCCAGGGATAAGTGTCTTTTAATTTCATGTCTGTAGTCACCATCTGCAGTGATTTTGGAGTCCCCAAAAATAAAGTCTGCCACTGCTTCCACTGTTTCCCCATCTATTTGCCATGAAGTGATGGGATCAGATGCCATGATCTTAAGTTTTCTGAAAGTTGAGCTTTAAGAAAACTTTTTCACTCTCCTCTTTCACTTTCACCAAGGGGCTCTATGGTTCTTCACTTTCTGCCATAAGGATGGTGTCATCTGTGTATCTGAGGTTATTGATATTTCTCCCTGGAATCTTGATTCAGGCTATCCTTCATCCAGCTCAGCGTTTCTCATGATGTATTCTGCATATAAGTTAAATAAGCATGGTGACATTATACAGCCTTGACATACTTCTTTCCCAATTTGGAAGCAGTCTGCTTTTCATATCCAGTTCTAACTGTTGCTTACTGACCTGCATACAGACTTCTCAAGAGACAGGTCAGGTGGTCTGGTATTCCCATCTCTTTCAGAATTTGCCACAGTTTATTGTGATCCACACAGTCAAAGGCTTTGACATAGTCAGAGTCTGGAACTCTCTTGCTTTTTCAATGATCCAGTGGATTTTGGCAATTTGATCTCTGGTTCCTCTGCCTTTTCTAAATCTAGCTTGAACATCTGGAAGTTCATGGTTCACATGTTGAAGCCTGGCTTGGAGAATGTTGCTAGTGTTTGAGTGTTTGAGATGAGTGCAACTGTGTGGTAGTTTGAGCATTGTTTGGCATTGCCTTTCTTAGGGATTGGAATGAAAACTGAGCTTTTCCAGTCCTGTGGCCACTGCTGAGTTTTCCAAATTTACTGGCATATTGAGTGCAGCACTTTCACAGCATCATCTTTTACGATTTGAAATAGCTCATCACCTCCAATAGCTTTGTTTGTAGTGACGCTTCCTAAGGCCCAATTGACTTCACATTCCAGGATGTCTGGCTGTAGGTGAGTGATCACACCATCTTGGTTATCTGGGTCGTGAAGATCTTTTTTGTACAGTTCTTCTGTTTATTCTTGCCACTTCTTCTTAATATCTTATGCTTCTGTTAGATCCATACCATTTCTGTCCTTTATTGAGCCCATCTTTCCATGAAATATTCCCTTCGTATCTCCAGTTTTCTTGAAGAGATCTCTAGTCTTTCCATTCTATTGTTTTCTTCTATTTCTTTGCTTTGATCACTGAGGAAGGCTTTCTTATCTCTCCTTGCTATTCTTTAGAATTCTGCATTCAGATGGATATATTTTTCCTTTTCTTCTTTGCCTTTCAGTTCTCTTCTTTTCTCAGCTTTTCTAAGACCTTTTGTAAGCAAGGAGAGAGAAGAAAGCTTTCCTAAGTGATCAATGCAAAGAAATAGAGGAAAAGAGTAGAATGGGAAAGGCTAGAGATCTCTTCAAGAAAATTAGAGATACCAAGGGAACATTTCATGCCAAAGACAGGCACAATAAAGGACAGAAATGGTACGGACCTAACAGAAGCAGAAGATATTAAGAAGAGGTGGCAAGAATACACAGAACTGTACAGAAAAGATCTTAGTGACCCAGATAACCACAATGGTGTGATCACTCACCTACAGCCAGACATCCTGGAGTGCAAAGTCAATTGGGCCTTAGGAAGCATCACTATGAAGAAAGCTAGTGGAGGTGATGGAATTCCAGTTGAGCTATTTCAAATCCTAAAAGATGATGTTGTGAAAGTGCTGCACTCAATATACCAGCAAACTTGGAAAACTTTGCTGTGGCATAGGACTGGTAAAGGTCAGTTTTCATTCCACTCCCAAAGAAGGACAATGCCAAAGAATGTTCAAACTACTGCACAATTGCACTCATTTCATATGCTAGCAAATTAATGCTCAAAATTCTCCAAGCTAGACTTCAAAAGTACATGAACTGAGAACTCCCAGATGTTCAAGCTGGAGTTAGAAAAGGCAGAGGAGCCAGAGATCAAATTGCCAACATTTATTGAATCATAGATAAATCAAGAAAATTCCATAAAAACATATACTTCTGCTTCACTGAGTATGTTAAAGCCTTTTACTTTGTGGATCACAACAAACTGTTGAAAATTCTTAAAGAGATGAGAATACCAGAACAGCTTACCTGCCTCCTGAGAAGCCTATATACAGATCAAGAAGCAACAGTAAGAAATGGATATGAACAATTAACTGGTTCCAAATTGGGAAAGGAGTATGTCAAGGCTGTGTATTGCCATCCTGTTTATTTAACTTACATGTAGAGTACATCATGCAAAATCCCAGGCTGGATGAAGCACAAGCTGGGACCAAGATTACTGGGAGAAAGATCAGTATCCTCAGATATACAGATGACACTACCCTTATGGCAGAAAGCAAAGAGGAACTAAAGAGCCTCTTGATGAAGGTGAAAGAAGAGAGTGAAAATGCTGGCTTAAAACTCAACATTCAGAAAACTAAGATCATGGCATCCAGTCCCATCACCTCATGGCAAATAGATGGGGAAACGATGGAAACCATGACAGACCTTCTTTTTTTGGGCTGTGAAATCACTGCAGATGGTGACTGCAGCCACAAAATTAAAAGATTCTTGTGCTTTGGGGAAAAAGCTATGACAAGCCTAGACAGCATATTAAAAAGCAGAGATACTACTTTGTCAACAAAGGTCCGTCTAGTCAAAGCTATGGTTTTTCCAGTAGTCTTGTGTGGATGTGAGAGCTGGACCATAAAGGAAGCTGAACACCAAAGAATTGATGCTTTTGAACTGTGATTTTAGAGAAGACTCTTGAGAGTCCCTTGTACAGCAAGCAGTTCAAACCAGTCAACCCTAAAGGAAATTAACCCTGAGTATTCATTGGAGGGGGTGGTTGATGCTGAAACTGAAGCTCCAATATTTTGGCCACCTGATGCAAAAAACTGACTCATTGGAAAAGACCCTGATGCTGGGAAAGATTGAAGGCAGGAGGAGAAGGGGATGACAGAGGGCAAGATGGTTGGATGGCATCACTGACTCAATGGACATGAGTTTGAGCAAGCTCCAGGAGTTGGTTAAGGACAGGAAGTCTGGTGCGCTGCAGTCCATGGGGTCACAAAGAGTCAGACACAACTGAGTGACTGAAGAACAATAACAACATCAATATTCATATTTTGACAACAATCTCCTGGACGCTTTCTCATTTATGTTCTGATTTCAAACTTTTTGCCTGCATGTTGTCTTAGGATTGAAGACAGACTTGTCATTTAGAAGATTTATGGGTGGTTTTGCTTTATTTTTGTGTTTGAGATCCAGGTCGCTGAAGACATCTCATCCCACATGTGTGGATTTACCTATAAATGGATTTTGAATGTATTCCCCCCCACTTTTTTTTTTTTTTAGCTTTTTGGTAATTCTTATACCCTACCTCATTAGAGAAAGGAATGAAAAGAGCATCTTAAGAAATATCTTTTCCACTTTTTCATGTAAGCAAAAAAAAAAAAAAAGGAAAGTGATTACTTAACATTTTTGACATTTCCTAAAAAACAATTGTAATCAAGAACTTTTACCTTCAAGGTAATGCCTAGGGCTCCAGATTCTCAATATTCAGAAACCATGAGTCTGTTTAGGACTCAAGGGGCCAGCATGGCTTACATGCAACCTGGAGGTAGCTAGACAAGTTTGAAGATAAACTTTGATGTTCAAGTTCACTCTACAATGGATCTAGGAGACCTAGATCTCCGTAATATTTTCAAAATTACCTAAATTTCTCAAATTATCTCAGAAATGAATGAAAGTTCATGATTTTCATTACGCTGAAACCAAATTCTTGACCCTATCCATCCTATGTCCTGTTTTCTAGAATGTCCCTGAATTAGACAAGTTTCCTAGAGAAGGATGTAAGAAGTGGAATCAATAGACAGTAAGTCTATCAGAACTAATGGCTCAATAAATACTTGAACAACAACAACAAAAAAAAAAAACCCCAATAGTTTATATTTGGTTTCAGTTTATAGTGCCAGAATACAAAAACCCAGAATAGACATTCCATTATAGTCATATACATCAGTATATAATGATACCAAACATAGGAATCTTTTAAGCTGATTAAAGAAATTACCAATTCTACCTGCTAAGATAGAAGTCATAAAACAAAAATGCACCTCCCACCATTTAATAATTTTGTTTAAAATACGTATCTTGATTTTGTATTCCAATAAGCTGGGAAGAACAATTTATCTTCCATATTGGGCTCTATCTTTTGTCTTGGTGACTTAGGGTCTTTCAAGCGTTTCTGACTGCTTCTTGCTCTCTAGCAACTTCCTCACTTGAAAACACCCTAGGAAGGCCCAAACATTTTCCTCTTTGACAGAGCAAGCAAACTATACCCTGTCACCTTAGGGAATGTACAGCTTAAGTGAATGGATACAGTTCAACAGGATTTTCTCCCAAATGATTAAAACAGATAAAACACATAAAGATTTATGAACTGTAGAGTTCATTCATTCAACAAAAATGTATTGAGTCTATTATCTACCAAGCCATATGTACTCCCCTAAGTACAATCCACAAAGAACACTTAGGTTAAGAAGATTACTATTGAATGGGATATTTTGGAAAACATATCTTTTAAGTTTATTATAAATATTAATGCTTCATACAGGCAAAACTATGTAAAATATCACAAACTTACACAGTTTAATTAAAAGGGAAGTCTTTCCTTATCTTGCAAATAATTATCACAGAATATTAGAGCTGAAAGAGGACTAGATAGTACTAGGTTTTAACAGTTTAATGCATGAAGAGACCAGGAATAAAAGGTAAATGTTATACAACTAATTATTGAAAAGAGTTGAAATGTAATCTCACATATCTTGATTCCCAACCCATTCTATTGCAAAAATAATAATAATTAAAAAAAGCAATGCTTTCTAATAGGCTATTTCTCAACAATAAAAACGTTAACAATGAGACTTTTTTTCATGACTCATAGAAGTACACAATTAATTTTATCAGAATTTCCCTGAGGGGGATAAATCAGAACAAAATTTGGACTAAAATAGTAATCTACAGTTTAAGGAATGCTTTCATATTTTAAAAGCCATACTGTCTTTATCAATTTAAATAAGGTCAAACCTTACACATTGCTTTAATGTCAGTACACCTTTTTTTTTTTTTTTGATGCTACTATTACCATTGGAGGTTCAATCTGATTGACAAAAATAGGGTTGTATGAGATACCGTTTGAAATTGCTTATCTCCCAAGAATGTTGAAAAAGTTTTAGGAAATAGTCTCTCTTTTTTTTTTTTTTTTTTTTTTTTTTTTTTTTTTTTTTTTTTTTTTTTTTTTTTTTTTTTTTTTTTTTTTTTTTTTTTTTTTTTTTTTTTTTTTTTTGTTTTTTTTTTTTTTTTTTTATTATTATTATTTTTTTTTTCCAGTGGGTTTGTCATACATTGATATGAATCAGCCATGGATTTACATGTATTCCCAATCCCGATCCCCCCTCCCACCTCCCTCTCCACCCGATTCCTCTGGGTCTTCCCAGTGTACCAGGCCCGAGCACTTGTCTCATGCATCCCACCTGGGCTGGTGATCTGTTTCACCATAGATAGTATACATGCTGTTCTTTGAAACATCCCACCCTCACCTTCTCCCACAGAGTTCAAAAGTCTGTTCTGTACTTCTGTGTCTCCTTTTCTGTTTTGCATATAGGGTTATCGTTACCATCTTTCTAAATTCCATATATATGTGTTAGTATGCTGTAATGTTCTTTATCTTTCTGGCTTACTTCACTCTGTATAAGGGGCTCCAGTTTCATCCATCTCATTAGGACTGGTTCAAATGAATTCTTTTTGACGGCTGAGTAAAATTCCATGGTGTATATGTACCACAGCTTAGAATTAGTTATACTCCATCTTTAGTAGAGAAGGTAGATCATTGATCTTTCTACTGCAACCTTACCTTTCCTTTGCAAGTCTTACCTTTTGACACAACTGGGAATCTTGCTCCACAATTAACTGTGTTAACATGGGGTAGTGCAGAGTTACCATGTTCTGTAATATGAGAAAGTATAGTCTTCCTATCTGGGAATACTTTTCCTGTGCTGAGGAGTTTTTGTGCCTTTTGGGTTAATGAATTATTTTCATCTAGGTAAACTACTGGGACTTATAATAAACATAAACTTCCTTTGATCTTCTCTCAAAATTAAGCCATTATATTTCCTTTATGTAAAATTAATTTTCATCTAGGATTATAAAAATTATTATTGATGGCATTTCATATCCAGACATCCTTATCTTTTAATGTCAAATAAACTGAAAACCATCATGGAATTAGGTTCCTCATCTTATGTATGATTAAGCTTCCCTTTCCACCAACCTAATTTATCCCAGTACTGAAGTCTCTAGATTTAGCTATAAAAATCTAAAATTATCAAGACAATTATACAGCAAGAAAGAGCTAATAATATTTCTAGACATTTAGGTAAAGCCAAAAGTGAGCAAAATTCAGGTTAATGAAAGTTAAATTCAAAATGAAATCAAAAGAACTTAGAATCATAATAGTATATCGAAGAAATTTCAAGAAATTAAATATAAGTATTTTCAAACAACCACTACAATAACAAAAATTAAGTATTACTCTATTGACAAGCAACCACAACTACTAAGTGATATTTGGAGTTATATTTGCTCAATTAATCTCATTATGATTTTGGCATTAGTTTCTGAATACTGTGAATAGACTTAAAATATATATTTTTTTATGAAATACTCATCAAAAGGTATATACTGCTGTCATGTGAAACTCATAGGTTTAATTTTAAAATATATACACTTAGAAAATATTGTGTTGATGCTGTATACATACAGTTATCATATATAAATATATATAACATTGGTAAGAAAATAATTTTCTTATATTGAAGAAGGAAAAATACTAGCTGTTAAAATATACTTCCTAGTAAAAAATAAATCAGGAAATTTGTATAAATCAGCAGAACATTATTAAAAAAAAAAATCAACAAGGAGTATAGTTCTATTGTAGACTTAGGAAAACAGGACCCCTGTCCTGGACCCTGTCTTCAGAGTTTCAAGGTTTCACCTTACTCTGGCCAAGCTTCTCCCCACTGGATGAGGAGTCAGTGGGGTCAATGGGATGTGCCCACATTGAGCCTTTTACCTAGTCTAGGTGATGCTCTGGATTCTAAGACACTGGAATATCTACTCAAATGGCCTACACTTCTAGGGCCTATGCAGATTTCTTCCTGATCCTCTCTTCTTGAGGAATAATGAGGTGATTCATATGCTAGCCATAGGTTATACTTAATTTTCTGTGTTATACACAATTACTGTCATATGCAATGGTAGCATGTGGAGTGTTAGTCACTCAGTCGTGTCCAACTCTGTGCGACCCCATGGACTGTAGCCTGCCAGGCTCCTCTGTCAATGGGATTCTCCAGGCAAGAATATTGGAGTGGATTGCCATGCCCTTCTCTATTGGTAAGCAAAAGGGGGAAGGTGGAAAATGAGTAAAGACGGTGCCGACGTATCTTTTTTTTTTACACAAATATTTATGGTTTATTCAGTTCAGTCACTCAGTTGTGACCGACTCGTTGCGACCCCATGAACTGCAGCACGCCAGGCCTCCCTGTCCATCACCAACTCCCAGAGTTCACCCAAACCCGTGTCCATTGAATCAGTGATACCATCCAACCATCTTATCCTCTGTTATCTCCTTCCCCTCCTGCCCTCAATCTTTCCCAGCATCAGGGTCTTTTCAAATGAGTCAGCTCTTCACATCAGGTGGCCAAAATATTGGAGCTTCAGCTTCAACATCAGTCCTTCCAATGAACACCCAGTATCAATACCCAGTATCTTTTCTACTAAGAGAGAAAAACCCCTCTCTTTGCCTCACAGGCATCCACTATCATAATCTGACAAATAGTTTGACATAAATTGCCTTAAGGTATGACTTGCTACCCTTTGCTGAAATTATACTTCAATTTTAACAAGAATTACCAAGGTTTAACTCATGATTCTATATATTATGAGAGCAAGCCTGTGAGGTCAGAGATTTTTTAGTAGCCCTTTGTGCATGCTTAATATCACACTAAATAATGTCATGACTCTGTAGGGCACCAGAAAGCTCTAGGAAAAGTATCTACTAGACTGCATTGCCTTGACAAAGTATAATAAAATATGTTGTCTCCTTCTGCATACTAAATACTTCGTTGCACTTGTCCTTCCTAGTATGATGGACCTCACAAATTGCTGGAATTTAAATTGGGCTTTTTTTTGCCTACAAAATGAAATTCACATGTATTAGATGTCATCCTTAAAGTCTTCATATTTTTGAGTTGAGCAAAGAATCATATTAACAGATAGTCCCCACTGTTCTAAATTATACTGTCTGTTAATTGACCACAGTGGGAGTTACTTGTAATGGCTATCAATTCAAGAACAATTAGTGGGCAGTAACGCTTACAGAGAAAGCAACATGGGCTGCAAAGAAAGTGCTTTTAGATCAATACAACTTTTAAAATCTTATAAATTTTAGGTGAGAAAAAGAATCCTTAATGAACAGAGAATGTTCAACCACTTATAACCATTCCAATCACAATAATATGAACGTACCAAGGACTTGGCACAGGAAGAAGTTCTGGTTTAACTGAGGAAAGGTTATATTTCTAATTATGTATAACCTTTTAGTTGGTATTTACTTTATGACAGTGCTTGAATAGTGGGCAATGTTACAACCAATGGCCGTTTCTTTGGTCAATAGTCTCATCCTTTGCCCCTACTCAGGAAATTTCCAAGTTAAAGGAGAATTAAATTATGTAACTTCCATTTTTTCTCATATAAAGAATTTATACTATAGCTTATATTGGATATAAAAAGGCAAAATAGAAGCTTAAGTTATAATTTGTAGATTGGACTCATTATTTACTGAGTGGACTCAGTTAATAACAATATTAAAAATTTAATACAATTAAGTTTACCCTGAAAACAACTACATTTTAAATTTTTGGATATTAACTTCAATATATTTATTTAGGCACATAAATTGGTAAACTCTAAGGAATAAATATTTCAAAATAAAATATTATTCAAGTATGGAAAGATTAAACACTGTTTAATGTTTCAGTAAATTATTAATAGTTTTCAGTGAAATCCAGTGTGATGCTATCATTTCTCTTATTTTTACATTTGCTAAAAGATCGAAATAAAACAATCTTAAGTTCAGGAAAATATTGTTTGATGGCATTAGACACTTTTGTGTTACACAATCGAAAACACAAGTGGGGCATAAGTACTCCTGACTGACAAGGATCGATGTTAGAATATCACAAAAGTCCAAATGATAGGAAAATCTTTTAATATTTCTCATTTTTCACATCATGAAAGTATTCAAGTATGTCCACATTTATAGAGGGACTCTCTCAAAGCTCCAATTCTGAATTAGGTCAAGTGTTTGAAGACTACTTCTATAGATTATATTAAAATTACTTTAATAAGAGAATGGTCACAAAAGTCTCCTTTTAGTTATGATGTAAAAATAATAAAACTTTAATTTAGCATAGTGTTACTAAATATTTATGGAGATATTATTACTATCTTGCTGGTTATAATATGTGAAATTAAAATGTAAACAGATTATTATTTTTTATCTCTTAAATTACCTCTAAGCTATAGTCATAGTGTGTGGTAGTTGGGATTCTAAGATGGCCCCAGTTATTCACACTACCCTAGAAAAAAAGATATGACGAACATAGATAGCATGTTAAAAAGCAGAGACATTACTTTACCAAAAAAAGATCCATCTAGTCAAAGCTATGGTTTTTCTAGTAGTCATGTATGGATATGAGAGTTGGACCATAAAGAAAGCTGAGCACTGAAGAATTGATGCTTTTGAACTGTGGTATTGGAGAAGACTCTTGAGAGTCCCTTGGACTGCAAGGAGATCAAACCAGTCAATCCTAAAGGATATCAGCCCTGAATATTCATTGGAAGGACTGATGCTGAAGCTGACACTCTAATACTATGGCCACCTGATGCAAAGAACTGACTCATTTGAAAAGCCCCTGATGCTGGGAAAGATTGAAGGCGGTAGCAGAAGGGGATGACAGAAGATGAGATGGTTGGATGACATTACTGACTCAGTGGACATGAGTTTGAGTAAACTCCGAGAGTTGGTGATGGACAGGGAGGCCTAGTGTGCTGCAGTCCATGGGGTCACAGAGTCGAACACAACTGAGCAACTGAAATGAACTGATCCTTTATGTAATCCCCTCTCCTATGTGTGGGCAGAAACTGCAGCTTGCTTCTAACCAATATAACATGGCAAAGATAAGCAGATTTTACGGATGTAACTAAGGTCTCCAATCAGTTAAATTTATGTTAGTGTTTGTTGCTCACCCTTGTCCAATTCTTTGCGACCCCATGGACTGTAGCCCACCAGGCTCCTCTGTCCATGGAATTCTCCAGGCAAGAACACTGGAGTGGGTAGCCATTCTCTTCTCCAGGGGATCTTCCTGATCCATTAATTGAACCCAGTCTCCTGGGTCTGTCAGATTCTTTACTGTCAGAATTGCAGTCAGATTCTTTACTGTCTGAGCCGCCAGGCAATCAAACAGGAAGTCATCCTAAATCAGCCCAATCTAATCAGATGGGCTTATTAAAAGAGAATCAAACTGGAAATAGAACTGCCATATGACCCAGCAATCCCACTCCTGGGCCTACACACCGAGGAAACCAGATCTGAAAGAGACATGTGCACCCCAATGTTCATCACAGCACTGTTTATAATAGCCAGGACATGGAAGCAACCTAGATGCCCATCAGCAAACGGATAGATAAGGAAGCTGTGGTACATATACACCATGGAATATTATTACTCAGCTGTTAAAAAGAATTCATTTGAATCAGTTCTAATGAGATGGATGAAACTGGAGCCCATTATACAGAGTGAAGGAAGCCAGAAAGATAAAGACCAATACAGTATACTAACACATATATATGGAATTTAGAAAGATGGTGACGATAACCCTATATGCAAAACAGAAAAAGAGATACAGATGTACAGAACAGACTTTTGGACTCTGTGGGAGAAGGCGAGGGTGGGATGTTCCGAGAGAACAGCATCGAAACATGTATATTATCTAGGGTGAAACAGATCACCAGCCCAGGCTGGATGCATGAGACAAGTGCTCAGGGCTGGTGCACTGGGAAGACCCAGAGGGATCGGGTGGAGAGGGAGGTGTGAGGGGGGATCGGGATGGGTAATACATGTAAATCCATGGCTGATTCATGTCAATGTATGACAAAAACCACTACAATATTGTAAAGTAATTAGCTTCCAACTAATAAAATAAACAGAAAAAAAAAGAATCTGCAGATCAAAGAGAAACACCTATTAATCTTGAAGAAACAAGCTGTCATGAGTTCTTAGAGTTGCAGAGAAGTGAATTCTGTCAAAACTGGACTGAGCTTGGAAGACGATCCCGAAGCTCAGATAAGAATTTATGTCCAGTTCACCCCTTGGTCATAGCTTTGTGAGACACTGAACTGAGAAATCAGAAAAACAGGGTCCAGATTCCTGATCTATGGAAACTATAATAAATTTACATAAATTTAAATTAATTTTATTCATAAAACTTACACATTTGACATCTTTTGTATTTATTTATAGTATGAATTAATCTCATCTCAGAGGATGAGATGGTTGGATGGCATCACCAACTCGATGGACATGAGTTTGAGCAAGCTCCAAGAGTTGGAGATGGACAGGGAAGGCTGGTGTGCTGCAGTCCATGGGGTTGCAAAGAGTCAGACATGACTGAGCAGCTGAACTGAACCAAACTGACTGTATGAATTATCCACTTGGATATGTTTTTGGAAGACTGGGAGTTTATTTTGTTTGTTGCTGTGTCTTAAAAATCCAAATAGTGCCTGATGCATAACGTGTGCTCAATGAATATTTGATTATCAAAAATATACATATAAATGTTTATTATGTATTTGTGTTGAGACTGTAGATATGCTCAGAAATAAAACATTAAATTCAAAAGAATCCTTAATATCAGTTTTATGAATGCTAAAAACATATTAACTCATCTAATTCCATCCTTTTTACTTCAGTCCTCCTTCCTCAGTCTATAATGTCACTTCCATCATGTTATTTCTCTGATACAAACAACCTTGGCTCTATAACACACATATTATAAGTGAACCATTCTGCCTGGTTACAGAAATCCGCCTTAACTCAGTTTCAGCACTCTTTACAACTTGGTATCACTTTACTCCAACTGCCCTATATATCTTCTACTCAAACATCTCCCCCTGCTCTGTCAGCCCCTCAATCTCTGTGTATTTGCTGACTTTCTCCCTCAGTTCCGAATGCTTATTTCTTTATCTCACTTTATCCACCCTTGAAAGTCAAGTTTGAACACAAAAAATCTTGCCTAGTCACATTGTACTCAACTTCACTTTCATCTCTCCAGTTACATGTGAAGGCCTGATAGTGTGGCAGAAAGTGCAAAATAGAAAGGTCATGGACTCCAGGCTGTACTACTTAGTAACTGTGTGGCTTTGACTATATAAAGTAACCTCTCCAAAACATGTTCTGCGTTTTCAAATACAACAAGCTCAAATACTTTACAGCTTGCTTCAACATTAAACAATCCTTGTAGCACAATTCCTGACACATTACAATTTATTTCATATGAATTCATTTCTAGTTATGTTTTCTTTCCCCCAAAACAAATGGCACAAATCAAAATTCAGGATATATCAGGCCTCAATGAATACTTCATTTTTACAGTAGTTTTCATTTTCCTCAAGAATATTAAAACAATGGCTGACAAAACATCATACTCTATAGTAATTAAAAATGTTAATGGAAGTAAATAGATGCAAATAAAGCCTACAGACACACACACACACATACACATTCTTCAAATATCTTTAACATGCCATGAAATTTCCCTGACCAAAAACGCTTTCATTTGTGATGCTGTTCTCATCATAGCATAAGGGAATTGTAAAGGAAATTGGTGGAGCTCCCAAAGCTATGATGACAAAAATGTTCACCTACTACAAAGACACATCAAAAACTTAGAGCATTTTGCTCAATTTAAAATGAAAAATACTCTTAGTTATTCTCTATTATATACAACACATAATCTAGGATAGCTATGTTTTATGTATAACATAATTATAATATGTTTAGTTTTATCTTAGTAAGTAGAAAAGAGCAACATTAAATGAAATGCCAAAACATTTTCTCATAGCTTTTTAGGTTTGTTTTCATAAAATTATTGTTAAATGACAATTATAGCATTTAGAAAGATTATGTGCTTCCAGAAACAAAGAGAACACCACAGTTTTTTAACTGATAACTTTTGCTGTTACTAATTGTTTTAGATTCATGAGAACAGCACCCAGGGTCAACAGAGTCCTTCTATGCACAGATAATTGCCAACTCCAACTACATTTAGAACCTATAAACTTCTTTCAGAATAAAACTATTTATTAAGACAACTCTTCAATTAAAACTGTTTTATTCTGGGTCAAGAATAATTTTTTTAAATGCTTAACAAGTTTTTTGTTTTTTTTTTAATCAACTATACTACTTCTAGTGGTTTACAAGTTTACGGTTAAAGATTCATGAACTGAATAAAAAAGGCCAAGGGATTTCTACTTTTTACATAGTGAAGAGAAAAACAGTCAATAATCTAATAAATACTTTGTCTCTTACAAGTACTGAGAGTTACAAAATATGGCTTAAGATCCCTGTCTTTGCTCAGCCAGATGCTCTCTGATGACCTAGAGGAGTGGGCGGTTCAGGAGGGAGGTGATATACGTGTACTTGTGGCTGATTCGCATTGCTGTATGGCAGAAACCAACACAACGTCGTAAAGCAATTATCCTCCAACTAAAAATGCATTTTAAATAAAAGTGAGTAAAAGAACTCTGCGCATCACTGACTTAATGGATATGAGTTTGAGCAAGATCTAGGAGATGGTGAAGGACAGGGAAGCACAGTGTGCTACAGTCCATGGAGTCGCAACGAGTTGGACACGACTGAGGGACTGAACCACAACACAATATAGTGATCAATGGGTCAGTACAAGAAGAGGATTTTAAGCTCATCAACATAGATGCACTTAATAAGGAGCAACCAAAAATATAAAACAAATACTAACAGACATAAAGGAAGAAACTGACAGGAGTACAGTAAAAGTAGGGGACTTTTAACACTTCACTCATATCAATGGACAGATCTTACAAACAGAAAAATCAATCAGTAAGGCAACAGATACCTTAAGTGATACAACAGAATAATTAGACTTAATTGATATTTTCAGGATATTATATCTCAACCCCAACAGTGGGCTACACTGTCAAGTATTAAACAGAGACTTCAATAAAGTCTCCTTAACTTTATTTCCAGGGCTACATATTAAGAAATGTATACATTGGCAGAGCAATCATTTAAGTATTCATAAATGTAAACATCAACATCTTTTGCATGCTTAATTTTCAATTTAAACACTCTTGACAAAGGAGCCTAAGGCTTTATCCCTACAATTATCCTTTTTTTTGTCTATGGGGAAAAAAATGTATGTCTCCTTATCCTCGACATAACATTGGCAAAGATTATGAATGTTTAACGTTTGCACACTTCTGTACTGGACTCAGTTCATGTGCCTCCCTGGGTTGGCTCAGCTTCACCTGCTGCTCAGGTTTTTCTACTTGCTTAGTGGATGAGGCCACAAAGGTGGCTGGGCCCATCTCCCCTGTGGCAAGGCCAGGCTTCAGCCTGGCCTCAGTAGGCCTCCATGGCAGAATTCACAACAGCTCTGTTGCCCACACTCAAACTTTGCACACGACCAGAGGGAGTGGTTCTTCCCACTGTGCTGTAAGATGTGAGATCTGGCTTTTGTAATGTCTCTGGGAAAGGTCGAGGAAATAGGTGATACAAAATGTCCCATCTTTTAAGTACTAGTTTTGACAATGACAGCAGCAAATAGTTTGTGAGAAGTTACAGAATTACAAATTATTTCAAAGACTTTTGAAATTATTTTTCCTATACCTTTTAAAGCAGTCACAAGACATGCATCAAAATTGTGGTGAATGGAATACCTATCAATCTCTTCTAAATACTTCAAAAAATACAGTCAACAAATAAGACTATTCCCTCACCTCTTTTAGCTTACAATTCAGGTTAAGGGAGAAAAACAGATAATTAGAAAAGCAGTAACAATGCATGCAGCACAATAATTCTTAATATAAGGAAAGCTCATCGTTATGAGACCTATATAGGTGAAACTTGCTGGAAAAAGTGATAACTATACTGACTGTGAAAGGAAAATAAAGATGTCAACTTAACAAGGGCTTCATTCATTCATTTATTTATTCAGCAAGTATTTATAAATACTTACCATTCACTGTAAACTTTCCTAAGCAGTGGAGAGAGAACACTGAACAAAAAAGAAAGAATTTTTTTTTCCTATAGACTTTACATTCTATTGAGTAGACACAGAAATTAAAAACAAACATATAATAAATTAGGTGACATATGTTATGGATAAAATAAACCAGGGACAGTGTTTAGTCAGTGCCAGGATAATGGGCAATTTTAAAAGCATTGGTTAGGAAACTTTTCAGTGAGGTTGTTATATTTAAGCAAGTATTTAAAGGAGGTGAAGAAAGAGTCCTAAAGATATCTGAGGTAAAGACATTCCAGGTAGAAAGAACAGCAAATACAAAGTTCCAAAAGTTGAAGTATTCCTAACAGACCTCAAGCACCAACAAGGAATCTAGTAAAAAAAAAAGAAAGAGAGAGGTCAAGAAGAATACTGGAAATGAAGCAAGGGAGGAAACAAGGAGTCAAGTAATCTGGGGCAAATGGAGCTGTGAATTTAGATCTGTAAGAGTGAGATCACCAACAGATTGAAAATACGTATATAGCAGAAGGGAGAACCAAGGACTAATTCTGGAATATTTCTATGTTACTACTCTCAGAAATGAAAAACATCTTGCAGAGGAGATTGACGAACAGACTGATGATATCGGAGGAAAACAAGTGAAGCAAAATTTCCTAAAAGCCAAGAAGACCATGTTTCCAAGAGGAGAAAAGACAGTTTTAATAAATTCTACTAAAAGGTTGCGTGTCTTCTCTGGTAGCTCAGATGGTGAAGAATCTGCCTGCAATGCAGGAGACCAGGATTCGACCCCTGGGTCAGGAAGACCCACTGGAGAAGGGAATGACAACCCACTCCAGTATTCTTGTCTGGAGAATTCCATGGACAGAGGAGGCTGGTGGGCTACAGTCCATGGGTCACAAAGAGTCAGAGACAACTGAGCGACTGACACTTCCACTTTCACCAAAAAGTCAATGTAATTTGAAATGAGGGTTGATTATTGAATGTAGGAAAATGGAGATCACTGCTAACTTAGAAAAGGTTGGGGTTAGTGAAGAGGTGGGAACAAAATAAGATGGGAAAGGAAGAACGCGAGGTAGGTTTTTTGGAGGGAGATTTGATGTAGAGGGGAACAGTTAACTGGGAAGCAGTTACAGGCATAAATGCCCAGCTTGATGGCAGATGAGATATACTCAGTAATAAAGAAAAATCAGCAATTAGTTTGATAGTGGAGAGATTTGCTAAAGGAATGTCCTTGAAAAGAGATGGGATCTAGAAAACAAGCAGAAGGGAGTTTGACCTTCTTCATTGCCTCCAGCAATGACCTGGAGGCCTGGACTTCTTGTGGTGACCAACATCACTGACTTACATCGACATGAGTCAAGTGCACAGTGAGAGCAGTGGGGATGGCTGAAGGCAGAAAATGTTGGGAGGTATGTGTGGAGGCCAGCACTCTCCTCCACTTTGTTAAGTAAAGATCTGGAAACTGAGTTGGAGGAATCCAGGGTTGGCCTGTCTCTGAGCGGGTGCAGATTTCTTTTAAGAACTGATGACAGAAGTTTAGAGTTGTAGGATGAGAAAATCATATTTCCAGCACACAGGAATCTCTGTAGACTCTGGCTGATGTAAGCATCAACGCCAGGGAGAGACTTCAAGCAGCATAGGAATGTTTACTGGTCAAAGAAAGCCTAAAACCTAAAAGTTTTAGAAAGCCTTAGAAATAAATATGGTTGGTCCAAGTACTCAATGAGGAAGGTGACATGACATTGAAATAAAGTGACAATAATTGACTAGAACATGAAGGAACTTGGAACACACTTTAAACACGGGGCTTTCTCCTAACGGGATTGGGAGAATAGCTATTACATACATTTAAGCAGAAGATTGCCATGTATAGACTATAGTGTTCACACACATATGCTAGCTACAATATGGATAATGGATTGGAGACACAGGTAGGATTTATATAGTACTAATCTAAAATTTTGAATATGAAAAATGTTTTAAAAAGTCATTCCAATAAAGAGCTATCAGAAAAGTAAACATGACTAGTTCCCAAAGACATTCAAGCTAAGGGTGTTATACATGGAGTTCTCTGTTTAAGAAAACTTCTGTATGCCAATCTCCTAGTGTTTCCTTTGTCTGTGCTTTTAAAGAATGAACTCTCAAATCATTTCCTTCTTGGACTTCCTGCCAGACTGCCAGAACCCTTTCCTCTTCTACCAAAGCAGTTACTGCATGTTACTCAGTAGATGATTCAAACATTTCCTCCTCTCCAAAACCTAATTTGCTCAAAATCAGAGATTGTCATTTATATACTTTTGAATATTGGTGTTGAGAATAATGTTTCATATGTAGTACTTACTCCACAAAATATCTTTCAAACATAATTTTTATTAAATTTTCCGGGTGAGTTCTATGGGCTATCTAGTTATATATGCAAATCTCCGACTCCCCATTACTAAGAACAAGACAAAAACAGCCATATGTTCTCTTTAAAGTTGTTAAAAATCAGTCCTATTTTATATTTAGTGTACATATGTCCCCAAATGTTCTTCTTTTGCTGATGAAAGACAAAAGCAGCAAGGAAGCAAATTAGTGATTTCTTCTAAACACACACACATCTCAGCTGACATTAGCACTTTCTCAGCTGAAAGTTTTGATCCAAAATGCGTTTACAAATAATATTTGTATATGTACATATACACACATATTTATATTTATGTACATATATACATATATAAGTACATAAATATATGTGTGTATACACACACACATATAAATTTCTCTGAAGACTTTATCATAAGAGTATATCCTAAAGAGTTCTTTAAAAAGTTTAGGGTGAAATTTGAATAAACAAACAATGACAAAAAATATCTCTAGTTTTTAATCTTTTACTCTGAAGTCCAAGATTAACGCAAGAACTATTAACAGCATTTTCAAAATCTTAAAAGTCACTTTTTGTTGGCATAGCCCAATTTCAATTGTTTGTATATAGATTTTAGCTTACTACTTTTAAATACCCTAGAATATCTGGCAACTAAAAAGAATTTAACTTAGTAAGTTCATGAAAAAATATTATTCACTTCTGAAATATTTACTATTTCAGATCCTTTACGGATCACTTCTGCTTCAAGGCAAGGTGTGTGAATGGGGATATGATTTACTGTATCTTAAACAAAAAAAAAATTAGATGAAATATATGAAATGATTTTCAAGACACTGAAAACTATACAACAAAGGCATTGATTCTTGAGAGACAGGTGGCCCCGTGACTGTCACAGTTCATTGCATTAACAGAGTTTCTAGAGCATGACATAGATGAGAAAAACCCTTGTGAAAAGGATGATCTTCTTGAGTTGAGAATTGAGACCAGGACAGTGAACAACTGAGAAACCAACTGAACAGAAAGAGTTACAAAGATCTGGAGTGGGTCTTCCATGAGCATTTGGCACCATACTGATCAGCACATGCAGTGGGTAAACTACCGAAAACTAAGCAAAAACCACCTAAAAGGAGTTGAGGAAATAGTAGTAGATGTTCCCACAGGTCCAACCAAACTGAAGGGGAAAAAAAATCACAACTCACAGGGCATCAGATAAAGCATCCGGAATCATCATTAAGACAAAACTGGCTCTAGTCTAAACACTGCTCTCATCCTAACACATTTTCAAATAAAAAACTGAAAGGATCAAACCATTTCCAAGTAATTTAACTGCATTTAAGAACAAAGCTCAATTATATTTATAGGAATATAAAACTACCCAAGCACCAAAAGATAAAATTCATAATGTATGGGATTCCAGTCAGCAAAGAAGCAGGAAAATATGAACCACATGACAAGTAAGAATCAACTAACTTAAAAAACTCAGAACTGACATAGCTGCTAGAACTAGCAACAGAGGACATGAAACAATTATTAAAATATATTCCATATGTTTAAAAGCTAACAAAAATATTGAACAAGTATAGTCATAAGAACTAGAAAAGAGACTCAAATCAAACCTCTAGAGATGAAAGCTATAGATGAAAAATACACTGAGCGGAATTCAGATCTGAACTTCAGATTAGATATCACAGAAGAAAAAAATAAACATGAAGACATAAAAGATTTAATCCAAAATGAAAGACATATATAAAAAATGATCAGCGAGTCACTGAGCTGTTGGACAAATTCAAGATATATGAAATGTATCCCCAAAAAAAGGAAAAGAAAAAAGAAGAAACACTGGCTGAAATCAGATAATACTTGTATTATATCAATTTTCTTACTTCAAAAGATTGTGTTGGCTATTTTAGTTCCTTTGCCTTTTGTTATGAATTTTAAATTTAGCTTTTCAATTACTACAGGAGTGCCTCATGCGATTTTGATTAGGACTGCACTGACTATATATATCAAATTTGGAGAGATTGACATTTTACCTCTATTCAATTTTTTTGTTCCATGAATAACAGTATAACTTTCTTTTTACTTAGGTTTTCTTCAACAATGCTTTTTGGTTTTCACTGTTTGGGTCATAAGCATGCTTTGTCAGATTTAGTCCTAAGTATTTCAGATTTTTTAAAGCTATTGTGAATGGCAGTGATTGCCTAATTTTTATTTCCAATTATTTGTTGCTGGTATATTTAAATACAATTGATTTTTGTATATTGATCTTATATCCTCCAGCCTTGTCAAACATGCTTATCAGTTCTTATAGTATTTTCATAGGTTCCATTGAATTTCAATGTGGATGATCATGTTATCTTACAATAAAGACAGTTTTACTGCTTTTTCAGACTAGATGCCGGCTATAGACACAAAGACAGACATGCACAGAGGGGAGATGATGTGAACACAGGGAGAATACCATCTACAATTCGAGGAATGCCTGAAGCTACCAGAAGCTTACAAGAGAAGCATGAACAGTTTTTCCTTGACAGCCCTGGGAAGGAACCAATCCTGCTGATGCCTTGATTTCATACTTCTAGCCTCCAGAAGTGAGACAATAAATTTCTGTTGTTTAAGGCACCCAGCTTGTGGTACTTTGTTCTGGCAGCCCCAGGAAACTAATACACTTTATCAGCTTGAGGAAGTTATATGTAACTGCTCTTTGCTAAAAGATTTATCAAGAATGGATTCTAGATTTTGGCAAATGCCTGTTCTTTATCTATTAAATTGAGCATATGGTTTTCTTTATGTTTTGTTAATCTGTTTAACTGGCATTGGTTTAACAGTATTAATTTCAATTTTTAATCAAATATTGTATTCCTAGGGTAAATGTTAAGTCTTACTATATAATGGTTGCAGTTAGTGTTTTATGGTATCTTTAAAATATTAAAATACATGCTTATAATAATGAAAACTAAATGATTAGCTATAATTTGTAATTGTTCATCTTAGCTGAATGGATAATGATGGCATATCATCATCCATTTATTTAGAATTAGATATATAGTACAAGGACATAATATTTAGTTGTTACCAGTCATCTCATGGTAAAACTGTTATTGCTATGCACCATGTACAATTAAGTGGAAACGTGAGTTTTAATAAAAGGTAAATAATAAGTATAGCTGAAATATACTACAGTTTTATCTTGTTCTTTTCATGTCTGTGTGCACAATATATGCAAAATGAGAAGAATATACTTGGAGATATTAGTGTAGTTATCTTGGGGGATCAAATTTAGAATGTTTTCTATTTTTCTTCTTTGCTTATATGGTTGTATTTTCTCTAAACATTTAACAAGCAACACCTGCATTTTATTTAAATAAAATACAATTTTATTCTGAATTATTTTCTCAAACTGCCTCCTGTGAAGGACAGACTGGATTAATCATGTATACGGAGACTCAGAGATATGATTCATTGACTGTGTTTTTCATGAACTCCCTGTATGTTGCAGGAAGTTTCCAATTACTTTCAGTATTGCTCAATCTGTCTTCCAACAACTCCTGTAAAAGAGTTCCACTTTAAATGAAATGTACTTGATTTATCTTGGAAAAAATTCAAATAGCTATTACCTTTTAACAGATTTCTTTTCCCTCTTTGCCGAGTATTCATTTGAGGGGTTTCATTGTACCATATTTCTATATTTTGTCAGACAGGGAACAAAAGGATTTATTCTTTTAAAAGTTCCTTGCCTTTATTAGGTATTCTTTGGAGAGCAGACTACCAACCTGAGATTTTTTCCAATCAAGTTCCACAGTAGGGGAAAAAAAAGAACAAAAGACTAAAGAAAAAAATAGAAAAGCTATTAGCTTGGAAAACGGGTTACTCGTTGAAGTGTTATTGTTTTAATGTCCTTCACATAAAAAAAGAATTTTGTTGAAGAGTCAAAGTCAACTTTTCTGTCTGGTTTTAGAAATATTCTTCAGTGGAAGAAAATGACAGAGCCTCACTTTGCAAATACCCAGTCAACTATTCACTGTGTCACCGGGTTCAAATCCTAGCTCTGTCACTAGCAGGTTTTGCCAGTTGGGCAAATTAAACAACCATTCTGTGCCCCAGGCTCCATGTTAACCTCTAATGATAAAAGTACCCATCTTAGAGGGCTGTGCTGTAGCTAAGGTTAGATATTTTATTTAAGGTTTCAAAATCGTGCCTGACCCACTATACATACTCAATAGATATGAGGTGTCGCAGTATTATTATAATACCAGTATCATATAATAGAAAACATTAGTCTCAATGTTATCATTGCTATAATAGCAATTTAAGCATTAAAGGTTTTCAAACTAAACTACTAAAAATATATGTGGTATAAAATTAAGATGGCCTAAGTTGTTATATTATTAGAAGTCAGTGTCTATTAAAAACTATTTATTTATGTGAGTAAATCAATTTTTTCTCTTCAATGACCACAGATTATACCCCTTTTATTTATGATAATAGCCAACACATTATAATGTTTTACAGGGGAAGGCAGACTAGAAGCAAAGGATTCATCAGAATAAATGAATCATCATTATCTGAAAATGCACCTCTAAATACTTATTGTGCATTTATAGCAATAATGTACACTTAACTATCAGGTATTAGAAGAGATTCAACACAAGGTATTTGGTTATCAGTAGTTTACAAGTAACTATTCAAGTAGATCTATAATATTTCTGGAGACAAGCCCAACACAATAAAAAGTCATCACTATTACGTATTTTGATGTCTATATATGTGGACATATATAGGTGTAGTATATATGTCTATATGAACATATATATACATTATGAAATATTTATATATATCCACATACACACATATGTACACATATACTTTACTTTTCATTTACAATATTTCCTTAGAATAAACACTAAAATTAAAATTGAGTCAAATAGCAAATAATTATGTGTTTATGCAATGCATTTATATTTGTCATTTACTTTTCCTAGGACCATATTGACCTACTGTCCTGAGCTATGTAGAAGTATAACATCTTCATGAAAAACTTCAGCATTCTCACCAGGGGAAAAATATTCTGTTTAATCAACTTAACATAACCTCGCAGTCTCAATGTACAATGTTAAATCTATAAGTAACACTGATTATGTTTGTCATGGTCTGTCAAGAACATTTTTTGTTATTTATGTTATTTTCATGTCCTAGCATCAGTAATTTTCCTAGGAAAACCTTTGTCCTATGGAACTTGGACTTTTGACCCCCTCCCTTAATTTTTGTTTGGAAAGTCAACAGCAGATTCATTTTTAATTAATTTGCTTTTTGAGAATGTTTTTTGATACTCTAAAGTTGCCTATTTTTCCACTTAAGATGCAAACATATCAAATGAAAACCCAATTCATGTTTACTGAAAGTTCAATTCTAAATTATAAATGATTGATATTTTGACAGTCAGATATCAAAAATCATTCATTTTCTTTCATTTTACTTTTAAATGATATCATATATACACATAAATAATGATTTCACACACACACATTTTTTAATGCTAATTCACTACGAAGTATTCCAGTTAAATCAGGAGGTATGAAGTAACATTCATGTACCTACCAGTCAGCAGCATACTCCTGATACTCCCTAAATATACCTCCTGAAATCCATCTCTTTCTTTCTGTATAAGTGTATTGCTTCCTGATTTTAGAGTTTATTATTTACATGCCTGCCTTATGTGTCTCCATAAATAATTTATTATGTTCCATTTGCAACATTTGTATAAACTGTATCATTCTGTATATATTCTTCTGAAGCTCATTTTCACTTAGTGCAGTGTTTGGAAGATTTAACCATATTGATACACCTTTCTTAGATCAATTATTTTTATTCCTGTTTAGTCTTTGAATATAAAATTACTTATCTTCTTCACTATGATTAATATTTAAGCTATTAGGTTATTTCCCCTTTTTTCCTACTATTACAGATAGTGTTTCTATGACTATTTGCATGAGTAGATATTTCCTTATTCATATCTATAGAAATAGAATGAGTGCTTCTTGGGAATACTTTCTTTACATTTTCAAGACTCCAAATTACTCTCCCAAAATCTTTTGAGAAGTTTTGCTCCTACCAGTTGTGTATGGTAGTTTATAATTGTTTTTAATTTTTTTTATTTTTTAATTGGAGGAAAATTGCTTTACAGTGTTTACAATGTCGGGTTGGTTTCTGCTGTATAACAGTGAAAATCAGTACAATTATACACACACACACACACACACACACACTGCTTCCCTCTGGAGGCTCCTTCCCCACCCCACATCCTACCATCTTGGTCACCAGAGTAGCAGGCTGGGCTTTCTGCATTATATAGCAGCTTCCCACAAGCTATCTATTTTATACATGATAGTGTATATACATCAATGCTACTTTCTCAATTTGTCCCATCCTCTCCTTCCCCCACTGGCATGTTCTTAAGCATATGGTGTTTTCAGATTTTAAGACATTTTTCTATGACTATGAGTGAAATGGTATTTTCAGTCAGGCTTATTTGTCAATTCCTTGATCAGTAGGGAAGCTGAGAATTTTTTATGAACCTAGTGGCCAAGAGATACCTGGAGTAACAGGCAAATTTGGCCTTGGAGTACAAAATGAAGCAGGGAAAAAGAGATTGCCAAGAGAATGCACAGGTCATGGCAAACACCCTCTTCCAACAACACAAGAGAAGACTCTGCACATGGGCATCACCAGATGGTCAATAGCAAAATCATATTGATTATATTATTTGCAGCCAAAGATGAAGAAATTCTATATAGTCAGCAAAACCAATACCAGAAGCTGACTGTGGCTAAGATCATGAACTCCTTATTGCAAAATTTAGACTTAAATTGAAGAAAAGAAACCACTAGAAGCACAAGCTGGAATCAAGATTGCCGGGAGAAATGTCAATAACCTCGGATATGCAGATGACACCACCCTTATGGGAGAAAGTGAAGGAGAACTAAAGAGCTTCTTGATGAAAGTGAAAGAGGAGAGTGAAAAAGTTGGCTTAAAACTCAACATTCAGAAAACTAAGATCGTGGCATCTGGTCCCATGGCAAATAGATAGGGAAACAATGGAAACAGTGACAGACTCTATTTTGTGGGGCTCCAAATCACTGCAGATGGTGACTGCAGCCATAAAACTAAAAGATCCTTGCTCCTTGGAAGGAAAGTTATGACCAACCTAGACAGCATGTTGAAAAGCAAAGACATTACTTTACCAACAAAGGTCCGTCTAGTCAAATCAATGTTTTTTCCAGTAGTCATGTATGGATGTGAGAGTTGGACTATAAAGAAAACTGAGCATAGAAGAATTGATGCTTTTGAACTGCGGTGTTGGAGAAGACTCTTGAGAGTCCCTTGGACAGCAAGGAGATCCAACCAGTCCATCCTAAATGAAATCAGTACTGAATATTCATTGGAAGGACTGATGCTGAAGCTGAAACTCCAATATTTTGGCCACTTGATGCGAAGAACTGACTCCTGGGAAAAAACCCTGATGCTGGGCAAGATTGAAGGCAGGAGGAGAAGGGTACGACAGAGGATGAGACGGTTGGATGGCAACACCGACTCGGTGGACACTAGTCTGAGTAAACTCCAGGAGTTTTTGATGAACAGGGAAGCCTGGCGTGCTGAAGTGCATGTGGTCACAAAGAGTTGGACACAACTGAGTGACTGAACTGAACTGATTGGCCACTTATATCTCCTCTTAATTAGTTATTTATTAGTGTATTTAACAACCTTTTGCCATTTTGACTGAGGCATTCTAAGGTACATAGAAATGACACACTCAGGTAAGATGCCAGATGCCCCTAAAGTATCCTTAATATTTTTCAGTGGCTCAGATCATAAAGAATCTGCCTGCAATGCGGGAACCCAAGTTTGATCCCTGGGTCAAACAGATCCCCTGGAGAAGGGAATGGCTACCTACTCCAGTATTCTTGCCTGAAGAATTCCATGGACAGAGGAGCCTGGGGAGGCTACAGTTCATGGAGTTGCAAAGATTCAGACACAACTGAGCAACTTCCACTCCACTAAGCTTGACAGTTTGCTATCCAACTGTAGGCCCCTGGCCTCCCCTTTCTTAAAGCACTTACTTTAGATAACTTGCCATTGTAAACATTTGCTGTTTCCCTTTGAGCTATAAATCTTCCAGCCTCTTGCTAGTTAACCCCAGGACTAAAGACCTGGGAGCTATTCCTTTAAAATGGGACTTAAAAGCTTTTGCACATCACAGCTTAAACATAACAAAAAGAACCATAAACAAAACAAAAAGAAAACCCTCAGAATGGGAAAAAATATCTTCAAAAAAAAGTAACTGACAAGAGATTAATCTCCTAAATATACAAACTTTATGCAGTTAAAAAAAAATGACCCAATCAAAAAAATTGGCAAAAGATCTAAGTAAACATTTCTCCAAAGACATCTGGATAGCTAAAAAGCATATGAAAAGTTGCTCAACATCACTAATTATTAGAGAAAAGCAAATCAAACTATAATGAAGTATCACACCAGAGAGTATGGCCATCACCAAAATGTCTACAACAATACATAATAGAGAGGGTATGACGAGAAAGAAATGTTCTTACGCTGTTGGTAGAATGTAAACTAGTACAGCCATTATAGAGTAGAGAGTGGAGGTACCTTAAAAAATCTAAAAATAGAGCTACTATAGGATCCAGCAACACCACACCTAGGCATATATCCAGAGAAAACAATAATTTGAAAAGATACACACACACCAAATGTTCATTGCAGCACTATTTATAATAGCCAGGACATGGAAGCAACCTAAATGTTCATCAACAGAGGAATGGATAAATATGTGGTATATATACATATATATGTAAGTAAACTTATATATAGTGGAATACTGCTCAGCCATAAAAAAAGAACAAAAGAACAAAACCATGCCATTTGCAGCAACATGGATATACCTAGAGATCATCATACTGTGTAAAGTCAGAAAGAGAAAGACAAATGCCGTATAATATCACTTATATGTGGAATCTAAAACAGGAGTAAAAATGAACTTATCTACACAACAGAAATAGAGTTAGAGATGTAGAAAATAAACTTATGATTACCAGGGGGTAGGTGGGGAGTATAAATTGGAAGACTAGGATTGACATATACACACTGCTGTAAATAAAATAGATAACTAATAAGGACCTACTTTGTAGCACAGGGAGTTCTGCTCAACACTCTCTAATGGCCTACATGGAAAAAGAATCTAAAAGAGTGGATATATGTATATGTATAACTGGTTCACTTTGTTGTACACCTGAAACTAACACAACATTGTAAATCAACTAATAAAAATGAAATTTGAAAGAAAGAAAGAAAAATAATACCATTCCAATCTCCTAGTCCCAGTGGAACTTTATTCCATTCGCAGTTATGCTAATCACATTGACCAACCTCTGTCCTAATGCCCTCCAATTTGTTTCCACTAGTTGATACAAAAGTTTAGGCATGCTCCTGCCTTTTGTTTCCACACAGTTCAGTCTCTCACTCTATAGCATTAGTCTTGTCCTCTATTGCAATAATGTATTACCTTCCTGAAAAATATCTTCCATGTCTATTTACCCCATGTAGTGCAAAAATTTTTTTGACACAGATTAAGATGCATATTTTCCAAAGAAAAATTGAGAACTGGTATTATAGCTCAAAAATTAGTCATTCTCAGAATTAAGAGATGGTATGATATTAAGAAGATAATTTAAGAACTTTTTCTTTGGAGATAGTTGCAGTGTGACTCTCATTAAGCTTCACCTGTAGGGTCTGAAACCAGATCAGACCAGAGAGGGTGGCAGCAGGCATTGTGGATGTGTGAGAAGAAGAGATTACAAAGGTGCATAAGAAGACTTTAAGGGGAAATGTTCATTATCTTGATCATGGTGATGATTTCCACAAATGTACATATATCTGGGCTTCCCAGGTGGCGCTACTGGTAAAGAACCTGCTGCCAATGCTTCCATCCCTGTGTCGGGAAGAACCTCTGGGGGAGAGCATAGCCATCCACTCCGGTATTCTTGCCTGGAGAATCCCATGGACAGAGGAGCCTGGTGGGCTGCAGTCCATTGGGTTGCAAAGAGTCAGACACAACTGAAGCGGCTTAGTATTCACTCATACATATGTCTAAACTCAAATTGTACATTTTAAATAAAAGTAGATTACTGTGTGCTGAGAATATTAAAGAATAATTAGAAAAGGAAGAAAATTAGGAAAGAGCAAAATTGTAAGGAGACAGAATCACCCTGATGGCTAATCCAACACTAAAGTAAGGTGAGAAATAACTGATTGCATACTTTGTTTTGTTCTAACTGTTGTTTTCAGAACTAAGTGACTGGAGGAAATGAGACTTGCAGAGAGGGAGACAGAATGGGATGTGATGCTTTAGACAAAGATGGTGACCTGCCCTAGGCAGAGGGCATTTAGAGAGGTGTATGTATTGTGAAGACATGCTGATGAAAACTGGTTGGATTTAAAAACCAAATGAATCTAGGCAGTGAGGGAGAGATCTGGACTCTTTCAAGGGAGAAATATGAAGCAGGTAAGAAAAGTCATTTTTAAAATTAACTCAGAACATGATTGTTAATTTTTAGATGTTTCTAAGTACAAAGATAGCAATATGTCTGAAATTACAGTTCAGACAGAAAATGAAATAGATGCAAGCTATGTGCCAAGGGTAACAAAGTATACCTCATACATAGTCCGCTGCAAATTATCTTTGAAGCTTCATTTTTAGGTCCTTATTGAATTCTATACCAGGAAGATCCAAATGTTAAGAAAGCCATCCTTGGAATCAGACAGACTTGAATGCACATTCATGCTTCTTTACTAGTCCTGTAATTTTAAGCTAGTTTTTCTTTCTAATACTCAGTTTCCCACATCGCAAAGTAGAACTAATATCAAAACTTCCATGGGCTGGTATGGATGAAATTATATTACATTAATGTGTATGAATTGTGTAACATGCTCTGTACAAAATAAGTGTTCAAAAGTAGAATTAGTTTTATTATAATCTCTACTCTCCACATCTCAAAAATCAGAGCATTTCCACAGTTGTTTTTATTTATGACTTTGTAACTGGAGGTTTTTATATTCATAAAGCTGTTAAAAACGATATAGCAAAAACTGTGCTATGAATACATGAGAAGAATTAATAACTGAAATATGAAAAAACAATAGTTTAAAGCTTATAAAAGTCCTTTGTGTATTTTAGGAGACAATATTTTAGATTAAAATATGTTTCAATCTTTTATTTCCCATAACGATGTATAAAAGGCATATTTTCAAGCAATAGCATCTTGTAAAGCAATTTTATTTTTCTCAGAAATGTTTAATGTCTTCTGAACCAAAAATAGTTTTGAAGTGGTAAAATTATAAATATATCTCTTCGCATGCATTTGGCATCTCAGACAATTGTTTCAGGGCTGACAACAGTCACCTAGAACTTGAAAGGAAAGTTACTTCTCTGACATTTTTCCTTTTCTATCAGTGGACCACAGTTTTGCTTTCACATAAACCACTTTCATCTTGACTTTTATAGAGAAAAATCATAACTGTACATAAGGTTTATATTCAGCAGTATTATCTTTATACTATTTTATCTCCTAAATAATAAAAATTTGGAATCACTTAAAAATAAAGTCACATTTATCACATCAGTTATACATATTTTCTTTAGTAACTATTTATGAATTTAATGGAAAAGAATCACAGCTCAGAAAATATCTATAAAGTGTAGTTATCTCCTTTTTAACCACATAAAGAGCAGATGTCAAATTGTGATGTAATCCCAAACATGCACACAAAATAAACAAAATCACCTGATGAAGCTATTATAAATTTTGACTGAGTATAAAATTTATTAAATGGCCCAATAGTGTCAATGTTAAATTCATTAAATATTTACAAAGAGTTTATTTTTTAACTTGCTATTAATAATATGAGCCAATAGTTTTTAGTCATAGATATACCTCATTGGAGTTAATTTATTTTTTTCTGGAAAAAAGAAGATATCATTTATTTATGGATATTTTCTTGCCAGGTGGAAATATCTATTATGTAACACCATTTAGGATTCCTCTTATTTTTTAACTTGGATGTCAGACTCTGTTTAAGCCTCTTGTAAATGAATAAACAGAACTGAATGTTTGATACAAATGCATTTATATTAAGATTATATTCTCTAGTGTTTATTTGAGATATATACAGTACCATATAAGTGATATTTATTTTTCCTAGTCCTTGGTTCTCTGTGCTACTAAATTATTTTCTCTAAGTGGTAACCAGCCGCTTATTTAATTTTTTATTTTGCAAAGTAATTTTGCTGCAGAGAAATTTATTCTTCATTCTTATGCCTTTCAAAGTGTAAGAATCAAGGTTTTGGGGTATGTTTCCAGTAGAAATCTGAATTCTACTGAGAATAATGAGAACCATGTTATCTACTTCATTCTATTTTAATTATGTACTCTCAACTTTCTGACATTCATCATTCAGAAATCTTTTTTTCCCAGTGGTACACTAAGAGAATATTAAATCTAAAGAATATACAATAAATAATGTAATTTATACATTGTTAGGTTGGATCATTTTCTATTATTTCTAGAATATTCAAGAAAAATCTCATGATATTTATGTCAAATTTATTTCAGCTGTATTATTCCGATGGATAAAACTGGCATATGATCCCACAAGGGTTGGAAAACTATTTTGGGAAGGTTGGTTTTCCCATTATTTCAATTTCATGGGAGGTAATAATTATCTTGAAACTACACTAAACAGAAACTCTCTCCTTCTGGATTCAAACTTCTAGATGTATGCATATGCACTACTACCAAATTCTAAACATATCTTAATATTTATGTATTATTGTACACATACTTTCTTGTAAATTCTAGATCATTACAAACATCTGTTTCCTTGTGTTTAAAAAGGTTACTGTACACCCATGGCTGATTCATGTCAATGTATGGCAAAAACCAGTACAATATTGTAAAGCAATTAGCCTCCAATTAAAATAAATAAATTAAAAAAAATAAAAATAAAAAGGTTACATGCTGAACACTATATTTTAAACTCAAGGCCTCTCTTCTGTATTCTACACACATCTTCCTTTGATTTCAGTATTGATACTACAAGTCCTTTCCATAGATCAGTTCATGTTTTCACAGTTTATCAGGCCCTTCTTCATCTTCTATAAATAGCCTTTGCAGCACTCTCTTCATAGCCTCTTTTGTCTCACTACAACCCTACTTTTTTCTGTCACACTCAATCAACAGTATCTCTGGATCACTTCTAAAAAGTAGCATCTTTATTTTTATGACTGGCCAACAAAGAAAAGCAGGGGAGAAAGAAAAATAGGAGATTTGGGTTGACAGCACTTTAACTCTTCATTTTTACATCTACTTCAAATCAATTTAGATCTTCAATGCTGCCCCATATATTTATTACCAATGTATTTGTTCTTGTTTGACTATCTTTTGAATTCCCTTTCATGGCTATGCTAATGCTTGGATGCTGGTTTAAAATGCAGACGTCATGTCCTGCCAAACCAGACTGGAGAAGGACTGGGCCTCTGCATTTTAAAGAGGTCCTCAATTGATTCTTACAGACACTAAAGTTTGAGAAGTCCAATGGTGAAAATAATAATATCATAAAATGTGTAAAAATTTTAAAATTACAAGTTAAAATCTATATAAACAAAAAACAAAACATGGAGGTGGGTAAGTTACAATTAGTATTTGTGAGTTAAGTTCTCCATCTCTCATAGTAGTATTTGTTTCAAAAAACTAACTTACACTCTATGTTGTTATTACCCACATTCATATTTACTTTCAGATGAGGGTGATAGTTAATAAATTGTTGTTTATTACCAACAACAAACATAGGATTGGAAGTACAAGAGAAATTAGAGCTATACAGATAATTTTGAAATATTAAACTTTGTATTTTTGGAATATACTGATGAGCTAGTTCTTAACAAAGACGCTTTGCAGTCAGACACTTCCTGATCAAGTTCAGTTATCATCCACTCATCCTATTCCCCTAAACCCATTTTTTTCCAGGCTTATTTACTCCACCTTATAAAAGAAAATTGCATTTATCTGTCCTCCGAGATGCTTGCAAATCTCATGGTCAGAGTATTTTCCCTACGTATTAGTCTTTTCAAGTAACGTCTAGATTTTTTTTTTTTTAACAATAAAATTCCTACAAACTTTCACTCTCCACCTTTAGTAACAGGCACTATACCTTTGTTTGTTTATTTTCCAGTCTGAATCACAGATGAGTATTTTGATAGTTTTCCTGAACGTTGATTAATTTTGATAAAAGTGCACTAATAAACACTGTTAGCCAGAATATTCTAATGAACAAGGAACAATTCAGCAAGGAACAAGTATTTGATGAATGGTGTTATGTAGAAAATACCTGAGAATAAGTTATAAGAGTCATTTTTTGCCTTACAAAGAAATGCTTTGGGTTCATTGTTTTATTGGCAAACACGAAGGTAGTTTTCAACCAAATACATTTAACTCTTTGCCACTGACATTGCCCTTTACTTTAAACATGCTGGTCACAGGGCTTTAAAAATCTGTGTGTTAAAAAGATACTGACTGAATAAAGTTATACCTAATATTCATTTTCATCTCACTAAGAAGGAAAGACTTCCAAAATCATCCTTTTCCTTCTCAATTGCTATTCTCTATTCAGTTCAGTTCAGTCGCTCAGTCGTGTCTGACTCTGCGACCTCATGGACTGCAGCATGCCAGGCCTCCCTGTCCATCACCAACTCCTGGAGTTTACTCAAACTGATGTCCATTGAGTCGGTGAGGTCATCCAACCATCTCATCCTCTGTTGTCCCCTTCTCCTCCCGCCTCCAATCTTTCCCAGCATCAGGGTCTTTTCAAATGAGTCAGTTCTCATCAGGCGGCCAAAGTAGTCTCTGTGCTTACTAACAAAACAGAATTACTATGAAAAATGGATGAAGGACAGCTTCCAGATGCCGGAAAACTTATATGAGTAAAGGAAATGCAGGAATTTGATGAAACACAAGAGTCTTACTTGTCACACTATATACTGAAATCTTAACTACGGCCAATGGTAAGAAAACAGAGACAAGCATTCATCATAATTAATTGACTTCCAATTCCTGATCCTTGATCACAAGGATGTAATATTGTGGCCAGAAATTGACCACTCGATCATTTAAATGGGTCTCATATCTTTCATTTATTTCAACAGGGTTATAATCACAGATATTATTAGATGTTCCATGTATATATATTATACAAAAATATTATTATAGAACAATGAGATTAAGCTTACATTTATTCCTCAAAATATTTGATTCCAAAATAAATGGCATTACTTTCTTATTTCCTTGGTAAACCTGAGCTATAAAGTCAGTTTTCTACAATTAACTGCTTTATGCTCAACCTTGCATACTATGAAACTCCATTAAGTCTTTGATTTTTTTTCATTCAAGTAAATGAGTATTATCCAAAAAATTAGCATCCCACTGAGTTATTCTTAGTAATAATAGTTGTAAAGCTTCTTTGTAAAATATAAAACACCCAAAACTAAAAGGATTATAATATAAACTTCTGTGAGGTAACTAATGATAAAGTATTATCACTAGCCATCTTCAAATGATTAAAAATAGCTTCATTATAATATGTAATACTCATTTTAATGAAGTGGATAAAAAGATACATGATTTGAATATAAAATAAATATTAGTGTTTATTTGGTTAATTAATTTTTAGTATTTTGTTTACTTTACAGGAATTTTCCTTAAATAATTTTACCTATAAAATAAATGTAAAGTATCATTAACAATAAAAATAAAGATTCTCCTGGATTTATTCTATTTGTGCTTTTATAGCTTTTATTCCTCTCCGGCCTCTTCTCTGATGTCTGGAGATTTCTTGTATAGATTTCATGAAAGCATTCTTTCCCCCTTATTTTTTTTCCTGGGTGTGAGGATCAGAGGGTAGAAGAACCCAATTTAGGAAGAGAAATCAGGTTAGGTAGGGAGCCTAGGGAAAATATGCAGGGAGTAGCCTATTTTTGCTAGTGTCTGAAAACACACTATCTTATTGACTTTCCTAACTTCTGCCCAAACCTTGGTACATAGTTTTTTAAATCTACCCTCAATTAAATAGTTTAAGAGTGGATCTTGCTCTTGTAAGAACCTTGATTGACAGAAAGATCATCTGAATTATTAAAGGGAATTGAGAGCTCAATCAAGATGGCAGGGTAGAAGGATGCAAAACTCATCTTCCCCTCTGAACACATCAAAAACACACCTACACGTGGGAGAGTTCTCACTGAAAACTACCTGGAAACAGGCAGAAAGCCTCCGGTACAACCAAGGCTCTAAGAAAGATCTACACAGAACAAGGCAGGAAAAGAAGAGAAGCTGTGAGGTTGGAACATGCACCCCTGGGAGGAGACTTAGAAGAAGAGGGAGATTTCACTGGTGGAGATCTGTCCTGGGAAGTGAGCTGTTCAAGTCACATATTGGGGTCTGACACAGGAACGTCAAGTGCTCTTGGCTGGTTGGACAGCTGGTGAGACTTACAGGAGGGCTGTGGCAAGCCCGGACTCTGGTTATGAGGAGCTCTGGCTGTTTTCTGAAAGGGGGTTGAAAACTCCTTAAATGACTGCCCATATTCCCTGCAATCATCCCCTGGCATGTGCTCTAGCCTGAAGAGAGCTAAGGCACCAGCATCATTTACTTCACCTTGCACAGGCACGCAGGACTAAGGGCTGCCATGACCCCACGCGGAGGAAAGAGCTCAGCCACTAGAGATGGAGGCGACTCCGACTTGAAGCAGTCTCTGAGCGGAGCGGGGGCGGCTGTCACTGACTCTGACACAGGCTGCAGGGCAGAGGGAGCTCCGAGCTGACGGCAGCTGGAGGACCACAGCCTGTGCCCTGGCACATAGACGGAACCCCGGTGGGCCTGCCAGCCCTATGGAGTGATGCCACACCAGGGTGAGGGTGGCAGAGGCTGAAGCGAAAGATCGGTCATGAGGAACAAAGGAGACTCAGCCCAGAAGTGGCCTCTGAGCAAGGCAGAGGCAGTAATTACTAGAGCTTGCACAGGAAGCATCAGAAAGAGCCTGGACCTCTGTCTGTGGGTGGACTGCTTCAGTCCATGCCTGGTCAAAAGCTGGGAGCCCACCTGGCCCCTCTTGCTAAGCACTGCTCCCCCATGGGGCAGGCATGCAAGTGCTAGGAGTGGGGAGCGCACACACTCAAGGGAAACAGAGCCAGCTCAGACCCTGCACGCAGGCCTTCTGCTCCAGCAACGTGGAATTCAGCCCCACTCTCAGTAGGGTGATGCCCTCCATCTCCAGTCCCACCTCCTCCCCAGGCAAAAGTTCTCAGGACGTCCTGCAGAAAGATGGGACCTGTGTTCACATCAAATCCAGCTCTGCGATTAAAGCCACTGGGTACATGCTGACTGTATAGGGCTACTCCCATATAAGGACAATACTTCAAAACTTTAGTAGGCCAGTGTTTCACCTGAATTCACACCGAAAGAGAAAATTGAGCAAAATGAGGAGGGGGATAAACCAGTCCCAACTGGAAGAGGAACAGAAACCCTCTGAAAAAATAAACTACACCGAAAATAATTTTACCAGATAAAGAATACAAAGAATTAGAATTAAGGATGCTAATAAATCAGGGAGATGGATAGATGAATAAATTAAAAGTTTTAATAAAGAACTGGAAAAGAACCAGCCAGAACTGAAGAATATTAACATAATAACTGAAATGAAAAACACACTAGAAGGAGATAACAGCAGACTAAATGATACAGTAGAACACACAAGTGATGTGGAAGACAGTATAAACGGAGATCATCCAATTAGAAGAGCAAAAATAACATTTTTTTTTTTTAATGAGAACACTGTAAGAGATCTCTGGGATAGCTTCAACTGTACTTTGCATTTCAGGGGTCCCAGAAGGAGAAGAAGAAAGAAGAGGCTCGAAAATGTATTTAGAGAAATAATGGCTTAAAAATTCCCAAATCTGAAGGACACAGATAACTAGGCCCAGAAAGCACAGAAAGTCCAAACAAGATGAACCCAAACAGACTCACACCAAGACATATCATAATTAAGACGGCAAAAGTTAGAGGATTCTAGTGGCAGTAAGGGCAAAAAAAGTTATTATACAAGGAACCCCCACAAAGCTAACACCTGAGTTTTCTATCCACAAGGGCGTGGTATGATACACTCAGAGTACTGATATGAAAAAATAAAACAAAAAATAGCAAGCTAGTATGTTCTACCTAGCAAGATTATAATTTAGAATTGAAAGAGAGATAAAGACCTTATCAGAAAAATAAAAACTAAAAGTTCATTAGCACTAAATCTACCCTTTAAGAAATGAAACAAGCACATGAAAAGATGCTCAATATTCCTGATCATTAGAGGAATACAGATCAAAATCACAATGAGATATCACCTCACACCTGTCAGGATGGCCATCATCAAAAAGTCTACAAATAGTGTCGGTGAGGATGTGGAGAAAATGGAGCACTCATACGCTGTTGATGGGAATGTAAATTGGTGCCGACTCTGTGAAAAACAGTTGGAGGTTATTCAAAAATTAGAAATAGAACTACTGTATGATTCACCAATTCCCTTCCTGGTTATTTATTCAAGAAATGCTAATTCAAAATGATATGTACACTGCAATGTCATAGCAGCGTTATTTACCATAACTGAGATATGGACGCAACCCAGTGTCCATCAACAGATCAATGGGTAAAAATGGATACATACACATCTACACATAAAGGAATAATACTTATCCATTAAAAAGAAACATTTCTACCATTTGCAGCACTTAGAGGGTGTTTAGAGGGTATGATGCTTAATGAAATGTCAGACAGAAAAAGATAAATACTGTATGTTACTTACATGTAGAATTTAAAACATAAAACTAATGTATGTAACAAAACAGATGCACACTCATAGATATTAAAAAAAACATACAAGTGGTTGCCAGTGCAGAGAGGGAAGCAGGAAGGTACAAGATAGGAGTATGCAATTAAAAGATTCAAACTACTATATATACAACAGATAAGCAACAAGGATATACTGAACAGCACAGGGAATTATAGCCAATGTTTTGTAGTAATTTTAAATGGAGTACAATTGGTAAAGAAACTGAATCACTATGCTGTATACCTGAAATTAATATTGTAAATTAACTATACTTCAATTAAAAAATAAAGGGAACAGATACCAGTAAGTATCATAGACGACTTAACTTCTATGCTTTACAAATACAAATGCCTGTAAATCAATTAACAGCAAAGAGGGGAAATGTGAATTTTTTTCCTAAAATTATAAATAATGTTTAGACTTTTTTTCTGAAATTACACTTACATATATCTTATAGATCCACATAGAAGGGATATTAGTTACCATAGTAGACAACTTAAATTACATGTTTATAAAAGATGCAAGAATTCTGTTTAAATGGAGTCTTTGTGTCTTTCTAGGAAAACTGGTATTAAATCAAATTTCAGTGATTTTTTAAGGGCAGAACCAGAATTGGACAGATACATGGGCAGTGAGGAACTCCTCTTTGTTATGTCAAAATTAGTTCACTGTTTTGCTAGCATATTTAATGCAACTGCTATCTGTGTCCTTTCAGATATTTTCCAACACTTTAGGAGAAATAAACATAGATATATAGATGGAGTGCTGCTGCTGCTAAGTCGCTTCAGTTGTGTCCAACTCTGTGCGACCCCACAGATGGCAGCCCATCAGGCTCCTCTGTCCCTCGGATTCTCCAGGCAAGAACATTGGAGTGAGTTGCCATTGCCTTCTCCACAGATGGAGTACAGGTGTCAAACCACAGATAAATAAACTGAATGCACTGCTATTTTAAAAAATATATGGCAAATTAAATGCAGAACCTGAAGAGTAGATGCCAAAATTCACACAAGGTCATGGGTTTTGTTTTGTTGTTGCTGCTCTCAACAGCATCAGAAATTCTGTCACCTTTTTGGGGTCATCTTATCACCTTTCGTTCTGACAAATGTGCCCTTGAGGCTTCACTAAGAAATTCTCCAAGATGAAAGAAATATATGAACAATTTACTAATGTATTATTCAAAACAAATGGCAGAAAGAATTTTCAGTTTCACACCTGTCCAAGAATATAAGCTATTCTTTCTTTTCCACAAATAAAAGTTCACTACAGGCTGCATTTCATTTTTAAAAACTCTAAGCATAAGAAATGTATTTGCCAGTTTGAGGCTTAATCTATGATACTGGTCTGCATGAGCTTCCAAAACAAGATACCACAGACTGGGTGGTTTAAACAATAAACCAGAAACTTCTCAGTTCTGAAGGTAGAAGTATATGATCAACATACAAGCAAATTTGGTTTATGGTAAAAACTTTCTTCACAGCTTTAGTCACCTCTCTGTCTTCACACGACAGACAGACAGAATGCTCAGATAATAATGATAATAATTCTACTGGATTAGGCTCCCATTTTATGACTTCATTTAACCTTAACTATCTCCCTGAAATTATCCCCCTATCTCAAAATACCATCACATCGGGGAGGGGGGCGGGTAGGACTCCAACAAATAAATTTGGGGAGGTCACATTCAGTCCATAACATCTGTCTTCTGTGTTTGTTAAACCAGGTTCCTTGAACCACAGAGAGTAAGTTAAATTTGTCCTATACAATAAGAGTATTTAATGACACGTGCTGTGCTGTGCTGCGTCACTCAGTCATGTCTGACCCTTTGTGACCCCATGGACTGTAGCATGCCAGGCTCCGCTGTCCATGGTGATTCTCCCAAGGAAGAATACTGTACATGCCCTATGCTATTCTCTATTCCACCTATAGGCTTCCCAAGTAGCTCAGTGGTAAACAATCTGCCTGCTAATGCAGGAGACATGGGAAATGTGAGTTCAATCCCTGGGTCAGCAAGGTACCCTAGAGGAGGGCATGGCACCCACTCCAGTATTCTTGCCTGGGGAATCCCAGGGATAGAGGAACCTGGCGGGCTACAGTCCATGGTGTGGTGAAGAGTCGGACACAACTGAGCATGCACATTCCAACTATGTCATAATTCTAATCCTTGCTGAAATATCTCCAATTTTTTAAAAGTATGCCTTTTTTTTAAAAGTTCCAATTAAAATAGATGTCTTTATTGGGAAAAATATTCAGTTAAAGGCAAGCTCTTGCCTAATCAACAACTCAAATACATATATATTTAAAAAATACTTATCAGTAAAATAATTTTATTTAATGTTGTCTGTTAGGAATGATAATCTGAAAACTGTATATGGACTGATGTTCCCCAAATTTCTGTATGTGAATTTTACTTACATAAATAAAACATTTTTGGTTTTCTAAAGTAGTTGGAAAAAAACCTTTTCACATTCAAAATCATTATGGAAATGTTTGACGTGTATAATAGATTGTATTATTGTTCATAATATTCACTCCTCCAACCCCTCCCCCTACAGACACTTACTTTCTCTTTGACATGTATTTGGCTTGGCCGTATGACTTGATTTGAGTAATAATACTTGAGGAGATGTGACACATCCTATATTTGATGTGTCTGAGAAAGGTCCTCAGAGCAAATCACTTGAAATCATAGGATTGTTCTTCACTGTTATCATCTGTGTTATAAATGAATTGTTTTTTATCTCATTCCCCAATTTGAAAACTCCAGCAAGAACCTATTGCCTTCAGAGACCAACTTGTTATAATACTTCACAGGGAGAAACAAAAGGAAGCTTTTAATCACTTCCTTTTTTCAAAATCACTGTGAAAAGAAGTGACCACCATTTGATCAAATTGACTTTTCAAGCTACATCCTTCAGCATGATTAAGATTAGGAAGATGTTTTGTGGCCACAAGCTATTCTTTGTGTAGATGCCACTTTGCTTATTCAAACTGCAATGTCTTGCTTTACTGTACACACACCTGGGCTCCTCAGTCTCATGCCCACCATTCATAAAACTGAATTGAGTAAATTATCAGTCTCTTCTGGGACAGCAAAAAGTTGTTAAGCATGCCTTCCTTATGGATGTGTCACACACATGGCAACTGAAGATTTATCTTCTTCTCAATACATTTAACATCTATCCAACTAGAAAGACAATTTTCTTCAAACAGGCATATGTGGTAGTCACTATTTTCCACTTTGTCACTGATATTATGGGCATCCAAAGTTGCCACTTAATAAATAAATTACGTGTGTGAGTGTCCTTTTGTCCTATATATGTATGGTATACACAGATGTTATTGTCTGTTATTTCCATTCTGTTCTGGTTGATTTCCCCATAGTATGTTTTCAGTAATATACATTCTGTAAACATAATTTGTAATATAGCTTTAACTTATGTTTTCATTTTCTATTCTTGTTAGTTCCCTGATCTTTTCCAGATTACATTTTGTTCTATTGTTGTTGTTTAGTCGGGCAGGAAAGTAACCGAAATCAGCTTTGTGTCTTGTGAAGCTTACAATCAATTACTGACTAATAAAACTAATCATTTTCTTAGAACTTGGAACATATCTCCTAATTAAAGTCTTCTTGGCTAGGGAACTAGTTTATATCATACATCAGCATACTTTCCCTTTTAGCATCACCTTTCCTACCAATCTGTGTTATTGACCCAGGTCTCCATAGAGACCCTGCCCTTTAATACTATGACCCAGCCAAAAACTATGAAATATGGTTCTAATCAAAGTATCTTCAGAACCATGAATCTTTCCTTTTGGGAAAATGTGTTTTCTGTTTATATAATAGAAGCTCTGTGTAACTATGAAAGTGATTTTGTAGTAGCATCAAGTATACATTTCTTTTTCTGGTTGATTTTTATTTTTCACTGAGTATGGAAGGCTTACACCCTCTCAGTTTTTCATTCTCTGTAGATTATTACAATGTTTAAAGGAAAGGGGTTTAAAGTATTTTTACTTCGCCTGCTTTAAATTGAAGACTTTCAGATCATTGCGATATGAAGAAATGGGGAAACTAGTTACGCCTTCAAAACATTTTGTATCACTCAATATTTTTGAGTAAAATCTGTTTTTTACTCATTTATTTAAACATTTTATGATGAATTATGATATGCCAGGTTCAGTATTACTAGACAGTAGAACTATACACAAATGAGTAAGACAAAATGCTCACAGAGAGGAAGTCAGAATACAGAATGATAAATGTGACTTCAACACACACATATGTATAGATATTGTGGAATTTTGGTGAAGGGATGACTAATTCCATGTGGGTTGGTAAGGAAAGGTTGATTAATGAGATGACACTGTAGCTGAATTCTTGAAAGATGAGAAAATTCACAGGTGGAAAGTGGGGAAAGAGAATCAAAGATAGAGTAAACAGTATGCAGTCACGGTGCCGTGAAAAATATAGTAATTCTGTGGGACTGCCAAGACTCAGCGTGGCTGGAGCACAAAATACCTATTAATGAGTGAACCCCTTCCCCTTTCTTCCACACAAGGACTTTGCCCAAACCACAGGCATGTCTTCATGCCATTACAATTTTTCTTTTCTTCTAAATCACTTCCATTAACTTGCAAACAAAGCAAAATGACTCAACCAAAAATGTTGACCAAAAAAAAAAGCCCTCAATATAAACAAACATACCATACCCTGTACCTGGCCATATTATCTGCTTCATCTGCCACCTATCTCCTGCTTTTAAACAAAACTACTTGAAAGGACTGGATATACTTCTTCCACTAATTGCATCTAATTCTTAATCTTGAAAATTGTGTTTAGCATAAATTGCTTAAAAACCAAAAGAACGTGTATAATAAATTTTCTGTATCAGTTCAGTTCAGTTGCTCAATCATGTCTGACTCTTTGTGATCCCATGAACTGCAGCACACCAGGCCTCCCTGTCCATCATCAACACCCAGAGCCTATCCAAACAAGTCCATTCAGTTGGTGATGCCCATCCAGCCATCTCATCCTCTGTCATCCCCTTCTCCTCCTGCCCTCAATCTTTCCCATCATCAGGATTTTTTCAAATGAGTCAGCTCTTCGCATCAGGTGGCCAAAGTACTGGAGTTTCAGCTTCAACATTAGTCCTTCCAATGAACACCCAGGACCAATCTCCTTTGGGATGGACTGGCTGGATCTCCTTGCAGTCCAAGGGACTCTCAAGAGTCTTCTCCACAACCACAGTTCAAAAGTATCAATTCTCTGGTGCTCAGCATTCTTTATAGTCCAACTCTCACATCCATACATGACTACTGGAAAAACCATAGCTTTGACTAGACGGACCTTTGTTGGCAAAAGTAATGTCTCTACTTTTTAATATGCTGTCTAGGTTGGTCATAACTTTTCTTCCAAGGAGTAAGTGTCTTTTAATTTCATAGCTGTAGTCACATTGCTACAGTGATTTTGGAGCCCCCAAAAAATAAAGTCTCACACTGTTTACATTGTTTCCTCATTTATTTGCCATGAAGTGATGGGGCCGGATGCTATGATCTTACTTTTCTGAATGTTGAGTTTTAAGCCAACTTTTTCACTCTCCTCTTTCACTTTCATCAAGAGGCTTTTTAGTTCCTCTTCACTTTCTGCCATAATGGTGGTGTCATACGCATATCTGAGGTTATTAACATTATTCCCAGTGATCTTGATTCCAGCTATGCTTCATCCAGCCCAGTGTTTCTCATGATGTACTCTGCATGTAAGTTAAATAAGCAGGGTGACAATATACAGCTTTGACATACTCCTTTCCCAATTTGGAACTAGTCTGTTGTTCCATGTCCAGTTCTAACTGTTGCTTCCTTACCTGCATAGATTTCTCAGGAGGCAGGATAGGTGGTCTGGTATTTCCATCTCTTGAAGAATTTTCCACAGCTTGTTGTGATCCACAATCAAAGGCTTTGGCATAGTCAATAAAGCAGAAGTAGATGTTTTCTGGAACTCTCTTGCTTTTTCAATGATCCAACAGATGCTGACATTTGATCTCTGGTTCCTCTGCCTTTTCTAAATCCAGCTTGAACATCTGGAAGTTCAAGGTTCATGTACCCCAAAGTACACATGCAATAGTATGTACAGAAAAGCAGGAAGTCAAGAGCTACCTGGAGTAACAGGCAAATTCGGCCTTGGAATACAAAATGAAAAAGGTCAATGGCTAACAGAGTTTTGCCAAGAGAATGCACTGGTCATAGCAAACACCCTCTTCCAACAACACAAGAAAAGACTCTACACATGGACATCACCAGATGGTCAATACCAAAATCAGATTGATTATATTCTTTGCAGCCAAAGATGGAGAAGCTCTATACAGTCAGCAAAAACAAGACCGGGAGCTGACTGTGGCTCAGATCATGAACTCCTTATTGCCAGATTCAGACGTAACTTAAAGAAAGTAGGGAAAACCACTAGACCATTCAGGTATGACCTAAATCAAATCCCTTACAATTATACAATAGAAGTGACAAACAGATTCAAGGGATTAGATCTGCCTGAAGATCTAATTAGAGTGCCTGAAGATCTATAAATGGAGGTTTGTCGCATTGTATAGGAGGCAGTGATCAAGACCATCCCCAAGAAAAAGAAATGCAAAAAGGCAAAATGGTTGTCTGAGGAGGCCTTACAAATAGCTGAGAAAAAAGAAGTGAAAGAGAAGAAAAAGAAAGATACACCCATTTAAATGCAGAGTTCCAAAGAATAGCAAGGAAAGATGAGAAAGGCTTCCTCAGTTATCAATGCAAAGAAATAGAGGAAAACAATAGAATGGGAAAGACCAGAGATCTCTTCAAGAAAATTCAAGATACCAAGGGAAAATTTCATGCAAAGGTGAGCATAAGAAACGACAGAAATGGTATGGACCTAACAGAAGCAGAAGATATTAAGAGGTGGCAAGAATACACAGAAGAAGTATATAAAAAAGATCTTCAAGACCCAGATAGGCACAATGATGTGATCACTCACGTAGACCCAGACATCCTAGAATATGAAGTCAAGTGGACCTTAGGAAGCATCACTATGAACAAAGCTAGTGGAGGTGATGGAATTCCAGTGGAGTATTTCAAATCCTAAAAAATGATCCTGTCAAAGCGTTGCATTCAATATGCCAGCAAATTTGGAAAACTCAGCAGTGGCCACAGGACTGGAAAAGGTCTTCATTCCAATCCTAAAAAAGGCAATGCCAAAGAATGCTCATACTACTACCAATTACACTCGCCTCATACACTAGCAAAGTAATGCTCAAAACTCTCCAGGCCAGGCTTGAACAGTACTTGGACTGTGAACTTCCAGATATTCAAGCTGATTTTAGAAAAGGTAGAGGAACCATAGATCAAATTGCCAACATCTGTTGGATCATCAAAAAAATATGAGAGTTTCAGAAAAACATCTACTTCTGTTTTATTGATTTTGACAAAGTCGTTGTCTGTGTGGATCACAACAAACTAGAAAATCCTTTAAGAGATGGGAATACCAGACCCCTGATCTGCCTATTGAGAAATCTATTATAAGGTCAGGAAGCAACAGTTAGAAGTGGACATGGAACAACAGACTAGTTGCAAATTGGGAAAGTAGTATGTTGTCAAAGCTGTATATTGTCACCCTGCTTATTTAACTTACATGCAGAGTACATCATGTGAAACGCTGGTCTGTATGAAGCACAAGCTGGAATCAAGATTGCTGAGAGAAATATCAATAACCTCAGATATGCATATGACACTACCCTATGCCAGAAAGTGAAGAAGAACTAAAGGGCCTCTTGATAAATGTGAAAAGCTAAAAAGTTGGCTTAAATTCAACATTCAGAAAACAAAGACCATGGCATCTGGTCCCAACACTTCATGGCAAATAGATAGGGAAACAGTGGAAACAGTGAGAAACTTTTTTGGTGGGGGGCTCCAAAATCACTGCAGATGGTTACTATAGCCATGAAATTAAAAGACACTTGCTCCTTGGATGAAAAGTTATGACCAACCTAGACAGCATATTAAAAAGCAGAGATATTACTTTGCTAACAAAGGTCCTTCTAGTCAAAGCTTTGGTTTTTCCAGTAGTCATGTGTGGATGTCAGAGTTGGACTATAAAGAAAGCTGAGTGATGAAGAATTGATGCTTTTGAACTGTGGTTGTGGAGAAGACTCTTGAGAGACCCTTGGACTGCAGAGAGATCCAATCAGTCCATCCTAAAGGAAATCAGTCATGAACATTCATTGGAAGAATTGATACTGACGCTGGAACTCCAATACTTTGGCCACCTGATGCGAAGAACTGACTAGTTTGAAAAGACCCTGATGCTGGGAAAGATTGAAATTGAAAGAAGAAGGGAACGACAGAGGATGAGATGGTTGCATGTCATCATTGACTCAATGGACATGAAATTCATAAACTCCAGGAGATGGTGATGGACAGGGAATCCTTGCATGCTGCAGTCCATAGGGTGGCAAAGAGTCGGACATGACTGAGCAACTGAACTTAACTTACCATAAATGTAGGCATCAATATATTACTTAATTTTGCATAGGGATTGAAATATTATGTAAATTATATCAATTGTGTGTACTGTGATTTTTTTTACAGCTTTTCATCCTAAATGATGACTATAGCTATAATTCATACACTTTAACTTGTGCATAGCATTCCACTACATGAATTATCCCAAAATTACCTAACTGCTCACCTCACAATAGAAATTTGTATTGCCTTTTCTGCCCCATGCAGTACCATTAGGGTTATTCTTAAATATCTCATCTTGAACTTGTGTGTCAATTTTTCTAAGGTGCATTTATATATTTGTTCCACTCTATCAAAAATGGTAAATTGTTTTCAAAAAATAGTTGTACCAAGCTGTACTCTACTAGTAGTGTGTAAAATGCACTGTTGTATTACATTATTACTGGGCCTTAAAATTACCATAATTTTCTAAATAAGCTTGTAGGCTTAAAAAACCTTACTGGAAATTTAAATTCTATTTTTGTTTATTATTGAATTTGAGCATATTTTCATACATCTAGTGGTCTTAGATATTTCTTCTTCTGTAATCTGTCAGTCCAAGTGTTTACATATTTATCTATTGGCTAATTTATTTGTATTTTTGCTAGTTTCATCATTTTGCTAGGGTTTCAAATTTCCCCATTTTTGAAACCCTTTTATGGAAACACGACCCGGCAGATAATCATGGGGGTCTCTGCTGCTCTGGACACAGTGGCTGGTGTAAAGTCTCTAAAGTAACACACTCTCTCCCCCCAGCTCATTTCTTTTTTGCTTCAGAAATTATTTTCTAACTCATTATCGTTTTGTATCTTTTCTCAAAGCACCTATCACATAACATTACATAATACATCTTTTTGTTCTTTACACATTTTTTGATGAGATATAAGCTCTACCAGGACAAAAATTTTGTTTTAATGTTAGCACTATGTCATCACTGGCTAGAAAGAAAACTGGGATGTATTACAGACTAAAGTATCATTCACTGTTCAATAAATAAATGCATTACACCAATCATGCTCATTTGTATTATGCTCCCCCAGCTCTTTAACCAAATAAACAAGAAAGAACTTAAAATGTGATATTACTCAAAATAATAGCTTAACAGTCAAAATAGCATGCTTGCAATTTATAGTCATAAAATATGAATTTGTTTTTCCATCATAGATTACTCATCCATTTTGAAATTTGTGAGTTAATGATCATTCTTAAAAGTTTACTGTGAATCATAACTAAGACTATACCCAAAGACCTATAAACTGGAAAATTCTTTCCTAATGCTGGGTTTAATTAAACACAACTTTTATTAAAAATATCCTGTTAGAAGATGTTTAGTGGAATTGCATTAAAAGAAGAATTATAATAACTGTCTTTGTTAAAATATTATGGAGAATCCAACACACAGATGAATAAAAGATAACACTTTGTTTTGAATCTGTCTTGCAAATTACTGGTCATAATGTTAGAAAAAGGAGAAATTTGAATCACAGAAGTCTCAGTTCAGTTCAGTCGCTCAGTCGTGTACGACTCTTTGCAACCCCATGAATCGCAGCATACCAGATCTCCCTGTCCATCACCAACTCCCGGAGTTTACTCAAACTCATGCCCATCGAGTCAGTGATGCCAACCAGCCATCTCATTCTCTGTCGTCCCCTTATCCTCCTGCCCTCAATCCCTCCCAGCATCAGGGTCTTTTCCAACAAGTCAACTCTTCACATGAGGTGGCCAAAGTATTGGAGTTTCAGCTTCAGCATCAGTCCTTCCAATGAACACCCAGGACCGATCTCCTTCAGGATGGACTGGTTGGATCTCCTTGCAGTCCAAGGGACTCTCAAGAGTCTTCTCCAACACCACAGTTCAGAAGCATCAATTCTTCGGTGCTCAGCTTTCTTCACAGTCCAACTCTCACATCCATACTTGACCACTGGAAACACCATAGCCTTGACTAGACGGACCTTTTTTGGCCAAGTAATGTCTCTGCTTTTTAATATGCTGTCCAGGTTGGTCATAACTTTCCTTCCAAGGAGTAAGCGTCTTTTAATTTCACGGCTGCAATCACCATCTGCAGTGATTTTGGAGCCTAAAAAAATAAAGTCTGACACTGTTTCCACTGTCTCCCCATCTATTTCCCATGAGGTGATGGGATCAGATGCCATGATCTTAGTTTTCTGAATGTTAAGCTTTAAGCCAACTTTTTCACTCTCCTCTTTCACTTTTATCAAGAGGCTTTTTAGTTCCTCTTCACTTTCTGCCATAGGGTGGTGTCATCTGCATATCTGAGGTTATTGATATTTCTCTCAGCAATCTTGATTCCAGCTTGTGCTTCTTCCAGCCCAGCGTTTCTCATGATGTACTCTGCATATAAGTTAAATAAGCAGGGTGACAATATACAGCCTTGACGTACTCCTTTTCCTATTTGGAACCAGTCTGTTGTTCCATGTCCAGTTCTAACTGTTGCTTACTGACCTGCATACAGGATTCTCAAGAGGCAGGTCAGGTGGTCTGGTATTCCCATCTCCTTCAGAATTTTCCACAGTTTATTGTGATCACAGAAGTCTAAGATTACACAAAAGTCAAATCAAATAAGAAGGAATTATGTGTAATCCTGCATCAATTTGGATAATTGTCTTAATGGAAGATCACAGTGCCATTAGTTAATCTCATTATCAAGGTTTTTTTTTTGGTAATAAATCAGAATTATTTGTCAAATTGCACCAAAGACAATTATTATGAACTTCCTAAAGAAGTATTTACCAGGTTTTTAATGAATGCAAATGGAAGTACCTCAATACTGAAAATATTTTCTTTTAGAACAATTGTTTCTGTTAGCAGATCTGTGTTGTCAGTAGTTATAAGAAAGTGGTCTAAAGAAAAAAATTCAAATAAATTTATGGATTTTTATAGCCTTATAAAGATTATAAGAACAATGTTCTTTTAAGTGCAACCACTTTATGTAAATCTGTGGAATTTATCAGCTATTGCAATTATGTACCAATTGTCATAGTTCAATTGCTTATTTTGAAATTTACCAGAAACATTTCTTTAAAAATCACTTCTAAAAAGCCTAATTAATTAAATTGAGCAATTACTTTAACTTTATTTTTGTTAAATACTAAAAATGTATAATACACCGTTTTCTTAACACAACATTGGTCATTTCTGTGAGTGTTTGTTTTTTGAGCACCTTTTTCATCTTAATAACAAGGTGTAGAAGTTTTTGGAGGATTTAGAGTTGTTTAATAAGCTTCATAAATCACATGCTTTTATGTTTTTGTTTTATCCTACTCACTATTCAGCAAGTAGTTTTAAAACTTTAGAAATCTGTTTTCTATATTATACATCAGAGCGGTAAGCAATCCATTGCTGGTTTATGATCATTAACTCATATGCTCAGTGCCATTCACCACCTCATCTCATGCTCCTTTGAGAGCTTGAAATCACCTATCATAATAAATCAAACCAACAAACAAACTGAAATTATGAAGGATGGCACACCGCAGTTCTGCATTGCCAATATCCTGTACTTGCTTTTTTTTTTTTAAACAGCCCATCAAACTGAAAATAATCCAAACCATGTTTATCATTTGTCTCCTCTACTACAATAAATTTCTCTCCTGACTTCCCTGTTTCTTCTGATGGCACTGCCATCCTTCTAGGCATTTATGTTAAAATGTCTGCATAGTTTAACTCTTCCTTCTCTTTAGCACATGTCACTAAACACCATCTTCTATATACTGAAATTCAGTAAGGTCACTTCAATTCTATTTTATTACCTCCACAAACTTACTTAAATTCCTTTTTACCTCTCATTTTCTCTTTTACAAGAAAATCCTAAAATAGTGATAGCTTCCACTGGCTGGTCCTCCATTCATCTTTCCTGTGAGATAACATCCCCAAGGCTCAGCCTGACTGCATAATCACCCTGCTCACAGGCTCCAACAGCGTTTATTTACCTCCTAAAAAGTCCAAATCATCAACATTTGCTCCCAGTAGAGAGAGAAGAGACAGTTACCGTGGATACCACTACAGTAAATTCTAGATCTAAGAGGAGTCAAAGGGTCACTGGTCAGCTATCCAACAGGAATGCAGGGAAAACTAGGGAAGACACATCACCAACTTTTCTATGGACAATTGTCTTTTCTGGACTTTTTATTATGAAAACCCTATACTCTGGTTTCTCTTCAGATCGTATAAATCTTTTGCCTTTTATTATGAAAACCCCTTCCTAATTTAGAAGCATGTCTTCACAACATGAGTCTCTGGAGAGGCAAAGCATTTACCCACTATGAAAGCCTAAGACAGATATTTTCTTCTCCCTACAACCTGCAAGTCAATGGGGAAGCAAATAACCCAGGTTTAGTCAATTACTTGTAATCACCTAAAAATGTGATTCTTGAAAAAATATCATAAGGAGGAGTGGAAGTGGAGTTTGAATCTGTAGCAGCAATAGCAATATATGGCTGTGTACAACAGCAAGGTCATTTTACACCTGGTCACTATCGTGGTGGCCTGTGTCCATGGTGGTGCTACAGTCAGATTGGTGGGTTTTTTTGTTTTGTTTTTGTCTTGCCTTTCACTGGTTCTTGACCATTTTCAAAATATAGTTCCCAAGCTTTCTTGCCAACATAAGGAGCTATGCAAAAATACTTCCAATATAGCACTTTCTGCATAAGATAAGTAGATCAGTATCCAAAGGCTGAACCAAGCACCATAGCTGAACAGAAGGCAGAATTTCCTCAGGAAAATACGTGGACCATGATTTGGTAAAAGTGTCATGTGGGTATCAGAAGGCAGAAAAATTCTATTGGTATTCAAGGACTGGATTCCAGCAGCAGAGGGGAAACATCTAATCAAATAATCACCTATAGTCCTCTGAAAATGAATTAAGCAAAATGTTTGGGAAGTGTTGGAGGCCCCTGCAATAAGACAGTATAAACAGTAGGAAGGACATGTGAATTTCATGGATATGGAATTAAATGACTCCTTCTAACAGTGAGTCATATTGACTTTCATGACTATGCTAATAGAATTTATTCCATTTTCACAGTAGCCAAAACCAAACTTTGATTCTTCAAGTTGTGAGATTACATCTATTGAATATATCTCCATATCTCTTATGTGAAATTTAGGGCACTCTTCCAAAAATAAACCACAAATACTGCAATGGAGACATACATGAAAATTCGGAGACTAAGAGTAACTCAACTCTTAGTTGGACTAAGAACTCTCCATTGGACTAAGAACTCCCCATTGAACTAAGAACTCCCCATTGAACTAAGAACTCTCCATTGAACTAAGAACTCTCCATTGAACTAAGAACTCCCCATTGAACTAAGAACTCTCCATTGAACTAAGAACTCTCCATTGAACTAAGAACTCCCCATTGAACTAAGAACTCCCCATTGAACTAAGAACTCCCCATTGAACTCCCTTAGTCAGACTAGTAATACTCCTTTATCTATGAGGCAAAATAATACTATATCTTTTTTTTATTTTAGGGAGTTAGCTTTCCTCATGATCTATTTTGGTCTACAGACATATATCTGGAATCATATTTCAACATATTCGTATTTCCAACTGGCCTATTGCAAAGTCAAAACATGGAAGACAAGGCCACATAAAGAGGGAGGGGAATATGTACATCTATGGTTAATTCATGCTGACATACAACAAAAAGCAAACCAATATTTTAAAGCAATCATCAATTAACTAAAAACAAATATTAAAAAAAAAAAAAATAGAAGTGCAGGACTTCGCTAATTTCCAGCCAGTAAAATCTGGGGAAATTTTCTGAGAATGGATTCCAAGGGTATACGGAACATAAACTCATAATGGGAGGAATATTTTAGGGGTGCATTTACCCATGACTCTAAATTAGACATACTCATTTATAGACATAGGAATAATTACAAGGATTTGCTTGCGTCTCTGGAAACCTGGACTCAGGAGTATTGCATACTAAACATAGTTGATAGTATATGGCATAATATGAAGTAAAGAATTCAAAGATTTCTGGAGCATTTTAATTTTATAAGTGTATGTGTGGAAGAAAAATGTATGTGGATATGGGGTAGTAGTCAAAAGGTAGACCTAGTGGACATTTGTCCAGGATCTGAATCTTTATATTTTAGAGGAATGCTTCATTTTCTAAATCTTGGTGACAAGTAGGATCCAATTACTCACTAATATTGAGGATGAGGACATAACCTATTGTTAACCATTTTCTTCTTTACACAACTTTAAGTCTGAAGTAGATAATGCAAAGAAAAATAGACAGGGTGATTAGATTCAAGGCAGAGGGTTGACCAGCAGCTGCACACGTTGGCAGTAACAATATCTGCTGTATCCAGCATAGAGGACTGGGTAAGGTTCTGGTGAGAGGGAGAAGGGGCAGCATTCTGGAATGTTCTGTCTCCACTCTGGTCCCTTCCTTCTCCCAAACCTGATTCTTTACATTTTGTTGCTGTTAATCTGGGATACTCCACAAATCTTTCTAACAAATTATGCTTTCTGTTTAAATTAGCCATTCTCAATTTTGTAACATACCATCAAAGATTATTAGTCTAAAGTTCAAGTACAGATTTTGCATATTCATTGCTGTCTATTTTAGGTGTTAAAAGTGCAATTGGGGAACTCATTCTTGGAAGTACAGCTGGGATATCATTTTGTAAGTGCAGAGCATTAATGGCAGGTGGGTTAGGGTCATTCCAGACACTTCATCTGAAAAAGGGCAGAAGAAACCAGAAACAAGAGCAGAGTCTTCAAAATAAGCTGACATTAACAATGAAGGTGTCTGAAACTTTTTTATTTTTCCTCACAGTTTACTGATTAGTTTCCTAAATAGGGATAAAGAAACCCTGACTTTGAGAGTTCCAAGCCAAACAAGTCATATAGATGACCTGACTATTCCAGAATAGTTAGAAGTTGGAGGATGGCAAGAGATGTGTGATGTGAAGATTGACAATTTCAGGGCAAGATTCAGAAAAGGTGTTCCTAAAACTTACTGGTCTCAGGAAGAAGGTTCTTGATGTGCTAAGCAGTGTCACTCCTTGTTTCTAGCCAAGAGATTACAAAGACAGCAAATGACTGGGTATTCAACCTGAAAAGTTGAAATGGGGCCTGGTATGTGGAAAGCTAAATCTGGCATTCATTCTCCTCTGTAAGCAGTTTGGGTTTCCATCCATGCCCTACTCTCCAGTTAAACAAGAATTTTTGACTCCAAAAATACGTATACTTCTCAGATGCTAGTATTTGTCCATTGGTTCATTTTTGTTAACACTGTTCTTTGTCTACAACATACTCCCTTTGTGACTTTGTCTAGCAAAATCCTACCTATCAATCAAAGCTGAGTTCAATGGTAAAACCTTCCACAAAGTACTGCTGATCTGCCCACCTGGAATCTCCACCACTACTAAATTCTCTCACCATTTTGTAGTAGAATGAATACTGTGGCCTCAGTCCAGTGGCGGGCTGAAGTCTATTGATGAAAAGCAGAAATCAATCAAGTCAAGGGAGAGTCCTGGGGTATGGATTAACATAAGGACTTGTCTCACCTTGCTAGCAAAATTTCAGAATCAGAAACCTCAGTTCTGGACCTGTTAGCTGGGTCATTGTACCATAGGCTGGAGAAAGGAGGCTAAATCCAGGTGTGAAGGAAGCACCCAAGGGCATCCCAAACCATGAACACAGCTTCTTTCTTTCTCCATCTTCCTAGTATTAAGTAGGAAGTTGGGCATGAGCAGTGGAGGAGTGGCCTAGCCGAAAAAGATTCAAGCTGATCTCTAAATCCCACCCCAGAGCGGCCCAGGAGAGCTCACAGATAAGCTACAAAATAACCAGAGACTGGTCCAACTCAGGCGCATGCGCCTTAGGCACACAGTGGATACAAACCAACCACAGGGGCATCTCCAACTCTGGTACATGTGCCCTTGATGCACAGCGGTGTCCTCAAGTGACCTTAGGCAGCGCAAAGCCTATTAAAGGTTCATAAATACGTTATACATACATACATCTGATTTTAACAGACTGAATTATGGAAAAGGCACGTGCAATAGAGTCTGCTGTTATGCAACTTGCAACTGTCAAGCGCCTTAGGCACACAGTGGATACAAACCAACCACAGGGGCATCTCCAACTCTGGTACATGTGCCCTTGATGCACAGCGGTGTCCTCAAGTGACCTTAGGCAGCGGAAAGCCTATTAAAGGTTCATAAATACGTTATACATACATACATCTGATTTTAACAGACTGAATTATGGAAAAGGCACGTGCAATAGAGTCTGCTGTTATGCAACTTGCAACTGTCAATCAAAACTGTCAGTCCACACCCACCGAGATGAATATGTAAAAGCCCTGTCTTGATAAACCCAGTACCTCATCACCTCTGGTGCCAGCGCCTCTCTTGGCTTGTCCCACTTCTTCTTGGAGGTGTTCTTTCTGTTCTTTCCTTAATAAATGTGCTTTGCCATGGGTAAGACCTCAGATTTTTCTTTGTATTCTTACCAAGGACCAAGGCCCACGGGGGTAGAGGGGAAGGTGGGGTCCTCTTTGATCCTTTCCAAGGCTGGTAACACTAGTAAATGGAAAACTCTTCCCATTCTCCTAGGCCCATTTCTCTAGTAGAAAAATAGGACAGGATTACACACACATATTTTGTTTGCATATGAGTGGAGTGAGGTAGACAGGAATTGACAGTATAGTTCACTAATGGTGTATTTTTTTTTTTTTACCACTACTATAGCATAAATTAAAAATCAGAGACATTACTTTGCCAACAAAGGTCTGTCTAGTCAAGGCTATGGTTTTTCCAGTGGTCATGTATGAATGTGAGAGTTGGACTGTGAAGAAAGCTGAGCGCCGAAAAATTGATGCTTTTGAACTGTGGTGTTGGAGAAGACTCTTGAGAGTCCCTTGGACTGCAAGGAGATCCAACCAGTTCATCCTAAAGGAAATCAGTCCTGGGTGTTCATTGGAAGGACTGATGCTGAAGCTGAAACTCCAGTACTTTGGCCACCTCATGGGAAGAGTTGACTCATTGGAAAAGACCCTGATGCTGGGAGGGATTGAGGGCAGGAGGAGGAGGGGACGACAGAGGATGAGATGGCTGGATGGCATCACCGACTCGATGGGCATGAGTTTGAGTTAGCTCCAAGAGTTGGTGATGGACAGGGAGGCCTGGTGTGCTGCAATTCATGGGTCTCAAAGAGTTGGACACAACTGAGCGACTGAACTGAACTGAACTGATAGCATAAATTATAACAGCAAATAAAATTTCTCTCTTTTTTTGGGCTTCCCAAAAAGCATAGTCCTATGTATGTAGCATAAGCTCAGTAAAACACTTTTAAATAGACAAATGAACAATTAACACTATAAAATATCTTTATTTAACATCTAATACTGTAGTCCACAGAAATTATTTGTCATATCTATTTAGATTTGATACTCAGAAAAATATCACTCTAGTTCATCTTACCCATGTTATTTCTATATCATGGTCAGTATTTGGATGCACTTCTGTGATTAAATTCTAGTAGCAGAGTTAAACTTTTCTTAAGGCTACACTCTATTGCATCAACCCCCAAAATCAATGATATTTGAGTGATTTCCACTGTATTTCTATAAATAGCTAGAAATTGGTCATTATAACATATTTCACACTTTACTGTAATAGAATCCCAAACAATAAAATCAGATACTATGGAAAATGTACCTAAGTCTTGATTAAAAAAAAAAAAATTTTGATGTCTTAAATCAAAACTGCATCTTCATTTTTTCAAGCTTGAATTTGAGGAAAATAAATGGACCAATGAATTTCGTACTCCCAAAGTGCATACTTTTGAAAGCATAACATGTAAGCATATGATTGATTTTGCTCTGGGCAATTATGTTGAAATAGTCATCATAATATAGAATAATTGGTTTTCTTTTTTTAACTAAGTCTGTATCAGGCCTATTAAAAAATTGAAAGGAAAGATGCCACTGAACTATATTATAAATTAAGTATTAAAAATGAGAATTTCTATTTGACATTATGACAATTTATAGCCCAAATAATAATTTAACTTTAAATTTAACTTAACTGAAATATTCCCAAATAAGTTTTCAAAAGATGGCTAATAATATATCTAGGTGATGACATAAACCAGAATTACTCCATTTCTATTTTGGCAGTTATTATAAATAAATTTGAGCTGTGATGCAAATTCTATTTCAATATAACTCAAAATACTGAAAACTATATCTAAATTCAATTTTCTTATTTACATATTTGCTCAACTGTACTTGGGTATATTTAATTGCATTTCAAAGGACTTAAAATGATATCCCCTGTGTGCTAGGTAAGTGTTCTAGGTAATTAAAATGATCAGTGTCCTTTCATTTAATCTCTGCAGTAAGCCTATATAAAAAGATCTCACAAAGTCAGACAATTTGTGACACAATTTGAAATTAGGAATTATGTTCTGTGACTAAAATCATACAAACTTTGAATACATTTTATAATATTTTATACAGGTATCATTTTTGATGCTTCAAGGTCACCACCAAGATCAAGGTAACAGTAACACTTTCATGCATTAAGTCATATTGAAGGCATATTTGTCCTCACTCTGGTAGAACCTGAACTATTATGCTTGTTTCTGATATTTTTTGATACTTTATAGATGGCTCAGTGGCTGTTTACTTTGGTTGTGTGTACCTGTTTGCTGAGATGCTTCATGTTTGTATGTCCAATTGGTTCCTTGGAATTAGCAGTATGCAGAGACCTGATTTCACCTAGCACTTTAAATTGCATCTGAAGTATAAATTAATGAGACCTGTGTGAGAGCCTAAATCTCTCTTAAATGACATGTTCAGTTCAAGTTCAGTGAAACTCTTCAGTGAAAGACCACTTTCATAGTCCTTTACCTACACCTTCAGACTGACTGGTTTTGGCTAACAGGCAGAAATCAAGAGTATGTAGAAGGAAGAAGAGTTTCCCACTTTCCAGCTTTGGGTAGGGCCTCCAGGGGCTGCCTGGCTTCTGTGGCTCTAACTCACTGGATGGGCTAACTGCAGCTCAGGATTTTTCTGGCTCACTCCAAGACCGAAGTTCTGATAACAATGCCTCTTTCTGTGGTCTCTCTTGCCTGGGCTAGATGGTTTCCTACTGCTGCTAACCTACAAGTTCTTAGCACTCCCATCACCTGTAAAACCAATTCCATGTGCTAAATCTCCTTCTTCCAAATACTTTAAATGCCTTTAACAATGCCTTTTAAGAGCTTACAAATAATATTTAGACCCTGATACTACAGAAGGTGAAAAAGCAAGATCATAGTCATCTAGATAGAGATCATCCTGGACCAGGAAGAGCAAGTCCAACCATTTGGGAGAGAGCTGCCAGCAGCACTCACAGCACAGCAAAGAGGACAGTGTGGCTGCCCCGGGAGGGAGGAGGCGAGTCCAGAGACAGTAAAAAGTGGGCCAGAGAAAAGCAAGGATTGAGGATGAAGCACATCTTCTAGAACCTGGTAAGTCACCTTTCTGATTTTGGACTTTTTCTCTAAAAGAGATGGAAAGTTATCAAAGGCTTTTTAACTGTAGGGGGTGATGATTTAATTGTTGTCTTAACCATTTTTTCTTGAAAGAGACAACAGCTGAAGCAGAAAGACATATTTAGAAGGTGGTGAAATATTTTGGCAAAAAGAAAAAAAATGGTTGTGACAGGGAAATAGTGGTGGTGATAAGGAGTTATCAGCTCATGGGGAGGTTATAAGGTCAAGCCTACAGGATTTGAGGGTGAATGTTATGCATTAAACAAGAAAAGAATACTTTGGTTTAAAAATTTATTAAGATATTTAAGTGGAGATATTGGATATATGAGAGTGAGCTATATGAGTATGGACTCAAATGGAAAGGTCTGACCTATAGATATAAACTTGGAAATTACCACATATACATAGTAGCTTTAAAGCCATGAGACTAAATGACATCACTAATAGTATTCCTTGTAGCTTATTTGTAGAATACCAAGTCCCAGTAGTATCTCTTGCTTATTTTGGATAGGTGAATTCAAGAAAAAAAATGATTACATAATCTGTAGATTAATAATATAGAAAATATAGATTACTTTTATATAAAGCTACAGAACCTTTTAAGTGTTCTTTAGCTAAAGTATTCACAATGAGGAATTATATATTTACTGCAAGTATTTTTGAACTTGTCTTTTAAACAGTTGTATTATTTAAGTTCCACATCCAGCTCATACTAAGCAGGGGCTTGATAAGACATCTGCAGTGTCTAGGAGAAGCCTTGGACTGCAGTCTCAGGGCTTGAGACTGAAGGCTCATCTGTTTTCTTGCTTTAGAGTCTGCAGGTATCTCTGCTACATTTTCCCCTTCCACTGCAGGCCATCTTTATCGACATAGCAGAAAGTATATTCACCAATAATTTTACATCTTTAAACCTTATGACTTCTATGATTCAGAAAACAACAGCAACAGTTCACAGAACAACCAGAAAGCAAGAAAGTGCTGAAAAGGCTGTATATTCTGTACCGTTTTCAAGGCCAATTTAACAGTCCCTTAAGAAAATATATTTTTCATTCTTTCATCCATTGCCTACATATATACATATACATATATGTATATATATATGTATATATACATATATTTTGAACATGAAGCTAGTAGCATTTCTCCTTCAGAAACATGCAAGGATAAGAATAATAGCAGCATTTGAAACCATTTTCCTTTAATACATTTTTTTTCTTACAATTCTATGCACTTTATCCCAGATTTCATAAAGTTAAAATTGATGTAACAATTTACCCAAAATGTTTGATCAGTATACAACAATAAAGGTTAGTATCAGAGATATTTAGAAAATACGATAGTCACTAGAAAACTACATTAGAAAAGATTATTTAGTTTTAAGTCTAACACTCTGTGCCACATTTTAGGATTACTCAGATAACTACAGTAAAAAAAAAAAAATGTTTGTTAAAACCTTAAAGCTATGAAGCATGCTAAACTTACCAGAGTATGATGTGATGATAAATTATTCAACACTGCATGTGAAGATAGATCTACAAAATAGAAAAGAAATACCTTTTTGTCATTTATTTATTCAATAGCATTTATTCATTTGACTGTGCTTTTCACTGGATAGCAGTATCTGGTTATAGAGAAAAAAATGATAAACTGAAAAGATAACATATTAAATTTAACTGCAATTATTTCAGAAATAAGCACTTTAACTTCATTAAGAGTCCAATCAAACTATCAGCCAGTATACTCAGATTTCCTCCCTTCACTGGTGCCATATAGTTTAACCCTTATCATCTTTTCTAATGACCAATGCAGGAAGCAGAAAAAGCCTTGCCCCTACTCCTGCTACACTGAATATCCTCTGCATGGAACCAGAGTCATTCTTATAAAACAGAAATCAGATTGAGCCACTCTCTTCATGGCAACACTCTGGCTGCTTTCCCACATCCTTAGAATAGAATACCAAGCTCCTCCCAGGACACACACATCTGGCCCCTAGCTCACTCTCACAATCCTCCTCAATTCTCCCACTTCTCTTCCTCCTGCTTGCTGTGATCCATCTCTTGGTCATTTTGCTATTCCTTGACTGTCTGTGCCCATGCCTGTCTAAAGCATGTAGACTTGCTCATCTCTCTATTAGAGCGCTCTTTAACCACATATCTAACCTGGTCATTCCACACAACAGTCAGCTCTCTTCTGACTGTCCTCTTCTCGCAGAGCTCATTTCAGACCCTTGACCCTCCACTCATTAGGATACTTTAATTTTCCTCACAATATTTACCTCTAGCTGTCAATACTGTGTATATTTGTCTAATATTTCCATCCCTAAATAAAATGCAAATCCCTGGAGAGCAGAAATTTTGCCTTTTTTGCTGTTTCTCAGGACATAGAAGTACATGGCACTCAGGTGATATGCAATAAATTCCTATTTAATTCATCAGTTTGTTGATTGTACCTGTACAAGCTATCATGTAAGTGGGTATGAATTACAGATGACAACTTTCTAGCTCTGAAAGTTTTGGGCAGGTAGCAAACTATTTAGCAAAATGGTTGTAATGACACTTATTTCATGTACAAAGTGCTTATAATACTGCCTGACTCATTCAAATGCTCACTGAAGGTTACTTATACTTTATTTTCGTTATGTCATTGTTTACATTAAAATGAACTGTTGCATTCATGTAAGGGAAATGTATATGCGCTAACATGTATAAATAGAGGGTCCTCATTGTACTATCAGTATCAGGTTCCTGGCTGTAATGAGGTTTTTTGGGGAGGCAAAAGTCCCTATTACACGGAATATTTATTCATGAAATGATCACAATTTCCTGAAAAGTATTTTACATATTCTTTGTAATAGCTTGGATTCCTATCTAAAATCAGTTCGAAAATATTTCCATAGTACTGAGTTTCAAATTCCATTTTTATCTTCAAGTTGACTTTTTCCAGTAATAATTATTCTCCAGTTACACAAATATTCTTTGATCTTTTGTTTATTTTCAAGGCTCAGAGAAATAAATATGGATAATGTTTAAGATGAAATACAGTTAAATGTGTCAGTGATCTTTCATTATTTTCTTATTAATGGCAGAATAAACCTTAAATAGAATTTACTTTTTTTGTATTTTGCTTTTCAGGGGAAAAGATGAAGGGCATGAGAGTGTATCAGTATTTGTCTTAAAATCAGTGCATAGTCACCTAATCTCCCACACCTTTTCAAATATAGTCCTCTGCAATGACAACCTCTTCTAGCAAGGACTCTCTGCACTATGTTTGAAGTTCCTTTGATGTTACTATTTTATCCCATATGGAGCCAACCACAACAAAACCTCATCACTTGAAACTAAGAAGAGTTTTTGTTCTACAACAAAAATAAGCGTTTGAACATTTAATTATATGGTTTTATGTTGACCAAGCAGTATCTTTCAAAGGATAGATTCACTTTGCTGAGACCAATTTTCCTGGCACTCAACCAAATATTAAAATGGAGCCCTATAAATAACATTAGTGTACTGTGAAAAGGCAGTAAATAAGAGCATCCATATCATTAGTCTAATGTCAATCAAATTATTGCTGCTATTGATAGTGGGAGCATATCATCAAGTACTTAAATTTTTCTGAGTTTGTTAACAAACGTAAACTCAAGTCCCTGTATTTTCAGTTAGCAGATTACAAGACAATTTTATTGGCATTGGATATGGATTTATTTCAGATGAGTATAAGCAAGATGTGGACAAGATTCTTAAAGCTGACAACATCAGGGTAATGATTAATCTTACAGGATGGGAGAAGATATTATTCACTAAAATGCATGCTGAAGATTTACTAAGAAGATTGAGGATGTTTCATTACTCAGTATGCCATTACCTATTTAAACATAAAATACTACTACCGATAAAAATAATTACCTATATATTTTGTTATTTTGCTCTGAACCAAGTAAATAATGATTTTTAGTTTGCTATATGAATTGCCTTATCATGACAACAGTGTTTAGTTCCTCTGTTTAGAATTGTGGAAAGTGAGGTTAACAAAGCTCATTTACTTTGCTCACATGGTAAGTAGGATTTATATTTGGGTGTATTTGGCATCAAGGTTCATGATTTTTTATGATTTAAATATATGGTCTATTGAAATAAGCTAGAATTTAAGTCAATTTATTTTTTCTCTTAATGACAAATATTTTAAATAATAATTTCTTCTAAGCATTCTTTCGCAGTGGGGCATAATTTACATCAAATAGAGCTGATATTTAGGAGAATCAATACAAGCAAACTTATTGGAGTACATAAGAAGTTACACACTGGGGGAAAAATGACCTGAACTTGAAGTTGGAGATAGAAATAATCCCTTCTGAAGATTATTTAAATTAAAACTGTTATAAAATACATGCACAAGCTTGATGCCATCTCTAGCACAGAGATTCATGGTTATTTTACAGAAGTAAGGAAGTAGTAAGAAGATAAATATTACTGGATAATTAATTCCCTTTTATTTTTTTAAACAAAGTTGTCACTGGTTATTATTTTACACAATCAAGAATATATTCTTTTTCTTCTCAACTATCTTCTTTAAATAGCTATGAGTCACTGTAGCAAAACATTAAAATTATATCAAAGGATGCTAAGGATATTGTGCATTTCCTACATCCCATACATTCCAAATAAATGACAGTTTGAAGCAAAATATTTTAAAAAAACTCTTTATATATAATACAGATGATTTATCAAAAACCAACCCATATTTTTCCAAGTAAAAACAATTTTAAATGAAACAGGAATTACACAGGGTTATTACTATCAGTATTAATATGTAATATTTCTTGGCATATCTAGAAAATTCAGAAAGAGCAGATCATGAAAATCTGGCATAAAGAAATTACAAGGAGCTAAAAGAAGAACTAAAATTGTCTTCTTTTGCTGATAAGACTGCATACACAGAGACTCAAAGAAAGTCTAATAATATTTTTAATTACTAAGGTGATTGTGAAGGTGGCCAGTTACAAGTTTTACATATTCAAGAAGAAAAAAATGTATCATAGGAATTAGAAAAAACATTGGAGTGAAAAAATTATGACAAAACAAAATTCTCATAAATATACATGTGTCTTAAGGTATAATTCATATATAATTTACTCAAGGGTAATTCTGCTAGTTTTGACAAAGGCATATAATCAATAGGTAGGACAGATTCTTCACTTTCCAAAATTTCTCCTGTGCCCCTTTCAGTCAACAATTCTATTATCCTAACTTTTTACAGACACTGTTCTGATTCTTGTCCCTGTGATTTTGCCTTTTCCATAATGTTACATAGATTAAAAGAATATGTAGACTTTTGAGTCTGACGTCGTCAACTGAGAATAATGCATTTGAGATTCATTGACCTTGTTGTATGAATCGGTAGTTCATGTATTCATAGGTGAGAGATATTCCTATACATGTAATAGTGTTCCCCAGTTAAGGAACTTTAAAATGGGACACAGTGGATAAAGATGATGGAAATGCATATACGTCTAGTTAGAAGATTGTAAGTACTAGGGATGTAATGTACAACATGACTAATATAATAAACACTGTTGTGCTATACATGAACGTTAGGAGAATAAATCCTAAAAGTTCTAATCCCAACAAAAATTATTTCTTTTTATTCTTTTTTCTATATAATTGATTTAAATTTATTATGGTAATCATTTCATGATGTAGATCAGGTCATTATGGTGCACATGTTAAATATACTGTGATGTCAATTATATGTCTATAAAACTGGATGGAAAAAATTCTCAGCTAATAGTAAAAAAAGAGACAAATTTTATAAAGAAATAAATTACACAAAAACCATAGGAACCAACCATGTAAGCCAATCTAGCATTTAATCTAAGACATGAAGAATAAGAAGAAATGAGCTGAATATTCAGGAAAGTAAGAAAGATATTGTTGTTATTCAGTCACAAAATCCCGTCTGACTCTTTGCAACCCTGTGGATTGCAGCATGTTAGGAATTAACTGAACATTCAGGAAAGTGAAAAAGACATAAGGTGTCCATAAACTTAGGCAGACCCAATAGAAGAAATGAAATTTTAGTGAAAAAAAAATGCATCCAGAAATAGAGCCACATAAATTGTCCAATTAATCTTTGACAAGGGAACAAAAGCCATACAATGGAGAAAAAAGAAGCTTTTCAATAAATGATGCTGTGACAACTGGACATCTTCATTCAGAATAAAATGAACTGAACCAAAAAAAAAAAAAAAAAAAAAACAAAATAAAATAAACCTAGACACAGACCTACACCCTTAATAAATTAACTTAAAATGGATTATAGACCTAAACATAAAGTGCAAAACTATAAAACTCCTAGAAGATAACAAAAAATTTATATGGCCTTGAGTATTATGCTGAATACTAAGGGTACAATCTATGAAATGAATAAATTTATTAGCTAGACTTCATTAAAATGTTTTAAAAATTTTGTGCTGGTAAAGACATTGTCAAGGTAATGAGAAAACAAACTATAGATCAGCAAAAAATATCTGTAAAACACATATCTGATAAAGGACTGTTACCCACCCAATATGTACAAAGAACTCTCAAAACTCAATAAAAATACAAAGCACCTGATTAATATATGGCCTAAATGCCTGAACAGATACCTCACTAAAGAGATAAACAATGACAAATAATAATAGGAAAATATTCTCCATATCATATGTCAGTAGGGAATCGTAAATTAAAACAATGAGATACCAAAGGAAAAAAAAAAAAGAAAAAAAAACCTTATTAGAATGTCCAAAATGCCTAACACTAATACTAAGAAATGCTGGTGAGGATGTAGAGCAATAGGAACTCTCATCATTGCTATTGGGAATGTAGAATGGTACAGCCACTTTGGAGGAATTTGGCAATTTATTAAAGTAAACATACTCTTACATTTGATCCAAAAATCATGTTCCTTTGTATTTACACAAATGCTTTTAAAACTATGTACACACAAAAATCTGCACATGGATATTTCAGAGCAGCTTTATACACAATTGCAAGCAACCAAGATGAACTTGGTTGAAAGTATAAAGACATGTAGACAATGGGATACTATTCAGCATTAAAAAGAAAGAAAACATCAAGCCATGGAAAGACATGGAGAAACTTTAAATGCATATTAATAAATGAAAAAGGACATTCTGAAAAAGCTCCATACTATGTGATTCCAACTACAGTAATGACATTCTGGAAAAGGCAAAACTATGGAGAGTATAAAAAGATAAGTGATCGCCAATGGGCAGAGAAAATGGAAGTATGGAAGGGAGGGATGAATAGGTGAAGAACAGGATTTTTAGAATAAAATTATTCTGTATGATATCATAAGGTGGATACTTATCACTATAGATTTGTCAAAAGCTATAGAATGTAAAAACACCAAAAGCAAGTCCTAATATAGACTGTGGACACTGAGGGATAACAATGTAGGTTCATCAATTGTAACAACTTTTTTTCATGAAAATTATTTAGTTTTTTGAATTTTGAATGCTTTATTTTTTTAATTGAAGGTTGCTTTACAGAATTTTGTGGTTTTCTGTCATTTATCAACAGGAATCAGCCATAGGTATACCCATGTCCCCTCCCTCTCATCTCCTCTCCATCCCACCCTTCTAGATTGTCACAGAGCCCCTGTTTGAGTTCCCCGAGTCATACAGAAAATTCCCACTGGCTATCTATTTCACATATGGTATTGCAAATTTCCATGTTACTCTTCTCCATACATTTCACCCTCTCCCTCCTCCCCTCTTCTCGTGTCCATAGATCTGTTCTCTATGTCTGTTTTATTTTTAACAATAAAAATGGGAAGTATTCCAGAAAAATAAATGACCCAATCAAAAAGTGGGCCAAAGAACTAAACAGACATTTCTCCAAAGAAGACACACAGATGGCTAACAAACACATGAAAAGGTGCTCAACATCACTCATTATTAGAGAAATGCAAATCAAAACCACAATGAGGTACCATTACACACCAGTCAGGATGGCTGCTATCCAAAAGTCTACAAGCAATAAATGCTGGAGAGGCTGTGGAGAAAAGGGAACCCTCTTACACTGTTGGTGGGAATGCAAACTAGTACAGCCACTATGGAAAACAGTGTGGAGATTTCTTAAAAAACTGGAAATAGAACTGCCATATGACCCAGCAATACCACTTCTGGGCATACACACTGAGGAAACCAGATCTGAAAGAGACACATGCACCCCAATGTTCATCGCAGCACTGTTTATAATAGCCAGGACATGGAAGCAACCTAGATGCCCATCAGCAGATGAATGGATAAGGAAGCTGTGGTACATATACACCATGGAATTTTACTCAGCCGTCAAAAGGAATTCATTTGAACCAGTTCTAATGAGATGGATGAAATTGGAGCCCATTATACAGAGTGAAGTAAGCCAGAAAGATAAAGAACATTACAGCATACTAACACATATATATGGAATTTAGAAAGATGGTAACGATAACCCTATATGCAAAACAGAAAAAGAGACACAGAAATACAGAACAGACTTTTGAACTCTGTGGGAGAAGGTGAGGGTGGGATGTTTCAAAAGAACAGCATGTATACTATCTATGGTGAAACAGATCACCAGCCCAGGTGGGATGCATGAGACAAGTGCTCGGGCCTGGTGCACTGGGAAGACCCAGAGGAATCGGGTGGAGAGGGAGGTGGGAGGGGGGATTGGGATGGGGAATAAGTGTAAACCTATGGCTGATTCATATCAATGTATGACAAAACCCACTGAAATGTTGTGAAGTAATTAGCCTCCAACTAATAAAAAAATTAAAAAAAAAAAAAAAAAAAATGGGAAGTAATTACACTGAAGTGCTTATTTCCATGCTGTGTAATTATAGACAGTTTTTCTGCCTTACTAATTTTTCAAATAAAAAAGAAAAAATAAGCTTTTATCATTTTTATAAGTTGATAATTGTTATCAGAAGAAATCACTGAAAACCTGAAATGGAATAAAACATGATATTAGAGAGATGAACAGATTATATTAATATGCAATTAATCTCAGTGTAACATAAAAACATATAAATAAAGACAAGAATGAAATACCCATTCTCACCCATCAGACTGTGAAATACAAAATGAGTTAGAAACACACAATAGAGGCAAAGTCGTGAAAATGAGTACTGTCATAAGTCACTGGGGGGAATAGAAATAGCTTCATCTCTAGGGAAACTAATCTGGAATGAGCTATCAAAATTTTATATGTACATAACTTTAACCAGCAATACCACCCATTTATTTTCTGGGTTCCTTTCTACTGCATATTTGTCATGTGGAACTCCTAATTTTATTTAGTTTCTCTGGATCTGTTCTTCCAACATTGCAGACTAAGGGGAGCAAGTTAGCTAAGAAAATGTATTTGATATTAAATTGTATTTAGGGCCCTGAGAATATAGATGGTTTAGATTTCACAAATGTTGTTACCAACATGCTCTGCTAGGTGGTTTTCTACAGCACGGTTTAGTTGGTTAGATACAGGCATAGAGAGAAAATAGTTTTCTTAAATATTATGTTTGGTTTGATTTTCCCAAGAAAAATGACAAAAGGAGAAATAGACAAATCCTAATAGCAATGACAAAAATGTAATTAAAAATAAGTGACAGCACGTTAGGTAGAAACATAGGGAATTAAGGAAAAAATCATGAATAGGAAGGGAAGAATATTTGGGTCTGTGGACTAAAAATTCTTCTTGAGGTCAAAGAACAGTCATAGTCGGGATTGTGAGACTAATAAAATGTAATAATAAGATCAGAGGGAAAACTTCTGCATTAGTTATTCTATAGCTTCACATTTTGATGATGAAATTGTCTGGGACTATCAAGGATAAGCTCTAACCTATGACATGGTTGCCTTTCTATCTCACCACAGTGGGGTTAGGAGCACAAAGTAACCTTTTCACATGTGCAGTTTTACAATGCAATTTATATGAAGGGGAATAAAGCAAAACAAAAGCTATTGCTGGAGTGTGACTGTGGGAGTGGGTGGGTGGCTGTGTGTGCACTCATGTGCTTATTTGCTCAGCTGAATCCAAGTCTTTGTGACCCCATGAACTGTAGCCCGCCAGGCTCCTCTGACCATGGGATTCTCCAGGCAAGAATATGGAGTGGGTTGTCATTTCCTTCTCCAGGGGATCTTCTTGACCCAGGGATCAAACCCTTGTCTCATCCTTTGGCAGGTAGATTTTTTACCGTTGATCCACCTGGGGGTAGTGGAAGTAGGTTAGGTAAAATGGTGGTTAGAGAAGAGGAGGTCAAGGAACCAAATGCCAGATTGTTGGAAAGATTATCAATAAAAACATCAATGTCCCTCAGAATGATTATAGATATTAGAGTGGGCTATAAGATTGTGAGAAGCAAAGACCAGGATCATTAAATGTAGGAGATTGTCCAAAAGGTCATTGGGTATCAGCAATTAGTTGTAGAAGTAAACACAAACATGATAAGCCCTAAAAAAAATGAGCATATTTTACAATGAGATAGAGGAATCTAGTATACATTTGATGACAACTCAATGTATCAGAGAAAAAGAGGTCATAGTGTTTTAAGTAGTTTTAAAAGAGAAAATGAACAAGCATGGAGATTAAAATATAATGAACATACAAAATTAAATGGAGGCCTGGTCAGTGTTTGAGTCTCAACTGACTTTTACTTTGGCCAGATAGTCTTTCTGAAATGAGAAACTGCTATAGATAGAATTAAAAACCAAGGGGAAACTGAAGGTTTTTTGTTCTCTTTAGAGAAAGCACAGTATTTCTTAAAGGATTGGTTCAATTATAATCTCCGGATTTTAATTTGTGTATGTCCAATGGAGAATACCCAGAGAAGCTACATTGTGGTTGCAGAAGGCAATAAGTAGTCACATTAGGCTCCCTTGGATAAGATGATTATGTTGTTTATTATAAGTTCCATAGTTACTATTGCTGTCTAGATAAAAGCATGGATTATGCATTTAAATTAGATAAAATCTGAATATGTATATACGTGGGTTTCTCTTTTTCTCACTATATGTATGTATGTTGTTGCTCAGTCACTCAGTCGTATCCTACTCTTTTGTACCCCAATGGACTGCAGCCCACCAGGCTCCCGTGTCCATGGGATTTCCCCAGCAAGAATACTGGAGTGGGTTGCCATTTTCTTCTCCAGGGGATCTTCCTGACCCAGGGATCAAACCCATGTCTCCTGCATTGCAGGAGGATTCTTTATTAGTGAGCCACAGGGAAGCCCAGGTACCACAGTGGTAATAGACAAAAAAAAAAAAAAAAAAAGCCATAGTATCAAATAGTGTCATCTCATTATACAATAGCTAAACCCATTACACTTTAATAAAACAAAATTTTAAAAGAAACTTAGACTCCAGGAAAACTCACAATACAGATATTTTCTCTGACATAGTTATAATTTGCATGAGATCAGCAACAGAACTTTTCCTTGTTCACCAACACAATCCAGTGCCTGTCAAAGTGATGGCACATTGTAGGCACTTAGTACATACTAGTTGAATGAACAGAGATTTCTAGAGATGCTGCCTGCTTCACTCAAGTTGGGTGCACAATGAACTACTCCCATTTTCTACTACTTTAAAAGCATATTTAGACATATTTCTCTTACTTTAACTTTTAAACACTCTCCTGGGCACAATTGAGGGTACATTCATTGATCCTTGCAGAGAATCCTCAGGTAGGGAGAGACTGCTTTCTAACCTGGACTGCTCAGTCCTACTGATAGAGAAAGGTAAGTAACTTTGAAAATGGGGAGCCGGGCACTTGCATTATCATTTGTATGAAGACTAACTATACTGTCCTTCTCCAACTTCAAAATATTGCCACTATTTTATGTGGTAATATATAAAATTTCATTAACATTTTAATCACTTAGTGAATGATAACTATGTCAACTCCTAAACTTTTTCTCTCACAACTTTTCATCCTTGAGATGCTAGTATGCTGTAAACTTTCTTATTTCTTCTGTTTTATCTAAAATAAGCACATTTATATTCTGTGAACATTTATTTCAGAGCTTGTTTCCATTTGTGTTTTAACATTTAAAGTTGAAAGCCAAAGGTAGGATGTTCCCAAATTCATAATCCCTGAGGGATCTTTTGTTCTTGACTGGATTCTGATAAAATTACCACTATGCTATTCAATCCAATTTATTTCCTCCAAAATTTTTCTAAGTGGTTATGATATTAATTTAAAGTTTCTTCAATAGATTTTATCCTAAGCAAATCACTGAAAACTGCATGAGTTTTTACTATCAATTGACCTCCTCCTGAGAAAAAGAAAGTACCATGACTGCACTCTCCGTTTCCATTGCAACAGGCTGAGAAAGATTCATGTTTAAAATTCAAAGGCTGTGGTTGAATTGTATAGAAATGCATATGTTTTAAAAAAATCCCAGCAGTTGGTTCATCAGTTCATTTTTATTTGTGCCTTTTTTGTATTTTTTTCATCATATACTCCTTGGGAAATAAGGCAAAAATTAATCTCCAAAAACCTTTTCTTATCAAGGGTTTTTTTACTTCATTTACTGAAATACTGAACACTCCAACCAACATCAATAAATGAGTACATGAAATTGGACTAGCTAATTGTTTTTCACATGTCTATAATTTTAGTAACAAGTTGGGGAAAAGATAAGATGGGGAACAGAGAGAATTAGAACTTGGTGATTTAAATGAAAGATTAATGGTTATCAATAGTAATAAAGGACTGTGTATCAAATTAAAAGAATGAATAAATGAACATGAGATTTTTAAGACTATACTCTTCTTAGCCAGTCCATTCTTCATATTCTTCACAAACATTTTTTATTTAATTTATCTTCACAAACATTTTTAATAACAAAATATTCCATTCAATGAAATACAGTAGAAATAAAATATGACTAAAAATCTATTTATGTTTGAGTTTCTGCTTCATTCTGTCTATAACATTTATGCCACTGAAAGCAAAACATCTGTTTCTTTATTAATAGCATTATCCCCTTTAACTATCAGCCTAAACATTATTCCTCTATTTTCTCCTTATAGGAGAATCATTATATGCTTCATATTCAAAGCTAGGGGAAGCATACTGAAAACACCAACAAATACAGAAAGCAGAATTGACCATTTTAAAAAGACAAAAATAACGCAGAAAATCAAAAGTTTAACTTCCTCCTTTCATGTCCTTTATGAGTAATATGGCACTAATAGAATGCAGGAATAAATGAACTCTCTTGGTGTCTTAATTGTCTAGCAGTTCTTTTCATAAGGCTTGTGAAAAATGTTCCCTCTAGTAACTTTAAATTCATTTTTGTAATTAGCATTTAGTTGTATCTTTGAAAAGAAACCAGCTTCTTTTTGCCTGCCAACAGCAATTTTCAGCTCAGCAGATAAAAATTAGGTCCTGTACGTTAAAGCCAACAGGTCTGATGTCAAGTTGTAAGGAACTTAACAGGAATACTGCCATCATTATATCTGGAAAATTAATTTAACTTGTTCTAAATATGATATTTGTCTATTTATGCATTCAAACTCTATTTGTATATACTTTTAACAAAATATAGATCTTATGCTTAAATACTAAAGATTAATTGGAAAAAATTATTTGGAACACATAGGCAATCTTTTCTAAATAATTTTTCTAGCATACTGAATACCCATTTACAAATTTCCTTCAAAATAAAATGGGATATATATTTACTGAAACTTATGTTCTATTCACTGACAAAATCTTAATCTTAAAGTGTTCAAGTGCATTTATTTCATCCTGTTTTATTGTCATAATACTATAACTATGATGACCACAATAAGGTTAAAAAAAATCTTCATTTATTTATCCTTTATAAATTCAATCAAAGTCAGGAAACCTGCTAAATTAAGAATACTTATCTTCAAAATTTTTGAGATATTCATCAAGTCACCTAACCTTAACATTTTACAGAAAAACTGAAAAAAAGAAACTGAAAAATTTCCAGATAAAATTTCTAGGTTTTGAAGCATTCAAGATACCTAAGCAATCAAATTACAAATGCTGTGCTGTGTTCACCGCTTAGATAGGTGACGGTGTTGTTTAAAACATGACATAAAAGTTGCACAGAGAGGGAGAACAAGATGACAGAGGAGTAGGTGGACGTGGAGTACATCTCTCTCCACGGATACATCAGGAATACACCCTCAGACACAGAAGTGCTTGCAGAACACCTACTGGGAGAGGGCAGGAGTTCCTGACCAGGGAAAAGAATATATAGACCCACACAAAACTCAGTAGGATGAAGGAACTAGGTGGGGGCGGGGGGCAGGAGAGTTCATAGGACTGGACCTGCCCTTCGCGGGTGGGGGAAGTGAAGCAGGGGTCTGATCCCCACATCAGGGCAACTGTCTGAGTCAGAGGAGAAACATTTACGGCTGAGAGTGAGACAGCTGATCTGTGGCAGCCTAAACAGAATGAGAATCAGACAATCCTTGCTGCAGCCATACACACCCCAGACAGGGAGGCAGATCCCCTGGAGGGTGCAGCAGCTGGAAGCTGGAGTTAAGGGATTGTGGAGCAATCCCAGGGCAAGGGCTGCTGTTGACTGCAGAGAGATGGATTGAAGGGATGTGAGGGAGGAGACTGTGGTGGGAAACGCCTGTGGAGGAAAGCCAGGCAGCCATGGAAGCAAGGCAATACTGCTGAGTCACGAGGAGGGAGTGGAGCATCACCATAGCCTCTCTCGCCCACCACACCAGCATGGGCAGCTGAACAGTAGAGAGGCTGGCCCATCACACGCCTGACGCACTGAACTACAGAGTAGGACCCCACACAGGGCGCCCCAATAAGTGCCTGACAAGCGGAACAACAGAGAAGGACCTGAAGCAAGGGAGCCCTCTGAGTGCCTGAATGGGCAGAGCTATGGAGAAAGACTGGCCAAAGAGGACTTCTGATCACCAGCTACAAGAGGCTTGAGAAGAGACTCTGATAGGGCCATAACTACTGTGGCGGAGGCAGACCGTGTCCCTGAACACTTGGCGCCACCAGGGTCCCCACAAGCCAAGCAGCTGTGCCATCTTCACTCAACTCTCACTGGGGCAGAGCTGCCAGAGGCAAAAAAAAGTATTGTGTCTATGCACGCAGGGTTGCTTCGGTAGTGTCCAACTCTTTGTGACCCTGTAGACTATGGCCTGCCAGGCTTCTCTGTCAGGGAAGGGGTTCTCCAAGCAAGAATACAGGAGCATATTGGCCAATACTGGTTGCCATATCCTTCTAGAGCACTACATTTCCTGCTGCCCTGGCTGCCAACTCCCCTGAGTACCTGGTGCTGCCAGAACCCCTGCGACCCAAGCAGCTGCACCACCTCCACACCTGGCCCTCACAGGGACAAACCCAAACCCTCCAGGGCAGCCTCAGGAGCTAAACCCCAGTGGTTGACCCACAGGTAGGGGTGGAAATAGAACCAAAATTGAAGCCCAGGGGCAGTGAGCCTAAGGAAGAAGACCCAAAACCTTCCCACCAGCTATACAAGCTGAAGATTACATCCACATGATCAACTAAGCAGACTCTGTCTCTATGGAATATATAAAAAGTCATTGAGAGCTCCCACAAAAGAAAACGTACTAGTTCTGATAGCTGCGGACATTGGCAGCAAGAACACAAAGGAGGAGGACCAGATTAGAATCTGAGCTGCCCCCACAGCAGGTCCAGAGATCAGCACAGTGCTGGAGGGCATCCTAGGGAGGTGAGGGGGACTGTGACTCCCAGCGAGGGAAAGGATTCTGACCGCAGTGACTCAAGAAAAACATTTATTATTCTTATGTTTTGTCTCATTCTGTAGATTCTTTTGGATTTTTTTCCTCCGTCCCCGACTTGTAGTTGTTGATTTTATTGGCACTATGAATCTAATTAAGCTTTGAGAGTCTTTTTTTCTCTTTTTTTAATCAGTCAGTCACATTTTTTATTGTTGTTATAAACCACTGCCTCTGCGTTTGGCTTTTGCAGTTCTGGGGAATTTTCCTTTTTTTTCTCTCTCTTTTCTTAAATTTAATTTTTAATTTTTTAAACCTATTATTACTTTTTCTACATTTATTCCTTTGTTTGCTTTTCCTACTGTTCTTTTCCCCTTGCAGTTAACCTTTAATGTATATAAATCTTCATCTACCTCTATTTAACTTTGCATATCTATCTGTTCTTTCTTTTCTTTCTTTCCTTTCCTCTCAACATATTTGTTAGTTCTATTTTCATCACTTTATTCCCCCATTGGCACCTAGCTTTAGTTTTGTTTTCAGTTTGTGCTTTAGTTAGTTTTTTTCTGGCAGATATAATTTTTGGTTTCCTTTGTTCACCGGGTCAATCTATTGTACTTTATTTTTTTGAACTGTTTTGATTTTGCTCATGGGCCTATATGTTTATGTGTATATTCCATTATTTTAATTATTATTTGCCTGATTTTGTAGCTGCCATTTGTCTGGGATTCATCTTTGGTTTCTCATTTTTGGGTATTTGTTTTAGTCTCACTTAATGCCATAATAAACCACTTGTGGAATCTTCACTCCTGACCAGAGATCAAGCCCTGAGCCTTTGGAGTGGGAGCACTGACTCCAAGACCCTAGACTACCAGAGAACTAACTCTAAGAAGTATCAAATAGTGAGAACTCACACTAAGGAAACCACTTGAATACAAGACCAGGCATCACCCAACCACCATCCCACCCTGTACAGGACACCTCATCTAAACAACAAACAAAACAGAAATACAAACCCAGTCATCAGCAGGCAGGATTACCACCTCACTCAGTCTTGCCCATCAGAGGAAAAACAAACAAACAAAAACTCAGAACAAATCTCACCCTATAGGAAGCTTACACTCACCATTGGACCAACCGTAGGAGGGCAGAAACCAAAAGGAAGAAAGAATTCAACCTTGAAGCCTGGGAAAAGATCTCAAACACAGTAAGTTAAAAATAATAATAATAATAATGAAAAGGCAGAGAAGTACTACACAAATGAAGGAACAAACTAGAAACACAGAAGTCCAAATAAATGAAGAGGAAAAATAGACAAAATTCCTGAAAAAGAATTTAGAATAATAATGGTAAAGATGATTAAAAAAAAAAAACCTTGAAAACAAAATGGAGAAAATGCAAGAATCAATTAACAAAGACCTAAAAGAATTAAAGAATAAACATACAGAGACAAACAGCACAATTACTGAAATTAAAAATACTCTAGAAGGTAACAATAGCAGAATATCTGAAGCAGAAGAACGAATCAGTGAGCTGGAAGATAAAATGGTGGAAAGAACTTCTGAAGAGCAGAATAAAGTACAAAGAATGAAAAGAACTGAAGATAGTCTCAGAGACCCCTGGGACAATATCAAACACACCAACATCTGAATTATAGGGATCAGAAGAAGAAGAGAAAAAGGAAGTGTATGAGAAAATTTTTGAAGAGATTAAACTTGGAAATTTCCCCAACATGGAAAAGGAAATAGTCAATCAAGTCCAAGAGGCACAAAGAGTCCCATACAGGATAAACCTAAGGAGAAACATGCCAAGACACATACTAATCAAACTAACAAAGATTAAACACAAAGAAAGAATATTAAAAGCAACAAGGGAGAAGCACCAAGTAACATATAAGAGAAACCCCATATGCTTAACAGCTGATCTTTCAGTAGAAACTCTGCAGGCCAGAAGGGAATGGCAGGATGTATTCAAAGTACTGAAAGGGAAAAATATACAACCAAGATTACTGTACCCAGCAAGGATCTCATTCAAAACTGATGGAGAAATAAAAAGCATTTCAGATAAGCAAAAGTTAAGAGAATTCAGTACCACCAAACCAGCTTTACAAAAAATGTTAAAGGGACTTATATAGTCAAAAAACACAAGAGAAGAAAAATATCTACAAAATCCACCCCAAATAATTAAGAACATGGCAATAGGAACATATATATCAATAATTACTTTAAATGTAAACGGGTTATATGCTCCAATCAAAAGACACAGACTTAATACTGAGTTCAATGAAATATATATATATATATATATATATATATATATATATAAATACTCATGCTCATTGAACTTGGGAGAACAAAGGAACACAGAGAGAACAAATAATCAGAAAATATAAAAAGAAACCAATTTGGGCTCCAAAATACAGTAATGGAAATAAAAAACACACTATAAAGAATTAACAGCATATTAGGTGATACAAAAGAACACATATATAACCTGGAGGATAGAACAGTGGAAACCACAGGATTACAACAATAAGAGAAACAATTTTATGAGGCTAGTTTGAGAGCTCTCTGAGACAACATTGAACATATTAACATTTGCATTATAGGTGTCCTAGAAGGAGAAGAGAGAGGAAAGAGACAGAAAATCTATTAGATGAAATCATGACTGAAAACTTCCTTAACCTGAGAAAGAAAGTAGGTATCCAGGGCCAGAAATCACAGAGTCCCAAACAAGATGAACCAAAAGAGACCCACACCAAGACACATAATTACAATGGCAAACATTAAAGAGAATTTTAAAGACAGCAAGAAAATAAAAAATCACAGAAAAGTGAATGCCCATAAGACTATTAGCTGATTTTTTTCAGCAGAAAGTTTGTAGGCCCAAAGAACAAGCTATGATATTTTTAAAGTGCTAAAAGCAAAAATCATACAACTAAGGATACTCTACCCACGGAGGTAGAATTCTCAGACAAGCAAAAACTAAAAGAGTTCATCATCACTGAACCAGTCTTACAAGGAATATTAAAGTATCTTCTTTAAGCAAAAAAGAAAGAGCCATAAACAGAAAGAAAGAAAGAAAATAAATGAAGAAAAAAATGGTAATTATATAATAAAGTCAGTAGATCAAAATTTTAAAAAGCTAATACACAGGGTAAAAGAGAAAAACCATAAAATCATCTACAATAAACAGTTGAAATACATATATAAAGATGTAAAATATGGCATTAGAAACCTAAAATTTTAGAGGGAAGCATAAAATGTAGAACTATTAGACTGTATTTCAACTTAGATAGCTATCAATTTAAAATAACCATATAGATATATACATATTAACTATAGATATATGTTAATGTATATAAACCTCAAGATGTATATGAACCACAAACCAAATTCTGCAGTAGATGCCCCCAAAAAACAAAGAGAAAGGACCCAAAAACAACATAAAAGAAAATCAAAATGAAAAATAAGAGACTACAAAAACAATCAGGAAATAAGGAACAATATTGCAGTAAGTGTGTGTCAGTTACAAAGTGAAATGTCAGAAAGATAAAAACAAATATCACACATTAATGTATATATGTGGAAATTAGAAAAATGTGACAGATGAACCTATCTGCAGGGCAGAAATTGAGATGCAAACATAGAGAACAGACGCGCAGACACAGGGTGAGGGGATGGACTGGGAGATTGGGACTGATGTGCACTGCCATGTGTAAAATGGACACCGACTGGGAACTTGGAAGTTGTGATCAGTGCTCTGTGATGACCTAGAGGGATGGGGCTGGGTGGGGAGGGGAATGGGAGGAAGGTGCACGAGGGGGGGGGGTGTGTGTGTGTGTGTGTGTGTGTGTGTGTGTGTGTGTGTGTGTGTGTGTGTGTGTGTGTGTGTGTATGTGTGTGTGTGTAGCTGATTCACTTCATTGCACAGCAGAAACGAACATGGCATTGTAAAACTACTTAGCCCAATAGAAACGAGGAAGGTGCACGAGGGGGGTGTGTGTGTGTGTGTGTGTGTGTGTGTGTGTGTGTGTGTGTGTGTGTGTGTGTGTGTGTGTGTGTGTGTGTGTGTGTGTGTGTGTGTGTGTGTGTGTGTGTGTGTGTAGCTGATTCACTTCATTGCACAGCAGAAACGAACATGGCATTGTAAAACTACTTAGCCCAATAGAAACGTAAATGAACTGAGTGCTCCAGTCAAAAGACATAGCTATCTATATGCTGCCTATGAGAGAGAGCATCAGAGTGAAAAAAAACACAGATACTAAAAATGAGGGTATAAGAAAGGGTATTGCATACAAGTGCAAATGAAAATAAAACTGGGGTAAAAATACTTATATCAGACAAAACAGACTTTAAAACAAAGTCTACAACAAAAGATAAGAGGTAGAATTCTCAGACAAGTAAAAACTAAAAGAGTTCATCATCACTGAACCAGTCTTACAAGGAATATTAAAGTATCTTCTTTAAGCAAAAAAGAAAGAGCCATAAACAGAAAGAAAGAAAGAAAATAAATGAAGAAAAAAATGGTAATTATATAATAAATATAATGATATATTATTATCATTTATATTATCAATTATATTATCAAATATAATTATATAATGATAAAATGATCAATCCAAAGAAAGGACATCACATTTGTAAACATATATAGACCTAACATAGGAGTACATAAATATATTAAGCAAATATTAATGACATTAGGGGAGAAATAGACAACAATGAAATAATAGTAAGGGACATTAATACCCCACTTACATCAGTATATAGATCAAGACAGAAAATCAATAAGGAACCAGTGGCCTTAAATGACACATTAGCACAGATAAATATATATATACACACACAAGCACACACACACACACACATACATATATATAAAACATTCTATCCAAAAGCAGAATACACATTCTTTTCAAATATACATAGAACATTCTCCAGAATAGATCATACACTAGGCCACAAAACATGTCTCAACAAATTTAAGAAAACTGAATTCATATCAAGCATATCTTCTGATCAGAATGGTATGAAAGTAGAGATCAATTAAAGGAAGAAAACTGCAAAATACACCAATACATGATGACTAAACAACATGCTTATAAAACCTAATGAGTCAACAATGAAATCAAAGAGGAAATTTAAAAAAATGGGGACAAATGAAAATAGAAGCCTACCTATCCAAAATCTATGAACACAGTAAAAAAGAGTTCTAAAGAGTGAAATTATAGTGATACAGGCCTACCTCAAGAAAAAAAATTTCAAATAACCTAACTTTCTACCTAAAGGAATTAGAAAAAGAACAAAGCACAAACTTAACAGAAGAAATAATAAAGATCAAAGCAGAAATAAAAGAAACCAAAGAAATAGTTTAAAAAAAAAAAATCAGCAACACTAAGAGATGTTTTTCCTAAAAAAAAATTTTTTAAGTTGATAAGCCATAGTCTGACTTACGAAGGGAAAAAGAGAATTTAAATAAATAAATTTAGAAATGGGAAAAGAGAAATCATAACCAGTTTCAAAGAAATACAAATAGCCATAAGATAACACTATTAACAATTATATACTAACAAATTAAACAATCTAGAATGAGTAAATTCCTAGAAACATATAATTTCCAAGACAGAGTCAGGAAGAAAAAAAATCTGAACAGACTGCCTGTGGGAATGATACTGAATCAGTAATTAAAAAAACTCCCAACAATAAAATCATAGGACCAGATAGCTGCACAGAGGAATTCTACCAAATATTTAAAAGAGTTAATACCCATTATTCTCAACTTACTTCAAAAAATTAAAGGGAAGGGAAAACTTACAACTTAATCCATAATTACCAAAATCAAAGATACTAAGAAAAGAAAGAAAATATATGCCAATATCAGTGATGAACATACATGCAAAAATCCTCAACAAAATATTAGTAAATCAAGTTCTATAATACATTAAAAGTATCATACATTATACATTATCCCAAGAGGGATTTATTCTAGGGATGCAAAGAAGGTTCCACATTTGCAAGTCAAGCAACATTTTACACCACATTAACAAAACATAGAACAAAAACCACATAATCTCAATAGATGCAACAAAAGCATTTGACAAAACTGAACATCCATTTGTGATAAAAATTCTCAAGAAATTTTCTATAGAGGGAAGCACACCTCAACATAATAAAGACCATTCGTGACAAACACAAGGTTAACATCATAGTCAGTGGTGAAAAACCGAAAGCTTTCCCTCCAAGGTCAGGAACAATACAAGGATGCCTACTCTTGCCACTTATATTTAGCATGGTATTGTAAGTCCTAGCCACAATAATCAGACAATTTTTTAAAAAGGCATATAAATTGGAAGGGAAGAAGTAAAATTGTCACTAGGTACAAATGGCATGGTACTATATATAGAAAATGCTAAAAACCCTACAAAAAATCTATTACAATAAGTGAATTCAGTAAAATTGTAGGATACGAAAATAATATACAAAATCTGTTGCATTTCTATATATGAATAATGAACCATCAGAAGGAGAAATTTTTAAAATCTTATTTACAATTGCATTACAAATAGTAAAATACCTAGGAATAAATCTAACAGGTAAAAGAGCTGTAATCTGAAAACTGTAAGACACTGATGAAGGAAATTAAACATTCTAGTAAATGGAAAGATAAACCATGTTCATGGATTTGAATATTAATATTATTGAAATGTCCATACAATCCAAACCAAACTACAGATTTAATGCAAACTCTATCAAAATACAATGACATTTTTCACAAAACTAGAATAATCCTAAAATTTTTATGCTATGGTAGAATGCTCTGAATAACCAAGGCAATATTGAAAAAGAATAAAGATGGAGGTATAATGCTCCCTGACTTCAGACTGTAATACAAAGCTATAATAATCAGAACAATGTGAAACTGCCACAAAAACAGATACATAGATCAATAGAATGGAATAGAGAGCCAAGAAATAAATCCATGGACATATTTTCAGTTTATCTATAACAAAGAAAGCAAGGATATAGAATGCAAAAATGACAATCTCTTCAAAAAGTGGTGCTGAGAAAAAAAAAAGTGGCGCTGAGAATCTAAATAGCTAGAAGTAAAAGAATGAAACTAGAACATTTTTTTCACATCATATATAAAGTAATCTTAAAATAGATTAAAAATATTGATTTTAAAACCTAAAACCATAGAACCACTAAAAGAAAACATAGGCAGTACCTTCTTGGACAACAGTCTAACAAATATACTTTTTTGGGTCTGTTTCTTCAGGCAAGGGCAACAAAAATAGAATCAAATTAGATCAAAATGATCTAATCAAACTGAAAAGCTTTTGCACAACATAGAGGGTCATCATCAAAAGAAAAGGCAACCTACTGAATGGGGGAAAATGTTTTCAAATTGTTTATTATCCAAAATTTATAAAGAATTCATACAATCCAGTATTAAAAAAAACAATTCAATTAAATCATGGGCAGAGGATTTGAACATTTTTCTAAGACAGACAGATGGCCAGAGGTATATGAAAAAGGTGTTCCATCCCTAATCATGATGGAGGTGTACATCAAACCTACAATGAAATATTACCTCAAACTCTTATTTATATGCATTCAAAAACTCTGCAAGAATACAAATTTGATTAACAGTTAGTTATGAGAGAGAACTTGTGCTAGCTAAAACATAAATATTCATGATGTTTTAAAATTTTACAATGAGCTTGTATATTTTCATATAGGCACTATGTTCTAAAATGAAATAATCAGAATTAAGTGCAAGAAAGGAGGATTAATTTCACTCAGGAAATGGACTAGTGTCTATAGAAAAAGTAAAAGGAGACTTTGTGACAGACAGGGACAATGACAAAACAATGAAACAGATACTAAAAAGACTCAGACTAACAGTGCACATAATAGTTTTTAGAAAAATTTCCCAGGAAGCATACAGGGTGTTACTATTTATTCATTTGGAATTTGTAGTCCTACGTAGGATACCACAAGCTTGGTGCTGAGTTATATTTAAAAATTTTAATTAAATGTTTTTAATCTAAGAGAGGGTGTGATTTAAAGAAATCTTGAGATAAGTTCTGAGTTTTCTTAATGTGAATATATCTGTTATTTAAAATAGATTATTTTTAATACTTAAGGCCAGAATTTCTTAAACTGTGCTCTGAATAAATTTAGTGTGTTCCATGGAAATAATTAATGCTGATGCTATGTTTTTCTGCCAAAATTTATACTAGAAAAACATGTGAAAAAGCAATTAAACAAGTATTATTTTAATTGTGAAATAATCTTCCTTTTAGAAGCAGCTGAAATAATCCCTGGGGGATATTTGCTTTGTGCTATGAGGCTGGGGCAACATTTACCAACTGACTTCCACACTCATGTTGGCACGACTTGAAATTGCCTACACAAAATCTGTTCTCCTTGCTTTCCTTGCCAGGAGAAACCTGGTTTTGTTAAGGTGCCCAAAGCTCAGCTACAACTGATTCTCAACTCCTTTGCAGCTAGCAATGAAAAAGTAACAGAGCTTGGATCAGTGAATGTCTACTAAATAAGCTTCCAGAAAGATGTTTTCCTGATATAAAGGAAAGACTTAGCTGGTTTGTACTTTTTGCTTCTGTTCTCCCTTCCTCCTGCCTGAGACACAGATAAGACATCTGTAGCAGCCAGCCTGTGACCTAAGGAAAAGTCACATGCTAAGAATGGTAGCCCAAGGATTCAGACGAGGTCAGGGTCCTTGATATCATAACATTGCTGCACCAGTGCTGGTCCGCTCATCTTCAAATTTCTCATTATAGGAAGAAGCTATTAATCTACTGCTGTCAGATTTCTGTTACAAGCAGCCTACTGTAATCCTATTGTATAACCATATATCTTCTGATTGGTTACCATAAATGTCACATACCTTTCCACATAATTTGAGCATATGTCTATTATATTAAGCAATGTGTATTCAAAATTAAGCAATTTTACAACACAAAAATAATATATCTGTTGTCTTGGTCTTATCTGTCTTAATGTAAATGTTATATTTATACTAAAGTTAGGAATGTTAAATTTATACTGAAGTTAGGAATATTAAATTTATGCTGAAGCTAACTCAGTATAACTGAGATCACATAGTCTGCACTCTTATAGGTCATTCATTACTGTAAGTTCAATCAGAAATTATTTTAAAATATTCCAAAATTATTCTTGCTTTTATCTATAATGTTAATAATCCATTCTTGAGAACACTCAATCTGCTTATCCAAGAGAGTGAAAAAGTGTCATTTGGTTCTATTTACCTCAAAAGGAGGAGACAGATTAAAAAGAGAGAAAGAAATGAGCATAATTACATCCTCTCTGAGATTGTGAACTGGATTTAGGAACTATAATTGAAAAGCCTACTTTATATACTTGTCATCACATTGTAGAAGAAAAATATGATAACATCAACTGGAATTTAGGTAAGTCTCTTAAAGGAAGGGTTGTTATTCTTTATCAATCAGGATTCAACATTTAGTTTTTTAAGAAAAGTTGCAAAGGATTTTATTTCTAGATTTGATCTCTGAAAGTGATGGTAGTGGAAAATTTCTGAAAAAGACAAAAAATTTTTGCCTACCTTTCTTTGATTAAATCAGGAGTAAAAAGGTAAATGCCTTATCAAGCTTCATTCATTTCATGCCATTTTTACCAATAATATATATATATATACACATATATATATATGTATATACATGCCACCAAATTCCAGTGTGGCCATTTTTATTTAAAATCTCCACTTATATTAAGAATACATACTGATTACAAAGCAATTTTTCACGTGGCACTCACCAACAGAAGGTCACCATTTATTGGTGTGCCATGAGGGCAATACCCCAAACAAAGATTTCCATCTGCTCTCATGGCACTTAACATGTGCAGGTAAAAAATCTCAAGGCAAGACTGTTTTTATAAATACAAGCTTTAAAAGAGCATATTGTATGGAGCCTTAAAATGCAGCTCCATATCAAAAGAACAAGATTAAAGTGAGCCCCAGCGGGACTGCTAGCTTCTGCTGATTATCAGCTGTCAAGGTAGCAAACTTCAGGATTGTATATTGCTTCTTGTCTTCAAAAAAAAATTCACTAGTTTGAGAAAGAACATATGTTTTTTTTTACCTTTGTTCTGGTACATAAAGCCTATTCTAACTGTATTCTCATTCACTACTATCTACAGTCCTCAGGGAAACAAAATTTTGAAGTAGAATGAAAGGATTCTGTTACGTCCACTTCAGTGTACCCTTAACTGGGGCAGCTTATCTGGGTGACCTGGGTACTATCCTCCCTTAAATTCAACTCACCTGCATGCTATCTTAAATTCCTTATAAACTTTAGCAGTCTAAACCAATGCACTAGGAAAATGGAAATGAAATATATCCTCCAAATGATTTGCTTGCTTCCAAGCTAGAATATCAACATTTTAAAAAATCAACTATTAAGAATACAATACTTTATATGGTTAGTCTAGAATGTGAATAAGAGATGAAAACAACTGTTGCATTTTAGTTTATTTTATGTAGAAATACTCTTGGCCTTTTTGATGATTCTAATAGCTCAGTCCTTATTACCATCACAAATTAGCACTCATCAATATGTACGGTTATGCATCGTATATTGCTGAATATAAAAGTGCTTATCAATAATATCTTAATAAAATGCATCATTTCAAAGTAAAACATCTCCTGCCTCATGTGATAATCTTGCCTCAGATAAGTTTTTAAAATGACTAATTATAATCTATGAATATGTATAATCTACATATTAGTGTAATAGAAGTAACACTGTTGCCTCTTTATTAGGACACATTAAAGTTAATTTTACATTTCTGATACTGTAGTATTACAACAGAATGCCTGAGATCAGACAGAAAGGTCTCATATCGTGATATTTGAGGGAGCAATCACTGAAGACATTAGCCTCATAGCATATCTAAAGCCACCTCATTCTCTTCTTTTGTCAATACACCAGTTGTTTTTTTACTTAGTTAACATCTATGTCCTGCACTTTCTAACACCATACACAAAAATAAACTAAAAATGGATTAATGATATAAATGTAAGACCAGAAACCATAAAACTCCCAGAGGAAAACATAAGCAGAACACCTCCTGACATAAATCACAGCAAGACCCTCAATGACCCACCTCCCAGAGTAATGGAAATAAAAACAGAAATTAAAAAAATGGGACCTAGTTAAACTGAAAAGTTTTTACACAACAAAGAAAACTATAAGCAAGGTGAAAAGATAGCCCTAAAAATGGGAGAAAATAATAGCAAACAACTACAGAGAATTAATCTCCAAAATATGCAAGCAGCACATGCAGCTCAATACCAGAAAAATGGACAACTCAATCAAAAAGTGGGCAAAAGACCTAAACAGACATCTCTCCTAAGAAGACATACAGATGGCTAATAAACACATGAAAAGATGCTCAACGTCACTCATTATCAGAGAAATGCAAATCAAAACCAAATTGAGTATCATCTCACGCCATTCAGAATGGCCATCATCAAAAGGTCTACCAAAAAAAGAAAAAAAATGCTGGAGAGGGTATGGAGAAAAGGGAACCCTCTTACACTGTTGGTGGGAATGCAAACTGGGACAGCCACTGGAGAACAGTGTGGCGATTTTTTAAAAAACTGGGAATAGACCTGTCATATGACCCAGCAATCCCACTGCTGGGCACACACACTGAAGAAATCCAAATTGAAAGAGACACATGTACCCCAGTGTTCATTGCAACACTGTTTACAATAGCTAGAACATGGAAGCAACCTAGATGTCCATTGAAAGATGAATGGATAAGGAAGTTATGGTACATACATGTGATGGAATATTATTCAGCTATAAAAAGGAATGCATTTGAGTCAGTTCTAATGAGGTGTATAAACCTGGAGCCAATTACACAGAATGAAGTAAGTCAGAAAGAGAAAGACAAATACTGTATATTAAAGCATATACATGGAATGTAGAAAGATGGTACTGATGATCCTACATGAAGGCAGCAAAGGAGACACAGATGGAAAGAACAGACTTTCGGACTCAGTGAGAGAAGGCAAGGGTGGGATGATTTGAGAGAAGAGCATTGAAACATGTATATTACCGTATGTAAAATAGATGACCAGTGCAAGTTTGATGCATGAAGCAGGGCAGGAAAGCCAGTGCTCTGGGACAATCCAGAGGGATAGGGTAGGGAGGGGTTGTGGGAGGGGGGTTCAGGATGGGGGCAACACAATACACTTATGGCAGGTTCATGTTGATATATTGCAAAAACCATCACAATATTGTAAGGTAATTATCCTCCAAATAAATTATTTTTAAAAAATCTATGTTTTGTTAAAATGCTCTCTTACAGCTCCTGAATGACCATCTTTCACAATCAGTAAATTCCATTCAGCTAGTCTTACTACAGCAGAGAATGGAGCTCAAGTTTATATCCTTTTAGATCAATATTTTTATGTTTCTTTGCTATTCACATATTTCTATAAAAATTCCTGAAAAAGTATCTGGGATTCCAAGTACTTGCTTTACTAAGGAAGATGAGAGATTTTGCTTCATGTTGTGTGTCTCTTCTTTTAGTCCATAAAAGAAAACACAAGTGAAATTGGAAAAAGCCACAATGATAATGAGATTAGATTGCAAAACTATTATTTTTACATTCATATAAAATGCATAACATTTTTATGGAGTAGGTGATTTATAAAATACATATGTACTATTTCCATTGGAAACAGTAGATAGACCTAAAAATTCTCATCTTTATTAAAAAATCCTAATGGGTAAAAGCAAATCCTCATTGGTATTCAGATTTCTAAAAACTGAAGTGTGAAAATCATCAGCAATGCTCCAGCAGGCTCTTTTATTCATTAGCTTTAAGAAAAATTCTTTAATTAACAAAGATATCTTTCAAATGAAAAACCTAGAGAAGTTACCTTGATTCTTGTTCCTAGAACTCTTACTGATAAGGTTACAACATAACTCATAGACAATAAGTTTACTACTATTATAAAATTCAATGAACTATGCAACTATAATAAAACAACTATGAATTTAGGCTACATAAGGGCTAGGGGAAAAGGTCTACTTCCTTGAAAACTAATGAAAAGCTTAAAAAATCAACTGAAAAGTGGAAAGTAAAAGTATTAGTCACTCAGTCATGTCTGACTCTTTGCAACCCCATGGACTATGGTCCACCAAACTCCTCTGTCCATGAAATTCTCCAGGCAAGAATACTGGAGTAGGTTGCCATTCTCTTCTCCAGGGGATCAACCCAGGAATAGAACCTGGGTCTCCCACATTGCAGTCAGATTCTTCACTGTCTGAACCACCAGGACAGCCTCCCTCCTGCCGCCTCCCCACAAAAAAAATAATCCTAATTCTGATTTTATTGCTATAATTTGAATGGAACATACACGAACACTAGTATATTTATAAGACACTTTAGAGTTTTTACTGAATATACTGACGTAATCTTTATACTTTAATCTTGAAGAAGTTTTGATTTTTTTTACCTTTTAAAACCACCCATGTACTAATGCCACACTTCACATTTTTATAGGCCATTATAATCAAACTGTAACCAGTTCTGTAATCAGCATTTTGTAAATAAATCACATGTACCAATCCAGGACAATACATTTTACACACACACACACACACACATATATAAGTATATATAAAGAGCATAAAGATTTGTGTGTCTATATATATACATAAAGATAATAAATTATTTTTCCCACCACTATAGGCAGTTTAGATCCTAAAGCCCCATGAAGGATTTTGTTTAGACCTTATTTTAATGGAGTAGTTCTCAACTTTCTCTTGCCACATACTCCAAACACCTCATTCACATTAATTATTAATCACTTTTTTAAAATGTCTTAAAATGAGTTTCTAGGCCATGGTCAAAAGGATAGATAAATAACATTTATTTTCCTAGTTTAAATGGTGCTAACTAAGAAAATTGCTTTTTAAAAATATTTCATTTAAATCTATTCCCTGCATTAAATCATATGTATTTTACTAAACTTCTCTTCCAATAATCCCAGTTGAGCATAGTTAGAAAATCATACTAAAGTCAATTATTTATATATACATATATACCTTTATATATATGTATATATATAATGCAATAATTTCTATATACAGTTAAATGTATGCAATCAGCTGATTTCTATAGTGGTAAATCAAAAACCCTAGTAGCATTTAGAAATTATGTAGATAGTCCCTTTGTAATTAATTCTGTCAGAGATACTGACTTTTGTAATTGAATTTCCAAGTTAGATATGGTTATCAGCATTATATATAAGATTAGGAATATTTAACAACTTCTTATTCATGCTTAATAGTATACTAAGCACGAACAATAAGACCCAAAATAATTTCAAACACATATGGGTTCAGTTTTAATAAAGTTTTGCATTAGCCATGTAAAAAATTAATCATTAACCACTTAAATCATCAAAAATCCATCTAAAGAGTCAGTTTTTATAGTGGAGAACAGATATATCTTTGTTTTTAATTATGCAAGAGAAGTAAGAGTTACACTATCTAGAAAAATATATAGCAAAAAATAAACTTGCATAATGCAAATTAATAGAAAGTACATTTATTTATAACTCTGACTACTTAATTTATGCATAGAGATAGTTAGAAAGTAGGCTTATACTTCCCAGAGATACGATGAACTGACAGGATCTTTTATTATATCTTATGAATGTTAATTTTCCCCACAGGGAAAACTAACACTTCTGATTAGCTAAAGTAAATAGCAGGTGATATGCAATTACAAAAGGTTCTCAGCTACGGCACTTTCCTTTTTCATACATAATAAAGGTTTAAAACATAAACATATTGCTCTACACACTCAGGAAGAAAAATGGAATGGGACTTCAGAATCCAGCTTGTGTTTAACTTTGCCACTAAGTAGCCTTGTGCTATATAATTTAACTCTGATTGCATATTAGTTAAATGCATTATAACATCTCCCTTGGGGACTTCAAAGGGTGTTTCAGAATTTCCAACAAGATGAATTCTGAAATAAACTTTTTGTACCCAATTCCCATTAATATAAGGACCATTCATCTTGGAAATTTATCATATACAGTAAAATCTGTATTTTTCAGTATTAAAATGATCCTTAAACAGATGAGAGAAAGGGACTATCTAGAGAGGTCCAATGGGACAAGAGGAAATCAGCCACTCTGCATTGTCTGATTCTGTGAGTTTGTCTATACCGCCCAAAGTTATTTCACACACATACATACACACTAAATATATGCATACACATTAATTGTATAAAAAATGTTCAATTCTATTTCCTAATTTTGTGGAAATAACAGCCCTGTAAGCAAAGACATATTCAGAGTTAATGTCTTCTCATAGATCAAGAAACTAGCTTTCATTTCTTGTGCAAATGTCAAACATAATAATGTCAACCAGTGTATCAGAAGGGAACTTTCTGATTCCCAGCTTATTGCTAATTTTCCTGCCAGGCTAGAGCTAGCACACAACTACAGTAGAAAACCCACCACAGACATTCAGTGCAGCAAAGCAAAATCTTCGTTAGAGGATCAAAGAGATGAGTTCAATTCACTTTGCTTTAGAGACAGAGCTCGCTGTCGTAGTTTGAATTCCCTCCTCCATTTTTTGCTTTACCAATTTCCATTTTCTTCTTGTAATGCCTATCAAATAGCTTTCTTAAAAGGAAAGGGTTGCCCCTACTGAACTTTTGCAGAATCTGTTGAGCATGGTACTAAGTTTGTAATTATTATACTTGCTTTTTTAAACTTTCTGCTATTTCTCATTTTACCAATTAAATTTCAATAATGGGAAGGTCAACATTTATGAAATCTATCACTCTCCCAGCCCTCTTCTTTGCTGAAAAGCTCTCATACACTCTCCCATAAACATTAGTTCTATACAGATCTGATTTCTGTAGATTAAGTTTCTGGAGGATTTTAATGACTTTCAACCAAATATTCCAACATTTAGACAGTAAGAGGTATGAGTTAGCACTCAACAAATAATAAAGACATAAATGTTCAACAAAGGTTTGTTCTACATACTATCATTGAATTAGCTAAGCATTTCCTCAATTTAAATATTTTAAACAGGTAAAATTTTTTCCAAAAGAAAAATCTTTTGCTAAAGTAAGATAAAAATTAGGGATATAAGAGATGAAAAATGTTTCTTTTCATTAACTTTGGAGGATTCTGTTGAAATTTTGTTGTGAGAGAAGGATGAGTTGGTAAGCATAATTTATTAGAGAAGAAAAGGTTAAAATAGCCAACTAAATAAAAATGCTACACTGGTGATATTTGTAGATAACTGACACATTCAAAGAATTTGTTCAAAATGTGTTTTGGAGTTGAAGAAAAATGATTTTGTGATCAATTATGACCACTCTTCAAGATCATACAGTATTTTTCTCATTTCATACCATAAGCAGAATAAAAATCAAATTCAAGGAGAAATGACAATGTGGTTTTCATTATCTTTCCCCCAAGTAGCATGTACCAAAAGGATGTTAGGGAGGGAGGGACGAAGTGGGGGCAGTAAGACTGGAAATCAAAGATTTTATTTGGTCAGAACAAGCCAAAGGGTTAGTTGGGTTCTCTTGCCCTTCACCGTCAGACACCAAGATAGAGTAAGACAATTTTCTAAAAAAGAAAAAAAATCTAAAGCCATTATTTTGATTTAGTAATATATAGCTGTATTTAACACTCATACTGTGGAATAAAGCTGTTTTAATTAATCTTAAAGAAATTACTAAACTATATATCTAAAATTTTCATTTTAAAAGCCCTAAGATATTTGCAAATCTGCTAGCTGCTGGGTTGTTATGACCCTTAAATTCACTTGTCTCTTTAGTAGCCTATAGCCCAAACATGGATGAAAATGTTGACAATAGTATGTTCTCTGTTGCTGAAAAAAAGGAGAGATGTGAAAAGCAAGGCAGAAAAGGAAAGACATACCCATCTGAATACAGAATTCCAAAGAGAGATAAGAAAGCCTTCTAAGTGATCAATGAAAAGAAAGAGAGGAAAACAATAGAATGGGAAAGACTAGAGATCTCTTCAAGAAAATTTGAGATACCAAAGGAACATTTCATGCAAAGATGGGCACAATAAAGGACAGAAACAGTATGGACCTAATAATAGAAAAAGATTTTAAGAAGAGGTGGCAAGAATGCACAGAAGAATGCACAGAATACAAAAAAGATCTTAATGACCTAGATAAACACACTTGTGTGATCACTCACCTAGAGCCATACATCCTGGAACGCGATGTCAAATGGACTTTAGGAAGCATCACTACAAACAAAGCTAGTGCAGGTGATGGAATAGCCACTGAGCTATTTCAAATGCTAAAAGATGATGGTGTGAAAGTGTTGCACTCAATATACCATCAAATTTGGAAAACTCACAAGTGGCTACAGTACTGGAAAAGGTCAGTTTTCATTCTAATCCCAAAGAAAGACAATGCCAAAGAATGTTCAAACTACCACACAATTGCACTCATCTCACACACTAGCAAATTAATGCTCACAATTCTCTAAGTTAGGCTTTAACAGTACATGAACCAAGAACTTTCAGATGTTCGAGCTGTATCTAGCAAAGGCAGAGAAACAAGAGATCAAATTGCCAACATCCACTGGATCATATAAAATTCAAGAGAATTCCAGAAAAAGATCTGCTTCACTAACAATGCTAAAGTCTTTGACTACGTGGATCACAACAGACTGTAGAAAATTCTTCAAGAGATGGGAATACCAGACCATGTTACCTGCCTCATATGTGCAGGTCAAGAAGCAACAGTTAGAACCAAACATGGAACAACGAACTGGTTTCAAACTGGGAAAGGAGTATGTCAAGGCTGCATATTGTTTCCTTGCTTATTTAACTTAAACGCAGAGTACATCATGTGAAATGCTGGGCTGGATGAAGCACAAGCTGGAATCAAGATTGCAGGGAGATATATCAATAACCTCAGATAAGCAATGACACCACCCTTATGGCAGAAAGCCATAAGAGAAGAGGAACGAAAGAGTCTCTTGATGAAAGTGAAAGAGAAGAATAAAAAAGCTGGCTTAAAACTCAACATTCAAAAAATTAAGATCATGGCATCCAGTCCCATCACTTCATGGCAAATAGATGGGGACACAATGGAAACAGTGAGAGGCTTTATTTTCTTGGGCACCAATATTACTGCAGATGGTAAATGCAGCCATGAAATTAAAAGACACTTGCTCCTTGAAGAAAAGCTATGACAGACCTAGACAGTTTATTAAATAGCAAAGACATTTCTTTGCTGACTGTGGAGGTCTGTGGAGTCAAAGCTATGATTTTTCCCAGTAGTCATGTATGGATGCGAGAGTTGAACCATAAAGAAGGCTGAGCACCGAAGAATTGATGCCTTTGAACTGTGGTGTTGGAGAAGACTCTTGAGAGTCCCTTGGACTGCAAGGAGATCCAACCAGTCCATCCTAAAGGAAATCAATCCTGAGTATTCATTGGAAGGACTGATACTCCAATACTTCGGCCACCTGATACACAAAACTGACTTATTAGAAAAGACCCTGATGCTCCTCCTGAAGGCAGGAGGAGAAGGGGATGACAGAGGATGAGATGGTTGGATGGAATCACTGATTCAACTGACATGAATCTGAGCAAGCTCCAGAAGATGGTGAAGTACAGGGGAGGCCTGGCATGTTGCTGTCCATGGGGCTGCAAAGATTGGACATGACTGAGCAAATGAACAAGAACAGAAGGGCAGCAACCCTGCCTATCTATGGGGAAGCCCCTACACGGAAGATAATGCCAGACAAATACAAAATATTCACTTAATAGAGGTATTCTAAATTTAATTTTTCACATTAGAAAGATAAAAATTAATAATCAATTTAATTCATTCATGTTAATCTGAATTATTCAGATTCTAATGGGAAAATGTTCTTACATGTGCATATCCAGCTATATAAAAAATGAAGACCAATTAAAAACCTCTGCTTGATGTATGTCAAGAAAGCTGTATACCTACTTGGAGGTGGTAAGAAGTGCTAGTGAGTATGATGTAGGGCATGAGAGATTGACAGGAGTCATGGATAACTTCCTTGTTTAATATTTGGTTGGCCAAAAGTTTCATTTGGGTTTTCCTGTAATATTGTATGGAAAACCAAATGAACTTTTTGGTGAGCCCAATAATTTTTGCTTATTTCTTCACTATATGTACAAAAAAATCTATAGCAAACATCTTTACTGGAGACATAAAATGTTTTCCATTGAGCTTAGGTAAAAAAAAAAAAAAAACAACAACAACCTGCTTTGTCTGTTTTTGTTAATCACTATATTGGAGGTTTTGGCTAAGGCAGCAAGACAAGATAGAGTGATAAATTTTTAAGATTGAAAAAAGAAATTAAAATACTATTGTTATTGTGATTGGATATACCTAGAATGCAGAAGGATCAAGAGATGAATTATCAAATACTTAGGAATATAGCTCCTAGGAGATATGCAAAACTCTACAAAGAAAGCTATTAAATTTTAATGAAAGAAACATCTAAAGAAATGCAGGTGTGGGTTGAGACATAAATCATGTTCATGGATTAGAAAGCTCAGCATTACTAAAGATGTCAGTTCTTTCCAATTTATAGATATAATGCAATCCCACACAAAATCTGAATACTTAAAAATATTTCTTTTTGGTGATAAACTGATACTAAAATTTGTATGAAAACAAAATGGTCAGAAAATAGCAAAGAAATTTTGAAAGAGTCAGGGGGAGAGAACCTGCTTTACTAAAAGTCAAGATTTGTCCTAAAACTATGGAAATGAAAGTGTGGGTCTGTCCCAGACAGAAAAACCAAGTGCAGCAAAATAAAAACAGACCTAGGTATCTATGAACACTTGATTTTAAAAAAAGTGGCAACATCATAGAGCAGGGAGAGAAAGGTGGTCTTTTCAAGAAATGATGCTAGAACACCCAGACTGGAAAAAAAAAAAAAAAAAAAGACATATCTCTCCCTTGCTTCATGTACAAACACAAAAAATTAATGCTGATAGTAAAGCATCTATCATTGTTCTGACACATTATCAACCAGAAGCTCGAACCCCAAATGTGTACATGCTTTCAAAACTGACAGGAAACAGAAAAAGAATCTAATGAAAAATGGCTCAAGATGTGAGCTGTACTTCACAAAAGAGAGTGTCAACAGAGCTAATAGATCTATAAAATGTTCCTAACCTCATTAATTATAGGGAAATACAAATTAAAACCACAATGATATCAGTATGAGTCCATCAGATTGGCAAAATTAAAATGTTTCACAATAGAAAATTTTGGTGAAAAAGTGAATTCCTATAAATGGCAATGGGAATAGAGTTTTTGTAAACTACTCTGAACAAAATTGGGCAGTATTGACTAAAACTGAAGATACACATATTCCCTTTTCTATTTCTGAATATATAGCCCACAGAAATGTATGGTTATAATGCCCCAGATACATGGGAAAGAGTATAGAAAGGAGAAGTGTTCAAAACAGGTTCAAATAAGAAGTAATCAAACGCCCATCAATAATAGAATAGATGAACACAGTGTTTATATACCTACTATACAATATTATACAGCATTAGAAATGAACTACAAACTCACAAAAACACATGGATTAATCTTAAAGGCGTAATGTTGAGTAAAAGAAATCAGGTACTGCGAAAAATAGTGCATTGTACCATATGCATAAACTTAGAAAGAAAGTAAAAATAAACTATTATGAATCAGAGATACTTAGAGAAGAAAAGTTATATGGCAAATAATAATATCACCTCACATTTAATGAGCATTTACTAAGTTTTTAAAGGATCTTAAAGCCCTTGCTTTAACACCTCTAAAAAGTGTATTTTGATACTTTTATATTAAAATAGTGACCTTAAGCTCATTTTTTGCTCATTTTTGGCAATTACCTTTTCCCTTGTCTTTTTCCAAATTCACCCTGACCCACTGCCATTTACTGTTTAATGTCATTTCTCTCCATACATGGGATTCTCCAGGCAAGAATACTGGAGTGGGTTGCCATTTCCTTCTCTTGGCCATTTTAAGCTATTTTATGGGATGACCTGAACATTTTCATGGCTTCAAAGTATGCATTTGCATTTTCTTCAACATTGCTCTTTGTTCATTTCTATTTTTCATTTATATCTTAGATGAGTAGCTCTTAGTTAAGAATAAAAAGCGTGGAATAAAGGGGAGAAAAGGGAGGGGAGAGGACAGCTGAATTGAGTTTGACTCAAAAGAGCTGCCAAACTGACACTGCCATTACTATACAAATCACACAGATTCATCTTTTGTTGGATTTAAGCTCTCCAGAGTGGAGTAAACTGCCAACCCAGGCACTCATAGTTCTGTGAAACCAGCCTGGCAAGAAGATCCAAAATGATCAGGGATTTGGGTGTTGATTTATTCCTGTGTGCTAAGTCACTTCATTGGTGTCCAACTCTTTGTGACCCCATGGACTGTAGCCCGCCAGGCTCCACTGTCCATGGGATTCTCCAGGCAAGAATACTGGAGTGGGCGGCCATTTCCTTCTCCAGGGGATCTTCCCAACCCAGGCATCAAACCCAGGTCTCCCACGTTACAGGCAGATTCTTTACTGTTTGAGACACCAGGGAAACCCCTCTACCTATAAAACAAATAATAAATTCCTCAATGGTTTTATCTATGTTTCCTAGGATTTTCTTGAATAATGACTAGTGACACAACCACCACATCCTAACACAGACCTTCTTCCCACTTGGTATGATTTCCACATATCCATGTGTCTAGTTGTGTTGTATATATAAAAGCACAACCAAGAAATGCATGTTCAAGTCTGCTTTAACATTGTATTAAATCTCTTCCCTCAAGATAATTGCAGTTATCAATTACTGGTCCATACTCAGTATGGTTCATAGATGTTTTGCCTTCCAGGTTTACTAGTTCACTCTTACAATTTTTAGTTAACTCTAATTTTGTATACAGAAAACATTAACAATATTCTTCCTTCAAACTTTCTATGACAAGGCACCTGTGGAATAAAAGGCAAGCAAGCTGTTTCAACACTACTAGCAATACTATTTATATCCAAGAGAATTTGGTGATTTTTTTCATATGGACTTCTATGAACTTATAAAGATTTGACACTTTAAGATTATATTAATTTTTTCCTCAAGAGTTTATCATTTCCTGTAGCTATTTTATAATTTTCTTTTGGGATACAACATATAAATCCCATTTATCTCTCTTTTTATGAAATAACCAGTTGCCTGTATTTTCCAGTTATAATGGTGAAAGGAATAAATATTATGTAACAGTACATATTATTTGGAAATACTAATCTATCTCTTAAACATGGCATTTACCACATGATTCTTGTAGATAAGGTGATAAATAAAAGCTTTAAAAAGATAATATTCACTATTGCATTTTCAGAAATACTGTGTTCTAACAACAATAAACAAGCCAGGGCACATAAATGTATCAACAATTTGAGATCAGGCACAGCACAATTATAGGAACAATGATTTCATATACACACATCCACGTATTTTATTTGGGTGGCAGCCTAGAGAATTGATCACACAGAAATGTAGCTAATACAAAAGAACAGTGCTTAGATATCTGATATCTAAAGCAGACCATTTACCTTATTAAGATGTAGGTTTTGAGCACAGATGCCCTTGTGCCGAAATTAAAGCAGCATGACCTTCCTCTGCACCTTCAGGAAATGGTGTTAGCCCTGCGACCAGAGGCTCTAAGACGTATCGGTGCTGTTTCTATCAGTAATGGAATGAAGACAGATATACCAACCGGAAATAATTTTCTATTTTCCCTCATCATTCTAGTTTGCTTCCTTCTCTTTATCTCTTTCCATTTACATTCTCGTCTTTCTCTCTCCCTCCCAAAATCCTTCCTCCCTAAATGCCTCACGTATCCCAAAGCTTCATTGTTCTAGAAAAGTTGCTAGAGATTACTGTACTCAGGAAAGGAACACCCTAGGAATAGAGTGGTCTCTTACATAATATTGTGGGTTTTTTGTTCCTGGACATGTGATATGAAAGAACAGAATAAAAAGAAAGAAAGAAAAAAACACTCAAATCTGGATAAATTCCTCTAGGATGTAGTGAAGTGTAACAAAATTGAAAAATCACTGCTATCAGCAAAATTTATATATAGTAGTAAGCTGCTTATCAGGATAGCATGGTCTTGATTCAGCAGTAATAATATGCAACCTGCAGGGCAAAACAACCATGCTAAAAATAACAATAGAATGCCCAGAGAAAGTAAACCAATGTCAAACCCTAGATTTGCAAAATCACATCGGCTGTCTGTCAGTCCTTAACTACACAGAAGCCTAAACTGAATAATGTCATGATTCCTACTCCTCTCTTTGGAGCTTTTATAAATACTAAGCTATTTCCCAAAAGTTGTTATTAATATTTGAAATCACTTGTCTGTCAAAATAATACATGTTCATTGGCAAAAAAATGAGAAGATACAAAAAGTATAAAAAACTGTTTCAAAAACTATATACAAAATCTATGTTCCAAAAAGAACTAAAACAAGAAAATATACTGTTAATACTTCGCCATATTTTGCATTTTCTTTTTAATTTTTCTGGTATTTAAAAAAGTTCATTTTCAACTGCTTTTAAAACATTCTACCAATGTAATTTATTTTTGCATTCACCTCTTTTGGAAAAGTTTTACTTTCTTACTGTATCATTCAAACCATCATTAAGTAAGCATCACCTTTTACCATTTGTTGGCTTGATGAATGAACAATACTTCTCTGATAATTAGAAAAGTATATTAAATTGCTGAACATCACCAAGATTTATTGGGTTATTGGCCAATGGTAAAGGCTAGGTAGAGTGTGCTGCCTATTCTCCCGTGACTACAGATTAAAGCATTCATCCTTTCAGTTTTTAGGAGATTCCCCTGGTGCCAGTTCACAACTGAACCCTTCCCTAGAACTGCTTTCAGCCCAGGGACACTGCTTCGCCCTACCTTGCAGTCCCTCCCCAGTTCCTATATGCATGGATAGGACACCCCAGCCCTCCTGTTTCCATTCGCAGTTCTGGGGCCACCCAGCTGCACAACTTCCCATGGCACTGCAGTTCCTGGAGCAGAACTTGCTTCCTTCATTTCCTCCCACACAGGTTGTTCAGTCTGGCTGATTTAGCAAGATAACAAAGTATGTGGCAAATGTCTCTTGTTCATTAATTTCTCATAGTTTGAAGGGTAGAAGTTCTAAGATCAAGGTGCTAGCAGATCTGGGGCCGGGGTTGGGGGGGCCTCTTGCTGTAACCTCACATGAGAGGAGGGGAGAGGGGGCTCTCTGGGGTCTCTCCTATAAGGGCACTAATCCCAGTCATTACAGCTTTACCCTCATGTCACACTCAACCTCCAAAAGGCCCTGCTTCTGATACCATCATCTTGGGGGTTAAGATTTCAGCCTATGAATTTGAAGGTGAGACAAACTTTCAACCGATATCACAGGCTTTTAATACTGAGAGGATCCGCCAGTAAATTCTCTGCAAGCAAATCTCCATTTCGGCATCTATACTTTGAGAACTAAAGAAAGTTTACTGCATTTTTTAAAATGTCTATGCTTTTTAATTTTTTGTTGGCAGTGTGTATTTTATTATATTTTTAATTAATTAATTAATTTTAATTGGAGGCTAATTACAATATTTTAGTGTTTTTTGCCATATGTTAGCATGAATCAGCCAATTTTTGCAAAAACCAATCTGTAAGAAAGAATCTATCTTGTTATTCAGTTGGAATTTATAAATAATTAATTTATGACCTGTGATTCAACTAATGATGATCTCATGCGCAAATTTTTTTGGATTAAGATACACATTTCTTAGTTTATAACACTGGACAATATATATTCCTTCAGTCATGATAGTGTTGTATTACATGGATCTTGATGTGTACCTAATTTAATGTTCTTGGCTGTTTGATATCTGACACACATTACTATTTCTTGCATGTGTTTTACAGTCATTTAAAATACATGTTAAATGTATATTTTTTTCTTTCCTTAACTGTATGTTAAGTCATATCTAAATCATTCAAAAGTGGACAGCAGAAAATCCTCTTTTAAAACAAGTTTACAGGAAAATAAAGAGAAATTCTTAAAAAATGCTGCAGTGCAGATCTCCTCTTTCTGTTTGAGAGAATGTGTCCAGCGAAATTAGCAGAACAAGCAGGATGCAGTTAGCAACATCAGTAACCTAATCACACAGAAAATCAAAACCCAATGGAAGCAGGGAGATGACACCAGAAATACAATACTGTGCATCGTCATTACAGTTTTGACACAGGAGGTGAAATGAAGGAAATTAAAAAGAAATCCAGTTGTCTGAGAAGGTTTTTTTCTGACCATAAAAGAAATATAATCCACAGAGGAAATATATTGAATTAACATCATTAATAAGTCAAATCTGATATCCTATACATATGAACAAAGAGTAAAAACTGGTCACTAGAAAAGCTTTAGAACAACAGTATTTTATATCCTCTGATGCATCTGATCCTAAAAAGTAATTATGTAAAATGTACTTGATAACAAACACTCGTAATTACAGTTATAGAAAAATTAGAAGTTCTTAGAATTCAAATTTCACTATCCCAATGATCACCAGATTTTCATGTGATCTCTTGCTTGAAAATGTGTCAAAAGTGTATGAGAGGCCACACTTTAGGTTTAGTATCTGTAATAAAAGTTTCTAACTGCACCCTTAAATCTTGCCATCACTTAAAACATATATTTTACTTATAGCCCACAAGGAAGGCAGGTCAAGTGAGAAAAAATAGTTTAAACTCTTCTTAGCAGTCTTAAATGAATCGTTCAAAATCCACATCTTACAGAATCCTTGCCATGAATGAGGTTCACAGACAAGGTTTAACCTTGTATATCAGCCCCCAAATTAAACAAAATTTTGCCATTCCAAATCAATAGCATTGGAAAACAAAGGAAGTTAAGAGTTGGAAGACAAGAGAGCAGTGGGAAATGCTGCATTGGGTACCTAAAACACAGGGCTTTGATTGTTATTCAATGAGTATGGTGAACTGATAAAAATTGTCACCTACAGGTTGATTTTCAAACCAGTTTTCATCTGAATTGATTTTTTTCTCATGGTATTTAATGGCTTTCAAAACATTCAAAAATGCTGAATCCATTTTTCTTCTCTTTAAAATAAATCCTTTTTCTCTATACTCTTGTGGAAATATGCAAAAACACTAGTAGAAATTTTTTGATGTATATACACAAATTTGATAACCAAATAAAATGGAGGAATTCCATAAAAGGCACAATCTGCCAAAACTCAAACAAGAAGACACAGATATCTTAATAGGCCTGGATATATTAAACACATTGAACAGTCAGTAATTTTCTGAAGTAGAAAGTACCACGTCCAGATGAGTTCACTGTGTCCAGATACAGTTCAATAAATCTATATTGTTATTCAGTTGGAATTTATAAATAAATAACTTATGACCTGTGATTCAACTAATGATGATCTCATACACAAATTTTTTTGGATTGAGATACACATTTCTTAGTTTATAACACTGGACAGTTTATATTCCTTCATTCATGATAGTGTTGTATTACATGGATCTTGATGTGTACCTATTTAATGTTCTTGGCTGTTTGATATCTGACACGCATTAGTAGTTTGATACTTACACACATGTCTAGTTTCTACCAGACATTTAAGAAAGAAATTATACCAATTTTCTATAATCTCTTTCAGAAGATAGAAGCAAAAGAATACTTCCCAATTCATTCTATGAGATCAGCAATACTCTTAATACCAAAACCAGACAAGATACTATAAGGAAAGGAAACTACAGATCATTATTTCTCATAAACGTGGATGCAAAATTCTCAACAAAAATGTTAGCAAATCAAATCCAAAAATGTATAAAAAGAATTATACACCATGCCAAATGGGACTTAAATGAATCTAGACACAGATATTATAGTCTTCACAAAAATTAATTCAAAATGAAGCACAGACCTAAATGCAACATAATGAAACTGTTAAAAGAAAACATAGGAGAAAACCTAGATAACCTTGGACATAATATTCCTTTAAAGATACAGTACAGAAGGTGTGATCCATGAAAGAAATAATTGAAAAAGCTGGACTTCACTAAAATTAAAATTTCTGTTCAAAAGATAGTATCATGAGCATTAAAAAACCACAGATTAGGAGAAAGTATTTGCAAAATACATGCTGAATAAAGAATTATTATCCAAAATATACAAAAAACTCTTAAAAGTCAACAATTAGAAGACAAACACCAGAATAATATTTACTTCAGCATTATTCACAACAGCCAAGACATGAACAATCTAAGGCTCTGTTAATGGATGAATGAATAAGGAATTGTGATTACACCCACACAGAAAATCACTTAGCCTTAAAAAGGAGATCTTGCCATTTGCAACAACATGAAAGAAACTGGAAGATATTATGTTAAGTGAAATACGCCATACATATTAAGAAAAATAGTGCATTAGTTATGTATATGCAGATCTAATGAAGTTGAATTCATAGAAGCATAGAGTAGAACAGTAATTACTAGGGATGGGGAGGTGAGGGAAATAGGCACATGTTAGCCAAAGGGTACAAAGTTGCCATTATATAAGATGAATGAGTTCTAGAGATCTGGTGCACACCATGATGACTATACTTACTATTGTATTGTATACTGGAAATTCGCTAAAAGAGTGGATTGCAGGTTCTCTCACCATACACACACACACACACACACACACACACACAAATGGTAACTATATGAAGAGATGTTTATGTTAATTAGTTTGAATGTGGTCATCATTTCACTATGGATATGTACCTTACCACAACATTACATTGTGAACCTGAAATATACATTACATATATGTGTGTTAGTTTCTCAGTCATGTCTGACTCTTTGCAACCCCATGGTCTGTCCGTGGAATTCTCTAGGCAAGAATATTTGAGTGGGTTGCCATTCCCTTTTCCAGGGGATCTTCCTTCCCCAGAGATGAAAACTAGGTCTCCTACATTACAGGCAGATTCTTTGCTGTCTGAGCTACAAAGGAAGCCCACATTACATATTTTAAAAGAAAACAAACAAAACTACTAAAAAATGGGCCACCAAAGACCATAGGAGAACAAACACCTCACCAAAGAAAATATAGAGATGGCAAATTTGTGCATGAAAAGGTGCTGTATATCATGTCATCCAGGTAATGCAAAATGAAACAATAATATGGTATCACTACATGCCTATTAAGAGTGGCCAAAACCTAGAACACTGACAACACCAAAGTTTGGCACGAATGTGGAACAACAAGAACTCTCTTACACTGTTCGTGGGAATGCAAAATGACACAGCCATGTTGGAAGTCACTTTGGATGTTTTTTTAAAAACTAAACATTCTTAACCATATGATCCTGCAATCATGTTCCTTGGTATTCATCCAAAGAGTTGAAAGCTTATGTCCCTACAAAAAAACTGCAGATAGATATTTAGAGCTGTCTTATTCATAATTGTCAAAACCTGGAAACAACCAAAATGCTCTTCAGTAGGAGTATGGTTAAATTTTGGTAGATCCAGATAATGAAATATTATTTACCACTAAAAAAGAAATGAGCTTCAAGCTCATTTGAAAGCTCCTTGAAAGACATGGAGGAAGTTTAAATGCATGTTATTAACTGAAAGAAGCCAATCAAAAAATTTATGTACTATATGATTCCAACTATATGACATTCTGAAAAGGGCAAAACTATAGAGATGGTAAAAAGATCAGTGGTTGCCAGAGGCTAGGAGGGAGGGAGGGAAAAATGAGTCAGCCATGGAAGATTTTTAGGGCAGTGAATCTACTCTGTATGATACTATAATTGTGAATACTTGTCATTGTACATTTGTCCAAACCCACGCAATATACAACATTAAGAATGAATCCTAACATAATCTATAAACTGTGATGATACAATTTCACTGATTTTAACAAATGTATCAGTCTGATGGGGAGTGTTAAAAAAAAGGAGTAGGCTATGCATAATTGGGGGTAGGAATTAATGAGAAATCTCTGTACCTTCCACTCAAATTTGCTTTGAACCTAAAACTACTCCAAAAAGTTGTCTATTAAAAAGGAATTTTAATATATTTATCCATTATTATACTAGATAGCCTTTTGAAGAGTGTTCTTTACTTTTTGGATAGAAAAAAAAAAAAAACTTGAATGATGGTTTCTGGCAACACTATGTGGCTCTCAGCTTGTTAGCCAGTAACAAGCAGAAGGAGAAAGACAAAGGTAATAGTAACAGGTTTGGAAATTGAGAACAAAATTAAAACAAATTTGTTTTCTGTCAGTCAAAAAACAACCAAAATGATTTGCTAGATTTTTTTTCCTTTTTGGATAATGAATTTGTTGAAATGTTTATATGACCTCACATCAGTCAAGGAAATCTTTCTTGACTATTAGAAAGGAGGATAGCCCTTTGAGATCTAGATTATGAGTTTTTCTGCTTCTTTTATCTTAACCCTTGCTAAGACTGAAGAGCTATAAAAGTATTTACCTTTTATTTAGTAAGTATAAAATATTTTGCTATCTTGGCAACTATTAATAAATAAGGTTATAAAAGCCTCAAACATAATTCTGTTCTGATTGGCTTGAAGAGGTTAACACATGTTTACATAACAATAATATCCTCTTCAGTGGTCAGAAATAAGCTTTTTAAATGAAACTTTGTAAAACTGAAAATATAGTAGTCTTTAAAAGTCCCTCTTATAGATACTGCTACTTCAGCAGAATTGTAATATAAGAATTCAAATTCGGTCAATCAAGATGAATCATTAGACAAATCAGAGGGTCTGAAAATATGATTTTTTAAAAAAACCTAAATACATTTTCTCTGATTTTATCATCTTGGAATATATAACCAATTATTTAATTTTTTTCATAGAGATCTAGGTATTTTGAACTTCCTAAACTGCTTAGGCTTCCTATCAGAGGAGCTATTTTACTTTTACATTATATTTAGGACTAAAAAGAAGGAAAAAAAGAAAACAGTTTCTACTATATTAAACCCTATTTCTGAACAACAATTCAATCATAATTCTGTTCATGGATACATGTGTATGTACGGCTGAGTCCCTTCACTGCTCACCTGAAACTACCACAGCACTGTTAATCAGCTATGCAACAATACAAAATAAAAAGTTTAAAGGCTGAAAAATATTTTTGCTCAGTAGTATGTAAGGTTAATTTTATTTAATTTTAAAATCTTAGAGGATATAAAATTGAGTTCCTTAATAGGCAATCTTTGCACATCTAATATTGCCTTAAGTAAGATAGACTACTAAAACACTGGTCACAAGGAATAGCTGCATTTATCAGTTTGTTATATGACAGAGTGCTTTTATCTTTGGTGGGGAAATGATGTGGGTGTTCATAGGTGATCATTAGGTTTGTTCATGAGCTTTGTTAAAAATGCTTGTATATAACAGGCAATTTTCAATTACCTAACTCCCAGTTCTGTCTGTGAAATAGTAGCTGATTTGACTAAAAGTTATAATTAAGATGGGTGATGTGGTTAGTTAGTTAACTTGGGTAAATATATAATTAATATGGGTGATTGAGTGCATACTGGAAATAATAACAGCAAAGAAATACAACTATATATGCAAAGGAACAGTGTATCTTTTTGTTTTTCAAAGAAAAGAGTGATTTTGTTTTAATGAAAAGTGATTTTGCTAACATTCACTTTTATTCAGTCTCATTTTTCATAATATTGGTGCTCACATAAGTACAATAAGACAATTTTCCTTTATATTAGCATATAATTGAACAAACTAAGTATGCAATAATCAAAAGCATACCTAGAGTGTCATGTTTGATAAACCAAGCAATGCCCACCATTAATGAAACAAGCACAATAAGAACAAGCTCACCATTAATGAAAAAGAATTGCACTTTATATGTGATGCCAACACCTCCCAATCTTCCTAAGGAAACATACTTAGCACCCAGGTTCCAGGGTCCAAGCCTGCTGGGTGATAAGGGTGTGACTCTGTGTCAGTCTGGGAACTTTGAAAATCTGGTAGACCTTAAGAGAGGAAGTCACTCAAATCTACAGATAACACTGGTAGAGAGAATTTCTTTCAATTGGTTTTCCAGCATTGGTACAGAAAAGCAAACTAAATTTCCTAAAAAGAACTTAATTATTTAGACTCACAAGTTATGTGACACCGTGTGCATAAAGAGGCTTATATATGCAACTCTTGTTAAACCTAGATAAAATAAGCAGAACTTACCGACCCATAAAAAGAACAACCTTTTTGTCATCAAAACTGTTTAGAAATTATTTCTCAAAATAGGGTACTGGGAATAAAAGTTATTTAAATATCATTTAATTATCTAAGACAGAGGTAGGCAAACTTTCTCTTAAAATATTTTAGGTTTTGCAGGTCATACACTCTATGTCACAACAACTGAAATTAGCCACTAATGATGCATAAATTAATAGATACAACTGTGTTACATTAAAACTTCACAAAAACAGGAGATTGGTCAGAAAGCTTGGTTTGTTGGCCTCTGATCTAGGGAAATGTGCTTACATTTATACTTGCTATTTCTTATTAAGTAAGAGCATCAATTCTGTGAATTTACATGTTAATTTGCACATTTCTGCTTAGTATAAAAGATAAAACCCAAAGGTTATGGCTGTATTGCCCTATAGGACTTTAACCATATGAGCTCTAACCCAGCAATTTCATTTTTTAAATGCCTTTTTTGAAAGACTATATAATCCTTATTCCTCTAATTCTCATTTGGAACAGACTTACTGTTTTACTGCTTCCTTAAATTATGAGGTTAAGTAATTTGGAACAACTCTTTTTAATATTTCTTTTAAAAATATTTTAATTTTTAAAAAATTATACATGGACAATAAAAATTAATAAATGGATGCATTTTGAATCCTAATTATTAGATAATTTGAATTCTAGAATTTCAACGTTTCTCCTAGATTTTGGTCATTTTTAGTGGTAGGATTTAAGGCTTTCCAAATATGACAGCCTCTCATCTGTCACAGGAGGAGATGAAATTTGATTATTTATATGTATCAAGATCATTGATTTTTTGAGAAACAAAGACTAAGGGACTAATTATTGTTTCATAGTATCTTTATCCCCTATTAAATATAATGCTAAATATGTACACTTTACCGGTTTTTTAATGTTCCAATAAAAATTATTTTAACTGCTTTTAACCTTTTACCTTAAGATAAGATTTCTTAACTATATAAATAACTCTATATCCTACATTGCTGTTGTTTTTCAGGCCACTTAGGGCAGTAAAGAGAGATCATGACCATGCTTAGAGACCAGCCTTTGTAGGCCTAGAACAGCAAGGTTACAAAGAGGGCTCATCTAACTTCTTTAATTACTCTGCTTCCTGATAGAGAATTTGAGACTGTGATGCATTCTTTAAGTCATTAAGCTCACGAGGAGCCAAGGTTCACTCAGAGTCAAATTACATATAAGTTCAAGCACAAGATTGCCTCTCCGTCTTTGCTAGGCAAAGTTCCTTATAGTTCAGAAACATGGTTAGCTAATAAATTTTAAACCAACTCAACTTATATAATATATATTAGGAAACCAAAACTTCGTGGACTAGTAACCAAAACCAGAGTTGGTCCAGTCACAGTTCTGGAATCTAGACCACTGAATGGGAATTCCTTCTCTTTTACAAGAGGCTTTGCTGCTCTGCTATCTCTGTAGCACGGGTGTAATGGTTTCCAGCTTGGCCGCTATTCTGCAACAATGGAAATAATAGAGTCCTTTGTCCAAGGTTGTTTCCCAATGGATTAAACGCTGCTGTGGGAATAACTGTTTACACCTGTCAATCAGAGATTGAAAAACTTAGCTACATGAGGGAGGTGAAGGAGGACAGTGGTTTCTCTAGTTTCATTTTTCAAGTATTATCTTCATTTTGCTTCTTACCTCCTTAGCTGTTTTTTCTACCATGAACTTCAGCTTGGGGCAGGGTATTAAGATTTACAGTCCTGTCAAACTGAGGGTTATTCGATTCTCAGCTACCTCATGTCTCTGCCTACAGGCACAAAGAGCATCTCTCCACTAGGTTGTATTTATTCTTCTGCTTTCAGGTAGGCTATTTAGAAGAAACTCATCTCTCTCAGAGAAGAACTTATTGAAAGTCACAAAAAATAGTCAATATGTTCTAAAGCACTGCCATTTCTCTACAGAAATTTCCAAAAGCCCCAGCCTCAGAGAACGGAAAATTTGAGAGCCAAGTGAATTTTGCATGAACATGGAAGCAAGTATAAATAATTTTTCCATTGTATAACTGGTATCAATATCTTCTCAACCAAAGTTAGGGGGAATCATCAGCTTGTATTCTTTAGCAAATACACAATCCACAGTTTAAGATTTTCAATTCTAATACTCTTATTTCCAGGGAGTTATTTCAGAACAAGAATTTAGTTTCAACTAATTCAGAGTGGCATAAGCAAAAAGGGTATTTACTATCTAACTAAAAATTCCAAAAAAAAAAAAAAATAATAAAATCATGTTGCTAGAATTCTGTCTCCATCTCTAAGCTCTGAAGTTCTGTGTTTTGGCTTTATTCTCAATAAAGTTTCCCCTCATGATATAAAATTGCCACCAAAAATCACATATTCCTCTAGTTAGAAGTGCCAGAGGAAGTATTTTCTTCTCCATGTGGTTGCAAGTTCCAGTCTTCTACTTACTGTCTGATGATACAGTCAACCTGCCTGAGAAATGGAATTCTCTGAATGGCAAAACCTAGACAGGGCCATACCAACACCATGATCCAAGTGCAGTGGGAGTAATTTCACAAAACCATTGTAAAGGGTTCTTTTACAAGAAAAGGAATGAATACAGACAAAGTAGAAAGAACAGCTATAACCGATTGAAGCACATTGAAAAAAATATAATAAATTTGATTTCTGGTGAACTTTTGTTGGTAGACCTATGATGACTTTTATTAAGAATCGTTTTCTTTTGTAAATGTTTATAAGCCGTCTATTTAATAATTCCTCAGTTTTATTAGGTTTACAGTTTATATCTTATAGAATGCTATTTCTGAAATAAAGTTTAAAAAAAAAGTATGATTTCTTCTTCCTCTGTGGTTTTAACAATGAGTTGCTGTGCAGGTATACCTTTAAGTTCTTTCAAAAACTGGAAAAAGAACTGAATTCATTTAGAACAGCTACGAGGCTTTCACATCCTGGGTGCCAGTACTCTTTTAAGCCTACTTTCTTTCATAAATATTTTTAGACTAGAGGTTACATTTCTGCTTAATGGTGTTATTTTTACTTTTTTAATATTAAATAGTCTTCAAGTGATAGCATTTTCTCCCTCTGTCATCTTGCCCTTAACATAGTTAAAAGGCATACATGATCCTTTTTAAAAATCATTTTCACCGGCTTTTAGCACAGTCTGTCACTTTGTATTCCTGATGCTATAAATGTCACTTTTACATTTATATTCTAACTCAGCCATTTGTTTAAACAGTCCTTTCATATCTGTGTTCATTTAATATCCCCATATATTGGATGTCTTCAGTTGATCAGGAGATAATTCTTCATTTGGATAATTTGTAATAAAACAGAAGCATTTCCAATTTTTAGAAATACTCACTTAAAAACAAATCTATTTTCAGAAATCTAAAACTATGCCCTTTAGCCCCCTTTAAAAACCTTATAAATTTAAGGACTACATGAACCCATATTCTCATGGTATTTGTCAGCTTTCAACAGTACTCCAGGGGGGGATTACAATGCAGCATAAAGACCGTAGGTTTAAGCTCTTTCTGTTCTTACAGAAATGGTTACTAACTTGAGTATTAACTGTTTGAGCCTTAACATGTTTATCTTATTATTATATATATCTTGGAGGTGTTGTGAATATTAAATGTAATAACCTGAACAGAGAACTTGGTATAATACCTGATATATAATGGTGCTTTATAGGTTGTGGTCTTAATGATTATTGTTACTGTTATAATTCATTAAATTTTTTTCCTTTAATGCCTCCATCATGGATAATTTTGACAGTTAAGGACAATTTTTCCTATGTTGGCACAATCTTGAGTTTAGCATCACCTTATGGATATGTTCCCACACACAGAGAACTACACATTCATGATACCTATCTTCTAGATTCCTTGCATCTATTCATGCCTTTGAATGCTTTTGTTATTTTGTGGGATAAAATATGCCATGACTTTTAAAACAGATAGGAGTCCCTTCTATTGCCTCCCTCTTTGAAAACCAATATAGCTTATATAAGAATGCTACAATTATACTTTTATTCTTTTTCCTTTTTTTCCTCATTGTTTTTCCACTCACTGTTTTCTGGATTCTAGTTTGCATCTTTCTAATGTTTTCTCATATATATCTTTTGTTTTTATTCCAAATGTGGAATCATCACAGAGTAAAGGAACATACCATCCTTCTCACATTTCAGAAGCAGAAAGACATTTTGTGAAGGCTTTCAATTTGGCATCAATATTAGGGATTGGGGCCTGTCATTTTGAGTTTAGTTACTCCTCATCACTAGCCTGAATCACCAAAACTATCCCCTATCTTCCTGTATCTTGACATTTTCTTATTGTTTACATGTTCTGAAGTATTATTTCTAAAGGACTAGTATGATTATAAGACTCCAAAGTTTTAAAAAATTGGAAGTTTTTAACTGCTACAGCTCAGTGATCAATGTCAGCTGCACAATAAAGAAGGATCTCCACAATCCTACTTTTGCTACCATTATCTACCAAATGCATGTATAATTGCCATGAACCAGTTGATTTACCTAATAGACTTAGTCACTGAATTCCTGTTTATGGATGTTGACCATAGAATGGCTCATACTTCACTATTCTGGTTTTAGCTGAACGGAACAGAAAGAGTGTGTGTGCTCTGGTATAAAAAGATGAGATGGGGCAATCAGATTTTGCTACTGACAACTTCAAATCTGTACACTGAGGAATAAGTGTAGTAATCTATGGAGAACTCAGCTAGGAAGTCATTCAGGTTCTGGGGCTAGAAAGCCATTAGCATCATGTCTGCAGAGAAAATAACAAGAGGAAGTCAATCGAAAGAGATGCCACTTAGAACAAGAAGTTTAGTCACTGAGGACAATCAAAGACAGGCAGAGAAATATAAAAAGACTACTTTAATTCATGACATTTTCTGATTGTTATCTTCACTGAGAGTTTTGTTTCTTTCTTTCTTTTTTTTTTTTTCCAAATAAACTTTCCTGCATTTGAGCTAGCTTCAGCAGGTTTTTGCTCTTTTCCACCAAAATGGCTTGACATAAACAGAAAAACTATCCTTGGTCATCCTGTATTTTCCCCCTCTGGGAAATTCACTGTTCCCTGTAAAATCTCCACTTTGATGTCAAAGTGAAGCTCAAATATTGCCTGCTCTATGAATTCATTTTTCTGCCCTCTTAGACCAAACTGATTTGTCCTAAGCATGATTAAAGAATACTCTTTACTTATACTATATCATATTTTATTTCAATTACTTATCTCTTCAACTCAATTGGCCATACTTCAGTTTCCACAACTGTAAAAAGTGAATACTAATGGCATTTCCTCTTAGAGAGCTGTAGTTAGGATTAAATTATATGACACAGGAACACTTAAAAGAGATTAGCTCTGATAATACTAGTGATTTTTCCATCTAGACAATTCTAATTCTGGTAAAACCTAGTCTCTATTTATTTTTCTTGATTAATAGCTAGTTTAAGTTAAATATTTTAATTATTTTTAATAAAAGTTACAAATTTATTACCATTCTAGCAATACAAGAGAATAGATTAACACAAAAGGAGCAATATCTCTGACCAACTATAAAGTCTCAGCAAAAATTGATTTGGTTGAAAAATAATGATTTTTCTGTAAGATCTGTCACTAGTTAATTTTTAACCTGAAATGATGAATAATAACTGTATTGGTTAAAACCCTGTTTTACAAATCGCATAGCTTATTTCCCATTTAGCAGCGTCAAGGACAATGGTGGTGGGACAGCTATCTTTTGATATGTAAATGTAGAAGCACTTAAGAGATATTTAATATGGAATAGCATTTCAGTCATTTATTTTAAAATTCAGTTTTTATAAAGTACTGAGCCAGTTTGTCATATGCCCAGAATGACATTGCCTGATAAAGAGGAAAACCAGAGCATTTTGCCTTGACAACTGAAAGCATTCCCACAGCATTTTAGCTCTTTATATTATTAGTGAACTTTGATATTTTTTCACTGAAAATTTGTAAATAAACATGTGCATCTTAATAGAAAATAAGTTTAAATTAAATAGATCAAACTGATTAACTTGTTTCTCTGACCTTGATCAGTTGGGTTAATTATATTCTATTTGAAATGTCCCTGGAGTTGCAAAATGAACCAACTTCCCCAAATCTTCTCTAGCTTGTGGAAACTGGCTAAAGATTGTTTTATTAAAAGTTCAAATGACATTAATGTCAACAAACTGTAGATTTCAAAGCCAGAGAAGTCCTGTATTTTACATGCCACAAACCTGTACCTGTGTGATGCATTAATTGCCATGTTCATGACCCTTGGAGGAGGCTAGGAATTGATGAAAAGAAAAATCTCACTAGAAGTGGCTTTTTAATAAAAGGGTTTTCACTTAAATATTCTTTAGAAAAATAAAAAATCCACTATTAGGCATAAAAAAAGTAAGAAAATGGAGCAGAAAAAAACAAAAAACAGACCTTTGCTTAAAGTAAGAACAGCTCTTTGGAGACCTATTCCAAATAAAGTGATATTTATTCTTTAGTGAAAGGTTGTATTTCTTTAAAACTTAGAACAATTTTGTTATGTAAAATAAAAGACCCTAACAAAGTACTACAAATTGAGTACCTTAAACAACAGAAATTTATTTTCTCAAGTTTTGGAGGCTAGAAGTCTTAAATCAAAATATCAACAGGATTTGTCCCTTCTGAAGTCTGTGAGAAAAGGCCCTTTCCTGGCCTCTCTCTTGGCTCATACGTGGCCATCTTTTCCCTGATTGTAGCATCTTCTCTATTATGTCTATCTTTTTGTTCAAGTCTCCTCTTTTTGTATAAGAACATGTTATATTGAACGTGGGGTTCACCTTACTCCAGTATGAGCTATATGGAACTATTTATAACCGCAAAGACCCTATTTCCAAATAAGGCCAAGTTCTGAGGAAAATGGGACTTAAGATTTCAATACCTGAATTTTGGTAAGACATAATTCAACTCATAACATCTCACTTCAAACTTTGTATTTCTTTGGCAAATATCTATCTCAGTGTGGCCATGTGGGCCCTTCACATCTAAGGGATTCAAACATATTCTTTAAGTCTCCATTTACAAAAACATGAATGGTTTAAAGGTAAAAAAAAAAAACAAAAAAGTGTCACTCTGTTGGCTGTCTCTAAATAACACATAACTAAAATGGCAAGGAGCTTGCCTTTATACTTTGGGCATCTTACTTCTTCAATGTTTTTCCAGTGCAAATTGCAAAGAGAAACCTGCAAATCACCATTAACTGGACCTTAATAAATATATTCTTTGATTATAGTCTCACCAACAAAAGTCATGCAAAGCCATATTCTACTTTCCACCCATACCAAGCCAACCCTTATGTCTTTTAACTCCACTTTTAAGCCCTTGCTTGTGCTCATATTTCTAGTTTCTCTTTTTAAAAATAGTTTCAAATCCTGTCCTTTGAGTGAACACAAACTGACAACTTTTTGCAGTTTTGTTTTTTCTTTTCCCTGTTTTATCTCCATTCTCTTTTGGAATTTTTCATGAGGTCCGCTTTTCCCCTTAATTCAGTAGTTTCCAATGTACTCCAAAAGTGTCATAGTTTTTCACATCTACAATAAGGTCATATTGGATAGGCAGAGTCACTGAACAAAAATTAGTGCTTTTATAGGGCTTCTACTGGTAATTCAACTAGGACTCTCTAGAAGGTACAGAAAAAGATGTCGCACATGTAATTTATAGAAATCAGCCATTGATTCTCTCTCAAAGAATGAACAATGAATTTTGTGTTTTTCTTCTTCTATGACAGATGGCTCACACGTTTGACACAGATTCACTGCTTAGTTCCCAGTCATTGATCTTTAATTAGAACTCTTTCTCAGTTATTTTTCAACTGGATGCCCCAAAGACAAAGGACAATAGTACCCATATGGCCTTTCAACCCTAATCCAATCTCTAGACTATTATTGAGTTACTCTTTATAAAGTTCTGATCTAGAGAACCTATATTCATTCATTCATTCATTCATTTGACAAGTGTTTACAGAACAATCACTCTATGTCAGGCACTGTTTTTAGGTGCAGAAAACATAGCAGTATAAGAAAATCTCTGTGTTCATGACACTTAAGACCTTATGTGGGAAACATAATACATATAATAAATAATTATAAGTTAATATATTATACACTAGAACATAATAACTGCTATGGAGCAAAATAAGACATGAAGTGTTAGAAGCTGTCTGAGCAATAATACTGTTATCAAAAGTCATTTTAAAAAAAGATAAAGACATTTAACTACAAGAGCAATGAAAAATTTTAAAAGAGGAGAAAACCATTGCAAACAATGTCAGAACACAAATAACAAACAGTGAGAAACATTTGCAACATATAGACAACTTAGCAACTGAACAACAAGTATATTACCTCACATACACAAAGTAAAATTTTAATCAAAGCTACATCAAGTCTTTTATTAAACCTAACATATTGGGATATGCAGATGACACCACCCTTATGCAGAAAATGAAGAACTAAAGAGCCTCTTGATGAAAGTGAAAAAGGAGAGTGAAAAAGTTGACTTAAAATTCAACATTCAGGAAACTAACATCATGGCATCCGGTCCTATCACTTCATGGCCAATAGATGGGGAAATAATGGAAACAGTGACAGATTTTATTTTGGGGGGCTCCAAAATCACTGCAGATGGTGACTGCAGCCATGAAATTAAAAGAGGCTTATTCCTTGGAAGTAAAGTTATGACCAAGCTATTGTCATAACACAGACAGCATATTAAAAAGCAGAGACATTACTTTGCTGACAAAGGTCCATTTAGGGGCAAAACTATGGTTTTTCCAGTAGTCGTGTATGGTTCTGAGAGTTGGGCTATAAAGAAAGCTGAGCACCAAAGAATTGATGCTTTTTAACTGTGGTGTTGGAGAAGACTCTTGGGAGTCCCTTGGACTGCAGGGAGATCCAACCAGTCCATCCTAAAGGAAATCTGTCCTGAATATTCATTGGAAGGACTGATGCTGAAGCTGAAACTCCAGTACTTTGGCCACCTGATAGGAAGAACCGACTTATTTGAAAAGACCCTGATGCTGGGAAAGATTGAAGGCAGGAGGAGAAGGGGACAACAAAGAATGAGATGCTTGGATGGCATCACCGACTCGATATACATGAGTTTGAGTAAGCTCCAGGAGCTGGTGACGGACAGGGAGGCCAGGCAGTCTGCAGTCCATGGGGTCGCAAAGAGTTGGACATGACTGAGTGATTGAACTGAACAGACTGAGAAATTCTATTAAAAATTGAATTTCAAAAAGTTGAAAAGGCCTACAAACAACCTCAGTGTCAGGAATGTGTAGAAAGAGTGACCTAAATGGATTACTGATAGGATTGTAAAATGATACATGCATCCTTATTATATCTGGTGGTTACACTACCAGAAATTTAGCTTTATATATACATAGCTATATCATTTATATAAGGTGACATTTATACAAGGTTACTCCTTGCATAATTGTCTTAGAAAAATGTATAAAACCATAAAAAATATGTATAAGGAATATATTAATGATGTGTATCTCCAAGGAGAAAAAAAATAGTATGTAAACAGTGAAAAAGAATCTATACATATTTTTTCATAGAAATGCAAGAATATACTAATAATTGTAATAATGTTAATAAATAAAGGTAAATAATAAATTACTGATGGTGTAGACAATTACATCCTAGTTGGATATAACAGAAGGTGGGAGGGAGAATTTTCTTTTTATTATATAATGCACTTTTATTTTTGAAATATGTGAATGTAAGAGCTATTTAAAAGTACTTTTCTTGGAAGGAAACAGCACTTGTTATTTAATTTGATGGATGAACTTTCACTAAATAATACATGGGGAAAATATTTCCTTCTCAAAAGTAGTTATGTTCCTTATAAATCAATTCCATACTCTTAAAATTCATTTCTTAAAATCCTATATTAAATCCTAGAGTCATACAGAATACCCCTAAGCATACCCAATCAGAGTAAAGGAAAACTTGAGAAGTACTAAATAAATAATAATGAGAAGATGTGTTGAATTATTTGGTTATCATTCTGATTTTCATATTCTAGCTTCAATAACTGGCCAATTGATTTTATTCCACAGAAAATAATATCATGGAACCTCTAATCAGTTCAGATCATACAAGTGTGATTGAAATTAACACTGGTGCAAAGGATTTCTACAGTATTCTCTTTGTTCTAATTTTCTTTCTTTTCCCCATATATGTCTGTGTACGTGCGTGCATGCTCACTCACTTCAGTCCTGTTTGACTCTTTGGGGCCCTATGGACTGTAACCTGCCAGGCTCTTCTGTCCACAGGATTCTTCAGGCAAGGATACTGGAGTGGGTTGACATCCCTCCTCCAGGGGACCTTCCTAACCCAGGGAGGGAACATACATCTCCTGCGTCTTCTGCATCGCAAACAGATTCATTACCACTGAGCTACCGGGAAGCCCCCATATATGTCTAAACTACCGTAAACTCCAATTCCACTACTGAGGAATTTTTTTTCTTAACTAGAAATGGGCATATGGGGAAACACCAACATAATTAACAACTAGTATCCCTTGCTCTAGCTTTTATTGTTCAGTCGCAAAGTCGTGTCCGACTCTTTGTGACCCCATCAACTGCAGCATAGGCAGGCTTCCCTATCCTTCGCTGTCTCCCAGATTGCTCAGATTCAAGTCCACTGAGTCAGTGATGCTATCTAACCATCTCATCCTCTGTTCTAGCTTTATTTGGGAAAACTGGCTCTATCCCTGAAAATAGTTTCTTTGTAAAAATGTTAGGCAAATATCATAAAAGTATGAGATTTAAGGATGAATATCTAAAAAGAATAAAAGCAAAAATACAGGTAATACAATAAACTTTCCTTCCTTTCTTAAGGTACCTAAATTAAGTTTGATGTTCAAAGCAAAAATTGTAACACTGTCTGTTGTGGACTTTAATATATGTATGTACATAGAATATGTATGTAGAGGAAATATTTGAAAAGAATTATATTACTAACAGGAGAGGATAACGGGATTAAAGAAAAGTTTCTACACTTCACTCAGATGAAAACCAGACACCAGTTGATCTTTGGGGTGATAGAATAGTTGTATATCTCTATGGCACTGGTGATAACAGGAATTTATACATGTGATAAAATGGCATAGAATTATACACACACATTGTACCAATGTCAGTTTTTTAGTTTGTATATTGTACTATAGTTACACAAGATATAAACCATTGGGGAAAATGGATGAAGAAAACATGGCCCCTTTCAACTTTGTAACTTTCTGGAAACCTATAATTATTTCAAAATAAAATTTTAATTATGTTTGTTTAAGAAACTGAATGTTTTCATTCTAATACAAAGTATTTTTCTTCAAATTGTGTATTCAGTGTAAACTGTGCCCAAATAGCAATCTACCTCCTTTTTATATACTATGTAGAATTAGATGATCTTAGATTGCAAATGGTAGATCAATATATGATTAATGTTAAAAATTCAACTTTTAATCCTTATAAATACTTAACTGTAACTTTTCAATTTAAAACATTAATGTAATTTTAATACTTTATTCAAGAGAATGAAGTTACATTTGATTTTATCATCTATTTAGAAAAATGATTTCTGAAGGAACTTCTATATTAAGCTAAAATATACAGAAAAATACATGCCAGTTTGGTTGCAAAGTTAGCAGCTTCTTGCCTTCAGAGATTGATGCCACACTTCCATTTCCAATTCAATAAATGTTTTTAATATGATTTTTCAAGTCACAATCATGTGAAATCAAGACCAAAACAATATATATTAACACAATTATAATGCTAATTGTGAATAAATTTATTTTGGTCCAAAACTCATCATTTTATTGCCCCTATCTTTATGTGTCAGTTGGTTTACATGGAAAATTAGTTGATAAACAGCACTGCAGCTAAAATAGCCCATAAGATTGTTAAATCTGATTGTCACATTGAATCACATTTTCTTTCTATTTAGTCATGAGTAGTACTTTGGTCTAATCATCCTATTTGTTTCAATAATAGGTATAGTAGTTTTTTTACTTAATATAGTTCTATATTAAGCATAGAACCTTAATCAACTATAGAACTACATAGAAATATATAAAGTCAATATATTTATTTTATTAACGGATTTTCTATTGCTGTTAGGTTTCCAAATTGAAATGGCTTAATACTTTTAAATTTCCAAAGATGAAACACACACAGAGTAGTGAAAAAATTGGAAAGGCTTTGTGAAACCATCTAAGTGTATTCAGCTGTTACAATAACTCTCCATCAGGTAACTACAATCTTGTGCCATGTTTATTGTAAATATATAAGAAAATAGGCGAATTAATATAAGAAGGTCAATGATGTTTTATACACATAAATTATGAAAGTAATAGAATTTTACTTAGCAATGTGAAATTAGGAAGTTATTTGGCTTTAGATATTAATGCTAAGCATGGAATAAACAGAGCTATTTTATATCCTGTGATATATCCATATGCAGTAGGAGGCAAGCCTCTATTAAAAAGAAGTTGCCTATTATACTAGAGAGTTCCTCACTCAATTTCATTCTTCTGTGCATCCTGGTAATCTCTAGGAAACACAGAATCTAGTACAAGAAAGAAGTAAAATCTGTCAATTAGATAACAGATATCAACTTTAAGAGGATGCTAATAAGTTTCCCTTCAACTACCATTTAACTACTTTTAATTAATCTTGTAATTTGAGCAGAGCAATCCCTTGAAAAATAACATTATCTTTTGAGAGAGGGTTTATTATGGTGCTAGAATTCAGATTTCCTGAAATAATATCAATTAACAGATATAGACAATAAAAATGAGACTAAAATTAAGACCAGACATCTAACAATGAACATGCATCTTGACAAAAAAAAAATAAGTGCTAAAATATAATTTTGCCATTATTGAGGACCTAAAATGAGATGGTCTGTAATTTGCCAAGTAAGTCATATTACACTCACTCACACAATAGTAGTTAACAAGGTTGGTAAATCTCTTATTTGTAGCAGAAAGTTCTATGCCTCAACAACACAGATACCAGATATTTTCAGTTACTTTCATTAAAAAAAAAAATTTAGAATGATCAAAGAAGTTTAGGATTTTTGTATTAGATGTGAAGACCATCAAAGATGATCTCACAAAATCTATTTCATAAGGGAAAAGTTATTAGGTCTTTGGAAATCAAGTATTATAGTTGAAGTTTCAGCAACAGTACCAGAGTTGAATAGGCCCCATGTGTCACATTAAAGAGTCAGCATAAATGACTAATTCATTGTGGTGAGAAAGCTGGTGAGGTTCCTATGCCAAGCTATCTAAAGAGAGGGAAACCAATCAGTTATGAAGATTATTTCATTGCACAACTCAAGAAGTAGAACATCTAAAGGTCTGACCATACAAAAACAATTTGGAAAAAATATTTTCAGAGAAATTCAGTGATTTGAATCATTAACATCACTATCAACTGGTCAGTTTCTTTGAATAAAAGAAGGTTTGCAATTAGACAGGTCCATGAAAATAACAAGCAATACAAATGATGTCAGATTGAGTAAGTTAAGTTTAAAATCATGTCTCTTTGAATTTCTTCAGTGACTCAGCCTTCTCATGACAGCCTCCTACTTTTCTTGGAAATAAGCAACACAAGGAAACATGATAGGCTAAGCAAAAGAAATACACAATTTTACTTTTGGTGACTGGAGATAATCCCTGGTTGACTCATGCTGTTTTTATTTTTCTAGATAGTCATGATAAAACATATATCAACTTCTATATTTAGAAATAAAGCTATCACCACCACCACCAACACAGCAGGAACACCATCTCTTCGGGGAAAAGTTTTTCTACAACTTTCATCAGAAAAAGGTGTTGAGGAGACCAAGCAGACATCAGCTAAGAAACCTGAAGTTGTGCATACATGTGTGCTCACTCAGTCCTGTCCAATTCTTTGTGACCCAGTGGACAGTAGCCCACTAGGCTCCTCTGTCCATGGGATTCTCCAGGCCTGAACACTGGAATGGGTAGCAATGCCCTCCTCCAGGGGATCTTCCTGACCCAGGGATCAAACCCGCATCTCTTCCGTCACCTGCATTGGCAGGTGGGTTCTTTATCACTAGCACCACCTGGGAAGCCCAAAGTTGTACATTAATGGAAGATAAATGCATGATACTTCCTCCAGGGCAGGAGAAAGGGCTCCCAATGTCATGTTTACTGATTTTCCACTGAACTACTTTTGCATAAAACCTTAGGGGCAAGTTAAAAACTGTTTGATGAACTGCTGAGCTAAACCTGAGGAAGCATACTCAGGAGTCCCTCTCTGGCAGGTTCTTCTAAGCTGTCTTTCTCCTATTATGCTTGCTCACATTGGCTAATGGCAATTAATCACACAAATTGGAGACAATGTATTTTGGATAACTTCCCCCCTCTTTCATAAAGAGAATAAATTGTTCCAGACAGAAGGAGAAAACATGCACAGGCAATTCAGCTGAACTGTAACCCAGAGTGGACTTATTGCTGTCAAGGGGGAAGTTTAGGTTGATGATTCTTCTGAGCTGCCCAGTGCAGTGGTTTTTCTGTTGACAACGTCAGCAGACTTAGTGTTGTAACAGAGACTTCAGCTATAGAAGGATAATGGGGATCTATTTCATAGATTCTCTGTTGGGAAAAAAACCTCAATCTCCCTAACTTTCAGCATTAACTTTCTGCATAATTCTTCCCTTATGCTAGACTTCCTAGTTTGCCATTTGTAACACTGAAATTAAAGAAGGTTATATAATATCTCCAAACTAATCAGTTAAAACACACAAAGGAAAATATGTGAACCCGCTTTTAAAAACCCACTAGCTACTCGCAGGAGAATAAGTCTAATGATCAACTACCACAAAAAGCAATCAGGGCCTTGGAGGTCAGCTGGCTGCAAATGGCCACAAGGAAGTATTTGTGATAAAATAAATATGGATATAATGCTGAAGACAGACAGCCCTGGGCTGCCAGGAAACATAATCCTCCTGTCAGTTAATAGCAATGCAGGAAGAACATGTTCTAATCAGATTTAGCCATAACAACTTCAAAGCACACAGTCAAGATCCTTAGCAAGCAGCCTCAACAGGAAACTCTCAGTTTCTTTCTGCATTTCAGAAAGTAACTGAAAACCACTCTTTAAATGTAAGCACTAAACTACTTGTAAACTTACTGTCTTTTTTTTTAATAGACACTTGCAAAAGAAGAGAAATTTAGTTGTGTTTTTGAATAGGTATTTTTTATTGAAGTAATGTTGATTTACAATATTATATTAGTTTCAGTTGTACCACACATAGGTTTGATATTTGTATAGATTATACTCCTTTTAAAGTTATGCAAGATAATGGCTATATTCTCTGTGCTGTACAATACATCCCTGTAACTTATTTCTATTAGCTTGTACCTCTTAATCCCCAACCCCTATATTTTGCCTGTCCCATTTTCCTCTCTGCCTTGATAACCACTAGTTGGTTCTCTATATCTGGGAGCCTGTTTTTTGTTTTGATTTTTGTTTTTTGTTTTTTTTGACATTTAACTAAGCATAATACCCTCCATGTTGCTGCAAATGGCAAATTTAAAGTCTTTTTATGACTGAGTAATATTTCATTGGGATTCCCAATTGGCTTAATGGTCAAGAATCCTCCTACCAATGCAGGAGACATGGGTTTGATTCCTGGTGGGATATCCCCTGGAGGAGGAAATGGCAACCCCACTCCAGTAATCTTGCCAAGAAAATCCCATGGACAGAGGAACCTGGCAGTCTACAGTCTGCTGCTGCTGCTAAGTCGCTTCAGTCGTGTCTGACTCTGTGCGACCCCATAGACGGCAGCCCAGCAGGCAGTCTACAGGGTTGCAAAGAGGTGGACATAACTGAGTGACAGAGCATGCACATGCAGTATGTCATTATATATATGTATATATTCCAAATCTTTATCCACTTGTCTGTCAGACACATAGGTTCCTTCAGTATCTTTGCTATTGTAAATAATGCTGCTATGAATGTTGGGGTGCATATATCTTTTGAATTAGTGTTTTCATTTTTTGGATATATACCCAGGAGTGGAATTACTATCAAATAAATATTTTATATGAAATGAAAATTAAAAGTGCTATAAATGCTGTTTTTCCATACTTCAATCCAGAATAGGCAGGATAATATTTATTACAGGTAAAATTAAAACTTCCTCTTTTGAAACAGCACCAAGAACTGCTGTTCCTAGGAGGTAATACACAGTGTAATAAAATGGAAGAAAGAATGGATGCCTGTGTCAGAGTTCACTTTTAAAGATACAGAAGAAAAAAGTTTCTATTTTTAATATTAATGACAACTAAAATATATTGAAGTATAGACTATTTCAGTTCAGTAGCCCAGTAGTGTCTGACTTTTTGCAACCCCATGAACCGCAGCATGCCAGGCCTCCCTGTCCATCACCAACTCCCAGAGTCCACCCAAACCCATGTCCATCGAGTCGATGATGCCATCCAACCATCTCATCCTCTGTCGTCCCCTTCTCCTCCTGCCCTCAATCTTTCCCAGCATCAGGGTCTTTTCAAATGAGTCAGCTCTTCGCATCAGGTGGCCAAAGTATTGGAGTTTCAGTTTCAACATCAGTCCCTCCAATTAACACCCAGGCATGATCTTCATTAGGATGGACTGCTTGGATCTCCTTGCAGTCCAAGGGACTTCTCCAACATCACAGTTCAAAAGAATAAATTCTTTGGCACTCAGCTTTCTTTATAGTCCAACTCTCACATCCATACATGACCACTGGAAAAACCATAGCCTTCACTAGATGGACCTTTGTTGGCAAAGTAATGTCTCTGCTTTTTAATATGCTATCTAAGTTGGTCATAATTTTTCTTCCAAGGAGCAAGCGTCTTTTAATTTCATGGCTGCAATCACCATCTGCAGTGATTATGGAGCCCAAAAAATAGTCTGTCACCGTTTCCAATGTTTCCCTATCTATTTGCCATGAAGTGAAGGGACCGGATGCCATGAACTTAGTTTTCTGAATATTGAGCTTTAAGCCAACTTTTTCACTCTCCTCTTTCACTTTCATCAAGAGGATCTTTAATTGTTCTTCACTTTCTGCCATAAGAGTGGTGTCATCTGCACATCTGAGTTTATTGATATTTCTCTCAGCAATCTTGATTCCAGCTTGTGCTTCATAGAACTCAGCATTTCACATGATGTACTCTGCGTGTAAGTTAAATGAGCAGGGTGACAATATACAGCCTTGATGTACTCCTTTCCTGATTTGGAGCCAGTCTGTAGTTCCATGTCCAGTTCTAACTATTGCTTCTTGACCTGCATACAGATTTCTCAAGAGGCAGATCAGGTGGTCTGGTATTCCCATCTCTTGAAGAATTTTCCACAGTCTGTTTTGATCCACACAGTCAAAGGCTTTGGTGTAGTCAATAAAGCAGAAATAGATGTTTTTTCTGGAACTCTGTTGCTTTTTTGATGATCCAGTGGATGTTGGCAATTTGATCTATGGTTCCTCTGCCTTTTCTAAATGCAGCTTGAACATCTGGAAGTTCATGTTTCACATACTGTTGAAGTCTGGCTTGGAGAATTTTGAGCATTACTTTGCTAGTGTGTGAGATGAGTGCATTTGTGCAGTAGTTTGGACACACTTTGGCATTGCTTTTCTTTGGGACTGGAGTGAAAACTGACCTTTGCCAGTCCTGTGGCCACTGTTGAGTTTTCCAAGTTTGCTGGCATATTCAGTGCAGCACTTTCACAGCATCATCTTTTAGGATTTGAAATAGCTCAACTGGAATTCCATCACCTCCACTAGCTTTGTTTGTAGTTGAGACTTCTTAAGGCTCACTCGACTTCACATTCCAGGATGCTGGCTGTAGGTGAGTGATCACACCATCATTGTTGTCTGGGTCATTAAGATCTTTTTTGCATAGTTCTTCTGTGTATTCTTGCCACCTATTCTTAATATCTTCTGTTTGTGTTAGGTCCACATCATTTCTGTCTTTGATTGTGCCCATCTTTGCATGAAATGTTCCCTTGGTATCTCTAATTTTCTTGAGGAGATCTCTAGTCTTTCCCAGTCTATTTTTCTCTCCATTTCTTTGTATTGATCACTGAGGAAGACTTTCTCTCTCTTTGCTATTCTTTGGAGCTCTGCATTCAAATAGTTATATCTTTCCTTTTCTCCTTTGCCTTTTGCTTCTTTTCATTTCTCAGCTATTTGTAAGGCCCCTCAGATAACATTTTTCCCTTCTCTTAATTCATTGCATGATCTCATTTTGAATAATAGAGTGATTTTCTTTTGTTTGTTTTTAACTTAACCAATGACTTTTTAAATTGTCAATCAGAATTAGTGTCTAGAGACAACAATCTACGTTTGCATTTCTGCCCCAGGGCCATGTCAACTCTGTCACCCTTTGTCAAAATGTTTGAAGAGAAGGGAATGGTCCAAACATCCTACAGAACATCAAATTGACATTTTGCTAATCAAAGTAGAAAAACAAGAAATGACTAGCCTGCTTGAGTGCTTTGTAAGCACATAAGCCACCAATAGAAGATAAATCTAAAAACATTCTGACTCATTCTATCAATTTGGACAAATGTATAATGATATATCCACCTATTCATTTCCTGTCCCACCACCTACCCACTGGCAACCATCAAGCTTTTTATTGTGTCAATTAGTTTTGCCTTTTCTTGGAATGTTATATAGCTGGATCATATAATGTGTAGCCTTTGCAGATTGGCTTCTTTCATCTAGCCATATGCATTTAAGGTTCTTCATTGTCTTTTCAGGCTTCCCTGGTAGCTCAGGTGGTAAAGAGTCCTCCTGCAATGCAAGAGACCCTGGTTTGATCCTGGGTCATGAAGACCTCATGGAGAAGGAATAGGCTATCCCCTGTAGTATTCTTGCCTGGAGAATCCCCATGGATAGCGGAGCCTGGCAAGCTACACAGTCCATGGGGTCACAAAGAGCTGGACATGACTGAGCAGCTAAGCACAGCACAGCACATCTTTTCATGGCCTGGTAGCTCATTTCTTTTCAGTGTTGAATGATATCTGATTGTCTGGATATACCACAGTTAATCTATTCACCTACTGGAAGACATTTTGTTGATGCTAAGTTTTGGCAATTCTGAATTAAATCTGTGTGCAAAATTCATGTGCACACATAAAATTATATGGACACATAATTCTTCTCAACTCTTTTTAAGTACCAAGGAGTACAATTTCTGGATTATATGGTAAGAGCATGTCTAGTTTTGTAAGTGTGATTTTGGCAGGGTTTGCCTTTCAAAGGAGAGGACCATTTTATTTAGGCTATAAAATTTGAGGGCATGGAGTTGTTCATAGTATTCCTTTACTACCATTTTAACATCCATGAGACCTGTAGTGATGACACCTATTTCTGATATTAATATATTTGCCTTCTCTTTTTTTTTAGCCTGGATAGGGGTTTATTGATTTTATTGATCATTCTAAAGAACTAGCTTTTGATTTCATTGATCTTCTCTACTGATTTCCTGTTTTCAAGTTCCTGGATTTTATTCTTCAGCTCTCCTACTAGTTCCTATTTATTTCCAACACCTCTACCTTTGAAGTTTTTAAAATTAGACCAAAAACTTCCAACTCTATGTAGCCTATAAGAAAGTAATTTTAAATATAAAAATACAGATAGATATCTATATAAGTGGATGGGACTTTCCCGGTTGTCCAGTGGTTGGGATTGTCTGCCAATGCAGGGGCCATGGGTTTAACCCCTGGGCAGGGAAGATTCCACATGTTGCAGGTCAACTAAACACATGCACCACAACTACCAAAGCCTGTGCACCCTTGAGTCCTTGCTCCACAACAAGAGAAGCTGCCACAAGGAGAAGCCTGAGCACTGCAATTAGAGAGAAGCTTCTGCTCATCTCAACTAGGGAAAGCCTGCTCACAGCAGTGAGCACCCAGGACAGTCATAAACAAATAAAAATTAAAAAAATTTAGAAGAGTGGATGAAGAAAGACATACCATGTTAACACTAATTAAAAGAAAGCAGGAGTAGCCATATTAATTTTCAACATTGTAGACTTTGGAGCAAGCTATCATGGATAAAGAAGGGTATTACATAATGATGAAGGGGTCAATTCTCCAAGAAGACATAACAATGCTTAACATATGTGTACCTATCAATAGTATGAAACTATGTGAGGCACAAACATAGAGGCTACAGAAGAACTCCAAAGGAAAATTAGATGAATCCACTATCATAGTTGGGGACTTTAACACTCCTGTCCTAGAAATGGACAAATTCAGCAGGCAGAAAATCAGTTAATGACATAGCTGAACTTAACATTTTCAATCAAGTAGGTATAATGGATTTGTACATGACTTTTATTTGAATGAATGTTTTTCTCAAGCCTACATGAAACATTCACCCAAATAAACCACATTCTGGCCTGCAAAATACACTTTTACCGATTTAAAAAATAGAAATCCTACAATGTCTACTCTCAGACTACAATGAATTTAAACTAGAAATCAAAGAAAGGTAACTGGAAACTGCCCAATTAAGTGGAGATTAGACAACACACTTCTAAACAGCACATGAGTCAAAGAGGAAATCTCAAGATAAATTTTAAAATATTTTGAGCTAAATGAGAACGTAACTGATAATTTATGGGATGCTGAGAAAGGAGTGCTTAGAGAAAGTTTTATAGCATTAGTACACTAGAAAAGATGATATAAAGATCATCATATATTTCCACCTTACTGTGTGTGAATTGCTCAGTCGTGTTCAACTCTTTGCAACCCTATGGACTGTAGCCCACCAGGCTCCTCTGTCCATGCAATTCTCCAGGTAAGAATACTGGAGTGGGTTGTCATACCCTCCTGCAGAGGATCTTCCCAATCCAGGGGTCAAACCTGTCTCATTATCTCCTGCATTGGCAGGTGGGTTCTTTACCACTAGCACCATCTGCAAAGCCCAATTTTCACCTTAGGAATGTAAAGAAAGATGAACTTAAGCCTAAAGTAGAGAGTTTTTTTTTTAATATTTCATTTTTTAAATTATTTTTTAATTGAAGGATACTTGCTTTACAGAATTTTGCTGTTTTCTGTCAAACCTAAACATGAATCATCCATAGGTATACATATATCCCCTCCCTTTAGAACCTCCCTCCCATCTCCCTCCCATCCCACCCCTCTAGGTTGACACAGAGCCCCTGTTTGAGTTTCCTGAACCACACAGCAAATTCCCCTTGGCTCTCTATTTTACACATGGTAATGTAAGTTTCCGTGTTACTCTTTCCATACACCTCACCCTCTCCTCACCTCTCCAGAGTGAAGTGAGTCAGAAAAAGAAAACTAAATACCATATTCTAACACATACATACAGAATCTAGAAAAATGGTTCTGAAAAATTTATTTACAAGGCAACAATGGAGAAACAGACATAGAGAATATTTCATTTTTTGAAGGTTTACAAGGAGATGAGAAATTACTAAAATTTACCTCCATATTCTTAAAGAACAGTTAGAGAAAGAACTTCTATTTAAACAGTACATTTAGTAAAAGTCCATTTTAAACAGAAATATATCTCTAATTATTATCTTCTTAAGTGACTAATGTATAATATCTACATCCAAAATGTTTAATTATTTCTGTGCAATAAAATCTGGAGTGGTTTTAAGTTTATGTAGTTTTTTTTACATCTTGAATAGATTATAAACATATATTCCTTGAAAATACCAAAAATAAGAATTTGTTTAAGTACCTTGTTTCTGGCAACAGGAATAAAAAAATCCAAATTAGTTTGACTCATTTAAGCAACCTGATTTCAAAAGTATCAAAAAAGTATGTAGATGTGGAGAGTTCCCTAATATGAGGATTCCTACATCTTTTTTTCCATTCTTATTCAGCTTTGTGGCTATTTAAAATTTCAAAATACAGTGTTGAAAGTAAATATCAACTCTGAGATGTTCCATTTGGATAAGCTGTGAAACAAACAGAACTGTTTTGACTGGCATGCATAAAGGATGAAATATGGCCTAGAAATTAAATTCATTTGCTCTTCTATGATTCTTTCTCAAAAATTAGCAAGTACCTTTGAAAAGCCCACAGTGATACACAGTGCTTTACATTTTAATTTTCTTTTGATGTTTCAGTGTCAGAAAGTATAGGAGCTTCTATAGGAGAGTATTCACCACTGTCACCCTTGGTTGCACTATTTCTAATAGTCTAAAATCTATAGTTTTAATAAAGTTAAAATCATTCAAAATAGTGTATGTTTCACTCATTTGATCTAAACAAAATGAAACCACCCTCATTTTATGGCTACTTTGTGCCTCAGAAACAATATCTAAATGAGCAAATCATGGGGTTATCTTCTAAATTTCAACATTTCTTACTTCTAAATAAACTAGATTACTTCATTTATAGAATTCAGTTCCTACTGAATACACTACATGTTAAAGGTGCCAGTCTAAAGGATTAGGATAGTAATATTCTGAGTCTATGATCAAATTTCTGCCCTGTTGCATAATCTTTAATTTGTTATGGGAGGTAGTATGTTTTGTGTAAAGAATATCGGCTTTTTAGTTTGACAGAGCTACTTTACATTTCAGCTATGCTCCTTGTTAATACTATGAGTGTGAGCAAATTATTACTCACATTTAGTTTCCTCTTTTGTAAACAGGAATAATGGTAATATTTCACTGCATGTTTGGTGTAAGAGTTAAGTGATACAAAGATGCATTTTATCACCTAAGACACCATCAGTTGCAAACTGCCCTGATTCCACTATGCCACAGTGCATATGGCTAATTAAGCTATGACACAATGCTTTCTGATCACTTATTTTACAGGGTTCTTTTTAAAAGTTACTTAGTTATAAATGTTTATCATTATGCATATATAAAAATAAAGAGCTAAGCAAATTGGTCATTCTTAAATCAGCCTCATACTCAGTGTCCAACTCTCCTGAGTTATTTCATAATCATTGTCAATGTGCATTTTCCCAAACATTTTCTGCTATAAAGCACACTGCGCAGCATTTCTCAGACTGCTCTTTTATTGTCTCCAAGATTTCCTTACAAGATGGCAACCTCTATTTGCATAATTTCTTTATTTTAAAGCAATTTTAGACTCTGAAACGAGTTTCTAAATAGTACTGAGCCTTTCCATGTGACTTCCCCCAGCTCTCCCCAAAGTTATGGCATATAACCACACCATAATTCTCAAAACCTAGAAATTAATATTTGTAGAATACTATCAACCAAACTGCAACCTTTAGTGAACTTCACCAGTTTGTCCCTTTAAATCTCTTTCCTGTTCCCTATCAAATCCAGGAACTGCCATCGCATTGAGTTGCCATTGTCACTAATTCTCTCCACTGTGTTAGAGTATATTTCATGCCCTTTCCATCTCTGAAGAGGAAATGTTGGATATTTTGTGTCTGTCTTATCTTTTTTCATGCTGCTGCTGCTGCTAAGTCACTTCAGTCGTGTCTGACTCTGTTCGACCCCAGGGACGGCAGCCCACCAGGCTCCTCCGTCCACAGGATTCTCTAGGCAAGGATACTGGAGTGAGTTGCAATTTCCTTCTCCATTTTCATGATAGAGATTATGAATTATTGGATAGGATACCCTGTTCATTTTCTATTTCTACTAGGAAATATTACCACAAACCTACTGACCTAAAACAAAAGTTTATCATCTCACTCTTCTATAGAAAATCAGCTGAGCCAATCTTGGAGACAATAATTAGCAGAAATTCAAGTGGGTACAACTGATTTTCTCTGATCCAGGCTTCACAGATTGAAATCAAGGTGTGGCAGAGCTCCTTTTTTTTTTTTTTTAATTGAAGTTTTGAGAAACTTCTAACCTTATTTAGCTGATTTTCTGAATTCAGGTCCCATTTCCTTCCTGACTGTCAGTCAGAGTTGACTTCAGCTTGGAGGCAGTTTATATTCCTTCTGATGCTCTCCTTTCTCCATCTTTAAACCAGCAATGGGGGAATAGAGTCCTTTTCATTCTTTAAATCTCTCTGAAGAGATAGTTAATAGCTGAACTGGCTTTTAAATGGTATTTTAACTATAAGTTCAGTTCAGTTGGTCAGTTGTGTCTGCCACTTTGCGATCCCCTGGACTGCAGCACACCAGGCTCCCCCTGGTCCATCACCAGCTCCATCACCAGCTCCCAGAGCTATAAAGCTAAAGACAAAATGAGTGTATCCAACAGTGTACCAAGTTGGGTAAGTTTGTTTTTCACGGTGTGTGTGTATTAGTCGCTCAGTTGTGTCCACCTCTTTGCAAACTCATAGACTGTAGCCCACCAGACTCCTCTGATGGGATTTTCCAGGCAAGAATACTAGAGTGGGTTGCCATGCTCTTCTCCAGGGGATCTTCCTGACCCAGGGACTGAACCCATTTCTCCCACATTGCAAGCAGATTCTTTACTGTTGAGCTACCTGGGAAGTCCCAAATTAAATGTGCTATGACATTACCCAGGCAGATTCTCAAACATTCATACTGGAGTGGGTAGTTTTTCCCTTCTCCAGGGAATTTTTCCAACCCAGGTCTCCTGCATTTCAGGTGGAAGCCCAAGAATACTGAAAGGATAGGCTTTCTCCACAGCATCTTCCCCACCCAGGAATTGAACTGAGGCCTCCTGCATTGCAGGCAGATTTTTTTTACCAGCTGAGAGTCTGCCTGCAATGCAGGAGAACTGGGTTTGATCCCTGGGTTGGGAAGATCTCCTGGAGAAGGGAAAGGCTACCCACTCCAGTATTCTGGCCTGAAGAATTCCACAAACTGTATATTCCATGGGGTTGCAAAGAGTTGGACACAACTGAATGACTTTCACATGGTGTGGGTTAGCAACTGTTCAACCCTAGGTTTGAACAAACAAGTAGATAAATAAATTGTAGATAATGAGAGCCAGGTACCTCACTGTTGGATAAATATAATGGCATACCATTAACAACAGGCAATACCTGGATCCAGATCTTAGTTTCTAGATACTATTTTCATGTCTATATATTTTAATTTTTAATATCACCCTACTTTATAAGTGGAAGGTTTTCAGGCAATAACTATACTCATTTATTTCTCAAATTATCTTTAAATTATTTGACATTTAAATGTCAAATTAAACATTTAGTAGTGCAGTGCATATACTCAATTGTAATGAACATCTATGCACAGTGAAAGAAACTGCACTGAACTGAAGCTGCTTCCTGGCCAATAATCGTAAAATACTGTCAAGTGTATGATGCATCCTCACTTCAGAGGTGAAAAACGCAAACTAAAAATGTAAGTTAGAATGAATGAAATGCTGCAAATATAAAATTCTTGAGATATACTAGTCAAATAAGTCTGGATGGATCACCAACTTAACTTTTGTTCCTTCTTTTTGCTTAAGACTAAAATGCCTAACCTAATTTCACATTTTAATTATACCCCCACTGCAACTCCTTTACCTCACTACACATTGCTGACAAAAAAAAAACCTTTATAAAATAACTGTCAACGAACATAAATATATATCCAAAGATATCCTCTTTTCCTAACAACTAAAACATTGATAAACATGAAGAAATATATGTCAAGGTAGACTAAAATAAAATTGTATGAATTGGTAATTTGGTAATTCAGTATGCTGTCTCAGCAGTTCAGGAGTCTCAGGAAACGCGGGTTCGATCCCTGGATTAGGAAGGTCTCCTGGAAGAGAAAATGACAACCCACTCCAGTATTCTTGCCTGAAGAATCCCACGGACAGGGGAGCCTGGTGGGCTACAATCCATGGGGTCACAGAGTCGGACACGACTAAGTGACTGACACACACATACATTCACACATAGGCACATGCACACCCACAAGGAGTTTGTATACATGACAGCTAAGTCAGTTTTAATATTGGAATATATCATGAGATGCTCAAAATTGAAACCTTTAGAATCAATCTAAACTAGATTCTAAATTGTGCCCATTCATTTAAAATATTTCCTTAAACCCTTATCATTAAATTCCTTCTCTATAAAATTGCTTTAAAGTCTAATATATTTTATTCTTATTCATGCTATAAAATATAAAACTTTCAACATGGAATCTTTTGGGGTTCAACTTGATTTTAGTACATAATGTTCTCACATCAGATGAGGAGTTAATAGTTTGTAGCACATTTCCATCACAAATTCTAAGAATGATGTACTTGATTGAATGGCAATTTATAATCTTATACAAAAGCACACAGTAATTTCAACTGGAAGTAAGTCTCACCACATATTGTTCCTTTCCATTATCAACAAATGACTACAGGATGAACAAATGATTACTTGGCAGTCATTTCATTCTAAGAAAAAAGAATTCTTTTGAAAACATTTTAAGAACTATAGAATTAAAGCAAAAAATTATGGCTTATGCTTATGTACACACTTCTGATTTTTTACAGTCTAATTATTGATCTCCTCATACCACTGTTTCTCTTTCATATCTATTATTTCCCTAGAAGAAGGTGTTTCTAAAAGTCAAACAGTCTGTCTTTGGGTAGAAAATAAGTTTTGGAAATGTTTGTATCTGATAAAATACTGCAATCATCTTTTTAAGTGTATAGAGTAGCTTATTATCAGGGTGAAAAATAAGACAATTCTAATTAATTTAGTGGCAGTAGGGTACAGAAGAACAAACACATACTTTGGTAGCAAGAGCCCCCACTTATATTTCCATGTGACTTTATAGCACTATGGTCTTAAACATATTATTTAACTTTTTTCTTCATTTCCTGATGTATAAAATAGGACAAAAATAGTAACACACCATAGCATTGCTGTGATCATTATGCTTACATTTAAAGTTCCTAATAATGCTAAATGAGTGATATATCATGGATTCAAATTATTCATAATTCATACAAATAAAAGGATTTCTTTTCCCATTTGCCTATAAACATTTCCATGAAAGATTAAAATAGACATAAAGAACCAACATATGGAGACATGAAAAAAGGAAGGAACGGGTAGGTGGGATGGACTGGGATCAACATATACACATTATTATGTATAAAGTAGATAGCTAAGGGGAACATACCGTGTAGCACAGGGAACCCTGCTCAGGATTCTGTAGTGACCTAAATGGGCGGGAAATCCAAAAAAGAGGGGCTATATGTACACGTGTAGCTGAATTATCCCACCGTACAGCAAGAAGCTAATATACCATCGTGAAACAACTAGATCCCAATAAATTTTTTAAAAAAATATTTATTTGCAAGTTATATATACACCGTGCAGTTTTCATTGAGTTCTATTTTATTCTAATATTCAACTCTTCAAGTGTAACCTGTTGCTACAATGCATATAAGAGCTCCTGACAGCAGGGCCACTCTTTAATATTCTTTAATATTCTTGCCCACCCTGGCACCAGTCTTTTTGATAAAAGTCCTGAAGAATGTAAAAAAATATATTTTAATAAAAGCTAAAACCAAAAAAAAAAAAGCATACCTGAAGTTTTACAACCAATAGAGATTTAAGACTGGCATACAAAATTTTTCCATATTGCCATTATTTACCATTATTTTTGCAATTAGGTGGTAATATTTCCCTTAGACAATGAAGAGCAACCTTTCCTGCCAAAAGCTTGTGATGGCTTTGCTGCACTGAAAACATGTTCTTTCACTAGAAATCTACCAGAGCCACAACAGGTACATGGATGGAGAGAGATCTCAGATCTCAGAAACAGGTACACAACTTGTAACAAATTAGAGTGTATTTGAAGTAGATTTTTATGTCAAGTCTAAACCATAGACAACTTTTGACTAAGGAGCCAATAACTCTCTGCAATAAAAAAGAAGAGCCATGGCATATGGAAGTAATTATTTTGCTGCCAAATGCAGGAACAGAGGAGATCAGTGAACAAGTAAAATTTTGACAATAGATGAAAAAGGAAAATACAGTAAAAACAAGTATATTAATTACCCCAACAAAAAATTTCATCCACATTTACTAAGAAAAGATGTAAAATTAAAATAACATTTGCAGTTTCTTTTATATACAAATAATTGTGCATTTCACTCTTCTCTGAGTTAAGTCTTTCTCAAGCTCATCTGTTTTATTTATAAAGTTTTGGGTTAAATTTCACTGAGTGCAATTTTTAAAACTACTTTCTAAATCACATGAAAAGTGGACCCCAAATGATAGGGTAAGAATCTCGGTGTTTTGGAATTACAAATCAGGTAAGCAGCATTTCATGTAGAATTTTCTTTCTCTTGTTTGACTACCTAATATATGACACAAATATGTGACATTGCTTATAGAAAGTGATTCAGTTTTATTAAATTTAATAATTTACATATAAACCAAACCAGTCACATAAAACCATTCCTTTTTCCTTTCATTTTACAACACTATTCTGTTTATGTTTTATAAGCATGTGCATAGATTGTGCCCCATTCTTATGAAAGAGAATCATCTTGTCAGTGGAATTATGGACCATATTTCTACATATTTTTCTCTAAATCCTATTATATTTTGAATATAAAACACACATTTAAAAATAAAACATATTTTAAAGGAATTTATACCAGTATATAAAAACATGTATTAGTTTCTATATAAGAAACTAATATGTTTCAAAACAGATGCCAGATTTAAGCCTACTTTTTCAAATGTTTTGAATTGTTGAAAAGGGATTTCATTCAAAAAACAGGTCAAGCAAAAATCAGTTTCTATCAGCAAAAAGTCAGTTTGGTGAACTGTCAGTAAATCCCTAACAGCACAGAAGGAAAAAGCTATTTCACTGATGTATGTGAAAGAGCCTAAGCAGCTAAACTTCAGAACTAGGAGCAAAGGCTACAAGGCTTACATTTGGAAAACACACACACACACAATACAAAGAACCCACATATTTTACTATGCAGCAAAATGATGCCAAAACCTTTTTGCTTTAGAAACACTCCCGGGAACTGAGGAGATACACAGCCAAAAGTCCTCCCAGTTTAGTCTGAGATTTCATTTGACACTTTAAATCAGTAAATGTTAGAACCTGAAGAACTTTAGAGAGTATGTCATCCAACCTCCTCATTTTATAATAAAAAGCTCACTGGATTTGGAGTCCAAACACCTGAGTTAATTTCCTAAACAATATTTGATGGTCAAGTTTCCTTAAGCATGCCATGTAACCTCTGAGCCTCATTCCCTGTCTACAAAACAAGCAAAATGATATCTACATTGCAGGTTTGTAAGGATAATTGTGTTAGCTTTTCACTGCTGCTGTAACAAATTACCGCAAACTTGGTGGCTTAAAACAAACTTATTGTCTTATAATTCTGAGACCAGAAGTCTTTGCAGGCCTGAATTCCTTTTGGTGACTCTAGGGGAGTGTCGCCTTACCTTTCCCAGCTTCTGGAGGCTGCCTGAATTTCTCGGCTCCTTGCTCCCTTGTTCCCCCTCCGACACTGATTCTCCTGCCCCTCACTCTCTCTCGCTTCTAAGGACTTTTGCCTACATTGGGCCCACCTGGGTAAACCAGGATATTCTTCTTTACCGGGTCAGCTAATTAGCCGCCTTAATTCTATCAGCAACCTTAATTCCCCCTTTCCACTAAACAACTTACAGGTTCTGGAGATTAGGACATGACTGTCTTTGAACATGGGTTATTATTTTGCCTACCATTAAAAGTACTCAAATAATACATCACAAAGTATTTCATGTATGTAAACAAACTTTGTTAGGAGAACTAGGGAAACAATGTTTAATGCTGTTAATCAGCTACAGAACTCACCTTGGCCCCAGATCTCCTAAGGACCAGAATGCTACACACCACAAGATGCCCATCTCGCAGGAAGCACATATAGGCAAAACCACAAACTTGACTTAGATTTGGTAACAATACTGGAGAGACAGACAGTTGATTGTAGGGAATCATGGCTTTCTGGAGCAGAAGTTGGTGACCATAAGTTGCCATGGGAACCATTGCTGGGGTGGAAAAACCTAAACTCTAATTGACAAATAGCTGGAGGCTGAGTGCAGACAACTCTGATAGTTAAAAACTCCAAGGGGACTCAGCTATGCAGGTCCCACATTACTGTGATATTCACCTAGAGCTCAACCAGATTCCAACAGTAAATATCAGAGAAAAATTCCTTCTTGCTTCCTTTCAGAAGAGGTAAAAAGAAACCCTTTTGAAATAGGCCAGAGAACTCTGTTGCTCTTAACAAAGGACTGCCCTCAGCAGAAACTAATTAACGAGAACCTAACCTGCAGAAACTAATCAACCAGAGCTTAACCTGCTGGGGTATTATCAGAGTCTACCTGACCTAAGAAAAGAAAATATCAAACTCCAGTTGGCTCTAGCATTCCACCTGGAAGATGGCAAATATTCAGATCCAGCCCACACTAGCCATCTTGTTCTACTTAAGTGGGGAGAAAAAACTGAGAAACACTTCTGAAGTTCCCAGTCTAGTGGCAAAGGCCTACCAAAAGCCTGAGACCTAATCTTAGAACTACAGAATAAGTTTCCCGCAGTCACACCTCACCACCACATGATTAAGGCCTATTTACAGTAAGGCCTTTTACTTAGTATATCATGTCCAGCTATGAAAGAAAAAAAAATTACAAGATATACCAAAAGACAAAAACACAATTTGAAGAAACAGAGCAAGTGTGAGAACCATAGATGGCAGGGATGTTGGAATTATCAGGCCAGGAATTTAAAACATCTGTGATTAATATGCTAAGGGCGCTAATGGATAAAGAAGAAAACAGATGGATAATGTTAAGTAAAGAGATGGAAATTCTAAGAACCAAACTGAATGCTAGATGAAAAACACCATAAAGAGAGGAAAATTACATTTGATGGGCTTATTGGTAGACTGGACAGGCTGAAGATATATCAATAGAATCCTCAAAAAAAGAAAAGCATTTGTTTATTTTTGTTTTTATTGTCATTACTCTAGGAAGTGGGTCAAAATAGATCCTGCTGTGATTTATGTCAATAGCTGATTCACTTGTACAGCAGAAACTAACACAATATTGTAAAGGAAATATATCCCAATTTAAAAAAAAAATGAAAAGAAAAAAGATAGAATATCCAAGGACTATGGGACAACTACAAAAGATATAACACATGCAGAATGTGAATACCAGAGCAGAAAAGAAAGAGAAAAGAAGAACTATTTGAAACAATAATGACAGAATTTTCCCAAATTAATTTCAAGTACTAAACCGTAGATCCAGGAAGCTGACAGAATTCATATATGATAAGTCCCAATAAAGCTAAGTCTAGGGCTAGTATTTTCACACTACAGAAGATAAAAGACAAAGAAAAAAATCCTGAAAAGTGTTTGAGGAAACACCACCTTACTTATTAGAGGAAAAAAGAAAAAATTACATCTGACTTCTCCTCAGAAAACATATCAGTAATAAAGTGGAGTGAAACATTTAAAGAGCAGAGAGAAAAAAATCCACCTGCATAGAATTCTTTACCCTGCCAACTATCTTTCAAAAGTGAAGAAATTAACACTTTCTCAGACAAACAAAAATTGCCAGTCAACCTGCCTTGAAAGAAATGATAAAAGAAGTTCTTTAGAGAGAGGGAAAGTTATATAGATCAAAAACTCAGATCTACATAGAAAAAGGAGGAGTACCAAAGATGGAATGTCGTGCTGCGCTTAGCTGCTCAGTCATGTACGACTCTTTGTGAACCCATGGACTGTAGCCTGCCAGGCTTCTCTGTCCATAGGGGATTCTCCAGGCAAGAATCCTGGAGTGGGTTGCCATGCCCTCCTCCAGGGGGTCTTTCCAATTCAGGGATTGAACCCAGGTCTCCCACATTGCAGGCAGATTCTCTACTGTCTGAGCCACCAGGGAAGGCCAAAGATGAAATAAGTGAAGATAAAATAAAAAGGTTTTATTTTTGTTATCCTTAAGTGATTTGAGAAATAATTGTTCATTCAAAAGAATAGCAAAAATGTATTTGATTTTATATTATAAATGTATATACACACATATATAAGTGAAATGAACCACAGCAATGATATAAGGGATGGAAGGAGGAATTAAAATTACTTTGCAATTATAATGTACCTCATACTCCTTGTGAAATCATACAGTATAATATAAAAGTGGACTTGGATTTGTTGTAAATGAACATTGAAAACTCTAGGGAAACCACTAAAAGGGGAGAAAAAAGGATTGATAAGCTAAGTATGATTCTGTGAAACTAACACTCACCAAGTGGTACAAGGATGTTGGATGGTGAGCTGGAGTTCAAAAATAGAAAAAGAGAGAAATTAATTACTCACAGGTGTTGGAGGAAGTACCTGGCAAATCTTGAAGGATCACACAGAGAAGTCAAGACAGAGTGCAGACAGAGGGAGAGGCAGACCTAGGGCACATACAGTCAGATAGGAAATTCCTCTTATTCAGCCTTTTGGTTCTATTCAAGTCTTTAGTTGATTGGATGAGACCCACACATATTAGGGAGGGCAATCTGCTTTACTCAGTCTATGAATTAAAATGTTAATTTCATTTCATCCAGAAGCATCCTCACAGACGTACATTTCCAGAATAATGTTTAAACCAAGTGTCTGGGCACCCATGGCCTTGTCAAGTAGACACCTAAAATTAACCATCACAGAGATCTGCTGCCCACACCAGGAAAAGAAAGTCTGAAGACTGTGCTAAGAAACCACAGCAATCATGATTTCACCAACTGGTTTTTTTTTTCATGTTAGTTGTTAGGATGATGACTACTACAGAGAAACCTGTTATCTATAGCTTCTATTTAAATTCTATAATGTCAAAGAGCAACTGTATTGAACTGTACTGTTAAAAATGGTTAAAAAAAAAAAAGACTTTAAGAATATCATAATATGGGCCAAGATTATTGCAATAGAGACGAAAGATTGAACTCAAGGTGAAGAGTTTTTAAGCACTAATGTGAGCTAGTGGAAAAGTCCTAGAAGACACGAGAAGGCAGGTTGATCAATGTGATTAGTCCATCTCTGCTAATTCATACTTATAGAAATTAGGCTCCTACCTTCCTACAGAGACTGGGAGACAGGCATCCTATCCTTCTTGGTAATCATATTTCAAAGAGATAGCTCCAAAATTTTTGAGAAAAACATTCCTGGGATGTAAAATTTATAAGAAGTTGGGAGAAAACTTGCATTTCAAAAAGGCAGGAAAAAGAAATTTACAATTGCAAGTTTTCCAAAGAACATCTAAGAAAAAGGTGGTCAGGGGCCTAATCACAGGATGAAACCTATATAAATTAGAGGGAAACATTTAGGATATCTGGGCTTCCCTGGTGGCTCAGCTAGTAAAGAATCTGCCTGCAATGCGGGAGACCTGGGTTTGATCCCTGGGTTGGGAAGATCCCCTGGAGAAGGCAAAGGCTAGCCACTCCAGTATTCTGGCCTGGAGAATTCGATGGACTGTATAGTCCATGGGGTGCAAAGAGTCAGACACGACTGAGTGACTTTCCCTTTAACTTTTTTAAGGACATCTTGGTCAAGACCAAAACTTAAACCTCTCTGGGTTATCACTGAAAGAAAAAGACTGGGGCTTGGTATATCATTGCTAAATGTATAATTGCAGGATTATTTGTAAAAATTGGGCATTTTTATACTTTTTCACTGACAGGTATTTAAAATTTGCTTGCTATATGTCAATCAATGGTAGTATATATACACTGCAGTGTGCTTTGAATATATATGAGATATTACTACTTAGCTGAAGTAAGTGATACTAGATTACTAGGTAATAACATTGAGCTTACTAGCATCCAGGGGACTTTTACAGCCACAAGCAGATGGAAGAGTTTTTAATGCACATTGAGTAAAATTGCAGACAAAAATGTTTACCTATTCCCTCTTGTTCTTGCTTCTTCTTTACTATTGCACTTGCTTTTCCAAATATTGTCTCCAGAAAAACTACATACTCACTGTTAATATTTCCCTTTATATTCTTAAAATTAGAAATAGCAGGAAAATTAAATGTATTTTGCTCTAAGCATTTTCTTTTTTAAACTTTAATATATGTGAAGATTCTAAGAAATAAATCTAGGGGTTAAATATTTTTCATTCAACAGTATATTATACAATATATACAATAGTATAATTATACATAATAACACTAAGTTTCTTAAAATGTTAAGTATTCATGCTTAGTCACTTCAGTCATACCTGACTCTTTGTGACACTTTGGACAGCAGCCCACCAGTCTCTCCTGCCCATGGGATTTTTCAGGCAAGAGTACAGAGTGGGTTGCTATTCCCTCCTCCAGGGGACCCTTCCCAACCCAGGGATCAAACCCATATCTCCTGCATCTCCTGCATCGCAGGGGATTTCTTTACCATTGGGTCACTGGGGAAGCCCAAAATGTTAAATCATTGTATAAATTATGCACTTGCTTTCATCTTTCTTTTGTCTTGTCCAGAAATATCCTAGTTTGTTTCTCCAGTTAGCAATACTTTAGCTCATATCCATTGACCAACTTTAATTATACTTCTATTCCCATTTCTTTCACTGAATAATTTATTCATTTTTCAGCAAATACTTATTGAACACCAGGACATATCAGGAGTTGTGATAATTACTGAAAATAGAGAAATTAAGAACACTCACTGAGTACTCATTATAGTTTTCAAATAATTACCTTCTGGGAGGTTTCTTTTTTTATGTAATATAATCACAGAAAGCAAAGTGACCAGACCTGAGGGAGATGAGGAAGTTGTCACAGAGAAAGTGATATTTGATTTAATTTAAAACTGAGTGGTAGCTTCTTTTTAATCTTCTGGCATCCAGTCGGGGGGAAATGTATTTTACTGCATAAATGCACAGTGGTAAACAATAAGGCTTTTTTTCCAGTTTGTGAGAGATACTTATTCAGGAGAATAAATGAGGGCTAGAAAAGATAAATTGTACTAATATTCTACTAAATGTAAGCACAACATGTAGGCTTATATTTCTAAGGGTCTTATTGTAGAAAAATTATTTCTGCTAGCAATACAACAAAGGAATATTTTTAAAATGTACAAGATTTTTCGATAAAGTAAAAAAAAATGCTCAACCTGCATATAATTCTTAAAAATTCTTACTTAGGATCTTTTTCACACACAAAAATCATGGCATATTGTAATGACACTCAAGGGTAACAAAATCCAAATTAGTTTTGAAATCTTTGGTTAAAAAAATTTCCAGAAATGTGCTGTTACTGCTTATTATGATGATTATTTTCATGTGATTACAAGATATTCATGTAAACACTGTGAGAAAATATCCACCTATCCAGCTAAACATTTTGTTTGTATAAATTATGCATTTTGCACATATCTTACATACAACACATATAATATTAACTTAATTAATCAAAGTGAAAAAATATTAAGGAAGTTTAAAATATCCAGTGTGTAAAAACTCTAAAAATGGCTAGGAAGAAATATCAATGAATCATTAAACAGAATAATAGATTCTCAGATCGAAATGAAACTTGTTGACCACAAATGTAAACAAACAAGCAAAAATTAATGAATAGAAAAGCAATGAGAAATGACAAGGAAATAAAGTAAATAGAAATAGGAGATCAAATAATCATCAAGTATTAAAATGGAAAAGCATGCTACAAAATATGCATTACAACAGTTATCTCTACAAAGCACAATACTGAAAATAATTAACACTTTGAATAGATACAATACTAAATCATTCATAACTATTAAAGTCTGTTAGAGGATATGATACACTGGCTACATCTAGTTGTGCTTAGTCACTCAGTCATGTCTGACTCTTTGCAACCTCATGGACTGTAGCTCCCCAGGCTCCTCTGTCCATGGGGATTCTCCAGGCAAGAAAACTGGAGTAGATTCTCATGTCCTCCTCCAGGGGATCTTCCCAACCCAGGGATCAGACCCGGGTCTCCCGCATTGCAGGTGGATTCTTTACTGTCAGCCACCAAGGAAGCCCTAGTTAGTTATCTTATTACATAAAGGAAAAATTGTGAAAGCTGTAGTATTTTTGTTTTCTTTTAAATAGAACTTTGGCTAATGTATGTAAAATCATAAAGCTGTTAAAACCAATGAAATAGAATATGTCTCTGAAACTTCAAGGGAAAAAAACCCCAGTAAACAGATAGCCATAACTTCATATATCTGAGTTTTGCAGCATAAAGGAATAGTTTTATCCAACCATTAAATTGTAATTCAAAAAATCATATTTCGATAAGTTATAGTATTCACATAGCAATGGGATAAGCTAAATGCTGCCTGCTTTAAAAATGATCAAATTTAACATTTTATTTTATGGGTCAATAAAAGATCATATACTAAATTAGGGATCCCCTGGTGGCTCAGATGGTAAAGACTCTGCCTGCAGTGCAGGAAAAAGTGAAAATGAAAGTGTTAGTCACTCAGTCATGTCCGACTCCTGGGACACCATGGACTGTAGCCCACCAGGCTCCTCCATCCATGGGATTCTCCAGGCAAGAATACTGGAGTGGGTTGCCATTTCCTTCTCCAGGTGATCTTCCTGACCCAGGAATTGAACCCAGGTCTCCTGCATTGTAGGTGGATTTTTTACCATCTGAGCTACCATCAAACCCTGGACTTAACAAATAATACATAAATAGCATACAATAATTATTTAGTTTATAAAAGCCTTTTGAGAGTTGTCAAGAGTTAGGTAAAATTAAAAATAACTCATCAGCTTAACTTATAATGACTTTATCAACTTATTTTTCAGGCTATTAAAGGTGTATTTCTCTTGTACTAAATTTTTCTACAATAAGGCTCCCGACTACTAATTTAAAGAGCATTAAAATAATCATTTAAGTTTTAATTTTAATACATTAGACTATCTATTGCTGTGATTATCCAGCCAACAGCATATACAATAAACATTAGTTGTGATAGTAATAAATATTTGCAACTCTCTATAATTATACATATATAATATATAGGTATATGTGTACTATATAATAGTATAACGTATATTAATATTATATAATATTAGTGGTATGTACACATGTATATATTGTCATTACTAGTTATAATAATGATAATTATCACATAAACAATATCTTATACATACCTCATTATAGTATTGTATCATTTTATAATATATAAAATTATTTTAATACTTATTTGTTGTTTTTTAGTCGCTAAGTCGTGTTCAACTCTGCAACCCCTTGGACTGTAACCCATCAGGCTCCACTGTCCATGGAATTCTCCAGGCAAGAATACTAGAGTGGGTTGCCATTTCCTTCTCCAGAGGATATTCCTGACAAGGGATCAAACCCACGTCTCCTACTACTAGTAATAACAGTTATAAATGAACCTGTATCAGGGATAAAGACAAAGTCTGCAACTAGCAGCAGAAACTCTGGAATCACTTCAAAGATGACTTAAATCTCCAGTTTCGGGGACTTAGTGCAGAGCAGATTTTTTTAAGAGTCTCTGATGCTCCAACAAAAAGCACAAAGAAAGGTAAATTAGCTTCTAAAATATTAGTATGATTATCTGTTTGGAAATCAAATAAATATACTTACGTCAGTTTCAAAAAGAGTGAGTATGTTTTCACTGTAAATGATCTCAGAAATATCAAGAGCTTTGCACGCAAATATTACCTGTCAGAAAAGTTTTGATTTCTAATATTAGTAAATTGTTCACCCTAAGTAATGAAAATGAACAGAATTAACAAAAAAAATTTGTTTTTCATTCTTTTAAATGAGGTGTGAGTAGAGAATAAACCAGGAAGACACAATACCCCACGACTTCCGGAATAGCGAAAGATAGCAGGAGCGCTGGTAAAGAGCCAATAGCTCATGGATGGGAACTGAGGAGAAAGGCATCAGAGGGAGGAGGTGCAGTCAGGGCTGGGATTTCTGGAGGACACACTGTCCTTCTTCAGATGTTTTGAGAGCCTCTAGAATAATGACAGGTGCTGATTAAGTGGCGCGAAATAGAGATCCTAAGGCAGTCAGCTGAGGACCACCACATCCTACCAGCACCTTTCTGAAGAAGATGCCTGGATTTTAAGAAATAATATTTTCCCAAAACTAAGGATAGAAGCAATAGAGTATGAGCAATTTGTACCATTTTTCTCTTTTTCATTTTTATCCATAACTCCCAAATTAATAAGCCTCTTTTTTCCTCTGTAGAGTTTGCTATATGAAGAGTATATGATTTATTGAAAACATCTTGGGATATTGGATAAATGTATAACTGGTTCTCTTAAATCAATTAAAATGATATTGAATCTATTCTACAGTAGCATCTACAAACTAATTAACGTTTTTAGTCTCGGTTTCTTTAGGTATGAAATGGGCATAGAAATAATATTTTCTTCCTGGGGTCATTATGAGAATTCAATGTTATAAAGCTGAAGTCAGCAAACTTTTTTCATGAAAAGCTAGATAGTAAATATTTTCTACCATTTGGCCTGTGTAGATTCAGTCTCAGAACCTCAGTGCTGCTGCTGTAGGATGAAAGCATTTACAGGCAATATGCAAAAGAATGTGGGTAGCTGTGTTTCAATAATATATTATTTACAAAGATGAGCAACAGATGAGATGTGAATTATAGATTGTAGTTTGCTGACCACTGCTATAATGTATGAAAAATGATTACCACAAGTCTTGTAACAACATCATTGAAAGTTATTATTATTACTGGATCTTTTTTTTTTATTACTGGATCTTAATGTGTCTATTTAATGTCAGTATTATTAGTTAATAGTAATCAAAAGCTCATTCTTTATTCAACAAATATTTCAAGAATGCCTCTCTAATTAATTCACTGTGTCAGATTATTTACATACTTTGTCTCCTCTGGAATAGTCTGTTGGATATAGTCCATAAAGGCAGGCCTCCCAGAGCAGAGGAGCTGAGAAATATGGGGAATGGATCAGAAGGGACAAAAGGACATTAGTGGATATATCTTATGTTAATTAATCATCATTGAAACACTTAACTTGAATAGCAAGCTCCTCCTTTTCTGAAACAGAAACTGAGGCCAAAATAAGTATCTAAAGTATTATGCAGAAAGCCTACTACTAACTACTACCTAACTACTAACTAAGTATTATCTGAACTCGGGGTTTTCAGAAAATAGAGCCTATGTTCTTATTCTTCTGCCTAACTATGCTCTGCTGCCTGCCTTGAAATATGAATAAGATCTCAGAAATGCTGAACTCAACAATCTCAGTATCTCATATAATTCAATGAAGGTTAAACTAGGCATATCATTGTGCATTATCTGGGAATCCTTGAGGAGGCAGAAAAATAGAGAGCCAATTAACTGAATGGCTCAGAGTGGCTGACTGAATTCATATGTCTGTATCGTAATACGGCCTCAAATTATTTGAACTGCTAGAAAATTTATTTTTAAAAAACAGTAAATTTCCTATTTCCAACAACTTGGTAAGATATGTAATAAAAAACATTATCAGTTTAAAAATATACAAATGATGTGTTAAAATTTAAAATACCATCTTAAAACATCAATAATGAAAACATTCAGAGGACAGAGGAGATAAAGAAGCAACATTACAAAGAGAAGAGAGTAGACACTCAAGCAGCTATTTTCCCTGAGGGAATTTTCTAAATCTAATTGAGAGTCTGGAATTTAATTGACCTCAAGTAGGAGATAAGGGTAGGGCTACTATAATAACAAAAAGTATATGCATGTAATTTATAATCTCAAAATTAATAAAGGTAAAATATGGATTGAAACAAAGCAAAACATAGTTAAATCAAAGATCAAGAAAGTACAAATTTGAAAAAGAAAAAAAAATTATAGAACAAACAAACAAACAAAAAAACAGAAATTAAGACAATGGTACACAGACTTTCATGTACTGAGGAAAAATTCATTAAAAGTAGCTATGATCAGGGCATTAAAAATACAACCAAATAATTTAGAAATTAATAATAAAAATGTGACTAAAATATGCAGTACATATATAAATGTATATATATTTTATATAACATCTCACAATTTTAAGTAACCTATGGGTTAAGCAAGACATTTTAATGAAAATTATAAAAATTATAGAACTAAATTATAATGAAAATACTACCTAATTTAACCTGAGATAAAGCTGAAGTGAAGTTTTAGAAGCAAATATATATAAAGCTTAAAAATGGGCAAAAGTAAATGGTTAGTGGCTTCATTTTGGGTCTGGGCTTGGAAACCTGTCACTCATATTACTCTATTTCTTGGTCTGAGAACTGTTTACATTGGTATTTTTGTTAGTTGTGCATGTAGGAGTTCTGCACATTTCCATGTGTGAAGAAGCAAAAGGCTTAAAAAGAAAAGATCTCAAGAATAGCCAAGTTATCCCTGAAGATAAGTCAGGCAGAAAAATAATAACAGTGTGATATTGGCAGATATTGACAAATAGATGGACTGGAAGAGAGAACACAGTTGCATACATATAGAAACCTGAGATTTGACCAGTTGACTTGCCTTATACATTATACAAAAGCATCAATTCTGGATGACCCAAGCTCTTATATATAGAAGCCAACACCAAAACTTAAAAGAAAATATAGAATAGCTTCAAACATCATGTACTATATTGAGACTCTTAAGTAGGATTCCAAAACACATAAATAAATAAGAAAACTAAGTTAGCTAAGTCAATTGCATTACATTTAAGCACATCTGTTTGATAAAAAATATCATTCCATAAATAAAAAGATAATCCACGTGCTAGAAAAAGATGTTACAATACATATAACTGATGAGACAAGTATCTGGAATATATAAAAAATGCCTATAAATCAAGAAATAATAAAAACTCAAAAGGCTACAACAAACACTTAAGAAAGAAAAATCAAAAGCTTAACAAATGTATGAAAACATTCACAACCTTATCACAATGTAGAGAAATGTATCTTAAAACTATATTATGAGATTCAATCTCATACCCTTCCAATTGTCAAAAATTAAATATATGTAATGTGTTCAATATATCCATACTAATATTATTTAATATTTTGTATAAATATCACATGTCTATTTACCTTCTTAATAAGTAGTGGTGAAGATGTGGATCAACAGGAATATTCCCATAGTGCTAGCAGAAGTATAAATTTATCAAACCAGTTGAGAAAAAAATCTAGGATTACCTACCGAAGTCTGAATATGACAATATTCTATGATCCTGAAATTCTACTCCTAGGCCAAGCAGTACAGATTTACATAAATTCCCTGGTGGCTCAGACGGTAAAGAGTCTGCCAGCAATACAGGAAATCTGGGTCCAATCCCTAGTTCAGAAAGATCCCCTGGAGAAGGAAATAGCAACCCACTCCAGTATTCTTGTCTGGGAAATCTCATGGACAGAGGAGCCTGGAGAACTACAGTCCATGGGGTTGCAAAGAGTTGGACAGGACTTGGTGATTAAACAACAACTAAAAGATGGAAATATCGGGCTGTAGATATAGATACAGATATATAGATACATATAAAGATATAAACTCAGACAGAAGATCAGATTTGGACAGTAAGAAGAGGTATGGGTGTGTGTCAACAAAAATACCAAACTGTATGCGTGGGGCTAAATGGAAATCAAGATACAGAGGAAAGAAATTCCTACCTGCTTTTCCCGTCTGGCCCCGCTAAAACACCAGTAATAAGGCAATCAACCTTATACTTCCTCAAGAGCAGTACAGAGCATCCTTTTTTTGGGGGGTGGGGGGAGGGAAGAACTAAAAATACCGACAAAATGAATATATGTTTATATAAATACAGGACATAGGACTGGAAAAGATCAGCTTTTATTTCAACCCCAGAGAAAGGCAATGCCAAAGACTATTCAAATTACCATACAATTGCACTCATTTCATATGCTAGCAAGATTATGCTCAAGATCCTTCAAGCTAGGCTTCAGCAGTACATGAACCGAGAACATCCAGACATACAAGCTGGATTTAGAACAGGCAGAGGAACCAGAGATCAAATTGCTAACATCCTTTGGATCATAGAGAAATCAAGAGAATTCCAAAAAAAATCTATTTCCGCTTCATGGACTATGCTAAAGCCTTTGATTGTGTGGATCTCAACAAACTAGAATATTCTTAAAGAGAGGGAAATACCAGACCACATTATCTGCCTCCTGAGAAACCTGTATGCAGGACAAGAAGCAGCAGTTAGAACTGGACATGGAACAATGAAGTGGTTCAAGGGAAAGGAGTACGTCAAGGCTGTATACTGTCACCCAGCTTATTTAACTTATATGCTGAGTACATCATGCGAAATGCCAAGCTAGATGAAGCACAGGCTGGAATGGAGACTACTCTGTATGATACACCTGTATGAACTTCGCCATGAGAGCCCTGACTGCTGCTGCATTAGGGTTACATTGGAGCAGGATCATGGTTATGTTTTCGCTGTGTTATGGTTTTGTTATGGCAGCTGCATCAGCCAGAAAAGGAGCTGTGTTGTGGCTGCCGTGCCAGCCAGGAGAGAATAAACGTGTCTGCAGTCCCTATGGCTCACTGAGTCTTCTTCCAGCCTCTTAGCTCGCACCTTGCCTACCCTGGGTTCAGCGAACAGTGCAGACAGTGTGAACAGTGAGACAACTGGCGCTGTCAACAGGGTCAGCAAGACAATTGGTGTAGTTGGCAGGATGAACAGCAATACAACAGCATATTAAAAAGCAGAGACATTACTTTGCAGCCAAAGGTCCATATAGTCAAAGCTATTATTTTTCTATGGATGTTGAGAGTTGGACCTTAAAAGAAGGCTGAACACCAAAGAATTGATGCTTTTGAACTATGGTGTTAGAGAAGACTCCTGAGAGTCCCTTGGACTGCAAGGAGATCAAATCAGTCAATTCTAAAGAAAATCAACCCTGAATATTCATTGGAAGGACTGATGCTGAAGCTGAAGCTCCAATACTTTGGCCTCCTGATGCAGAGAGTCAAGTCATTAGAAAAGACCCTGATGCTGGAAAAGACTGAAGGCAGGAGAAGGGGATGACAGAGGATGAGATGGTTGGATGGTATCCCAGGCTGAATGGACATGAGTGAGTAAACTCTGGGAGATGGTGGAGGGCAGGGGAGCCTAGTAAGCTACAGTCCATGGGGTCACAAAGAGTCAGACAGGACTTAGTGAATGAGCAACAACAACAACAAAATTTAATTATTTAAAATTAATAAAGTTTGACTGCTCATTTAAAAAAATACAAAAACAAAGAGAATTAATTTATACCACCCCAAACCTGAGTCTTTCGACCTTTGCTATGTCTATATCAGTTCTTCTGTTGATCACACCTATTTCCTCTAATGATTCTCATGCAATCACAGTCTCCACTAGACCAGAACATATACCCTAGCTACTTGCTTATAATCTCTCCAAACCTGATAAATCAATTCAAACATGTCCACAGAACTCTCAATTACAAACTCTAATCACAACTTGTTCTTCCTTCAGGGATCCCTAACTTTGTATGTGACACCACCATCCTCCCTTTATTCAGGCCCCCAAACCTGTAGCCCTTTTGATTCCTATCTTTCTGTCATACAACATGTCATCAAATTCTTTGTACATCAAAAGATACCTCATAGCCTCTCCTCCCAGGCTCCTGACCTGGTCCAAGCCATGATCCTCTTTGATGTCAGCTTCCCAGGTGGCACTAGCGGTAAAGAACCTGCCTGCCTGCAGGAGACCTAAGAGAGGTGGGCTCAGTTCCTGGATCAGGAAGACCCTCTGGAGTAGGAAATGACAGTCCACTCCAGTGTTCTTGCCTGGAGAACCCCATGGACAGAGGAGCCAGGTGGGCTATGTCCATGGGGCTGCACAGAGTTAGGCACAACTGAAGTGACTGAGCATGCACGGACTGCACTTTCAACTAGCAGCCCAGCCTTCCCTTTTGCATTTCATACGCCAGTCACCACACAACAGCCAGAAGGTGCTTTAAAAATATATATTTAACTAAGTCACTGCTCTGCCAAAAATCTTTTCACGGCTTCTCACTTCACCCAGAGTAACACGCAAAGGTTTTACTAAATCTCCAAGGGCTCCTTGTACTTGGGTGCTGGCAACCTCTCCATGACACCTTCTGCCACCTTTGCCTTTGCCCCCTTTGCCTCCTCACTGTTTCTCAAACGCACACTATGGCTTTGACTCAGAGACAAAGTTTTGCTGCTCCTGCTACCTAAGCACACTTATCCAAACTGTACCCACACAGCCCTCTTCCTCACTTTACTGTACTCTGCTCATGTGTCATCTCTTCCGAGAAGCCTTCCCTACCTGTGGTTCCTTATTAATATCCATCCCTCCCCCACTGTCCCTTTCACTCACTCATTTATTCCTTATTCATGAAAAAAAATTCAAATAAAAGTTGAACATCTATGGTAAATAAATCCTACTTTTAGCTATCAGGAACATAATACAAATAAACAGATGCAAATCTGGAAAGGACATGTGCCAGATGTTATTTCTAGAATTCCGTATCAACAACAGGAAAATTCTTTTGATGTGTTTCACCTAATAGAAAAGCAACATAGAAACACATACACAAAGAAAAAGGGCATAAAAATATATAGAGAAGCAAAGTTGCCACAATGCCCCTGCTGTGGCCTGGCCCTCATTACGCCTGCAATACCTCACCAGTCAGTGATTTAAGGAAGTCCATCCTTACTCCCATGTGTCCTAAAATGTGTTTCATTAGATGGCTCTCTTTATTGTTTTAATTCTAACCTTGACAAGTAGATCCCATTCTACTTTTCACAACTGCAAAATTGCTCTCCCCAGATATATTCTGCACTATTAAATTAAGCAGCCTTCCATTAGCAAAACTGATTCTCAACCATAATTACTCAAGAGGGAAGAGAATAGGAAATAAGAAGAGACTTAACATCACTTTCATTTCCTGAGGCAGGTGATCAGAAATCAATATGACTGAGCTTTTTTCTACAGTTACCAAAGTAAAAATAAGGCAAGACAATTTAAGTTGTAAACGCTTCTCCTTTCCATCTCTTAGAAATATATCCTGCATCTACAAAAGAAAATGCCTCACAAACAATATAATTTAAAGATATAGTATGTTTATTTTTTAAGAAAATAAATATATGTGATCTGAGGTGAAGTTGCTTATCATGTCTGACTCTTTGTGACCCCACAGACCGTAACCTACCAGGGTCCTCCATCCATGGGATTTTCCAGGCAAGAATACTGGAGTAGGTTGTCATTACCTTCTCAAGGAGATCTTCTCGACCCAGGGACTGAACTCAGGTCTACCACATTGTAGGCAGACGCTTTACCGTCTGAGCCACCAGGGAAGTCATATGGGATCTAATAATAACAAATCTCTAAAGTGGTCAAAAGATGAAAATTGAAGAAGGAGAGAAGTAGTTCATTATAAATGAAGCAAAAACAACACAAATGTCCACTCTCATTGAAAAGAAATATAAAAGGAATAGTTAAAGTGAAAATCACTCAATCATGTCCGACTCTTTGCGACCCCATGGACTATACAGTCCACAGAATTCTCCAGGCCAGAATACTGGAGTGGGTAGTCTTTCCCTTCTCCAGGGGATCTTCCCAACCCAGGGATCGAACCCAGGTCTCCTGCATTGCAGGCAGATTCTTTACTAGCTGAGTCACAAGGGAAGCCAAAGAATACTGGAGTGGGTAGCCTATCCCTTCTCCACCGGATCTTCCTGTCCTAGGAATCCAACCGGGGTCTCCTGTGTTGCAGGTGGATTCTTTACCAATTGAGCTATCAGGGAATCCCATAAAATGAATAATAATCAATCTTATAATGTCTTGTATTTATATTTATTTACTCACCTAATCTTTATTGAGGCTATATAATGCAATTAGTCATATGTAGATACAATTAACTAAATAGCTTTAAAATTGATTTTTAAAATTTCAAGTTTTATTCCTCAAGCTATACATTCATTTTCAAGATTTCTTAACAAATGAATAAAACCAGTTATTTTGAATACATACTAACAAAGACAAGGAAACTACAACACTATAAAAGAAAAAACATGAGGAAGATATATGAGGAATTTAAGCAAAACAAACAAGCAAAATCTTGATATCTAGATAATTGAAGCGAACGTGGTTGCTTTTTAATTTTATGTAACTTATTTAGATTTGATTATCTTAATTCTTATGTTTTTTCTTTAGGAAAATATTTGCCATCTATAAAAATTGAGTCATGCAATCATTTTGTTCAATTAACAAATAGAGACAAATGTAGGCTAAACAGAGTTCATTCACTTGTCTCTGAGGCAGGTCTTCTCTGTTGTGTTGCACTCTTTCAGAATATGTTCTTCAGAGCAATCATTCCTCCTTACATTCCTATGCAAGGAGCCTGCCACACAGAACAATACTTCAAGAAGACGTCATCAGGAACTGGATCTACTTGGCATTTCTAAATGGACAAAACACTACACACTCCAAGGGGTTGTCGACAATCCTCTAGGGAAGTGTAGACAAGAAGATCAAACTATAGAATACAGGCAATGAAACTTCATCCAAGTCTTCTACAGTTTGATATGTGAAGAGATCTAGCACAGTTTACCAGCTTCCTAGACCCAGCTTCTCCTACCAGTTTATTCAGAGATAAAGATATGAGTGTCATAACGATAAAGTATGGAATAGAGCAAAAAATAAAGTTGTTAATTGCCTAACTAGATTTTTATTATTCTTTCTATTTGAGCAAGAACACTTCATTTCATTACACTTCAGGCTAAGTGCAATGATTTAAGCTTTTGCTTTTCATTAAGTGACAGATATTAGAAAAGAGAGTGTGCATTTAATAGTATCATTATATTCTCCCTGTTGTATATCTAAGATGTAATCATGGAAAATTTGAAACTAATAACGTACTCAAAGTCTTAAAATAACTTGTAATGACAGATAATACTTCTTACTCCTGAACGAGTATAAATGAGGATACATGAATACACAATGTGCTTTATAATCTCGTGCTGTTTCCCTAGTCTATCGTAACTACAATAGCCTTAAGTAAAAGTAAGTCATGATGCTTTTTATGTTGACATAAAAAGCTTCTCACCCAAATGAAGCATTCCTCCCTGAGATTTAACTATCAGACTAGGGTGCTATAACTCCTAAATGATGAAAACTGTTAGTGTTTACAACAGTTAAGTGCCAAAATCAATAGATGTATATTAAATTGCAACAAATGGCTAGGGTAAATTAAAATTGTCGCCATATGCTGTAGAACTTGTCTCATGGTTCAGAGTAAGCAGTTAATTGAATCAATAAGAAAAGCCAAGGAATTACTGTTAAATTTAGCAGATAATTATTGGTCACCTCACTTTAATAATATACTATTTTATACCTATTTATTTTTTCACTATTTTGTAGCTAAGTAAATAAATACATTTCAAACTATATTACTTAAATATTTTAGTAAGTGAATAAAAATTTTTTGAGGAACATCTCCATTTCAAATTGTTGATAAGAGTTTTTAAATGTCCATGGCAGAGTGGACAAATTAGCATGCTCTATTCCTGACTAAGTGATCAAGTTCTAGTCTACACATGAAAGCTTAATCTGAAAGTAGGAAGAAAGATATTCGTGTCCAATTCTAGTATCTTCTAGCAAGACAACTTACAAAACATTTAGCAGTAAGAAGGATAGTGTTCTGTAATAAATGATTTTATTTCTCTCACTAGAATTAAGCTTTAGACTACATAAAGCCATATGAACAAATAAGTTACTATTTAACTTCTTAGTCCATAACCCTTCTAAGGCAAAAAATATTACTATTTTGATTCCTTATGATTAGGTAAACCAAAGAACAGAAAAGAGAAAAAAAAAAAAAACCCTCAATATTTGATCTGCTCTCCTATTTCTGTTAACAGGTGCTGCCCTAGAATCATATACCTGCTCTTCCCTGGAATGGAAATTAACTGTTTTTTCTGAAGGATGCAGTTGCAAAAAGAAAAGCAAGAACTGATTAGAAGGCCAGGCACAAGAGGGCAAAGACCAGACCTTCAGTAGAACTTGAACCTCATTATCCACTCTCTGTAACACATTAGCATGCTAAGTGACATAGCTACCAGCATGACAACATTTGACAGTTACCATGACAACAATCAGAGGAACACAAATAAGGACTGAAAAGGATTGTTGCCTTGGTTCTGGGTCCACAAACCATACCCCTGTTCTCAGACAAGTTATAAATATTCTTTCCACTCTTCACCCAATTTCTTCCCTATTACCCTGACCTTTCTGTATATATGATGTCTCAGCCCTAATCAGGTTGAGAAATTGATTTTTGAACTAGGTTCTGGCTTCTCCATGCTCTGACCAGTGAATTAACTTGTGCTGTTATAGTTTCAGCAACAGTTTTTTATTGGTGATGCTAATCTGAGTGGAGAAAGAACTCCCAAATTAGTCCCGGAGACCCCAGCACAGGTCCAAGAGAGGAACTTGGTCACAGTTCTAGAGCAAGAGGTATTTTCTCGGTTTTATCATTTACTGATGAAATAAATGACTCTCGTTATGGTGTTAATGATGTTATTCTCATCATTAACATCATTCTCATTATGTTCAGTTCAGTTCAGTCCAGTTGCTCAATCGTGTCCAACTCTTTGTGACCCCATAGACTGCAGCACAACAGGCTTCCCTGTCCATCACCAACTCCCAGAGCTTACTCAAACTCATGTCCATCGAGTTGGTGATGCCATCCAACCATCTCATCCTCTGTCGTCCCCTTCTCCTCCTGCCTTCAATCTTTCCCAACATCAGGGTCTTTTGAAATGAGTCAGTTCTTTGCATCAGGTAGCCAAAGTGTTGGAGTTTCAGCTTCAGCATTAGTCCTTCCAATGAATATTCAGGACTGATTTCCTTTAGGATTGACTGGTTTGATCTCCTTGCAGTCCAAGTGACTCTCAAGAGGCTTCTCCAACACCAAATTTCAAAAGCATCAATTCTTTGGCACTCAGCTTTCTTTATAGTTCAAATCTCACATCCATACATGACTACTGGAAAAACCATAGCTTTGACTAGATAGACTTTTGTCATCAAAGTAATGTCTCTGCTTTTCAATATGTTCTCTAGGTTGGTCATAGCTTTTCTTCCAAGGAGCAAGCGTCTTTTAATTTCATGGCTGCAGTCACCATCTGCAGTGATTGTGGAGCCCCAAAAAACTAAGTCTCTCACTATTTCCAATGTTTCCGCATCTTTGGAATAGAAACATCTATTACAATATTTCCCATGAAGTGATGGAACCGGATGCCATGATCTTAGTTTTCTGAATGTTAAGCTTTAAGCCAACTTTTCACTCTCCTCTTTCACTTTCATCAAGAGGCTCTTTAGTTCTTCGATTTCAGTCATAAGGGTGGTGTCATCTGCACATCTGAGGTTATTGATATTTCTCCTGGGAATCTTGATTCCAGCTTGTGTTTCATCCACTCCAGCATTTCTCATGATGTACTCTGCATATAACTTAAATAAGCAGGGTGACAATATACAGTCTTGATGTATTCCTTTCCCAATTTGGAGCCAGTCTGTTGTTCCATATCCAGTTCTAACTGTTGCTTCTTGACCTGCATACAGATTTCTCAGATGGTATTCCCATCTCTTTAAGAATTTTCCAGTCTGTTGTGATCCACATAGTCAAAGGCTTTGGTATAGTCAATAAAGCAGAAGTAGATGTTTTTCTGGAACTCTCTTGCTTTTTTGATGATCCAACTGGATGTTGGCAATTTGATCTCTGGTTCCTCCACCTTTTCTAAAACCAGCTTGAACATCTGGAAGTTCATGGTTCACCAATTGCTGAGGCCTGGCTTGGAGATTTTTGAGCATTACTTTGCTAGCATGTGTGATGAGTGCCAATGGAACATTTCATGCAAAGATGGGCTCAATAAAGGACAGAAATGGTAGGGACCTAACAGGAGCAGAAGATATTAAGAAAAGGTGGCAAGAATACAGAGAACTGTACAAAAAAGATCTTCACGACCCAGACAATCACAATGGTGTGATCGCTCACCTAGAGCCAGACATCCCGGAATGTCAAGTCAAGTGGGCCTTAGGAAGTATCACTACAAACAAAGATAGTGGAGGTGATGGAATTCCAGTTGAGCTATTTCAAATCCTGAAAGATGATGCTGTGAAAGTGCTGCACTCAATATGCCAGCAAATTTGGAAAACTCAGCAGTGGCCACAACCGAAAAAGGTCAGTTTTCATTCTAATCCCAAAGAAAGGCAATGCCAAAGAATGCTCAAACTACCGCATGATTGCACTCATCTCACATGCTAGTAAAGTAATGCTCAAAATTCTCCAAGCCAGGCTTCAGCAATTGGTGAACCATGAACTTCCAGATGTTCAAGCTGGTTTTAGAAAAGGTAGAGGAACCAGAGATCAAATTACCAACATCCACTGGATCATTGAAAAAGCAAGAGATTTCCAGGAAAACATCTATTTCTGCTTTATTGACTATGCCAAAGCCTTTGACTGTGTGGATCACAATAAACTGTGGAAAATTCTTCAAGATATGGGAATACCAGACCACCTGACCTGCCTCTTGAGAAACCTATATGCAGGTCAGGAAGCAACAGTTAGAACTGGACATGGAACAACAGAGTGGTTCCAAATCGGGAAAGGAGTATGTTAAGGCTGTATATTGTCACCCTGCTTATTTAAACTATATGCAGAGTACATCATGAGAAACACTGGGCTGGAAGAAGCACAAGCTGGAATCAAGATTGCCAGGAGAAATATCAATAACTTCAGATGTGCAGATGACACCACCCTTATGGCAGAAAGTGAAGAGGAACTAAAAAGCCTCTTGATGAAAGTGAAAGAGTAGAGTGAAAAAGTTGGCTTAAAGCTTAACATTCAGAAAACTAAGATCATGGCATCTGGTCCCATCACCTCATGGGAAATAGACGGGGAGACAGTGGAAACAGTGTCAGACTTCATTTTTGGGGGTTCCAAAATTACTGCAGATGTTGACTGCAGCCATGAAATTAAAAGATGCTTTCTCCTTGGAAGAAAAACTATGACCAATCCAGATAGCATATTAAAAAGCAGAGACATTACTTTGCCAACAAAGGTCCATCTAGTCAAGGCTGTGGTTTTTCCAGTGGTCATGTATGGATGTGAGAGTTGGACTGTGAAGAAAGCTGAGTGCTGAAAAATTGATGCTTTTGAACTGTGGTGTTGGAGAAGACTCTTGAGAGTTGGAACGAGATCCAACTAGTCCATCCTAAAGATCAGTCCTGGGTATTTATTGGAAGGACTGATGCTGAAGCTGAAACTCCAATACTTTGGCCACCTCATGCGAAGAGCTGACTCATTGGAAAAGACCCTGATGCTGGGAAGGATTGGGGGCAGTAGGAGAAGTGGACGACAGAGCTTGAGATAGCTGGATGGCATCACCGACTCGATGGGCATGAGTTTGAGTAAACTCTGGGAGCTGGTGATGGACTGGTAGGCCTGGTGAGCTGTAATTCATGGGGTCGCAAAGAGTCGGACATGACTGAGTGCCTGAACTGAACTGAACTGAGATGAGTGCAATTGTGTGGTAGTTTGAGCATTCTTTGGCATTGCCTTTCCTTGGGATTGGAATGAAAACTGACCTTTTTCAGTCCTGTGACCACTGCTGAGTTTTTTAAATTTGCTGGTATATTGAATGCCACACTTTCACAGCATCATTTTTTAGGATTTGAAATAATTCAACTGGATTTCCATCACCTCCACTAGCTTTGTTCATAGTGATTCTTTCTAAGGCCCACTTGACTTCACATTTCAGGATGTCTGGCTCTAGGTCAGTGATCACACCATTATGGTTATCTAGGTCGTGAAGATCTTTTTGTATAGTTCTTCTGTATATTCTTGCACTTCTTAATATCTTCTGCCTCTGTTGGTCGGTACCATTTTTTTCCTTTATTGGGTCCATCTTTTCATGAAATGTTCCCTTGGTATCTCTATTTTCTTGAAGAGATCTCTAGTCTTTCCCATTCTATTGTTTTCCTCTCTTTCTTTGCATTGATCACTGAGGAAAGCTTTCCCATCTCTTCTTGCTATTCTTTGGAACTCTGCATTCAAATGGGTATATCTTTTCTTTTCTCCTTTGCCTTTTACTTCTCTTTTTTCCTCAGCGATTTGTAAGGCCTCCTGGGACAAACATTTTGCCTGTACTAAGGATTATATAACAACAACATGTCCTGCTTGAGGACAGTTTCTCCTTCCTGAAAACCTTTTGACTAATAATGTTATCTTACAATGTATATTATGGGAGTGGGTTTAGTAAGATCTTTCTATTTTTAGTTCTAATCCTGACATCTTAAAATGTAAATTTTGGGAGTGGGTTTTGTAAGAGCTTTACAACTGTGAGACATTCTTTTGATTTACTGTAATAACCAATTAAAAAAGTATATAACTCCCTTGCTAACACTAGGGAGGGGTGCACTGTCCATCCCCCTTCTGATGTCTATGTCAGAAGCTTTATCTGTCCCTTTTCCTACTTTAATAAAACTCTGCTTCACAAACACTCTTTTCTTTTTGTAACACTCTTGAGTGTTCAAACCTGGCCCCTTGTCCCTGGTCCTGACGCTAAATCTTCTTCTTCGGAAATCATGAATCGGACATCATTCACCATAAGCTATCACACTGTGCTCTCTGCTCCTTCCTAACGTGTGTGAGGAAAGCCCTGGTCCTCCACACCTCTCAGCAAATGTGAGTCCCAAGGCTCATGGTGGGGGGCTGCGGGGGGCAGGAGGTGGGCGGGGTACGTGGAGGAGAGCTGTATTTTAATATTTAGCAGTCATGAAACCTATGTTTTTATTATAGTTTCTGTGTCCAGTTCTCCCTTGGTTCAGTGCTTAGAGGAGAGAATATACTCAGTTGGCATGCTCTAAAGCTCCTACAACATCAGGGACATGTTTTTTCCTTTCTTTTAAAGTCACACAGAGTTATAGAGTATATAAAACGTGTTTCTATATGTGCCACTCAAAACAAAAGATTACAGATTATCTCTAAGTAAAGGAAAATTTCATTTTCAAAGTTATATATTATATATAGTTCTGTGCATATATTTTACATGTTTTCTTCAACCTTCTTGCCCTGCTCCCTCCAAAGGAGGCTCTTACCTTCAAAGCCATCACTCATCCTCTAAAATTGTATCACATATTTAAGGGAAGGAAGATTAGTGGATGTGATGAAAGCTTGGTGGGAAGTAGATAAGTTTTGCTGAAGAGTGGAGAGTAAGCACAAAAGTAATGAACAAAATAATAAAAAGAGAAGGATTTTGAAGAAGCTGGTTGCTGCATATGCAATAGTATTTCTTTCTCTGAACCTCTTCCTAAAACTAGTGAGTTAAAATGAAATGCTATAAAGTTAACATCCTTACTGTCATAATGTCATCTTTAAATAAATGAAAAATATAAAATGCTATAAAAATATAAAGTATAAAAATTCTTTAAAGGTAACATCCTTACTGTCATATTGTCATCTTTAAATAAATGAGAGAAAAATTTAATGTAAAGAGTAAAACAGCAGTTGGATCTGTATTAGATTGGAAAGTAAATATATACACATATATTGACAAATTTTTTCATAGTTCCTTACATAAGCATGAGTCTTGTGAATGAAACTATCATAAGTACACTCTGAAATAAGGTATGCTCAGGACAAATGGTAATTTAACTTGAGGAATAAAGTGTTGTTAGTGTCTGGGCTTCTTGGATACTTAATTGAACCAAAATAATTTGTGGAGGGTGGCTTATCATTATAGTAAATGAGATAGAGGAGAGCGAGTGAGGCAGAGTTCAAGACAGCAGGCAATAAAATGCATAAAGAATTACTGAGCCAGAAAGGAGAATGGAAACAGACCTGATGTAGCACTAATCATTAGTGAGTGAAGTAATGAACTAGGAAAGAGATGAGGTTTTAGTTATGGCCCACCAAATGGAAATGAGAAATTTCCAGATGTTCCATATGGTCTGTAATTCAAATGCTTCGTGCCTTCAGGTCAGAATTTTCAAACAGATAACAGATGTAGAAAAGATTCAAATTTTCATGCACATACCATGATTGTTAGCTTTTGAAATCTCAGGGCTTGCGTGCAAACTCCTTATATAAGAAGTAGGGTTTAAAATAAAGCCTGTCAGACCCCAGGCAGAATTCTACTTGAGAAAAAGAGTTCCAGGTTAATAACAGCTTTCTTTTTACATACCAATTCAAATGGTACAAAAGAGCATTAGGGGTTTTAACATGATGGCACTAATTCAAGAACTATGGGGTTCAAAAGAACATTTCTTGCCAAATGGCTTTTTTGCTAAAGAAAATAATTCAAATTGAAGATTTTGATATGGAGAGATCAATTCTGTATACAGCTGAAGTTAAAGTCCAACACATCAAAATATCAATATTATTTTAAGGGAAAGAAAACAGAAATTTCTCTACAATGCCAAATTCTCACCATTTCTAAACTGCCAAAACAAAATGAATTATTAAATTTTCTAAAGCAAAACTGACATCACCACACAAGCCCTTGTGAGATCCTATGTGTGACACTCCAGCACGATTTTGATGGAAACCCCTCCCCACTGAGCTGAAACTCAAGTAAAGGAGATAACATTTGAACCCAAATAAATGATCACAATTCTTAGAGTGGTTAGAGGCCCACAGAAGTACTAAGTAGATATGAAGATGTTGAGAGTAGAATACTTATCAGATAGAAGGGATAAAGGAAGCGTCTCAGAAAGATGATATTCTGATTGAGCCGTAGAAGACTGTGACAGAATGCCACGCAGTATTTCCAAGCACAGTTTGAGTCCCAGCTCTCTCTACACTCATCATGTGACAGGGACCAAGTCACTCAAACTCATCAAACCTCAAGTCCTGAATTTGTAAAATGGGAAAATAAATGCCCCCTGTCACAGGTTTCTTGCAGGTATAAAAAGGGATAATACATTTAAAATGCTTTCTCAGTACTTAGACACGGCACTGGGAAAATTCTTCTTTCCCATTCCACAAGTCACTACTTTGAAAAAAATATAGGAACATTTTTAGTGCTATTTCTCCCCTCTCAGGAAAAGACTAGGAGAAAGACTTTTAGTCTCTTCTCCACGTCTCAATACTCTTCTCTATGAGATTAACACTGATAGACAATCTTGAAATAAAGACAACTGATCCTGTGTGAACCAGATTTCTCACTCTCTCCTTCTGTCCTCTCCTGCTCTTAGTTGACAGCCAGCAAGAAAAGCAGATTTTCCTTCCCACACCTGTTTCTGGTGGGTCCAGGTCCTTACTGGGCCAGTCTGTTACTCTATGCTGTGTGAGTGTCTTCCTGCCCACTGGCTGCCTGGCTAAGTGTCATCTTTGCAGATCTGGGTCCCTAGATTTGGGGTGGGAGGAGCATCAGAAAGGCTCCTTTTGACTTTGGCCTGGCTACTATTCTCTAAACCAACTTTATCCTGTGTTTCCCATGTGTTTTTGGTCTAGTTTTCTACTGATCTAGAAGATAATGGGGGGGGGGAGGGCTATGATTAATTGCATACTCAATAATCTGAATTACGAGGTGATACCTTGGGGAAGATGTGACCAATCACACTCTGACATGAGCTGACAAAACATAGAATCTAAAATGGAGCGAACAAGACATGTACATTTATGTCAAAGAGTAGCTCTTTGAGTGGTGCATGGGGACACTCTGGGCTTAGGTGCCTGGCTCCCTTTTCCTTGGAAGGACAAACTATGATTTCCCTTCCATGTCAGTTCGTTTAAAACATGTAAGATTAAAACATCCATGCTCCTTTTTTGTATAATTAGCTACATTTTTTGAGATAACTATTTGTTCACCTAAGTTATGAGAGGGTTATCTCTGTATAGACAGCTTTGAAGAATGCAGAATCATCAAGGAAGAGGTACTTCAACCTTGGCTAAAAAGAGAGACTTCCCTGTACATTACTAGGTGCTCATTTCAGTTAATTATACCATAAAGAATAGTGTGGATATCACCTCTACCACCTCTGCAAAGAGCACTAAAATATATCCCTGCTCCCTAAGCTCACTGACAGAATGTTCTTCTCCTCCACTGAAATACTGAGTGCTTGTATCTGAGGCAAAGAGCCCTTCATCTCTACCTCTGCATTTCATACTCCTTTTTCTTCACTTGTCCACAGCTGAAAGCAATGCCTCCTGAAATTTGGTGCCCTTTGGTGCCTCACTTTCCTTGCCCTAGTCCTGCTTAGCCAACTTGTCAAAAAACCTATTAGACACAAGATAAAATATCTGTTTTAGCTTTATTGGTATTTTCATTGCAGGCAGATTCTTTACTAACTGAGCCATCAGAGAAGCCCCAATCAAAAGGTGAACCTGCATATTAACACCTTAACAAGGTCAGAGTCAGCAGAACTATTCTAGACAAAGAGAACACTTCACCTACAGTACTATCAAATAGGGATGGATTTTGTAACCCACTATTTTTTATTTTGCTCCTTACTGATTTGAAACTACAGACTGCATATGTATTCCCAGCTACTGAGAGTAGAAATTCAAATATTCTTAAAGCTATATGATTGGTGAATTGGGGCAGTAGGAGTGGCTTTGATGATTGAATCTGGCTTAAAATCAAATGCTGTAAAAACCTATCAATTTTTAACAAATTTTCTCTAACATCCAATCAGCTCTTTCTGATATAATGACTCTGTCTGTAAAAAAAAAAAAATCATTAATCTAGATATATATGTGGTAATATGCTTTCTCATAGAATTCACTCTTTTTTATTAAAATTAGACAATGAAGTAGCATTTGAAACATTTCTGTGTTTATGGTGGACATTAATGGAACCTATGTGGATAGAATCAATTCAAGATAAAAGAGCTACATCCATGATCTTTGGCAAAAATTCCTGGCATAGAATTATCCATTTATCCATGTGTTGTGATGGACCCAAATAAACTTCATGAAAAAGACTCTAGAAATGCACTTGAGTCAATTCTTTTTTCTTTTACTAAGGTACTCATCCCAAGTAAGCTATGATAAGCCTAGACAGTGTATTAAAAAGCAGAGACATCACTTTGCCAACAAAGGTCTATGTAGTCAAAGTTATGGCTTTTCCAATTGTCATGTATGGATGTGAGAGTTGGTCCATAAAGAAGGCTGAGTGCCAAAGAACTGATGCTTTTGAACTGTAGCATGTTGGAGAAGACTCAAGTCTCTTGTTCTTCAAGGGGATCAAACCAGTCAATCCTAAAGGAAATCAACCCTGAATATTCATTGGACAAACTGATGCTAAAGCTGAAGCTCCAATACTTTGGTCACCTGATGGAAGAGCCAACTCATTGGAAAAGACCTTGATGCTGGGAAAGACTGAAGGCAGGAGGAGAAGGGGGTGAGAGAAGATGAAATGGTTGGATGGCATCACTGATTCAATGAACATGAGTTTGAGAAAGTTCTGGGAGATGGTGAGGACAGGGAAGCCTGGTAACCTGCAGTCCATGGGGTCACAAAGAGTCAGAAACAACTGAGCGACTGAACAACAACAACAACCCATCATAATTAAGTTCCACAATTTTCCTCAACTACATAACTACAATCTTTACTAAAATGAATGTCAAGTCATATGTGACTGTTTTAATTAGCAACAAATAATATGAGGACTTCAAGATCATGACAGATTAAATCATCTTTTTTATCAAAAAACCCCACCTTTATTAAAAGTGCAGTTATGAAGAGAATACTATTTATGGGAATTTTCTATAGAAATAAATATAAATTTCCCTTGTTCTGAATTTTATTTTTTGATCAAATCAAAACTATTTTCTTAGAAATATATTGTGTTCTGTATCCTCAAAAAAAATTAAATTTGCTAAAAATTGCTCTTTGGCATTACCCATCAGTTTGAAGACTTCCACAAGAAACCATGGTATTAAAGACTTTCTTATATTTGCTATAGGGATATTATCAAGGATGTACCAGCTATTATAATATTTTTTTTTATAAAGGCTATGGGAAAATCCTCACTTCCCACAAACTCTCACATAACAGGTCTCAGCATCAGAGATATCTGTTTCTTTTCATTCTTTGGATGCTGACATTTGTGAATTAAATTTCTCTATTTTGTCTGATGAAAATCTTGGTGAGAAAATTCATATTTTGCTGCTACTAGGTTAAATTGTATAAACAGCCAACATATCTACTAGTCAAATATTGGCCAATTTCACAGAAATCTCAAGGGATTTTCTAGTTAATTTTGCTCACAGGATTAACTCATGCAATGTGATTCAATTTTTAAACTATGTAAGCAATCAGTATTAGCACTGTGGAGATCATAACTCTAGTCTGATTATGTATCTTATAATGGAGGAAACTGAAAAACAAAATTTTTAAACTTTTCCAAGTTTAGAGAACTAGTTAAAAGAACTCAAAATAGATCCCAATGCCAACTTTTAGACCAGCATTTTCTTCACTTACCCTGCACTATTTCTAAGTAGGCCATATTTTCCACTTATATGCTCAGAAATGACTTAGAATTTGAATTACACAAGTTTAAAATCTTTTAAAAAGTGCCATTATCACATTTAAGCTTTTGAAGATACTTAAATACTTATCAATTTCTGGAGGAATGTTAAGCTAGGAGACATTCAAAATTTACCCTAAAGGATACCATATATAATTTATTAGAAAACTCTATTTTAGAATATTCTGAATATGACATTTTTTTTCTCATTTCCAATTACTTTTGCTTTTTTTTCTTAAAATTTAAACTTTTTATCAGATTTCAAACCATAACTACAAAAAGATGCCAATCATGTTTAACACAGACAAGAAAAAAAGGGTCTGAGACAAACCTTGACTTAAAATCCACAGGAAAAAACATCTTGCATAATCCTCCTCCAACATCCCATCACCATTATACAGACAATATTTTCCTCTTACATCATTAAATAGGTAGAAAGACATGGTAAGTTTCTCACAGTGCCAGTTAAATTTTCATAGTTAAATTCACTATTAATTTTAGTTACTCCACCACCCACCTTCCCCAGATTACCTGCTGTCTCAACTAATCATGTTCCTTCTGCTACGTCACAGGCTCTAAACTTCACGACTCTCCAAACAGCAAAGGATTTGCCTCTGGTTGTGAATTTGTCACTAACTTAATCTGCCTCTTAACTGTCACTAACTTTGAACTATGACTGGCTGAGCCACTTAACAATGCTACATTTTTGTACCTTCATTTATAAAATGAGGAAAGTGAATTAATGGCAATAGTGGTAAAGAATTTGCCTGCCAATGCAAGAGACTTAAGAGACACAGGTTCGATCCCCCAGTGGGGAAGATATCCCCTGGAGGAGGGCATGGCAACCCACTCCAGTATTCTTGCCTGGAGAATCCCATGGACAGAAGGACTGGGCAGGCTATAATCCACGGGGCTGTAAAGAGTCAGACACAACAGAAGGGACTTAGCATGCATGTACGTGATCCATTCTTGCTTCAATAATCTATGAATAAACCTGCAATTTCTAAACTTTCAAAATAAAATGTTTTTTTCACCATTTATACTTATACATTCTTCAGAGCTTCATTGCCTCTAAGAAACTATTTTCTTGATCATTTCAGAAGTTAAAAGTGTGTCAATCATGTCATCACTTCCCCATGGCTGATGATGGCTATAAAGTCTCATTTGGTTTAATTCCAATTTCAGAGCACTTAAATTGGGGTGGGAGTAAGGAGAAACGTGACTTACTTAGAATCAATGAAATAGGGTATCACTTCCTACTGACAGAATAAATCTCTTCTCCATTCCCGTATGTTATCTGTTTATTATATCATTATATCATCCATCTCAGGTTGTCTCTTATAAATAAGATTCTGTGTTTTCAACTCTTAGTGAGCTTTTAGTGAGCTTCCAGGAAAGTGGATTATGTCCTTATCATAAGTTATTTTTTATATTACCAGATAGCAATTCTTCTCCTATGTGATTCTTTAAAATAAAGGTATGAAATTAAATTAAAACTTCTTAATGTACTTTCATTCTTATCTATTCATCTATGATTATAGACTTAAACTTTATAGCTAAAGAGAATGATTTAAAATGTCTATAAACAATATCAGGTCCTCTTCATTAAACAAATCTAGAATTCATAAAGCAGGAGAGCTGTGAAAACCAATATACAGTATATACAGTATAAACAATACTTCATACAAAAATGACAAAATAAGAACAAGGTTGATAATTTTGCCATTTTTTTTCTTTCTTCTTGATAGCACCTAAAAGTATCATTTTCCTAGTGACTCAGCAGTAAAGAAGCTTCCTGTGTAGGCAGGAGACACAGGTTCGACCCCTGAGTAGCAAAGATTCTCTGGAGAAGGAAATGGCAAACCACTCCAGTATTCTTGGCTGAGAAATCCCATGGAAGGAGAATCCTGGCGGGCTACAGTCCATGGGGTCTCAAAGAGTTGGACATGACTTAGCAACCAAACAACAATGAAAGTATCATTTATATTTCCAATTCAGTAGCTATTATTAGGAAATATATTTTAATAATTTTACAGTAGATGAATCTGTTAATGAATGGGCCAGTTTCCTATGTTAATGAATAGGACCAGTTTTCTGTTACTGGGCATAAAAATAATTTCCAATATGACACTATTGAAATGACAGAATAAAGAATACTCTTGCAAATTTTTGTCTATATTTATGAAAGTTTCATTAAGGTCAATTCCTAGAATAAAATATTTGAATGTACTAAATTTCATAAGTTCTTCCATCAGTATCAACACATATGGTCACAGAGTTCTCTAGAAATGTTACACCTGTGAGTAACAATAAACCTAAAGAGAGTCTGTTCCCAAAAACCCTACTAAAATCATAAATCTTTACAACTTTAATTGGGGAAAGTTCATTATAGTTTTTAGATAGTTATTATACATATGATTAACAGTTATACATATGATATATACATATATACATATAATATACCTATATATATATGATATATACATATATACATATACATATAATCATATTATACCTATTATACATATACTATACATATGTATGTTATACATATTATACATATGATTAAAAGTTATACAGTAATTGTTTTTATATGTTTATCTTGCTTTTACTACTTTATTTTGTTTATAGAAATATTTATAGATATTCTACACACATATATGTATATACAATCCAATCTATTGATTTTTCCAGTACGTTTTCAGATTTTTACATTTTGTTTGGAAGAGTAATTCACTACAAAATTATGCAAGCATTTACTTGCAATACCTCCCATTTTTTGTCCTTCATTCACATGCTTTAGTATTTAATCTACAGAGATTTGATTTTCTTTTAAATTTTTTGGTAGAGAGTAAAATTTTTATTGTGATCAGCTATCTTCACACCATTGGTTCAGTTCAGTTCCGTTGCTTGGCCATGTCCAACTCTTTGCGACCCCATGAACCGCAGCACGCCAGGCCTCCCTGTCCATCACCGACTCCAGAGTTTACCCAAACTGGTTCATTGAGTCAGTGATGCCATCTAACCATCTCATCTTCTGCCGTACCCTTCTCCTCCTGCTTTCAATCTTTCCCAACATAAGGGTCTTTTCAAATGAGTCAGCTCTTCACATCAGGTGGCCAAAATACTGGAGTTTCAGCTTTAACATCAGTCCCTCCAATGAACACCTAGGACCAGTTTCCCTTAGGATGGACTGGTTGGATCTCTGTGCAGTCCAAGGGACTCTCAAGAGTCTTCAACACCACAGTTCAAAAGCATCCATTCTTCTGCGCTCAGCCCTCTTTATAGTCCAACTCTCACATCCATACATGACTACTGGAAAAACCATAGCTTTGACTAGACGGACTTTTGTTGACAAAGTAATGTCTCTGCTTTTTAATATGCTGTCTAGGTTGGTCATAACTTTCTGTTAACAGACTAAAAAATCTTTCTGTCATGTTTTTTATTTGAATAGTATATATCAATTTTCTATTTATTCCTTCCAATTATTTTAGTTTTACCTGCTTTGCTAGCCTCTACTTTGAACTTATATTGAACCTAATCTCAAAGCCTGATTCTTAGTAAATGTACTTAATGCATTTATATTTATTGTCATAACTTATGTGGCTTCTTTTATTTTTCACATCAATTTACCATATTTACTTTTTATAGTTGTTTCTATTTCTTTATTTTTGGTCATTGATTCATGGATTTTTTTTCTAAAATAGTTTTTGTTCATCTATATGTGGATCCTTTAAGTTTTAAGAAATAATTGTACTTAAACCCATATTTTCCTTATTATAAATATTAAAAATTATTTTATCTATTGGTTTCTTCTTGAAGGTGACAGTGTCAATACAGTTTTAATTTCCTCCTTTTTCCATTTTCAATACCCTATTTATGGTACACAAATGAGAATTATGAAATCAGCTCCTTGTAATTTATATTTTGTTGCCAATCTTCTGTTAATATTAATAACTTGCACATTCCATTTCCTTTTACAATCTTTCACTGCAAGCAACTGATGTAATTGACCTGTAAGTGCTACTTCCAGGGCCATAACACAGTTCCCCTCCGCAGTGGCAGTTCCGAGCCTGCCATGTACAGTCACCACTAATGATTAAAGCAAACTACAGGGAGAAGGAATCATCTCTGTCATCTAGGTCTGTTTATATTTGTGCTGTCAGCTCTAATCATTATGTTATTGGAGCAAATGTCGCCTGTTTTCTTTATAATATTAATAGCTATGACACGGGAATACAGATGCATAGGAAAATTCAAGTGAAGGGGACTGATTATGGTTATCACATGGGGGTTAATATGGAAGGGAGTCATGGGAAAGAAATACTGAGCCATTTTGAACACATTCAGCTTTTTGACCTAAACCAAGAATGTCTTGAGGTCACCTAGAATCAAGTGAAGCAGGCCAAGAAGGATAGCAAGGACAATCAGAGGTGCAAAGGTGTTTTAAATAAGCCAAGATACTTTACAGTTTCCTCACTCCTGAGTTCTCTCTTGCTACTGTCGCTGCCAGAGTCTATGCTACCTGCAACACATTTACATTTATCCATGGGGCTGGGAGTGGCTTGCAAGAAAAAAAATCTTTTTAATTAGATCAGCTATAATTTTCAGAAGCCTCATTTTTTACTAGTAGGATGAAGACTTAGACATACTCTTCACATATTGATGTCTATAATTAGAGCATTGTGTGCTTTTAAAGTAGCAATTGACTAGTTTACACAACTGAAGTACAGATAGAAATAAAATTCCTAAAAATAGTAACATATGTGAGAAACATTTGAATAAAACAAAACAATCATAAATTTAGGAAATCTAGCCCAAGTTAGAAGTTGAGTTAGTAAAGAAACAGCTACAGTACTCCCAGGACCCCTACCTGCCCCTTTGAGGTCAGTCTGAAGATAGATATCCTACCTAAGTAGATAATTTTTCAAGGTGTTCTGTGAGGTGGATGTTGTTCCGCATTGCTGTTCACATGTGCATCTAAGACAGAGCCCGTGATTAGCGAAAAATATCTTCAGAGAGGCACAGGACTTAAGAACCAATGCATTCAAGCCCAATCTATGCTACAAGCGTTCAGCTGTTCTCAGTCAAAATCTTTCTCTTTACTCTCGAGACTCACAGATACTCTACACTCAGAATAGCAAAATGGTATCATGGTCTTGTGTGGAAACTTGCCTTGGATCTAGAGGAAAACAAACCGGTATGTCTTTGGAGAGTATATGCAGGTATTTACTGCTTCCCACTGTTACCCACGAAGTAATTCAAGTCTAAACTCTACCAAAATGTATCAACCAAGTCATCAGAATCCCAGTCATACCGGATGTTGGATGTAAGCACCAATTTCCTAAACAATAAAATGCACAGATTTGGACAGTTTCCTATGCCAATCCTACTTTGGGGGCGGGTGTAGCAAATACAATTATTTTCCACTGTATTCTCTTCCCTAAGCTATTTTGCTGCTTTATGAAAATCATTGCGGTTAGTTTTTACAAAGATGGATTAAAACTGGAAAAATTTTTAAAAAACAGCTGATGTAAAGTCAACATGAGAGGATACTACATTATTTTAACAAAGATCAAAGTAATAATATCACTTCAATTTGAATGTATTTGCATTTTTTGTTAAATTTCTTGTAAAGGAAGGTGATAAATTATATGCAATAGTTTCTCACACACACACAGATACAAATATATAGATATATACATATATAGAGAGAAATAATGTTCTCTAACACCTGAGGGGAGTGATAAGGTTCTCAAACAATAATAAAAAAAACAAATGTGGATTTTCCAATTGTTCACATCATTTTCTACCTGATTTGACTATACAGAGTAGATTTGTGGGCTAGATATTACATTAATATTAACATCAGGGATCAAAAAGTAAAGGTGCCTGTAATTCCTAGCAAGATACCATAGCCGTTGGGCATCTGAAATTTTTCAATGACAAAGACAAAAATTTACATGGATTTTTTAAGAAGTCCTCTGAGAATGTGTTGTTTCACACTGTGCAGGTTATTGTTATCTGGCTGTACAATGTTAAGGAAGTTCTGACGTGGATGTCGGCAGACATGGTGCTATGTGTATGCCCCCATTAGATCACAAACATAGTAAAAGAGAGGAGTGGAACTTGAGTGGTTTTTTCATTCTTTTCTATCCCTAGAAATGCTTTGTACTCTTTGCTTCTCTTCTCCTTTATCAATTAGATTCAGTGCCTAAATTCCAGTAGGAACTTCACTTCTAGTTTTACTCCTCTCACTTTAATACTTACATTTGAGCTAAACTTTGGTAATATATACTTTAAAGTTCTGGATTTTTTAAACTGAATATTTTTCAAAAGTTAATTTTACTGGACTTAGGTCATTTCTGTAACAGAGGTTTATATAATGTGACTTAATTTACCCAATAGTATCAAACATTCAGAGAATAATTTAGGAATAAGACAAACAAAAATTTAAGATGAAAAGATAATGATCTTCAAGCTAACTTCAGAAAGTGCAAATATCTTGAAAATTCAGTAGAAGAAATGACCATTTCTTCTTGATGTATTAAAGATTCTTCAATGAAATGTATGTTAAAGGCAGGTCTAGAAGCCGACAGAAGGATACAGGGAAGAATTTCTTTTAGACAGATACTGGCATGAGTAAAAATTCATGTTGTAAAGTGTGGGGATGTTATAGTGGAAAGTTAGATTTAAATATAACGTTTTGCAGGATATTGGAAAATCTGCCGTAAGCCTTGAAATGTAATTTTGGACCATTTTATCCTGGACTTTAAATGTCATGGTAGGAAATATCCACTATTTGTAGGCAGTGTTAGTAAGCAATGGCTATTCACAAAAGTATGTTATGAGCACAGTGATACCATACAAACACCATAGTAGGAAAATGACTCAGTAACTATTGAGTAGAACTGAAGGGAGGAATAAATTGGAGAAAGTTCAGTTAAGAGGATCTGTCAAGTTTTTTTTTTTAATTTCTAAAAATTCAGATGGCCCTTTTGTGGAAAACAACAGCCTTAGAACATTATTGCAAGAGTTCAAAAATACGAGGAAAGTAGAATTAGGCAGAGATAAATAATAGCTCTTGCTATTATTATAAATTATATGCAGGAAAGTTTTATGGAACTGGAAAAGATAGCTTCTTTAATAAATCTGAAATAATAATATTACTTGAGGGCTTTTGAAGGATACAATGAAATAACATTTGTTAAAGAGCTTTGTAAGCAATGGAGTTCTACAAAACTGTGACATGAAATCATAATAATTTATAATCTTCAGGAATAAGTTAAAGGAACAAAAGTGTTGCTGTAGGAAAAACATTTTTACTGGATGAGAGTAACATGGGAAGGGAAGAATTTGGAGTGGGAAAACAGAACTTAAGATGATGTTGGTTTTACTACTGGTGAAATATTTAGCAGATGCATATAAAGAGATTCTGGGGCCAGAATGGTCAGGATGATTAGGGAATGGCACCAGTGCATCATCTGAAGCCTTTGCAATGACTAGATGTGACTGAGGATAGAATGGATAGAATAAAAAACTAAAAGCCAAAACTTTACAAAAATTTGCTGTACTTGGGGATGGAAACACAGAAAGGAGCCAGATGAATTCTCAGAGAGATGGAAGGATTGCTAAAGTTAAGTAATCTTTTTCCAGTCTGTTCAAGTAATATTATGTACCTGCCAGCACCATACTCATTGCACCCTGTATCTCAGGGACCCAGTGAACACAGAGTTCACCATCAAGTGGAAGAGACAAATATGCAACTAATTACCCTCTTCTGATTAATGCACCATAATGGAGGTGGTCTAAGGAAAGGCAAGTATCTGATCTTTCAAGAAAGTCCTGGGAAGACTCAAGAGTGCAAGCAACAAAACGCTCCACTCTGCACTGTCACGAGCAGACCAATGGGCAGGGCACTTAGGATTGGACGATCACATAGCGATGGTGACAGACTTGTGAGCTGAGTCTAGAGAGACAGTGTGTCCAGCATTGGAGTAGCACTAGTTTGGAGTCTGCGTGGCATAAAGGCAAGGGGAAGATTTTTCAGAAAGAAGTAAATCATGACATTATCAGTTAAGAAAGTCCATCAGAATTGTAGTTCAGCAACAATAATAAAAATACCTGTTTAGGAAATAATTATTCTGTGTTGGGTTTATTATTGCCACAGAATTATTGCATTCAATTCTTACGATTCTGTGATATCATTATCATCCCCACTTAAAAACACTGAGGTATGAAGAGTTTAAATAAGCAGTCCAACCTTAAGTACTGCCCACAATTAAGTGTTGCAATCCAGATTCAGATTCAAAACCAGTTCTATATATCTCTGCAGTGCTTGAACATTCCCAACCTCATTCATGGAAAGAACAGTGCCAAAACAGGTATAAACCAAGAAATTGTATTTAAAGAGTGAATGGAAAATGAGAAAGGGGACAGAAAGCATCTTTTAAATAAAATATTTTCTAGTTAAAACCATCTGAATGAAATAGACAAAAATTGCAAAAGTGAGTTGTCACAGAAAAACAGAAGTGAGAATAAAAATGAATAAACAAGTATCTATATATGCCTTAATAAGTCAAATGCACAAAGGGAAATGTAACCTCCCAACACCAAGAACAATAGTTCTACAAAAGAACTGTAAGACTGTTTGGAAAGTCCCCGGGCTTCCCCCAAACTACACAGCATTTCTTAGTTACTGATAAACTCTGTGGTATGTTTCAAAGAAAACGTATCCAAGGAGGATTACTATCATTATTTTTCTTCTGAAAACATCAGTGTCCAGGGAACTGAGAGGATTCTCTGCAGCACTGTGTTTCCATGGGCTGCCGTGACCGTAGCAATACTTGGCATCGTGTGCTATGAAGGGTGTGTGGCTCCTTTTTGTTTTATATCACTAGTGGTTGGTTTATTTAAATCAGATACCAGTATCCTATTATTTCTACCACATATGCAACATACTGATAAGCAGTGTGGTATAATTTTCAACCCCATTTTAAAATTTTACAGGAAATATTTCTTCAAATTATCATCCCTCATAAAGCAGCCTGACAAATGTAAATGTGGGAGATGTATTACATATGTCTGATTTCAAAAGAGCTAATATTTCTTACGTTCATGGGTTTTTCCATCAATACAAAGCTAAACCATGAAAACCAGAGTGACCACAAGCATAGCACCTGCCCCAATTCCTGTGTAATTAAAAAGATGCTGCCAACAACCACACTGATTCTTCAAGGGAGTGTTTATGGAAACCAACACAAGCACATCAACACTGAAAATAACTGAATGTAACATATGAATTGCTCTGGGGTATGTGGCTAGAAATTTTATCTCCCCTCTCAAAAAAAAAAAAAAAAAAAGTGCAGAAATCATACAGAGCTAGCAATTAGCCTGCCACTGAAATTGAAATTGGCATTGAATTGAATCCCTCCAATTGATTCATTTTGCTTAGATCTTATCTAAAGGAACCTCTCCGTGAACAATGCTCATTTTCTGCTGGGGAAGACACTGTGCAAGTGGAGAACTTGATAGTTCAACAGAAGGGTGATATCACTTTCCTTCTTTGGAAGAAGTCCAAACTTCATCACGGAGGTGCACCACATCGTTGCACTGCAGCAGGCAACATATGGCACTGTGTCTAAACAGCTAAGAGCGGACTTTCTGCTACAAAACTTAGTTGTGAAATAAACAGTACAGGGGTGTACAAAGTGTATCAGTTCAGAGTACAAGAAAACTATGGACTGAACAAACGAAACAATATATAAGTATACATTTCTTACAAACATGTATAATAGAAAAGCAATATGCAATTTATTATGTGATAGGATCCGTTGGTGGCACTAGTGGTAAAGAACCTGTCTGCCAATACAGGAGATGAAAGAGAGGCAGGTTTGACTACTAGGTTGGAAGATCCCCTGGAGTATGAAATGGCAATCCACCCCAGTATTCTTGCCTGGAAAATTCCATGGACAAAGGAGACTGGCAGGCTATAGTCGATGGGGCTGCAGAGAGTCGGATACAAGTGACTAAGCACACACACACAGAAGCCATTACATTCTTACATGGGTAAAGTGCATTAGAGTTACAACGGTTTATAGGTGATCAATAAGATTGACAATATTCATTGGAAGGACTGATGCTGAAGCTGAAACTCCAATACTTTGGCCACTTGATGTGAAGAACTGACTCACTGGAAAAGACCCTGTTGCTGGGAAAGTTTGAAGGTGGGAGGAGAAGGGGACGACAGAGGATGAGATGGCTGGATGGCATCACCAACTCAATGGACATGAGTTTGAGTAAACTCGGGGAGTTGGCGATGGACAGCCTGGCATGCTGCAGTCCAGGGGGTCACAAAGAGTCAGACATGAATGAGCAACTGAACTGAACTGAACTGAATATTGACAAAATACAGGAGATAGGTAATCAGATAATAGTTTTTAAGTTTTTAAGGGGTTTGTTGAAACCATAAACCAAGTTCGATTTTAAAAGGTTAAACAAAACCAAACCCAACACACAAACTTTCATTGAGACAACAAATGCATCATTAACTGAAATAGTTGTTCATATGACAATATCTCCATGAATTGTATTCACTTCTCTTGACAAATATTAAAATCTGCTAATCAGTGAGAGACAGCAACATACACACTTCTAAGATTGATGGATTCAATAAAAGGACATGCTTTTTTTTTTTTTTTTTTTTGGCTTTTGCTCAGGTCACTGCTGCTGCTGGAAATGCAGTCTTATCTCCACAGTGTACCTAAAGCCACAGCATGATTTGGTGGCCAAATGGCTGATGCTGTTGTTCTAAATCAGATGCAGAAGGAATATGTTATAAAGAAGCATGAAATAGATAGCAATAGTTTGCCACATAAAATGGAATTTCTGCCTTTCTCCTTAAAGATGTTCAGGATGATGAAGTCTGAATTGTGAGGCATTTCCAAATAATAAGGAAAGAAGTGCAGGCATATGTCCCTCTCTTCCATGATGGAAAATATTTAGCAATATATTTCATAAAGTCAGATGATGTTTCTACCTAAGGGCTATGGTGAAATATATCAGTTTCTCACTGGATAGCCTCATGTAAATCAATATAGTTAGTACACTCCTTCACACAATATACAAAATACACTTGAAACGGTTTAAAGACATAAATATAAGATATGACACCATAAAAATCCTAGAAGAGAACATAGGCAAAACATTCTCTGACATAAATCATAGCAACATTTTCTTAGATCAGTCTCCTAAGACAAGAGAAATAAAAGCAAAAATAAACAAATGGGACCTAGTAATATTTAAAAGGTTTTGTACTGCAAAGGAAACCACAAATAAAAAGGCAACACATGGAATGGGAGAAAATATTTGCAAAAGATGTGATCAGCAAGGTGTTAATTTCCAAAATATACAAACAGCTCCTACAACTCAGCATCAAAAAATGAAAAACAATCCAATCAAAAATGGGCAGAAGGCCTTAATAGATATTTCTCCAAAGAAGGCATACAAATGGTCACTAGGCACATGAAAAGATGTTCAATATTGAAGGGGATGATAGAGGATGAGATGGTTGGGTGGCATCACCAACTCAATGGACATGAGTTTGAGCAAACTGTGGGAGATAGTGAAGGACAGGGAAGCCTGGAATGCTAGGCTAGTTCATGGGGTCACAAAGAGTCAGACATGACAGTTACTGGACAATAACAACAATATTGCTAATTATTAGAGGAACGCAAATCAAAAGTATGATGAAGTATCACCTCAGACTGGTCAGAATGGCCACTGTCAAAAAGTCTACAATTTGTGCTGGAGAGGGTGTGGAAAAAGGAACCCTCCTATACTGTTGGTGGGTATATAAACTAGTACAGCCATTATTGAGAACAATATGTTCAGTTCACTTCAGTTCAGTCACTCGGCACTGTCCAACTCTTTGTGACCCCACGGACTGCAGCTCGCCAGGCCTCCCTATCCATCACCAGCCCCCTGAGTTTACTCAAACTCATGTCCATCCAGTCAGTGATGCCATCCAACCATCTCATCTTCTATTGTCCCCTTCTTCTCCTGCCTTCAATCTTTCCCAGCATCAGGATCTTTTCAAATGAGTCAGTTCTTCACATCAGGTGGTCAAAGTATTGGAATTTCAGCTTCAACATCAGAACAATGTTCATATCAGAACAATAGGAAGCTTCCTCAAAAAATTAAAAATAGAGTTATCATAATCCAGCAATATCACTTCTGGATATATATTCAGAAAAGATGAAAACTCTAATTTGAAAAGATACATGAATCCCAATAGTCAAAGTGGCACTATTTATTAATGCAATAGTCAAGATATGAAAACAATGCAAGTGCCCATCAGCAGATGACAGGACTAAGGTGATGTGATCTATGTATAGGATGGGATACTACTAAGCCATACGAAACAATGAAACACTGTCATTGGCAGCAACATGGACGGACCTAGAGTTATTACACTGAGTAAAGTAAGTCAGAGAGAGAATGATATTATGGCATCACTTATATGTGGAATACAAAAAATAATACAAATGAGCTTATTGACAAAATAGGAATAGAGTCACAGATATAGAAAACAAACTTATGGTTACCAGAGGATACAGTGAGTGGCTCAGTCGTGTCTGACTCTTTGCGACCCCATGGGCTGTAGCCCACCAGGCTCCTCTGCCCATGGGATTTTGCAAGCAAGAATTCTGGAGTGGATTGCCATTTCCTTCTCCAGGGGATCTTCCCAACCCGGGGATTGAACCTGGGTCTCGCACGCTGCAGGTAGACTCCTTACCATCTGAGCCACCAGGGAAGAAGGGAGAGGGATAAATTAGGAGTTGGGGATTAAAATATGCACAGTACTGTATATAAAATTAATGATTTACATCATAGCACAAGGAACTGTATTAAATATCTTGTACTAACTTAAGAATCTGAAATATGCATCTGTGTGTGTGTGTGTGTATGTATAAATGAATCACATTGCTGTGCACCGAAACTAACACAAATTGTGATCAACGATACTTCAATAACATAAATAAAAGCTCTTATAAATGATAAAAAAAAGGAATATACTAATTTCCCAGAAAAACAAAAACCAAGTTAGTAATGTCCTATATTTGAAACTTGATTTCATGTGATCTTCTAAATAGTATAATGTGATAATTGTTTGGGGTAGAAACCCTTCCACTTCCTTCCATTGTTCCATTTGTTACAGTTAAATATTTGAGCATTAGTTTTCTGTAGATATGACTGAGGACACAGTCTCTGAATCTGAATTGAAATACTTGGTAGAATAATCTGAATACAGTTGGATTTCTTTGGACTTTGCATCTCATGGCCCGTCACATCATATACATTGCTAAACTTAATGCCAAATGGATAGCTAAATAAACCACTGAAAATAAGTGATGATGGAATGCAAGTGTGAACGGTAAATTTTTGTTTTGTGGGAAATTCTAAAATATTTGAAGTATTCTCATTAAAAATTTTAGTAGCATTTTACTTTTAGACCCCCTTCAGAAAGTTCTTCACTTTCCATATACAGAGGAACTTGTGAGGCATCTCTTGTAAATCTGAAAGTCTACCTCTCATGTTTTCTAGAAGTTTCTCATGTCACTGGTAAGAAAAGATATATAAAAAATTAAAATAGCATCCCATGAGATTTCTTCACACTAGGTAAAAAATTCCTTACAAAAATACACATACACACACACATCCTATGTATGTACCATGTACCAGAGTACTAACCCAAGTACACTATGCATCTAATCTTGAGGTCTAATACCTTTGTTTATCTCTTGTAAAATATGGAAAGACTTCTAGATAAAACAGTATAATAACACAGATACTCAAATTCTACTAGAAATGTACATTTCCTCCATGATAGCTTTTTAATGAACCAGAAAAATTTAAACCAAAGAAAATTTATTTTTGTCCATAGTCAGACCAGTGACTGTTCTGTATATTGTTTTCAGGTCATGCAAGTGTGTATTATCCTCTGATAATATTTGCAATATAGGGTAGACAAGATACACACATGAATAGTTTATTAGCCTAATAGTGGACTTCAGTTTAATTTACAATTATGTGATTGGTCAAAGATTTAGTACTTCTAGCAGCTTTTCTTCACCTTTTGTTACAGTGCTATTTGATTGTACTTATGAATGTGACCTTATATCCTGTACCAGCAGTAGAAAGTAAGATAAATTAGACTTTAAAACACACACACAATAGCAGATAGTACTGTTTAAAGATTAATAAGTGATCTCACTATAGCACTTCAACTGCCTACAGCCTAAAAATATCTTTCCTGTGGTACTTTCTAGGCAGTCTCTGAGGGACCAATAAACCAAGAGCACTAGACGAACTGAACTTATCTATCACAGCTCTGATTGCGCTCTGTGCACTATATGTTTCTTCTTAAAAGCATCTAATCCACTTCCTGTTCACAGCATCCATTATTTGAAGCCAAGGACACTAGGAGAAATACATATAACTTTTAAAAGACATATTGTAAACTGAATTCATGCCATTCTCCCTTTTTATCTATCAAAACTCCAAACCATGTACTTCCCCAGACACTCAGTTTTCACACCTCTTAATTTTTTTGCCAATATAGAAACTGCACATTTCCAACTGTGCTCCTCCTCCTAGCACTGTGCGAGTTCTCTCTGCACCAGGACACTCAGGGACCTCATCTCAAAGGTTCCAAGCCATCAAGTACCAGAGGGACTTGGTTTGGTCCCTGAGGATACATACCCTCTTTGCAGTTAGAATCTCTGAAGGGAAGATGTCAGTGTAAAGAATTTAAAATTCTGCCTGTAGCCTACATGCTTCTCCCCCTCCATGCTAGAAACTGATTAGAACCACTCCCGTAACGTTTGACCCTCTCCTCCAACCTCTGATCTCCAGCTTCCTTCTTGAATAGCATGGCAGAAGCCTCTTGTGACAGACAATGGCTGCAGAATCCATCCTGTTATTACTTAACTTTAACATGAATAATTCCTATTATGCAGCTTAGTATTTTACAATTGCTTGACTAGCTAAAATTTATAATAGTACTGACTTGAATAGACTACCATTTGCAAAACTAAGTATCAGATACATAATAAGAAAACAAACATGAGAAAGTGTCTCTGGGTACTTATTTCTTTATTTATGCCGATATGGTGAAATCATAGGCAGGGCTCATTATCTTTAGCCTGAAGAAAAGGCATGTGAAAAGACCAGATGAAAAGAGACAGCAAAAAAATTAGAGACGAACCAGATAATTCAAACTGAACAATTTTCTTTGGAGGCTAAATGTTCTAATTTGTCTCTATGGAGGCATTAACCAAGTAGTTTCACATCACTCTTTTTGTGTGAGTGCTGGCCTTCTACACAAGCACCAAGAAAAACAATGGCAATGCTTTCCTATAAACCTCAACTATGCTGAATTTCTAATCAACTTGGTTATTTTCAATTAATTGTTTATATTTTCTTCAGCAACACAGCTAGCAATTTTTTTTTAATTTAATATTCTTTAAGATACAATTAGGCTTCCCAGGTGGCACTAGCAGTGAAGAGCCCACCCTCCAATGCAGAGACGCAGGTTTGATCCCTGGGTCGGGAAGATGCCCTGGCAGAGGACATGGCAACCCACTCCAGAATTCTTGCCTGGAGAATCCCATGGACAGATAAGCCTGGTGGGCTACAGTCCATAGGATTGCAAAGAGTTGGACACAACTTAAGCAACTCATCACAGGGACACAAAGAAGATATAATTATGCTTGTTCTATTTTATGCAGAGCTGTTTTGTTTAGATCAAACAGGACTTTCCAGCAAATAATTTTCATTTTACTGTTTTCAAGATAAGAGAACATCAGGGAGAGTCTAACTTAAATATCTCTAATGCAAAACTACTGTTATAAAGATTACAATTTACCTTTAGAAATGTCCACTTGCAGCAATCACAAGTGACACACAGTTAGAAGCTTCTGATGGATAATGACTGCATTACCCATCAATTCAAATCAGCCATGTTATGAATAAACACACTCTATGAATAGACTGATGCAGAAATGATGAGTTTTGCCCTAACAAATATTTTTAAAACTATTTCTGTCACTGTAGAACTATTGAAAAGAAAAAATCATCTAATTTTCAATTTAATTTTTTGATCCCATTGTAGGGATAAAAGGGAAAAAAAAGAGAAAAAAATAAATTTTAATTTGATAGAACTAGACTGAACTTTTGGAATGAGTACTTTCATTCCTAAGAAAACACTCCTGCTGCTTAGTCACTTCGGTCATGTCTGACTCTGCAACACTACGGATTGCAGCCCGCCAGGCTCCTCTGTGCATGAGATTCTCTAAGCAAGAATACTGAAGTGGGTAGCTATTCCCTTCTCAAGAAAACACTGAGGCTTCTGAAGTACAATCTACACTCATTTGCACTAATGAAGATATATAAACAGTAGCAAGCAGCAGGAATCCTATTATTACCACTTTGATGAGAAGGAATGACATCTTAGTAGCTGGTCACTCCCTACTGAGTCTTTCAAAGATGTTCAAGTGTATTTCTTGACATGGCTCATCCTGGGGAATTGCAGCATCCTTGTAACCTTCATTGTGACACACATCAAACAGCCTGCCAAGATTTATTAAATTAATAGTCCACTGTCCAGTTTTCTTATAATTCACATGGAAATGAGAGACACATTTCAATCTTTCCCCCCCGAATATATCAGAGACAAATGCCATAGGAATAATAACAATACCATTGTTGAAGGAATGTTACTGAGGACATTGTTCACTAAAATACTGAGTTAAATGTGTGGAATCTATACAAAAGTGATGCAGATTAACTTATTTACAAAACAGAAATAGACTCACAGACATAGAAAACAAACTTATGGTTATTAAAGATGATAGCAGAGGTGGGCAGAGAAGAGGTAGGGAGAGAAAAATTAGGAGTTTAGGGTTAATATGTACTTTTAAATAAGAAGATATACAACAAGGACTACTATATAGCACAGGGAACTATATTCAATATCATATAATAATCTATAATGGAAAAGAATCTGAAAAATATATATATGTACATATATATACATACATAATTATACATATATATATATATATATATGTAAAAAACTGAATCACTTTGCTATACACCAGAAAGTAAAACAACACTGTAAATTAACTATACTTCAATCTTAAAAATTTAATACCCAATTTGGGTATGAAAAGAATACCAAAAAAACAAAAAACAAATGGATTACCATCTAATATATCCTTTCAGAATTTATGTCAGTTCAAAACTTTTGATTACACTGAGGAACTTAGTATAAGTGATAATATCATCTGCTTTCACTTTGATTACTATAAAGTACAGAACCCAAATAGAAGATCAACCGTAGAAACCATCACGGCATATGGATCCATGATGTCCTTCCCATTGTTGCACTGCTTTTATAATCATGTATTTTTCCTGACTGTGATTCTCTTTTTATTTTTTATCATTATGTGATCAAATACATTATTTTCACAAGCTGATTTTTAGGACTTGATTTGGAGAATAGAAAATATACAGAGATATTGATAACAGACTAAAAGTATATAAAAAGATTGTTAATTAAAAGAAAAAAACCAACAGATACTGTGTTGTGCAACTAGGGGCCAAGATAGTGAGTTTAAAAGAAGCATCTGTTAGACAAATATTAGTTAGAATTTTGTAATCATTCTCCTAGCCCCAAATGTGAGCAGTTTCTTGTAAAAGCTGTCTTCGATCCCACACATGTTTAAGCAGTGGCTAAATAACCATCCATCTGGCATGTTAACAAAAGTTCCTGAATTGGAAGAAAGATTAAACTAGAAGCCCTCAAAAATTTCTTCCACTCCATAATTTCATAATTAAATATGTTATACTTAATAAGCCATTTGTTATCTCCATGGGATGAATAACTTATGGACGTGTCTCCATGCTATCTCCCTGCCAGGTCTAGAAACTAAATTAAATTTAATCTATTACCACCTGAAATTAGGAAAGGGGGAAAGATATGTCATAATGACTTAAAGAGTCTGGAGCCTTTGACTACTCACTAAAGAACTTTAGTCTTACTACAGGCAAAATTTCAGTCTATATCAAATCATTATCCCAAATATGAAGAATAAAAGCAAGAGACATACTGATGTTTTACAAATCAAAATCTGAAAGAAGTAAGCTACATATTAATATTCTGAATATTAAAAAGTAGATTATATAATTGGTAATAGCACAGATCCTTTTTAAAAATGTCACTATAATGTAGAACATTTTAAAGACTGCTATGACTAAAAGGGTACAAATATTTGTTTGCAGGGGTTGAAAGCCCACTGTAAGCCAGTAAATTAAATTGAAATGGCATACTTAATACCTTCTCATATCTATCATTATATTTGTGCAATATAAGAAAAGTAAATAAATCCTGAAGTCACTAAATTATTCACTGAGGTAAATCATCTTAAGTGAATGAACTGCCACATTGTATATAAATATTTTAAGTGGAAAAACAACTTTATAAGTAGAGAGGATAAATTTTTTTCTGATTCTTTTTGTATTTGATAGTCCCAGGAGGGTATTATTGCTTTGACAGTTTTGTGATAATTTGAATAAGCATTTTTTTAAAGGTACATAGCTACAAATTAATATAATCAGAGTATGTTTGTATATAAGCAATTGCCTCATTTTCAAGTCACTAAGAATTCTAAAATAGTACAGGTATGAAAACTGTAAATTCTAAATGCAAACTTGATTTTAATCAAACTGGAAGCACAAATGAATTAAAAATGATTGGGAAAGAGTGAGTGGAAAAAAAAACCAGTACTAAAGACCAAATTGAAACATGTCATCACAAGACTGGCAAACACTTTTCTTTTTAAATTTTTACAAATAATGGTATCTGTTTTGGTGGGATGCATTTATGCCAAAACCCCTGAGTAGTCTGAAAGACCTTTACTGCTCAAGGTCTTTAGCTGGTATGAACTTCAGAATCTCTGATCTTTTAAGAAGTCAAGAGATTCCTTCCTTGATCACTTAATCAATAAAAAATATATATAATGAAAATATGAAAATATAAACAGCATTGCCTGGCCTTGCCTTTAAAAATAACCTTGTTACCTAAATTATGTCTATGTTACCTAAATACATGTTACATAAATTCATGGACTTCCCTGCTGTCTCAGAGGGTAAAGAGCCTGCCTGCAATGTGGGAGACCTGGGTTCAATCATTGGGTTGGGAAGATTCCCTGGAGATGGAAATGTCAGCCCATGCCAGTATTCTTGACAGGAAAATTCCATGGATGGAGGAACCTGGTGGGCTACAGTCCAACTGGGGTCTCAAAGAGATATGACTAAGCCACTAATACTTTCACTTTACTTTAATTCATGCCAAATACTGTCCAGTCTATACAGATTATAGCCTCCTCTTCAAATTTATTTTCTAAGCATGGAAGAGAATATTGTATTGTCTATAAGTATTGTCGACTAAAACAGATGCACAACTTGAGAGTTGTGAATTAAGCTTTATTTAGGGCAAAATGAGGACTAAGCTGCCTCCTGAGAAATCTGTATGCAGGTCAAGAAGCAACAGTTAGAACTGGACGTGGAACAATAGACTGGTTCCAAATCAGGAAAGGAGTACATCAAGGCTGTATATTGTCACCCTGCTTATTTAATTTATATGCAGAGTACATCATGCAAAATGCTGGACTGGATGAAGCACAGGCTGGAATCAAGAATGCCAGGAGAAATCTCAATAACCTCAGATAGCAGATGACACCATGCTTATGAAAGAAAGTGAAGAAGAACTAAAGAGCCTCTTGATGAAAGTGAAAGAGGAGAGAGAAAAAGCTGGCTTAAAACTCAACATTCAGAAAACTAAGATCATGGCCTCCAGTACCATCACTTCAAATAGATGGGGAAACAATGGAAAAGTGACAGACTTTATTTTTGGGGGATCCAAAATCACTGCAGATGGTGACTGCAGCCATGAAATTAAGACTCTTGCTCCTTGGAAGAAAATCTATGAACAACTTAGACCGCATATTAAAAAGCAGAGACATTACTTTGCCAACAAAGGTTCGTCTAGTCAATGCTATAATTTTCCAATAGTCATGTATGGATATACGAGTTGAACTATACAGAAATCTGAGCTCCAAAGAATTGATGCTTTTGAAATGTGGTGTTGGAGAAGTCTCCTGAGAGTCCCTTGGACTGAAAGGAGATCCAACCAGCCCATCCTAAAGGAAATCTGTCCTGAATATTCATTGGAAGGACTGATGCTGAAGCTGAAACTCCAATACTTTGGCCACCTGATACAAAGAACTGACTCACTGGAAAAGACCCTGATGCTGGAAAAGATTGAAGGCAGGAGGAGAAGGGGACAACAGAGGATGAGATGGTTGGATGGCATCACCGACTCAATGGACATGAGTTTGAGTAAGCTCCAGGAGTTGATGATGGACATGGAAGCCTGGCATGCTGCAGTCCATGTGGTTGCAAAGATTCGGAAAGAACTGAGCAACTGAACTGAAACTGCAAAACATCCAACTATCTGAAGACCTGTCACACCAGATTCCGTGGAGCACAGTGCCTCTCTCCACCCTGAACTCCCTCAGGGGGTGTTGAAGGTCAATAGCTACAACAGCACAGGGTTCAGTCTCTGCAGAGGCAGATGGCAAATGCTCTTGTTGTTCAGTGGCTGGCAATGCTCTTGGCAAGTGCCAATTTGTAGTTTGCAGTATAAACTGGCCTGAGTATAAACTGGGAATCTCAGACCATGGCTAAAGTGCCCTACAGTAACCAGATAGTAATCTCATTTGAAAATAGCATGACAAGAGAGGTTTATAAGTAGATAAGTTAAAATTCAATTTTCATTAGAGATTTTCCTTTTGCTTACTACATATTTCTGAGAAAGAGGCAAAAAAAAAAAAAAAAAAAAAAAAAAAGAAATGTAGCAGACATACATTAGCATGTCTATCAACCAGAAAAGATTTAGCAAATGTTAACATCTTGTCATATTTGTTTAAGATTTTCATGTTTTTTAAGAGTAAAATTTAAAGGATAAATACAAAAGCCACCACCCATATCATTTTTGCTCCCATTTTACCAAAAAACAACCTCTATCTGAAGCTGTCTTTCATTCAAATTGATATAGGTATGTATTGTATCCATTAACAGTACATTATATAAATTTTTAATTGTAACTTTATTATGTCATATAATATGTATCATTCTGTAACTTGCTTTTTCATTAATCATTATTATATTAAGGTTTCTATGAAATTTAAGCATTTAATTTATTTACTTTAATTTATTCACACTATTTAATTTTATGACTAAACCACAACTTATTTTCTTCTTGTACAACCTACAAAGTTGTTTGTAATATTTTACTGTGATAAAAGTACTTTAATAACTATTCCCTATAAGCCCCCTTGTGAACAGAGTTCATATGCAAATGTTTAAGGGTGTGTGTTTCAAGAGAGAAAGGGAAAGAGAAATTGAGACAGAGAAAGAGACAAAGAGTGAGACAGAGACAGAGAGACTGGATATGGAGGAAAAGATCCTTGAAGTGTAAAAACTGAGATATAGGTTTTTGCAAATTTGCTCCTGCTATTGCTGCTAAGTCACTTCAGTTGTGTCTGACCCTGTGCAACCCCATAGACGGCAGCCCACCAGGCTCAGCTGTCCCTGGGATTCTCCAGGCAAGAACACTGGAGTGGGCTGCCATTTGCAAATCTAGTTATTGCCAAATTGGTATCCAAAATAGTTATTCTAATTTAAACTCCTACTGGGTCCATAAAAGCAAGATGTTCTATTTACCACATCTTGCTGTTGTTCACTAAGCTATTCACTTGCTGTTGTTCACATCTTGCTGTTGTTCACTAAGCTATTCACTTGCTGTTGTTCACCACATCTTGTTGTTGTATATGACTCTTTGCAACCCCACAGACTGTAGCACATCAGGCTTTCCTGTCCTTCACTGTCTCCTTGAGTTTGCTCTAACTCATGTCCATCGAGTCAGTGATGCCATACAACCATCTCATCCTGTTGCCCCCTTCTCCTCCTGCCCTCCATCTTCTCCAGCATCAGGATCTTTTCTGATGAGTCAGCTCTTCACATCAGGCAGCCAAAGTATTGGCGTTTCAGCTTCAGCATCAATCCTTCCAATGAATATTCAGGGTTGATTTCTTTAGGATTTACTAGGTTGATCTCCTTGCTGTCCAAGAGACTCTCAAGAGTCTTCTCCAGCACCACAATTTGAAAGCATCAATTCTTCAGCACTCAACCTTCTTAATGATCCAACTTTCACATCCATACATGACTTAGAAAAACCATAGCTTTGACTATAGGGACCTAGGTCAACAAAGTGATGTCTCTACTTTTTAATATGCGGTCTTAGATTGTCTTAGCTTTCTTCCAAGGTGTGAGGCTGTGCCATGACAGGCAGCCTAGATTAGGAGTAGGCCTGGTTTTCCAGGGTAACATGATTATCAGGCCACCTGGAGCCAGCCAATCAACATGTGCCTAGCAAGAAAAAGCGAACCTATCAGGGGAAAGCTGAAAAGCCTGTGAATGCCCAAGTTTGAAAAAAGCCCGCAAAGGTTTGGGCCAATAAGATTACTTTGCAAACATGTAACCAATCTGCTTAAGCCAGCTACCAACTGCTTATGCACACCCTATAAATTTGGGTAACAGCTTGGGCTCAGAGCTCTCTGACCCCGTACCACTGCGTTGGAAGTGGCAGGAGCCCTGACTCGAGTCAGCAATAAACTTCCCTTTTTTTGCGAGTTGCATTGTCTTGGAAGCCTTCTCTCTTCCCGCTCAGGGATTTGGACATTGGGCATAACATTTGGGGCTCGTCCGGGATCCCTTGACCGGGGAAAGGGAACACTTCCCAGGACAGAGGGGAAGGATAGATAATAGCACCAGTGCCCAGGCAGGACAGGAAAGTCCGGTGTAAATCCGAGGCCCTGCTGAGAAGCAGGAAGGTATCTGGCGCAGGAGAAAGCTTTCTATAAAGTGGGAACGGATTGGACGTTCCAGCTGGTGCAAGACCGAGGCCAGCGAGTGCGCTGGAAGGCAGCCGGCTCTGCGGGAAGGAGAGTTCCTCTCCTGATCCCGAGTCTGGTGAACAGTGGATGCCATTCGGTAAGATAAACCTTGTACCGGGAGGCAAGAGGACTCAGGGGGCCTGAAAACCCAGCGCTGTGTTGTCGGCCGACATTTGTCTATCCGTGTGTTTGTCTACGACCCTCCGTGTTTGTGTGTGTGCCGGCATTGTCTCTGGTCTCGTTCTCTTCTGGTGCATCGTTCTCGTCTCTCTCTTCTGACTTACTCTCCTTTCCTCTTCTTCTCTGATCTGCCCTCAACTCCTTTTCTTTTCGGGAGTTTCAGTGAACAGGTGAATGGTTGTGGGGGTAATTGATGAGTCCTGGCCAGGGCTACACTCTGGCGGACTCTGAAGGCCCTACAATAATTGAGCCTCAGTAACGGGAGCCTGATCGGGTGAAACTCTCCTTTAACATCCCTAACTGAGGACGTGGCCTAAAATTCTTTGTATGGGCACAGGTCAGGCACTTAAAGGCCATTAGGTCGCCTGCCACTTGAAGACTCCCATGAGAGGATAAGGGGGCCACGGAACGGGCTAGAAACCTCTAGGGTGCCCGCCCCCAGCAAGAAAACTTCCGTGCAATGACGCAGGCACATAAACAGTTCCAAAAGCAAACCATAAGCCCAACCTCTGGGCCACCACCACTCCCAGTAGGATTTTTTGGTGGTCGTTCTCAGTGACTTCTTCTCTCTCTCTCTTCCCTATCATTTATTCTTTGACCATGGGTCAGGGGGAATCTACCCCACTTTCTCTCATGACTGACCATTTTTCGGATGTCAGGGCCAGGGCCCATAACTTGTCTTTACTAGTCAAGAAAAGTAAATTAATAACCTTTTGCTCTGCAGAGTGGCCCGCCTTCCGGGTTAGATGGCCTCCAGAAGGCACCTTTCAACCGTCCATCATACGGGGTGTGAAGGAAAAGATTATGGCTCCTGATCCCTGGGGCCATTCGGATCAGGTCCCCTATGTCATGGCCTGGCAAGATCTAGTGGAAAATCCGCCTAAGTGGTTAAAACCTTTCGTTCACAAACTTCCTAGTTCTTCCAATTCACAGGTCCTGGTGATGGAGACCCCCCCCCAGAAGAAACCAAAAAGAAAGAGGACCCAAAACCAGTCCTTCAGGAATCATCTTATCCAAACCTGATGGATCTAGAAACGGAGATGAGGCCTCCGCCATATGTGCCCCCCTTGCAATTCTCTCCGAGGAGAGAAGCTCCCACGGGTGAACCGAGAGGATTAAGAGGGCCAACGGGAACCGACCGTGAGGGGGGGCCAGCACTGGGGACCCGGGGGAGAACTAGGGGTGATAGGCGTGGACAAGACTCTGGGGACCCAGAGTTACCTTCATCTACTGTTCAGGCGCTCCCCGTCCGAGTGGGACCAGCTAACCCGAACGGAGAGCGAACCTATCAGTACTGGCCTTTTTCCACGAGTGACCTGTATAATTAGAAAACCCAGAACCCTCCTTTCTCAGAGAAACCCCAAGGCCTCATTGACCTCTTAGATTCCATTTTGTTCACTCACAACCCCACCTGGGATGACTGTCAACAGCTGTTGCAGGTGCTCTTCACCACAGAAGAACGGGAGCGAATTCTGGCAGAGGCACGGAAATGGGTCCCGGGGGTCGACGGGAGACCAACCGCCCAGCCTCATCTCGTGGATGAGGGGTTTCCTCTGTTGCGGCCTAACTGGGATTTTGAGCGAGCAGAAGGTAGGGAGCGTCTCCGAGTGTACCGCCAGACTCTAATGGCTGGACTGCAGGCCGCAGCTAGAAAGCCGACAAATTTGGCGAAGGTAAATTTAGTAAGGCAAGAGCCCACTGAGAGCCCTTCAACCTTCCTAGAGAGGCTGATGGAAGCTTTTAGGCAATATACACCTATGGACCCCCAGGCTGAGGAGTCACGCACTGCAGTTCTGTTAGTGTTTGTAAATCAGGCAGCCCCAGATATTAGGAAGAAATTACAAAAGATAGAGGGATTGGGAGAACAGACAATACAAGATTTACTGAAAGCAGCTGAAAAGGTATTTAATAATAGAGAGACCCCAGAAGAAAGGGAAGAGCGAATTCGACGGGAGGAAAGGGAATTAGCTGAAAAGATCAGGAAGGAAGATAGGGAACATAGGGCAAAGGAAAACCGGAAGAACCAGAGGGAGCTAGTCCAGATTCTTTTTGTGGGAATGAAGGCCGGAACAGAATTGAGGGAGCCTCGAGACCCCCAGATGGGAGAAAAAGAGAGATCAAAAAGGCAGGCCCTAAAAAAGATCAGTGCGCTTACTGCAAAGAACAGGGGCACTGGAAAAACGAGTGCCCTAAGAGGGACCTGAAGAGAGGAACAACCCAGAGAGAGAGAATCTCCCCTGGAACTCGAGTTCTATATGCGGAGGAAGACAGTGACTAGGGGAGTCAAGACTCGGCACCCCTCTCCGAGTCCTGGGTAACCATACATGTGGAGGGGAAACCCGTTGGCTTCATGGTAGATACTGGCGCCCAACACTCTGTTTTAAATAAAAAACTGGGACCAATGTCTAAGAAAACCAGCTTAGTGCAAGGAGCCATGCGGACAAAAAGATATTGTTAGACTACAGAACGAAAAGTAAATCTGGGGGCCCACCAGGTGTCCCATTCGTTTTTAGTGATACCAGAATGCCCAGCCCCTCTACTTGGAAGAGACCTGTTGACTAAAGTTAATGCTCAGATCCATTTTGACCCTGGGGGAATGTCAGTCACAGATGGACTTGGACAGCCGATACATGTCTTATCCCTAGCTTTAAGAGATGAATACAGACTTTTTGCACCTAAGCCCTCAGAGGTCATAGCACCAGATGTACAACCGTGGGTCCATAAATACCCATTGGCCTGGGCAGAAATGGCAAGAATGGGACGGGCCAAACAGAGACATCCGGTCGTCATCGAGCTAAAGGCCGAGGCAATTCCTGTGAGGGTGAGACAGTGCTCGGCGGGGGATCACTCCCCACATTCGACGGCTCATGGATGCCGGAATTCTCAAGCGGTGCCAATCCCCTTGGAACACCCCCTGACTGCTGGTGAAGAAGCCAGGGGGGACAGATTACAGACCTGTCCAAGACCTACGAGAAGTCAACAAACGGGTGAGTGACATACACCCTACTGTCCCTAACCCGTATACCCTCCTGAGCAGTTTACTGCCTGAGTACACTTGGTACACCGTGTTAGACTTGAAAGATGCTTTTTTTCAGCCTACCCCTGGCGGCCCAGAGCCAGGAAATATTTGCCTTTGAGTAGACTGAGGGGGAAGGCCAACCGGTGGTACAATTAACTTGGACCCGCTTCCCACAGGGGTTCAAGAACTCCCCTACCTTGTTTAATGAGGCTTTGAGTGAGGACCTCTACAAATATCGGACTCGCCACCCAGAGGTCATCCTGCTGCAATATGTGGATGACCTTATGTTGGCTGGAACCACAGAGGAGGCATGCAGCCGTGCCACCAGGGACCTCTTACAGACCCTAGACACCTTGGGGTATCACGCTAGCGCAAAGAAGGCACAAATAGCCTGGCAAGAGGTCACCTATTTGGGGTATAAGATCAGGCAGGGGCAAAGGTGGTTAACCCAGGCCAAGAAGGAAACAATATTGCAGATACCAGAGCCCAAGACCCCCCGCCAGGTGAGAGTGTTTCTGGGGACTGTTGGATATTGCAGACTGTGGATCATGGGGTTTGCTGAGAAGGCCCGGCCCTTGCATGAGGGAAGTAAAGAGACCCCAAACTGGACTTGGACTGAGCCAATTAAACAGGCTTTCCAGACACTCAGACGGGCCCTAATAGAAGCCCCAGCCCTTGCCCTGCCTAACCCAAATAAGCCATTCCAACTGTTTGTAGATGAAAAGCAAAGAATAGGAAAGGGGGTCTTGACGCAACAATGGGGACCATGAAAGCGGCCGGTGGCATACCTTTCGAAGCGATTACACCCGGTGGCCGCTGGGTGGCCCCCTTGCCTTTGCATCATTGCAGCCACTGCCCTCCTCGTCCGCGACGCTGACAAGTTGACTTATGGACAGCAACTCTTGGTTTACACCCCCCACGCCATAGAAGGGGTTTTAAAGCAGCCGCCGGGTAAGTGGATCTCCAATGCCCGCTTGACACATTACCAGGCCTTGCTGCTTGATGCCCCACGGGTGCGTTTTCAGACCCCTTGCTTCCTGAATCCAGCCACGCTCCTACATAACCCAGAGAAAGACCGCCCTCTCCATGATTGCAGTGAGATACTGGCTGAGGCCCTGGCGGCACGAAAAGACTTAACTGATGTACCCCTAAACAACAGTGAGCTAGTATGGTTCACTGATGGGAACAGCTATGTAAAAGATGGGCAAAGGAAGGCGGGAGCCGCCATAGTTGATGATTCAGGACAGACGATATGGGCTAAGACACTTCCCCCAAACACTTCTGCGCAAAAAGCAGAGTTGACTGCCCTAATACAGGCTCTGGAGCAAGCCAAAGGGAAGAGAGTCACCATTTTTACTGACAGCCGATATGCTTTCAGCACTGCCAATATTCAAGGTCCAATATACCAAGAAAGGTGATTTCGGACGGCTGAGGGAAAAGAGGTAAAAAATTTGCCCGAGATTCGCAGGCTCCTGGAAGCTGTCCAGCTGCCCTGGGCAGTAGCAATAGTACATGTCCCCGGTCACCAGAAAGGAGAAGACCTTAAGGCGCGGGGCAATCGTGCCGCTGATGCAGCCGCTCGGGAAGCGGCCAGCTGGGACTACACCGCCCCCATATTAGCCGTGGGACTTCCACCTCCTGGCATGGGGACTTTGCCACCAGTTCCCAAATTCCCTCCCTGATCTTGCCTGGATCAACGAGGATACCACCCTCCAGAAGGATGACAAAGATGGATGGTACTGAGACTAAAACAACAACCTGATATTGCCTGCCATCCTGGGTCGTCACCTGTGTGAACACCTGCACACAACTACACACCTGGGAGAGAAAAAGACCTTAACACTTCTCCAGACAGCCTGCCTGAGGTTCCCTTGACAAAATGCAACTGTATGAGAGATAATCCAGGCTTGCAAAGCGTGCCAGCTGATGAGGACAGGGAAAAAGCAGCACACGGGAACAAGGTACCAAGGGGAAGAGCCAGGGCAACACTGGGAGATAGATTTCACTGAGGTAAGGCCAGGCAAGTACGGGTATCGCTATCTGTTGGTTCTGGTAGATACCTTCTCGGGATGGGTGGAAGCCTTCCCCACTAAGGGAGAGGCAGCAATAGTGGTCGCTAAAAAGATCTTAGAGGAGATAGTGCCTAGGTATGGGCTGCCAGTGACTATGGGCTCTGATAACAGACCTGCCTTTGTGAGCCAGATTGTACAAGGGCTGGCCCAAGCTCTGGGGACAAAATGGAAGTTACATTGTGAATATAATCCCCAGAGCTCAGAACAGGATGAAAAAATGAATCGGACCCTAAAAAAAACTTTGACAAAGTTGCAACAGAGACTGGCAGGGACTGGGTGACCCTCCTTCCCTTCGCACTCTTCGGGTGCGTAACACCCCTTATAAGCTGAATCTTACCCCTTTTGAGATTCTGTATGGAAGACCCCCCTCCTGTGTGTCCTATTTTCAAGAGAAAATGCCTGCCACCCCCTACTTTGGGACAATTCCAGCAAACTCTGATGGCATTAAGTAAGGTGCATAACCATGTTTGGAAATTGATTCGAGAGATACACAAGGGTCAAAGTAAGGGGGCCATCCCCTCACATAATATTGGCCCAGGTGATTGGGTTTGGGTAAAACGGCACCAATCTAAAGTATTAAAACCTAGATGGAAAGGCCCTTATGTTGTTCTCCTTACCACTCCTACCGCTGTTAAGGTCGACAGGATTGGACCCTGGGTTCACTGCAATGACGTGTGGCAAGCCACTCCGGAAGAACAGGAAAAAGCGCGAGCAGAATGGAAGGCGAGTCCTCACCCGTCAAATCCTTTGAAGCTGAAACTCGTCCGCCAGGAGGCCTCCTAATTCTCCTGCTGATGGCAGCTCTCATCGACCCAGGAACGACCAGTCACAACCCCCATCATCCGGTTAACATGACTTGGGTGGTCTACAACCCTGAGACCGGAGAACTACTTAATTCGAGTTCCAACGTAGCCCCCAAAGACACATGGTGGCCCGTATTGACCTTTGATTTGTGCATACTGGCGGCCGACGGTAACGGCTTTGGTCCCCACCAACTGACCGACTTTTTTGCTCATGGCTTCTATGGCTTATTCACCCGTAATTGTAAGGGTAAGGGCCCACATTATTACGAACAAGTGCCTGTCTATGTCTGCCCGGGGAGAGGAAGGGATCGGGACCAAATTGCAAAATGTGGGGGAGTTGATTCTTTTTATTGCGCCGCTTGGGGATGTGAAACTACAGGAATGGTCCATTGGCTCACCAATCCCATCAAAGACCTCATTCAGGTAAAATTACCCCAAGATTTCCCATCATGTAGGATGCTGTCGTCTAAACCTGGACAATGTTTTCCATTACAGATTAAGTTCACTGATGAGGGAAAAAAGTTTATCAGGTGGGACGTAGGCAGAACCTGGGGCCTACGTCTTTATCAGACTGGATTCGATAACGGATTCCGGTTTGAGCTCAAATTACAGCTGGGACCACTCTATTTGGCCCCCAAAGTAGCTTTGGGACCAAACCAAGTGATAGCCCCAAAACCTTCTTCCCAGATGACAACCCCAAAACCTCCCTCCCAGAACCAAAGTCGGGATACTGGATCTACTCCACACCCCATAGCTCCCCGCATAGTTGACATGTCCCCACCTACAGACCCCCTTATAAAAATGATCTCCTCAGCTTACTTTACCCTTAATGCCTCTCGTCCGGACTTAACAAATGGTTGCTGGCTCTGCTATAATATTAGGCCTCCTTATTATGAGGCAGTTGCTTTTTCTTCAGGATTCAATATGACAGCCGATGTCTCAGCCTGTAGATGGCAGCAACAACCTGGTACGGGCCGCCTGACAGTAGGCTCCATTACGGGTATAGGCACCTGCATAGGAGCTATCCCTGAGACTTATCAACACCTATGTAATCACACAGTCTCTATGACTAACCTCACTAATTCCACCCACCAGTGGATCATCCCACCAGAAAATGGGTGGTGGGCTTGCTCCACCGGACTAACTCCATGTGCCCATCAGGCGGCACTAAAAACCTCCCAAGATTTCTGTGTCCTAGTCCATCTAATCCCCCGGCTGAACTATTACCCAGAAGAATAACTGCAACCAAGGTTAGAGACACCAGGTCAGTTTAGGGTAAAAAGAGAACCCGTCACTGCCCTAACTTTAACTGTCCTGTTGGGATTGGGGGCTATAGGAACTGGAAGTGGAATTGCAGCCTTAACGCTTCAAGATAAACAGTATAACCAGCTAAGGGCTGCAATAGATGAAGATATTGAACAACTCGAAAAATCCATTTCCTACCTCCAAGAATCCTTAAGTTCTCTGGCTGAGGTAGTGTTACAAAATAGAAGGGGTTTAGATCTTCTGTTCTTACAACAAGGAAGACTATGTGCAGCCCTAGGAGAAGAATGCTGTTTTTATATTGACCATTCAGGAGTAGTACAGAAATCTCTTCAAAAAGTTAGAGAAGGCCTAAGCAGGCGAAAACAAGAAAGAGAAAATGCACAATCATGGTTTGAGTCTTGGTTTCAATGCTCGCCCTGGCTGACCACCTTAGTTTCCACCCTCCTGGGTCCACTTATAGTACTGTTATTGACACTAACATTTGGCCCTTGCATTTTAAACCGGTTAATGTCTTTTATTAAAGAACTTCTAAATACCATTCAGATTATGGTATTGAGGCAACAATATCAGATGGTAGCCCAGGATGAAGAGAAAGATTCCTCTACAGAAACAACAAGACAGGGGGGAATATGAGGCTGCGCCATGACAGGCAGCCTAGATTAGGAGTAGGCCTGGTTTTCCAGGGTAACATGATTATCAGGCCACCTGGAGCCAGCCAATCAACATGTGCCTAGCAAGAAAAAGCGAACCTATCAGGGGAAAGCTGAAAAGCCTGCGAACGCCCAAGTTTGAAAAAAGCCCACGAAGGTTTGGGCCAATAAGATTACTTTGCAAACATGTAACCAATCCGCTTAAGCCAGCTACCAACTGCTTATGCACACCCTATAAATTTGGGTAACAGCTTGGGCTCAGAGCTCTCTGACCCCGTACCACTGCGTTGGACGCGGCAGGAGCCCTGACTCGAGTCAGCAATAAACTTCCCTTTTTTTGCGAGTTGCATTGTCTTGGAAGCCTTCTCTCTTCCCGCTCAGGGATTCAGACATTGGGCATAACACAAGGAGCAAGCATCTTTTAATTTTGTGACTTCAGTCACTGTCTGCAGTGTCTTCGGAGCCCAAGAAAATAAAACCCATCACTGTTTCCACTTTTTCCCCATCTATTTGCCATGAAGTAATGTGGGTTCATTGGAAGGACTGATGCTGAAGCTGAAACTCCAATGCTCTGGCCACCTCATGTGAAGAGTTGACTCATTGGAAAAGACCCTGATGCTGGGAGGGATTGGGGGCAGGAGGAGAAGGGGACGACAGAGGATGAGATGGCTGGATGGCATCACTGACTCGATGGACATGAGTTTGAGTAAACTCTGGGATTCGGTGATGGACAGGGAAGCCTGGTATGCTGCAATTCATGGGGTCGCAAAGAGTTGGACACAACTGAGTGACCGAACTGAACTGAACTGAACTGAACAGGACCACATGCATGGTCTTTGTTTTTTGAATATTGAGTTGTAAGCCATCTTTTTCACTCTCTTCTTTCACTCTCACACTCTTATCAAGAGGCTCTTTAGTTCCTCTGTTTTCTGCCATTTGAGAGGTATCATGTGCATATCAGAGGTTGTTGGTTGATATTTCTCCCAGCAATCTTGATTCCAACTTGTGATTCATCCAGCCTGGCAATTCACATGATGTACTCTGCATAAAGCTAAATAAGCAGGATGACAATATACAGCCTTGATATACTCCTTTCCCAATTTGGAACCAGATCTTTGTTCCATGTCTGGTTCTACCTGTTGTTTCTTGACCTGCATACAGGTTTAGCAGGAGGCAGGAAAAGTGGTCTGGTATTCCTATCTCTTTAGAATTTTCCACAGTTTGTTGTGATCCACACACTCACTGGCTTTAGCATAGTCGATGAAGCAGAAGTAGATGTTTTTTCTGGAATTTCCTTGTTTTTTCTATAATCCAATGGTTGTTGGCAATTTGCTTCCTCTGCATTTCTCAATCCAACTTGTTCATCTGAAAGTTTTTGGTTCACATACTATTGAAGCCTAGCTTGAAAGATTTTGAACATTACCTTGCTAGCATGTGAAGTGAGTGCAAATGTATGCTAGTTTGAACATTTTTTGGCATTGTCTTTCTTTGGGATTGGAATGAAAACTGACCTTTTCCAGTGTCAACTGAAAAAAGATGTACAACTTGAGAGTTGTGAGTTAAGTTTTATTTGGGGCAAAATGAGGACTGCAGCCCGGGAGGTAGCATCTCAGATAGCTCTGAGAGACTGCATCAAAGTGGCTGTGGGAGAAAGTCAATATATAAGGTTTTAGTAAAGGAGGAGTTCAATACCATGAAGCACTCATTTTACAAAAGGTTTTTTGTTAGTCATGAGGATCTGATGTCACCATGAAGGGATTTAGTGCTTCTCTAGATATGAGGAGATTGAGGATTGAGATCATAAAATCTGTTCCTAAAAATATCCAACACTCTAAAGACCTGTCCCACCAGACTCCCTGGAGCACAGAGTGCCTCACTCCACCCTGACCTCCCTCAGGGGTTGTTGAAGGTCAACAGCTATAGCAGCATGGAGTTCAGTCTCCCTAGAGGCAGATGGCAAACACCTTTGTTGTTCCCTCCTTGGCAATGCTCTTGGTATGTGCCAATTTGTAGTTGACACCTGTCTTAGAATCACTTAGTCTTATCAAATTTAAAAGTTCACCAACTTAATTGATGTAAAATGGTATTTCATTATTAATTTTTAAGTGATTAGCAGTAATATTAGCTCTCCATTCACAATATAGCCTAAGCCTCATCTCCCACATTTTTTTTTTTCCTTCAGGGTTGGTCATTGCCCAGTCATAAGGGTTCTTAGTGCTTTCCTTTGTGATTTAATCTTTATAATTTTATCTTTCTACAAGTGTGTAGTTTGTCTTTTAACTTTCTTGAAGTTTTGGTTATAAAAGAATTTTAATATCAAAGAACTCAATTACTCAATGAAATCTTTCCTATTATTTTTTGTGCTTTTATATCTTATTTATAAAATGCTCCCTTACCTCGAAAAAACAGATACAGTAGGATTATTTTTTGATAATTTCCACTAAAATTTTTAAAGTTTACCTTTTCAAATTTAAGACTTTAAATATTTAGTCTAAAGTAGAAATTTATTTTTATCCTTTTTCCATACACAGTCCCTATGTCTTCTTCCTTTTTGAATAATCTGTTAATTTCCCAATTATGAGTTTTTTTATACCAAGTTCCATATACTATGTTTGTTATTCTGTCCCATTATGTTACTTAACTATCCTGCACCATCAAATTCTTGATGTTTATGACTTCATGATTTCTCTCAACAATGAGTTATTCACTTTTTAAATGCTGCATGTTATTTTTGTTATTGCTTTCTTTTCATTAGTGCTTTTTTTTTTTTAAGATTCTACTGTGGTCTAAGAATGTGTTCTCTAAGCTATAAATTATTTACTATTTTTAAGACATTTTTGTAGCTAGTACTTGGTCAATTTTGTAATTATGTCATATGCACCTAAAAATAATTGTACTCTAGTTGATGGATATCTAGTGTTCAATAAAACAAGTTTGCTAACGATTTTATTCATGACATTGCTATTTATCAGTTTGATTTTTAAACTTCAGAAAAATTTATTTAAATCTCCCAATATGATCTGGAATTTATAAATTTCTCTTTCTAATTTAACACATATATATTTATATATACACACATACTACTTATATTTGTCACACACACTATCACAGACCTACACATAGTCATGTTTTCATACTTCAAACTTAGGATTTTCATCTAGCCCTGGCCTTATTTATAATAAAAAATGACATTATCTTTAACAGTTGCATCTCTCCTTAATATCTATTTTGTATTACAGTAATAGAGACATTACAGATTTTTCCCTTTGACTAGTATTATTCAGACTATATCAGCTTTTTATTTCAAAATGTCTTACTATGTCTATACTATGCTTTAGGTGAGCTTCTTTGTAGTCTACCTAACTGGACCTTTTTGACACGTATGGTTATTTCTGCCTTAGCAACCAAGTTTAACCCATGTGTAATTGTTATGATATCTGACATCAAGTGTCTATTTCTCATGGTTTTTACTTTTTTATGCTTTCATCTTTCAATTAATTTTCAACAAAGATGCCAAGACAATTCAATAGGAAGGGAAAAAAATAGTCTTTTTAATAAATGGTCTTGGGACAGTTGGATATCCACATGAAAAGTTAGACCCTTACCTCACACCATATACAAAAATTAACTCAAAATGGAACAAAGACCTAAATGTAAGGACCCAAAGTGTAATAATCTTCAAAGAAAACAGAGGCACAAAGATTTGTAATCTTAGATTAAGCAGTGACCCCTTTGATATGACAACAAAAGCACATGCAACAATAACTAAAATAAATTTACTTTAGCAATCAAAAAAAAATTTTTTTAATGTGTTTCAAAGGACATCATCACGTAAGTAAAAAGACAGTGCACAGAATGAAAAAAAATTTTTACAAATCATATATCTGTAAGGGACTTGTATCTAGAATATATAAAGAACTCTTACAGATTAATAATACAAAGACAAAAAAATTAAAAAGGCTCAAAGGACCTGACATTTCTTCAATGAAAATACAAATTTACAATAAGCACTTACAAAGATGCTCAAAATCAGAAACCATTGGAGAAATGGAAATCAAAACCTCAATGAAATAGCATTTCACACTCACTAGACTGAATATTAAAAAGACTGATAACAAGTTTGGAGCATATGGAGAGAAACTGGAACTATTGTGCATTGCTAGGAATTTAATTGTTGTAGTCACTTTGATAAACAGTCTGACAGTTCCATAAAGACTGAACATAGAGATACTATATAACCCAGTATTTCACTTCCCAATATATATCCAAGAGAAATAAATATATACCTATGGTTGATTCATGTTGAGGTTTGATAGAAAACAACAAAATTCTGTAAAGCAAGTATCCTTCAGTTACAAAATAAATTTTAAAAATATGTATCTGTATAAAACTTGTACATAAGTATTTACAGTAGCATTAGAAATAATCCAAATGTCCACTAATGAATTAATGGATGAATATCATGTAGTATACTGATGAAATATTAGTCAGCAAAAAAGGAATAAAATACTGATACATGATGCAACATGGATGAATCTTAAAAACATTATGCCAACTAAAAGAAACCAGTCACAAAAAAAACAGATATTTTATGATTTAACTTTTATGAAATGATCTGAATAGGCATATTGTTTGGGGAGAGTGTCAGAAAATTGATTGTGGTGATAGTTGCATGATTCTGTGATTTATGCGCTTTGGTGAAATATATGGTTCTATAAATTAAATCTTAATAAAGCTGTCTCTAAATAAGAAAAAAGTAGAGGGTAGATATATGGATAAGTAAACAAAACTAAGAATAGTTACAGAGATTAAAATAAAAATTAATATGTAGTGTTTTATTCAAGAAACTGATTCTTAAAAATTGGTTTCCAGGATTGGGGGGTGGGGTAGGGAGAAAGTATTTTCAGTATCTCCTGTACAGATTTTAGAATAGATAACAATCAGAAAGAAAATAGTTCACCAAATTTGATCAACTGTATATTCAGCTTAAAAATCCATAGAAGCTATGTTTACATTGACACAAAACCATACCCTCTTAAAGAAATATTTCCATAATGTATTTATCAGAGGTTTTGATAACTCTTTAAATGATTTCTTTTTGTAATAACTAATCATTTTATTCACCCAAAAAAAATGAGAAAGAAGAGTTTGGCATTTTCTGTTGTTGCAGAAATGTAATTGTGGTTTTTGACTATCATCTGACTGCAACACATAACCATACTGGTTATCCAGTCAGTGTTCCAAGTACAACAGTGGGCAAAACTGAGAAATTTTGTCTCTCTTGTGGAGTCTACATTTCAGTAGAGGTATGACAGACAAAATTCAAATGAATGAATGAATAGTATCTCAGGAAGTAAAAAGTGCTATAATGAGACTTCAGCAGAGTAAAGAGGGAAGAGTCATAGTAAATAAGGTGCTGTTTTACATAGAGACTAAGGAAAGTTCTTGCTAACAGTGAGACATCTGATTAAAGAGTTAAAGGAAGTCAGGAGCTGAACCATATAGATTTTCCCCTTTTCAGACACAAAAGAGATGCAAAGAATGACAAACATAAGGAACAAGAATGCAGATCAAGAGAAATGGAAGTTGGAAAATTAGTATTACAGTAATTTAGAATATAGATGGTGGTGGCCTGGACAAGTGTACAGTGACTGGAGGTGGGATAACATGGTTGGATTTTGATCTATTTTAAGGATAAAAACAACAGTTCATGCTGGTTCATGAAAGAGAAAGAATAGTTAAGACATGTTCTAGAGTTTTATTCTAAGCAGTTAGAAGAATGCAGCTTCTGTTTTTGGATTGAGAATGACAAAGGGTTTAGTGGAAACCAAAAATTGTTTTAGATGCTTTAAGTTTGAGATGTCTATAAGACTGCAAGTGGAATTTATGTGTTTGAAGTCAGAGAAAAGTTAACACTGAGAACATAAATTTGGGAGTTATCAGTATACAGATGAGATGTACATGCATATCACTGAAAGAAATAAATTAGAAAATTCCTATTGATAAAGAAAAGATATTCAAGGATTTAGCATTTTGATACTCTAATACTTAGAGGTCAGATCAGCAAGAAGAAACCAAAAAGGATATATTGGTATCTCTTTTAAGAGAGCACTCAGTGAGAGAGAAGGAAAAAAAAGAGACTTTTTTGTTTGCTTGTTTTTTGGAGGATAGGTGAAAAAAGTGTTTCAAGAGGAGTTGTGATAGTCATTTGTGTCAAATGCTACTGATAAATCCAGTTAGATGTACTTCAAGAATTTATCATTGGATTTAACAACATGGAAGCTATTGATGACCTTGAAACTAGCAGTTTTTGTAAATAGATATGGATTAAGGAAATATTAAGGTGATACTTTGAGGAATTCTGCTTTAAAGATGAGCAAAGAAACAGGTGGCTGAAGGGATATGTTAAATGTAGCTATGAGATATTATAACGTACCTGTACAACACTGGGAGTTTTCCAGAAGGAGAAAAAGTGATGGTGAAGAAGAAAGAGAGAATAGTAGGAACAAATGGAACTAAAAAGCAGGGCTTGAGTCATCTTGAGAACTTGACTCTACTGTATATCTAAATGTTGGTTAATCTTTTATTCTTAAAAAAAAAAAAAAAAAAAAAAGCTTTTGGTTTAAACTCCTCTGACTCCTAAAAAATATATAATAGCATTGGGACCTTAAAACAGAATGGTTTAAGCTCTCAAAATACCTATGCTTACTCCATTTATGGAAATATTTTCAGCATAAACAGACTCTATTTCAACATACTGTATACTCGTGTCCTCTGGTTTGTCTAATCTAAACATGTTTCTGTTAAAGGCTATCATAATCTCCAACAGAGAATCAAATGACCTTTATTCAAGCCTTGGTGCCAGATTAACACGCCAGAAGTTATGCTGATACCTATAAAATGTTACTTTATTTTTTTCCCTGAGCTTTGCAGCAAGATAATTTAGTTTCAGGCAATCAAAGCATAAACCTCTTTAAGGTTGATTTTTCCAAAAGCAGCTGTTTGTAGTCTAAAGCTGAATTTGTGTGTAAGTCATTAGCACAGTGTTTACAATTTTGCTTTTTTCCGTATGGCTTCTGTAAAACTATATCATGGTTGATATTTTATTTCTAAATATACTTCTATGTTAATTCATCCTCTGGGGGTATATGAAGCATAAATTCAATCTACCACTTCCTGATGTTTAATATTAAGTGCTTCAAAGTATATCACATCCCCCTTTACTCTATCCCACACGTACTTAATGATGCAGTATCTAGGGCAACTTCTTTTTTGACCCAGCTAGAAATTAGCTGGTGAATTTAAACAATGATGGATGAATTTAAGGACCTAAAAGAGTTAGTATTAACTCTAGGGACTAATTATTTTCCTGTACCATATCACTCATGCCACTGCTGTGAGCAAGCATCATTAATCCCAACAGTCAATTATTCATCCATTTGATCCCTATCTTCAAAATGTTCCATTTAAAATATCCAAAGTCAAGTTCTTATTAATTTGAGAATTTTGGATAAAAAATAGAGATCTTGATATAAATAGAATTTATTGTAAAGTTTGGATCTTTATTTCACATGGAAGTTACTTGCATATATGGTGTGAGGATGGGATCATTCACATTCTTTGATCTGGAGAACTAAAACCAAATAAGTGCTTTCTATGCACGTGGCATACACTGGAGGAAGACACGGTATATATCCTATAGCCACTTGCTGTAACACCCTGAAATCCTTCTGGGCGGATATTCATGGACTCCTTCCTACTGTAGGATGGAAAACATCTCTTAATTAGTTCACAATTCTGCTCCTTAGGAAGAGCTTTCCATTCCTTGCTCTACTGAGATTGGTCATTGATTTGTGAGTCTGTCCTCTGCGTAATAACTCCATTCTCATTAATCTACTTAGCCACATATATCAGACCTTGGTGGGGGGAGACACATTTGTAGGCTGAATAATGTTTGCATCCTATTTACTACATGGAAAACGCTGGGGATCCAATAGCCATTTTAAGTCTTGGAAAGAGACTTGAGAATATCTTACTCTATCTTATGTTTTCTTTGGCAGCACAATCCTCTGAAATAACTCCTGAGAGCATGAAGAGATGGAGCCAAAGAAAAAACAATAACCAGTAGTGGATGTGACTGGTGATGGAAGTAAGTCTGATGCTGTAAAGAACAACACTGCATAGGAACCTGGAACATTAGGTCCATGAATCAAGGCAAATTGGAAGCAGTCAAACAGGAGATGGCAAGAGTGAACATTGATATTTTAGGAAATCGGTGAACTAAAATAAATTGGAATGGACGAATTTAATTCAGATGGCCACTATATCTACTACTGTGGGCAAGAATCCCTTAGAAGAAATGAAGTAGCCCTCACAGTCAACAAAAGAGTCCAAAATGCAATACTCGGGTTCAAACTCAAAGATGACAGAATGATCTCTGTTCGTTTTCAAGGCAAACAATTCAGTATCACAGTAATCCAAGTCTATGTCTTTACTGTGCCCTTCTTTGCATGAAATGTTCCCTTGGTATATCTCTCAGCTGAAGAAGCTGAAGTTGAACGGTTCTATAAAGACCTACAAGACCTTCTAGAACTAACACCCAAAAAAGATGTCCTTTTCATCATGGGGGACTGGAGTGCAAAAGTAGGAAATCAAGAGATGCCTGGAGTAACAGGAAAATTTTAAGCAGGGAAAAGGTTAACAGAGTTTTGCCAAGAGATGCACTAGTTGTAGCAAACACCTTCTTCCAACGACACAAGAAGAGACTCTACACATAGACATCACCAGATGGTCAATACCAAAATTAGATTGATTATATTCTGTGCAGCCAAAGATAGAGAAGCTCTACACAGTCAGCAAAGCAAGACTGGGAGCTGACTGTGGCTCAGATCATGAATTCCTTACTGCAAAATTCAGACTTAAATTGAAGAAAGTAAGGACAACCACTAGACCATTCAGGCATAACCTAGATCAAATCCCTTACAATTATACAGTGGAAGTGACAAATGGATTCAGGGGATTAGATCTGATAGAGTGCATGAAGAAGTATGGACAGAGTTTCATGACATTGTACACGAGGCAGTGATCAGGACCATCTGTAAGAAAAATAAATGCAAAAAGGCAAAATAGTTGTCTGAGGAGGCCTTACAAACAGCTGTGAATAGAAGAGCCAGACACAAGTGAGTGACTAACAACGAAGAGAAGCAGAAGATATTAAGAAGAGGTGGCAAGAACACACAGGAGAACTGTACAAAAAATATATTCATGACCCAGACAACCACAATGGTGTGATCACACACCTAGAGCCACACATCTTGGAATGTGAAGTCAAGTGAGCCTTAGGAAGCATCACTATGAACAAAGCTAGTGGAGGTGATAGAATTCCAGTTGAGCTATTTCAAATCCTAAAAGACGATGCTGTGAAAGTGCTGCACTCAATATGCCAGCAAATTTGGAAAACTCAGCAGTGGCCACAAGACTGGAAAAGGTCAGTTTTCATTCCAATCCCAAAGAAAGACAATGCCAAAGAATACTGAAACTACTGCACAATTGCTCTCATCTCACATGCTAACAAAGTAACGCTCAAAATTCTCCAAGCCAGGTTTCAACAGTATGTGAACCATGAACTTCCAGATGTTCAAGCTGGATTTAGAAAAGGCAGAGGAACCGGAGATCAAATTGCCAACATCCTTTGGATCATCAAAAAAGCAAGAGAATTCCAGAAAAAAACCTACTTCTGCTTTATTGACTACACCAAAGCCTTTGACTATGTGGATCACAACAAACTGGAAAATCCTTCAAAAGATGGGAATACCAGACCACCTGACCTACCTCCTGAGAAATCTGTATGCAGGTCAAGAAGCAACAGTTAGAACTGGACATGCAACAACAGACTAGTTCCAAATTGGGAAAGGAGTATGTTAAGGCTTTATATCATCACCCTGCTTATTTAACTTATATGCAAAGTACATCATGCCAAATACCAGGCTGAATGAAGCACAAGCTGGAATCAAGATTGCCAGGAGAAGTATCAATAACCTCAGATATGCAGATGACACCACCCTTATGGCAGAAAGCGAAGAAGAAGTGAAGAACCTCTTGATGAAAGTGAAAGAGGAGAGAGAAAAAGCTGGCTTAAAAATTGACATTCAGAAAACTAAGATCATGGCATCCAGTACCATCACTTCATGGCAAACACTTGGGAAACAAGGGAAAACTTGACAGACTGATCCAAAATCAATGCAGGTGGTGACTGCAGCCATGAAATTAAAAGATGCTTGTCCCTTAGAAGAAAAGCTATGATCAACCTAGACAGCATATTAAAATGCAGAGACATTACTTTGCCAACAAAGTTCTGTCTAGTCAAAGCTATAGTTTTTTCAGTAGTCATGTATGGATGTGAGAGTTGGACTATAAACAAAGCTGAATGCCAAAGAATTGATGCTCTTGAACTGTGGTGTTGGAGAAGACTCTTAAGAGTTCCTTGGACTGCAAGGAGACCCAATCAGCCCATCCTAAAGGAAGTCAGTGTTGAATATTCATGGGAAGGATTGATGCTGAAGCTGAAGCTTCAGTAATTTGGCCACCTGATGTGAAGAACTGACTCACTGGAAAAGACCCTGATGGTGGGAAAGATTGAAGGCAGGAGGAGAAGGGGATGACAGAGGACAAGATGGTTGGGTGACATCACCAACTTGATGGACATGGGTTTGAGCAAGCTCTGGGAGTTGGTGACAGACAGGGAAGCATGGCATGCCGCATGCAGTCCATGGGGTCACAAAGAGTTGGACAAGACTGAGCGACTGAACTGAACTGACAGTCTTCTTAAAAGACTCACAGTCTTCTTATATAGTTCAATCAAATCTATCTCATATATCAATTACTGCACGCAGTCTTTTCTAGGCTTCTCAGACATTTTTAATATCTTTTTGCTTTCTCATACCCTTAACTCTCTCTCAATTTTATTGCATTTCTCTGCCACCTATCAAATTTTAGTGGAAGAACCATGCATTGTCTATTTTCCTTGAGTTTCTTTTCTTCTAATTAAAAAGATTTATTGAAACTACTCTCTTAGTTGGGCCTTTACACTGAGACAGCTTAGTTGACAGAAAAGTTTTAACAACATGAATCTATCAGCCATTGTCTTGATTCAGTATTGCCTTGTCGCTGAGATTTCATTTGTCTTTATTGGTCAAAGAATTTCTCCATTTTATCTTTTATTATTTGAGTTTAAGAAGCAGTTAGTTACCTTTTCACCTCTACAAATCCCAAAATTTCTGCTCTCTCTCTACTCTCTCACCAACCTTTGAGATAATAACAGCAATTTCTGGACTCATTTCTCCTTTGTAGTTTCTTCTCAAAAGCAGTCAACAACTAATATATACTACTACTTTATCCAAATTTATTTGCTTTAATTCTCATTAAGTACATTATCTTCCTACCAAGTTACAGCAAAGCTGCAGTTTTTGTTCTACTACTCCACTGAAAATCTTGGAATACCATCTTCCCAGCCTCCAGTAACTAGAAACTAAAACCACTCTAAGTGAGTACTAACCTAACAAAAACATATGACATCAGTCATTTATAATCATTTCAGATATTTTTATGGGATTAAAAAAGAAGAACAATGCAGGTTACCCTACAGTGACAAACAAGTCTGAAGTCTCCATACTTTATACAAAGGTTGTAACTTACTCAGGTTACATATTCAGTGTGATTCATTAGAAGGATTTACTCCATCAGGGAATTGAGCAGATAGTAGTTCTATATTTTCACATGCTTTGAGGAATCCCCCAAAGTGGAAGAGACTTTGTGAATCACACATTGCTCTAAAAGGTTTCAGATGGGAAGGAATGCAATATCACTTATTCTCACATTTCATTGGTCAAATAAAGGAATATAACTAAACTCAATTTAAAGGGGGTGCCATTCAGTGTCAAGAAAACCACACTACTGAATTCCATATCCACATATCCGTGTTCTTCATGTCCCAATTGCAAGTTATTAAAGCATATCTTATGATAAAATATTATTTTATGTTCAAGTTACATTATTCAATCTAGACATATCTTAATTCCTACCTGTCCCCTATTTGTATGTTGGTTGAGCACTCACTAGAGATATGATTATTTAGCCTGAGTCAGAATGACCAAAATACGGGGAAAAATAATCTTATAAATAGTGATAAAGAAAGAAATTAAGGGTCTAAAAAATATAGAAGAGAATTAAGCATCTTTTATGAAGAAATGTAGTTTCTATAGGCCTGAGTCTGTTTTCAATAGAGGCACCCTTTCGGAAGAGGGACTATTAGTTGCTGGAAAATTAGGCATGGATCTGACCATACCTCTAACACAACCTGGCCTTTTCTCACATTGAAGATGAGGTTGAGGCAGATAGTCTATTTAATTTCAATTAAGGCTGATGTTGAAATTGGCAGAGATTCTGTATACAGGAGGTTTTTAAGGTATTACTGAATGAAATTACTGTATTCTATTTTTAATGAGGACTATAGTCGCAAAGCTTTAATTACAATGGGCATATTGCACACACTTTGGCAGACCATAGGACCCTGGTTGAGGCTATTATTTATCAACCATCACCATGTTGCTATACTACAAACTACCCCAAAGTAAACAGTTTAAATAGCAACCAATAGGTTTAACAGGAATCCATAGAATTTGGGGGGTGGAGGTCAGCTAGGAGCTCACCCTAGTCTTCATAGGTCTGTATCAGGTATAGATAAAGCAGACCCTCTGACAATTTTGACTGAGTTCTCTCACATGCTTGGAGATGGACTGTTGGCTGGTCCATGATGGCCTCATCTCTCTTAGATGCACTTCTAACCCCTCAAGTAGGTGGAATTGTTATATTAGATGCAGGAGTTCAAGGGAGCAGGAAGTTGCTTTCTTAATGCTAAGATTCAGAAGTGGTACCCCATTATTTCACAACATTCTATTAGCCAAAATAATTTAAAAGGCAAGTCCAAGTTCAAAGAGAGGGCAAATAAAATATATACTCTAGTGAGGAAAACTGCAAAATCAAACAGCATGTGGATATAGTTGGGGGGGGTGCTAAAGAAATTTGGTGATTTTTCAATCTATCACCACTTTTAAACTTTAACACCGTAGAATATTGCTTCAGTTGCTGTTACTTTGTAAATGAACAAATAAGAAACTAAAGATTCTGATTTTTTTAAGTGGTTTGCAACTGAGTTCTAGACAAGAGTCTCAAATTGTTTCATCATGGTTAATTAATTAAGCCCTGATAAAGGCTTTGATTTTAGAGAGCTGGGCACAGCAGCTATCAGAGTGGAGTCACTGGCTTTCTCAGCCAGCTGAAAAGCACAGACTCTTTTTTGATTGAGATATTCTTCTTAGATTGAGACAGATAAAAGAAAAAATAAAAATCATTATTAATAATTATATGTTTTAAATCGCCAACTACAGAATGAAGGTTTGCTCAGACTATCAATGAGAACCTATAGTAGTTTCAAAATCAGATTGAATTTTGCTCTTAGAACAAGAACAGTGGGATGGTGAAATCCAATAAAAGGAAATGAAGTCAGACTTGTGTATATTATGTTATTAATAGATGATGGAGGCTGTGGGGCCCAAACAGACAAAGAAAGGGAAACAAAATCACAGGAAAAAAAATAAAATTAGACTCACAGGGACAATCCAGATCTAAAAAACCACTGAAAATAACTCAAAACTGCAGACAGAGAGTCTGTAATAAGTGCAATTGGGAACCCTCAATTTGAAAACATACACAGACAGGTGGTTGAAGAAAATTCAGAAAGATTTCAGAGGGAGGATTAAGATCAGTCTAAAATACTTCAAGAAACATTTGATAATTTCAAGGTAATACCTTTTGTTGTTACTATTTTTGTTGTTTGTGGTACTTCTGCTTTCATCTGAGAAAGCATATATATATATTTCTTGAGGGAATGTGGTCAGAAAATTTATAAAGTTAGAGCTCTAAGTAAGACACACTAAAGATAAACCATGTTACAAAGATCTGTAATAGATAAAAACTGATAATATTGGTTTAGGTTATATTCTTTATAGAATTATCTGATATGATGGTCAAACAGTTGATAAGATTTATTTCTAAGTGCTTTCATAACTCATCATGGAACATAAGTGGAAAGCATAGAGAAATGTAATAGGAAAACAAATGTGTGGATCCAAGAGCAAAGGGGTAAAAAGGAAAGCAGACGTTATATCCTAGCCTTGTACATGGTAGAAATAGAAAACAGTAAGTAATCTAACACATGAAAGCTTTAAAACCCAAATTGAACTATTGTAAATGATGAAGAGTATACAGAAGCAGAACACTAGAGGCATATTCCATTGCTACATAGAAAGAAGTGATAAGTAGAAGTATTTCAACCACTACATGAAATAATATCAGTTATATCCCCATTGCTTGTAAATTCAAAATTATGAAGAAAAATAAGATATTTATTTATATTTATTTTAAATGTTTCTACTAACTGGGATCCTGAGGATAAAGTCTTAGGAAAAAAGGATAGTGACCATGATTCCAAACCGAGACAAACAATAGACAAAATATTACTTCTCCAAGAAGGAAAATTAATAGCTCTAAGAATTTCTAAATCTGATGCAATATCACAGTAACTGTTGCAAATGACCAAAGCTGATTTTGAAACTATTAAAAAATAAATGACTCTCCCAAACTCTGGCCCTCCCGAAAATCAGTCAGTCTAGTAATTCCATTGCTATTGAAAATTTTAAACTTCTTCACTTCTAGAAAGAAGGCATTGACTTACAATCTCTGGCAAAACCTGCAGCTTTGCTTGTTCTTAGTTCTTCATCTCTCAGTGACCCATAAAAGATCACCTGTTTCCTCTCCTTCTGTAATATTTTGTGAAAAGTGCTGACACTCATGATATGGGGTCAAACTGGAACTTCAATATTGATGAACTTAGAAACTCTGAGACAAAGAAGGGCTTTTCAGTACAGCATGGTCATCTCCAGGATGGAGAAATTCAGATATTCTACCAAAAGTATACATGGTTGGAGTTTAAGAGAATGGGTCAAAGAAAAATACAAGGCTATGAATACAGATTTGTAAGCTTGGTGGGCTCTTAAAAATATGAGCACTTTGTTCATGAAAGAGAGAGTAAACTCATTCTTGGTTGGATGTCAGGAATCCAAGGTTAAAAGGAGAAATAAAAATCGAGAGGGATATTAAGTATGAGAGATCAAACCTAAAGGTAAACTGGGAAATGGGAAACTAAAGTAAATCCTGGTATTGTAGGTGTCACTGCTGCATATTTCAAAATTTGGCAAGAAAGCAGGAGTATTCGAATATCACATTTTTAAGAAGAAGGCCATTAGACTATTTTGGAGTTTTCCTCAAAATGTGATTTATGATAACTGTAGAATCATAAGTATCCTTTGAATGGGACACTTCATCCAATTAATACTAAGTATTTAAGTAACAGATTAACAAAAAGTCACATAGATTTTGCAAGAATAAAATCACAGTCTTTCTCTTTTCTTCCCCTCCCTTTTCCCTATTTCCTTCCTCCCCGTTTCCCTACATCTTCCCTCTGGATAACTAAACTTCTGCTAACAGTTTTGACTGTTAGCATATGGCTCTAAACTGTACTGACATGATTTGGGTAATATTATGACTTGATGGGCTATCTGTTTTCTTTTCAAATTTTCCTATGGGGATATGGCTAGAGTATTAATACTCTGTTGTGTCCTCTTGACTAACTCTTTGGAAAACTGAGTCCCGTGAGAGACTTCAGGTTGGGTTGATTTACCTTTATAAATACAAACAAAATACATCCATTCAAAATGAAGAGATGAAGCCCAAGCTGCTGCTGACTGACATTCATTTCCACCCAGGCATCTGAATCAGTTATATTAGACAGAAAATGAGAAGAATGTGAAACTGGAAAAGGCAGGACTTTATACTTTAATTTGCGGTGATTTAATATGAGATTTTGGTGTGTAGATATATAGATAGATAATTTTACATTCCTGGCAGTATATTATAACTTATGCTGACATTTGAGCTTGTTGCCTAGTCTTAACTCAGTTTTATTGAACAATTTGGCTAGGCATTATTTAAGGTGGGAAATAAAAGTGAGCAGCAAATTTTTCATTAATAATAAGGTAACCCACTCCAGTATTCTTTCCTGGAGAATCCCATGGACAGAGGAGCCTGGTAGGTTACAGTCCATAGAGTCTCAGAGTTGGACATGACTGAAGCAGCTTAGCACACACGTGCACATGCATGTTTCAGGTAATTTGTGAATGTCTCTTTTAGAATCCATTTCAGAGATTTCTGGGGGAAAAGCTGAGATGCTCACCCTGGATCCTAAGGAAAACATATAAAGGAGTATTTCTTGCTATTGAAGAGGCATCTTGACAAAAATAGGATCAAGCATATATGAGCTGTGCTAGGGGCACCTCTCTACTGAGGCAGAAAACCTAAAGTTAGTTATCCATAGCTTCAACTGTCAGGTTCAATGAGATAAGAGGCAAATAGTCTGGGGACTAGAAGAAAATATGCTTTCCTAAGAGTAAGGAACTTCTACTCCACTCCAGGAGAGGAAGAGTTGTGGAGTATCATTTATGGTTTTCCTTTTACTCCTCCTCATCAAAGAAGAAACTAATGCAGGTAAGTGCTCAATGCCTCCTTGTGGGGCCAAGATATGAGAGGTCCCTGCACAGGTATAACCCAGCCTTTGACTCTCCGTCTCTTTGTGGAGCTGCCTGCCTCAATACAGAGTGTTTTCTTCCTACCTATCCCTCTTTCATGTGTCAAGAACTTTGAGGCAGAGATCCCTACTCTACGGAGGAGTCCTATAATTTCTCGGTTCCTCAAATCATGTCTGAGCAGATGGATGAGGTAGATGGCATTTTTTTTTCAAATAGTACTGACATCATTTCAGAAGCAAATGTTGGTGAACAAAAGGGACTGAAGTAAACTACATCATTATGAAAATATTCACTACTCTTACAAACTGAATGTATTATATATTCCTATCTATTGATGTCAAACGTGGCCATTAACTTGCTAAATTCAATAAACTATAATGGATAATAATCATGCCACGTCTAAGCAGAAGATTTAAGAGCCTACATGTGGAGATTCAGCTTTTTGTTCCTCTCCAAAATAAACTTGATAATGTTCCTACTCCTTAGCCTGGATTCTGGAATTAAAGAGACAGAAACCAGATCCACAAGACGCTGACAGCCAAACCAAAGTTGCCATGTAATGTCAGCAAATTTTTATTGTGCTATGCCACTAAAATCTGGACATAAAATATGCTTGTTACTATTGCATAGCTTAGAGAAAGGTGACTGACATGGCAAGTGACAGTTATAATTAGGGCACTGCAGAAAAAATTCTAAAATGTGTGGCTCTGGGACTAGATAGTGGACATCCCACCAACTATTTATTAGAGTCAAGAAAGATGAAAACTCATTCTCTGCAGTGGCAAATAACTGGTGAAATTGTTTTCTGTTAAAAATTGCGCCTGAAGCTCTTGTGGCTTTAGGTAAAGTAAGAAAACAGAATTTGGAAATGTGATTAGTGTCCATGACTAATTTGATATATATTTTAAAACTCTATAAGAAAGAGTTGAGTTCAGGAAAGAATTGGCTAGTTTACAAACAGAGTAAAAGGGAATTTAGAACATCTAGAAATTCTATGACCTTCACAATTGGAAAATGCAACTGGTTTTCACTCCCAACCATAAAACAGACAAAACTGAAAAATACAAAGGTCTACAAAACCTCAGTTCAGTGGCAAGACCAAATCAAAGAGAAATTATGAATATCATTTTAAATGGTGTGAACTGGTAAATGTAGTACTCATTAGATCATTTCAGTTGGAAGATCCCCTGGAGAAGGGCATGGCAACCCACTCCAGTATTCTTGCCTGGAGAATCTCCATGGACAGAGGAGCCTGGCGGGCTATATCCCATTGGGTCGCAAAGAGTCAGGCACAACTGAAGCAACTTAGCATACATGAATACACAGGAGAGTCAAGTAGCCCTTACTTAAATCTAAAGAAAGAAACATTTTATTTATAAGAAAATATAAGAAGCTGATCATGTTTTTGAGAGTTGTGCCTCCAATAGAACTATTAGTCAGGTTGAAAAGGAAAGAGGATTTTAGGAAGCAAGGGCCTAATCAAGTGTGTTCCACATATCCTGAGTATAGGAACCCTTATGAAATCAACATAAAAGAACATCAAAACTACTATGGAGCAGTGATTGCTAAGCACTTCACACTCACCCTTTTCTGAATTATAGGATTTACTGGGGTTACTTTGCCCCATTCCACTGTATAAACAGATTGTTTGGGAGGCAAATGAATTCTCTTTAAGATTCACAATGACCGGATTAGCAAAGTCACAGCTAGAGCTGATGCAGATAATCATTCATAGACACTGAACACGATTTCATGATTGATGTCACCCTTGGGGAGAGGGTTCATGTATTGTGTTGGCCAAAAAGTTTGTTTTGGTTTTTCCATAACAACTTATGAACTAACTTTTTGGCCAACCCAATACTTTGTGGGAGGAAAAGTAATAAATATTTGCACCCAAAGAGGCTATATTACTATAAAAATGATGGCTTCTTCCTAAGAGATGGATTATACATCTCTGCATGACTCAACCACCTCTTTCTTTGTGCTACCAGCCTAATAATGTCCTGAACTGTGTCTGAACCTTCACTGTGGATTCTGGAATAAAGAAGATATAGAGCTTAGCATATAGCCTAAGACGACCAACAGCCAACATGTAATGAAACAGATAATAAATATTTGCTTTTGTAAGCCACAGATATTTGGAATAGTTTGTTAACACAATATCACCTAACAAAAGCTGACTAATACAATGGTTGGTTCAATTAAAATGTCAAAGATGTACTACTGTCTAAGTTTGAGTTCTCCAATTCAAATGCCTGTATTAACGAAGATAAAAAGTTTATTTACAATCTTACACAAAAATTTTCATCTCAATCAGTCTAAAACTTGGAAAACATTTCACTTCCAAAATTATTTGATTGCTATATTTGTCCCAGACACTCAGTTAAGTGTTTCACATGTATCATCCCATTCAGTGAGTTAGTTCAGTCACTCAGTCATGTCCGACTCTTTGTGACCCCATGGACTGCAGCATGCCAGGCTTCCCTGTCCATCACCAACTCCCCAAGCTTGCTCAAACTCATGTCCATCCTGTCAGTGATGCCATCCAACCCTCTCATCCTCTGTCAAATCCTGCTCCTGCCTTCAATCTTTCCCAACATCAGTATGTTTTCTAATGAGTCAGTTCTTCGCATCAGGTGGCCAAAGTATTGGAGTTTCAGCATCAGCAGCAGTCCTTCCAATTGATTTTCTTTAGGATGGACTGGTTGGATCTCCTTGCAGTCCAAGGGACTCTTAAGAGTCTTCTCCAACATCACCAATTCTTTGGCACTCAGCTTTCTTTATGGTCTAACTCTCACATCTATACATGACTACTGGAAAAGCCATAGCTTTGACTAGACAGACCTTTGTCAACAAAGTAATGTCTGCTTTTTAGTATGCTAAGTTTGTCATAGCTTTCTTCCAAGGAGGAAGCATCTTTTAATTTAATGGCTGCAGTCACCATCTGCATTGATTTTGGAGCCCAAGAAAATAAAGTCTGTCACCGTTTCCATTGTTTCCCCACATATTTGTCATGAAGTGATGGAACTAGATCCCATGATCTTTGTTTTCTGAATGCTGAGTTTTAAGCCAGCTTTTTCACTCTCCTCTTTCACCTTCACCAAGAGGCTCTTTAGTTTCTCTTCACTTTCTGCCTTAAGGGTGGTATCATCCGCATGTCTGAAGTTATTGATATTTTTCCTGGCAATTTTGATTCCAGCTTATCATCCCATTAAAACTCACCAAACCTCTAGGTATAAAATAGATAGCTAGCAGGAAGCTTCTGTAAGAACATAGGGAGGTCAGCTCGGTGCTCCCCCCTAGAGGGGTGGACAGGGGAGGTGAGAGGGAGATTCAGAAGGGAGGGGATATATGTATACATACGGCTGAATCACGTTGTTGTACAACAGAAACTAACACAATATTGTAAAGCAATTCTATTCTAATAAAAAAAAAAAGAAAGAAAGAAAAGAAAATTCACCAAATGTTATTGTCCCCTGTGTGCTTAGTCACTCAGTCATGTCTGACTTTGCAACCCCATGGACTGTAGCCCGCCAGGCTCCTCAGTCCACGGGGATTCTCCAGGCAGGAATACTGGAGTGGGTTACTATACCCCCCTCTCCTGGGGATCTTTACACCCATGGATCAAATCCAGGTCTCCCACATTGTGGGCAGATTCTTTACCAACTGAGCCACCAGGGAAATCAACAGCTATCTGAATAGAAGTTACGTAACTTTTCCAAGGTTGCTTGGCTCGTAAGTGCTCTGATTCTTGGTTCTGCATATCTAATCACTATTCTCAGTTAGGGTAAAATTTCCCTTAAAAAACGCTCTAGTTCTTAGACTCTGCCAATAAACAGTATTCACTATGTGAAATTAACATATCATTGGAAATATGCTTACTGTGATCTTCTCTCTAGGTCAAATGTCAGAACATGATCTAACCACACATTCTGTGATAGGAGAATCTTAAAAATGACACTGTCACCTAAACTGAGTAACATGAAGCAACAAGGCATGTTAAATTCATTCTCCTTCCCATCTGCCTCCCTATGATAGAGAGTATACCCAAGGAACATTCTAAACCTAAGGGGGAAAAAGTCCTTCCAATCCCATTCAGCTGGTTTTCTCCCTCAGGCTTCAACCTAAGGAGAGCACCTCTGACAGCTATAGCAGCAATGAAGGCAGCAGATGTTTTCTCTTTGGCTAGACTAAAATTGAATACTAAAAATCACCACAGCTCTGTCCCCTGCTTTTCCTGAACAATCCAGCAAACCAATACAGCTCTGATAGAAAACACACTGCAGTTGTTTTACCACTAAGTCTGCAATGCAGTTGGAATAGTAGGAAGAGTACCAGGCTTAGAATTAACTCCCATGTATTATTCTAACAGGCTCAAAATCCTTAAGAAAATGGTCCTTTCTATGTCAGGAGTTTGTCTTTATCTGCAAAAGGAGAATGCATGCATGGGTGCTCAGTCATGTCTGACTCTTTGCTGCCAGGCTCCTCTGTCCGTGGAATTTCCAGGCAAGAATAGAGTGGGCTGCCATTTCTTACTCCAGGGAAAAAGGGGAATAATATCTCACAAATTTGTTGGGCTGTTTAAATTAAGGCAATTAAAAATGAGATAACATATTGATCAGAATAGGCTAAGTTATTCTCTGTTAGAAACAACCTTCAATTCTCATCAGTTTAAGGGAATACAGATTTATTTCTCTTTATATGTGTGATCTGAGGTTGGTGAGCTGTATGGATCAGGGGCTAATCATAGTCACACAGGGGCTGCAAGACAACACCATATTGTAGTCACATTATCCTGTATTTGTGACCTTTTTACTAAAAATTAAATGCCCCAATCAGAAAATGACAATGTTGCTTCCAATCACAGGTTATGGCTCTAACTAACTGAAAGGATTATAGTAAGCAAATCCTTCTTATGGTCAACAGAAAACAGATGAGATCAATAGATGGGTAATTTCCAGAAGACTCTTTCATATGCAGTGTTGTGACATATACATGCCTTAATGTTTGTGCAGACACATTATAATTATAAAATCATGTTATTTGCATAGTATTCTCACCATTACACTTAACTATTCCCTTCCTGCTGCTGCCTACACAATCATAATTAGAGATAAGATCTAGTATTGAGATTCTTCACAACTGGAATATTAACTAAGCATACATGAGCACTTACAGAATTTTCTAAAGAAACATCTTTAAGTCATTTAAGAAATAAGCAAGTGAAACAGATCACCAGCCCAGGTGGGATGCATGAGACAAGTGCTCGGGCCGGGTGCACGGGGAAGACCGAGAGGAATCAGGTGGAGAGGGAGGTGGGAGGGGGGATCGGGATGGGGAATACATGAAACTCCATGGCTGATTCATGTCAATGTATGACAAAACCCGCTGCAATGTTGTGAAGTAATTAGGTTCCAACTAATAAAAATAATTGAAAAAAAAAAAAAAAAGAAATAAGCGAGGCTCATGAAATGAGACAGAACTGAACAATGAATAATTGAAAAACACTAACAGAGAAATGATGTACAACAGAAAAAGTAACCTCCAGCATAGGATTGAAACAACAAGATGATTACATTTGCTGACATTAAAAAGTCTTTGAACTCTTTCATCTTATGTCCCTGTCTGATAACTAATTAGAATTTTCAGTGTTGATCTGGTTTTTATGTGCATTTGCAATTTGAAAACTCAAGTTATATATCAGATAATTACAATGGTGTATAACTATACTTATATTAATTTTAAGTGTTATTCTTTTGGTGGCTAAATATCCTGTGTTCCAACTGCTTCACCCAGAGAGACTGTAATAAGTCTCTATGTTGGACCTTACAATCTGGTATTTATGCTTCATAATCAATTTGCTTAATTTGAGGGTCCTTCCTCTCATGGCTCTATACTAAACCGAAAGGACTTGGTAGAGTCATTAAGACTATTTTGTCTTAAAATTTCTTAATGATGACATCAATCATAAAGAAGTTTCAAAGATTGTTATTATTACTGTGGGAGAAGCATGTATATATAGAAAAACATAGATGTTTAATAAGTTTTAAGAATGTTAAAATTCTAATATTTTTTAATCAGTCAGATAAAATCATTGCCCCTAAGTTAGGGGATTATGGCAATAAGAATAGATATATCATATATAGGAAAGCTACTTTTAGGGAAGAAAGTTATTAGAACAAGCTACATGATAGCCATGTGGTAAGAGGGGGACTCCATTATGTGGCATCCGTGTGCTGGGTATTCCTTGCTAAGAAGATATATGAAAACAGAACCAAAAGTATACTGCAATGTTCAGTAATCAAGAATGGTGCTCCACAGTGAAAAGGATATTTTTCTCCACACTTGAGTTGGAAGTCAGAATCTTAAACTAAGCAAAATAATCTGAAAGGTCTAGAGAGTGAGACTAGAGAAAGAGAAAAGGCTTGAGAACTTGAGTTTATTTTATCTATGGTACGCAACAGAAGCACCAAATGAGCCCTTGGTGAAGACACAGCAGGCCTAGACACATGCATGTTTCTAATCAGCTAAGACCCAAACCAACAGGAAGCAGCAAGATCTGTGCAAGGTTAACTAAGCCTAGAGGTGGAACTGTTGACTGTTTCCTGAAAGTTACAAGCTGTGTTTCTAAACAAATTTAACATTAAAGCTAATCAACTATCTGTACCGAGAGAGAAGTTAGAAAAACCTATCCTACTGTGTTTAAAACAAATATTTTTAAATTATTTTCAAATATCACTCATTGTTTATAGTGGGTAGATATTTTTAAATAATTTAAAAATATTATTTTTCAAATAAAAGCCTTTGACTGTGTGGCTCACAATGAACTGTGGAAAATTCTGAAAGAGATGGGAATACCAGACCACCTGACCTGCCTCTTGAGAAACCTGTATGAAGGTCAGGAAGCAACAGTTAGAATTGGACATGGAACAACAGACTGGTTCCAAATAGGAAAAGGAGTATGTCAAGGCTGTATATAGTCACCCTGCTTATTTAACTTATATGCAGAGTACATCATGAGAAACGCTGGGCTGGAGGAAGCACAAGCTGGAATCAAGACTGCTAGGAGAAATATCAATAACCTCAGGTATGCAGATGACACCACCCTTGTGGCAGAAAGTGAAGAAGCACTAAAGAGCCTCTTGATGAAAGTGAAAGAAGAGAGTAAAAAGTTGGCTTAAAGCTCAACATTCAGAAAATTAAGATCATGGCATCCGGTCCCATCACTTCTTGGGAAATAGATGGGGAAAGAGTGGAAAAAGTGGCTGACCTTATTTTTCTGGGCTCCAAAATCACTGCAGATGGTGATTGCAGCCATGAAATTAAAAGATGCTTGCTCCTTGGAAGTTATGACCAACCTAGACAGCATATTAAAAAGCAGAGACATTACTTTGCCAACAAAGGTCCATCTAGTCAAGGCTATGGTTTTTCTAGTAGTCATGTATGGATGTGAGAGTTGGACTGTAAAGACATCTGAGCGCCAAAGAATTGATGTTTTCTGTTGGAGAAAACTCTTGACAGTCCCTTGCACTGCAAGGAGATGGAACTAGTCCATCCTAAAGGAGATCAGTCCTGGATGTTCATTGGAAGGACTGATGCTGAAGCTGAACTCCGATACTTTGTCCACCTGAAGCAAAGAGCTGACTCATTTGAAAAGACCCCGATGCTGGGAGGGATTGGGGGCAGGAGGAGAAGGGGATGACAGAGGATGAGATGGCTGGATGGCATCACCGACACAGTGGACATGAGTTTGGGTAAACTCCGGGAGTTGGTGATGGACAGGGAGGCCTGGCATGCTGTGGTTCATGGGGTCGCAAAGAGTCAGACACGACTGAGCGACTGAACTGAACTGAACTGAACTGATTCAATGAAGATCTTCCTACCCCCACATATATATTAAATAGCTAGAAACAGTAGCTTTTACTCTCAGGCTAAAATTCTGAAGACTTATCTTCTGATACATAAAAATACCAGGTGTCTGTGACAATTCATATTTTCAAGTTCCTTTTCTGGAGTATATTTCCTATAAAAGGTATTTTAATTATTGTCCAGGTAATTATTATGATATGATAGCTGGAGAACTTCTGCTCTTAAAAAATTGAAAGATTTCTCTGGAAAATAATTTAAGATTCAGTTTGAAGCTAGAGAATCAGATTAGAGCCTGAAGAAACTGGTTCTCCACAAACTAGCATAAGGAAAATAATTCGAGAGAAGGAAGAAAGGAAAAAGGAAAGGCAGAGGGAAAGGAAGAAAAGAAGGAAGAGAAAAAAAGTTACAAGCTGCTGATATCATGATTCGTGATTTTCTGACAAGCTAAAGGCTTAAATTTTTCTGACAGATGATATCTGAAAATGGGAATAGGACCTTGGGCTGATGAAAGAGCTAGTATGCTGATTTACTTATAACTTTACACCCATTAGCATTCAAGGATAGTGACAAAAGTTAGAAATTTAGAAAGTGATGTCCTCAGATATTTTACCACCTTCAGTATAGTATACATAGTCAAAAAAAAAACTTAAATAAAATAGAAATATATAAGAAATATTATAAATATATAATATTCTTATAAGAATATAAGAAACTGTATTGAGAAATATGATAATTGAAGTTAATTTCAACATAATTGTTGATTTATAATATTAAAATATACAAAACTCTGGAAGAAAAATCAGAGATGATCTTAAAGAGAAAGTGTGAAATCAAGAAGATTTTTATATTATTTAACATAGGATAGAAATAGGAAATAAATCTGAACAATAGTAGAAATAGAAAACCTAAAATATATCTTTAAAACTTTTAAGGGTAACCTATACAAACACAGCAACAGAAGTGCAAATGTAACTGTATACAGCTGGAGGGAGAAAAGAAGATAAAATATCTCAAACAGCCCAAGAGTAGGAAGGAAATATTAACAAAATAGAAAGACAAAATAATCAATGGAAAAACATGCAGATTGCAGAAGAAGTCCTAAAGCATAATGATCATTAAAAATGAGAATGAATTAAACTTCCTATTTTATGGCAGGTTCCCTAAGATTTGGTATTCTCCACCTTAATATAACCACTCACACACACATTCAAGGTGTTAGTTGCTCAGTAGCGTCCAACTCTTTGGGACCCCATGGACTATAGCCCACCAGGCTCCTCTGTCCATGAGATTTTCCACGCAAGATACTGGAATGAACTGTCATTTTCTTCTCCAGGGGATCTTCCCCACCCAGGGATCAAACCCAGGTCTTTTGCATTGCAGGTAGATTCTTTACCATCTGAGCCACCAGGGAAGCCCTACATTCAGGGTAATTTTATAAAACTCACTTAGAATAAGATAATACCCTCTCAAAGTGGAAAAAGTGGGAAATGAGTCTAGAAAGACTCTCGTCAAATATGTTGGGTTAAAAATAAACTTCCTCCTAAAATACCCATGAAATGAGAATAAAAAGATTAAAAAGCTTTCACAAAGAAGAAGAAAGGAGACAAAAAAAGTTGATGAGGTATGAAAATCATGGAAGCTGGAAAGTAAATGGGTAAGGGGAACTTCACAAAGCACATAAAACTAACACTTCAGTTTACAAGGGTCATCTAATGGGGGAAAATGTGGGTTCAAGCTATAGATTCTGGGTGAAGCTTCAGTATGAGAGGCACTAAGCCCCTCTAAAGGCACAGACATTACTTTGCAAACAAAGTTTTGTCTAGTCAAAGCTATGACTTTTCCAGTAGTCATGTATGGATGTGAGAGTTGGACCACAAAGAAGACTGAGCGCTGAAGAATTGATGTTTTTGAACTGTGGTGTTGGAGGAGACTCTCAAGAGTCCCTTGGACTGCAAGGAGATCAAACCAGTCAATCCTAAAGGAAATCAACCCTGAATATACACTGGAAGGACTGATGCTGAAGCTCCAATACTTTGGCCACCTGATGCAAAGAACTGACTCATTTGAAAAGACCCTGATGCTGGGAAAGATTGAAGGCAGGAGGAGAAGGGGACAACACAGGATTAGATGGTTGGCTGGCATCACCAACTCAATGGACATGAGTTTGAGCAAGCTCCGGGAGATGGAGAAGGACAGCAAAGCCTGGTGTGCTGCAGCCCATGGGATCGCAGAGTCGGACAGGACTGAGCAACTGAACAACAATAACAAGAGGCTTTACAACCTAGTATCAATGTTGACTATACCTACTACTCTGGCAAAAACAATGAGATTTATTATTTGGATATTCAAAGGCAGACTAACAGAGATTAAGTGATAGTACATACAAGAATGCAGAGACCTTCTCTCTCCACTTACCTACTCCTCAGGCTCCTTTCCTAGTTTGGCTGAATATCCTCCAGGGAGAAGCTTGGTAGATTTCTCTCTGGGGAAATGACTTAGAAACAACTGGTATAATGTCCCCCAATGAAAATAGTCCACTAGTTGAAAAGTCTCAGATTTCTTTTTAAACATCCAGTATTGCTTAATTGTTAAATATAAATAGAAAATCAAATTGTTCCACATGTTAGAGAATGATGTTATCATGGAAATTAGAAGTCAGAATGAAGGGGGGAAAGAAACAGAAAAACAAAGACAAAACAAAGACAATAAAGGGAATCCATGAAAACTTTATACATACATATTACATATATATACTGCTGTTTAGTCACTGAGTTGGTCCCACTCTTTTTGTAATCCCAGGCTCCTCTATCCATGGGCTTCTCCAGGCAAGAATACTGGAGTGGGTTGCCATTTCCTTCTCTAGGGGATCTTCCCAACCGAGGGATAGAGCCTAGGTGGTTCGATATATATAAACTCAAGCTTCGCAGGTAAAGAACCCACCTGCCAATGCAGGAGACATAAGAGACATGGGTTCAATCCCTAGGTTGGGAAGATCCTCTGGAAGAGGGCATGGCAACCCACTCCAGTATTCTTGCCTGGAGAATCCCATGGACAGAGGAGCCTGGAGGGCTACAGTCCATGTGGTCGCAAAGAGTCGGACACCACTAAAGCAACTTAGCAGGCACACATATATAAACTGATATAATCAGAGAGAGAGAGAAAAGATATCAAGCATCTGTGAAATAATAGGATACACTTAAGGGAAAAAGTATTCCAAAATCAAGAGTGGCATCTTCTGATTTTCTCCCTGGAGGATGTAGTTGTTGAGCCAAATTAGGGAAGGAACTTGAGGAGAAGGTGAGTTGAGAAGGTAGGTCTCTGCATTCTCTGTGCTGACTTTCACTTAATTATTGTTTAATGTACAAATGCATCTCACCAAGGAGTTCCCCAGGTTCCCTGGAGCCAACGGGACTCTGTATTTACATCTGAGTGCCTATCACAATTCTGTAAAACATAATCATTGTAAGTAAAAAACTTGAGACTTTCTTATTAGAAAGTAAAGTAAATGACTAAATTTGCTAATTAAAAAAAAAAAAACTCTGGGTCATTTTTGTATCTCTCTGGGCCAGCTCTAGGTCTGCATGTTTCTCTGGATAATAATTTATTACTTCTCATCATTTTTCTCAAGTGCCAGACGTTGGTCATAAAATAACAGTAGAGTCTGCTGTAAACAATATTATGTATAGAAACACTACATTTGTGAGATGAATCCTGGGAGATGAATAGTGTTTTGTTCTGAGTACTTCTGAGTACCTTCTTCTGAGTACCTGGCAGAGATCAGTGAATAAAAGCTAACAAGTGAATAGATTGGAGTTTTCAGGGTTCTGAAATGGCCCAGTAGTCCATACTCAGCTTTTATTTATTTGATCCTGCCTCATTCAGAGAAACTAGTCTAACCCCTCATATTCTAACAATTTCAAAAAGAAAATTTTTCAAAAAATATTAGTGCAATGATGAAATTGGAGCAGTGTTCTAGTATTAACATAAAATACAAGCACTTGGTTTTATTATGAGAATTAGTTTCTAACCCAACAATTTTTCAAAATGCTAATACTTTCAAAAGATCATAAATCGTACTTAAATTTCCCATAATTTAAATTCAAATAATCAAATTATTAAATTTAAATTCCCTAGTATTTATTACCAGTAATCTTTCTTACAACATAAAACATCAAATATACTTTGATTTTATTAGTGACTCACTTTAACTATAGAAATATTTTGCCAGATATGGTAATAAAATATCTCTCAATCTTTAAATGCATTTATAGCAATTTTGTATTTATAAGTAGCATGCTAAACTATTCCTAACTGTAGTAACATAAAGCAATTAGTTTAGTCTTAACAAAATTCACATAATATTTTGTACCCTGTGAGTTAATTTGAACTTATCAAATAGATTATGGTAAATCAAAAGAATAATACCTAAATCTAACTATGTACAATAGATGTATCAGTTAGTAATTTTCTTCAGCTGTAACAGAACTCCTCTGCTATCACACAAAGAAAAAAACAGAACTATTTTAAATTCATAGTTATCAAACTTTGCTGCATGTTAGAATCATTTGGGGAGCTCTGAAAATTCCCAATACCCAGACTGCATCCTACATAAATTAAATCAATATATCTTGGAATAGAATCCAGTCATCTCAAGTATTTAAAACTCTCCAACTATTTCCAATTTGCAGCCAAGTTAAAAGCCAGTGGCTTAAAAAAAAAGATGAAAGGTAATTCTCCCTCCTGGAGAAAAGCAGTTTAGAGTTTACGTACAGCTTTCCAAGGTCATCAGGGACTCAGCCTCCTAGTTTTCCATAGCTCTATACTTAAGAGCCTAGCTTCTATCTTGAAAGTCACCTCATTGCAAAAGATATCTACTGAATCTCTAGTATTACACCCTTGTTCTGGCAGGAATAGGAGGAAGTAAGAGGAAAAATGAGTTTGAGCCCTTTCCATTTATGGAGCCTACTCTGAAGTCCCACTTAACATTAACCCTTTCGTCATGTAGGTGAGAAATCAGACATATGCATATACCTACCAGAAAAGAAAACGAGAAAACACTTTCTTTCAGCTGGTCATATTGCCCAGTTACAAAAGATAGGGGTCAAGGCGCAGTCTCTTTCACGCCACACTTAAAACACTACCAAGATGTTCCCATCTGCCTCCCGCATTGAAGTATATGAACATATTTTAAAACCAGAAAAACTTTAGAAGCTAATCTCTTTTACCATTTGTCCTGACCCAAATTAATGTTGCATTCTATTTCTCTCCTCAGTGTCTTTGTTCCACTGAAAAAATACCTAGACCTTTCTCTTCTATCTCTATTCAAATAATTAGAAGAAATAAAAATTAACTTTCTGAAATGCCAACAGGTGGGGTAGACAGTTAGCAGTACATCTAAAGAAAGTCATGAGTGTAGACACAGCCTGGTTCTTTTATTATTTTTGATGGCGTCAATCAGTCTCCTAATATATAAGCTGACGCTTAAAAGTTGGCAGGTATTAGACTGGGATTCATTTCATTGATATACTTCTAAGACACAAGTAATGCATTTTCATTCATCATGAATTCTATTTCCAAATATCTCTTTTATACTTTTGAGAGAATAAATTTTGAATTACAGTTATGTCACTTGGTATTCTCACATCACTTCTTATGCAAGAAAAAATAATGTATTGCTATAAATTTTATACATAAACCCCTTTTCTTATTCCTCCTACAAATTCATGAAAGCTTCAGTCATTCACTAAAGAAGTAGCAGCTCAGTAACAAATGAGAAAATAAAAACAGAAAGATAATATGTTATTTTTTGCTTTCACAAAGATAAGGGAAAATAAGAACTAAATTCTTTTTGTACTTAAAAAAAAAAAAGACTCTTTAACATTTAAAATGTCTCCATACTACATTTGGAGTACCTGAAAGTTAGGTAACTAAAAGCAACGTCTGTATAAGTTAAGATGAAAAGAAATCTAGTTTTACTTAAAATTTTTGATGTTTCATTAAGATGACTGGGGAAATCTTTGTACTGATGGATCCCATATATGTTTCAATATATGAATGATTTTCCTAAATAAAAACAGTAATAAATTGCATGTTCTAATTGATTTAATTGGAATATTGTTAAACAATGTAAATATAAGACTGAGATGACTTTTTTCACTGAAAAATATTCAAAACAATGAACTAAAAAGGATACTGATAATTCTACCAAATAACATGAACCGGATCACTTTCCAGTAGGCAACATAAGATGCCACTGTAATCTGTGGTGAAAATATGTGTATTTTTTAAGTTTAAGACTAGTTTTTTAAAGCAATAAAATGAAAATCCTATTAAGTGCCTGGCACAGGTCAGTCAGGAAACAACTTTTAAAATAACATTTCTGAATTTTTAGAAAATAGCATATAGTATTTAGAAAAGTTGATCCAGATCAAAAGGAAGACTAAGATTCAGAATATTGAATTTTATAGTTTGAAATCTAAGCAGAGCTACCATAACATATTTTACTGATAATCACTCAGATTAGAATAACTATTAGGAAACAACATGTCTCTAAGAAAGAAAGTTTGGGTTTAATATTTATTATAATATAAATGTCTCCAAAATACACAGATGTGGATAGGAATATTACAACAGCATAACAATGAACAAGAAGGAAAAATAGAAAGTTTATGATGCATATTTTCCAAAGAGAACAATCAACTGGAAAACTATACACATGTACAGTGTATAGTACATGTACTATACACATGTACAGTACATGATCATGGCATCCAGTCCCATCACTTCATGGAAAATAGATGGAGAAACAGTGGAAACAGTGCAGACTTTATTTTGGGGGCTACAAAATCACTGCAGATGGTGACTGCAGCCATGAAATTAAAATACGCCTGCTCCTTAGAAGAAAAGTTATGACCAACCTAGACAGCATATTAAAAAGCAGAGACATTATTTTGTCAACAAAGGTCCGTCTAGTCAAGGCTATGGTTTTTCCAGTAGTCACGTATGGATGTGAGAGTTGGACTGTATAGAAAGCTGAGCACCAAAGATTTGATGCTTTGTGTTGGAGAAGGCTCTTGAGAGTCCCTTGACCTGCAAGGAGATCCAAACAGTCCATCCTAAAGGAGATCAGTCCTGGGTGTTCATTGGAAGGAACATGACTGAGCGACTAAACTGACTGATACACATGTACACGTACACATGTGTTTTAAATTTATCAAAAGTGTTAAGATTATAAATATCAAAAATAGTCTGTGCTATGAACAACTTAGAATACAATGATGTGAAGACAGACTTGAAGAACATGTATGTTATTAAGCATATCAATATTTGAAGGAAATAAGCAAAATTTATCATTCAAAATTCTCAACTCTTTTTTTAATGTTAAGCAATGGTACTATAGTTGAGATTAATACACAGCTCTTTGATTTTATGTGTCAAACAGAACCTAATGTCAAGGACTTTGAAGGGTCTGATATTTTAACCGTACAAGTTAGCCTCCCATTGTTTTATTGATGTTGAGGGAATGCTCTGGAATCAGAGATGAAGAATGATTTCTTATCACAGCAATAACAGTAGACAGAACATCAACATTCTAACGCTATTCCCCTGCACCCCAGCTCCCACAAATGTGACATAAAGAGGCCAAGTGACACCTGCATACACTCTGGACTGCATTACAGGGTAAGACCCCTGAGCTTTAGGAACCCGAATATTTTATAATGATCGGTAGGTATACTTGCGATTTCCCTGGAAAGAGATGCTGTCTCTATACAAATTTTCACTTTCCTTCAGAGTCATCTGTGTCTTTCAAAGCTCTTTACTGTACAAATATCCTTCAAAAGATAGACTGAAACAAGAAGCCAGTGTTTCCCTTGATAAACAAACATGAAGAAATGTGACTGACCTGTGGATAACTGTCTCCCAATACTATTTTTTTTTTTTAAATGAATGATTTCCAGTGACAAAGGTATGATACTGTTTGGCTTCTCCCTCCTCTCTGTATGATTAATGCTTACTGATGTTGAAATATTGGGGTGCCATAATTCACTCAGTTGTGTAAATATTTTCTCTTTATAACCATCCTTGTTATTCCCCAAGCTAAATAATCTTTTATCCCCCCCAATTATATTTTAAATCTCTCATTTTTCTCCCATTTTTAACACTAGTGCATTAATCCAAATACTTCATTGTTTCTTTGTACCCCAAGTTTAACAACCCAACTGGTGAAACAAGTATCTACCTTGACAGAGCACTATCTTTTTTATAATGCAAGTCTGGTCATTTCATATCCTTCTACCACAATAGCCTTAGAAAAAAATTAAAACTATAAATGTTGCCAGCAAGGTCCTGCAGTTCTTGCCTTTCCATTTCCCTCCATAAAATAAAACCCCTCTTTGCTCTCACTGCTTCTTCCTCACTGGCCATCTTCAGGTCCTCCTGTCTCCCATACACTCAAGAGTCTGGGCTTTACTGCTCATTACTCACCTAATTGACTCCTCAGTATTTTAGTTCATCCTTGACAACTTTCCTGTAACCTGCGTACATAGTTGAATGTCGTAATCATGTGTGTGCTCAGTCACTCCAGCTGTGTCTGACTCTTTGCAACCCTACAGACTGTAATCCACCAGGCTCCTTTGTCCATGGGATTATTCAGGCAAGAATACTGGAGTGGATTGTCATGCCCTCCTCCAAGGAAATGTCCTAATTATGAGATCCTAAAGCCCTGGGTATTTTTCCTTTATAAACATTTGAGACATTCACAAGTTAACATTTGCTGTGTGATCATTTAAAGTCTGCTTCCCCCACTAGATTTTAAGTGACTTGAGGGCCAAAATAATATCTGATTACTATCAGTAATACTTCATCTAATGCCCTAGAGGTAGTAGGCACTCAACAGATGTAGGAAAAAAAACAAAACACCCATATTGCTGAATTCACCACTGTGTGGATTAAGAAAAAAGGGGAAAATTGTTTAACAATGGCTAATTATTAGGTAAACAATATTATAATCAAATAATTGATTATTGTATACAGCAATGATAGTATACAATATATACATAAAACATATATAAATTTTATAATATATTATTAAACTAAGTAAGTAGGCCCTGTGCTTAGTCACTCAGTCATGTGTGACTCTCTGCAACCCCATGGACTGTAGCCCACCAGGCTCCTCTGTCCACGAGGATTCTCCAGGCAAGAATATGGAGTGGGTTGCCATGCCCTTCTCCATGGGATCTTCCCAACCCAGGGAAATAATATATTCTAAGTTAAATGTATACAAGTAAAAGTATATGAAAGTAAATACATCAAATTGCAGAATGATTGGTTTCAAAAAATTTTTTTAGCTAGCTAGCATTTTTGTACATTTTTTCTACCTATTCTAAAATTTAAAGTTTTTAAAATTTAGTTTATTACCATATTGCCAAGTCTTACATACACACCCATAATCGTCATTTCAGAAAATACTGTGCACTACTTTCAGGGCAATTGAATGATTTTAAAGAAATAAAATGTGTATAAAACTATCCTATGGAGACTAGAAACACATACACTAAGCTTACAATATCACCATAATGTCATGAAAGAACATATAAAATTGAATCATGTTGGAGACTTGAAAATATAATTCTTATACTTCACAACTTTTATTATTCAAGTAAATCAGTGGAATTTTCCCTTCCTTACATAAGAATCCACAGTTACAATCAATACAGATCTGAATTTTCTCTTACATTTACAAACCCACAACAGACACTACAGAACAATAGTGATATTTATACATTATTTCTGCTATAGTATGTTTTAGATGGATCCCAGATGGCCCACAATAGTTATAGATTGTTCTCTGAGCATATACCTGAGTTTCAGAGAGTGACTGTACTACTGAAAAAAAGGACATTTGAGATAGTGACTTTGATATTTCCTCTGAATCTGTTAAGAAAGTATAAAGGAAACTTTGGAAAGTAGCAGTCAGAGCTGAAAATGACCTTTCCTGGATGTAGGGAAAGGGGTACATTGAAAAAAAATAATGTGTATCAAGGAAAATCTGAAACAGGCACTAACATTTGGAAAATAAACAAATTACTTTTCATTCTTACCATAAATAGAGACATCAATAGAATTATACTGAATTTCACATTAGGGAGCCAATTTTAGTCAACATATTCATAAGCATTGTAATCAATGCATAAATAGCGACAGAAATGTTAGAAATAAAGGATAAAAGGATGAATTTATGAATAACCTCAATTGTTTTACTTATTTCTATAACTAGATATTTAAATATTTATGGATAATCTTTAGTTGTTTGAAAAAAGTAGTGATTTATTAAGTACACTGACAGAAATTCTGGTAAAGGCAGCAGTTTCAAATGCATGCTTCTAATAAGTCCTGGCCTTAAAAATCAACCCTGAGTGAACAGAGAAGAGAAAGAACAGGTGGGAAAAGAACATGGAAACCCAAAATTGAACCTACCTTTGATTGTGTGGATAACAACAAACTGTGGAAAAACTGAAAGAGATGGGAATACCAGACCACCTAATCTGTCTCTTGAGAAATCTGTATGCAGGTCAGGAAGCAACAGTTAGAACTGGACACGGAACAACAGACTGGTTCCATATCAGGAAAGGAGTATGTCAAGGCTGTATATTGTCACCCTGCTTATTTAACATATATGCAGGGTACATCATGAGAAATGCTGGGCTGGATGAAGCACAAGCTAGAATCAAGATTTCCGGGAGAAATATCAATAACCTCCGATATGAAGATGACACCACCCTTAGGGCAGAAAGTGAAGAGGAACTAAAGAGCACCTTGATGAAAGTGAAAGAGGAGAGTGAAAAAGTTAGCTTAAAACTCAGAATTCAGAAAATTAAGATCATGGCATCTGGTCCCATCACTTCATGGTAAATAGATGGGGAAGCAATGGAAACAGTGACAGACTTTGTTTTTTTGGTCTCCAAAATCACTGCAGATGGTGATTGCAGCCATGAAATTAAAAGATGCTTGCTCCTTGGAAGAAAAGTTATGACCAACCTAGACAGCATATTAAAAAGCAACAACATTACACTGCCAACAAACGTCCAATCTAGTCAAAGTTATGGTTTTTCCAGTAGTCATGTATGGTTGTGAGAGTTGGACTATAAAGAGAGCTGAGTGCCAAAGAATTGATGCCTTTGAACTGTGGTGTTGGAGAAGACTCTTGAGAGTCCCTTGGACTGCAAGGAGATCCAACCAGTCCATCCTAAAGGAAGTCAGTCCTGAATACTCTTTGGAAGGACTGATGCTGAAGCTGAAATTCCAATACTTAGGCCACCTGATGCAAAGAGTTGACTCATTTGAAAAGACCTTGATGCTGGGTAATATTGAGAGTGGGAGGAAAAGGAAAGACACAGAATGAGATAGTTGAATGACATCACCAAGTCAATGGACATGATTTTGAGTAAACTCCAGGAGTTGGTGATGGACAAGGAGGCCTGGCATGTTGCAGGCCATGGGGTCACAAAGAGTCGGACACGATTGAGTGACTGAACTGAGCCGAGTGTTATTACCTTATATCACAAATATTGAGAGACTTCTTCCAGGTATAAAATACACAGTTATAAATCAAAGACAATCCAAGGATTCATTGTGAATCCAGGAAGAGGGAATTCTGGCCATCTCTATTATACTCCCTTAGTCAGGGAAGTAAAATCTAGAAGCTATAGCAAGCCAAGGAAAGAATGAGAGCCAATTTCATTTAATACACTCTTTCATGTATCAGATAAAGAGATGGAAACTTGAAGTGATTCTGTGTGGCTTGCTCTAAAAACATTTCTTAAAAAGCATGAAGATCCACAAATAAGTGGGTTAGAAAACTTCTCTATTGCGAATGGTAAAGTGGAGCTGAATTCCGAAACTTTAATAGGCCTGGGAGAGATGGGCCCAGTCTTGTTGTTGTTCAGTCTCTCAATGGGGTCTGGCATTTTGTTACCCCAATGGACAGCAGCACACCAAGCTTCCCTGTCCATCACCAAATCCCAGAGCTTGCTCAAGCTCATGTCCCTCAAGTCGTTGATGCCATCCAACCATCTCATCCTCTGTCATCCCCTTTTGCTCCTGCCTTCAGTCTTTGCCAGCACCAGGATGTTTTCTAATGAGTCAGTTCTTCACATCAGGTGGCCAAAGTATTGAAACTTCAGCTTCAGCATCAGTCCTTCCAATGAATATTCAGGGTTGTTTTCCTAGAGGATTGACTAGTTTGATCTTTCTGTCCAAGGGACTCTCAAGAGTCTCCTCCTACAACACAGTTCAAAAGCATCAGTTTTTCAGTGCTCAACTTTGTTTATGGTCCAACTCACATCCATACATGACCACTGGAAAGCCATAGCTTTGACTATATGGACCTTTGTCAGCAAAGTAATGTCTCTGATTTTTAATGTGGTGTCTACTTTGGTCATAGCTTTTCTTTCAAGGAGCAAGTGTCTTTTAATTTCATGGCTGCAGTCACCATCTGCAGTTATTTTGGAGTCTAAGAAAGTAAAGTCTGTCACTATTTCCATTGTTTCCCCACCTATTTGCCATGCAGTGATGGGACCAGATGCCATGATCTTAGTTTTTTGAATGTTGAATTTTAAGCCAGCTTTTCACTCTCCTCTTTCACTTTCATCAAGGTGCTCTTTAGTTCCTCTTCACTTTCTGCCCTAAGGGTGGTGTCATCTTCATATCGGAGGTTATTGATATTTCTCCCGGAAATCTTGATTCTAGCTTGTGCTTCATCCAGCCCAGCATTTCTCATGATGTACTCTGCATATAGGTTAAATAGCAGGGTGTCAATATACAGCCTTGACATACTGCTTTCACAATTTGTAATCAATGTTTTTTCCATGTTCAGTTCTAATTATTGCTTCTTGACCTGCATACAGGTTTCACAGGAGGCAGGTAAGGTGGTCTGGTATTCCCACCTCTTTCAGGTTTTCCACAGTTTGTTTTGACCAACACAGTCAAAGGCTTTCATGTAGTCAATGAAGCAGAAGTAGATTTTTTTCTGGAATTCTCTTGCTTTTTCTATGATCCAACAGAGCTTGGCAATTTGATCTCTGGTGCCTCTGCCTTTTCTAAATCAAGCTTTAACATCTGGGGGTTTTGGTTCTTGTACTGTTTAAAATTTTAAAAGTTGAAGAAAGCTCTGCTGGTAGGAAAATTCCAAACAAAAACCCACAGAAGGCAGTACTCTTAATTTCACACAGAAGTAAGAAAGAACTTTCAAGAGGTGTGACAGAGCATACATCTCAGAACTAGAGAGGACAAAAGTGTAAATAAGTTTTGAAAATAAGCACATTATGTACTTGGAATAAAAATATGAATAAGAATGATGGCTAAGAACACTGGCTACCAGGGTGTCACTGAATACAGAGGAAAACTGCAGAAGGATCAAGTCCCAAATCTGGGATTGCCCAGAGCCCTGGGCATATACCCAGAGAATACCATAATTTCAAAATATCCATACACCCCAGTGTTCACTGCAGCACTCTTTACCATAGCCAGGAGATGGAAGCAACCTAAATGTCCACCAACAGAGGAATGGATAAAGATGTGGTACATATCTACAATGGAAATAACAGCCATAAAAAGGGACAAAATAATGCCATTTGAAGTGACATGGATGGACCTAGAGACTGTCGTATGGAGTGATATTATCATACAATATCACTTATATGTAGAATCTAGAAAAATGGTAGAGATGAACTAGTTTGCAAAGCAGAAATAAAGTCACAAAGGTAGAAAACTACTCTATGGCTACCAAGGGAGGAAATAGGGACAGAGTGAACTGGGAGATTGGGCTTGACGTGTGTACACTAGTATATATAAAATAGATAACCTAATGAGAACCTACCACACGGCACAGGGAACTCATTCAGCTCTCTGTGGTGACCTGGATGGGAAGAGAATCTAAAAAGAGTAGATAAATGTTTAACTGACTCACTTTGCTGGATGACAGAGTGACAGTAGGGTTATAATACGGCAGAGCAACTATACTCCAATAAAAATCAATTTTAAAAAGACTGAATGAGGGGAAAAAAGACAACGTTAATGTTAAAACCTTAATAGAAGATTAGTACCAGCTTAAAAAAAAAAAGAAAGAAATCTGGTAAAACTACAGTAATACCAGATTCTATATACACTGAGGAAAAAGAACTGCTAAAGAAAACAGTCACTGGTTAGTAAAGGATGACAAAACCTCGTCTACTTCTCTAAGGACACGGTTGACCTTGAGTTAACTTTCTATCTCTATCGCCTTAGAAACATGATAAAAGTTGCAAGTCAACTGTGTTACCAGGTAAGATTAGTGAATTGCATTTGACTTAGAACACACAAGTGTGTGGGTTAAGTCACTTCATTTGTGTCTAACTCTTTGTGACCCTGTGGACTGTAGCCCTCCAGGTTCCTCTGTCCATGAAATTCTCCAGGCAAGAATCCTGGAGTGGATTGCCATTTCCTCCTCCAGGGGATTTTCCCAACTCAGAGATCGAACCCACATCTCTTATGTCTCTTGCATTGGCAGATGGATTCTTTACCAACCGCACCACTTGGGAAGACCAAGAGTACTGGAGTGGGTAGCCATTCCCTTTTCCAGGGTATCTTCCTCACCCAGGGATCAAACCTGGGTCTCCTGCATTGCAGGCAGATTCTTTATCATTTGAGCCATGAGGGAAACCCATCATGTGGGATCTCAGTTCCCCGATCAGGGACTGAACTCATCCTTTGTATTGCAAGGCAGATTCTTAACCACTGGACCACCTGAGAAAATCCCAGAAACATGATAAAAGTTGCATGTCAGCTGTGTTACCAGGCAAGATTAGTGAATTGCTTTTGACCTTAGAAGTATGGATGGATGCTAAAAACCTAATAGTAAACAATAACTTTAGATTCCTTGAGGATAGTAATCTTTGTACAGTGCTTATCTCGTATGGGTACCTTGGAATATATACTTTAGACATGTGACAAGAGATACTGGCTCTACTCACATAAAATTCTGAGCCAACGTGAAACCCGTGTTCACAAATGTGTAATGGTCTCTTGCTCCTGAGCTCTCATCTGGAGGCCAAAGGGAATAGCTCCTGTGTGACTACATAGACCGTTGCAAAGACTGATGCAAAAACCGCATCCCCTGAAGAGTATGCTACACTGCTGGCAGGCTGTACTTGCTGACTCTGTCTCGCTGCTGAAATTAATGCCATGTGCAACCTATTCTGATTCTGTGAGTCTGAATATGTGGTTGACCTTGAAATTCCCCTAAATATATACTGATGAAACATTCAGTACTTTTATTGATGCTTCAGTACATATAATAAAATATTAAAATCCTAAAGAGACATAACAATTCTAAATTTGTATTCACCTAATGTAATAGTTTCAAAGTCTCAAAATATATCTTAAAATGGATAGATGCACAAGGATAAGTAGGTAAGTCCACAAGTACTGTGAGTTACTTTCATGTAGTCCTCTAAATATTAACATATTAAATAAAAAACTTATTAAGAATAAAGAAAAATTGATAACACAATAAGCCTGATTTAAAAGCACATCTATAAAACATAGCATCTAATTGCTATAGAAGACACATTGTTTACTGATCAACAAAGTTTGAGGCAAATTTCATAACATCACGTATTATGGTATAAAGAGTAAGCTTTACTGTAATAAGTGGAAATGAATAAGGCAGACCTGTCAGTTGTTGGCTAAATAGCATGTTCTGCCAGCCAGCCTTCTTTAGTGCTAACAGTTTTTGCTGGTGATGTCTGGGGAACCCAGATTTTAGGAACCAATGGAAATTACAATTTTCTTGACAGAAGGAGGTATTATCAGTTCTGTGGGAAGCTGAGATCAGATTCAGTATTAAATTCGGAGACCATGGGTAACACACATAGTATATAGAACACTCATATCCAGAATACTCAAAGCATTCCTACAAATAAATAAATAATTTTTATATTTGAATAGACGTTTTATGAGAGAGAGTATAGGTGGCTAAAATACAAAAATTGCTCAGGAAAATACAAACTTAAATGGACAGATTTAAATACATCTGATTAGCATATATTCAAAACCTTGATAATACCATACTGCTGCTGCTGCTGCTGAGCTGCTTCAGTCGTGTCCGACTCTGTGCGACCCCATAGACGGCAGCCCACCAGGCTCCCCCGTCCCTGGGATTCTCCAGGCAAGAACACTGGAGTGGGTTGCCATTTCCTTCTCCATGATAATACCATAAATTGATGTAAAATATTAAGAACTTTGGATATTGCTGGGGGCACTGCAAATTGGTTCTCTTTTTAAAAACACTTTGGTGTTCTCTGGTACCAAAATTCTTTAAATATCCTGCAACACAGCACTCTATTCCTTGGATCCAGAGATCTTCACAACACAGCTATACCAGGAAACACGCACGAGAATGCATATAGCAGAATGGTTAACAATAGTAAAAAATTGGAAACAATACAAACCTGTTAACAGTAGAACTGTTATATAAATTATGGTTTTCCTGCAATAGAATAATCTGGTTGGACATGGATAAATTGCAATAGTATAATTTTTAATGAAAGAAGAAAGTCAAAAAATTATACTTGTAGTATGACCCTTTAGGTCATTTCCAATTGATATTATGTAGTTCAGTAGTTTAGAGGTACTTACATAGATAATGAACTATAAAGAAAAGCAAGAGAATAATTACCACATTTTTCAGAGGAGTGGCTAACTCTGTAGGGAGTATAGTTCAGTTCAGTCACTTAGTCGTATCTGACTCTGCAACCCCATGGACGGCAGTAGGCCAGGCCTCCCTGTCCATCACCAACTTCCGGAGTTTACTCAAACTCATGTCCATTGAGTCACTGATGCCATCCAACCATCTCATCCTCTGTCATCCCCTTTTCCTCCCGCCTTCAATCTTTCCCAGCATCAAGGTCTTTTCAAATGAGTCTGCTCTTTGGCCAAAGAATTGGAGTTTCAGCTTCAGCATCAGTCCTTCCAATGAATATTCAGAACTGATTTCCTTTAAGATGGACTGGTTGGATATCCTTTCAGTCCAAGAGACTCTCAAGAGTCTTCTCTAACACTACAGTTCAAAAGCATCAATTCTTCGGCATTCAGCGTTCTTTATAGTCCAACACTCACATCCATACATGACTACTGGAAAAACCGTAGCTTTGATTAGACAGACCTTTGTTGGCAAAGTAATGTCTCTGCTTTTTAATAAGCTGTCTAGGTTGGTCATAACTTTTCTCCCAAGGAGTACTGTCTTTAAATTTCATTGCTGCAATCACCATCTGCAGTGATTTTGTAGCCCAAAAAAGATAGTCTGTCACTGTCTCCATTGCTTCCCCATCTATTTGGCATGAAGTGATGGGACCAGATGCCATGATCTTAGTTTTCTGAATGTTGAGCTTTAAGCCAACTTTTTCACTCTTCTCTTTCACTTCCATCAAGAGGCTCCTTCGTTCCTCTTTGCTTTCTGCCATAAGGGTGGTGTCATCTGCATATCTGAGGTTATTGATAATTCTCCTGGCAATCTTGATTCCAGCTTGTGCTTCATCCAGTCCAGCATTTCTCATGATGTACTCTGCATATAACTTATATATAACTTATTTAACTTAAATAAGCAGGATGACAATATACTTCCTTGACGTACTCCTTTCACAATTTGGAACCAGTTTGTTGTTCCATATTCAGTTCTAACTGTTGCTTCTTGACCTGCATACAGATTTCTTAAGAGTCAGGTCAGGTGGTCTGGTATTCCCATCTCTTGAAGAATTTTCCACAGTTTGTTGTGATCCACACAGTCAAAGACTTTGGTGTAGTGAATAAAGCAGAATTAGATGCTTTTCTGGAACTCTCTTGCTTTTTTGATGACCCAGCAGATGTTGGCAATTTGATCTCTGATTCCTCTGCCTTTTCTAAATCCAGCTTGAACATCTGGAAGTTCAGGTTCACGTACTGTTGAAGTCTGACTTGGAGAATTTTGAGCATTATTTTGCTAGCATGTGACATGAATGCAATTGTGCGATAGCTTGAGCATTCTTTGGCATTGCCTTTCTTTGGGATTGGAATGAAAACTGAATTTTCCAGTCCTGTGGCCACTGCTGAGTTTTCCAAATAGGTTGGCATATTGAGTGCAGCACTTTCACCGCATCATTTTTTAGAATTTGAAATAGCTCAACTGGAATTGCATCACCTCCACTAGCTTTGTTCGTAGTCATGCTTCCTAAGGCCCACTTGACTTGACATTCCAGGATGTCTGGTTCTAGGTGGCTGATCACACCATCATGATTATCTGGGTCATGAAGATCTTTTTTGTACAGTTCTTTTGTGTGTTCTTGCCACCTCTTCTTAACATCTTCTGCTTCTGTTAGGTCCATTCCATTTCTGTCCTTTATTGTGCCCATCTTTGGATGAAAATTTCCCTTGGTATCTCTAATTTTCTTGAAGAGGTCTCTAAGCCTTTAATCAGGGAGGGAAATAAAGGGTTTTTTTTTTTTAAGTGACAGGCCATATTCTCTTTTTTACTGTGATAGTAGTAAAGATGCTTCATTTTACATTATTCTTTTATATACTTTATAATTCCAGTATGGTACTTTTTACAATATACATATTTAGCATTTATAATAAAATCAAAGTATTTCTGTCTATATATATCAACATATATAATCAAAAATTCAAAGTACTTGAAAATAATCTAACAAAAATTGTAAATATTCTGTGGAGGAACCTTAAAATATGCTGAAATACATTAAAATGGGCATGAGTAAATGAAAATTTCCATTTCTGTAGAATACAGGACTCAGTTTTCTAAGAATGTCAAGTTGAACTACAATTTAATCAATTTCAGTCAAAAGCATTTTATTATACAATTGTGAAGTGATTATAAAATTCACAGTCAACTGCAAAATTCTAATAACAGCCAACACATATTCTTAAAAGAGAAAAATAATAAGAAATTGTACTACTAGATATCAGGATTTATTATGGAATTTATTATGGAATCAAATAGCCCAGAAATGGATCCATATGTAACTGGACACTTGATTTATTCCACTGCAGATTAATGGAGAAATGATTGACTTTTCAATAAATAGATCTAAAATATTTACTATCCTTAAGAGAAAAAAAAGGATTTCCTTATATCATACCAGGCTCAAAAATCAGCCCAAAATGAACCAAAGAAATAAATGTGAAAGAAAAAAATATACAACTTTTAAAAGATAATATATAACAACATCTTTCTGATCTTAAAATCATAATATTTGAAGAAATTTAAAGATTAAAGAGAATAAAGATTTTTACTGGGTTAAAAATTACCCCTGTCAAAAAAAAAGAAAAAAAATTACTCCTGTCAATCAAAAATTATATAAAGACACTGAAATACAAAAGAGATACTTGGAGAACATATATGCCATATATATAATACTATCAAAATATTTGCAGCTAGAATATATATAACATTTTTAATAAATAAGAGAAAGGCAAACAACCTGAAAGAAAAATGAAGACATAACATGAAAAATGGTTGTAGAAATGAAAATACAAATGTCCTCAACATAAAGATAACTGTTCAACTACATTAATCATCCTAATAATGCAAATTTAAACCAATTTGATGACATTTCACAAGCATCAGATTGACAAAAAAAAAAAATATATAAACAGTGACAATATCACGGATATAGGTAAGGATGTGGAGCAATGGTATCAAATACACTCAATGGAAGAGTAAATTACTACACCCACTTTAAAATGTATATTGGTATCCCCTTGGAAAGGTAAAACTGTACAAACTCTAACACACCAATACATTAATTGGTTTACATTTTAATGTCCCATTTATGATATCTCTTATAACGAGAATGGCTTACTCTCATATATCACCCTTATATGTGAGGACCTATTTCTTTGTTCACTGGTTAGTTTTAAAAGCAATTAAAAATTTGTCTTTTCCAATGACACACTTCACGAATTTTGTATTCTTATGAAAAATAAGCATCACATAATAGGCGTTTCCTCTAGTCATTAGACGGTCATATGAGATTTTGAAATTAAGACATACTAAGATTCAAAGATTATAATATGGCCATATTATTTTCTAGAATGATTCTTAAATGGAAAACTACTTTTGTGTTAAAATTAAAGATATACAATTTTTTAAAAAAAGATGCACAATATCTTAGATAAAAGCTTTGCAGGTAACTCAAAGCCAATAAGCTTTTTGTTTTGGTTTCCTTTCAAAAATTTCAAACAATTATTTTTTTTACTACATACAATAAAAAAAAAATTCTTTCAATTTGTTGGTATGCATACTCCCATGACAAATGCTGTGTTTCCATCTTTCCTTGTTATTATAAAACTGAAATATGGCTGATAAATATTCCATTGTGTATATATACCACAACTTCTTTATCCATTCATTAATCAATGGACATCTAGGTTGCTTCCATGTTCTATCTATTGTAAATAGTGCTGCAATGAACAATGGGATACATGTGTCTCTTTCAGTTTTGGTTTCCTCAGGGTATATGCCTAGGAGTGGACTTGCTGGGGGATGGGAAGGGAGATGGGAGAGAGTTTCAAAAGGGAGGGGTTATATGTATACCTATGGCTGATTCCTGTTGAGGTTTGACAGAAAACAGCAAAATTTTGTAAAGCAATTATCCTTCAATAAAAAATAAATCAATTTTTTAAAAAACCAGCTAAATTTGCTCATTATATCCCAGAGTTTTCTTCTTGAATTTTTGGTATACATTCTTATTCAGGATGGTTCAAATTACAACTTTATGATTTTATGATGATGTGAAAGCTATACTTAATCAGTAGTAAATGTACTTCAGATTTTGAATTTTGATCTTTTCCCAGGCTGACAATATGGTACGATACCCTCTTACAATGCTAGGCAGCAGTAGCAAAACCATAGCTACCAGTGAGCACCAAGACTTTGAGGGTAAACAGCCAATATACTTACAACCATTACCTACCCATACAATCACTCTGTTTTTGACTTTCAGTACAGTCTTCAATAAATTACATGAGGCATTTAACACTTTACTATAAAACAGGTTTGTGTTAGATGAGCTTGCCCAACTGTGGGTTAATGTAGGGCTCTTCTGGTGGCTCAGTGGTAAAGAATCCACCTGCCAGTGCAGGAGGCCTGGGTTCAATCCCTGGGTTGGGAAGATCCCCTGGAGAAGGAAATGGCAACCCACTCCAGTATTCTTGCCTGGGAAATTCCATGGACAGAGGAGCCTGGTGAGCTACAGTCCATGGGGCTACAAAAGTGTCAGACACTTAGCTACTAAAACAACAACAACCACAAAGGCTAACGTAAGTGTTCTGAGCATGTTTGAAGGTAGGCTAGACTAAGTTATGCTATTTAGTAGGTTAGATGTATTAAATGCATTTTCAACTTGATATTTTCAGTTTATGATGCATTTGTTGAGAGGTAATCCCATTGTGGCTGAGAGGTAATTGTGGTTGAGAGTTAATCTGGTAGCTCAGAGGTTAAAGTGTCTGCCTGCAATGAGGGAGACTCGGGTTCAATCCCTGGGTTGGGAGAAAGAAATGGCAACCCACTCCAGTATTCTTGCCTGGGAAATCCCATGGACAGAAGAGCCTGGGGGCCTACAGTCCACAGGGTCGCAAAGAGGCGGACACGACTGAGTGATTTCACTTCACTTTAATCCCATTGTAAATCCAGGAAGGGCTGTAATTTTCTGCTTTTCTCTACCTTTATTTTATTTATTTGTTCAATGCTTTGATCATTTTTAATGTATTGTCTTCAGTAAAAGAATATTTGTGTTTACTATAATGTGAATGTAGGTATAATATCAATTAGCTGAGGAATAAAATAAACATTTTTTTCTTTCTAATATTTGAAAAAAATCTGGATTATTCTTAGCTATTGGCAAAGTATTGCTTTTATCAGATTTTTTGGCAAACTCGCCAAAAAGCAGAGTGAAGATTAAGTTACTCAAAAAAGTCTCCTTCAAAACACAGCTTACACTTTCTGCTTAAAATTTTAGAATTTATAAAAAGCTACAACTGGATATTTCATTTAGATAGCAGATGTGGCTAAATGGAGGAGAATAATTTAGATATATATTCATATATCTCTGAATATATTTGTATATATGATATATATAATATATATATATTTCTCCAAAGAAGATATACAGATGGCTAATAAACACATGAAAAGATGCTCAACATCACTCATTATAAGAGAAATGCAAATCAAAACCACAATGAGGTACCATCTCATACCGGTCAGAATGGCTGACATCAAAAAGTCTACAAACAATAAATGCTGGAGAGGGTGAGGAGAAAACGGAACCTTCTTACACTGTTGGTGAGTGCAAACTAGTACAGCCACTATGCAGAACAGTGTGGAGATTCCCTAAAAAACTGGAATTAGAACTGCATACAACCCAGCAATCCCACTGCTGGGCATACACACTGAGGAAACCAGAACTGAAAGAGACACATGCACCCCAATGTTCATTGCAGCACTGTTCACAATAACTCGGACATGGAAGCAACCTAGATGCCCAACAGGAGGTGAATGGATACGAAAGCTGTGGTACATTTACACAATGGAATATTACTCAGCTGTAAAAAAGAATACATTTGAGTCAGTTCTAATGAAGTGAATGAAACTGGAGCCTTCACTTTAGACAAGTGAAGTAAGCCAAAAAGAGAAACACCAATACAGTATATTAATGCATATATATGGAATTTAGAAAGACAGTAATGATGACCCTATATGCAAGATAGCAAAAGAGATACAGATGTAAAGAACAGACTTTGGGACTATGTGGGAGAAGGTGAGGGTGGGATGATTTGAGAGCATAGCATTGAAAGATATATTTTACCATATGTTAAACAGATGGCCAGTGCAAGTTCAATGCATGAAGCAGGGCACTCAAAGCTGGTGCTCTGGGACAACCCAGAGGGATGAGGTGGGGAGGGAAGTGGGAGGGGGTACAGGATGATGGGACACATGTATACCCATGACACCACTATAATACTGTAAAGTAATTAGCCTCCAGTTAAAATCAATGAATTAATTTAATAAGAACTATTGAGGAATAAGTAATTAAACTCTTATAGAGTTTATTTGCCTTTGTGTGTGTCGGTCGCTCAGTCGTGTCTGGCTCTTTGTGACCCAATGAACTGTAGCCCTCCAGGCTCCCTATTTGCCTTTAGGTACCTCATTTTCCATCCAACCCACCACCCTCCCATACCACCTTAACTTTTTCCAGTTCCATGTCTTTGCTAATGTGCTCTGATTTTTATGGACTCTCTCCCTCCCATTTCTACATATCCAAATCTTACCTTCACATGCCTGTGCATTATACTTGCTCCATGAAGCCATTTCTAATCATCCTTAGAAAGTGAAAGTGAAGTCGCTCAGTCGTGTCCGACTCTTTGCAACCCCATGGACTGTAGCCCACCAGGCTCCTCAGGCCATGGAATTTTCCAGGCAAGAGAACTGGAGTGGGTTGCCATTTCCTTCTCCAGGGGATCTTCCCAACCCAGCAATCAAACCTTGGTCTCCCGCACTGCAGGCAGACGCTTCACCATCTGAGCCACCAGGGAAGCCAGATATAATCTCCTCCTTGTCTGAAATTTACAGTCATAACTCACTTATGGCTCTTTCACTTTTGACCTCATATTATGGCTCATTATCCATTTATACTGGGGCTTCCTGGGTGATGCTATGGTAAAGAATCTGCCTGCCAATGCAGGAGATTCCATCCCTGGGTCAGGAAGATCCCCTGGAAAAGTAAATGGCAACCCACTTCAGTATTCTTGCCTGCAAAATTCTATAGACAAAGGAGCCCAGCTGGCTGCAGTCCATGGGTTGCAAAGAGTCAGGCATGACTGAGGAACTGAGCACAAACACACGCACTTATACTATTTCCTTATTAAAACATAAATTCATCATGGGAAGAGTTTAATCTGAATCATTCCTATGTTCTCTTCAGCAGCTAACAATATCTTATAGTAAGCATTTGTTAAATGATTGAGCAAATCAGTCTAATGTCCAGCTAATTAATAAACTAAGAAATATGAAAAAAGATAATTCGGAGATATATTCATATATATGATATATGCATCTGAATATATATTCAGAGATAATATGAATATATAATACATTCAGATATATATGTATATGTTATATATATTTAGAGATATATAAAAATAGCTTCATTAATACATATATCTACATAAGTCACTTAACCAGTTATTAAAACATTTCTTCAATATATAGACTTTCATTAAAATATATAAATTTAGATTGAATTTGCCATAAAAACTCATCAACATAATGCTTTTGAAGTCTAAAGTGAGACCTCAAAATTAACAGATACTACTAAGCCGAAAAATTGATGCTTTTGAACTGTGGTGTTGGAGAAGACTCTTGAGAGTCCCTTGGACTGCAAGGAGATCCAACCAGTCCATCCTGAAGGAGATCAGTCCTGGGTGTTCATTGGAAGGACTGATGCCGAAGCTGAAACTCCAATACTTTGGCCACTTCACGCGAAGAGTTGACTCATTGGAAAAGACCCTGATGCTGGGAGGGATTGGGGGCAGGAGGAGAAGGGGACGACAGAGGATGAGATGGCTGGATGGCATCACCGACTCAATGGACATGAGTCTGAGTAAACTCCGGGAGTTTGTGATGGACAGGGAGGCCTGGCGGGCTGCGATTCATGGGGTCGCAAAGAGTCGGACACGACTGAGCGACTGAACTGAAACTGAACTGAACTAAGCCTATTGGAAATGCAAATAATTTCCGTTTACTAAACAGCTGTTTCTTAATAGTTTGGTTTTTCTAATCCTCTAAATTGCTAATATTCCATCATATTACATTCTTCTACATGCTCAGTATTCAGAGATATGTAAAGTAAAACATCTAATAATCCACAAATCTCTATGGCAAATAAAAAGATTGGGAAGGGTTATTTTGATTCAAAAACATAATCCTAAGGAAAAAAGTCATCTTGAGTCACAATAATAATCAATCATAATGAAAAATAAATATGTAAAAGTATTCTTTAGTATGTCTAATGTATCCTGTTTTGAAAAATAAAGTATGTGAATGCAAATGAACTGAGAAAAATAAAACAGCTTGGAAAACTGGTCTGATAAATCCTAGCAAAATCTCAGAGAGATAATCCCTATTTAAATACATACTTTTGGAATTTTTCTTAATCTGCTTTTACTCCATAAATGTTCACTACGATTGTGACATAAAATGTGAGTATTCAGAGTTCAGGTGTTTATTTGTGCCAGAATTCTATGTTCAGAGAATATGTTCAGAATTCTTTGTTCAGGCAGTTGTCTTGAGAGTCAAAGAAACATTTTTTTGAGGGAACAACTGATGAACTTAACTCTTAACACTGGAATGCCTTATACTTACTTCTTATTGTTATGTTAATATGGTGTCTAGGCAGGCGCATTAAATAGATATACTGATAGATTCTGACTCACTTTAGAGAATGACTTTGCATTCATAGAATCCTCTTCTTAAAACTGAATACTTCAGCCTCTGTGAAGTGTGTCACTTTTAGAAAGCCTGAAGGCACTAATCTACCGTATAAATTAATGAACTGAAAAGCAGAACTTAAAGCAGATTTTGAGAGAGTGAAAACAAACAGAAAATGTTCAAAATTATTTCTACCAATTCTATATGTCAAAATGATGAAAATAATTTTTTCACCTAGAGAAATAAAATAAGTTCACATCAGATGAAAGTTTATGAACCTACTTTTCAATTGACACCTATGAAAAAAATATCCAAACAGTAATGCCTACTGAAAATGTAAATATGGTAAAGAAACTATACAGCAGAAATGAATGAAATGTAAATCAACTAAACTTCAATAAAATTTTCTTTAATTTAAAAAACTTATGATAATAATACACTCAAAGTCATCATAAGGATCCCAATGTATAGAACCAGAAAAGTTGACTCTTGGAAACTGCAAAAGGAAGAACAAAGAACTGCAATAACATTCTTACCCAAAGAATTCTTCAGTGTAGCCTCCATGGCTACAGAGATGGAAAAAGAATAGATTTAGCAGCATGGCTTATGATGGCAGAGAACAGAGTCTAGGGATAAAAGATAAGATGAAAATTCAACTGGAAAACCGAAGAGAACCTCAAAGTGAAACTGCCCAAGTCCTTGGTTAATCTCAACTACTCAAGTACAAGACAGACTCCAAGTCAAAAGTAAATAAATAGGTAGATGATAGAGAGATGATGGATAAATAGATGATAGCTAAATAGACAGACAGACATAAAACTGTTTATCCCTCTTTTTAGTTATGTTAGTTATTGCTTTATGTATTTTGGTGCTCCAGTGTTGGGTGCCTACAAAATTTACAACTGTTTCATCTTCCTGAAGAATTTACTCCTTTATCATTATTTAATGACACTTTATAGGGAGCATCTCATTGGATTTGGGGGTTTATATCTTTTGATATGAGAATGTAATTCATTTATGCTTAAAGTAATTATTGCCATTTTCTTAATTGTTTTCTGACTGTTTTGGGGTTCTTTTTTATTCCTCCATGACTGTCTTCCTTTCTGATTTTATGATATTTGAGGCTGTATGTTTTGACTTCTTTATCATAATCGTTCATGAATCTACTACAGATTTTTCTTTTGGGGTTACTATGTAGCTTGCATAAAGTATTTCATTAGCCTTGTTTCTATTACACTTGATAACTTCTAAAGTTTCTCACAGACTGCATGATAAATTTGAAGTTTCCTACTCACCACTTGGGCCTTCCAGGTGGCACTTGTGGTAAAGAACCCACCTGCCAGTACAGGAGATGTAAAGGACACAGGTTTGATCCCTGGGTCAGGGAGATCCCCTAAAGGAGGGCATGGCAACCCACTCCAGTCTTCTTGCCTGGATAAACCCACGGACAGGAAAGCCTGGTGGTCTACAGCCCATAGGGTCACAGTTGGACATGACTGAAGGACATGACTATCTTCTCAAAATACTTTCCTCAGGATGTTTCCTCTACTTGGGAAATTATCTACACATCACCATTTGTCAGGCCAACTCCTATACACACATTAAGTCTAAATTTGAGCATTATCTCCTCCCAAAATCTTCCCTCATTAAACTATATTTAATTAGAAATTCAACCAACAATGTTTCAGTTGTAACACTTATCACACTATATTATAATTGTCTATTTATTTACCCATGCTTCCCACTACACTGAAAGTTAAAGGGTACTTGGTAGCCATATTAAAGACCTAATAGGAAGTTATCAATGAATATTGATTAATATGACAGTTAAAGCATATTTCACATTCTCTTTCATATTGCAGTCAATTTCTCATAAGTATATATACAACTATAAAGCAAATGGAAAATTAAATTTCCAAATGTCATAGTAGTAGTTGCAATATCTATAACTTGATACATTTTTCAAAACGTTTTCATGCTGGAGTATGTATAGTGTACTCCAGGGAGTTTCAAGAGTAAATGAGCTGGGCTCATATAAGGTAGTAACATTTAAAAAGTAAGAAAATATCACTATGTAACTTACTCAACTGGAATGAGTGAGATATTGTACAAAGTACTAGTGACAAAATTACAAGTACATGTCGTTTATACTCTCAGAAAACTAGAACTGAATCTACTGACATCTGCAACTGTGCGTCATTTGGTTACTTACATATTTTGGGCCTCAGTTTTCAAAGATTCTATTATAAGAAATATGCCTTTCTAACAGTGTAAATTCTAATGCATTATGAAAATACTTGACACATAATAGATGATTTAGTAAATATACATGTAAAAATAATAAATATATAAAACAGAGAATATAACTCCATTCTGAGATGTAATAAAGATTAAATAAGAAAATGCATAACTAAGTATAGGCATGTATATTAAGGCAAATTGAGTCTTACAATGATCATTAAAGAAATATTAACAAAATAAAAGAAGAGCACCAAGAATGGAATGGACTGGTGAGTTATTGAGTTATCTACTGGAGGTAGCAAAATTTACAGAAAAGACTTCACAGACAAGGCTGATCAAATTCAGCGTTGAAATAATTTTACAGAAGGATGATACAAAAGGGTTTTCCATATGGAAAGGTCTGTGTTATTAGCACACACACAAAAAAAATCAGAAGGTTAAGGCATAGCTCTTGTGTGCTAATATTATGACAGAGTTTAGCCTGTGTCTGATATGATCTGATTTTAATTTTCAAAAAATCAATTTGGCAGCAGAGAATGTGTTAGAGAAATACAAAACTCAAAGAAGAAAGACTAATTTTGAAACTCCTCTAGTAATTCAGGCACAATATGATAGATGCTTTAATTATCAGTAGCTCTAGGGATAAAAAGAAAAGACTAGATATGATAGATGATATGGAAGTTCAATCTATAAAGTCTGATGATTGAACAGAGATGAAGAATGTAGAAAATGGAGGTGTCTATCATGACTATAGGAAGTACAAAGTTATTGTTTTTAGCTAAAAAAAATTAGATTTATATTTTTAACAAATCATCCTAAAGAATGTAGAGCAAAGAGGGGAGACTGGAGTTAAGTAAACAGTTTAAGGAACAAAGGCAATGTTTCAGATAAATCTTATTGGGAACCCAAAGTAATATAAAAGAATAGAAGCAACATATTATAAGTCTTGTTAAGATTCACCAATCCTCCTAAATTGTTTACCACTTCAGGTAATTCACATGGAAAGGAATGGCAGAGTCAGACATAGCCTAGGAATATATCTCTAATATCTTTGAATAGTTGGAGAAGAATCTGAAATTTTCAAGCATGTGTGTGCTTTATATATTAATATCAGTTTTCTCATTTGAAACCAATTATTTTGACAAGAAAGATACATTAAAAATTGAAATTTCTTATTTTGTATCATGATTGTCTACTTTAGAAAAATTTCAAATTTAACAAAATTATCTCTTAATGTTTAGGAAAAATGTGTTTGAAAAGAACACTTTATTTATTTGGTAAATGTATACTGATATCCTATTTTATATATAAGAGAGGCAACATATGAATCACATGGATATAGGTATATGTTAATATATCCACGTATGTAGCTTCCCAGGTGGCACTCGTGGCAACGAATCCACTTGCCAATGCAGGAGATGCAAGAGATGTGGGTTCAATCAGTGGGTCAGGAAGATCCCCTAGAGAAGGAAATGGCAAACCACTCCAGTATTCTTGCCTGGAGAAGCCCATGGACAAAGGAACCTGGTGGGCTACAGTCCATAGGGTCACAAAAGAGTAGGCATGACTTAGTGACTAAAACAAACATATACATAGTACTCTGGCCTGTGCCACAAATTGTATAAGATAGCATAATTAAATATTTTCATCATCTTAATTATGTAATAGGATTTCAGTAGAAACAAGGAAAAGCATACAAAATTCTATGTGTGGTAATCACGTGGGTTCAACAGAAAAGGTAACGTCTAACTAGAGACCTAGTTGAGGAATAGGAGATTGATGCATAAATAAGTTAGTGATAGGCACATGTTGCAAAAATATAAGAGGCAGAAGTACAAATTTTCCTAGTTCAAATTGCCAAAATGAATAGCCTAAGAGAAAGAACATTATCTCTACCCTCATACCCCCAGAGAAGGATCAGATCATATAAGTTAAATAAGCAGGGTGACAATATACAGCCTTGAAATACTCCTTTCTCTATTTGGAACCAGTCTGTTGTTCCATATCCAGTTGTAACTGTTGCTTCCTGATCTGCATACAGGTTTCTCGAGAAGCAGGTCAGGTGCTCTGGTATTCCTATCTCTTTCAGAATTTTCCAGTTTATTGTGATCCACACAGTCAAAGGCTTTGGCATAATCAATAAAGCAGAAATAGATGCTTTCCTGGAACTCTCTTGCTTTTTCAATGATCCAGCAGATGTTGGCAATTTGATCTCTGGTTCCTCTGCCTTTTCTAAAACCAGTTTGAACATCTGGAAGTTCACAGTTCATGTACTGTTGAAGCCTAGCTTGGAGAATTTTGAGCATTACTTTGCTAGCATGTGAGATAACTGCAATTGTATGGTAGTTTGAGCATTCTTTGGCATTGCCTTTCTTTGGGATTGGAATGAAAACTGACCTTTTCCAGTCCTGTGGCCACTGCTGAGTTTTCCGTTTGCTGGCATGTTGAGTGCAGCACTTTCACACTTTCATTTAGGATTTGAAATTGCTCAACTGGAATTCCATCACCTCCACTAGCTTTGTTCGTAGTGATGCTTCCTAAGGCCCACTTGACTTCACAATCCAGGATGTCTGGCTCTAGATGAGTGATCACACCATTGTGATTATCTGGGTCGTGAACATCTTTTTTTTGTACAGTTCTCCTGTGTGTTCTTATCAACTCTTCTTAATATCTATGCTTCTGTTAGGTCTATATCATTTCTGTCCTTTATTGTGCCCTTGAATGAAATGTTCCCTTGGTATCTTTAATTTTCTTGAAGAGATCTCTAGTCTCCCCCATTCTATTGTTATCCTCTATCTCTTTACACTGATCACTGAGGAAGGCTTTCTTATCTTTCCTTGCTATTCTTTGGAGCTCTGCATTCAAATGGGTATATCTTTCCTTTTCTCCTATGTTTTTCACTTCTCTTCTTTTCACTGCTCTTTGTAAGGCTGGGGCAGAAGAAAATAATTATTTTGAGACAGCAGATAATTGAGCATATTAAAATTCTAATCTAATGTAAAGGTGCTGTTAAGAAGAGAATATTGAACATACAGGAGAAGACATAATCCAAGAATGAGATCCCTAAAAAACTGAGATGAGATGGAGTTCAGAGTAGAGACAGATGAGTTCTCTTTCAATGGAAAAGAGTATGGTTTTCTTTACAATCCATGGTCAAGAGAAAATACTGGGTAGAGTGCATGTAAGTTAGTAACTGGGTTACAAAAGAAAACTCACTGTTTACCTTAACTATCACACTGCTACCACACCCACAACATTATTACCACACTTACAACAGTAGAATTATAGGTTTTCCATACCAGGAAATTCTGACATTAATTACCTAGAGTCAGTGAAGACCATACAGGTTAAAGGCTCAGTTCCACACATATGCCCCTGCCTCTGGTCATCAATCATAAGCAATAGGTCTCTAGGTTCCCTGCAACTTCTGTCCAACTTGGCTACAAAGCAGAGGGTACTAAGACCCTCTCCTTGGTTCAATCATTTGCTAGAACATGTCATAGAACTTAGGAAAACACATTTGCTATTTGATTACATAATAAAATACATGAGAAAGAATAAAAATGAACAGCCAGATGGAGAAATACATGGAGTAAGGTCTGGATAGGTCCTAAGCATAGATGCTTTTGTCCCTTTGTAGTTAGGGTGTACCACCTCCCAACACATAGATGTGTTCACCAACCTAGAAACTCTCCAAACTCCATACTTTAGGGTATTTTAATGGAGGCTTTATCATATAGGTATGATCAATCATGAACACAATCTCCAGCCCCTCTTCTATTTCCTGAGGATGGAGAGTGGAATTGCAAGTTCCAAGTTTCTAATCATGGTTTGGTCTTTCTGGTCACCAGCTCTCATCCTGAAGTTACACATGAACCAATCAAGAGTCACCTCTTCAGAACAAAACATACTCCTATTCCCCCAGGAAATTCCAAGGGATGTAGGAACTTTGTGTCAGGAACAAGGCCAAAGACCAAATATTAGAAAAAAAAGATGCCCCAAGTGCTCTTATCACTTGGGAAATTACAAGGATTGTAGGAGCTCTGTGCCAGAAACTTGGAAGTAGAGATTAATAAATATTTTTTTCTATTATTTCACAGTAGGTGAACAGGAGTTGAAGGATTTTTTTCAGTGAAGAGATGAGATAGCTGAGGCTATAAAAAGGCAAGATGGGAAGACATCAATTTTGAGGCAAGTTGAGAAGTATTAAAATAGTTAAAAAAAAAAATCTGCCTAGATAATACATAGAAGAATTTATGGACATCTTGAGAGACCAAATTAATTTGGAGAGAGTGATTTTAAAAACTGCTACACTTCTGAGGAGTGTTTAGATGTCAAAGAACTATCCAGAAAAACCAAGATCCATCTAGGGTTGATGTTTTCCAGGCTAGTGCAATGGAATCATAATGATGCAAGGCCTCAGATGATATCAGTGAGAGAAGCATTAACATGATGAAAATGATATTTAAAACTAAGGAAAAAAAGATACTAATAGTAGATGAAAAGATAGCAAGAAATGGGCATCCTTTATGGGTCCAGTGACGAATGTAGTTTCAGGAATTAAACAAGAGTGGGTTATAAGAAGTTGTGGCCATAGGATGTTTAGATAGATAAAAATAGCTTAGTTTAAAGAAATTAGTACCTACTGAGCTTTCCAACTTTTATGTAAGGTAGCATGTGACATTCATTCAAAATTTCCTCCTCTATATCATTCCATGCAGCTCCTTATTCAGCCATTGTGCAAAATCCACTAATCTCATGTCAATTTTTAAAACCTACTAAAAAAATTCCAAACCAACTGAAGTGATTTTTTAAAAAACTGTCTATTTCTATTATTGATTTCCACTTCTCCCATACACAGTATAAACTTTCTTGATGAGAAATAGATTAGCTTGGTTCAATTCTAACTTTGATAAAAAATTGAATAACAGACCAGAACCAAAACAAAAAAACATCTTAGTGTATATGCTATGATTGATTTCATCACTCGTGTTTTTCTTGACACCTTGTCAAGATTAAAAGCAAACATGCTGATATCTTCAAATTCTTTTTGGATCACAGACATGGAATTTCTATAGGAGATAATCAAAAGGAACCCACTTTTCCATTCTTCTTGACCTCAAAAATCCAGAAGTCATTGAAATTTAAGACTGTGCTAAATTGGGCTCATATTGAAAAAATCATTTTATAGCTCATTTGCCAAGAAGAGAAATTTTGAGGTTCAAGGTAACCTTCTGTCATCTTCCATTCTTTTGAAATAATGTGTGTTTTCCACCTCCATGCACATACTGTTTCCCCGATTTCAGTCTAAAAGTGTTCAATCTATGGTGAAGACCTATTGAAAGGGCAAGGAGAAGAGGTTAAAAAAAAAGACCTAAGGGACCACAGAAATCTATTTGAACTGAGCCCTAAAATCCATCTATAGTCTTGGAGATCTCTGTATGACGAGTTTCTACTACCATGAGTTTTAAAATACCCAAGGATAAAAAACAAATATAGTCCTTATTTCAAAATCTAGAAAATACCCTGATATATTTAAAGGTTAACTATTTTCATTAATTGGCATGAGAGGTGTATCACTGGCTTCTCTGGTGGCTCAGATGGCAAGGAACCTGCCTGCAATGTGGGAGTATCAGGTTGATACCTGGGTTGGGAAGTGATCTTTTTAGATATAACCTTGTCTATCATTAGCACTTTCATTAAAACCACTTGCAAGGTAGGATCCATCTTTCTCATTTTGGTTTCTCATCTTAAGGCAGTGGTGAGTAGAAAAAAGCAAGCAAATGACTCCCTGTATGAAAATAAGGGTATTAAAATCTTTCATCTAATAGTTTCAGTATGTCATTAGTCTGAAGGTGTATATGATCTTCTGATTCTGGAGTCACAAGTTCAGTAAAAGATAGATAGGTAGTTAGGTAGATAGATACATACATATACACATATATAAAAATATAGGTAGGTTTGGGAATTCTAAAGCCCTCTACAACTCTCAAATACCTTTACCTTATTTTAGACTTATGTGTTCGCTGCCTCTTTGTTTTCACCTGGCTCTATTGTTGGTCTTGATTCCTTTGATGACCTACTGGTTCTGCAACTCTTCATCAGACAATAAACACTATTCTCTTCTTTTGTTTCCAAAAAATTCCACTAATCAAAGAATGTTTCCCACACCAGACTTTCACTACAAAAAAGTTATCAGTTGACATGTCCTACCAGCCTAATATTACCACCTTGTTAGGCCTTATATTTTCCTCTTTCTTCCATCCCTACATTTCTTGTCATCACCATATCTGTCTAGGAGGAAATTCAAATTATTCTTTCATGATTATGCAAAACAATTGTAGTCTAGGAACTGTGGTTGTAAAGAGTCTGTTTATGTGCTTTCTTTCTTTAAAACTTTTTCTTATTGATTGAAATATAGTTAGTCCACAATGTTGTGTTAGTGTCAGGTTTCCAGAGAAGTGATTCAGTTATACATATATAAGCTATATATAATCAATCTGATTTTGGTGTTGACCATCTGGTGATGTCCATGTGTAGAGTCTTCTCTTGTGTTGTTGGAAGAGGGTGTTTGCTATGACCAGTGCGTTCTCTTGGCAAAACTCTATTAGCCTTTGCCCTGCTTCATTCCATACCGCAAGACCAAATTTGCCTGTTACTCCAGTTGTTTCTTGACTTCCTACTTTTGCATTCCAGTTCCCTATAATGAAAAGGACATCTTTTGGGGGTGTTAGTTCTAAAAGGTCTTATAGGTCTTCATAGAACTGTTCAACTTCAGCTTCTTCAGTGTTACTGGTTGGGGTATAGGCTTGGATTACCGTGATATTGAATGGTTTGCCTTGGAAATGAACGGAGATCATTCTGTCATTTTTGAGATGGCATCCAAGTACTGCATTTTGGACTCTTTTGTTAACCATGATGGCTACTGCATTTCTTCTATGGGATTCCTGCCCACAGTGGTAGATATAATGGTCATCTGAGTTAAATTCACCCATTCCAGTCCATTTCAGTTTGCTGATTCCTAGAATGTCAACATTCACTCTTGCCATCTCCTGTTTGACCACTTCCAATTTGCCTTGATTCATGGACCTAACATTCCAGTTTCCTATGCAATATTGCTCTTTACAGCATCAGACCTTGCTTCTATCACCAGTTACATCCACAACTGGGTATTGTTTTTGCTGTGGCGCCATCCCTTCCTTCTTTCTGGAGTTATTTCTCCACTGATCTCCAGTAGCATATTGGGCACCTACCGACCTGGGGAGTTCCTCTTTCAGTATCCTATCATTTTGCCTTTTCATACTGTTCATGGGGTTCTCAAGGCAAGAGTACTGAAGTGGTTTGCCATTCTCTTCTCCAGGGGACCACATTCTGTCAGCATCCTCTGGATCATCAAAAAAGCAAGAAAGTTCCAGAAAAACATCTATTTCTGCTTTATTGACTATGCCAAAGCCTTTGACTGTGTGGATCACAATAAACTGTGGAAAATTCTTCAAGAGATGGGAATACCTGACCATCTGACCCACCTCTTGAGAAAACTATATGCAGGTCAGGAAGCAATAGTTAGAACTGGATATGGAACAACAGACTGGCTCTAAATAGGAAAAGGAGTACATCAAGGCTATATATTGTCACCCTGCTTATTTAACTTCTATTCAGAGTACATCATGAGAAATGCTGGGCTGGAAGAAGCACAAGCTGGAATCAAGATTGCTGGGAGAAATATCAATAACCTCAGATATGCAGATGACACCACCCTTATAGCAGAAAGTGAAGAGGAACTAAAATGCCTCTTGATGAAAGTGAAAGAAGAGAGTGAAAAGTTGGCTTAAAGCTCAACATTCAGAAAACTAAGATCATGGCCTCTGGTCCCATCACCTCATGGGAAATAGAAGGGGAGATAGTGGAAGCAGTGTCATGTCAGAAGTTATTGTTTTGGGCTCCAAAATCACTGCAGATGGTGAAATTCAAAGACGCTTTGAATTTGAAACTCAAAGACGCTTACTCCTCGTAAGGAAAGTTTTTTTGAAATTCAAAGACGCTTACTCCTTGTAAGGAAAGTTATGACCAACCTAGGCAGCATATTAGAAAGCAGAGACATTACTTTGCCAACAAAGGTCCAACTAGTCAAGGCTATAGTTTTTCCAGTGGTCATGTATGGATATGAGAGTTAGACTGTGAAGAAAGCTGAGCGCCGAAAAATTGATGCTTTCGAACTGTGGTGTTGGAGAAGACTCTTGAGAGTCCCTTGGACTGCAAGGAGATCCACCAGTCCATCTTAAAGGAGATCAGTCCTGGATGTTCATTGGAAAGACTGATGCTGCAGCTGAAACTCCAATACTTTGGCCACTTCATGCGAAGAGTTGACTCATTGGAAAAGACCCTGATGCTGGGAGGGATTGGGGGCAGGAGGAGAAGTGGATGACAGAGGATGAAATGGCTGGATGGCATCACTGACTCGATGGGCATGAGTTTGAGTAAACTCTGGGAGTTGGTGATGGACAGGGAGGCCTGGCGTGCTGTGATTCACAGGGTTGCAAAGAGTCGGACACAACTGAGCAACTGAACTGAACTGAACTGAACTGAAGTTATATATAATTTGTTGTGTGGTCACTAAGTCATGTCCAACTCTTTTGCAACTGCATGGACTGTAGCCCACCAGACTCCTCAGTCCATGGAATTTCCCAGGTAAGTATAGTGGAGTGGGTTTCCATTTCCTTCTCTAGCAGATCTTCCCAATCTGGGGATCAAACCTGCATCTCCTGCACTGGCAGGCAGATTCTTTACACTGAGCCACAAGGGATGCCCAAATTATACATACATATATAAAAATATGTGTGTGTGTATGTGTGTGTGTGTGTGTGTAGATAGATGTGTGTGTATAGATAGGTGTATAAATATATATATATATATACACACACATGTACATCATATTCTTTACCATTATAGGTTATTACAAGATATTGAATATAGTTATCTATGCTATACAGTAGGTCCTTGCTGTTTAGTTTATACATAGTAGTGTGTATATGTTAAGCCCAGACTTCTAATTTCTCTCTCAACACTCCACTCCCTGATATCTTCTTTGGTATCCATAAATTTGTTTTCTATGTCTATGGGTCTGTTTTACAAATAAGTTGATTTGACTCACTTTTTTAGGCTCCACATATACCTGATATCACATATTTGTCTTTCTCTGTATGGCTAACTTCACTTAAAATGATCATCTCTCTAGGTCCATCCATGTTGCTGCAAGTGGTATATTTCATTCTTTTTTATGACTTACTAATATTTCATTGTATATGTATACCAAATCTTTATCTATTCATCCGTCAATGGGCATTTAGGTTGCTTCCATATCTTGGCTATTGAAAATAGTGCTGCAATGAACATTAGGGTGCATGTATCTTTTTCAATTATATTTTTCTCCAGATATATGCCCAGAGATCACTGGATCATAAGTTTAATACATATTTAGTTTTTTTTAAAGAAACCCTGTTCTATTCCCTGTAGTGGCTGCACCAAGTTATATTCCCACCAACAGCATAGGAGGGTGTCTTTTTCCAAACCTTAGCCGGTATTTCTTATTTGTAGACATTTCAGATGATGGCCATTCTGACAAGCGTGAGGTGATACTTCATTGTAGTTTTAATTTTTATTTCTCTAATAATTAGCATATTGAGCACATTTTCCTGTGCCTATTGGCCATCTATATATCTTTTTTGGAGAACTGTCTATTTAGATCTTCTACTCACTTTTTATGGGGTTGTTTGTTATCAGATATTAAGTTGTATGAACACGGTATATTTCTCCATCTGTTTGTGTCCTCTTTGATTTCTTTCATCAGTGTTTTATAGTTTTCTATGTATAGGTCTTTTGTTTCTTTAAGTAGATATACTCCTAAGTATTTTATTCTTTTTGTTGCAATGGTGAATGGTATTGTTTCCTTAATTTCATTTTCTGTTTTCTCATTGTTAGTGTATAGGAATGCAAGGGATTTCTGTGTGTTAATTTTATATCCTGCAACTTTACTATATTTGTTGATTAGCTCTAGTAATTTTCTGGTAGAGTCTTTAGGGTTTCCTATGTAGAGGATCATGTCATCTGCAAACAGCAAAAGTTTCACTTCTTCTTTTCCTATCTGGATTCCTTTTACTTCTTTTTCTGCTCTGATTGCTTTGGCCAAAACTTCTAAAACTATGTTGAATAGTTGTGGTGAGAGTGGGTACCCTTGACTTGTTCCTGATTTTAGGGGAAATGCTTTCAATTTTTCACCTTTGAGAGTAATGCTTGCTGTGGGTTTGTCATATATAGCTTTTATTATGTTGAGGTATGTTCCTTCTATTCCTGCTGTCTGGAGAGTTTTAATCATAAATGGATGTTAAATTTTGTCAAAGGCTTTTTCTGCATCTATTGAGATAATCATATGGTTTTTATCTTTCAATTTGTTAATGTGGTGTATTACATTGATTGATTTGCAGATATTAAAGAATCCTTGCATTCCTGGGATAAAGCCCACTTGGTCATGATGTATGATTTTTTTTACTATGTTGATGGATTCTGTTTGCTAGAATGTTGTTAAGGATTTTTGCATCTAAGTTCATCAAGGCACAAAGAAGGAAATATAGATCAATGGAACAGAATAGAAAGCCCAGAGATAAATCCACGAACTTATGGACACCTTATCTTTGACAAAGGAGGCAAGGATATACAATGGAAAAAAGACAACCTCTTCAACAAGTGGTGCTGGGAAAACTGGTCAACCACTTGTAAAGAATGAACTAGAAACACTTTCTAACACATACCAAAATAACTCAAAATGGATTAAGATTAATGTCAGACCGAGAATATAAACTCTAGAGGGAAAACAAGGCAAACACTCTCTGAATATCAGCAAATCCTCTATGACCTTCAGATATTGGAAATAAAAGCAAAACTAAACAAATGGGACCTAATGAAACTTTAAAGCTTTTGCACTACAAAGGAAACTATAAGCAAGGTGAAAAGACAGCCCTCAGATTGGGAGAAAATAATAGCAAATGAAGAAACAGACAAAGGATTAATCTCAAAAATATACAAGCAACTCCTGCAGCTCAATTCCAGAAAAATAATGACCCAATCAAAAAATGGGCCAAAGAACTAAACAGACATTTCTCCAAAGAAGACATACAGATGGCTAACAAACACATGAAAAGATGCTCAACATCACTCATTATTAGAGAAATGCAAATCAAAACCACAATGAGGTACCATTACACGCCAGTCAGGATGGCTGCTATCCAAAAGTCTACAAGCAATAAATGCTGAGAGGGTGTGGAGAAAAGGGAACCCTCTTACACTATTGTGGAATGCAACTAGTATGCCATTATGGAGAACAGTGTGGAGATTTCTTAAAATGGAATAGATGCTAACTGACCAGCATCTCCTTCTGGAGATACACTTGAAGGGAAAAACAGATTGAAAGAGACCGTGGCACCCAATGTTTCATCGCAGCTGTTTATTAATAGCGGAATGGAGCAACTAGATGCGCCTCAGCAGATGATGGATAAAGCTGTGGTAATATACCAATGGAATACTTATCAGCTGTAAAAAGAATTCATTTAATCGTTCTAATGAGATGGTGACACTGGGAGCCATTATACAGGAACGAAGTAAAGGCAGAAGAATGAAAGAACAATTACAGTTATAATGCATATATGTAATTTCGAAGACATGTATGATAACTTATGCACACAGAAAAGAATCAGATGTCGAACAAGTTTTGATCTGCGGGAGAGGCGAGGGTGGATGTTCAGAGATGCATTGAAACATGTATGTTTCGGGTGAAACAGATCACCAGCCCAGGTGGGATGCATGAGACAAGTGCTCAGGCCTGGTGCACTGGGAAGACCCAGAGGGATCGGGTGGAGAGGGAGGTGGGAGAGGGGAATGGGATGGGGAACACATGTAAATCCATGGCTGATTCATGTCAATGGATGGCAAAAACCACTACAATATGTAAAGTAATTAGCCTCCAACTAATAAAAATAAATGGGGGGGGGGCGAGAAAAAAATAAAAGAGGAAAAAAAAAAGTTGTATGAGCTTTTTGTATGTTTTGGAAATTAATCCCCTGTCAGTTGTGTCATTTGCAAATATTTTCTCCCAATGTGTAGCCTGTCTTTCCATTTTTTCTATGATTTCCTTTACTCTGCACAAGTGTTTTAGTTTGATTGGATCCTATCAGTTTATTTTTGCTTTGTTTCATTTACTTTGGAGACAGAGCAAAAAACTGCTGCAATTTATGGCAAAGAGTGTCTGCCTATACTTTCCTCCAGGAATTTTATAGTATCTGGTCTTACATTTGGGTCTTTAATCCATTTTGAGTTTATTTTTGTGTATGGTGTTAGAAAATGTTCCAATTTCATTCTTTTACATGTAACTGTCCTGTTTTTCCAGCACCACTCATTGAGGAGACTGTCTTTCTCCACTCTATATTCTTGCCTCCTTTGTAATGGATTGATTTTATGTGAGCGGGTTTATTTATGGACTTTCTATCCTGTTGCACTGACCTCTGTTTCTGTTTTCTGCCAATACCATATTGTTTTGATTACTGTAGCTTTGTAGTTTAGTCTGACGTCAGGGAGTGTGACCCTTCTAGCTCCATTTTTTTTTTCTTAAGATTGCTTTGATTATTCAGTCATTTGTGTTTCCATACAGATTTTTAAAATTTTTGTTCTAGTTCTGTGAAAAAGCTATTGTTGATTTGATAGGGATTCAATTGAATCTGTAGATTGCCTTGAACAATATGGTCATTTTAACAATATTGGTTCTTCCAGCCCAAGAATATGGTATATCTTCCCATCTGTTTGTGTCATCTTCAATTTCTTTCACCGGTGTCTTATAGTTTTCAGAGTAAAGGTACAGGTCTTTTGCCTCTTTAGGTAGGTTTATTCCCAAGTGTTTAATTCATTTTGATGCAATAATAAGTGGGACTATTTTCTTCATTTTTCTGATACTTTGTTGTTAGTGTCTAGAAATGCAACAGATTTCTGTATATTAATCTTTTATCCAGCAACATCACCAAGTTCATGATGAGTTTTAGTAGTTTTTTGGTTGAGTCTTTAGAGTTTTCTATGTATAGCATTATGTAATCAGCAACCAGTGACAGTTTTATTTCTTTTCCAATTTGGATTCCTTTTATTTCTTTTTCCTTTCTGACTGCTGTGACTGGGACTTTCAAAATTATGTTGTGTAAAAGTGGACATCTGTGTCTTGTTCCTGATCTTAGAAGAAATGTTTTCAGTTTTTCACCACTGAACTGATGCTAGTAATGGATTTGTCATATATATACTTTATTATCTGGAGGTATTATCTCTCTGTGCTCACTTTCTAGAGAGTTTTTATCATAAATGACTGTTGAACTTTATCAAAAGCCCTTTCTGCATCTATTGAGATGATCATATAGTTTTGATTCTTCAGTTTGTTAGTGTGGTATATCATGTTGATTGATTTGCAGATATTAAAAAATCCTTGCATCTTTGAAACAAGTCTCACTTAATCATGATATATAATCCTTTTAATGTTTTGTTGTGGGCTTTCCTGGTAGCTCAGACAGTAAAGAATCTGCCTTCAATGAAGGAGACCTGGATTTGATCTCTGGGTCAGGAAGATCCCCTGAAGAAGGTAATGGCAACCCACTCCAGTATTCTTCCCTGGAGAATCCCATGGACAGAGGAGCCTGGTGGGCTACAGCCATGGGGTCGCAAAGAGTCAGAAACGTTTGAGTGACTAACACTTTCACTTTCACAATGTTTTGTTGGAGTTGGTTTGCTAGTATTTTGTTGAGAATTTTTGCATCTATATTCATCAGTGATATTGGTCTGTAACTTTCCTCTTTTGTCATATAATTGTCTGGTTTTGGTATCAGTGTGATGGTAGCCTCTTTCTTAAACAAAAGAACCATCCAACCACAATGATTATTTTAACACTCATCTAGGAGGCATTCGTATTTTGCTTGCCATGGCCATTTACATATACTATTACCTAAGCATCTAAAGTTGGCAGTATGATAGGGAAGGCAAACTGTGTACAAATAATTGACAGAGAAAGTAGATGATCACTAATAAATTGTGACAAAATTGCCCAAAGCTAATCTCAAATACTAAGTAGATATAATTATATGTGGTAAGAAGTCCACTGAGTAAAAGCAGAATGTTTATAAATGTGTCCTAGGTCAACAAATGTCCAAAACATCTGAATTAAAAGGAAAAAGGAGTATATCATATGGCAAGCAAGTGAAATTTCCCACTGCCTCAGAATGTTCAATAATTTTCTTTCAATCTGGTCTACTTTGTCCTAGATCTCCCACATAGTTCAAACCAAATCAGCACTTCTTAACAGCAGGCACTTGAAAGAGGAAAATGAGCTTATTTAGAGAGCACCTGGACAAAAGAGAAAAGTAGAAGTAATGTCAAGTATCAAAAGCTTCCAATATTTCATGTACAGCCTTTGGATGGAAGATTTACACAGGTCTCCCACTCAGAATCAACACATTTACATGTTTTCCACGGCTCCTCTGAACATAACTGCAGCTTCACGCATGCCTCTTGTACTGTCTCAGTTAAAGCTAAAGTAAAGTGTGAATACCCAACAAGATGAATGTAATTGCATCTAGCATGGACATCACTTCATGTCTAGGGCTTGGGACTTTTATAGTGCCTCTCCTCTCTTCCTAACGTTCCCCCTTTTGAATAATGAGGCATATTTCCCATTTGTTTTTGCTCTCAAAACTCAGTCAGAAGGAGAAGTATATGGATAGTACTCAACTTCTTTGTGTATTATATTCTGTCTGACCTGTAACATGATACAACTTTAGCTTCTTTTTTTTCCCTTAGGATAGAAAACCATATCCAAAGGAAGATCCCAAGTTTGAGTAATTACAAACAGAACATATATATATATATATATATATATATATATATATAACCATATGTTTTCCAGTATTCAGGTTTTTGTACCCAGAACCACTATATTACTTAAAATGTAAATGCTTAATTTCACCCAAGCAGAAATCTCTAAGCAATGCCTTAATGATCACTCTCATCAAGCAATCTTGAATTTGTGTTATAACAGCAACAGTGTGTTCTTGCAGTGATAACTATATAGCAATTTTTTTTTTTTTTACCATGTCTGCATTTTGGTTCTCCAGGCACTAAAATTGGGCAACATACTTGCTTTTTTAGTGCTATTTTCCTTAAACTATTAAGCATAGCTCTGTCCAAAGTCAAAGTGTTGGAAGGAAATAAGAGTCACCAATGCTAAAAAGACAAAGAACCACTAAATCTTATTTAATTAGATATAATCTAATTCTACATGTACTGCCACTCCAACTTTGAGACTGCTTAGCAAAGACCTAGTATCAGCAACAGTGCTAAGATACCAGCATCATTCACACACATACTCGTTAATAAGCCATAGCCAGATTGGAGCTAGCCTTACAGATTCCACATTATGACAAGAACATTAATTTAAGCTGAGGCAGTTTATCATAATAGAACTTACATGGTAAGGCACTTAAGCTTTTGACCCCTTGGTTACAATAAGCCTCTAGATTCTCATTTGTAAAACAGTGATAAAAGGAGTAAAAATCTCAGGAGTTTTCTGAGGATTATATGAGTTATTGCAAGTAAAGCACTGAATAAAGTAAAAGAGCAAATACTAAAAAAAAAAAAAAATGCACAAAAAGTTATGAATATTGTTCCTTTTTGTCTTTTTTGCTAAATTGCAACTGAGTGGAGAACAGTGAATAATGATATATAAAAAGCAAGTGGGATTTATATATTTACGAGAACATTTGACATTTTCTAATTAATATTAAGATCAATGACCTACAGGAATCCATGATATTATCAGTCTATTATACTCTCCTTTTTGGTATCTCTTCATGTGAAATTCTATATTCCTACCAAAACAAAAACAAAAAACTGTCCACTCATGTTTGGTAAACTCTTATCTGACATGGGAATATCCTTTTGGTAGTTAAAGGCCACTAATTCATTGCAGTAACCATTCAAGTGAATTTAATGTAAAAAGTAACAGTTGGATACCTGTGTGGAAATTGGAGGTTCTATGAGTCAATAATAAATAAATCCCAGTACTAAAAAGAGATGTATGGTTTTCCTATAAACATCAACATATTTGTAATTAATTCCCAAAGGCATAGTTAAAAGAATAAAAAACAGAAAAAGTAAAAGCATTTCACAAAAAACTAGTCATAAAATTACGGATAATATCAACATGCTTGGAGACTAAGATAAACACCAACTTGATGTGACTGCTTGATAAATAAATCTTCTGTGAAGGAGATATGATATCGATTAATTTTAAAAATTAAATTTATAATCATTGAAAAAATAACATGAATGGCTAATAAAGATATGAAGAAATGCTTAAACTAGTTTTTAATAAAGAAAATCAAATTAAAACAATATGATGTAACTTTATACCCATCATATTAGCAAATATTAAAATTTTAGGTAGCATAAATTGTTGGAGAGATCATGGGAATATGGAAATATTTATGCAGTACAGATGGCAGTTTAGACTGTGGAGCTATTATGGAGAGCAATCTGATAGTACACAATCAGATTTAGTACATAAATACTTAAAAAATAGCAGCATTCCTTTTCCTGAGCATATATCCTAGAGAAATTGCTACTAGGTCCAAAAGGAATGACTTTTACATCACTGCTTATCATGGTAGGAAATTGGAGTCAATCTGGAGGGCCATTGTTAGGGAAAGGACATAAAAACATGGTGGATTCAAACCACGGAATAGTAGAAGGCCACGGAAAGCAACAGGCTGAATGTAAATGTAATTTAAATAGTTCATGGAACCGTTGCTGTATAAAAACTATAAGATAAAATGAGACCTATAATAGTTTATAAAATAAAAATATGTACTTATAAAAATAACATGTATTTTTCAAGGATATATATATAATAAAAGGATACAACATAAATATATTAGAATGATTACCATTTTAGGCTAGTGGTGGAGTAAACATGATAAGAGATAGAGATATAAAACCTCATATATGTTAAAAAGGAGGGGCTGTTTTACATTTCCATTGCTACATAACAAATTACCACAAATTTAGCAGTTTAAATAATGCAAATTCATTATTTCACAGTTCCTGTATGTCGGAAATACAGACAAGGCTCAACTGGATCTTCTGCTCCAGGTCTCATAAGACTGAAACCTAAGTGACAGGTGGAGCAAGGGTCTCATCCGAGGTTCAGAGCCCTCTTCCAAGCTAATGTGGTCACTGGCAGGAATCATTTCTATGAAGTTGTAGAAGTCATAAGCTGTACCTTCAAGACCATCAGAAGAGCATCTGTTTGATGCTTCAACTTCTTTTAAAGGGCTCATCTGATTAAATCAGGTCCACAAAGAACAATCTCCTTTTTGATTAATTCAAAGTTAGCTGATTAGTAACTGAATAACAGCAGTATTGGCCCATTATATTCACTGATCCTGTCCATGTTCAAGAGAATTTGATAAAATAGGGTATATATATCCAAATTTTATAAATTTTCAAATAAATATTTTATCAGCTATATCAAGCAGATAAAAATGAGTAAAGACACAGAATACTAAAACATTATATTAATAAGTTTGACTTAATGAACACACACTGAACTTTGCACCCAAAAATTGGATTATTAAAAAAAAGGATTTTTAAAGATGTGCAATGAAAATTAGAAACAGGAAAACACTCTGACTTGCATAGCTTTCTTGATTTCAAAAGAAATAGATGATATTACATACTTACTAATATCATTTTATTAGTATTACTTACAAGTAAGTAAGTATTGTAAGTATTACTAGTATCATTTATTAGTAAGCACTGCATACTTACTAATATCGTGTCTGACTCTTTGTGACCCAGAGATGATAGCCCTCCAGGCTCCTCTGTCCATGGAATTCTCCAGGCAAGAATACTGGAGTGGGTTGCCATTTCCTTCTCCAGGTGATCTTCCTGACCCAGGGATGGAAACTGAGTCTCCCGCATTGCAGGCAGATTCCTCACTGTCTGAGTCAATTGCATTATTTTCTTTATTTCAGTGGTCTAGAACTGAACCCACAAAAGCATCAATAATATCTCTAATTGGCTGCTAAAAGAAATTAATAAATTGATGAATGTTGATGTCGGGATTCTTTTTGAAACCTCTGAATCACCTCTACGAAAAGTTTGTAAGATGCCTGACCAGGAAGCGTTCCCACATATAGTCTGCGCCCAGCTGTCAGTCTTTCCTCAGGCCATCCCCTCTGCTGGAATGCTTTTCCTTGCCAGGGTCTCAATACCACCCAATCTCTTCAGTAAGAGATTTATACCTCCCACACCCCTCTTTGTTGAGCCTGCTCTGGCTGACCAGACAGAATACATATCCTTTCTTTCTGGATTATCTAATGCTTGTCTTTCCTGTGCTTTGCTGGGTCAGCATGTTTATCCTCTGCTGAACTCTGAGCTGTTCCAGTGAAAAGTTAGGTGTATCACTAACAGTCAGCATACTGAGTTCCTGTCACAGAGTCAGTGTTTGATAATCACATTTTATTTATAATTAAATTTTGTTGAAGAGTTGTTGCTTTACAATATTAATTTCAAGTGCACAAAGTAGTGATTCAATACGTTTATATATTTTATTCCATTTAAAGTTGCTATAAAATGTTGGCTATCTTTCCATACTGTACATTACATCCTTATATCTCATTCATTTTATGCCAGGTAGTTTGTACCTTTTAATCTCCTTGCCCAATGTTACACCTCCTCCAACACTTATTTTCACTGGTAACCACTACTTTATTCTCTATATCTGTACATCTATTTCTGTTTAGTATATTCATTCATTTTAGTTTTTATATTCACATATAAATGAACACATACAGTATTTGTTTTTCTCTGTCTAATTTAATTAACTGAGTATAATACCCTCCAAGTCCATCTATGTTGTTGCAAATGGCAAAATTTCATTCTTTTTTATGGCTAAGTAATATTTTATCATATGTGTTTATACACACATGAAAGTGAATGTGGTAGTTGTTCAGTCATGTCTGACTCTTTGTGACCCCATGGAGTGTAGCCACCAGGCTCATCTGAATTCCATAGAATTCTCTAGGCAAGAATACTGGAGTGGACTGCCATTCCCTTCATCAAAGGATCTTGGTGACCCAGGGATTGGACCAGGTCCCCTGAATTGCAGGCAGATTCTTTACCATTTGAGCCACCATGTATATACATTATATATAATGCACAAATATATGCCAAAGAATGTTCAAACTACCGCACAACTGCACACATCTCACATGCTAGTAAAGTAATGCTCAAAATTCTCCAAGCCAGGCTTCAACAGTACATAAACCATGAACTTCCAGATGCTCAAGCTGGTTTTAGAAAAGGCAGAGGAACCAGAGATCAAAAAAAGCAAGAGAGTTATGGATCATCGAAAAAGCAAGAGAGTTCCAGAAAAACATCTACCTCTGCTTTATTGATTATGCCAAAGCCTTTGACTTTGTGGATCACAATAAACTGTGGAAAATTCTGAAAGAGATCGGACTACCAGACCACTTGACCTGCCTCTTGAGAAATCTGTATGCAAGTCAGGAAGCAACAGTTAGAACTGGACACGGAACAACAGACTGGTTCCAAATAAGGAAAGGAGTATGTCAAGGCTGTATATTGTCACCCTGCTTATTTAACTTATATGCAGAGTACATCATGAGAAACGCTGGGCTGGAGGAAGCACAAGCTGGAATCAAGATTGCTGGGAGAAATATCAATAACCTCAGATATGCAGATGACACCACCCTTATGGGAGAAAGTGAAGAAGAACTAAAGAGCCTCTTGATGAAAGTGAAAGAGGAGAGTGAAAAAGTTGGCTTAAAGCTCAACATTCAGAAAACTAAGATCATGGCATCTGGTCCCATCACTTCATGGAAAATAGATGGGGAAACAGTGACAGACTTTATCTTTTTGGGCTCCAAAGTCACTGTAGATACTTACTGCAGCCATGAAGTTAAAAGACACTTGGTCCTTGGAAGAAAAGTTATGACCAACCTAGACAGCATATTAAAAAGCAGAGACATTACTTTGCCAACAAAGGTCCATCTAGCCAAAGCTTTGGTTTTTCCAGTAGTCATGTATGGATGTGAGAATTGGACTATCAAGAAAGCAGAGCACCAAACAATTGTTTTGAAGAAAGCAAAGTTCAGTGCTTTTGAACTGTGGTGTTGGAGAAGACTCTTGAGAGTCCCTTGAGGACTGCAAGGAGATCCAACCAGTCCATCCTAAAGGAAATCGGTCCTGGGTGTTCTTTGGAAGGACTGATGCTGAAGCTGAAACTCCAATACTTTGGCCACCTGATTCAAAGAACTGACTCATTTGAAAAGACCCTGATGCCAGGAAAGATTGAAGGCAGGAGGAGTAGGGGATGACAAAGGATGAGTTGCTTGGATGGCATCTCCGACTCAATGTATATGAACTTGAGTAAACAACAAGAGTTGGTGATGGACACAGAGTCCTGGCATGCTGCTGTTCACGGGGTCGCAAAGAGTCGGACACGACTGAGCTACTGAACTGAACTGAATATCATTTTGATTAAATCTAAGTTAAGTATAATAAGAAAGTAAAAGAGAAAAATTATATGGTTTGAAAATAACTTTAAGAAACTGTCATTATTATGCATATGTCCATGTAACTATTAAGAAAAATGATTAGATTTAATAAGATTGAATTCAAATGTTATTTAAAGTAAGTCTGTTTGATATAAAATAATAATTATTTTTATTTTTATATGGTAGCAACAAGCAGATTGTAAAGAAAAAGAGAAAAAGGAGTTGACAGAGAGGTTTTAGAAGCAGTTATCATTGGATTCTGAGCCAGCTGCTTATATTATTGTACGTATTATTTCCATTTCACAATGTAATTCTATTGTGCTCCTCCAATTACATATTTCATTAAATCATATAATAACCAGTTCAGGCAGTCCAGACTTGGAGTACTACTATCAGCTGTTGAGGTGTCTTCCATGGCCCATGGAGAATAGGTGTCAGTGAAGTAGGCATTGTTTTCTCTAATTTCCTTTGCAGATACATCTCTATCTGCCACATATCCTCCAGATACTCAGCTCTACACCCAAGTGGCAGGGGACTTGGGCTGCAGGTGGTCTTGCCCTATTCTAACTCCAGGCTAGACACTGAATGGTTGATCTAGAACTTGGATCAGTACAACTCACTGCAAGTTGTTGATATATGTTGTCTTCCAGATCATATGGAAGATGTGATTGTGTCTTTATAGTAGGCAAAGTAAAGAGCAAACAATTTTTTTTTCTAACTTATCTTAACATATCTCAAATAAATAAACACGAAAAAATTCAACCATGTGACAGGCCCCCGAACTTTTACAAGATATAAAATCTACCCTCCAGAATGCATGTTTCCTATTAAGGTAAATAGAGTCTTTAGTTCTTAAAACTCAACAGGTAGGGGGACAATGACAACCACAAATACTTTGACATTCCTCCCATTGAGATGTACAATTGAATTTCCTACCCCTTGAATCAGGCTGGCCTTAGTGACTGACCTGCTATAGAAGTGATACTGCAGGACTTGAAGGGCTGTCAGAAGACTTAGAACTTCTGCCTTGAACCTTTGGAATGTTCATTCTTTGTCACAGCCTCTTGGACACTCTCTCTCAAAACCATGTAGCCATGCCATCAGAAGTCCAGGTCATATGGAAAAGTCATGTGAGGTGTTTGGTCTATAGCTCCAGCCAAGTTCCTCGCTGATTGTGTCAATGTCAGTCATGTGAATGAATCATCTTGGATGCCCAGCCTAGGCAGACTTTCAAACAACTAAATCTCCGACCAAAGAATGAATGCAGCCATCATGTGTTCCAGCCCTTCCTCAACTCCTTATCTCCAAAATTATGAATTAAAATGATTGTTTTAAGCCACTAAGTAATTTATTATGCAGTAATAGGATAACCAAAGAAAGGTCTAATTAGTATAACATCATCAGATATTCTCTGGGATATCAATGTTATCAAGTTACTCCCCAAGTATATTATGATAGAAAGCAACCAAATGGATGGGGCCCCAAGTCAAGAAATAAATATATGCTTTTGTCACTGCCATACAAGAGTAAAATGATTTTGATTTTCTTTAATTATATGAGTGGATGAATAAGTATTTGTGAGAGAAAGTTTCATATAAGCAGTTAGTGGCTGTGCTTGCTTATGCTAGTAAAATATACAACTGGAAATGGAGCTATAAATTAGTACAACAACCTGATTATATTTATCATAATCTACAATACTGGATCTCAAAATGCAGTCCCTAGATTAGATGACTTTGGATGTGAAACAACTTCTTAAGAAATATATTAAATAATATATATCAAAAATAATTAAATGTAAAATATTTTCATAATTTAAAAACATAAAAAGAAGTCACAGAGGAGCAGATATTCTACCTAGAATACAAAAAACCCTTTCAAACCAATAAGAAACAGAAAACAATCAAAACCATCCAACCACTTCCCCAAAATGGTCACAAAGCATGAATAAGCATTTCACAGGTTAAAATACATGAAGGGCCAATAAACACTTGAAAATACACTCAATCCCATTGACAATTAGGAAAATGAGCATTAAAACCAAAAACACCATTTCATTTTACAGCCTCTATAATAACAAAAGTTAAATCATGACAATACTAAATATTGATAAGAATGCAGGGTAACAAGAAAGTTTATAAACTGCCAGTAAATGTGAAAATCAGTACAAGCACCACTAATCTAATTTTTAAAACTCTACTTACGTTATAAGGTTGAAAACATGCCGCCCCATGACCCATTAATTCTACATGTGTAAAGCAGAAATGCTCAGGCACATGGGCACCAACTCCATGTGTAAAAATTTCATGGTAAACATCATTTGAAAGAACAAAAAAACTGAAAACAATGTCCATGGCCTTGAGACTAGATAAATAAATCATGGTGAAGTCACACAAACAAATATTATATAACCTTAAAAAATTAACATAGCTACCAACAACCCACTCCAGTGTCCTTGCCTGGAGAATCCCAGGGACGGGGGAGCCTGGTGGGCTGCCATCTATGGGGTCGCACAGAGTCGGACACAACTGAAGCAACTTAGCAGCAGCAGCAGCTACCAACAACCCAATATGGACCAATATTGGGAACATAACATTGATTAAAAAGGCAACTCACGAGAAACACACCATATTTAACTTATATAAATTTTACATGTAGTATATAAACATTAGAGAAATATAATATTTATTCAACTGAAATTGACATTTTTGTAGGACAGAAAAAGGAGAGGTATTGGAAATTTCATATCGTTCAACTTAATATCGATAAATATGGCAAATTATAAAGAAAGACAATGAAGTGACTGTTAAAAATTAATAAAGATGAAACTCAATTAAATAGCATAGAGAGGCTTGAATGAGGAGGTTTCATGCCCTATAGTAATAGCTGAGCCCAATATGAAGATGAAAGACTCCTTCTTTCCTGGCAAGAGCTCAGCCATTGAGAGACTCACAACTGATTATCATAGACTCTTTGTTTACTCTAGCTCTCCCAAATTCCTTTTCCCCTCTATACAAGAGTTCTCCTCTTCATTTTTGTGGGGGATTTACGGGTGGCTCACCATGGTTGTAGACCCCAAATTGCAATTCTTTCATAATCCTTAGTAAGCCCATTTTTTTTTTTTTTTTGACTGAAGAAATAACTTGAAGTCTGTTTGTTTCGGTGGTCAAAAAACAGTTCTCAAACTTATTTACATGCAGCATTCATTTTAGTGGTAAGAGAAACAGTAAATAAGTTAATTTTATATGGTGGTTAATCTATGGAAAAGTAGAAATAAAGCAGATAAAAACGGATTTGGTGAGATTGGAGGTAGGCTGGCTACTTTATATAAGAGTCACAGAAGATCTCTCCAATTGGGCACAATTAGAAAAGATATTTTATGGAAAGGAAGAAGAGGTCCAACAGCTCTCTGAAGGGAATGGCATCACTGGCAGAGTAAAAGCAAGAACAAATGCTCTGAAAGAAGAATATGCTTAGATTATTCCAAGAACAGCACAGAGGCCTGTGTAGCTGGGGAAGAATAGTTTGGCAGTGGGGCAGAGAGAAAGAGTAAATGAACTCAGAGAAGAAGCCAGGGGCCAGGTCATCTACAGCCCATACGACATTAGAAGGACTTTGTCTTATACACTCACTCAGATGAAAAGTTGCTGGAGAGTTTTGAGCAGAGAAACAGTTTGATTAATTTTACCTTTTACAAGAAATACTCTGGGTACAATATGGAGAAGAGATTGTAAGGGGAAGAGAGGGAGATGGAGAAGCAATCAGAAAGAAAGTGCATTAATCCAGGCAAGAGAAAATTATGGCATGGAACTAGGATGATTTCCCTGGAGGTAGTAAGAATTGATTCTGGATCTAATTTTGAAGATAGACTCAAACAATTTCTTAATCCATTGAACACGGTTATGAGAAAAAGAGGAGAGGCAGAGACTCAAAGATGTTTGGATTAGGCATCTGGAAGAGTAAAGAAAAATGATAGAGGCAGACATTGTACAGAAGTGGCAAGAAAATGAAGTTTGGATTTTGGATATTTTCAATTTGAGATGGCTTTTCATCATCTAAATGGAGAAGCTGAGTAGGGAATTTAGATATAGGAGTCTAGGGTTCAAATAAAGTTCCTTGGTTGGCACTTAAAATATGGAAATCTTCAAGGTAATAGTAATTTTTAAAAAGCTGAGTCTGGGCTAGATCATTAGAAAGTGATTGTACACAGAGGAAAAAAGATTATTGAGGACCAAGGCCTGGAGCATTTCATTGCTTGGTCGTCTGGAAGAGAAGAAGAAAATAGCAAAGATTTAGAAAAAGCAAAGATAAGGTGAAATTAAGTGAAAAGGCCGAAAGCCAAGTGGTAAAATATTTCATGAAAAAGAAACTTACCTCTAACAGAGAGTAATGATATTAGAGGATGAAGGGGAATAGCTTCAGTGATATAAGTGACACTTGTTTTCATAATCTGAGTAGTTTACAGTAGCAAATTCCTTTACTGTTTGTTTTAATATCGAGTATTAATTTTATATATAATAAATACCTCACAATAAAAAATGAAAATAAAAATTCATTGCCAAGAAAGTACATCATGGCATGGGGGAAGGGAGAGTAATAAATCTTTTGAGAATCTCTATAGAAAACAATCCACCATGGAAGGCAGTTTTACTGTAAAATGATGGAAGGACAAACATACGTTAACAGTCAAACTTGTACCCCACTCTAGATGCTAGATAGTAGATATGCTACCCAAAACATATTCTTGTACTTAACCCAAGACAAATTAATAATTCATAAACTGTGCATTTGGTAAAAAGTTAAATATTCTATCTGTTAGAAAAGCATGATATGTTAAGCTGTACATAAGTAATCAAATTTTCCAAAAATGTTTTTATGAAACATGCTAAAAATGCTTGCAACAAAAACTGCAAAGTTAATAGAAGAACAACAATCAAAACGAAGCCCTTTGGGTTTATTCATTTATCTTAAATTTCCTCTTAAAAATATAAAAATAATTTTGAAAACTTTTCTCCCTGAAGAAATAATAATTCCTTAGGAACACAAAACTTTCAAAGTTGTGTTTCCCTTTATTTCAACATTAAAAACTTCATTAAAAAAAATCTTGTGCTTTGAAAATTGCTTTCCTAATGAGAGAATAAAACTTTCAGATGGAATTTCTGTGCCTGAGTCCATTTTTAAAAATGACAAAAAGCAGTTCTTTTTCCTGACCCATAAGTGGGGAAAAGAGTCATGGCAAGGGTGTAGAAAGGAGCGCCACAGGTAGAGACCACATGGCAAGCAGCTCAACAAAAACATTTAGTCTTTTATTAACAAAGATAAACAGTAAAATTCTAGCCAGCAGCAGAATCTCCCCGTCTCTGTCTTTGTCTCTCTGTCTCTCCATCTCTCTCTCTCCTCTCTCTCTCTCTCTCACACACACACACACACACCTTTTACCTACAGCTTCTTGCAACTTTCTTGAAGAATATGATGTAACTGCCTTACCAGGGTTACATAATTGATCTCCACTAATGTTAGAGATTATTGTCTCAAGTCTTATTTGTATATATGTCAAGGGAATCATTTCAAAAGAAAGCAAGCAGGTTTCCTGTAGTTCCTGAAGGATATATTGCTAGCCTCCAGCCACATGCAGGAGATAGAATTAGACCCAGTCTTTGGGATAATTTTCTAAATTAAAACTGCAAGGGAAGAAGAGAGACATTTGCTAATCCCTAGAGATAATCATCTTAAACCTGGTTTGTATATACCTGAATCCGTAAGAACACTGGATCCATTCAAAAATCCTATTGATTTAGTTATTTAAAATGTCAAGTTGATAAACTGACATCATTCTGGCCAAAAAATATTATTTAATTTTTTTGGAATTACATACACATTGACTATGAATGGTGATAACATGAAGTAAATATTTTTTAAATTAAGCAACTATTTTGCCCACTGGCATACAAGCTTACAATTAGAAACTATTATTATCTAAGTTTCTCCTATCTTCTATTTAAATGGTTCATTTTCCATGGTTATTTGAAAATATATATTATGGGGTAAGATTATTTTTATTCATAAAAAATGAATATTTTTATCTATCCTTCCATTACAGCAAGATTATTCATTTCTCTTAATAATTTATTCAGTATTACATAGTCATCAATTTTCCAACTAAAATATTGTCTAAATTGATTACTTTCCTTAGCACTCACAATCTTTTAGAGAAATAAAACATTATTATTATCACTTTCATCAGGTCTCGCATTACATTTCTAATTACTATATATAGCTATGAAGCAGCACACACACCTATTCAGAAGTTTACAGTCTCAAAAGATTAGTACTATTGCAGCTGAACATAAACTGACTCTGGGTTTCCCTGGTGACTCAGAGGGTAAAGAATCCACCTGCAATGTGGGAAACCTGGGTTCAATCCTTGGGTTGGGAAGATCCCCTGGAGGAAGCCATGGAAACCCATTCCAGTATTCTTGCCTGAAGAATCCCCATGGACAGAGGAGCCTGGCGGGCTACAGTCCATGGGGTCGCAAAGAGTTGGACACGACTGCAACTAAGCACAGCACAGCATATAAACCCACTCCGGAACTCTTTCCTGGAGAATTCCATGGACAGAGGAGCCTGATGGACTACAGTCCACGGGGTCACAGAGTCAGACATGACTGAGCAACTAAGGCATAATCAAAACTTATACTCAACAAAAATAAATATGTGAATTGTTGTATTACTTTAGGACAATGTATGAATATCCCAGAAGGAAATACTGACAAATGTATTAACTTAGTCCTTATTTACACTTCTATAATGAATATTTGGGGCTTCCCAGGTAGCACTAGTGGTAAAATAAAATCCACCTACTAACGCAGAAGACGTAAGAAACAAAGGATCAATCCCTGGGTCGGGAAGATTCCCCTGGAGAAGGGAATGGCAACCCACTCCAGTAATTTTGTTTATGAAATCCCATGGATAGAGAAGCTCGATGGGCTATAGTCCTTGGACTCACAGTCGACATGACTGAGTGACTGAGAACAGTGGACATTTATTATGTAATTGTCTTCTGAAATGTTAATATCTGCTAGTGAATGTCAATGAGTTTGTGTGCGTGCACGTGCTCAGTCATGTCTGACTCTTTGCAACCCCATAGACTGTAGCCTGCCAGGCTCCCATGTCCATGGAATTTTTTAAGCAAGTATACTGGAGTGGGTTGCCATTCCCTACTCCAGGGGATCTTCCCAACCTGGGGATAGAATGCAGGTCTCCGGAATCTCCTGCATTGGCAGGTGGATTAAATTCTATAAATACACTAGGGTATGTAATTAAATATGCAATAATAATTTATTTCATGTTTTCCTACTAGACATTAAGACAAGAGAAATGCTTACCTTGATTACTCCTGAGCATTCAGTGAATAGTGTTGAATGATTGAATAAGTAAATGATTGATTGAATTATTATAAATCATAATATCTGGTTTAAGTCAAATTTTTTTTACCTGATAAAATAGGATTCTATATCAAAAACTTATTCTTCAGAACATAATGATAAGCAACTTTAAGTCACATATCTGTCCTGATTCTGCCTCATTTGATTCAGAATATGTTTATACAATTCTAAAAATCATGAACAAAATTTTAAAAAGATCATTTGGAGGGAAACAGGAAGATCCCCAAGACCAAACTCTAGTCAGCCAATTCCAGCATGAAAAATACAAGAGATGGTTCAAGGCTATACTCCTTATAGTTCAAGCCAGTAAAGATACTTGAAAGAAATCACTGCCCCTAAATCATTCTGAGTAGTAATGAGCTATTCATCCATTGCTCTACAAACTATAAATAAATACATACTCATGTAAAAGGTTTGTAAATATCCATGCATTGTAAATATATGTATATGTTTATAAGAAATGACTTTGGGTATTCGTTCTAGTACTATTTCCTTCAACTGTCCTACATATAAAGGAAAAAGACACTCCTTTCTTCATCACATGAAAACCATTCTCATACTCACTGAGTAAATATACCCCCTAATAATGACACAGCTTTCACAGTCTAGTAAAAGGGTAGATTAGGAAAACCACAAAGTGGAGAGGGAAGAGAATATCTGTTGAAATCCTCCCATACACAATGTCTCACAATGATTACATTTTTTATTAAATTTATTTTTAATTGGAAGATAATTGCTCTGCAATATTGTGTTGGTTTCTGCAAGACACTGACACAGGTCAGTCATAGGCATATATATGTCCCTTCCCTCTTAAACCTCCCCCCCAGCTCCCACCCCATCCCACTTTTCTATACTGTCACAGAGCACCCGATTTGAGCTCCCTGCATCATACAGCCAATTCCCACTGGCTATCTATTTTACATAAGGTAATGTATACGTGTCAATGCTACTCTCCCAATCTGTCCCATACTCTCCTTCACCTACTGTGTCCACAAGTCTGCTAACTATGTCTGCATTTCCATTGCTGCCCTGCATATAGGTTTATCAGTACCATCTTTCTAGATTTCATACATATGCACTAAAATAAAATATTTTTCTCTTTCTTACTGCATTGTATATAATAAGCTCTAGGTTCATGCACCTGATTAGAACTGACTCAAATGCACTCTTTTTTTATGACTTACTAATATTCTAGTGTATATATGTACTAATAATGTAGTGTATATATCATCTAGGCTGCTTTCAAATTCTAGCTATCATAAATAGTGCTGCAATGAACATTGGGGTACATGTGTCCAAGTAACTCTTGAAAGAAAAGAAACAATTTTCATTCTATCTCACTATGTAAGTGCTACTGGTAGTTTTTTCTATTCAAGTTCTTTATACTTTATCTTCATCTGAAAATCATTTCACAGATAGCAGCACAAAGCATGTAATCATAGTGCTGACAAACACAAGTCCAAGGGAAGGCAATGTCAAGGTCCACACAAGTGGTCACCAAGGCAGCAAGAATCAGGATATGACCATGGAATGTTGATGACCATCCCAGGGTGATTTCTGAGAGCTAACTTAGCTTAGGTATTGATGCAACAACAACAATAGGTGAAAATGCTAGCCAAATTACGGTTGATTCTAAAGATAGATTAAAAAGACAACAAATCAAACTGAATGGCATAACAAAATAAGTATTTATAATGGCACATCATGGGCTAAGGAAAGACATTACATGCTTTCCTTTTTAACAGTAAGAATTCAACTGTGTTTAGCTAGACTGGATGAACATACTAACAAAATTTAAACCTCTTCATGGTATCTTAATAAAACTAAACTCATAAAAGTAAGTTTTGAAGTGGTTTGTTATACTTTAATTGATAATGGATACAGAAAACTGTATCCAAAAATATATAACTATAGCAATACTAAAAAGGGAGTTTTAAAATGAGGTGAAAATACGCAAAAAGTTAAGAATAATACAATAAATTTTTAATGAAGAACTTCAGTTTTTCAGATGAAAAGATATTTCCTGGGGCCAAGTATTATTAATGAAAAGTAAGCACACTAAATATATCCCCTTTTTTTCTCTAATCTAATTTCAAAAATAAAGACGTAATCCTAAATTGGACTTTCAAAGAGGAAACATTTCAATTCAAAAATCAACCCATCCAAGCTACTATTATCATTAGAAAGTAAACAAAACTCTCAGGCACCTAAGTATTTGCAGAAGTATAAAAAATACACTGTTTAGAAATACTTTCTGAAAAAAAAATCAAAGATGTATCTAACTAAACCAAAACTAATCAAAATATTTTATGAATAGGAAAATATATGATAAATAGTGTTTTAGTGTTGAATAATGACAGCTTCATATTTAGAGTTGCCTTTTAAATTTGAGATAACTACTAGGTATCTCATGAAATAAGCAATCATATGCACAAGACAATAGGTGGTCAAGACTTTGGCAGATGACTGTTTTACTTCCTAGGTATTAACTTTCTTAATAAGACAGACCAGATTGGGCCTCCTGAATATTATATTTCATCTGTTGATCAGTATTTGGGTTGATAGGCAAATGGCTATTTACAATAGCAATGTCTTGGCTATTGTAAAAAGTGCTGCTATGAACATTGGGGTGCATATAGTTTTTGAATTACAGTTTTCTCCAGCTATATGCCCAAGAGTGAGATTGCTAGGTCATATGGTAACTTTATTTTTAGTTTCTTAAAGAAACTTCATACTGTTTTCCATAGTGGCTACACCAAGTTACATTCCCCACACCAGTGTAGAAGAGTTCCTTCTTCTCCACATCCTTTCCAGCTTTTGTTATTAACATTTGTAGACTTTTTAAGATGGCCATTCTGACCAGTATGAAATGGTACCACTGTAGTTTTGATTTGCATTTCTCTAATAACTAGCAATGTTGAGCATCTTTCCATGTGCCTGTTGGCCATCTCTGTCTTCTTTGGAGAAATGTCTGTTTAGGTCTTCTGCCCATTTTTTGATTGAGCTGTTTTTGTTGTTGCTATTATTGAGTTGTATGAGCTGTTTGTACATTTTGGAAATTAAGCTCTTATTGGTCTCATCATTTTAAATATTTTTCCCCAGTCTGTAGGTTGCCTTTCCCTTTTGTTTATAGTTTCCTTTGCTGTGTAAAAACTTATAAGCTTGATTAAGTCTCATTTGTTTATTTTTGCTTTTATCTCTATTGCCTTGGGAGACTGACCTAAAAAACAATGGTACAATTTATGTCAGAGAATGTTTTGTCTATGTTCTCTCCTAGGAGTTTTACGGTTTCATGTTTTGTGTTCAAGCCTTTAAAGCTATTTTGAGTTTATTCTTGTTTTTGGTGTGAGTGAGTGTTCTAAGTTCATTGACTTACATGCACTGTCCAGCTTTCCCAACACCACTTGCTGAAAAGACTGTTTTTTCTCCCTCAAGGGCATACTGATTACTTTGAATTCAACTTACTTAAGAAACAGCTAATGCAAGAGGAACATTTTGACACTCCTCTTTGTCTTCCTGAAAGCAGGAAATGAATCTCTCATGTGAAAGGTACACTCTGTATTTGAAGATAGAAGGACACATCCTTATAACCAGAGATAGGGAATCTGAACTAAGACTACCTAAACAAATCTTCCTATTTCTATAATATAGTACCCCAAATCCAAATCCTGTTTCGATACTGTACTAATTAACTACTCAAATCTAAGTTTCTTTGTCCTGTCAATTCCTTACAAATTCACTTGGTCGAAAAGCATAAAACTTGCCTTCTTTGGACACTTCTTACGTCCCATTTCTATGAGACCTCCATGTACACGTTATTTTTTTATCTCTTTTTCTGCTGATCCACCTTATATCAATGTTATTATCAGTCTAGCCACTAGAACTCAAAAGGGAAAAATTTCCCCTCTCTGACATTAACAATAATATACAATTTTTTAAAACTGATACCATACAAGGACACATTGGTTTCAAGTTCTCTGCATTTGAATATTCCATTTTATGGGAAGCTTTTCCTCCAGACAGCTGCTTAGCCTACTCTTGAACTTCCTTCAGATCTTAAAAGTCACTTTGTCAGAGACCTTCCCTGACACACCTTTGTAAAACTGCAATCACCCACCCCACTTTCAGCTTTTCTTACACTCTTTATTCTGTTTTATATTTTTAACACCATCTGACACATTGCTTGCTTCCTGTCACTTGTTCATGAGAATATAAATTTCAGAAAGTAAAGACAGTATTTTGTTTAATTCTCTAATATTAGGGCATAGAGTACTGCCAGGCACATAGAATACATTCAATAAATATTCATTAAAAGATAGGTGAATAAATGAATATTTTACATGTCTAGTGGAGATGTAACTTAGGTAGTTATTTTTTTTACCTTAAGCTCCACATCAATTATGTGTTAAGAAGTGAAAAGGAGAGACATTTTTAGAACATAACCTGATTGGTTTTATCATTAGTATTCTAAAGGACACACAATCAGAAAAATGGGCAAAGAACATGAACAGCAATCCAGTACAGAAGAAAAAAATAATAACCCACAAATATGAAAAGAATATCAAATTTTAAAATAATCAAAAACATATATTCAAATGACAAAAAAAGTTTTTCGCTTTTTACTTCAGAAAGCAATTTTTTGTTGTTGTTAAAATGCAGTTTGGGCAGGCCCGTGATGAAAGGAGCCCTCATGGACAAGTGATGGCTGTATAAACTGATATAAAACATATTTGGACAAAAAATTTTAAACAAAAATTTCTCCTAGCTTTTGCCCCAAAATGTGTAACTTTTGGCCCTTGCTACATATTGAATTTTACTAGGAAAAAATGGAGAGGTACATAAAGATTTATGACAAGAATTCCCATTACATCGATAGTAAAACATTGTAGGAAAAATGCAAAATTACTATTTAGTCACTATGTCATACAATATAATAGTAAATATATTGGTAAAAGAAAATACAATATTAAATAGCATAATATAATAGCAAAATAGTCATCAGTTCAGTCGCTCAGTTGTGTCTGACTCTTTGTGACCCCATGGACTGCAGCATGCCAGGCCTCCCTGTCCATGACCAATTCCCCATAGTTTACTCAAACTCATGTCCATTGAGTCAGTGATACCATCCAACCATCTCATCCTCTGGTGTCCCCTTCTCCTCCCACCTTCAGTCTTTCCCAGCATCAGGGTCTTTTCAAATGAGTCAGTTCTTTGCATCAGGTGGCCAAAATAGTCTTAGTAAATCATAGAAAACAAACTAAATGTTCACTCACAGGATGTATTATTCTGCTTGTGTTGCCATAACAAAAATGTCACAGACTGGGTGATATAAACAACAGAAATTTAATCTCACAGTTCTGGAGGCTAGAAGTCTGACACTTCTCTCCTTACCTTCCACGGTGCATCCCTTTTGTGTCCTCATATGGTCTTTCTCCTGTGGAGAGAGAGAGAACAAGCTCTTATGTCTGTTGCTTTTCCTGAAAAACCAATCCGACTGAATTGGGACTTCCACCCTTACAACCTCATTTAAACTTAAATTCCTACTTCAAGTTTCTATCTCAAAGCATGGTCATATTAAGGGTTAGGATTTTAACATATGAATTTGGAGGGGATAAGATTCAGTCCATAAGAGACTGACTAAACGACCAAGTGGGCTTTATCCCAGGAATGCAAGGATTCTTCAATATCCGCAAATCAATCAACGTAATACACCACATTAACAAATTGAAAGATAAAAACCATATGATTATCTCAATAGATGCAGAGAAAGCCTTTGACAAAATTCAACACTCATTTATGATTAAAACTCTCCAAAAAGCAGGAATAGAAGGAACATACCTCAACATTATAAAAGCCATATATGACAAACCCACAGCAAGCATCACCCTCAATGGTGAAAAATTGAAAGCATTCCCCCTGAAATCAGGAACAAGACAAGGGTGCCCACTGTCACCACTACTGTTCAACATAGTGTTGGAAGTTTTGGCCACAGCAATCAGAGCAGAAAAAGAAGTAAAAGGAATCCAGATAGGAAAAGAAGAAGTGAAACTCTCACTGTTTGGCAGATGGACATGATCCTCTACATAGAAAACGCCTAAAGACTCTACAGAAATTACTAGAGCAATCAATGATATAGTAAAGTTCCAGGATATAAAATTAACACACAGAAATCCCTTGCATTCCTATATACTAACAATGAAAAAACAGAAAGAGAAATTAAGGAAACAATACCATTCACCATTGCAACAAAAAGAATAAAATACTTAGGAGTATATCTACCTAAAGAAACAAAAGACCTATACATAGAAAACTATAAAACACTGATGAAAGAAATCAAAGAGGACACAAACAGATGGAGAAACATACCGTGTTCATGGATTGGACGAATCAATATTGTCAAAATGGCTATTCTACCCAAAGCAATCTATAGATTCAATGCAATCCCTATCAAGCTACCAACGGTATTTTTCACAGAACTAGACCAAAGAATTTCACAATTTGTATGGAAATACAAAAAACCTCGAATAGCCAAAGTAATCTTGAGAAAGAAGAATGGAACTGGAGGAATCAACCTGCCTGACTTCAGACTCTACTACAAAGCCACAGTCATCAAGACAGTAATGGTACTGGCACAAAGACAGAAATATAGAGCAATGGAACAGAATAGAAAGCCCAGAGATAAATCCACGAACCTATGGACACCTTATCTTTGACAAAGGAGGCAAGGATATACAATGGAAAAAAGACAACCTCTTTAACAAGTGGTGCTGGGAAAACTGGTCAACCACTTGTAAAGAATGAAACTAGAACACTTTCTAACACCATACACAAAAATAAACTCAAAATGGATTAAAGATCTAAATGTAAGACCAGAAACTATAAAACTCCTAGAGGAGAACATAGGCAAAACACTCTCTGACATAAATCACAGCAAGATCCTCTATGACCCACCTCCCAGAATATTGGAAATAAAAGCAAAACTAAACAAATGGAACTAATGAAACTTAAAAGCTTTTGCACAACAAAGGAAACTATAAGTAAGGTGAAAAGACAGCCCTCAGACTGGGAGAAAATAATAGCAAATGAAGAAACAGACAAAGGATTAATCTCAAAAATATACAAGCAACTCCTGAACCTCAATTCCAGAAAAATAAATGACCCAATCAAAAAATGGGCCAAAGAACTAAACAGACATTTCTCCAAAGAAGACATACAGATGGCTAACAAACACATGAAAAGATGCTCAACATCGCTCATTATTAGAGAAATGCAAACCAAAACCACAATGAGGTACCATTACACGCCAGTCAGGATGGCTGCTATCCAAAAGTCTACAAGCAATAAATGCTGGAGAGGGTGTGGAGAAAAGGGAACCCTCTTACACTGTTGGTGGGAATGCAAACTAGTACAGCCGCTATGGAGAACAGTGTGGAGATTTCTTAAAAACCTGGAAATAGAACTGCCATATGACCCAGCAATCCCACTTCTGGGCATACACACTGAGGAAACCAGATCTGAAAGAGACACGTGCACCCCAATGTTCATTGCAGCACTGTTTATAATAGCCAGGACATGGAAGCAACCTAGATGCCCATCAGCAGACGAATGGATAAGGAAGCTATGGTACATATACACCATGGAATATTACTCAGCCGTTAAAAAGAATTCATTTGAATCAGTTCTAATGAGATGGATGAAACTGGAGCCCATTATACAGAGTGAAGTAAGCCAGAAAGATAAAGACCATTACAGCATACTAACACATATATATGGAATTTAGAAAGATGGTAATGATAACCCTATATGCAAAACAGAAAAAGAGACACAGAAGTACAGAACAGACTTTTGGACTCTGTGGCAAAAGGTGAGGGTGGGATGTTTCGAGAGAACAGCATCGAAACACGTATATTATCTAGGGTGAAACAGATCACCAGCCCAGGTTAGATGCATGAGACAAGTGCTCGGGCCTGGTGCACTGGGAAGACCCAGAGGAGTCGGGTGAAGAGGGAGGTGGGAGGGGGGATCGGGATGGGGAATAAGTGTAAATCTATGGCTGATTCATATCAATGTATGACAAAACCCACTGAAATGTTGTGAAGTAATTAGCCTCCAACTAATAAAAAAATTAAAAAAAAAAAAAAAAGAGACTGACTAAATAAATCACTATTCAGTCACAATATGAACTATTATGCAGCTCTAAACAAGGGTCTGCATTTTCTAAGAAGATTCAATAACCTAATATATTTAATAATTATGATTAGTGAAAAAAAATTAGTTTAAAAAATCTAATAATCTCATTAGTTTAGAGAAACTCATGATATTTTTAAAAAACCTAATGTAACATATATTTGAAAAAGCTCTATTAAATTGCTTCTTAAACAGTTGGAAAGGATTTTGCTTTGTTTTTATCTCATTTTGTCCTTAATGTGTATGCAAAAAGCTGCAAAAGAGCAAAGTACTATTTAAGTTCTTTCCTCACCAAAATATATGAACAAAAATATTTTCAAAATTAAAAACAAAATTATGGAAAATATTTAAGTTGGCATGCTTTCAAACCATACAACAGAAAGAAATTTACATTGCTAAGCCTTTTAATACCTTTCTACATTGGCCTGTTATGAAACCAAGAGCTATGAGCGTAACATATTGATAAATCCAAATAATATTTACATCAGAGAATTGACACTATAATGAAATATACTCTCCCCCATGGCTTTTTATCAAAGCATTTACTTTATGTGCAAAAACTAGATCAGAAAAAGGAAATGGACCTACATCTCCTTCACTTAGAAAATATGTGAAGTTAGTAAATGTCTCCCAAAGATTAACAGACAGTGATTCAGATAATAAGAGGAGGGCAATTCACTGTCTCTAACAGTTTTAAATTTCTTTTATTTTATAATCTGCGCAACTTTAAGGTCCCTGTCTTAGATAATGCGAGTCTGAGTGAGTTGCAAACTTGGAATCCTCCACTCGTTATATCAGGGCCCTGTCAAAAGCACCACACGAGGTAGTTTCGCCTTTATAGTCAGCCAGAGGCACAATGCCAAGGCCAGGTAGCTCTATGTTCCCAACCCTTGAAAGGAAAGAGGTAAAGAGAACAGAAGTCAATAGTAAGATTGGTGTTCATGAAGCAATCTGTCTACAAAGTGAAAAAAAGAAAAGATAAAGTTTCCTCTAGTGTTTTGGATCAAATAAAGACATATTCACTTTAAGAGCCAAGGCTAAAATTTTTAAATACAATAGAAACACAACTCCATCTAAGTATTAACAATAATATGAAATATATGACAGATATTTGCCTTAGCAAAATGAACAAAGTCAAATTTATAAAAGATTTTTTTAAAGCCTAATTACTTAAATTTTAAAGTCACAAAGCTGCATACAGCTAACATTTCAAATACTTTTATTACTATTACTGGCATTAGTCCAAATCATGCCATTAGTAGTAATGCTTAAGTAAAACCAAACCTGGGCTTTACTACATCGTGCACAAGTTGTCCTAAATATATATTCATACATACACACAAAGCGAGATTTGCTTGCTTGACTGAGATTTTCTGAATTTAGGGTGATAAAGTTATAACGATGGGCGATATTTTTGTCTCAGTGTGCCTCAGTGTGCCTTAGTCTCTCAGTTATGTCCGACTCTTTGCAACCACATGGACTATAGCCTGTCAGGTTCCTCTGTCCATGGGGATTCTCCAGGCAACAATCCTGGAGAGGTTTGCCTTGCCCTCCTAAAGGGGAACTCCTAGCCCAGGGATCAAACCCAGACAGGTAGATTCTTTACTGTCTGAGCCACTAGGAATACATATACACAAAGCAAGTTATTTTTTCTTGCTTAACTGAGGTTTTCTGAATTTAGGGAGATGACGCTATAATGATGGGAGATATTTTTGCCTCAGTGGACCCAGTGCTAATGAAATCACATTTTTATTACAGTGACTAGTATATCAGTTATAAAGAAAGGTTGCACAATTTTATTTACTTTATTTGTGACGTATAGGATATTACATATATTATTGAGTGCCTATACTATGTTAGGCAATGGAGCTTAGGTCATGAACCAAACACACATGATCACTACCCTCAGAGAGTTGATAGTCTTAAATCGACCAGACTGAAAATGAAAATCTATATCACTGGATCAAAATCAAGGTCTTAGCAGGGTCACCCACCTTTTTCTAGAAGCTTATGAGGAGACTCCTTTCCTCAACCTTTCACCTTCTAATGGCTGTCAGTATTTCTTGGCTTTTGTCCACATCACTCTAAACTCTACCTTCATCCTCACCTTATAGCCTTATCTTTGCATATCATCGAATCTTCCTTTCTGTCGCTCTTAGGATAATGTGATTGAATTTAGTACTTATCCTCATCAGTTCAGTTCAGTTGCTCAGTCGTGTCGGACTCTTTGCGATTCCGAGTCCCCATGGACTGCAGCACACCAGGCTTCCCTATTCATCACCAATTCCTGGAGTTTACTCAAACTCATGTCCATTGAGTCGGTGATGCCATCCACCCATCTCATCTTCTGTTGTTCCCTTCTCCTCCTGTCCCCTTCTCCTCCTGCCTTCAATCTTTCCCAGAATCATGGTCTTTTCAAATGAGTCAGTTCTTCGAATCAGGTGGCCAAAGTATTGGAGTTTCAGCTTCAGCATCAGTCCTCCCAGTGAATGTTCAGGACTGATGTGCAGTTCATGGGGTCACAAAGAGTCAGACATGACTGAGCAACTGAACTGAACTGAACACAGTCAAAGGCTTTGGCATAGTCAGTAAAGCAGAAGTAGATGTTTTTCTGGAACTCTTGCTTTTTCGATGATCCAGCAGATGTTGGCAATTTGATCTCTGGTTCCTCTGCCTTTCCTAAAACCAGCTTGAACATTTGGAAGTGCACGTTTCATGTACTGTTGAAGCCTGGCTTGGAGAATTTTGAGCATTATTTTGCTAGCATGTGAGATGACTGCAATTGTGTGGTAGTTTGAGCATTCTTTGGCATTGCCTTTCTTTGGGATTGGAATGAAGACTGACCTTTTCCAGTCCTGTGGCCACTGCTGAGTTTTCCAAATTTGCTGGCATCTTGAGGGCAGCTCTTTCACAGCATCATCTTTTAGGCTTTGAAATAGCTCAACTGGAATTCCATCACCTCCACTAGCTTTGTTCATAGTGATGCTTCCTAAGGACCACTTGACTTTGCATTCCAGGATGTCTGGCTCTAGGTGAGTGATCACACCATCATGATTATCTGGGTCATGAAGATCTTTTTTGTATAGTTCTTCTGTGTATTCTTACCACCTCTTCTTAATATCTGCTGCTTCTATTAGGTTTATACCATTTCTGTCCTTTATTTTGCCCATCTTTGCATGAAATGTTCCCTTAGTATCCCTAATTTTCTTGAAGAGATCTCTAGTCTTTCCCATTCTATTGTTTTCCTCTATTTCTTTGCACTGATCACTGAGGAAGGCTTGTCCTATCTCTCCTTGCTCTTCTTCGGAACTTGGCATTTAAATGAGTATATCTTTCCTTTTCTCCTTTGCTTTTCACTTCTCTTCTTTTCATAGCTATTTGTAAGGCCTCCTCAGACAGCCATCTTGCTTTTTTGCATTTCTTTTTCTTGGGGATGGTCTTGATCCCTGTCTCTTGTACAATGTCATGAACCTCCGTCCATAGTTCTTCAGGCACTCTGTCTATCAGATCTAATCCCTTAAATCTATTTGTCACTTCCACTGTATAATCACAAGGGATTTGATTTAGGTATACCTGGATGGTCTTTGGTTTTCCCTACTTTCTTCAGTTTAAGTCTGAAGTTGGCCATAAGGAGTTCATGATTTGAGCCACAGTCAGCTCCCGGTCTTGTTTTTGCTGACTGTACAGAGCTTCTCCATCTTTAGCTGCAAAGAATATAATCAATCTGATTTCAGTATTGACCATCTGGTTATGTCCATGTGTAGTCTTCCCTTGTATTGTTGGAAGAGGGTGCTTGCTATGACCAGTGCATTCTCTTGGCAAAACTATCTTAGCCTTTGCCCTGTTTCATTCTGTACTCCGAGGCCAAATTTGCCTGTTACTCTCGGTGTTTCTTGACTTCCTCCCTTGCATTCCAATCCCCTATAATGAAAAGGACGTCTTTTTGGGTGGTAGTTCTAGAAGATCTTGAAGGTCTTCATAGAACTGTTCAACTTCAGTTTCTTCAGCATTACTGTTCGGGGCATAGACTTGGATTACTGTGATATTGAATAATTTGCCTTGAAAACATACAGAGATCATTCTATCATTTTTGAGATTGCATCCAAGTACTGCATTTCAGACTCTTCTGTTGACTATGATGGCTACTCCATTTCTTCTAAGGGATTCTTGCCCACAGTAGTAGATATAATGGTCATCTTCAGTTAAATCCACCCATTCCAGTCCATTTTAGTTCACTGACTCCTAAAATGTTGATGGTCACTCTTGCCATCTCCTGTTTGACCACTTCCAGTTTGCCTTGATTCATGGACCTAACATTCCAGTTTCCTATGCAATATTGCTCTTTACAGCATTGGACTTTACTTCCATCACCCATCACATCTACAACTGTGTGTTGTTTTGCTTTGGCACTGTCTCTTCATTCTTTCTGGAGTTATTTCTCCACTGATCTTCAGTAGCATATTGGGCACCTACCGACCTGGGGAGTTCATATTTCAGTGTCCTATCTTTTTGCCTTTTCATACTGTTCATTGGGTTCTCAAGGCAAGAATACTGAAATGGTTTGCCATTTGCTTCTCCAGTGGACCACATTTTGTCAGAAGTCTCCACCATAACTCTCATAATGCTGGATAATCTCCCCATTTCAAGACTCTGATCTTAATCACACTTGCAAAGACTCTGTTTCCATATAAGGTAACATGTTCCAGGGATTAAAACCTGAAGGGGGAGGGATGGTAAGGCAAGAGAAGTGATGGCACCATTCACCTATGTCACCAGTCTTCAATATTTGCATCTTCACATATTTCTTCTGCTTTAGTGCTCATTTCTAAAATATTACTTCTTTTGTTTCTAATTTACCTAAATTCTTTTTCCTCTTTCTGAGACTTTCAAATTCAGATTTATGTTGTTCTTTAATGTTTTTAATTGTTTTCTTAATATCTTTTGGCTCATTTTAAGATATTATAGTTTTTGATCTGCATTTTGAACAAATCTTTCTCACAGACTTTAATTTCTGTAGAAATATTCTTTTTTTTCTTATATTAATTTTTTGTATGACAACTATACCTGGGATTTGATAATTTTTCTGTATTTCATTTTTGTGTAAATTTCATTTTCCTTCACTCTTAGTAGATTTCATTCAGATATTTTCTAATGTCACAAAGCCCTCTCTTCTCTTGCTTTTTATTGTGTTAAAAATATGGTACCTTGATTTCTGAGATTCTCTGATACTTTTGCCTTCTCTATCTTCTAATTGTATTTCCTTTTTTACTTGGATCTCTGTTAATTTACATCCCTGTAGTATTTTCCCCTCAGGGTAGAGTCCTGTCTGGAAGAAGAACCCTAGAATATCCATTTGAAAAGTTCCTGGGGCTATACTGGTCCACACCCTGCAGACCTGAACACAAATCTCTTAACACTCACTTTACAGAGCTTAACACTCATCCCCAGTTGCAGCTGCTGTCCTAAAGTTCCCCCACTTCACTTTCAAGTTAACCATTTCGGAGTTTTCCTGCTCTGGGCTGCCAGACTCTCAGACAACTATACACCACACAGAGGCAAGCCTTGGGGTAGCCAGCCTCAGACCAGACCCAGCGCACTTCTGTTTTCCATTTTCCCCTCTATTGCCCACAGCCTGGATTGAGCCCCTGAGCCCACAGGGTTTTGTATTATAGGAATTAAAACTCTGAATTAATGTAGCATTGGTGCGCTAGGCTCCATCCTCCTCAAAGCTCAGCCACCACAAGCTTTGAAAACATGGAAAGTGAAAGTGTTAGTCACTCAGAGGTGTCCAACTCTTGCAACCACATGGACTGTAGACTCAGAGGCTTCTCTGTCCATGGGATTCTCCAGGCAAGAATATTGGAGTGGGTTGCCATTTCCTTCACCAGGGATTCTCCCCAACCCAGGAATTTAACCCAGGTCTCCTGCACTGCAGGCCGATTCTTTACCGACTGAGCTATATATGCCACTAGCCAAACAGATGTTGAACTTGAACTGCCCTCTACTCTATTACGGCCTTCAGCTCTCTGCACTCTAATTGTGCATACATATGAAAGCCCAGGCTAGGAAAGGAAAAATGAGACTCCAAAAGACAGAGAAAAAACAAAACAACTTTTTTCCACAAAAAAAAAAAACAAGTGCCTCCCTCTGTTTTTCCTTACACAGATGTTAAAAATAGCCATGTCTGGTGGCTGTTTGTACTTTGCTCCAACTCATTTTGGGAGTTGAAGGGATACATGGTTTGGTTGAAAATACTGTCCATGGATTTTGGGTTTGCTTTCTGGTGGCTCTTTTGAACTGTGGTGTTGGAGAAGACTCTTGAGAGTCCCTTGGACTGCAAGGAGATCCAATCAGCCAATGCTAAAGGAAATAAGTCCTGAATATTCATTGGAAGTGTCACCCGAGTGTATGCTCCTCGGTTCTTTGTCTCGTCACAACAAAAATTTGGAGTGACGGACATTGAAGCCCCCTCAGCAGTTCACAGCTCTTGGGTCTTGGACAGACTGTGTTATAGCTCTTAAATAAATCAGTGTTACAGCTCAGTGTTACAGCTCTATTTTATTTAGATGATAGCAGGAAAATCCATCTTTGAGGTGTGAGGGCACGTCGATCCAAAGACGGGAAGAGAAGAGCACCCCATCGCGCGGGAGAGAGAGAGGAGGGCTTTGGCTCCTCGTTTTATATGTTTCTCTGTCCCTGGGCCTGTCTTATGTAAATTGGGCCAGCCAGGAATGTTGTTTGTTTTACCTGAGGTTCTCACTCCTGTCCTCAGACCTTCTTTGTTCTATTTTCGCGGGCTTTTCCCTTCCAGGTCTTTTTGCCACTGCCATTTTGGACTCCTTTTCCCTATTCTAACTACCTAACAGAAGGACTGATGCTGAAGCTGAAACTCCAATACTTTGGCCACCTGATGTGAAGAACTGACTCATCTGAAAAGACCCTGATGCTGGGAAAAATTGAAGGCAAGAGAAGAAGGGAATGACAGAGGATGAGATGGTTGGATGGCATCACCGACTCGACAGGATGAGTTTGAGCAAGGTCCAGGAGTTGGTGATGCACAGGGAAGCCTGGAGTGCTGCAGTCCATGGGGTCACAAACAGTCAGACATGACTGAGCAACTGAACTTCTGGTGGCTCTGTTTTTATGCAAGGATTTCCAAGATCCAAAATATATGCTGCCACTGCTACTACATTTTCCCCAAAACTCTCTTTGGTTTAATATTTTAAAAAAATTTTTTTAAAGACATGAATATGGCATGTGTTCCTCATTTGTAATCCCATTGTGCAGTATCCATTTAATCAAACATTAAAGAAAACTGTACCATGATATCTAGAAAAAGCTAGAGGCACCAGGGTTGTTGAGATACATCCCCAGAGACAATAGAGCATATACCCAGGCCAGTAATTGATCTATCTTACTGATCAAGTCCATCTTTCAGCTTATGGGTAAGGAATGATGCTGGAGGTCAGAGTATTAGGGTCCTAGGGTTAAAGGGCATAAACTGCACAGGGAGAAAGATTAAGGATATTATAATTAAAGTTTGCACCATTAAATTTATCTTCTTTAATATTTTTAGCCCTTCAAAAAGTGACATAGTAAAAAAAATTATCAAGACTCCTAATAATCTGCATTAAACATTCTAAAATTATAATTAATATTTTAATTTGTAACACTTCAACTAGACATAGCTATTCATTATCATCTAGGAAGACATAAATCATTTAAAGACACTAAAATGAATATCAATGTTTTTACTGAATATAACTACAGTAAAAAAAGAAAAAACATTTTGAAGATATTAATATGGGTATAAATACTTTAGAAAGTTTAAAGCAAAAAGATATGATAGAGAGCAAGAGAATTAGCATAGCTTTATGGGAAATAATCTACTACCTCTACTATGCTTCTGACTATCTTTACTGATAAAATTAGGGGAAAAGAATTTGTAATAATTGCATATTAAGAGAAGGGAGTATTTTTATTTCCTCCAATAAAGGATGTAAATCTGGAACTACAGCCATGATTGATATCTCCAACTATAATAATCAACAATCATTCTCTAACACCTACCTAGTTTTGCACCCAACAAGAGTTAAACATTCATCTTTCAAGTCTTCATTGGTACATTTAAACTCTTAATCCCCACAAAGATGTAGTGTTAGTTCACTATCTTGGGGCTAAAGGGGTATGAAAAAATAGAAGGTAAATGCAAGGATTTATTTGACATTTCTAAACCAAATGGCCTTTATTTCATGAATCATGAAACTAATTTGAGGGTTCTTCCAATGACTTATATCAATTCTTGCTCTACATTCTTAGGATGGTTCTGTGGTAGCATTAAACCCAGTGTAGGATGGAATCCTACTGCAATGCAGGAGACCCTATTTTGATTCTTGGGTCAGGAAGATATTCTGGAGAAGGGCTAGGCTATGCACTCCAGTATTCTTGGGCTTCCCTGGTGGTTCAGATGGTAAAGATTCTGCCTGCAATGAGGGACACCTGGGTTTGATCCCAGGGTTGGGAAGATCCCCTGGAGGAGAGTATGCAGCCCACTCCAGTATTCTTGCCTGGAGAATCCCCATGGACAGAGGAGCATAGCGAACTACAGTCCATGTGGTCACAAAGAGCTGGACATGACTGAGGGACTAAGCACAGAACGGATTTGGTCTAAAACTTCATTTATCATTTGACCAACAGATTCACCATTCTGACTGGTGAACCATGTAGAATTTGGTTCCAATAAATATTAGTATTAGTTCAGATCTAATTTAATCTAATCTAATAATCCCTGAAATGTCTGTGTTTTTCTTTCTTTCTTTTTATCTTTTTTTCTAATGTGGTTAAAAGCCTCAGGCTCCTTTGGGATAAGCTTAGGGGAATCTCAATGGTGTGCATATCTTTGGACAATATTACATGGTGCTTTCTATTAATATAATGGAGCCGGCACTACTCTTAATCAAAGGCTCCTACAATGCAAACCGGCTTAGTAAGAAATGGATAGGAAGCTTTGAATCTCCATTAAAGCATCTCAAGTTATGTTAATGTCCACTGATCAAGATTTTTCCTGTTTTAGTGAAGCAGCTCCTTAGTAGGCTATGTGTCTGCATATGTATATAGACAGTTGTAGAAAACAAATTTATGTTTACAGGGGGTAAGAAGGGAGGAGGGATAAGTTGGGAGATTGGAATTGACACATTGCTGCTGTTGTTTGGTTGTTAAGTCATGCCCAACTCTTTTGCAACTCTATTAACTGTAGGCTGCTGGGCTCCTCTGTCCACGGGATTTCCCAGGCAAGAATACTGGAGTGGTTTGCCATTTCTTCTTCCAATGGATCTTCTCAACCCAAGAATTAAACCCAAGTCTCCTGCATTGGCAAGTGGAGTCTTTACCACTGAGCCAGCCATGAAATTAAAAGACACTTACTCCTTGGAAGAAAAGTTATGACCAACCTAGACAGCATGTTAAAAAGCAGAGACATTACTTTGCCAACAAAGGTCCGTCTAGTGAAGGCTATGGTTTTTCCAGTGGTCATGTATGGATATGAGAGCTGGATTATAAGGAAGACTGAGCACCGAAGAGTTGATGCTTTTGAATTGTGGTGTTGGAGAAGACTCTTGAGTGTCCCTTGGACTGCAGATCCAACCAGTCCATCCTAAAGGAAATCAGTCCTGAATATTCATTGCAAGGACCAATGCTGAAGCTGAAGCTCTTATACTCTGGCCTCCTGATGCGAAGAGTTGACTCATTGGAAAAGACCCTGATGCTGGGAAAGATTGAAGGCAGGAGGAGAAGGGGATGACAGAGGACGAGGTGGTTGGATGGCATCACTGACTCAATGGACATGAGTTTGAGTAAACTCCGGGGGTTGGTGATGGACAGGGAGGCCTGTCCTGCTGGGGTCACAAACAGTCGGACATGACTGAGTGACTGAATTTAAACTGAGCCACCAGGGAGGCCCTAGGACTGAGACAAACACACTATTATATATAAAATAGATAACTAATAAGGACCTACTACACAGCACAGGGAACTCTACTTAATACTCTGTAATAACCTATATGGGAAGAGAATCTAAAAAAAGAGTGGATACATGTATATGTATAACTGATTCACTTTGCTGTACACCTAAAACTAATACTGCTTTCTAGATCAACTATATCCCAATTAAAAAATAATAACTCCCTGCCAGTTACAAGGAATGTGGTTAACTGATAGTTTCAGTAGTCAGCACCCTCAGATTCACTTGACTTTTTAAGCTAATGGTATTCTTTTTTGGGGATGGTCTCAGCCAGTGACTGAGCAAGACTCCAGGACAAGGCCACGCCTTGTACTGCAAGACTCATTTAGGGAACAAATATTGCTCCATAATAAACTGTTGAAGTGGCGATGGGGGGATGCGGGGAGGGGAGGCACTTTTAGATCTGCATTGTCCTTCTCTGCCAAATCCTGCTCTGTCCCTTTTTCTTTCAAAGATGTTTCTCCCCCAAAACCTAAGCATTCTTAACTCTATTTCAGCAAGAACCCAACCAATACAAAGAACATGATAGGTGGTTTATATTTTAATTTAAATATAATGGGGAGCCATTGACGGTGAGATGATATCTTATGTAGAGAACAGACTTTAAGAGGGAAAGAGTAAAAGCAGAAGACCACTTAGTGGGCTATCGAAGGGGCCAGACAAAATAACAGTATAGGCTTAGATTGTGGCAAAAGAGATAGAGAGAATTATTCATATTAAATTTACATTTTGAAGCTAAAATCAACAGGACTTGCTATAGGTTTGGATGTGAAGATCAAGGAAAGTGTGGTAACACAGCTGACTTCTAGAATTTTGTCTTGAGACACTGGGTGAATTATGAGACCAAAAACACACAAACAAAAAAAGATAGGACCTTGAAAGGCAGTGGAAATCAAGAATTCTATTTTGACATGTAAATTTTTAATAGCTATTAGATACTGAAGAAGTGATGTTCATGTGCCATGAGGTGAGCTTCAAAATTTGAATAAAGACCCAAAGTATCTAGGGCCCTAAGACAAAGCAGGGACAGAAACTCACTACCCAAATTCATCTATGAGAGACAAATACCATAAGATATCACTTATATGTAGAATCTTAAAAATAGAGTTCAAATGAACCTATCTACAAAACAGAAACTGAGTTACACTTAGATAAATACATATGTAGAAACAGCAGTTTAAAATAGAGCTTGCTTTATAAGTTGTTTTCTGAATTATTCTTCCCTCCAGTATGAAACCAGCATTTGAACATTTTTTACTAGCATTTAATATGATATTTGAAAATGATTCCTTCAATCATGTTCAACTCTCCATTGACATGCTTTTGACAAGACAAGGGTAATTGTGACAATTTCCTTTACAATATGTTATAAGATGGATAAATCAATTTAAATTTGGATGAACTCCCATTAGGGAACAAGTGGCTTATAGTTTTTTCATCTCAATGATAATTAATGATAGTTTCTATGTTTAAATCACTAAAAGGGGCTTCCATTTAATTCCAGACAATTATACCTAATAATATGTAAACATGTACTATATTATTATATATGTACAATAACAACCAGAGGAGAAAAAAACATTTTTTTTAAATTAATACTAGTACTTTCCCTGGTGGTCCAGTGGTTATCATCTTGTAATACAGGGGAAACGGGTTCCATCCCTGGTCACGAAATGAAGATTGCACAGGCCGAGGAGCAACTAAATCCTTGCCCTGAAACTACTAAGCCTGCACCACTCCACAACTAGAAGTCCATGTGTAACAACAGAAGATCCTACATGATGCACCAGAGATCCCACGTGCTGCAACTAAGACCCAATGCAGCCAAGTAAAGAAATAATAAACACATAAAATGAGATTAATGCTGAAAGAACTCTTACATTCTAGCACAAAAAAATAATGGCAGACATTTTAAGATCTTAAAATGGATATTAAAATTTTAGCTTAATTAGCTATGAGGTTTTTCATTGTCAATTACACTTAATGACTATAACTGACTTTAAGAATAAGACAAACTTAACACTTAATTTATTCCTAAATATTTGAATGCCTATTCTATTCCAAGTACTATTAATGGATATAAAACACAACTCTTGCCTGATGTAATAGATCTCAGTCAAGAGGGAAGATACAACATTGTATATTTATATAATTATTTCTCATTGAAATTAAAATATTTCTATAGGGGCAAAACATAGAGTGCTAATCTAGTTTTGGGTGTGTGTGTGTGTGTGTGTGTGTGTTTGTGTGATGATGATTTCTCTTCCCCTTTTCTCCGATTTAGCAGGAATTGTAAGAAGGATTAAGAGGTAGAGGTGATACTGAATGAGTCCTCAGTGGCCTATTCATAACCTTTTGGGATACATACATATGTGTCTGTCACTGTGTTTGGAAAAAAAATTAAAAAGAAGATGAAATAGATTTCCCTTAAAAAAGGAAATAATTCACAGAATATTGGATAACAGAATGGAAGAAAAGTCTCAAGATCTTGTTCGTAATCACTTATTGAAACTGCATGTGTTTTCTAAGGCAAAAATGAAAGTACCATGGATTGAGTGTCTTTAACAACAGAAATTTATTGTCTCGTGGTTCTGCGGGGGAGGGGCTAGAAGTTCAAGACCAAAGTTGCAGCAGGGTATGGAAGAGAACGTGCTCCATGCCTCTCTTCTGGCTTCTGGTGGCTTGCTGGCAATCACTGATCATGTTTTGGCTTCTGCTGCATCACCCCAATCTCTGCCTGCTTCTTCACGTGCCTGTTTGTGTGCATATCTGTGTCTTAATTTCTCCTTTTTAAGAAAACCACTAATGATAGTGGAGTAGGGGGGTCTACTCTATTCGCATATGACCTCATTTTAACTAATTACATCTGCAATGACCCTTTTTCTGAATTAGGTCATGTTCCTAGGTATATTCTGTTTTTCCTTCTGTTAGTTTATAGCCATACCCTGGGCTCTGTCCCCCTGGGATTCTCCATTCTTGATAAAATCTGAGTCATTTTGACTGCAGGCCCTTGTAACCAAGCAGGAGGCTATGGGGGAGCAGGACACTAATGCGGCTTCCCAGCAGAGACCCCTTGCCCATGTTCTCTGCTGTAGCTCCTCTTTGCAGTACCTAGACAACAGAATCTGATGCACATTTCCTGAGTCAACAGATGTTAAAACCTCAAACAAATATAACAAAGTATCTACTTGATGACCAAGAACACAGCAGCCCCCAGACCTACTGGAGCCTAAGGATTGATAACATTAACCCCTGTGACACCACCCTGTTGCCTCACCATCAACCAATCAGAGCTTTGTGCATGAGCTAATCACATACCCTGGGACCCCCCTTCCTCAGTTCAGTTCAGTTCAGTTCAGTCGCTCAGTCATGTCTGAGTCTTTGCAACCCCATGAATCGCAGCATGCCAGGCCTCCCTGTCCATCACCAGCTCCCGGAGTCTACCCAAACCCATATCCATCAGTCACTGATGCCATCCAGTCATCTCATCCTCTGTCATCCCCTTCTCCTCCTGCCCCCAATCCTTCCCAGCATTAGGGTCTTTTCCAATGAGTCAACTCTTCACATGAGGTGGCGAAAGTATTGGAGTTTCAGCTTCAGCATCAGTCCTTCCAATGAACACCCAGGACTGATCTCCTTTAGGATGGACTGGTTGGATCTCCTTGCTGTCCAAGGGACTCTCAAGAGTCTTCTCCAACACCACAGTTCAAAAGCATCAATTCTTCAGCACTCAGCTTTCTTCACCGTTCAACTCTCACATCCATACATGACCACTGGAAAAACCATAGCCTTCACTAGACGGACCTTTGTTGGCAAAGTAATGTCTCTGCTTTTTAACATGCTGTCTAGGTTGGTCATAACTTTCCTTCCAAGGAGTAAGCATCTTTTAATTTCATGGCTGCAATCACCATCTGCAGAGATTTTGGAGCCCCTTCCTCAGCTTGCCTTTAAAAATGCTTTGCTGAAACTCATCAGTGAGTTCTGGCCTTTTAAGCGCTAGCTGCCCGGGCCTCCTGTTCTGGTGCCTGACAATAAACACTGCACTTTCCTTCACCACAACCCGGTATCACAAGATTGGCTTTATTGTGTGTGGGTAAGTGACTTAGCAGTAGCAGTAGCAGCAAGTAGACCTAAGTTTGGTTCAGTAACACTTTCACCAGTATTTCAGGCCTAGAGAGTCACAAAGTATTTTTATAATAGATTATTCTTCATCAGCTTGTTGTTCTAGGCCTCTCTGGGTACATATGTAGGATATAGGGCAAATTTAATCAGAGTTCTATTATTCAAAGTCTTTTTATTTCTTCCTTATCAACAGGGATCACAAAATCAAATTTAAACTAGTGCAGTCAACAGAAATAGAGTTGCTATAGAAAGTGATAAACCTATAGAAAACTGAAATACACCTGCCCCATCTTAAGTAGATGGCAGGAAATTGTTGTCACATACAAATATGAGCTCAGTGTTGTCAGATCTTTTTTAAAAAAAGGGTAGGAATAAAAGTTTTTCTGTAGGTTTCTTGGCATATAAATCAGCTGTTTTAAAAACACTGTGGTCCAAAACTATGAGGGCCAAACAAAGCATGTCAACAGGCCAGATCTAGACTGTGGGCTCCCAGATTGCAACTTCTCTTCTGAATAATACACAGGGATTCTTGGCCAATTCGTCTTTTAGCACAGGCCAACTGTGAATTTGGGTTTTCACTATTCAACCCAGAAATCATTAGAATCACAGCTCAAGTCCTGGATAATCCATTAAATTCATAAATCCAAAAACATATAGCCATATCAATAAATAAAATTTCATTCAATTTTGCGATACCTGCCTTAGTTGACAACATACCCTCTAAACCAACTCTCTCAATTTTTTTTCAGATTTTTGATTCACCAGCTTGGCAAATTTTTCAAGTTTGTCTCTGTATAACATTTTATTCCCTCCTCTGACTTTTACACGTCAGTGTCCTGGCAAAGTGAAGCTTGGATTTTGGCTGTTCATAAGCAACAGAACAGCATGGGCATAAAGGGAATTTTTAGCTTCCCCCACTTAGCAGAGGAGGATTTTTTGTCCATCAAAGAACATGTCATTAGGGAGTTTCAGATGACTTCTAATTTTTGATACACTCCATACTGAGATCCCCTATGAAGATACATATATATTGCATAGTCAAATCTCTATCAGCTATTGATTAGTTCCCTAACTTTCACACAAGAGTTATTAAAGCTGGAAGTCTGAACTACCATTTTGATAAGCCTGAGAAGGGAAGAGCCTGGGGTTATGGATCCATAAATGGTTTATTTGTTTGCTTATATTTCAGTTATTCCTTTAACTGCTCTAGGTATTGGACATATCACAGTAACTAAAATAATCAAAAATCACTGCTCTTATGGAATGTGGCATAGACAGCTAGGAATTCACCAAACATTCAGGCTCTTCATGGCCATTGGAGCATACATAGCTGCCCAATCAGGGGCTACATTCCCCACATGCTATCATCCAGATGTGGTTCTCTTACTGGGTATCTTCACTGAAATTGGAATGCAAGTAAAGTCATTCATTTCTGTGCTTTGATCTTTAAGAAACAGGAATGGTCTCCAGTATGGCCTTAGATAATGACATTAGAAATGACAGGGCTTTTGAGAACTTGGGTCACTGAATGAAAAACTGCAGCAGAGTGCCCTCTTGAATCACTGATCATAAAAATAACTGAACACCTCTATGAGCCTAAAATAAACTGTGTTATGTTAACCTACTGAAATTTGGGGGCTTGTTTGTTGCAACAGCTACTGTTACTCTAGCTAATACATAGGGCTTATGCTTAATTGGGAAAGGCTGATGAAAACAAAATAAAGCATCTCTTCTATAATGAAAAGATTAAAGTAGTAAGATAAAAATATCTTGTGAAAGACCATCGCAGGCTGAAGCAATGCCAAGTAGAAAAGTCTCAATTTCAAGCAAGCCAACATGCTTAAGGAAGAGCTGAAGACCTAAAGGGCTATGAAAGAAGTAGAAGTTAGAGATGATGAAATAGGGGTAATTTTAAATGAGAATAAATAATGTAGAGTCCCGTGGATTACTATGAGCACTAGGACTTTTACCCAGAATGGAATGGGAAACTTGGGAAGATTTTGAGCATGACCCACCTTGAGTTTCACTGTATTTTCTCTGGCTATTCCATAGGTTAAAGGTAGATGAAGGGAGATAAATTAAGAGTTTCTGGGTGAGTGATAATTATGATTTTGATCAGGATAGAATATATAAGATATAGATACATATAAGATGGAGATATATGGATTTGTGTCCTAGATATACATTAAAGGTAGAGCCTAAGATATCAAGTGTGTATAGGGAAAAGAGACATTAAAGATGATACCAACGTTCTGTCCTGAGAAACTAGAACAGTGAATTTGCCACTTACTGCATTAGAGAACTCTGAGAACTCAGTTTTGGACATGTTCAGTTTATGATGCATGTCACATATTTGAGTTGAGGGGACAAGTAGTCAGGTGGTTATGTGAGGCTGGAGGTCAGAGAAGAGATTTGTGATGAAAGTATTCATTTGGGAGTTGGCAGCTTATATTTAAAGTACTGAATCTTGATGAGAATTCCAAAGAAGGGAGTTTAAATAGAGACGAGAAGACAAGTAGCAAGCCTTGCACAATCCCATATTGGAGGTCAAGGAGATGAGAAGGACTCAGCAAAAAGCAATGAAAAGGAAAAGACAAAGAACTTGTAGAAAATCAGACAGCATCATGGAAGCCAAAAGGTGAAGATGGCTAAAGGAAAAGAATTATCAACTGTGGCCAATGTTGCTGAAATTTCACAACTGAGAAGTGACTACTAGATTTAATAATGTCTGTTGGTAACCTTGATACAATTAACTTACTATGGGAAAAGGAGAGAAAGAAGTTAGAAATAGGAGTACACAATACTCTTTCCGAAAGTGTTACTCTGAAAGGAAGACAGAAGTGAGTAATAGTTGGAGGCAGAAATGAGCAAAGTGGTTTTAGATGGAAAGATAATAGTATGTTTATGTAAGGAGAAGAATGACTATTTTCCTCAGAAGAGAGGAAAATAGTTATTGATGTTTCTATGTATTTATAATAAAATTAACATGTACATTGTATAAAATTTGTATAACACACATTTAAATATTACATTTAAAATAGAAAATATACTCACATGCAGCATATTTAATTGCTAATAAGAAGAGTTCAGTTGAGAGGAATGTGTTAAAGATAAAGGAGAGAAGAAAATACTTAATAGCTTAGTTTCTGAAAAGGCAAAAGAGTATATAATCCACACCATGGAAACAAATATAAACATGCCTTGTTAACAGGAGAGAAGGAGGAGAGAACAAGTGACAGCGAATTAGTAGAAGAGAGGAAGAGGAAAATGAAGAAGGCAATATCTCATGGTTTCTATTTCTTCTGTCTTCAGAGAGATATAAAAATCATCAACTGAGAGTGATGTGGGAAGGAAAGAGTGAGAGATTTTTAAAAAGTACAGAATGTGTGAGATTTTATTTGGGTAAATAGAAAAGCAAAATAACTCAGAGTTGGCTAAGGGCCTGGTTGAGGTTGAAGTTATGTAAAAATCATTTGTGCTGTTTAATTCAGCTCTGACTGTGTTGTAGGACAGAGAGTTGGATCCACTTAAGAATGGTAAATGTATCTTAAGACTCTTAGAATCAGTGGCAAAGAATTTACCTTCCATTGCAGGAGACGCAAGAGATGCTGGTTCGATCCCTGGGATGAGATTCCTGGAGGAGATTCCCTGGAGGAGGAAATGGCAACCCACTCTGGAATTCTTACTTGGGGAATCCCATGGACGGAAGAGCCTAGCACACTACAGTCTATAGGGTCACAGAGAGTCAGACACAACTGAATAACTGAGCACATTCTCATGCAAGTGTTTAATAAGATAAAATACATGTTGTGCCTAATATAGTATTCAGCTTATCATAGATAACCTATAAGTGTTATCATTCTCTCAAGAATTCACTCTTGAAATGAATTCTTCAATTCCTAACTTAGTAGAAGACTGTCAGGATAGTGGTCTATTGAAAATGATTAAAAAGACTTTAAGGACTGCATCATTTTTTAAACCTTGAATTTACTGTTTATAATTTTTAATTATTATATTTGTAAATCCTAAGAGGTTTTACAATAAATGAAATCCTAATTTATTTTACAATACATGAAAGAACAAGTCCATTGTTTTACAAGCTCCTACATCAGTGACAACAGCAAAAAAATTTTTTGAGAACTGAATTAAATGAAACCAAGGACCAAATTTGTTCCAAAAGCCAGAAATTTCTTTTATGAAGCCAACAATATTCCAGGAAAAATTAATAAGAAGAACAATAGAGACAAGAAGAGAGACAAAGAGAGAAGAGATAGAAAAGATATTTCTTATTTTCACTTTTATGAATTTTACTCAGGAAGCTAACACCTTTCACAGGGAAATAATATGGAAAATAAAACAATCTTAATACTACAGAGAATATGTTGCTCTATCAAAATTTTAGTGAATACAAGCTCAGAATCCAAAGAAAAGCAAACTTGAAAATGTACTGTATGTCAAAGAGTCAATTTTTTTTGTTTGTTTTTTATGCGTGTCTGTGTGTGTCTGTTAGTCGCTCAGTAATATCCAACTCTTTGTGACCCCATGGACTGTAGCCCTCCAGGCTCCTCTGTCCATCGGATTCTCCAAGGAAGAATACTGGAGTGAACAGCCATTCCCTTCTCCAGGGGATCTTCCTGACCCAGGAATCAAACCCAGGTCTCCTACACTGCAGGCAGATTCTTTACAGTCTGAGCCACCAATGTTATGCAAAGTTAAAGTGATGAGACTACTGTACACAAAGACCTTTGGATATGGAGAAGTTAATAGTGAAACAGCTGTTAGAAGGAAGATTAGCAGTGGGTTAAAAAAATATTTAAGAAATAATCCTTCTGTAGGTAGTGATAAAAAGAAAAATCAAATTTTCTTGCCTTAAGCTATTTCTCTATTTTAGAGAGAGACAAAAACAAGGGCCTAAAGAGGAAACTTCAAGTAAAATTTGTTCTTTCATTTATTCAACCAATAATTACTGAGTACAAGTAACTAAAAGTGCCAGGTGCTGTTCTAGACACTGGGAAACCAAAGATGAATAAGATAAAGTTCCAACTCTTACAAGATTTACATTTTAATTGAAGGAAGAGAGAGAATAAGTAACATAAATAAAGATAATTTCAAATAATGATAAGAGTTTTCATGGGAATAATATAAGATGATATGATATAGAATATCTAGGAGGGTAACATATATTCTATATCATATCATCTTATATTAGTTCCATGAAGCTCTTCATGGAGGAGGAGAGGGGGATGACAGAGGATGAGATGGTTGGATGGCATCACTGACTCAATGGACATGAGTTTTAGTAAACTCTGGGAGTTGGTGATGGACAGGGAGGCCTGGCGTGCTGTAGTCAATGGGGTCACAAAGAGTCAGACACAACTGAGTGACTTAACTGAACTGAGGAGGGTAACAAATTACCACAAAGCATAGCAGTTAAAAACATTCCACATACATTCTGTGGGTCAAGAATTTGGACCCAGATCAGATGGGTCCTCCAGCTTAGGGTCTCTAACTAGGCCGCAATCAAAGTGGCCACCAAAGCAGAGACGATCTCAAGGTTCAAACGGGGTGGAATCTGATTCCAGGCTTACTCGGTGGTTGTTAGCAGATTTAGTTCTCTTTGGGCTAGTAGACAGGATCTCAGTTTTTTACCACAGTATGGCTCTTTCCATAGGGCAGCTCACAACATAGCAGCTGGCTTCATCAAAGTCAGCCAAAGAGGGAGGAGTAGCAAGAAAGAGGGAGAAACAGAAGTCATTCTTTTATAGCCTTACATCAGAAACAACATCTGGCATTTTTGTCATATTCTATTTATTAGAAGCAAGTTCTAGGACAGCCTACATACAAATAGGAGGAATTACACAAGAATGTGATGCCAGAAATCAGGATTCAATCCCTGGGAACCATTTAGAACCAGCCTATCCCACAGGGAATCAGAAAGGCAGGAAAGGACATGAAGTGGTGACACATCCCAAAGAGAAATGCAGACCTGAACAATACTGATGTGAACCCAAATTTAGCTAGTCGCCTTCTAAGGAAGAAACTTTTGCATGGTATACAAAGATAATCCAAAGAGAAAATACACTGCTCAGGTTTCACCATTTTTACATAGGCATATTGTAGCATTGATATTTCCACTTTTGCTCAATATTTATTAAGCACTATATATATAGTGCTTAACAAATAACAATAATTATTATTATTATATAAAGAATTAAATATATATTTAATATATATTATATATTATATAAAATATATATATTAAATATATAAATAAATAATAAATATATATAATTTAGCAAGCACTAATTACTAATTACTAAGCACTAATTAGTATAGTGAAAATATACTTATTATTTCAGAGATAACAATTTTCTTCTTCATCCCTTTCAGTACCAGTTCCCATTCTCTTATCCAAACCTACATGCACTTCTCCAAAAACAAAAACTTACTTGATCTGCAACTTTTTAGATTAGCTCTAATTTAGCCAAACTAGGGTAATGCCAATACTAGAGTTGGTCTATTCATATTTTAATCAAAAGGCAGGTGAGCTTAAATGATTCAGAATGCTACAACATCAAAACACTAGAGTCTGCTAAATTCTAGAGGGTTGGCTTTGGGCAGATTATTTAACCTCACTGAGCCTCAGTTTTCCGGTATGTAAAACAGAAAGATAAAAATCATAATAACATTAATTCCAATTTCAACGGACAGATGAAGATTAATGATGTATGTGTTAGTAATTTGTAAACCATAATATACTGTACATTTTTAGAAAGTTTTAAAGTATTTAATCCAAAGAAATCAAAAAGTGATAAACTTCTAAAATTATACAAGATTTTTGAATATTCCACTCATTTCTCTTATACATAGAAAAATGAGAACATACTGACCCAGTATTCCTCAATTTGCAATATTCTTAAATGTTACATAAATTCTTTATCTGTAATTCATTGTTTATGCCATGAAGTGCCCACAAACACACAGCAATTGGAAATTCTGAAAATTCTTAGAAGATACATTTGCTTATTAAACCACAGTAAAATCAAGTACCATAAAAGAGTTAACACAGAAATGAAAGCAAAGGAGAATATGATATGTGTTGGAAGAAAGAACTATATTAAAATGAGCTCATTTTTATCAGAAGAAAATGGTTCTTATTTTAAAATAGATGTGTGTCCTTTTACAATTACAGAAGCTGAAATATAACTGTAATCTACAACCATAAGGTAAGATTTCCATCTTTATATGACATGAAAAATGTGCCAAGCCAAGACTTTCCCATAAACAAAATTGCTTTCTTCAACTTACACTTTAATGCAAGATATCAATCATAGGGTGGATTTTATTACTCAAAATTTAGCTTTGTTTTTTGACAGATTGCTTGCAGTCAGCTTGAAGTACAATTGTATATCATCCCTATTATATACACATCTGAATTGCTGGACCCTTTTTTTTTTTTATTTTAAAAAGAGTATTATAAATGGGAAGAAATGTCTGGTGAGGCAGGATTAGTTTGACATTGACCGTTTTAACTGAATAGTGTGTTTTTGATAACATGTCATTATATATCTACAGTAGGTCTGAGGCTGCAGGCATCATATAAGATATCAAGGGACAGCAATGTCTCTATTCTATGAAGGACCTCTCTGTTTTGACATCTTTTTCCCCCTTTTTTACACACCTCCATTTATTAAATCATTCTCATTTTGAATAAAGAGACAGTGTTGATATCAATACAATGCACTGCCTAGACAATATAGCTATAGGATACATATTTATATACAGCAGCAAGACCACCAAAAGTATATATATATATATTTTGTAAAAAAAATCAATCTACTGTGGTCTATATGGAGAAATGAATGTAGTAAAAACTACAGTGATGTAATTTGTGGTCAGGAGCTCTTACATGCTACAAGTAGTTCTAGTTTAAAGGAAGCTACAATGATCCATTTCATTCACAGCCACCATGAATTTAGTATTCCTTGGGCACACAAATAAAGAACAGCAAAATGTATTAAAATGAAGATGTAGAGCCTTGAAATGAAGAGCTCACAGCTAAAGTTGCCATAAAATTTGCAGTCTATTTCTAGGTAGGAAAAGTGTAAAGAATTTCTAGTACTGTCCTTTAAAGGCCAAATGGAGATTGATACTTGCTGAAGTTGTGGCAGATATGCAAACCTACTGGATTCCAGCTACCCATGAATAAGCAGAATACTTAAAAAAAAAAAAAAAAAAAAAAACCTTTTAACTTATCTGTGATGAAAAATGCATGCTGGTTTAAACTGCCTTAGAACTTTAAATGAGTCACTGCAGCACATTCAGCAGCATAGCACAGGAGTCCTAAAACCACCAAAAGCTACAAAAAATACAAGTTAAAAAAAAAAAAACTTTAACTGAGCCACTTATGAGGCTTTCCTTCTCCTCAACACAGTGCTTAATTTCCAGGCATGCTTTAGCTGTCACACTGCTGGTGTGGTTTTTGTTATTGAAAAGAAAGGATAAAAGCCTGATCCCAAAGCAATCAAGTTTAACTTGGGATAAGTGACTAAGAACCACCTTCAAACACTTAGAAGTGGAGACACTTTCAGTTAACTCATCTCTGTAATCCGTACTTACACGTACTTACACAGATGAGTCTCATTTCCATGATTTGACTTTAATATTCTTTTAACAACCCCAAAACGAAATAAAAGAGCTGCTAAACACACTTCATTATTGTTTTGAGAAGCCTAGTCTAAACCCTTGCATTGTGAGGCATCATGGGCTTGGTGCCTGCATGATCAAGCGTTCAACTTTTCTTAAGGCCACACTCTCGACTGTAACTTTCAGTTATGTAGAAATTTGGCTTTAAAGGACAGGTTCAGATTTCCGAAAGCTATCTCTCTTCCCCCTCCTCCAAGTAAAAGTGAAGAAATTATCTCTTTATCTAATTTAATAAGAAATACATTCTAATTTCACACTCCTTTAAAATTCTGGTCTTTGTGAGAAATTAGTAATAATATAATATTATATGACCCATTATTAGTATAGTGGCCACAGGATAAGGTTTCCACAGTGTCAGGGAATGTTTGACGGGAGGATTCCTACGTGCTGTCTCTCATGAGTCCTTTGTCCCTCTTCAAGCGGAACAGCACGCTGCTCCCAGGGACTGAGGTCATTGTGTGAGGCAGGCTTGGGTCTCCTTTAGTAAGCATTCTCTTTAGGACAAAACTGCTTAGTCTCGTTCCCCTTTCTTGAGATATGGATTGCCTCCTGACCTTGTGACTAACATTACCCCTTGTTCTCTTGGTAACGGTTGCTGTACGTTTGGTTTTCTGATCTCTATCATTCCCGAAAGAAGTTTCTTGTACCACAGCCTATATATACTCATAGGAAAATCATTAAAGCACCTTTGCTCCATCAGAGCTTAGGTCCCCGGATCTTTTCTCTCTCTCTCTCTCTCTCTTTCTCTCTTTTACTTTCTTATCGTCGACTCTGTACCACCAGGTTCCGGTCCATTAAAGGACCCCAACACCACAGTAAGCTTATATCCTCAGGTTTCTCCTTGGAAAAGTATTTACATTATTAACTTTTCTTAGTAACATGACGTTGCATTCAATCAACCAGAGAACTGTTATTGTAGTCATTCACTAATGTTTGAAATTATCACGGTCCCATGATGGTTGCCTAAATAAGATATGATACAGAGATTATTAAAGTTAGTATCGGTCACATATGACATTCTCAGGAAGTACAAAGATTGACTCTACTTTTGGCTTCCCTGGTAGATGGTAAAGAATGGTAAAGAATTCAGATAGTAAAGAATCCACCCATAATGCAGGAGACTGGGTTCAATTCCTGGGTCAGGAAGCTCCCCTGGAGAAGGGAAGAAGGAAATGGCTACACATGCCAGTATTCTTGCATGGAAAATTTAATGGACAGAAGAGCCTAGCAGACTACAGTCTGTGGGGTCACAAAGAGACATAACTGAACAACTAACACTTTCACTTGCTAACTATAGTGAATAGTTTAACATATATCTCAGTACCAAATAAATTCACTTCCTTTGTATGGTTTTTTGGAAGATTTTAAGTATTAGTAGCACATTTGCTAATATTTCCAACACAGTTCTGAGACTTTTACACATATTATTTTGGCAGATGCATAAAGGACCTACATAATGCCCAGCATTTAGAAGGAACTCAACAGTAATTAAAAACCAGAGACATCACTTTACTGACAAAGGTCCATAGAGTCAAAGCTATGGTTTTTCTGGTAGAAGTGTATGGATGTGACAGTTGAACCATAAAAAAGGTTGCACTCAGAAGAATAGATGATTTTGAACTGTGTTGCTAGAGAAGACTCTTGAAAGTCCCTTGGAGAGCAAGGAGATCAAACTAGTCAATCCTAAAGGAAATCCTAAAGGACTGATGCTGAAGCTCCAATACTTTGGCCACCTGATGCGAAAAGCCAACTCATTGGAAAAGACTCTGATGCTGGCAAAGATTGAGGGCAAGAGGAGAAAGGGATGACAGAGGATGAAATGGTTGGATGGCATCACTGATTCAATGGACATGAATTTGAGCAAACTCCAGGAGATAGTGAAGAACAGCGAGGCCTGGCATGCTGCAGTTCGTGGGGTCACAAAGAATCCAATACAACTTAACGACTCAACAACAACAATAGTGATATTTACCGTTATTTGCCTACATCACACATTTCAGAGTGTAAACTGACCTGCTTAGAATTACTTGGCTCTATTGTGAATCATTTACACTGCATTGCATAAAGGCACTAGTGAAGTTCAAACTATATAAGCTGAATTATAGTGGTTAGAGTGATTAGATTGAACTTGTCATGCTCTGTATTTTGTTTAAGTCTATATAGGACTCACTTGTTTAGAACTATTCTGGTAACAGTTTGGCAGAATTATAATAATGGTAGTCATTTGTACATTTACTCTCAGTTTCCTGAGGAAAATGAGGCCAGGAAAGTTTAAGCTACTCTCTCAAGGTCAAGCAAGTAATAAGTAGTAAAATAGAACTTAAAGCTAATACTGCCTGACACCCCAACCCTGGGACTTAACTGCCATACTGTGCTGCTTCCTAGTTTTGGAACAAAGGCAACCCTTGGAATAAGTCCCATAGATGTCATCATTTAAAAAAATTAACTCCAGGGAGCATTAATGTCTTCACAGTCTGAAAATTTCCTATCTGAAGGCAAATCCTAATGAGAAATATTGTTAGAGTGGTATCAAGATAGATAAATGTCACTTCTCTTTATCCCCCTGCAGGCTGTAATAAATACTAGTAATAAATTCCAACACACTTCCACTGAGCCTCAATGTTTGCCTTAGAATCTGTATCAACACTACACTCCAGACTGCTCCTCAAACAGTAAGGACTAGCATGTAGATGAAATGTTTTCCCATTTTGGACTTTGGTCCTCTCATTTTTGTTAATAGACTGGGAGGCATTACTGACTTTCATCCAACTAAGTTTTGTTGTAGGTCTGCCGTTTCCCAGGCACTGTGCTGAATACTAGGACCCCAACAGTAAACACTGATACTTGCCCTCAAGGAACTCACAGGCTATGAGGTAAATAGACTGAAAATGTAAAAATCAACCATTAATGTGCTGTTGAAGTCTCATAGAAAAAGCATAGACGTACGTAACAGAGTGATGAGGGAGATGAATCAGATGTTGGAGTACAGATGGACACAGGGAACAATTCCAAGGGAAGGTGACACTAATCTTCAAAAAATAGTCAAGAGCTGGCCAAGGAGAGATCATATGGTTCAGGTCATCCTAAGCGGAGAAAACAGTATGTAGCAGGTTGTTTATGAATATATGACAATGTATAAGACTGGAAAGGTGAACAAAACCAGATTATGAAGGGTTTCTTTTGACTTGCTGGAACTTGTCTTTTATCCTGAGAAAGAAAGACATTTAAGTATCTTTAGCAGGTTCATGACAGTATCACTGTTATGTTATGAAATTCCCTGGCTGTGCTGTGATAAATCCACTGGAAGGGAGCAACATTTGAGTAGAGGACTTTTCCGAGGCTAAAGCTACAATACTGCAAGTGAAAATCTGTGAACTGAAGTAATCACAATGAAAATGATGAGAAGAATGATCAGAGAAATACTGAAGAACTAGAAATGGTAGGACCCTGAGATTAATTTGACGACGTAGAGTGTGAGAACAGGAGGGATCTATGAGGAAACCTAGATCTCTAGCTTGGGCAAACTGATGTGTGATGGTTCTATTCAATGAAAACAGGGGACACGAGAGAAGGCAGGGTTTTGAGTGGAAAATGGTGAACTTATTCCAGGACAGATCAAGTTTGACATAGTATAATAGTGCTTCCACATAGAGTCACACAATTTACAGTTACAAAAGAAAGATCTGAAGCACAGAAGACAATAGATCTGATATCTAAGTGATAATTAAACACAGAGGCATAGATACACTCATCTTAGAAATGTATGTTGAGAGCCAATGAAGGTTCCTATTTTAAATTGTAGGAGATAATATACAGTGGTTGTGGTAATGAGCATTGTAGCCATTCTGCCTAGGTTCAAACAATGGTTCCAACAACTTATGATGTATATAATCTTGAGAAAATTGCTTCACCTCTCCGAGCCTCAGTTTCCTCATATGTAAAATGTGCATAATAGTAGAACCTATTTCATAAGGTTATTCTGAAACATTAATACATGTAAAGGCTTAGAACATGATCTGTCACACAGTAAGCAAGTAATAAATGCTAGCTATTGCAATGATAAGGATGATACAAATAAAAATACAGCCTTTCCCCACTCTTAAGGCTTTTCAATATAGAAGTACAAACATAGCTATAAAGTAAATAATAATTACTGATGATGGGGTGTGTGTTTGTGTGTGTGTGTGTGTTCACTCATGTCTGACTCTTTGTGACCCCCATGGACTGTAGTCCACTGGGTTTCTCTGTCCATGGAATTTTCTAGGCAAGAGAGAGTACTAGAGTGAGTTGCCATTTACTACTCCAGGAAATCTTCCTAGCCCAGGAAATCTTCACATCTCCTGAGTATCCTGCATTGGCAAATGGATCCCTTACCACTGTACCACCTAGTATCAAAAGAGTATTACCATCTCAACTGCTCAGGGAACGCTGGGGTGGAGAGAAATGTTGATGAGTAAGCAGAAATAAGGCTGTACTTTAAGTGCAACATGGCAATTATTGGGATGAAGAAGATGTACCAGCATGAATATTCTAGAAATGTGTTATTAAAGAAAAGACAAATAATACCTGATAAACAATTTTAGGCCACCATTACCCATAAGCGTCATGTCTTATATAGTATAAAAGATTCACCCCAAGATGAACAAAATCTCAAAAAGCATGCTACTTTACTACAGAAGGTAGAGTTCACATTTTTTAGTATGCTTCATATAGATCTAATAAAGAATACTAAAGTATAAGTCTTTAGGAGACACATGCACAGGAGGGAGCATCTAAAATCAAAGCTATTCATAGACAAGGACTTCCCTGGTGGTCCAGTGGTTAGGAGCCCCCTGCCAATGCAGGGGACACAGGTTTGATCCATGGTCCAGGAAGATTCAGCATGCCATAGAGAAACTAAGCCCACATGCCACAGTTACTGAGCCCACGCGCTAGAATTCGTGCTCTGCAACGAGAAGCCACCGCAATAAGAAGCCTGTGCACCACAACTAGAGAGGAGCCCCCACTCATCTACAACTAGAGAAAGCCCACACATAGCAACAAAGATATAACCTAGTCAAAAATAAATATTTTTTTTAAAGCTACTTATAGAAAAGAGTGGGGAGTTTTGGAAGGTAATAAATAAGTGCCCTTTCACAGTAGATATTCTAGCAAAGATTTGGCTGTGCTTATCAGGAACTTTATAGAGAACTATTCAAATACCAAATTCTTGGTATGATTAGATGATCCTTTATGACCCTTTCCAATCTTAAGATTCTGTGATAATCCAGTAATTGAAATACTCTTTATCTGTAATACGCATGGAGGAGATTGGGATTACTAAGGGATGTTATTACCCCTAGTATCACCACTAACACACATGTATCACACTAATACACATGGAGGAGATTGGGATTACTAAGGGATATTAGTACCCCTAGTATCACCACTAACCAGGATCAACAGTAACTAGCATATCCCTGTATAGTATTGTCATTAATTTTTCTTCTTTTACTGTACCTCTAACTTTTAAGCAGATGATAAAGAACAATCCTAGATTCTCATAAGAAACCCTGTGAAACTTTTGGGGGGAATGCAAACTAGTACAGCGACTATGGAGACCAGTGTGGAGATTCCTTAAAAAACTGGAAGTAGAACTGCCATATGACCCAGCAATCCCACTGCTGGGCATACACACTGAGGAAATCAGATCTGAAAGAGACACGTGCACCCCAATGTTCATCGCAGCACTGTTTACAATAGCCAAGACATGGAAACAACCTAGATGTCCATCGGCAGAAGAATGGACAAAAAAGCTGTGGTACATGTACACAGTGGAATATTACTCAGCCATTAAAAAGAATGCACTTGAATTAGTTCTAATGAGTTGGATGAAACTGGAGCCTATTATACAGAGTGAAGTAAGTCAGAAAGAAAAACACCAATACAGTATACTAGCACATATATGGAATTTAGAAAGATGGTAATGATGACCCTATATGCGAGACAGCAAAAGAGACACAGATGTATAGAACAGTCTTTTGGACTCTGTGGGAGAAGATGAGAATGGGATGATTTCAAAGAATAGCACTGAAACATGTATATTATCATATGTGAAACAGATCACCAGTCCAGGTTCGATGCATGAGACAGGGTGCTCAGGGCTGGTGCACTGGGAGGACCCTGAGGGATGGGATGGGGAGGGAGGTGGGAGGGGGGTTCAGGATGGGGAACACATGTACACCCATGGCTGATTCATGTCAATGTATGGCAAAAATCACTACAATACTATAAAGTAATTAGCCTCTGATTAAAATAAATTAATTAATTTTTAAAAAATAAATAAATAAGAACCACCCAGGTCTCTGGCTTAGGGGAAAAGAAAAAAAGAAACCCTGTGAAAGAACCCTATACTTTCTCTCTAAACAGATGAAATCTCCATCGATCTCTTTAGCAAGTTGTACTGACTGGAATGACTTACTCTAATTTGATTTTACTATATTCTGAAGTTCTCTTAAGCCAGTTGGCAAGTTTTATGCTAATTCTGACTCATTTTATGCATGTTACATGGAAGAATAAGATATGTTTTTGTGGTTTGTTTGTTTTTAAAGCAAATCTCTAGTTTTGTTTCCCTCTGTGTCAAACAAACTGGTAGTACTCTAACCAATTAAAGACAAGTCTAAGGCACAGCTAATATTTTTGCATGATGACCACTATTCAAGAAACTGCTCCTCTCCCCCCATAAATTATATATTGATTGTAACCAATCAATCACAGGAATAATCTCTATAGAGTATCATACTAATATTTAATTTAAAAAATATTTTATGGACCACCTGTAAAAGAATGAAACTAGGACACTTTCTAACACCATACACAAAAATAAACTCAAAATAGATTAACAATCTAAATGCAATACCAGAAACTACAAAACACCTAGAGGAAAACATAGGCAGAACACTCTCTGACATAAATCACAGCAAGATCCCCCATGACCCACCTACCAGAGTAATGGAAATAAAAACAAAAATAAACAAAGGGGACCTCATTAAACTTAAGTTTTTGCACAACAAAGGAAACTACAAGCAAGGTGAAAAGACAGCATTCAGAATGAGAGAAAATAATAGCAAATGAAACAACTGACAGAGAATTAATTCTCAAAATATACAAGCAGCTCATGCAGCTCAATACCAGAAAAATAAATGACCCAATCAAAAAATAGGCCAAAGAGCTAAACAGACATTTCTCCAAAGAAGACATACAGATGGCTAACAAACACATGAAAAGATGCTGAACATTACTTATTATCAGAGAAATGCAAATCAAAACCACAATGAGGTACCATCTCACACCAATCAGAATGACTGCTATCCTAAAGTCTACAAACAATAAATGCTCGAGAGGGTATGGAGAGGAGGGAACCCTCTTACACTGTTGATGGGAATGCAAACTAGTATAGCCACTATGCAGAATGGTGTAGAGATTCCTTAAAAAACGAAATAGAACTGCCATATGACCCAGCAATTCCACTTCTGGGCAGACACACTGAGGAAACCAGATCTGAAAGAGACACGTGCACCCCAATGTTCATCGCAGCACTGTTTATAATAGCCAGGACATGGAAGCAACCTAGATGCCCATCAGCAGACGAATGGATAAGGAAGCTATGGTACATATACACCATGGAATATTACTCAGCCGTTAAAAAGAATTCATTTGAATCAGTTCTAATGAGATGGATGAAACTGGAGCCCATCATACAGAGTGAAGTAAGCCAGATAGATAAAGACCATTAGAGTATACTAACGCATATATATGGAATTTAGAAAGATGGTAACAATAACCCTATATGCAAAACAGAAAAAGAGACACAGATGTCCAGAACAGACTTTTGGACTCCGTGGGAGAAGGCGAGGGTGGGATGTTTTGAGAGAACAGCATCGAAACATGTATATTATCTAGGGTGAAACAGATTACCAGCCCAGGATGGATGCATGAGACAAGTGCTCGGGCCTGGTGCACTGGGAAGACCCAGAGGAATCGGGTGGAGAGGGAGGTGAGAGGGGGGATCAGGATGGGGAATACATGTAAAAAAAAAAAAAAAAGAAACACCAATACAGTATATTAATGCATATATGTGGACTTTAGAAAGACAGTAATCTGTATGTATGCAAGACAGCAAAAGAGACACAGAAGTAAGGAACAGACCTTTAGACTCTGTGGGAGAAGGCGAGGGTGAGATGATTTGAGAAAATAGCATTGAAACATGTATATTACCATATGTAAAACAGATGACCAGTCCAAGTTCAAAGCATGAAGCAGGGCACTCAAAACTGGAACTCTGGGACAACCCAGAGGGATGGGATGGGGAGGGAGGTGGGAGGGGGGCTCAGTACAGGGGCACACATGTATACCCGTGGCTCATTCATGTCAGTGTATGGCAAAAACCACCACAATATTGTAAAGTAATTAGCCTCCAGTTAAAATAAATAAATTTTAAAAATAGTTTATGCTAAAATGACAGTGTCTTTCACAGTGTTGTAAGTGCTCTGTTCTCCAGTATGTGTATCAATCAGATAACTAAGAAGCTGTATGGCTACCTCCACTATAAGGCAGCTTTCTTTAAACAATGGCAGTTACTACTATGTGTCCAATGAGATAGTACTTTATCATTGTTCCCTACTAAAACCAGAAGCTTCCACACAAAGCTTAGTCCTCATCACAGGGGTTCAGAGTGGTCTATTCAAAGTCCCATAAATTTAGAAAGATTCTCAGGTATCAAAATGCTATGTGTGACAGACATGACAGATCCCATTTTGAAGAGTAGGGAACTTAGACTGTACCTCATGTTGGTAATATGGCAATAATATCAGCAGTGCACCCAAGAGTTTTACTAAGTGATCTACAATTGACACCATTATTTGCAGCAAGACTAGATGTGGCTTATAAACACAGAATATATAAAGCAGTGTTTTTCACAACAGCCAATTTCTGTTTCATGAACGAAATTCACAAAGCTTACATATGGGTTACACATATTCTCTATTACATCTTAAATGTATCCTATGTCAAGAGGAAAAAAAAAAAATTCCTTTTTAACCACTCTATAGGCTTTCACTTGTCAACCTAACTAGTTTATGATCAGTTCTCTCTTCTTTCTCTCACTCCCCATTTCATTTGCTTTGGCTAATATAAGCCTTAATACTCAAAGGATCTTGCTGGCTTGCTCATTACCAAGCAAACTAATTACTGAGGCAAAGGGCCTATAGTATAATAGCTTGTCAGACTGAAGGACCTGACTATTGGCAATACTGGAGCTCTATAATATCCTCAGTCATGATATTTCATTTAATTTTAAATAAACACGCTGTTAACAAAATATACCCAGATCCCTTTGATTTAAAACCTATTTGTAACAGAATCTTTCTTATCACCCATCTGGGCAAAAATTTACACTTTGAGAAACTTAGATTTGACACCCTTAACTGCAGATTTAATTGTGCAAGTTAGGTGCTGGCTTCCATGCCCTCTGATTTCCATTTGGCTTTGCCGTTGGGAACCATTAGCAGAAATTTCAGAAATTAGAAAGGAGTGATAGTGGATGTCTGTCCTATTGGCAGTCTCCCTGCAGGTTGCTGTGGATTGGCTGTGTTCCTTGGCCAAGGGCTAAGCTCCTATCAGGCGATGCTCTTACTCTGTGTGTGTTCTGATAACTTCTATCTTCCCTGCTTCCTTTTTTTTCCCTTCTTCTTCTGCTGGCCCTATAGAATTAGTCTCTTCCTAGTTGGTTTCCTAAATCATGCCCTTGCCTTTTAAATAGTCCTTGTTTTAAACTCTTTTCAAAGCCTCTTTGAATGTACCATGTGATTCCTATACTGAACCCTGGTTGATTCTTTAGCCCATTTTCCATTCTTTTTTTTTTTTTTTTCACTGATTTATAGAAATTATTTCATACTCTGGTTATCAACATTTTATCACTTGTATGCATTACAAAGTTTAATCTACAGTTTGTTTTAAACAGAATTCATAGTATTTATTGTGGTACAGATTTATATAAATAAAATTTTAAAGTTGTGAAATATATTAAATATTTCCACTTCTGTCCTTTTAGAAATTCTTCTCTACCCAGATTTTATTTTTTTTAATGTTCCTATAATTGTTTTTAGAGTTACAAATTTGCTTTTCCATGTAAAAATAAAATATAAATTAAATATTTCAGTTTGTTTTCCCACCTGGTTAGCTAATTATTCTAGAACCATTTATCTGGTTCCATGAGCACCAGCTAAACCTTGCCTTTCTGGTAGGTATTAATTTTTTTGCCTTAATCAAACTTAGCTGTTTTTCTATTGATTTCAATAAAAACAGTGTTGGCTCATATTGAGCACATGATATGCTGTAAATGAGAAGAAAGTGAAACTAGGAAAGTCCCAATAAATCATTAAAAATAATTATAAATAAATAATCAGTTGATTAAAGACTTAGGAGTCTTCATGAGATCAAAGATTCAGTTAAGCGGGGGGTGGGGAATAGTAGTGAAAGGCAAAGGAAACACTATGTTTCCAAAAATCTTTGAAAAGTAGAAGTTCTGAAAGATAACAAAATCCAGTGTGTGTTCATGGGACTGGGTTTTTGAAGTTTCATGAAGGTGAAGGTTAATGGAGTTGAAGAGGGCAGGAATGTTAAGGCAAAGATATTTACAAATATGTCCACCTCATGTTGATATCATTCAGGAAAATATCAGAAACAGCCAGCCATTTATCCTACTATTTAAGAACGCTCATGAACTCTATCTAACCCATGCTAATTTTCTACTTAATAAATAAGGATAAAAAGATATACATTTTTAATAATAAGTTCATTAAAATCCACTAATATCTTCAATTTTGTTTCAGATTTTAAAAGAAGAGAGTTGGTTCAGTTCAGTTCAGTTCAGTGGCTCAGTCGTGTCCGACACTTTGCAACCCCATGAATCGCAGCACGCCAGGCCTCCCCGTCCATCACCAACTTCCGGAGTTTACTCAAACTCATGTCCATCGAGTCGGGGAAGCTGGTACTACTCCCCCAAAATTTAGAATATCTAGGAAAGATGAGTAAGGAAGAAATGAAATAGCATTTATTCAAATCAAAATTATAGTGAGGTACCACCTCACACCAGTCAAAATGACCATCATTAAGAATGCTACAAATAATAAGTGATGGGTAGGGTATGGAGAAAATTCTACACTGTTGGTGGGAATGTACATTGGGAAGCCACTATGGAGAACAATATGGAGGTCCCTCAAAAGACTAAAATTAGAGTTCCACATGATCCTGAAATCCAGCTACTGGCCATTTAACTGACAAAACTATGATTCAAAAAGATACATGCACCCCTATGCTCATGGCAGTACTATTCACAATAGCCAAGACATGGAAACAAGCTAAATGTCCACTGACAGATGAATGGATAAAGAAACTGTGGTACATTATACAATAAAATGTTACTCAGCCATAAAAAGAAAGAAAATAATTCCATTTGCAGTAACATGGATGGACTTAGAGATTATCACACTAAATGAAGTAGTCACAAGGGGAAAGACAAATACCATATGCTACCACTTATATGTGGAATCAAAATTATGACACAAGTGGATATATCTATGAAACAGAAATAGACTGACAGACATAAAAACCAGACTTGTAGTTGCCAAAGGGGAGGAGAAGTAGGAAAGGAATGGATTGGTAGTTTGGGAGTAGCAGATGTAAGCTATTATATATAGAATGTATAAACACCTACTGTGGATACAAGGAACTATATTCAATATCCTGTATGAAACCATAATGAAAAAGAGTAGGAAAGAAAGTATATATATACATATATATGTATAAATAACTGAATCATTTTGCTGTATAGCAGAAGCTAATAAAACAGTGTAAATCAAATATACTTCAGTAAAATAAATTTTAAAAAATAAATAATAATAAACAGCATTTACTGAGCACCTAATCTGATTTATTTACATGTGATTACCCTGGAGTAGGAAATGGCAATCCGCTCCAGTATTCCTGCCTGGAAAATTCCATAGACAGAGGAGCCTGGCTGACTGCAGTCCATGGGGTCGCAAAGAGTTGGAAGCAACTGAGCATGCACACATATTGCATGCACTGATTAGTTTATTCAGTATTGTAGCATGTAGAACAAGGAATCAAATTTAAAACTGATGAACCATTATAATGAACAAAGATCTACTGTATAGCACATGGAACTCTGCTGAATGTTATAAGGCAGCCTGGATGGGAGGGGAGTTTGGGAGAAAATGGATATATGTATCAATATATGTATGGCCGAGTCCCTTCAGTGTTCATCTGAAACTATCACAACATTGTTAATCAGCTGTACCCCATTATAAAGTAAAATGTTTTAAGAAAAATAAAACTGATAAACCTTTAAAACATATCCCTTCAATATACCCTTTTTAAATACCTACTTTCATGTCCCACAAAAAGAAGTATAATATAACTTAAAAATTTATACAAGGTGATAAAGAAAACATCAGTTATTTAAACTTATTTTCATATCATCTTACAAACTTAGTTTACTCAGTAGCACATCAGAACAAATTATAGCATTACCAGACATATTTACAGTAACTTTTTTTTCACATTAAATGTCTACTGAACTTTTCTCTAATTAAAAATCTCATCAGGAGATAAGCTTTACTTTGACACAATGTCTTTCAAAATATATTCATTTGTTATATGTTCTAGTATCAAATAAGAAAAGCTTAGAATAGAAATAAAAGGGTTGAATTAATTAGTCAACAGTGATTAATTACACATTTATCCAAAGTAAGATTTCAATTCTCTTCATTCCATTGGCTTAATGCCATATTTTGTTTGTTTAGTCAGAACTCTCTCTTCTGTGAAGTTTATGAAGAATTTAAAATTCTCACATTTATATACATACATTTATTTTGATAATACTTGGCAATGATAGTAACCATCCAGATTCTACGTAATTTAGATATAGGTTTTTTTTAACACTTTATGCTAAAATTCTAAAATATGTTTTAAGAGGATTATGACCTAAATTATGTCAGCTATTTGTTTTCTTAAAGAGGTATTTGGTAAATTTAAATAGATAAATTTGGAACACTTTTCTATGAGTTGGCCTAACTTAAAAGGCATAAAAACATCTCCCCAAAATATAACTAAATTCTTTTTGGCTTGATTTTAAATAACTATAGCATAGATGATGAAACTGTTTACTAATTATATACACAATAATTGACTAAAAACTAGTAAGACTTTGTACATAAAGACTGTTGTTCTGCTATTAGTTATTTAATGTCACAGCAATTAATACCATCTGGTTAATACCCTTAATATTCTGCTTAAGCATTTAAGGGTTTCCCAAGTGACTTTCTCCCTATATATTTATGTTTTAGGAAGCATTTCTCTACATATATTAGATGGTTGGATTCCAAATTAATTTTCATTTTTAATCAGTTTTTGCTTATAAATTTTTATTTCACTATATTCATTTATAGTATTCTATATTCAATGATTTTGGAATGTAACATGAAATTGAGTTGTTGCAAATTCAATTAATTTTATTTCAGTTTGTTAATACAGATATGAGATAAAAGTTCAGAAGACCCATAATTTAGAATTAATCCTCTATTTAGCTCTTGTTGAGTCAAAATGCTGCAACCACTTTCCTATTTTAGTTTTTCAATTTTCTGACATTTTAGTCTATGCATAAGTATACGTGTTGGTTTATTAGAGCTGCTGCAACTTATTACCACAACTTGATGGCTTAAAAGAATAAAATTAAAATGTCCTCTCACAGTTCTAGAGGCCAGAAATCCAAATTAGTGCTGGCAAGACTGACTGACTACTGATATTCTAGGGGAGAACTTGTCCAAGAGATTTTCTCCAAGCCTCTGGTTGCTACAGGAATCCTTGGCATTTCTTGGTTTGTGGACACATCACTCCAATCTGTGCCATCATTTTCACATGGCTTTATCCCCTGTGTCTCTAATAAAGATGTGTTTCATTGGATTCAGGCTCCACCTGGATTATTCAGGATGCTCTCATCTTGGGACCCTTAACTCAATTACATCTGTGAAGACCCTTTTTACAAAAAATTCACAATCACAGGTATGGGGCATTAAAGTTAGGGCGTATCTTTTTTTGTTGGGGTAGGGGAGGACACAACTCAACCCACTACAGTATGTTTTATTACAAATTATGTTAAACTACTTTTTCTAATAAAATGAAATGTGTAAGAGCGAACACATTACTATGTAGTATAAAACTATTTTTACTAGGATGCTTTTCTCTATGAATTCTATGTATGAATCACCAACCAAATCAACTTGTCCTCATTGGTATTTCCATTGTCACACTCACAATATTGTTTCAGATAGTTTTGAGTAACTGTTGCTGTAACTTGAAAGCTATATTCTTGGGAAAAAAAAAAAAAACCACACTGAGTTATGCTTTGAACGAGTGAGTACAGTCACCAAATCCCTGGAGCTTCAAATGTGACGCTTACTATTCCCAAGGATGCAGTGACATTAAAGTCAAAGCAGACGACACTGGAGAAGCAAGGGCTAACTCACAGATCTAAGAAACCATCCAACTTAATGGCAGGCATGAGGAAAGTCAACTGCTCAAAATGCAAAACACATTTATTTCACAATTTTACAGACAAATGAGCATGCGTGAGCATTCAATTTTTTGTGTGGCTTCTGTTTCTATTATTGTTCACACTGATTTCAATCATTAGACTGAAAAAAAAAGTTAAAAAGAATTCAATGAGCTAATTAATTTATAATTTATCCACACAAAACTTGGGAAATTTGACTGTTATTAACGTCATTCACAAAGAATTGATTGTTTCTGGCTTCAACTAGTCAGACCCATTAAAATTTCTAATTTTGTCTTCAAGTAAAACCACAGATTGGCCTTGGTTGTCAATAAAGCTTTTTTTAAAAAAAATTATTTATTTATTTTACTTTACAACATTGTATTGGTTTTGCCATTCATTGACATGAATCTCCATGGGTGTACATGTGTTCGCCATCCTGAACCCCCCTCCCCATCCCATCCCTCTGGGTCATCCCAGTGTACCAGCCCTGAGAACCCTATATCATGCATCAAACCTAGACTGGCGATTCGTTTCACATATGATAATTTACATGTTTCAGTGCCATTCTCCCATATCATACCACCCTCGTCCTCTCCCATAGAGTCCAAAAGACTGTTCAATACATCTGTGTCTCTTTTGCTGTCTCGCATATAGGGTTATCGTTACCATCTTTCTAAATTCCATATATATGCGTTAGTATACTGTATTGGTGTTTTTCTTTCTGGCTTACTTCACTCTGTATGATAGGCTCCAGTTTCATCCACCTCATTAGAAATTATTCAAATGTATTCTTTTTAATGGCTGAGTAATCAATAAAGCTTTTACTGACCCATGTAAACATCTGACAAAAATAAGGAATAAAATGAGTATTTCACAAAGCAATTTTTTTCAGTAAGATTTCTCTTTACTCCGAGTTTAGGCTCATTGTTTGATGTTAAACTACCTTTTTTCAATGAAAAGGTGATAACAGTAGATAGCAGCTGTGCTGATGGTGATAGGTAGCTTCTTATAATTTAACTTGGTAAAATTACTTTATGACTCTTTCCCATTCTTTAATTTTAAATTATATTCAAATCTAAAATATAAAAGTCACTGATTTATGTCATAAAATTATAAATTTAAAGGAAGTGCTAAAGAATTATTACACTAACCTCCTAGAATTGGTATAAGGATTAATAAGTTCATTTCTATAGTATGCTTAGAACAATAATTAACACATAACAAGCACTATATATGTTTGTGTTTATTACTGTTATGAAGACTTGAAAAAGTTGAAAATCACTAGTGAATCCTCAGATTTCCTGACTGAAACACACATTACCAGGTGTTTTTTCATTTTTCTTTCTTCTTTAAAAGCCCCCAGAAAAGTTCTTATGTCTTTGGCTATTTTATCAGTAATTTGTGTTGGCACATAATAATGGTACAGGAGAAAACTCCAGGGAGAGTTTTACAAAGTTAAGGGCCTCTATTATTTAACACAACAAATTTAATATATTAGTTAGCACAATAATTACTTTTAAAACAATAAATATGAATGCAGTTGTATGCATTTATGGCTCTCAAGGCAGATCCAATTTCTTGAAATAAAATATATACTTAAAAACAGAATTGGTTCAGCTATACATTAAAATGAAACAGCATAGTGCCTCTGGCTCTCTGAACTCTAATCATTTTGGCTTCTATGAAAAGATAATTGAATTTCTTATCTAAATATTGGATATTCCTTACCAACTAACTGAAAGTCAAAATTCTTTTCTGGATAAAACTTTAAATCACCAGGTATGATCTCAGGTTAATGACTCCAAGGACCACTATAAATTATATATTAAAATAACTTTCAGATGATCTCAGTTACTTTTAAAAGTGTGAATGTGAAAATTCATATTTCAAAATCAAGCAATTGTTCAAAAGCTGGTATATAAATTAGAATTGACTGCTTCTCAATTTTCTAGTTGAGAGTCACCAAATTTTTACATCATGAGATTATTTAAGTTGAAGTCATTTATACCTTGAAATTGCTATTTTAAAATCTCAGATGATACAGTTTGAACTTTATAATTCTCAATATTCCATACATTTCCAGATGTGTAAATAAATGAAGACCACCTATATGTGAACAAGAAAAGGCCTTTTATTCAGAATTAGTCTACCAACATCACTTGCATTGGAAAGGATTTCAAGGCAGTCAAGGAAGGATTAAAAACTTTAAAGTGAAAAAAGTGAAGCCTTCTGCTATACCCTGATGGGAAGTTGTCAGCATGAAGAATCTGGAGACAGGTCAACTTAGAAGGGCACCATATGTGATTGGTTTGAGAAGCGTGTTTGGTTTTCTCTGGTTGATATGAAGTTAGAAGCAGGGCTAAAATCAGAGAAGTGGCAGTTATTGATCAAGGTTCATTTTTTGGGGCTAATTGCTATAGAGGGTGCCATTTGGCTTCCTTTCCTGGTTGCCTAGGAGGATGTGGATCAGAGTTCTATGTTTTGTTTACAGCCTGGCCATATTTCATTTGCATATTCAATCTCTCACAAATATAAACATATTTTATTTTAAAATTATTTCTACTATAAAGTCCAATCTTAATCTGTAGTAAAAGCTGTCCTTTAATTTATTAAAACTCTCTGATATTTATTTATATCTCATCTACCAATTAAAATGTAATGTAAGGTATGAATTTTCACAGATCAAATCTTCAAAGGCATGTCAGAGATTTCCCCCCAACATTTCATAATATAAAGAGCCAAGGCTGTTAATCACTCAGTAAATACAGGCATACCTCAGAGACATTGCAAGTTCAGTTCCAGACTGCCACAATAAAGCAGATATTGCAATAAAGCAAATCACACAATTTTTTTTACTTTCCAGTGCATAAAAATATTATGTCTACACTATACTGTAATCTATTAAGTGTGCTATAGTGATTTGTCTAAAAAGCAGTGCACATGGCTGCTATCCAAAAGTCTATAAGCAATAAATGCTGGAGAGGGTGTGGAGAAAAGGGAACCCTCTTACACTGTTGGTGGGAATGCAAACTAGTACAGCCACTATGGAAAACAGTGTGGAGATTTCTTAAAAAACTGGAAATAGAACTGCCATATGACCCAGCAATCCCACTTCTGGGCATACACACCGAGGAAACCAGATCTGAAAGAGACACGTGCACCCCAATGTTCATCGCAGCACTGTTTATAATAGCCAGGACATGGAAGCAACCTAGATGCCCATCAGCAGACGAATGGATAAGGAAGCTGTGGTACATATACACCATGGAATATTACTCAGCCATTAAAAAGAATTCATTTGAATCAGTTCTAATGAGATGGATGAAACTGGAGCCCATTATACAGAGTGAAGTAAGCCAGAAAGATAAAGAACATTACAGCATACTAACACATACATATGGAATTTAGAAAGATGGTAATGATAACCCTATACGCAAAAGAGAAAAAGAGACACAGAAGTACAGAACAGACTTTTGAACTCTGTGGGAGAAGGTGAGGGTGGGATGTTTTGAAAGAACAGCAACTATATTATCTATAGTGAAACAGATCACCAGCCCAGGTGGGATGCATGAGACAAGTGCTCGGGCCTGGTGCACTGGGAAGACCCAGAGGAATCAGGTGGAGAGGGAAGTGGGAGGGGGGATCAGGATGGGGAATACATGTAACTCCATGGTTAATTCATGTCAATGTATGACAAAACCCACTGAAATGTTGTGAAGTAATCAGCCTCCAACTAATTAAAAAAAAATAAAATAAAATAAATTAAAAAAAAAAAGATTCCCAACAATCATGCAAAGAAAAAAAAAAAACAGTGCACAGACCTTAATTTAAAAATACTATATGGCTAAAAGATGCTAAACATTATCTGACAACTCAGGATTGCCACAAAGTTTCAATTTGTAAAAAATGAGTATATGTGAAGCATAATAAAGCAAAGTACAATTAAAAAACTAAACATTTAAAACATGGATCAGAAAGTTATCATCCATGTAGCCCCTAATTAGTCATTCTTTGCAACTTAGCCTGGTTACAAATCCATATGCTTAGGACAGGATTCTTCATATTCTGCTCTGACACCAGATTAGAACACTCTGTGACCCCAAAGAGATCACTGACCTACTGGACTCTTGGTCTTCTCTGACTGCTGCTATTACTACCAACGTCCTGGCTTTAGCAAAAAAGACCCGTGTATCCTATAAAGATCTAAAAATTCTACTGGCTTTACTGTCTAGTATTTATTTCTTAAAGATAGTCTAGGATATTCACATGTTTATTTCCTTACCAACGAATAAGACAATTTTTCGATTCTATATGAGCTGTACTAAAGTTATTTTGTTAGAATAACTAAAATTTCAAAGCATTGTAAATCAATAAATACAACAAAGCAAAGGGTGGTGAAAAGTATATCTTAAAATCAGTCTCATTTCAAAAGCATTTCCTGAAAGCATGAGAAAAACTTAATGAAAGCATTTTCATGAGAAAAAATTTGATGAAAGTATTTTCTAAGCTAACTGCTGACACCAAAAAGCATAAATGCATTTTCCTTAATATTAAAATTAAACTTAGGAAAAAGTAAAAAAAAAAAAAATTTGAGAGTTAATGTTCCTAGCGTCTTTCATTCCACCTATACCAATTTAACATACACATTCTTAATAATTGTGCTTGGATTGTTCATAAAGGTTTCATAAGATATTAAATACTTTAAATACCTTAGATATTAAACACCTTATTTAAAACAAACTAGCCACCATCTCAAGTTTTTCCACTGTTCACTGCTTTTATAGAACATGCATGTTAGATAAGTTTCAAAGAAATAGAAAAGTAAGAAGGATTTTTTTTGCTTTTCTGAAGCACTTGCTTTAATTTTCTGTTTGATATCCATTTGGATATCAAGCAATTCATTGTAAGGCACCTTTATTTGTAGAATTGTGCTTAGGTTGCTTAAAATATTTAAATGCAAAAAAAAAGTGTTACAAAACTAATGAAAGTAAACAACAGGTAACTTTTAAACAATGGAATACGAATAATTTCTGCCCTTCTCTAGACAAAACTGGATGACAACTTAGCCTAAAGGAACACTTACTTCCACAACTATTGTCAAAAGTATGCACACTGAGATTGTGTGCTCCACAGTACACACAGTTCAAAATGTACAAAGCTTCGGTTAAATCCGTTTCATTTGTATTTACTAATTAAGGTGATTTTAAGACTTACATGTCCTCTAAGCAGCACGTAGCCCAAACAATAAGATGTTTACACAAGCTATCTTCCAGGAATTTGGAGTCACCTCCAAATCCAAGCACAAGTTGAGCTGAGAGTCAGCTGTGTCAAGTTCTAGTTGAGCTGATGAAGACTGGATAGGACCACTGACCATCCAACTGGACAAGCAGGAGTGTCCACTCAGCAACCTTTTGAATGTGCAGAGACCTATAGCTGAGTTATGCCTGAGCAGAACAATGATTACTCCACTTTTTTCCAATCACATTTTCCCATGCTCTCCATGCCTCAGACCACCCTGCTTCTTTATTCTTTATACCACAAATACCACAAGCCCCTTGCCTTAGGGGAGGCTGACTTGAGACCATTTCTCCCATCTCCTCACTGGGATACCTTGCCAATTAATTCTCTTTTTGCTGTAAACTTCAGTGTCTCAGCATTTTGGTTTGCTGTGCATCAGGCAAAACAAACCTGGTTTGGTAATAATATCCATGGAGATCCATTTTTACTATAGTCTTGTAATTTCTCCAATACTGACAACAACTATATCTATGATAGGAACCAATTTTCTCTCCTGCCCCACACCAGGAAAAATCAATATGCAGGTAGTTTTCTCTGCTTAGATACAGATGCAGTTTTAACACAAGTCCTTGCAAAGCCACAATGTAGAAAAGGTACTACGTATAACATTTCCACATCTCCATATTGTTCACCTCAAGATGAAGATAACTCTCAACAAATTGGTTATAGAGGGAACATACTTCAACATATGATTGCCAGGAGAAATATCAATAACCTCATATATGCATATGACACCACTCTAATGGCAGAAAGTGAAGAGGAACAAAGGAGCCTCTTGATGAAGGTGAAAGTGGAGAGTAAAGAAGCTGGCTTAAAACCCAACATACAAAAAATGAAGATCATGGCATCCAGTCCCATCACTTCATGGCAAATAGATGGAGAAACAATGGAAACAGTGACAGACTTTATTTTCTTAGGCTCCTAAATCACTGCAGACAGTGACTTCAGCCATGAAATGAAAAGATGCTTGCTCCTTGGAAGAAAAGCTATGACAAACCTAGACAGCATATTAAAAGCAGAGGCATTACTTTGCCAACAAAGGTCCATCTAGTCAAAACTATGGTCTTCTCAGTAGTCACGTATAGATGTGAGAGTTAGACTATAAAAAAGGCTGAGGGCCGAAGAATCAATGCTTTCAAATTGTGGTGCTGGAGAAGACTCTTGAGAGTCCCTTGGAGAGCAAGGAGATCAAACCAGTCAATCCTAAAGGAAATCAACTCTGAATATTAATTGAAAGGACTGATGCTAAAGCTCCAATGCTTTGGCCACCTGATGCGAAGAGCTAATCCTTGGAAAGGACCCTGATGCTGGGAAAGATTGAGGGCAAGAGGAGAAGGGGTGACAGAGGATGAGATGGTTGGATGGCCTCACCAACTCAATGGACATGAGTTTGAGCAAACTCAGGCACATAGTGAAAGACAGGGAAGCCTGGTGTGCTGCAGTCCATGGGGTCACAAAGAGTCGGACACAACTGAGTGACTGGACAACCACCACCTCAACATAATAAAAGTCATATACAACAAGCCCACAACTAATATTATACACAACGCTGGAAAGCTAAAAGCTTTTCCTCTAAGGTCAGGAATAAGACAAGGATGCCCACATTCACCATTCTTATTCAACATAGTACATGAAACCTTAGACAGATAAATTAGACAAGAAAAATAAGTAAAAGGTATCCAAATTAGAAAGGGAGAAGTAAAACTGTAACTATTTGCAGTTGACATGATATTATATATAGAAAACCCTAAAGACTCCACATAAATGCTTAGAACTAATTACAAAAATAAATTTAGTAAAGTTGCAAGATGCAAAATCAATATCAAAGATCAGTTACATTTCTTTACACTAATAGCAAACTGTCAGAAGAATAAATTAAGAAAACGATTCCATTTACAGTTGCATCACAAAGAATAAAACACCCAGAAGTAAATTTAACCAAAAACATGAGACTTGTACTCAAAAATTGTAAGGCATTGATGAGAGAAATTGAAGTCAACACAAAGAAATGGAAAGCTATTTAATGCTCATGGACTAAAGGAATTAACACTGTTAAAATGCCCGTGCTACACAAAGCAATTTACAGATTCTGTGCAATCTCTATCAAAATTTCAATGGCATTTTTCATATAAATAGAACAATCTGAAAATTTGTTTGGGACCACAAAAGACCCTGAATAGTCAAAGCAATCTTGAGAAAGAATAAAGCTAAAGGCATCAAGTTCAGTGACTTCAAACTATGTGACAAAGCTATATTACTCAAAACATTATGGTACTGGCATAAAAAGAGACACATGATCCATGGAACAGAATAGAAAGTCCAGAAATATATCCATACATATACAGTCAATTAATTTATGGCAAAGGAGCCAAACTAGACAACAGGAAAAGACAATCTCTTCAATAAATCATGTTGGAAAACTGGACAGCCACATGCAAAAGAATGAAACTGAACCGAAATCTTAGGCAATATACAAGAATCAATCAAAATGGATTAAAGACTTGAATATGAGACCTGGAACTATATCACTTCTAGAAGAAAGTAGACGAAAAGCTCCTTGACACCGGTCTTGGTGATGATTTTCTGGATTTAATACCAAAAACAGGAATAAACTAGTGTTACTATATCATAGCAAAGGAAACTATCAGTAAAATGAAAAAGCAACCATTAGAATGGGAAAAAAATATTTGCAAATCATATATCTGATAAAGGGTTAATATCCAAAATACATAAAGAACTCATATAGCTCAATAGCAAAAAAAAAAAAAAAGACAAATAATCTGATTAAGAAATGGGCAGAGGATCTGAATAGACATATTTCCAAAGAAGTCATACATATGGCCAACAGATCCATGAAACTGTCCTTGACATCATAATTATTAGAGAAAAGTGAATGTATGGCAAAAACCACCACAACATTGTAATCAGTCTCCAATTAAAATAAATAAATAAATAAAATTTTAAAAAATTAAAAGTTATCACCTTACCTTATAACTGCTAAAATGTTTATTATCAAAAAGATAAAAAATAACAAGTGTTCATGTGGATATAGAGAAAAGGGAACCCTTGTGCTCTGTTAGTGGGAATGTAAATTGGTATAACTACTAGGGAAAATAGCATGGAGGTTCCTCAAAAAATAAGAAATATAACTAACATATGATCTAGAAATTCCACTTTCAGATATTTATCCAGAGGAAACAAAACACTAACTTGAAAAGTTATCTGCACTTCCAGGCTCATTGCAACATTATTTATAATAGTCAAGACATGGAAGGAAACTAAGTGTCCATCAGCGGATGAATGAAGAAAATATGGAAATACGTATATATACAATGGAATATTACTTAGCTATAAAAAAGAAGAAAACCTTGCAACAACATGGACAGAACTTGAGAACATTATGCTAAGTGAACTAAATCAGACAGAGAAAGACGTACTGTACAATGTCACTTATATGTAGATACTAAAAAACAACAAGAATAAGGAAAAAATTAATGCATGGATACAGAGAACAGGTTGGTGGTTTCCAAAGGCAGGGGTTGGGGGGATGGGTGAAATGGATGAAGGGCATCAAAAGATACAAATACAGTTATAAAATAAATAAGTCATGGGATAGAACACACAGAATGGAAACTATAGTTAATAATATGGTATAGGCATACCTTGTTTTACAGCACTTGAATTTATTGCACTTGACAAATACTACATTTTTTTTCTGTTTTATTGTTGTTTGGGGGGGGTTGTTTATTTGTTTATAACACTATATTTTAAATGGATTACCAACAAGGACATACTATATAGCATAGGAAATTCTGCACAAAGTTATGTGGCAGCCTAGATAGGAGGGGAGTTTAGGGAAAAATCAGTTCAGTTCAGTTCAGTCAGTTCAGCCTTCCTAGGGCCCACCTGACTTCGCATTCCAGGATGTCTGGCTCTAGGTGGGTGATCACACCATCGTGGTTATCTGGGTCAATATCTTTTTTGTATAGTTCTGTGTACTCTTGCCAGCTCTTCTTGATAGATTCTGCTTCTGTTAGGTCCATACCATTTCTGTCCTTTATTGTGCCCAACTTTGCATGAAATGTTCCCTTGGTATCCCTAATTTTCTTGAAGAGATCTCTAGTCATTCTCATTCTATTGTTTTCCTCTCTTTCTTTGCACTGATCACTGAGGAAGGCTTTCTTTTATCTCTCCTTGCTATTCTTTGGAGTTCTGCATTCAAATGGGTATATCTTTCTTTTCTCCTTTGACTTTCTTAGCTATTGTAAGGCCTCCTCAGACAACCATTTGCCTTTTTGCATTTCTTTTTCTTGGGGATGGTCTTGATTCCTGCCTCCTGTACAATGCCACAAACCTCCATCCATAGTCCTTCAGGCACTCTGTCTTATCTGATCTAATCCCTTGAATCTATTTCTCACTTCCACTATATAATCATAAAGGATTTGATTTAGGTCATACCTGAATGGTCTAGTGGTTTTCCCTACCTTCTTCAATTTAAGCCTGAATTTTGCAATAAAGAGGTCATGATCTGAACCACAGTCAGCTCCTGGTCTTGTTTTTGCTGACTGTATAGAGTTTCTCCATCTTTGGCTGCCAAGAATATAATCAACCTGATTTTGGTATTGACCATCTGTAGATGTTAACATTTTTTAACAAGAATGAAGGTTTGTTGCAACCCTTCATTATCAGATGATGATTAGCATTTTTAGCAATAAAGTATGTTTTAATTAAGGTATATACATTTTTTTTTTTTTGGCATAATGCTATTGTGTACTTAACGGACTCTACTAAGTATTCAGTTCAGTTCAGTTCAGTCGCTCAGTCATGTCCGACTCTTTGCAACCCCATGAACTGCAGCACGCCAGGCCTCCCTGTCCATCACCAACTCCCGGAGTCCACCGAAACTCATGTCCACTGTCGGTGATGCCATCCAACCATCTCATCATCCATTGTCCCCTTCTCCTCCTGCCCTCAATCTTTCCCAGCATCAGGGTCTTTTCCAATGAGTCAGCTCTCCGCATCAGGTGGCCAAAGGATTGGAGTTTCAGCTTCAATATCAGTCCTTCCAATGAACACTCAGGACTGATCTCCTTTAGGATGGACTGGTTGGCTCTCCTTGCTGTCCAGGGGACTCTCAAGAGTCTTCTCCAGCACCACAGTTCAAAAGCATCAATTCTTCAGCACTCAGCTTTCTTTATAGTCCAACTCTCACATCCATACATGACCACTGGAAAAACCATAGCCTTGACTAGATGGACCTTTGTTGGCAAAGTAATGTCTCTGCTTTTTAATATGCTGTCTAGGTTGGTCATAACTTTCCTTCCAAGGAGCAAGCATCTTTTAATTTAACTTTTATATGCTCTGGGAAACCAAAAAATTTGTGTGACACAATATTGTCAGTTAAGTTGCTCCGTCGTGTCCGACTCTTTGCGACCCCATGCACTGTAGCACTCCAGGCTCCCCTGTCCATCACCAACCCCCGGAGCTTGCTCAAACTCATGTCCATCCAGTCATCCACTGAGTTGGTGGTTCCATCCAACCACCTCATCCTCTGTTGTCCCCTTCTCCTCCTGCCTTCAATCTTTCCCAGCATCAGGGTCTTTTCCAAGGAGTCAGTTCTTCACATCACTATATTGTAATGTTCACTTTATTGTTGTGGTCTGGAACTGAGCCGACAAAAACTCCAAGATATGCCTGCATTGTTTACTTGAAAATTACTAAGAGAGTGCAAGCTATCAACACAAGAAAAAAGAATTAACTATATATGGTGAGGGATGTCAACTAGATTTATTGTGGAAATGTTTTATGATATATACACCTATCAAATTGCTATGTGTACACCTTGAAACAAATGTTTAATATCAATTATATCTCAATTTAAAAAATCTAATTGATAATAGCCAAATGATAAAATACTTAGGAAAATGTAATAAAGGTTCAAAACCTATATGAAGAAATAAAAAAAAACCTTATTAAAGCAAGATAGAATATCTTGTTAAAATAAGAGCTGAATAACTGGAAAAGCAAATCAGGTCTGAAGGTACAATTAAAAAATAAGAAAGAGAAAGAAAGAAAAGGTAAATTTCTAAACATTAACTGACTCTATTCCCCTAACATTAAACAAAAACTTTATGGGAAAAAAATAGAAATTGAAATAAAATTAATATATACTTGTCAAAAAAATCTATTTCTGGGTCAGTATGGATAACAAATGTGTTAATTTCAAAATGCTATAGATAAGAGTTGGGAGGCTGGGTAATTTGCCCCTCCTTCTCCTGCTTCAACACTTGGGCATCCAGTGTTCACAATGTCGTCACCTCTCATGCTTCTCATGTTAGGCATGCCTAACATGCCTAGCAAGTTACCATGTGTGATTCTTAAATGTATCAAGTTCAGCAATGGCATCATCAAAAGCTGACAATCTTTTGATAGATTAATATATAAAGAAAATAAGGTATACATATATAATAGAATAGTATTCAGCCATTAAATAGAGGGAAATTCTACTATTTGCAACTATATGGATGGACCTTGAGGGCATTGTGCTAGTGAAATAGTCAGACTGAGAAATACACATACACACACACACACACACACACACACATATATATATATATATATATATCTTTATATACATATATCTCACTTACATGTGAAATCTAAAATAAATTCATAGAAACAGAGTGAGACTTGTGGTTGCTGGGGGGAGAGTAATTGAGTAAAAATGGTTAAATGGTACCAACCTCCAGTTATAAGATAAATAACATATATTTATTTTCTAACATGTTATCTAATCTACAACATGATGACTATAGTTAATATTGTATTGTGTATTTGAAATTGTAAGAGAGTAAATCTTAAAAGTTCTCATCACAAGGAAAAAAGGTGTAACTATGTGAGGTGATAAATGTTAGCTCAGCTTATTGTGGTAATCATTTTGCAGCACATGCATTTTTCAAAACTTCATGTTGTACACCTTAACATATAGTGTAATATGTCAATTATATTTCAATAAAATTGTAGGGTAAAAAAGCTCTCTTTGCAAGAGAGCAAGCTTTCTCCAGGAAGTTTAGAATTGCACAATAGAACACAGAGAATTTACAGCCCAGACCCAATACAATAGGATGTTTTTGGTTGCATTTTCTTTTTCTGTCTTGAAAAGCACCTTGGTAGGCTTGCTGTGACTAATCCATAATCCTTTCTTGTCGTCACCAGCAGTAACCTGAACCAAGGAACAGTAGTAGTCTCCTTTCATTTTCAAGTAAATGACTTCGCTCTGAGCTTGTCAAACACTAGGAATGAATTTTTTTTTTTTCAAAAGAGACAGTAAATCACTTGCAGATATCTCAGAGCTCACTGTCACCTTTGTTTCTGTTTTCTCAAGCCATTGGAACCTTCCCTCATTTTCTCAGCATTTGAGACAACCCTCCAAGACGATCTACGGGCTCCTACAACATTTTCATAAGCAACTGAGAGAAGATGAATTCAGCTTCTTGTTCAGACTTCATGAAGGCAGCCATGTCAACATACCATTCAGCTTTCTTGCCCAATTTGGCTTTTGCACCAGCATATTTTCAACCGTGACTGGAAGTCTGAGCCAGAGGTGGGTCATAGTGGATGGAAAGGGGTTCTGCTGTCTCTGAGCATGGGCAGTGGCAAGGCTAAAACTGTCCCTGGATCCTGCTACTCACATACTCTATCTTCAATTTGTGGAAGTGAATATGAAAGAAGTAAAAATTGTGTTACGTCCTCATCCTTCAGTTCACCAGAGCAGCTTCTTTTTCCTTGTGGAAGAGAATTCCAAACTGAACCCATGAAATCTTGCAGAAATTGAACTCAGAAAATGATAAATATTTATCCCATCACCAACCTTTTCAGTAAAAATTTCTAGCCTTTTACAGAGTTTGGGAATAATTCTTAGTTATTCAGGTGACTGCCTTGGGTGTCCCTCTGCTTCCTTCTAAATCACTGTTACCATAAGTAGAGTAATTTGAATAAAAATCAGCTTCTTCTCTATCTACATTTTCTTTTAAAAATCCTTGAAACCTCTGGCGTTACAACAGTTGTATATAATACAACAAAGGTATAATTATGTATTAGCATTGTCTCTAACTACATAGCTTAATTCTTAAATTTACCTATGCTGGACAAAGAATGTTGCCTGTTACATCAATAAACGATAGATTACAACCATCAAGCCATTGGCCACTGCAACAGCCCCCACCATCTGAGGGGATTCAGATTGGAGAAAGGTGGATACTAGCCCTAAATAGTCCAGGTGCAAATCAAAGGAATGATTTCAATGAGTTCAGACTCTTGCATCTCTCATGCATTATAAGGTGCTAAATTCATGAACTTGAGATGCCTGGTGTTTCTTTAACAGTAATCTTTCCATGTTCTGACTACCTGTTTTTGTTGTTGTTGTTGTTTATTTCTTCTTTTAGCAAAACTCCTGCATATTCTGGCTCCTTCTTCACCTCTTCAGAATAGTCCCTCAGGGCTATCTGAGATGCCTGTCCTGAGCTTAATCAGTATCTCTGCCAAATAAATCATAATTCTTCAGTTTTGGGTTGTGCACCTTTTTTTTAGCCAACACCTAATTAATGCAAAAATTTCCAAAAATTGGATGTTTTTCTTAAAAGTAACTTGCACTGTGGTTTACTACCCTATTTTAGAAGAATAAGCAAAACTTAAATCTTCTCAGATATATAATTTCAACATGATAATTTAGCAAAATGTGGCATGACAATTTGAAATTAACATGTAACTTGTAATTTTATACATTAAAAATGTGCAGAATATTTGATAACTTTTTGAATCTATTCTAGTAAAGCCAACTGTGTTAATGATTAAAGTTAGATATATTAAAAAGACCAAAAAAAAGCCCATTTAGCTGTCCAAAAAAGAATCATTATCACAAAATCAAATCATCAAAAATCACAATAATGAGCCTCAAGTAGAACTTATTGTATTATGCTGCAGTATTTCTCCTTAAAACAAAATTGCATGTATTTTCATATAAACAGATGTCATAGACCCTTCCTGTAAGTTATTAAGTTATTGTTTTGTATCATGATGATAAGTAAGGTAAGTGAAAGTCGCTCAGTCGTATCTGACTCTTTGTGACCCCATGAGCTATACAGTCCATGGAATTCTCCAGGCAGAATACTAGAGTGGGTAGACTTTCCCTTCTCCAGTGGATCTTCCCAACCCAGCAATCGAACCAGGGTCTCCTACATTGCAGGCGGATTCTTTACCAGCTGAGCTACTAGGGAAGCCCCTAGTTTAAGCCCTTTTAATTAAGCTCCTGATTTCCCTAAGAGCAAGTGATTTACAAGGCTTTCCATCATAAACTATTTATCTGTCCCTTTGAGATATAAATTTTCTCCTAGACTTTTGCCCATTTTGCAACTCAAGAACATCTTACTCAAGGACCTGGGAATCATCCCTTTGCAATTTAAGTATCAAGAAAGACAGGGATCCTAATTCCCAGTCTTCATGGAAAGATAGAAGTCTATCTTTGATAAGTACCATTAGCAAACACAGATGGCCTAACACACTGAACAACCTCCTCTGAAGCCCTCTAATACTTTTCCATCAGCTCAGCACAGGGCTTAAAAATCCTCTGGCGTCTGTTTCCCAGGGTTGGGTTAAATCTCTCTACCCTATTGCAACAGCCTTGAATAACACCTTTCTTTCCTGTTTAACTGTGTCCAGCATAATTTTTCTTTGACATTGTCTGTAGAATTTTTCACTTTATCCAAGAAATGTGTTCATTAACTGCCAACTATTTGCAAGGTCCTATCTTGGGCACTATCAAAATGAATGTTCCCCCTGAGAGGCTATATTTGAATGTAAATATAGAGGGTCTTATTCAAGACTACAATTTAGAACAAGTTTTTTACCAGTGTTTTCAGATTCTTTTTTTTTATTACCTTCTCTAGCTAAAATGAGTGCATTTTCCCTCCTTCCAGGTACTTCAGTAAAACACATGGAGTTGCAGAATGAAAAAAAGTCCAAATCCTCTAGTCTAACTGACTTGTTTTCTTAAAGGTGTTATGGTTTTAGATTTTATATTTAGGTCTATAATCCATTTTGTATTAATATTTTATATAATGCAAGTTTAAGATTAGACTTGTTTTTGGCACAGAATATCCAATTATTCCAGGTTAGTTCTTGAAAGCAATGACCCTGTCTCCACTTAACTGCCTTTGTGTTTTTGTCAAATATCAACTTTTCATATTTATGAGTTTTTTTCTAGACTCCTTCAATTCCACTGATTTGCTTAATTTTATGCCAATATCTCGGTCTTGATGTTGCAGCTTTACAATAAACCTTGAAATCAGGTTGTATTGGCCACTCCTTTTCTTTATTAAGCATCTTTAAATTTGGGGGTAACATGTATTTCTGAAGGTCCGCAGAGAAAGAAGACAAAGCAAAGCTATCTAGATATGAGAAGACATTTTTGGTCTAAGCCACTTTGTGATCTAAAGGTGGCCACAATGCTTGTCCTTGAACAGGTCTCAACAATTAATGACCCTAAGGGAACAAACGAGTATAGAAACATTGCCTGTTTTCAGATAAGGAAAATTGTTCTCCAGTCATTCAGCTGGGTCCCACTCTTTGCAACCCCATGGACTGCAGCACGCCAGGCTTTCCTGTCTTCACTATCTCCCTGAGTTTGCTCAAACTCATGTCCATTGACTAGGGGATGCCATCCAACCAACTCATCCTTTGTTGCCCCCTTCTCCTCCTGCCCTCAATCTTTTCCAGCATCAGGGTCTTTTCCAATAGTTGGCTTTTCCCATCAGGTGGCCAAAGTGTTGGAGCTTCAGTTTCAGCATCAGTCCTTCCAGTGATTATTCAGGATAGATTTCCCTTAGGATTGACTAGCTTGATCTCCTTGCTGTCCGACATCACAGTTCTAAAGCATCATTTCATTGGTACTCAGTCTTTTCTTTGGTACTCAGTCTTCTTTATGATCCAACTCTCACATTTGTATGTGACTAGTGGAAAAACCATAGCTTTGACTAGATGTAACTTTGTTGGTATAAAGTAATGTCTCTGCTTTTTAATATGCTGTCTACATGTGTCATAACTTTTCTTCAAAGGAGAAAGTGTCTTTTAATTTCATTTCTGCAGTCACCATCTGCAGTGATTTTGGAGTCCAAGAAAATAAAGTCTGTCACTGTTTCCATTGTTTCCCCATCTATTTGCCATGAAGTGCTGGGACTGGATGCCATGATGTTCATTTTTCTGAATGTTGAGTTTTAAGGCAGCTTTTTCACTGTCCTCTTCAATCTACATCAAGAGGCTATTGGTTCCTCCTCACTTACTGCCATTAGGGTGGTATCATCTGCATATCTGAGGTTATTGATATTTCTCCTGGAAATCTTGATTCCATCTTGAGCTTCTTCCAGTCCAGCATTTTGCATGATGTACTCTGCATATAAGTAAATAAACAGGGTGATAATATACAGCCTTGGGTTTCCCTTGTGGCTCAGCTGGTAAAGAATCCGCCTGCAATGCGGGAGACCTGGGTTTAATCCCTGGGTTGGGAAGATCCCCTGGAGAAGGGAAACACTATTCACTCCAGTATTCTGGCCTGTAGAATTCCTGGGGTCTCAAAGAGTCAGACATGACTGAGCGACTTTTATTTTCACTTTCTTTCACTCTGCATATAAGTTAAATAAGTAGAGTGATAATAATATACAGCCTTGACGTACTCCTTTCCAATTTTGAGCCAGTTCATTGTTCCATGTCCGGTTCTAGCTGTTGCTTCTTTTCCTGCATACAGGTTTTTCAGGAGGCAGGTAAAGTGGTCTGGTACTCCCAGCTCTAAGCATTGTCCACAGTTTGTAGTGATCCACACAGTCAAAGGCTTTAGCATAGTCAATGAAGATGTTTTTCTGGAACTCCCTTGCTTTTTCTATGATCCAACAGATGTTGGCAATTTGATCTCTGGCTCCTCTCCCTTTTCTAAATCCAGCTTGTACATCTGGAAGCTCTTGGTTCATGTACTGTTGAAGCCTGGCTAGCATGTGAAATGAGTGCAATTGTGTGGTAGTTTGAACATTCTTTGGCATTTCCCTTCTTTGGGGATGGAATGAAAATTGACATTTTCCAGTCCTGTGGCCAATGCTGAGTTTTCAAATTTGCTGTCATATTGAGTGTAGCACCTTAACAGCATCATCTTCTAGGATGTCAAATATCACAGCTGAAATCCCACCACCTCCACCAGCTTTGCTCATAGTGATGCTTCCTAAAGCCCACTTCAAACTCCGGGATGTCTGGCTATAGGTGAGTGATCACACCATCATGGTTATCCTGGTCATTAAGACCTTTTTTGTATAGTTCCTCTGTGTATTCTCACCACCTCTTTTTAACGTCTTCTGCTTCTGATAGATCCATACTGTTTCTGTCCCTTTTTGTGCCCATCTTTCCATGAAATGTTCCCTTGGTATCTAATTTTCTTGAAGAGATCTCTAGTCTTTCCCATTCTGTTGTTTTCCTCTATTTCTTTGCAGTGTTCACTTAAGAAGGCTTTCTTATTTCTCCTTGCTATTCTTTAGAACTCTGCATTCAGATGGGTATATCTTTCCTTTTCACTTTGCCTTTCACTGCTCTTTTTTTCTCAGCTATTTGTAAGTCCTCCTCAGACAAGCATTTTGCCTTTTTGCGTTTCTTTTTCTTGGGGATGGTCTTAATCACTGCCTCCTATACAATGTTATGAAACTCTGTCCTCAGTCTTCAGGCACTCTCTCAGATCTAATCTCTTGAATCTATGTGTTACTTCCACTGTATAATCATAAGGAATTTGATTTAGGTCATACCTGAATGGCCTAGTGGTCGTCCCTACTTTCTTCGATTAAAGTCTGAATTTTGCAATAAAGAGTTCATGATATGAGCCACACTCAGCTCCTGGTCTTGCTTTTGCTGACTGTATAGAGCTTCTCCAACTTTGGTTGCAAAGAATATAATCAATCTGATTTCAGTATTGACTATCTGGTGATGTCCATGTGTAGAGTCGTTTCTTGTGTTGTTGGAAGAGGGCGTTTGCTATGACCTATGTGTTCTCTTGGCAAGACTCATTTAGCCTTTGCCCTGCTTCATTTTGTACTCCAAGGCCAACCTTGCCTGTTACTCCAGGTATCTCCTGCCTTCCTACTTTTGTATTCCAGTCCCCTATGATGAAAAGGATATCTTTTTTTTTTTTTTTTTGGTTTTAGTTCTAGAATGTCTTGTAGGTCTTCACAGAACTGTTCAACTTCAGGTTCTTCAGCATTAGTGATTGGGGCACAGACTTGGATTACTGTGATATTGAATGGTTTGCCTTGGAAACGAACAGAGATCATTCTGTCATTTTTGAGATTGCGCCCAAGTACTGCATTTCAGACTCTTTTGTTGACTATGAGGGCTACACCATTTCTTCTAAGGGATTCTTGCCCACAGTAGTAGATATAATGATCATCTGAATTAAATTCGCCTGTCCCCATCCATTTTAGTTCACTGATTCCTAAATATCTGATTTAGAACGCTGATTCCTAAAATGACTATGTTCACTCTTGCCACTTTTTGTTTGACCACTTCCAATTTACCTTAATTCATGGACCTAACATTCCAGTTTCCTATGCAATATTGTTCTTTACAGTATTGGACTTTACTTTCACCACCAGACACACCCACAACTGGGTGTTTTTTCCACATTATCTCAGCCTCTTCATTCCTTCTGGAGCTATTTCTCTGCTCTTCTCCAGTAGCATATTGGATACCTATCATCCTAGGGGGGGTTCATCTTTCAATTCATCTTTTTGCCTTTCATACTGTTTATGGGGCTCTCAGGCAAGAATGCTGAAGTGGTTTGCAATTCCCTTCTCCAGTGGACCACATTTTGTCAGAACTCAGACACAAAAATAATAATATTGAAAGTGTTATTCACTCATTTGTGCCTCACTCTTTATGACCCCTATGGACTATAGCCTGCCAGGCTCCTCTGTTCATGGGATTCTTGAAGCAAGAATACTTGAAAGTAAGTATTAGTCGTTCAGTCGTGCCCAACTCTTTGCGACTTCATGGACTGCAGCCCACCAGGCTCCTCTGTCCATTAGATTTTCCAGGCAAGGATACTGGAGTGGGTTGCCATTTCCTTCTCCAGGGGATCTTCCCAACCCAGGGATCAAACCCGCATTTCCTGCACTGCAGGCAGATTATTTACCAACTGAGCTACAAGGGAAGAGTGGGCTGCTATTTGGTTCTCCAGGGTATCTTCCTGACCCAGGGATCGAACGTGGATCTCCTGCATTGTAGGTGGATTCTTTACCATCTGAGCCACCAGGAAGCCTTTAATAATGGTAAAGATAATATTAATATATCAGTTGTAAAGACTTCCAGTTCTGTTTCAGTGGTAAAGGTTAGCCTGAAGTGCTCAACCACCAAACAACTGAAACTAAAGGAAGGATGATGGGATCTCTTCTGACCCTCATGATTTCAACAAGCTAAAGCTTAGACTCTGAATATGAGTTTTTCATGAATATGTATGCTTGTGCGTGCTCATTCATGTCCAAATCTGTGACCCCATGGACTGTAGCCCACCAGGCTCCTCTGTCCATGGAATTTTCTAGGCAAGAATACTGAAGTGGGTTGCCATTTCCTACTCCTGGGGATCTTCCCAACCCAGGTTTCACACCCATGTTTCCTGCATTGGCAGATGGATTCTTTACCACTCTGCTACCTGGGAAGCCAGAATGTATGTGTACTCTTAGCTTAAAAATTCCCCAACTTTGTTACTCAGGGAGACACCGCTTAAGAAAGATCCTTGGTGTTCTCCTTGTTTGTTGCAAGTAACAATGCCTCCTTTCTCATAATCTTTCAGTTAGTTGTCTTTTGACTCAAAACCCATAAAGAGGCAAACTCCATTTTGGAATAACAGTTCCTTAGCATTACAATATGAATTTTAAAATCAGCTTGACAGTTTCTACCAAAATAAATCTGCTCAGATTTTAACTGTAATTTTGTTGACAATACTGATCTTTCTGGCCATGAAAATGATCTCTATCTCCATTTATTTAGGCTTTCTTTAATTTCTCTAAGTAATATTTTATAGTCTTAATGTATATATCTTATACATTGTCAGATTTATCTCTAAGCATTGAATAACTTTGATGCTATAAGTGGCATGGTTTTTTTATTCCAGTGTGTGAATATTTATTGCTAGGATATCAAAATACAATTTTTCTTATGAATTGACCTTATTCCTGAAAATAGATTTACTGACTTTAATATAAAGCTGGATAGAAATAGTGACAAACATCCTTGATTTCTGTCATAGGGGAAAGTATTCCATCCTGATCACTGGGGGAAAGGTTTCCTTCTTTCATCAAGATGTATTATGTTAGCAGTAGGATTTTTGTAGATGTCTTTATCAAGTTGAAGTAAGTTTCCTTCAATTCCCAGTTAGCTGATAGCTTTATCAGCAGGCATGTTGGATTTTTATCAGTGGCATTAGTTTGAATCCTTTCTTGATAAAGTAAGGAAATATATTCACACCCACCCAACACACTCACACACACATAAGTCAACAAAATAAAAATAACTATTTTCACCGTGTAGTGTATTTTTTTTTTCATTCTGCCTAAGGCCCTAATACTAACTCCTGTTACTCCTGGGTCTCTGTATCATACTTGTCCTGTCCATTTCAATCTAATACCACATTCTCTTGCCTCACTTTTCATTTGCCCTCAGAACACGTATTAATAGGCATTCATCACTCTGACCACTGCTGAAGCCGGGAATAAGTATCATACCCCTTGTCTATCATTGTCTATCATTTTGCAGAACCACTGTTTTCTCAACCTACCCTGTCCCGTTTGCCCCATAGCCTGACCTAAATAAGCCTAGCTAGACTGTAAAAAGTTTGATAACATCAATAAAATATAATGATATTAGGAATTCTTTTAATTTTGAGAGAGAACACTTATATAGTTTAGGCAAGCAGGAAGAAAGGATACTAGAAGACACCTCCGGGAAAAGCAGTGTTTTTCAACTGATACAATATAATTTAGTATAACTTCTTATCCTTTGTAAGTGAAACCAAATAGGACCCTGTGGGGCTCCTGGGCATGAAAGCCTTTCTGTGCCCCCAGCTCCACTGTTCCTTAGTTGCAGGAGGCAGACTCCAGCCTCCATGACCTACCGTAAGTCCCAGTAGGTAGATTCAGATAGTTGTTAATCAGGAAAGGGAAGGGATGCAGAGACAAGGGAGGATCGGCCAAGAAACAATAGTGCAGTCTTGGGGCAGGGTCCTGGTTCCACCTCAGGGGATATATATATAACAATATCTTTGACTTCTTTACAGAACTAAAACCCCCAACATATGGAAGATGTTAGCATTCTTTACTTCACACAGGACCACCTGAGGCCAGATTAAAGGATCAGAGAAGCTCATCAGGTGATTTCCTGACACACGGTTAAAGCCTGTAGGACCACGCTGTTGCTGTTCAGTGACCAGGTGACTAAACACTTAAGGGTGCAAACACTTAAGAGTGGCGAATTTTCCTACCTTGCAGAACACTGGTCTTTCTACATCAAAATTGCTTGCTCGATTCTACTGTTTAAGATGTTTTTCTTTTTTTATTTTAAGTAGTGATAAATAACTCTAACAATACTAGAACCTCTTTAAGAGTAGGGAGCATATTTATTTTAATCTTTATCTTTAAACTCTGGGAGGGTATCTGGCCTATTATTAGAGACTCAATAACTATCTACTGAGTTCATAAATGAATCAGAGGATGAATAAACAAAATAGTAAATAGATTTAATACAAATGAAGATATTCTACAGTGTCACAGAAATCTAACATTCACATCTCTTTTATATAGGCACACTGTTTTTCAGGGTTTATTTTCTTTTTAGAAATAATATAGATTAGATGATATACTAATAATTAATTCTCCCAGACATACTGTTAATCAAAACTCATGTCTTTCTTCCTAATCGAGTTCATGACTCAATCCTAAACTATCCATGGTGAAAAGGTACTGGATCTAAGACAAAGGTGTCTGAAATTCTACAACCAAATTTTAGCTCTGAGACTATTCTTAGAAAATGGTGGTTGGGCATAAAAAAAAAAATCAAGCCATTTAACTTATGTCATTTTTCAAAATAAATAAATCTGTTTATCTTAATAGGAATGAGAAGATGCCATTAACATTTTTTTAAATATGTGGCTTAGTTTCCAGATGATGCTGTTATGATGCTGTTACAGTGCTGCACTCTACATGCCAGCAAATTTGGAAAACAGCAGTGGCCACAGGACTGGAAAAGGTCAGTTTTCATTCCAATTCCAAAGAAAAGTAATACCAAAGAATGTTCAAACTACTGCACAATTGCCCTCATCTCACACGCTAGCAAAGTAATGCTCAAAGTTCTCCAAGCCAGGCTTCAACAGTACATGAACCGAGAACTTCCAGAGGTTGAAGCTGGATTTAGAAAAGGCAGAGGAACCAGAGAGCAAATTGCCAACATCTGTTGGATCATCAAAAAAGCAAGAAAGTTCCAGAAAAACATCTATTTTTGTTTTATTGACTACACCAAAGATTTTGACTATGTGGATCACAACAGAATGGAAAATTCTTAAAGAGATGGGAATACCAGACCACCTTACTTGCCTTTTGAGAAATTTGTATGCAGGTTAAGAAGCAACAGTTAGAACTGGACATGGAACAAATTGGGTTTAGATGGCAACAAAGGACTGGTTCCAAATTGGGAAAGGAGTATGTTAAGGCTGTATATTGTCACCCTGCTTATTTAACTTATATGCCAAGTACATCATGCGAAATGCCGGGCTGGCTGAAGCACAAGCTGGAATCAAGATTGCCATGAGAAATATCAATAACCTCAGATATGCAGATGACACCACCCTTATGGCAGAAAGCGAAACCTCTTGATGAAAGTGAAAGAGGAGAGTGAAAAAGTTGGCTTAAAGCTCAACATTTAAAAAACTAAGACCATATCATACGGTCCCATCACTTCATGGCAAAAGGATGGGGAAACAGTGTTTCTTGGGCTCCAAAATCACTTCAGATGGTAACTGCAGCCATGAAATTTAAAAATGCTTGCTCCGTGGAAGAAAAGCTATGACCAAGCTAGACATCATATTAAAAAGTAGAGACATTACTTTGCCAACAAAAACAAGGGTCCCTCTAGTCAAAGCTATGGTTTTTCCAGTAGTCATGTATGGATGTGAGAGTTGGACTATAAAGAAAACTGAGTGCCAAAGAATTGATGCTTTTGAACTCTAGTGTTAGAAAAGATTATTGAGAGTCCCTTGGACTGCAAGGAGATTCAACCAGTCCATCCTAAAGGAGATCAGTCCTGAATATTCATTGGAAGAACTGATGCTAAAGCTGAAGATCTTATACTTTTGCCACCTGATGCGAAGAACTGACTCACTGGAAATGACCCTGATGCTGAGAAAGATTGAAGGCAGGAGAAGGGGACGACAGAGGATGAGATGGTTGGATGGCATCCCCGACTGGATGGACATGAGTTTGAGCAAGCTCCAGGAGTTGGTGATGGACAGGGAAGCCTGGCGTGCTGCAGTCCATGGGGTCGCAAAGAGTCGTACTTGACTGAGTGATTGAACTGAAGTCCAGATAGCTTAGCAGTAAACAACCCACCTGTCAATGCAGGAAATGTGGGTTCAATCCCAGGTCCAATCCCTGGGTCGAGAGGATGCCCTTGAGGAGAAATGGAAACCCACTCCAGTATTCTTGCCTGGAAAATTCCATGGACAGAGGAGACTCACAGTCTACAGTCCATAGGGTCATAAAGAGTCAGACATACGACTAAACAATTAACAACAGAGACAATGCTATTTATTCACCCAATTATTTCATATTCTTTCAAGCACAGCTAAGTTTCACTTCCCAGCCTCCCTGCATCTACAGATCATCGTATGAACAATTCTCACCTAAAGAATGTGAGTACTTGGGGATGCACTGCTGCTAGCCCGAAGACGTGAAGAACAGGTAACTAAGTTCAAGGCGGAAATGTTTGGGCCTCATAGTCCCTACCCAGAAAGGAGCTGTGTGGGACAGCAACTCAAACTACAACTTGCTGTTGCCTTAGCAGAAAGTACACCTTTGTTATTTAAAGACACTGAGGTTAAGAATTTCTTTTTTTTTTTTTTTCCTCCTCAGCATAGCTAGAGCTACACTAATAAATTTTAAACTCACTAAATATAAGTAGAAAGAGGCTGGAAAGCTTTTTAGAATGTAGGAAATTTTGTGTAAACCACAAAAGTCAATTTGGGTCCATGGCCCACTCATTAGAAACCAGATATCATTTGATTTTGTGCTTTCTTGTGCCACATTAGGTGGTCTTTGGGTGACCAGGGATATACTGTCACAATTTCTTTTCATCAAATCATGTTGACAAGATATGTCTTTAGATACTCCTCATACCAACAAAGAGGGTCTATACTACATCTTCTTGCTATTTTGGATCATTCATTTATTTGATATACTATATGCTGAAGCTCTATACTTTGGCCAACTGATGAGAGGAAATGACTCATTGGCAAAGACCCTGATGCTGGGAAAGACTGAAGACAGAAGGAGAAGGGGAGGACAGAGGATGAGATGTTTGGATAGCATCACTGACATGATGGACATGAGTTTGAGCAAGCTTCAAGAGTTGGTGATGGACAGGGAAGCCTGGCATGCTGCAGTCCATGGGATCTCAAAGAGTCAGACACGACTGAGTGACTAAACTGAAATGAGCTGAAAATTAAGTAAAATAATCCAAGCCATTGGAATAACTATGATTGCAATAAGTACAATTTGAGGAATGTGCTTAGTTGCTGAGCTGTGTCCGGCTCTTTGCAACTCCATAGACTGTAGTTTGCCAGGCTCTAGGCCCATGGGGATTCTCCAGGGCAAGAATACTAGAGTAGGTTGCTACTCTCTTCTCCAGGGGACCTTCCCAACCCTGGGATTGAACCCAGCTCTCTGGCATTGCAGGTAGAGTCTTTACCGACTGAGCCACAGGGAAACTCAGTTTGAGGGATAAATCTCTTTTTTTTTTTTCAATAACACTTGAGATTTAATAACTGGCTCAATGTCATAGCTTAAAACCTCTTCAAATTGTTTATTAAAAAAACAAAACTATTATTACATTTCATTTCTTAACTGGAGCATAGAGGCAAAAAAGCAAAACTGCAAGGGAATAATAATTACTAAAATACTTCTACAGGGAAAACACTTTCTAAGGGGGAAAAAAGCATCACTTTTGGTGTTGTTATTCTCACCCTTCTTCCTTCACTGTCACTTCAGTATTATACTAAACATTAATGACACTGAATAAGCTTCTTCCCATTTTTCTATTCCTTTATGGAGGTTTGCCCTCTCAATAGTATCCGAGCATTTAATAAATGCCCAGGGAAGTATCTTGTCTAGCTGTGGTATCACCTGAACTGAGTCTCTATCTCAAGAATGCTTTCTCAATTTGCACACAAAAACAGGCTCTTGTCATTTTATATGATGAGCAGACATTCACCTAAAAAAATCTGGTTTTGGTAAACCTTTCAGCCAACTTTGATAGAACTCCTCAGTTTAAATGTGTCATATGACACTTCAAAATATAGAGCCAAATCAAAAATCAAAAGCTAAGTAAGAGACATTAGAGTGATGCATGGTTTTACTTCTAAGTTTTCTTACATGAATTGATCGAGTTTAACTTGATCTGAGTAAAATGGTAATTATATTATCTTAATTTAAAAGTGTACCTTCTTCAGAGGAACTTAAAAGAATTTCTAGATGCAACTTTATTAATACTGTAGTTAGATAACCTTGTCTTTTTATAACTGAAGGATAATTTTAACTTTCAAAAGTATATGACAGTGAAGTAATTAGCCTCCAACTAATAAAAAAAAAAAGTATATGACAAGAAATACAAACTACCTAAGATTTCCGTAGACTGAAGCTTTGAGTAACATTAATACATTTGGAGTTATATTAATATATAACCTTGCTAAAACAGGGAAATTGATTCAATGGGAAAACAAATAAGCTAGATCTATTAAATTATCTGATCCCAAAGTAAGTTGGAAAACTTTATGTGTCCACTTGGTCAATCTAAATGAGCATTTCTTTATAAAATGAGAAGGGTAATAAATCAAGACAAACTCTCCCAGAAACAAAATCCAAATCTAGCAATAATTAAATGATTTTGTCTCTGGGTCTGAACTGGAAACAATAGAGAGGAAAACAAGACTAATCTTCTCTTGTTACCTATGGAAATCTGGAAACTATAGGCAATGGTAGCGATAATAATATTAACAATAAAAATACACACACACACCTGTACACACCAGACTTCACCCTGCCTTCTCAATGCCTTGCAGGTGTCAAATTAGCTTCTCAATCTCCTCTATTTTTTATTTGTTTGAAATTTTATGTCTTTTTATATTAATTTATATACAATAAATTTGCTGTTTTTGGTATAGAAGTCTATGAATGCATAAAATCTTAGATCACCACAATTAAAAAACTGAACTCTATCAGTCAAAGAAAATTTTTCTACATTGCCCCTTTGTGGTCAACACCTCACACACTCCCAACCCCTAGAACCTTCTGATTTCTTTTCTGTGCTTTTAGCTTTACCTTTTCCAGAATGTTTATATTTTTGATGAAAAATTAATTAATATTCAATCTAAGAAAGAAATAGAGAATTTTATTTGAGCCAACCTGAGGGTTATAACCCAGCAGAGAGTCTTTCAGAAAGCTCTGAGGACTGTTCTGCTGGATAGAAGTCAGAGCACAGATGTACATGTTTTTGAGACAAAGGGTCATACATCAAAGTGACAGACTGACAGCTTACATGGCCCAGATCTGCACATACCAGGCAAGTAGTGGGGCATCACGACTCCTGGCAGGATTTAGAAAGGAATCTTGTCTCTTAAGGAGTTACCTTGTTGGCACCAGAAGAAAACTGCTCTTTTTGGCTGAGGAGGTATTCTTGCATCTTCTAAGGAGGTCTAGTTAATGTATAATGGAGATGCACAGTGCACACTAAAAAGACTTAGTGGCCCGAATGGGCAGAGAGAATTTTATATGCAAAAATTTTCTTATCCAGCCTTAAAGATAACTTTATCTCATATCTATACATGGGGAGAGAGACAAGAAAATAAATCATATAATAGTCTTTTGTGACTGACTTCTTTCACTTAGCATAATTCATTTGAGATTTATCCATATTATTGGTTTGTATCAACAGTTTGTTTCATTTTATTGAGGAGCATTACTTTATTGCATGAATATATCATAGTTGGTTTATCCATTCCCATGGTGAAGGATATTAATTGTCTCTGTTTTGGGCAATTATAAATAAAGCTGCTATAAACATTCACTCTTTGGTTTTGATGTACATACAAACTATGTGTCTCTTGTAAAATAGTAGTGAGACTGCTACTCACTACTATTGGCACAAATACATTTATATAGTAAATATAGTAAACTATATAGTAAACTGTCCACTGTTTTCCAAAGTAGTTGCACCATTTTGCATCAGCAATTAAGAAGCATTCCAATTGTCTCACATCCTCATCAGTTCGGTTCACTCGCTCAGTCATGTCTGACTCTTTGTGACCCCATGAACTGCAGCACGGCAGGCTTCCTTGTCCTTCATCAACTGCCAGAATTTACTCAAACTCATGTCCATAGAGTCGGTAATGCCATTCAACCACCTCATCCTCTGTCATCCCCTTCTCCTCTCGCCTTCAATCTTGCCCATCATCAGGGTCTTTTCCAATGAGTCAGTTCTTCACATCAGGTGGCCAAAATATTGGAGTTTCAGCTTCAGCATCAGTCCTTCCAATGAATCTTCAGGACTGATTTCATTTTGGATGGACTGGTTGGATATCCTTGCTGTCCAAGGGACTCTCAAGAGGTTTCTCCAACACCACAGTTCAAAAGCATCAATTCTTTGGGACTCAGCTTTCTTTATGGCTCAACTCTCGCATCCATACTTGTCTACTGGAAAAACCATAGCTTTGACTAGATGGACTTTTGTTTGTAAAGTAATGTCTCTGCTTTTCAATATTCTGTCTACGTTGGTCATAGCTTTTCTTCCAAGGAGCAAGTGTCTTTTAATTTCATGACTGCAGTCACCATCTGTAGTGATTCTGGAGCCCAAAAAAATAAAGTCTAACACTGTTTCCACTGTTTCCCCATCTATTTGCCATGACATGAAGGGACCAGATGCCATGATCTTGGTTTTCAGAATGTTGAGTTTTAAGGCAACTTTTTCATCCTCCGCTTTCACTTTCATCAGAGGCTCTTTAGTTCTTCTTCACTAGATGCCATAAGGATGGTGCCATTCTGCATATCTGAGATTATTGACACTTCTCCTGACAATCTTGATTCTAGCTTGTGCTTCATCCAGCACAGTGTTTCTCATGGTGTACTCTGCATATAAATTAAATAAGCAGGGTGACAATATACAGCCTTGACGTACTCCTTTCCCGATGTGGAACCAGTGTTGCTCCATGTCCAGTTCTAACTGTTGCTTCCTGACCTGCATACAGATTTCTCAAGAGGCAGGTCAAGTGGTCTGGTATTCCCATCTCCTAAACAATTTTCCAGTTTGTTGTGATTCACATAGTCAAACGTTTTGGTACAGTCAATAAAACAAAAATAGATGTTTTTCTAGAACTCTCTCACTTTTTTGATGATCCAGCAAATGTTGGCAATTTGATCTCTGGTTCCTCAGCCTTTTCTAAATCCAGCTTGAACATCTGGAATTTCTCAGTTCACATACTGTTAAAGCCTGGCTTGGAGAATTTTGAGCATTACTTTACTAGCGTGTGAGATGAGTGCAATTGTGCAGTAGTTTGAGCATTCTTTGGTATTGCCTTTCTTTGGGATTGGAATGAAAACTGACCTTTCCCAGTCCTGTGGCCACTGCTGAGTTTTCCAAATTTGCTGGCATATTGAGTGCAGCACTTTCATAGCATCATCTTTTAGGCTTTGAAATAGCTCAACTGGAATTCCATCACCTCCACTAGCTTTGTTTGTAGTGATCTTCCTAAGGCCCACTTGACTTCACATTCCAGAATGTCTGGCTCTAGGTGAGTGATCACACCATCGTGATTATCTGGGTCATGAAGATCTTTTTTGTATAGTTCTTCTGTGTATTCCTGCCACCTTTTCTTAATATCTTCTGCTTCTGTTAGGTCCATACCATTTCTTTCCTTTATTGAGCCCATCTTTGCATGAAATTTTCCCTTAGTATCTCTGATTTTCTTGAAGAGATCTCTAGTCTTTCCATTCTATTGTTTTCCTCTATTTCTTTGCACTGACCTCTGAGGAAGGCTTTCTTATCTCTCCTTGTTGTTCTTTGGAACTCTGCATTCAGATGGGTATATCTTTAGTTTTGTCCTTTGCTTTTTGCTTCTCTTCTTTTCAGAGCTATTTGTAAGGCCTCCTCAGACAACCATTTTGCCTTTTTGCATTTATTTTTCTTGGGGATAGTCTCAATCCCTGACTCCTGTACAATGTCATGAACCTCGGTCCATAGTTTTTCAGGCAGTCTCTCAGATCTAATCCCTTGAATCTTCATCAGGAATTGCTAACGTCAGCTCTTTTTTGGTTTTAACTATTCTCACTGTGATTTTAATTTTTGTTTTCCTAGTGACAAATTACGTTGAGCATGTTTTCATATGTTTGTCATCTTTACATCTTTTCTACTAAAATCTCTGTTCAGATATTTTTTCTAATTT